>NC_090924.1:219136654-220386654 GCF_040938575.1 Ambystoma mexicanum | reverse complement strand
AAGCTGACTGCAGTTACGTTACGCCGAAGAAATCTAGCTAGTGTTCATGATGGGCCTCATTACGAGTTTGGAGGTATTTCAGAGGTAAATCCTCTGAAATACCACCAAACGGATTTACAGTTACCACCACTTGGTCCTGTGGATTAACCACGGGATTACAAGTGGTGGTAGCGGTGTGCATCCCAATTTATTTTGGGCCCATTGGATCCAATGGGGCTTTTTTACGGAATTACCGTGGCGGATTACCGCCGGGGTAATTACGCCAATTCTGCCGATTTTTGGGCGTTGAGTGGCAAGATTTACCTCCAGGGTTTTGCTGGAGGTAAATCTTCCACTCAAAGCCAAAACGCATAATTTGGCATAGTGGTAAAATTGGTGTTAACTCAGTTAGCTCCAATTTTTTTTAGCACTTACCGCCATAGTCGTAATGAGGCCCTATATGTTGTGTACTAAGCATTCATTAAATTCGGGGGATCGTGTCGTATAAGGTAACATGTCTAATGCCGTTCAGGAGATGGACATCCATCGCTGTTTTCTGTCTCTAGAATCTGGAACTTGTAGTCCTAGATTTTTAATGAGGAAATGCAAAGTCCTAGATTGCTAAAACAAGCATTGGCAATTCCAAAAGTGTTGGCTTTTGTGTAGAGATGGGAAAGGCGTTTTCCAGGCACTGTTGCCGTTAATGGCACTAACTGGCCATTAATTGTAGCAGCTGCAAAATGGTGGCAGTACTAGGGCATGTAGTAGCAGTGCCTGACAAAAGCCTATCTAATACCTATGCACAAGCCAAAACTGTTGGCTTTGCCAATGCCTATTTTTAGAAGGACTTCAGTGAAGGACACGCCTACTGCTTATAAATCCAGTCGCCGAAAGCAGACTTGGTTAAGACATTTTCATTACACCCGTAGCTCATTTACAGCTCCCCTTAAACCATTAACTCTCAAAAGACTGCTTTAAAGAAGCACTGGCAGGCACTTTGAATGCAAAGCCTGATGGTAAGGATTGATTAAGGGAGCTCAATGTTTTGGGCGGGGAGAAGCAGGACGTGGGTGGAAATAGCCATAAGGATTAGCCTGCTCATGGTCAGTCAATGCATGGGTAAATAACCAAACAAAACCAACATCGTGTCCCTCCTCATGTGCCATCTCCCCTTAGCTGTACTCCAATGCAATAGTTTCAGCTTAAAGTTAGCGCTTTATACTAAAAACTAATAAACTTAATGAGAACTGTATGTTCCTCTCCTGGATGACACGGGCCAAGTTGACATGTACAGTATGTCATTGAATGCATTTAATGTTAAGCTGTATTATGTAAGAGAAGTGAGTGGGCGTGGAATGCTTCAGCAGAACTGTAGTTTCAATATCCATATTTGTTTGGTTGTAATTGTAATTGTTTATTTATAAAGCGCTTATACACAAGTGAAGTGTGTCAAAGCGCTTCAAGGCGGGAAGGGAACAAGGGAATACAGAGTCATTCTTAGGCCTTGACTTTTCTGAATGATCTAGCAAAAATAACTAGCGAACCTGGACTGACGACCTTACTGCTAGTGTAAGTACAAGACAAAAAGGGAGGAGAGAGAGAAGAACATACAATCCGTTAACTACCGTACTCGGCCAACAGAGAGTGAGGCGATGAGGGAGGGGGGCAGAAGGACCTCAGAAACTAAAATCTACCGTTCTAGGCCTGGGGAGCCAGGCCAAGTATATTCTAGGTAACGTAAGTGCCAGACAAGAAGTGAAAGGGAGGGGGAAGGGAACAAGTGTGCCCAGTCCAGCAAGGCCCTGGGTTAAGTGCAGAGAGGAACAAGTTACTTACACCTGGTAACGTTCTTTCGACTGGATGTTCCTCCAACGTATTCCTCATTTTTGATATGCAATTCGGCTGCTTCAGAAATTTATTTCGGCACAGGGCGCCCTGCGTTACTAGCGTCGAGTCGATGCTCCCAGGCCTCCATCGAGGGTGACGTCATCAGATGTTATAAGTAGCACACACGACACCCGTTGGCCTCAATTCTATTTTTTCCCCCTCTCGTGTAGCAGAAGTGTCCATAAAGACGGGCAGGCCAGTACTCAGCCTTGTTGGAACGAAAGCTGTGATAGCATGGGAAATTCCAAAAGAGGGTTAGGTTGCGAGGGCGATGAGGAATACGTTGGAGGAACATCCAGTCGAAAGAACGTTACCAGGGGTAAGTAACTTGTTCTTCGAATGGATTGTGTCCTCCAACGCATTCCTCATCTTTGAGAGAGTCCCAAAGCAGTATCCATGATAGGAGGAGGGTGAGAATTTAGACATGCAGAATATTCAAAGGGCAGAATAAAGGACTGCCTTACCAAAAGCGACATCTGGAGCGTGGGAAGTATCCAAAGAGTAATGCTTGGTAAACGTGTGTATGGATGACCACGTTGCAGCATCACAGATGTTCTTAATAGGGACACCTCTCTGCAGGGCAGACAAACTGGCCATTTCCCTGGTGGAATGAGCACGTAAACTCTCAGGAGTGTCCTTGCCTGCCAGCCTGTAGCATTCGGAAATAGCTAGGATGATCCACCTAAACAAGGTCAGTTTGGAAACAGCCTGGCCTAGCCTGTGTCCTGTATACCCTACAAAGAGTTGGTAGTTCACTCTCAATTTGGACATCCTGGACGCATTAAAGCTTAACACCCTCCTAGGGTCCAACCATTGAAATCTTTCCTCTTCCTTGCTAGGATGCGGAGGATAGAATGCTGGTAGCACAATTTTTTGCCGTAGGTGAAACTCTGAAACAACCTTGGGCAAAAAGGAGAGCTTCACCCTCAATACAACCCTGTCCTTGTGGAATATAGTAAAGGGTGGCTTGGAAAAAAGCGCTCGCAACTCGCTCACTCTTCTAGTAAATTTAAAAGCAACCAACAGGATGGTCTTAAAGTCAATTACCTTAAAGGGCATGAGTGCAATGGTTCAAAAGGAGCACCCATCAGGAATTTCAAAACTAAGTTGAGGTCCCATACCGGAACCTGGAATGTAGAAGGTGGGAACACATTCATGAGCCCTTTCAGAAACTGAGTGACCAAAGGGATCTTAAAATAGGAACATTCTTCTGATGAGCGTTTAAAAATGGACAGCGCTGCCAAGTAACCTTTAATGGTACCAACCTGCAAACCTTTATGTGCCAAGGAAAGCAGAAAGGATACAACATCCGGTGTTTCACATTGAAAAGGGTCAACATTCCGGTCTCTGCACCAGTCACCAAACTTATTCCAACGTCAACGGTACAGAGACTTTGTTGCTGGCCTCCTAGCCGAAAGCAACACCTCCATCACGTCATCCGGAAGGTCCCAATCCTTGTACCTCAACCTTTCACAAACCAAGCGTGAAGGCTGTGAGTATTGATCTCTGGGTGGAAAACTCAACCCTCCTCCCGCGAGAGAAGATTCTCTCTTAGTGGAAGACGTATCGGAGGACAGATGGACATATCCAGAAGGTCCGGGTCCATCTTCTCCTGGCCCAATCCGGGGCAATGAGGAATATGCGGTTTCCAAACCTCCTCAACATCCTGTTTACTTGAGGAATGACGGGGACTGGAGGAAACGCGTATAGCAGTGTAAATTCACAGTCCACCATGAACCCGTCTCCCAGAGCTCCTCTCAGAGGAAATTCTCTTGAGCAGTACAGCTTGCGCTTCCGGTTGACACTGGTCGCAAACAGATCCACCTGAGGGTTCCCCAAAGGACAAAGATCTCTTAAAGGACTTCCTGAGCTAGTTCCCACTCGTGGGAGACTGTGCTCTGCCTGCTCACAGCTTCCGCATCTGTGTTCTCCTCACCAAGCTAGGTGAAACGCTGATAGGGAGATTCCTTCTTGAATAGCCCAATACCAGAGCTGCATTGCCTCTCTGAACAGTGGTAGTGACTCGACACCTCCCCTTTTGTTGAGGTAGTGCATCGCCACTGTATTGTCCATAATTATCAGGACATTCTTTCCCCATACAGACGGCAGAAAAGCCTTCAGTGCAAGTCTGATTGCTCTCTGCTCCAAAAGATTGCTGTGTAGTTTGGACTCAGATGGAGACCAACGACCGCTAACAGTCAAGTCGTTGGCGTGAGCTCCCCACCCTGTGAGTGAGGCGTCCGTCACTACAGTGATCACCAGCCATAGTTGCCAAAAGTGTTCGCCTTTCAGAACATTTTCCTTGCAGGCCCACCACAGAAGATCCCTTGAAACTCTGGTCGGAATCAGGAGGCGGTCCGACATCTGTCCAGAGAACTGGGACCCAATGCGATCGGAGAGCCCATTGAAGGGATCTCATCCTCAAGCAGGCCTCTGGCACCAGGAAAATGCAGGATGCCATGAGCCCGAGCAACCTCAAGAACTCGAAGGCCGGAAGATTATGGGGATGCTGGAATTTCATAACCATCTGTAGAATGTCTTGAGCTCTCACCTTGCGAGGCAAGCTCTTCCCAAGGAAGTGTCTAACACAGCCCTGATGTACTAGAGCTGTTGGGAAGGTGGCATATGGGACTTCTTGAAATTGAGGGAGAAGCCCAGTCTGTGAAGAAAGTGGCAGGTAACGTTGAGATGATCCAGGGCTTGTTCTGGAGAACATGCCCTGATCAGCCAATCGTCCAGGTAGGGGTAGATGTGAATCCCCCCCCGCCTGAGATGCGCCGCCACCACCACCATCAGCTTGGTGAATACCCTCGGGCCGAGGTCAATCCGAATGGCAGGACTTGAAACTGATAGTGCGAGCCGCCAACAGCGAACCTCAGGTATTTCCTGTGATTGAGATAGATTGGCACATGAAAATAAGCATCCTGAAGGTCCAATGACACCAACCAATCCTGAAGCTGGAGGGTATGAAGGATCTGAGAAAGAGTGACCATCTTGAATTTGTCTTTCCTGAGGAACTTGTTCAAGTATCTCAAGTCCAAGATGGGTCTCAGTCTCCCGTCCTTTTTGGGAAACAAAAAATATGGGGAATACCAACCCTTGTTCCTCTCCGCTACAGGTCCTGGTTCTACAACGCCTTTCTCTAGCAGGGTTACAATGAGCGGACCGGAATCCTCAAAGAGTGTTTCCCCGGTTGATTGGTCTGAGGCTTCTTGATAAAGGGAAGGCAGTAGCCGTGGGCTATTGTTTCCAGAGCTCACGCATCTGAAGTAATGGCTCGCCATTCTTCAAGATGGTCAGACGGCCTGCCCCCCACTGGTGAATTGTGACTGAAGCCTCAGAGCGGTTTTGAAGTGGCTGTTGCAGAGGCTGATGGGACAGAGGCTGCTGCTGGAGCTGACTTGGCTCCTCTACCTCGTCCACCACGAGGGAACTTACACTGGCCCCTTTGTCTGGCCATTCCTCTTGCCTTTCCAAATGAGGAGTAATAACGAAAGGATCTACCCCTTCATGGTTGTCCACTACCAAAAAGGCTGAGGTTGCCTAACAGTGGCACCTAAAGACTTGGCAGCCGCCTTAGAGGTCTGCAACTTCTCAAGGCTCTCGTCAGCCTTGCTGCCAAAAAGATGAGACCCGTCAAATGTTAAATTGAGAAAACGAGCCTGCACTTCAGGTGCAAAATCCGACTTTCGCAACCACGCAAACCTGTATATCACAGTGCTCGTTGCCATAGATCTGCTGATACTATCTGCAGAATCCAAGCCAGACTGGAGGGACTCACACATGGCCTCCTTGCCGTCCTTAACAATAGCCAGGAAGACGTCCCCCTCATCCCCTTCGGGAATGTGCTCCGCCGCCAAGGAGATGCACTCCCGCATAGTGTATGAACATTTTGCAAGCGCACAGATAGAGTTCCCAGATTTCATGCCAAACTCCCCGTGGAAAATACCTTCTGCGGCCATCCATCTTTGCGCTTTTCGCCCCTATCAGGAGGGATGGTAGCACGCAACCTGCTTCGAGGTAGCCATAGCTTCCTGGACCACCAGACTCTCGGGAGTGGGGTGTTGTGACAGATAGCTGGGGTTGCTATTAGAGGGGTGGTATTTTCTTGTTAGAGACCTGTCCACCGCCGGATTAGTTTCTGGGATCTCCCAATTCCTGACCACCCATTTTTGCAGAGCCACATGGAACGGTAGCACAGGATCCGTAGGTGGACCCATGTCCAAAATATCTGTAAGATCGTCCTGATCATAAGGCGCTGGCAGTCTGAACCAGCCCCAGTACTCAACCACCTCAGAGATAAGGGGCCAGATTACAGAACCTTTGCACTGGTGCAAGTGCAAAATTGTACGGTAATAGCAGTGGGGCAAAGTTTTCCCTATTTCTAAAAACTCACAGGGGCGTTTTATAATGGCAAAACCCAATTAGGAAACGCTTTGTGAATTAGGCCCTTGGACAAACTTTGCTCTAATGTTAACACCGTGCAACTTTACACCTGCACCAGTGCAAAATATCTGCAATCTGGCCCAAGGTGTCTATATGGGGAGTCGTCATGCTCCCCAGGGTCTGGCCTGCCGAACACCAGCTCAGGAGAGGCATCAATCCCACTTGGGTTATGCAAAGTGTCACACAAGTCCTGCATCCTGCTCTCCTCTGAAATAAGGCACTCCGGCATACTGTACTGGAGCCAAAAAGGGATCTCCCCCTCCTTTTTCGAACGTTCCTCCTCCTCAAAAATAGAAGTGAGGTTTCTAAAAAAGTCTTTTTTTGGAAGAGGGACAAAGCTTTCCTCTGGTATGGAGGCCAGAGGCTTAGAATGCGTCGACTGAGATTTAGCCAAAGCCTTTCTAGGAGGGTCAACAGGCTGAGCCGAAAAACTAGGCACCACCGGCAATGACATCGACAGTATCGACATCGGCATCGACAACGGTGCTGAGGGCCTGGCACAAATAATGGCTTTGATGGCTTCGAGGGCTTCGAAGGCCACAACGAAGTCTGAGACCGTGACCTCTCCCTCCGCTTCGAGTGTTCCTTCAACCTCCTGCCCCAAGGGCTCTCGATCGGAATCACGCCGAGTACCCAGGCTCGAGGGCGCATGAGTATCGGGTCGAGACCGCTCCTTGTCTCTCAAAAATCTTAAGCATCTCCATCCGGAAAGCTTCTCACTCTGCTGTTGTCGATGTCTTGGAGGGACATGTCACCCTTTCCGGGGTACCGCCTGATGAAGACGACAAGGAAGGCGACCGGCGATGCCTTTCCTTCGACCGCTTCGACAAGGACGAAGAGTGTCGGGGACCACTACGAGACTGTGAGCGCTTGGACTTCTTCCGACAAGGAGAGTCGCTGCTCGATTTGTTGGTCGAAGCCCCAGCCGGTCGGGATTAACGGGGCTTGGACACCTTGCCTACCTGCAATATCCCCTTTCGTTCCCGCAAGGCCTTCCCTGTCATGGCTTGACAATTGGAATAAGTATCCGTCTCGTGGCCCTCGCCCAGGCATCACAGATGGGCTCGATGCGGGTCCGTTATCGACAATCTTGGAGCCATACTCCTTACACTTTTTGAACCCAGAACGAGGAGTCGTTGGGGTGGAAGACAAAGACACCATCGAAGATTAGGCAAGCAACAGTACTTCAGAAGTATGCGGCGTGCCGAATTTCACAAAACAAACACGTTTGCAGAAAAACTGAACTGAGGCCAACGGGCGCCGTGCGTGCTACTTATAACATCCGATGATGTCACCCTCGATGGAGGCCTTCGAGGGACATCGACTCGACGCCATTGACGGAGGGCGCCCTCTGCCAAATTTATTTTTCAAAGCTGGACATTACATGTCAAAGATGAGGAATACTTTGGAGGACACAATCCATTCGAAGTTACCTTTCTCGAGGAATGAGTTCAAGAAGTGCTGAAGTGGTGAGTAGAGTGTAGAGGCCTAGGGGCAAGTGTGAGGAATGGCGGGGGAGCCTGAGAACTCTGTGGCTCTGGAGGTGCAGCAGGCGACCAGTCAGCAAACAGAGCTGAGTTAGGGAGAAAGGGAGGGAGAGAGAAAGAGGAAGAGAAGAGGAAGGCCTGTCTTGAGGAGTTTCCAGAACTTAAGGTAATCAGGCTCAAGATGTAGAGAGGCTGTTCCAGAGGGAAGCACCTGCAGAGGATAGAGATCTACCCCCAAATCTCTGTTTTGAAAAAATCGGCTCACCTGCAGAGAGTTGGAAGAGGACAAGCAGAGGGCTCTGGAAGGAGAGTATTTAGGAAGAGAGAGTTGTAGAGCCCAGCCCCATAAAGCCATGTGGACTATGCATGCAGAGGGTCTTGAACTTGATCCTTGCAGCCACAGCGAGCCAGTGGAGGGATTTCAGCGCCAGAGAGATGCAGTTCCTGGGCTTGAGGCCAAGGATAAGTCTTGCGGTTCTGTTCTGGATGGGTTGTAGAGGTCGGAGAGTAGAAGTACTAAGATTAAGAAAGAGACTGTTGCAATAGTCCAATCTAGAAAAAAAACAGGGCTCTGGAGACGGTAAGCCTCTGGGGGAAAGTGAGAAAAGGTTGAATACCTCTGAGAAGGTGCAGCTGGTAGTGGTATTTTTTTTTTTAGAGAAGTCGGAGATGTGAGAGGAGAAGGAGAGAGTGGAGTCGAAGATGACCATTAGATTCTTTGCCTCACTCGTGGCTGAGGGCGCAGGGCGAAGGGAGGCCGGCCAGACTGAAAGTGGGAAAGCGGGAGCAGAGGTTCCAATGGAGACGATCTCTGTCTTGCTGGCATTGAGGCAGAGATTGTTCGCAGCACACCAGGACTGAATTACAGACAGACAGTCAGGGATGAGTCAGGAGGGGGAGGCTGAGGGAAGCCTGAAAGAGAGCTGTGTGTCATGCGCATAACACTGAAAGTTGGAGATGAAGGAAGTGAACCTGTGGACCAGAGGGGCCATGTAGATATTGAAGAACCAGGGGGATAGGTTAGATCCCTGGTGGATACCACAAGTAGAGAGAGTGATAGTGGAGAGAAAAGACCCCAGTTACACCTGGGAAGGACGGTTAGAGAGAAAGGAGGTAAGCCACACCAGGGCCTGATCTGTGATCCCCAGGGTGTCACAGAGACGGGATATCAGGATGTTTTGGTTTACTGTGTCGAAAGCAGAGGAGAGGTCAAGAAGATGAGGACAGAGGGAGAGTTAGAGTCAAGATTTGAGAGCAGGTCTTCACAGGTGTTCAGAAGAGCAGTTTCTGTGCCTCTGGATGCTCTGAAGCCAGACTGATGGTCATGGAGACAACCAACAGATTCAGTGTGGAGGGTAAGTTGAGAGATAGCCAACTTCTCCACAAGCTTTCCCAGAAAGGGAGTGTTAGAAATCGGGTAGTAGTTTTCCGGAATGGAAGGGTCGGCGGAAGGTTTTTTGTGCAAAGGGTGCACAAGAGAGTGCTTGAGAGAAGTGGGGGAAACTCTGGTGTTGAAGGAGAGGATACAAAGGTCTGCCAGGGCTGGAGCGAGAGTGTCAATGTTGTCCTTGATTGTTTTGGAAGGGCAGGGGGCCACCTGTTTGGAAGAGGCTTTCATAGACTGGACTTGTCCAGAGACCTCCTCAGGTGTGACCGGGCAGAGGGAGTAGAGAAGAGGGGGAGGAGACGACCGAACCAGGCATAAGAGATGTTGGTGCCTGAATGATTGCGGAGGCGAGAGTGGTCAGGATGTCCTGTGTTTTGGCAGTGAAGTGAGCAGCCAGGGGCGAGCAAAGGGCCTGGGTGGGTGCAGTAGAGGATTACGCTGCAGTAGGGTTGGCCAGTTCCTTGCAGACTTTGAAAAGTTTGCCTGTGTTGTAAGATGCCGCTGAGATGCAGGCTTGAATATGGACTCTCTTTTTGGATCTGAGGAGGAGTCAGTATTGCCTTTGAGGAAGGCTGCAGGCCAGTTTGTCAGAGGGTGCACCTGAGGATCCCCATTTCCGTACTGCTGCTCTGCACCTGCGTTTAAGACCAGCCAGATCAGAGTCATATCAAGAGTTGCACTTTTTGGCAGGCTTCAGTCAGACCCTCATGGCAGGGGCAAGAATGTCAAGAGTGTTGGAGATGGAAAGGTGAATGTTAGTGAGGGCTGTGTCAGGGTGGGAGTCAGTCGAAGGAGGAGAGTAGGTGGAGGAAAAGGCAGCCACTGGCAACTCTTTTCATGGGTCAAAAGACCTTGAAGGCGGTCAGCAGTGCAGGGTGTTCCAATGCTAAAGGAGAAGAGAGCTTCAAGTGTGAAGACAGAAGAGAGGGATCAATCCAGGAGAGTGAGATAGTGAGAGGGATAGAGAGAGTGATGTCTCTGGAGAGCATCCAAGGTATGGCCTGCGGTGTGTGTCGGACCAGAGGGTAGAACGGAGAGAGAAAGAGAGTCACATAGGTTGCAGAAATGTCCTGAAGAGTCGAGAGAGTCAAGGTGTAAGTTAGAATCCCCCAGCAGGAGAAGTTGGGAAGAGGAGGAAAGGAGAGCAGGGGCCAGGTCTGTCCATTCTGAGAGGAAGAGGGTAGACTGCCCCGGCGGTCGATAGTAGGTGGCCAAAGTAAGAGAGGAGACAGGAGAGAGAGAAAGCCTGCAGACCAGGCATTCAAAAGAGGAGTAGGCCTGAGTGGGAATAACGGAAACAGGGATCGACTCAGGAAAGATGAGGGTTACTCCACCTCCTGTCCTGTTGGGCCTTGGATCGGAAAGGATCTTGTAGCATTCAGGGAGAAGTGTCAAAACTTGTGACAGAGCTGTCCTTAACCCATGTCTCAGTGAGGGCAGGAACATCAAGATCCATGAGTTCAAGGAGGTGGCAGATGTCAGAGGAGTGTTTGAGAGAGCGAGAGTCAAGTGTGGCAACATGGAGCGACTTACGGGGTTGGGGGGAGGGTTCAGCAAACAGAAGCCCTCCCCTGTAAATGGCAAGAATGGCTGAATGCCAAGAATACCTGAGAGATCTTAAATTGATGCCTGTCATGACTGGAGAGAACAGTGGTGTCAATTAACCAACATTACACTGGTAAAGTCATTATTGTTACATGTATTTTAACCGCCCTCATGAGATCACAGTAAATTACATCATGTGAGAATTGACAATGATAGCATAATAGGATATGACATAATTTGACCAAAAGAAATTGTCCAATAAGTCTGAATTTAATACGATCATTACAAACCCTTACCAAAGAAGATACATTGCCATATTAGTTGCACAACATGTATGCAGCTGACATTCTAGGCCCACATATATATATATATTTTTTTTTAGTTATTCTGCATTTATAATGCGCCTATACACAAGGTGTTTCAAGGCGCAACAAGAGAAGAGGGGGTGGGGGAACAGGGATGAAGAAAAACCAAAACGGTCCTACTAGGCTTTGTGACATTCGGATTGTGTAAGTGCAGTAACAAGAAGTGCAAGGGGGGAGGGGGGAATGCCGGATAGAGAGGAAGAGCCCGTGGGTTAAGCGAGTGCCAGGGGAGGCTAGGTGGACGGAGCAAGGGGAATGCAGAGAGTGCAGGGGGGGGAAGTTCCACGCGCTAAGTGCTAGGGATGGGCTGGAAGGGCTCAAGGGGTGCAGGCTCAGCCAAGCTAGTGTAGGGGGAGGGAGCCCGGAAGGGCAAGTGTAGGTAGGAGTGGGGGGATCAGGGGACCAAGTGCAGGAGTAGACTGGTCAAGGAGGGCCACATGCCCTGTAGGAGTCTGAAGGAACCAGGCAGCCAGTCAAAAGAAGTGGAGGGGGACATTAGCGGAGAGGGAAGGAGGAAGAGAAAAGGGGGGTCTTGAGAAGCTTCTGGAACTTAAGGAGATCCGGTTCAAGTCTGAGAGGGGCAGGGAGGCCATTCCAGAGGAACGCACCTGCAGAGGAGAGAGATCTACCCCCCACTCTCTGCTTGGAAAAGCGTCTGATCTGCAGAGAGTTGGAGCTAGAGAACCGAAGGGATCTAGCAGGGAGGTATTTAGGGAGAGGGAGTTGGATGTAGCGGGGTCACAGGCCCCAGACAGCCTTATGGATGATATAGAGGGTCTTTAACTTCATCCTCGCAGCAACCGGGAGCCAGTTGAGGGATTTTAGGGCTGGAGAGATATGGTTGCTGGGCTTCAACTAATCCTATTCTGGATTAGTTGAAGGGGGTGAAGGGAGGAGTTAGGATGATTGAGAAAGAGGCTTGAAACACTTAAACCTGGAGAAGCCAGAGCTCTGGAGACATTGAGTTTCTGGGGGAAGGTGAGGAAAAGGAGAATGCCTCTGAGGAGGTGCAGATGAAAGTGGGCCTTTTTGGCAAGGTCTGTGATGTGAGAAGACAAGGAGAGAAAGGAGTCTAGGATGAAACCAAGGTTTTTTGCCTCACAGGAGAGTGAGGGAGGGGGCCATGGAGGGCGGCCAGAGTGAAGGAGGGAGCTTGGGTCCCAATGAGAAGGATCTCAGTCTTACTGGCATTAAGGCAGAGATCGATAGCAGCACACCATGCCTGAATCGCAGACAGTCAGGAATAAGGAGGAGGCAGAGCTTGAAGGAGAGTTGTGTGTCGTCTGCATAACATTAGAAGTTAGGAGAGAAGGCAGAAATCAAGTGGGCTAGAGGGGCAAGGTAGATTTTGAAAAGGCAAGGCGAGAGGATAGAGCCCTGAGGGACACCACAGGCAGAGAGTGAGATGGGGAGAGAAAAGGGCCACGTTGAACCTGGGTAGTTCGGTCAGAGAGGAAAGAGGTCAACCAGTCCAGAGCCAGGTCCGTGATGCCAAGGGTATCACAGAGTCGTTTTATATGGGTGGCATGATTGACAGTATCAAAGGCAGAGGAATGGTCAAGAAGGATGAGAACAGAAGGAGAGCTGAACTCAAGATTAGAGAGGAAGTCTTGACAGGTGTTCAGGAATGCAGTTTCTATGCCTCCGGCAGCTCTGAAGCCAGGCTCGTGGTCGTGGAGACACCCAACAGATTCAGTGTGGTGGATAAGCTGGGAGATGGCCAGCTTCTCCAAGAGTTTGCCAAGGAAGGGGGTAATGCAGATAGGGCGGTAGTTAGTCAGACAGGAGGGGTCAGCAGAAGGGTTTTAAGGAGAGGGTGCACAAGGGAGTGCTTGTGGAGTGATGGGAAGGATCCAGTGACAAAGCAGTGATTGCAGAAATCACCCAAGGTTGGAGCAAGGGAGACAATGTTGCCCTCGATAGTTCTGGAGGAGCAGGGGAGCACCTGTTTGGACGAGACGTTCATAGATCGGACTTGTCTAGAGAACTCATCAGGTGATATGGGAGAGAAATGGGAGAGTAGGAGGGAAAGGGAGAGGGGGGCCAAGGGAGGCCTGAGATAGGGAGGCAGGAGTAGCGTAGAGGAAAGTCAGGACAAGATGCCCTGAGTTTTAATAATCAAGTGAGAGGCCAGTGCAGTGCAGATGGTCAGAAAAGGCAGAGAAGAAATGGGCTGCAGTAGGATTGGCGAGTTCCTTGCAGATTTGGAAAAGTTCAGCCACGTTGTTAGTAGCCCCAAAGATGCAGGCTTGGAAATAGACCACCTGCTTCGAGAAGATGGAAAGTCTGTATTGCCTTTGGAGCAGGCAGCAGACCACTTTGTCAGAGGGTGTGCTTGAAGACTGTCACTTCCGCTTACCAGTATCAAAATGTCAAATTGCTATTGTATTAGCCTACTAAAAACCAATCTGATGTGTTCTCCGTGATGCCAAGTTCTAAAATAAAAGTTATTTAAAAAAGAAAAGAAGTATGGATTCAAGAGCAAAGGTTGATTGTAGTTTGCATTTAAAAAGATTGTCCATTTACAACCATGGTATTTTTACACACCAGAGTTACTCTGTATTAAATATGAGACACTGTAGCTTTTATCAGTCCTAAAAAAAAAATACAGTTCCATATTGTAAAGACTGGAGGGGGTATCTGTACTCCTGCCCTCTGTATGGCAGAGTAGAAGCACATAGCAACCCAGCCAAGGTTCTCTATTTGGTAGCTTGGATGAGCAACCAAGGGTTAAGCTCTCAGGAGGTGATGCAGGCTGGTCCTTAAGTACAGTGTAGTCCCCAGGCCCCCGCAAAGGAGTGTCCACACACTGTTATGTACTAACACAGTTCTTTATATAAAAATAAGGTTCTGGATATACATCAATTAATAACACACTTTGTACTCTGGCAATTCTAATATGGCAAATATATAGAATGTCTATGTGGTACCACACTTAGATAATGGGCCTCATTAGGACCCTGGCGGTAAGGGGTTTGCGCCAGCGTTAGCTGCGCCGACCCCTTACCGCCAACTACGAGTTTCCAGAGCGCCATGGACACTTTTCCGCCCGCTTTTTGCGGGCGGAAAAATCCATGGCGCTCTGGGACCTTGGTGTTAATTACGCCACCGTATTTTACGGTGGCGTAATTAACTCCTTCCCCACTCCCATTGAGCCCTATGGGGCCGAAATGGGAATGGGGAAGGGTAAATGGGACAATGGGGACTTACCGCCCCGCCGACCTCGGAATGGGGCGGTAAGTCCGCCATCCGCCATGGCGTAAAGGGACTTTGCGCCATGGCCGGAAAGTCCGTGGATGGCGGTAAAAATCCGCCAGGGTCCTAATGAGGGCCAATGACTCCTTTAAAATGCATGAGCAAAAACAAAATATGGACCAATAGGGTAAAGATAACAGGAATCTGTGTGATTTAGCAAAAACTTAGTAAGATATGGTATGTATTTCACATAGCATAAACAATGAATATTTATTTGTACATTCTTAACATACTAAAAATAGGCTCAACCTTTACACAACTTCTCCCATCATTCATACTTCACTCGTACATATCATCTTCATACTAACACAAATTCAAAAACGGGTAATAGTTGCCCCCAGACAAACAATAATTTGCAATATCAAGACCAACACTCTTGTGTGTTGTAGATGTGTCCCTGTGTGTTATTACAGGGGGTTTCTTTGTTGTCTACACGTGTTTCGGTTGTAGTTCACTGGGGGCTGACACTGCTTAGCCCTGAAATTATAGCCAACCTTCATCAGGACGGAATGCAACAGTCCAATATTTGTTGCATCTTGATAGGATTGGTGAGCCTTTCAATCTCCACTGTGTGTTCAGCGGGCGGTGGCTTGATAATGGGATGAATCCCTGCTTCAGGTTAAATCTTCATTAAGTATATACCCGGCAGATGTGTGTATATGCTCGTAAATTTCTTGCACTAAGTCAAAATTGCATCATTGACGCGGTCCGTTGTAGCTTTGTGTTATTTTTGACTTTATATAGATTTAGGACCGTTCCTTTAAAATGCATCAACTGCTGACAGTTATAATGGCATACAAATTATGCAGCAAGGTGTAACAGTACAGATCATAGAATGGAAGGCAAGTTAAGTTTAACAATGGCAGAATAGTTCTTTAGCTACTAAGACACAGTTCTGGGTGAGGATCCCCCCACCTGGCAAACCTGTAATAAAGAGTATTAACAAGCCCCGTCCATTAATGTTTAAATAGTCTTGTTTCCTGGTTAAAATGTTCAACTACCCCAATGTAACTGAGTTAGGAGAGTTTCTTCGACGGTTCGTCGACGGATCACTCAAGAGTGGACTCCCTTTAAAGCAGGAGCCACATGGCGTCGAGATTCCTTGAGGAATGGTGAACACTTGCGTCGAGACGGCAGCTTCGACCTTGGCGGTGCTCTTCGACGTTCGATTGTGGAAGTCCTGTGAAGATGAAGTGTGCAGTTTGGTGCTGCAACGAAGACTCGGTGAGGAACCTGGGCCCAGCAGCGGGCGTCGGTATAGCTTCGGCGATCAGGACTCGGCCACGGGCTGGACTTCAGATCTTCACTAGTCAGCGTCTTCGTGGACTTCGGGTGGCGGGAAACCCACCGGCGGACTTTCCTTGGTCGTCAACGACCTCAACTTTCTCCAGCAGGACAAAGCGGTCAATGGTGATGGCAAGGGAGCCCTTCGTTCAATGTTCTTAGGCAAGGTGGAGCGTTGCAGCTTCGGTCATCGAGCAGCACGGCGTCAAGCTGTCCCCGCTTCTGGGCAACACGACTCGACTGGCTTCCAGCGGTTATGGAAATCCTCTGGACTCCAGTCGAAGGCAATCGACTTCGATGACCTCGATGTACTGGTGCTTTACTTTAAAATTCTCAGTGAGTCCCTTATCTGGTCGACATCCTTTCGGAACTGGCCTACAGGGTACCTTGATGAAGATCAGCTTCTGCACAATGTTCCCTCATAGCTCGGGGAGAGATCTCCCAGCCAGGTCCTCTCTTGGTTCAGTCCTCTACAGATTCGACAGCTTTTAGATTTGGTCGAAGGAAAGCAGCAGCCATTCTTCTTCCAGCTGGGCTTCACGGATAAGCAGCTTCAAGTTTCAACTTCAGCTTCTGAACAAATTGGGAAGTGAGAGGTCTCCAGATATACAAATCTGTCCCTCATTCACTCTGCTGAGCCAACCTCAGTCAGCCAATCAGACAGAAGGGCATTCATACAGGCAGGCAGCCAAACAGGCTCACAGGCATTCAGGCTATTCACTTCCACCCAGACACCCATAACAAGAAATGTGGATTGGGGCAAGCACCCAGCCGTTCAGCACACCACACGGCATTCATGTCAATTTCAGGCAGGGCTGTCTCATTCATTGTGTCACACACACAGTCACACACACAGAAACCAGGCACCCATAACATATAATGCATATTGGTCACACACATTATTCACACAGGTCCCACCCAAAGGGTGTACCCACAACATAGTGTCACTGACAGGCTCCAGCCAGTCTGGCCTGTACTCCCCCCTTCCCCCAATACCATATATGGTTCTTCCATCCAACACCCAGTCAGGGCAAGGGACAGAGGCAGGGCTTCCCAGGACTTTGGGAAAACAAGTTAAGAGGCAATAGAAACCAAGAGGCCCCAGGTGCCATCTTGTCTCCTATCAGGGATCCACTGAGTCCTATGGCAGGGCCTGGGTATCCCAAAATGGAGGATACTTAGAGCACCTGTCAAATTCAGCATGGAGCTGCAACCAGCTCATACCCTGCTCTGTGGCCCACATACAGGTGTCCTAAAAACATACACTTAGGGTACAGGGTAGGACCCCCACCCATGGGTGCCATAAAGATATCCCACAGGTCTCTGTTCACCCTGACCAAAAAGAGGAAGAGCTGCACTGCCAGGAGTCCCAACTGCACTACTGTGCAGAAAACAACACGGAACACACATGATAAGGGAGTACAGGACAAGGACATGGAGGCCCTGTCCCTCCAATGCATTTCCAGCATCACACATATGCAAGGTTTTTGGGTAGTACAATTATGACTTTGCATCAGTCCACCAAAGAAAACAACATACATGAGAAGTGCCAGTTTCCGAAAAGCAACATATCTTCATATATCAGACAACTTACTGTCGGTATAACAAATCAAAAGGTAGTCCTTGATCTTTGAAAATAGCAAATGTTAGCACAGGTGGCATGCAAGGGTTAACCATGTTGAAAAACAGTCATGTTGTGAGAACACAGGGTTATCAGGAGTAGAGTAGCTAATGCACTGAATGGACGAATGTTGTAATATTTTTACTGAAAGCGTTTGAAGCCTGCCTTTCGCTCCATGTTTTCGAATATGACTTCTATGAGCCCTCACCATTGCCTTGCTAGGTAGGGCTAGTGGAAGTTGTAATGTACAACCTCTGGAGATCCAAAGGTTGCAGACTCCGAATTTCAAGTGTTTTGCTTCACTAAACATTTTCACCTTAGATGTGCTGTAACTTTTAAAAACATCACTGGATATGTGTATATATATAATGTGAAGGCATCATGGAGTAGACGCATACAAAAGATTCAAATGTATTCCCAAAAGCTTTATTTAACTTAAAATGCATGCTGGAGTAAGGCCCTACATGCCCTATGCGAAGGTGGGATTTCCCTACCTAAAGAAAACTAAGGATAGTGTCAGGAAGTTCAAATCCAATGTCTGCCTGTGTCCAAAACCGATCCTTGCCCTCACAACTATTTGTATACAATGTATACGGATGTCAGTTTCAAAATGATAGTGTTCAAAGGAAAGTTCAGAGTTTCTTCCAGCTCTCGATTTATGATCAGCTTCCCCTTCCCCAAGTTCAAAACAGTCAACAAAATATCGGGGCTCCCTTCCCCAAGAGTCCACATCTTCCAGCTTTCAAGATTAGCACCGTTTCTGGGGACACTTCCCAGCTCCTTTGATATCAATACTTTGTACAATTTCACTTAGGCAGTTCTGTTTTTTAACTTCAAAGTCACACATAAGGCTGTTGCAAAACACAAGCTTCTTTATGCTTACTATCATTGGCTTTTTCGTGCAGGCTCTCAGTCTAGGCACAGCTGTGGGACCACACGGTCCACCCATTACCGGTCACGCAACCGATACTCCTTCTTACTATTTCCATCAACAATTAATCACTGCTTCCATCGGACAGGGAAGTGTCACACTCTTCAGACACTGTACCGTCACTTGTTTAGCCACCATGCACTTTGTTATACGTTACTGTATTCCTCTGGCTCTTGCCAACCCAGGTTTCCTCTTGGCCCCCTCTTCTCTATGGGACACATCTGTTCATCTTAGCCTGCAATTCCTGGGCCCCTCTTAACTTTGGGCTAATACTTGGTTTCTCGTTTTCATACCCTTCTTGGTATTCTATTGACTTTGCCAATACTTGTTTCATGGGCCCCTCTTAGCTTTGGGCCAATACGTGATCTCATACAATACATTCTGTGATAACTACCACATGCAATACTTTGCTTTCACTCCATTCATGAGTATTCAACTTGTTTTTTACTCTGTGCGACATTCAAAGAGTGTGTATAGATTGGTCGGGTTCCTCTAGCAGTCACTCCGATTATTATCAGAGTACATTTGAGTCCCTCATAAACTCCCATCCATGAGAACGGAGGACTGAGCCATGGGGCAAAGTTACTGTAGTTTATTAGCAAATAAACATAACGGATCACACCAGAAAAATAAGGTTCATCTAGAGCTCTCAGCTTCTAAGCATGTGTCAGCTGGTTTTATTCCGGTTTGACGTCACAAATTAAGGTTCCCTCCCGGAAACCTAACAGACATCTGCATTGGTCAGTTTGGGTAAACTGTATATAAAGAAAGTATAGGTGATTTTTTTGATTGGTTAGCCATGTCCAGCGACTCCTCCTAGGATCACCTTTACTAGCAACTGTCTACAATGTTGCGGGGTCGCTAAAAGACCATTGGCCCTTGCAACAAATTATATACCCATGTGAAAGGTGAATTTGGATTGGGCAGAATGTGTCCTCCCAGCCCTGGGACCCTAGACAGCTCTCGGACTGAATGTACCTCTTCAAGGTAATGAGAAAGAACATGGGGGTGCAAAGCATTCCCTATTGTTGCTATTCACTGATCACACATGCCTGTGAGAGTGCAGTCAGTTAACTAATCATCAGTCAAAACATTTATCTTCTTCTCTACAGTAGTCTCCTTCTGGGTCACGTGTGTCGAGACCACACAATGAAGCCCTCCGGTCTGTTTTTACAAGGAATTTAGCCTGAATTTCTGCAGGTGGCCCACTATTTCGGTAGCTGGAATTTTCCTGCTTCCACTTTGTCCTGTGGTGATCTGGTACAAAAGAATTAGACACAGCTGAACAATTGTTTGCTAATGATACTACTATAGCAAACGCTAAAGAGAAACTGAGAAAGATTAATAAACAATTTGAGGAGTTCAAAGATACTACTTTAGCCAAAAAAAATGAAAAAACTCGCCAAAGACATACAAGACTTCAAAGTACAATCCATTTACCCTTTCCTGGATGCTAACTATTTACAAAATATAAATAGTCGTTGCAACCAATTAGGCAATTTTCCACAAGGTAGGGTCACATTTTCAGGCAGTAGCAGTAATTCCTCAGGATCGGACAGTGATTACTTTTTTCCACCCTATTATCCACCATTTTTAGGCAGAGGCCCGTCAAGAGGCCCTGGCCCCGGGTGGAACGCCCCACTTCAATTTCAACAATGGGGCACATACCAACGAAACCCGTGTTTCCGCATGCGAACCAGCAGACAGCAATGGAATCGCTAGGTCTCCCGATCTTTAACGTCTCCCAGATACCTCTTTCTCCTTCTGAAATGTCAGTTTTTGCCAAAGTGTTAACTTTTATCCCTACTCATCTTACAGATTGGTTTAGGGTGCAAACTGACATCAAGAAATTCTTTAGAACAATTTGTCTTAAAAAAATGTTTTCAGACCAATTAGAATCTACTTCAGAAAGTGACACAGGGCTTCGCCCCCATCCATCTTCACACCAGAAGATAGTATCATGCCAATAAATCTGTTAATGTTTGAGAAACGCGTCCTCAAAGACTTTAAGCAACTACAAATAAAACAGACCTCATTGAGATTCAATCTCACACAACAAGGACAAGCCTTCTGACCCCAAGCCAATAGTTCGCAAATTGTGATCAAGCCAACGGATAAGAGTGGAGGGAAAGTCGTTATGAATCCTGATCAATATCAAAACATGGTCATGGACTTACTGTCATGATGCCCGCTCCCGGGGAGCCGGTTCAAGCCCTGCGTCCCCGAAAGCGGACATCCAGTCCCCAAGGAAGGACGCAGCAACCCCATATAGGGGCCCTTTGGACAGTGTCCTGGCGCCTATGGCGCCAGGCTCATAAAAGACATCAGTCCTGGCGCCATAGGCGCCAGGCTCATTATGGGAGTGCTTGGGTGCACTTACCTGATGCAGACCATGCTGCAGGATCCCAGCCTCCTTGAGGCCTGAAAGGAACTACTTTACCTGTGGGACTAATTTACCATCCGGGCGTGGTCGGGGAAGGATACATACCTGATTGGAGGAAGGATACATACCTGGAACTTCTTCCAAGGCTATTTAAACCCCACCCGAAAAGCCACACTTGCTTCGCGTTGTTCTGCATCTAGCAGCTGGACGCTCACCGTGTCTGCTCCTGCATCCTGACTTCTGCCACGCCTGCCAGCATCCTGGATCACCTGCAAAGGAAGAGAAGAAGAGAACAGAAGAAGGAAAAGTCCTTACCTGCTAAAACCGCATCCCGGAGACATCTCGCTGACAATCCTGAAAAGGAAGACTTTTATTTAAAAGCTCATCGCGTCGATCGCTGCAGCGCCGCATTCCACTCACCTTTACAGGGCGCCTCCATGTTCAGCAGCGATCATCCGGATTCGCAGTCACGCCCCAGCGCCTAGGGAGAAAAAGACCAGAACAAAAGGTGAGAGAGAGAAGGGAATAAGGAAAGCTAAATCTCCATGTTAAGACTTACCTGTTGATTCATTCCCTCTTCATTTTGGGTCCGCGCCGCATCCTGGCATTTCCGGACCCCGGCCCCTAAGGGGAAAAAGAGACATCACAGTTAATGAGCGAATGAAAAGACATTACCAAAAAACGCTCATTAAAGACTTACCTGATTTCACCTCTCATCTCGGGTCGGTGCCTGTTCCCCGGCATTCCGTACCCCGGCCCCTATGGGGAAAAAGACACTAGCATTAGTACATTAATGCATGGACACAAGGGGAACCTCTTATCAAAAAACTACCTGGAAGCCAAGCAAGTTTGGTTCTCACCAATCCGAAAATCCAGTGAAGTAACTGGATACCAACGCGCCCCTGCATCAGAAGCAGGATGGAGAGCTCGTCCTTCCAGACCCTAAGGTGAGATGCTACGAGGAATCACAGAAGGGTTTCGAGGAGGGTGAGAGGGGAAAGTGGGAGGCCGATTGCATTACCCCGCAGACAGTTAATCCCCTTTTTTCGCCTACAGAAGGATACTTCTGCGAGCCAGACAAGCCAGATTTGGGGGCCCGGTCCAGTCCGTCTTCCGAACCCTGCGCATCACCTTAGAAGAGGTCACACCAGCGCGAACCAGGACAGCGCCTCCGTGGGAGTCAGGTGAGCGAAACAGAACGCGAAGCCTTCCTACAAATTCCCACCCAGGCGCTATGGAAAGTTCTGAGACTAATCAGTTGGCCCAATTACTGGGGGAATTACGGGCCGAAGTACATGCCGCTCGTCAAGAGACTAATGCCCTCAGGAGGGAATTAATAATATCAAAGGAAAGAACTGATGACCTGGCCAGACAGCTTTTGCAAGGTCAAGCTGGGCAAACTCCTCTACCCGGTTCCGGAGGGAACCCCGCTCCTGTGGTTTCCAGTAACCCTGTGCAGATTAATCTACCTGGAAACATGCCGCTGGCCCCACCCGAACGCTTTGCTGGAGAACCCAAACGATTCGCCGTATTCATGAATCAGTGTCGTTTGCACTTCCTATGCAGACCTGGGTCCTTCCCTAATGATCAGACCAAGGTAGCCTTTGTATTGTCATATCTCAGCGGCTGCGCTGCCGATTGGTCAGTTCCACTGGTTACTCAAGATGGCCCGATTCTCAGTGATTTTATAAGGTTTCAAGCAAGCATGGAAAGGTTATTTGCTCCACACTCTCAGGGGCAGGCTCTGGATGACGAACTTCTATCTGTCACGATTAGTCTCTGCCTTCTCAGACTCCTCCTCACCTGTCTGTTCCTGTACTTCTTCCGTCTTTATTACAGCTTTCTTCTTCTTATTCTTTTCTCCTTCGGTGGGTTTCCTCTCTTTTTTTTGTCGAAGGTAGGGACGCGCTCCTTCGGTAGCCTCCGTGATCTAGCTGATAACAGACCAAGGGAATACCTGAGGAGCGCGCCCTAAAGAATGGGGAAAAAGCCTCCTGGCAAAAAACCCCTATCAGGTATTCAGGTGTCCGTGGAATACCAATGTCCGAAAATAACTCGGAGATCTTGATGACTGTTAGTAGCCGAGCTCCGGATACATAGTATGAATATCCACACCTTGCTCAACTATCGTGCCGGCTGAGCTGTGGTTGAGAGAGGACTCGAGTTCGGTCCGTCGGAACACCGGAGAGGCGTTACGAACGGAACAACAAAAAGAAAGAAAGAGGAAAAGAAATAGGTAAGTAAAAGGACAGAAAAGTAAGCTCAGTCGCATACGCTCACAGCGAAGTAACACTAACGCTGAATCGCCGGCTGAGAGAGAAAGGCGGGAAAAATACTTACACGGAAGACGCCGAATAGAGCGCGTCGTGTAAGAAAGGACAGAGGACAAAGACCCTAATCACCTTACCTGAAAACCTGAAATCACCTCCAGTGTAAGGAAAGAATAGGAGGTAAGTAAGCATAGGAGGGTAAGTAACGGACTTGAAAGCAAAGGTAAGATGAATAACTAGATGCTGAGAGCGACTAGCTGGGCACGTAACGGGAACGATACAACGCGCAGAGCGTTGCTATGGCCGCTAGTTTATAGAGTACGTCGGCCATCTTGGAATAGACTAGACCAACAGAATGGAACAGGCCGCCATCTTAGTAGTACTTCCAACGACTAGCGATTCTCCAGGGCTGGTGCATGACAGTATGCCCCCTTCGATACCTGCCTCCTCCAGGCTTCCCTGGGTACAGCCTATGAAATCGCTGTACAAGTTTGGGAGCGTGCATATGGGATCTTGGTTCCCAAGTTCTTTCGGCCATGGGAAATCCCTTCCAATGGATCAAATATTGAAGGGTTCCTCTTCTGTAGAGGGAATCTACAATTCTGGCTACCTCGTATTCCTCAGGTTCTTCGGGTGGAGTGATCACCGTCCTTCTCAAAGGTCTGTATAGATCGCTTTGATGGGTCTTGAGTAAAGAGGAGTGAAAGACCGGGTGTACTCTCCGCAGAGAGTGAGGTAATTTTAGTTTGAAGGCTACGGGATTGATCTGGGCCAGGATTGGGTAGGGTCCTATGTATCGTGCTGCGAATTTCCCCTTATGAATCCAACGCGGTAAATATCGCGTAGATAACCAAACCAAATCACCGGTCTTCCAAAGAGGACCCGGAGTACGTTTGGTGTCAGCATAGGTCTTATACCTCTTGCGGCTTTCCTCTAAGGTTTGTAGAGCTTCCTTGTGTGTACGTTTGAGATCCATCAACATCCTTTCCAAGGCGGGAGTGGGAGTCTGGCTACTGAAAGATAAGGCTCCTAGATGATGTGGGTCATAACCATAGGTGCACCTGAAAGGACTCATCTTAATTGCCGTATGAAAAGTGTTGTTGTAAGCGAACTCTGCCATTGGTAACAGAGCTGCCCAATTGTCTTGTTCCCTGTTACAGTAACAGCGAAGGTATTGTTCTAGACTAGCGTTTAGTCTTTCGGTCTGTCCATTGGACTGGGGGTGATATCCCGAGGATAACGCTCTTTGTATAGTCAACTGGTTACATAGTGAGTTCCAAAATTTCGAAGTAAATTGCGTTCCTCTGTCTGAGACTATGGACCGTGGTAAACCGTGTAACCTTACAATCTCGCGAAGGAAGACTGTAGCGGTCTCTGAGGCTGAAGGAACTCCTGTGAGAGCTACGAAATGTGCTAACTTGGTGAAAGAATCAATTGTCACTAGGATCACCTTCTTTCCCTGGGAAACTGGGAGTTCTACTATGAAGTCCATTGAGAGGTCTTCCCAGGGGCGTGTGGGAGTCTTGGCTTGATGCAGGAGTCCAAGTGGTCTGTGGCGAGGGGTCTTATTGATGGCACAGATGGGACAAGTTGACACGTAAGAGGTGATGTCTCTTCGCATCGACGGCCACCAGAAACTCCGGGACACCAACTCGAACGTAGCCTTCTCCCCTTTATGTCCTGCCAATGGTAGATCGTGGCAAAAGCTGATGGCCTGTCTGCGAAGATCAGTGGTGGGTAGGAATAATGCTGAATGATGAAACCACAATCCTTCGCGTTCCTGTAATTTGCCTGACTGTTTCTCTTCCAGAGCATAATCCTTGAGTTCACCTTGAACCTTCTCAAGGAATAGGTTAGCAATTGTAGAAAAGTGGTTCTCAAGTAGAATCTTTTCCTTTTTAACCTCCGATAGATCTTCCTCCAACCAACTTCGGGATAACGCGTCTGCCACACTGTTCTGGGATCCTGGTATATAGGTGATCAGGAAGTCAAAGCTTGAAAAATAATAAGCCCAACGGGCATGTCTGGAATTCCTGCATTCCATTTGTTGGAGAACCTTGAGATTCCTATGATCCGTACGAATCACAAATTGATGAGAGGCTCCCTGTAACAAATGTCTCCATTCTTGACAAGCTGCCCGCATTGCTAATAATTCCCTTTCCAGAACGGAGTAGTTCCTTTCGCTTCCGGTTAGGGTGCGAGAGTAGTAGGCAATAGGGTGTTCTTCTCCATTGCTTCCTTCTTGCAACAAGACAGCTCCTAAGGCACCCCCCGAGGCATCGGTCTCCAAAATGAATGGTTTATTCTGCTCGGGCTGAACCAAAACCGGGGCAGTGATGAATCGTCTTTTTAGTGTCTCGAATGCTGTTTGTGCTGCCGAGCCCCACTGAAAAACTGTACCCTTTTTGAGGAGTGCTGTGATTGGTAATACCAGATCAGAGAAGTTGGGTATAAACCGGCGGTAAAAGTTCGCCAGGCCTAGGAACCGTTGAATCTCCTTGACTGACGAGGGCTCTGGCCATCTATCTATGGCCGATACCTTCTTGGGGTCCATACGAATACCTCCTTCTGACAATATAAATCCCAGGTAAGGTACTTCTGTGGTCTCAAAGAGACACTTCTCGGGCTTGGCGAAAAGTTGATTTTCCAATAACCTACGGAGTACTTCGCACACATGTAGCCGGTGTTCTTCCAAGGATGGAGAGAAAATTAGAATGTCATCAAGATAAACGACTACCGATATGTATAACATATCGGCAAAGATCTTGTCGACAAATCTCTGAAATACCGCTGGGGCGTTTACCAGTCCGAATGGCATAACACAGTACTCAAACAACCCCAGCGGCGTCCTGAAAGCGGTCTTCCACTCGTCTCCTTTCCTTATTCTCAACAGATGATATGCCCCACGGAGATCGAGCTTGGTGAATACCCTTGAATCCCGGACCGCCTCCAGTATGTCTCTGATAAGTGGCATTGGGTACCTGTCTCGGACGGTTATGCTGTTCAAGCCCCTGTAATCGATACAGGGACGTAATTCCTTGGAGTCCTTTTTTGATATGAAGAACAATGATGCCCCTCCTGAGGACTTTGATGATCGAATAAGCCCATTCATCAAGTTGGAGTTGAGGTATTCCTTCAAAGCTTCCTTTTCAGATAAGGATAATGGATACATCCGGCCGAAAGGTAAGGAGGTCTCTTCCTTTAGATCGATGTTGCAGTCCTCTTGGCGGTGAGGTGGGAGGAGTCTGGGGTTAATGTCTTCAAACACCTTAGCGAAAGCCAGATACTGCCTAGGTATAGAGGATATTGAGAGATTGCAATGAGTAGTAGGGAGACTGGAATGTATCTCCTTTGGAAATTCCATAGCCTTCATGCAGTGTTCCCGGCAATACTCGGCGTCGAAGCTTAACTTGTTATCAGTCCAGTCGATCCTGGGGTTGTGTCTTCTTAGCCATGAAATACCCAATATCAATGGAAAATGAGCTGCTCTGATAACATCAAACGTGAGGGTTTCAACATGATGTTCCATCTTTACAGTTATAGGTTCCGTTTCCATGGTAATGAGCCCAGATGAGAGTGGACGGCCGTCCACTCCCTCAACCGGTATCGGTCTGTCCTTCTTTCTTAGTGGAATCTGGTTTTCCTGAGCCCATGCTACGTCTATGAAATTTCCGGCTGCTCCGCAGTCAAGCATTGTCAAGACCGAAAGGTTCTGTCTCAGACTGTAGGAAATGGACAGCTGGAATACCATTAGACGATTGTCTTCTATTCCTTCATTAATGGGTCTTGTGAGGTTGCAAGGGTTTGTACGGTGGTCCCCACGGCTTCCCTTGCAAGAACCTGGGGTCTGGCGTTTCCCTGTCTCTTAGAAGGGATGTTAGGGCAATCCTTAAGCATGTGAGTCGATGAACCACAATACATGCAAAGGTTGAGCTCCTGCCTTCTTCTCCTTTCCATCCTGGTTAGCGGTCCCCTAGTTGCCCCTATCTGCATTGGCTCTTCCAACATAGGTCTTTCCCTCCTTCCTGAAGGTGGGCTGTAGCTTGGCGCTGATCCTCTTCCTCGTCTCTTCTCTGCCCGTCTTTCCTGTAGACGATAGTCAATCTGTAGAACTAGCGTAACCAGCTCTTGAAAGGTGTTGGGACGTACTGTTCTAGCCAGTTCGTCCTTCAGTTCCTCATTTAACCCTCTCCGGAAGATGGTTTGTTGTGCCGTATCCGGCCATCCAGCTGATACAGCCAGTGTTTGGAATTGTGCAACATAACACTGTAAATCTTGATTACCTTGTCTGATATCAAGATAGGCATCGTACTTGGAATACTGTACTTCAGAACGCTCAAACCGGTTCTTGAAGCCTTGTATAAACAGGGTGTAATCGTTAACCAAAGGGTCTTGATTGGTTACCAAAGGGGTAGCCCAGGCTAGGGCGCTTCCTGTCAAGTTGGCTATGAGGAACCCAACTCTGGCCCTTCCAGACTCGAATGCCCGAGGTCGGAAGGAAAAGTAGACGGTACAGGCATCGAGGAATTCTTTAATATACTTCGGGTTTCCATCATATTTACCAAATGTGAATGGCATTGGAGGTAAATCATCTCTTCCCACCTCCCTAGAGGCTGCTTGCTGGCGTAGAAGAAGGTTCTCTGCATGCAGTGATTGCATGTCAACTCTGAGGCTCTGAATGGCATTACACATGTCTTGAATTTGTTCTGGTGACGCCATCGTGTCTTCTGGGCGTTGTATACTGTCACGATTAGTCTCTGCCTTCTCAGACTCCTCCTCACCTGTCTGTTCCTGTACTTCTTCCGTCTTTATTACAGCTTTCTTCTTCTTATTCTTTTCTCCTTCGGTGGGTTTCCTCTCTTTTTTTTGTCGAAGGTAGGGACGCGCTCCTTCGGTAGCCTCCGTGATCTAGCTGATAACAGACCAAGGGAATACCTGAGGAGCGCGCCCTAAAGAATGGGGAAAAAGCCTCCTGGCAAAAAACCCCTATCAGGTATTCAGGTGTCCGTGGAATACCAATGTCCGAAAATAACTCGGAGATCTTGATGACTGTTAGTAGCCGAGCTCCGGATACATAGTATGAATATCCACACCTTGCTCAACTATCGTGCCGGCTGAGCTGTGGTTGAGAGAGGACTCGAGTTCGGTCCGTCGGAACACCGGAGAGGCGTTACGAACGGAACAACAAAAAGAAAGAAAGAGGAAAAGAAATAGGTAAGTAAAAGGACAGAAAAGTAAGCTCAGTCGCATACGCTCACAGCGAAGTAACACTAACGCTGAATCGCCGGCTGAGAGAGAAAGGCGGGAAAAATACTTACACGGAAGACGCCGAATAGAGCGCGTCGTGTAAGAAAGGACAGAGGACAAAGACCCTAATCACCTTACCTGAAAACCTGAAATCACCTCCAGTGTAAGGAAAGAATAGGAGGTAAGTAAGCATAGGAGGGTAAGTAACGGACTTGAAAGCAAAGGTAAGATGAATAACTAGATGCTGAGAGCGACTAGCTGGGCACGTAACGGGAACGATACAACGCGCAGAGCGTTGCTATGGCCGCTAGTTTATAGAGTACGTCGGCCATCTTGGAATAGACTAGACCAACAGAATGGAACAGGCCGCCATCTTAGTAGTACTTCCAACGACTAGCGATTCTCCAGGGCTGGTGCATGACACTATCCCTGCGACAGGGCAATCAGGGCCTCCTATCCTATATTGCAACCTTTAATAGACTAATTGTGGAAACGGGATGGCCAGAGGATAAAAGAGTCACGTTGTTTTATCGAGGCCTACGCGGAGAACTTAAAGATGTCTTGGCCCAAGTTGTAAATCCGCCCCAAGAATGCACAGAGTATATAGACTTAGTGGTCCAATTGGATCACAGACTTCAAAACAGAAAAGCAGATCAGTCCAGGTTTGAGACCCGGGTGTTGGTCAAGACCCATGCTAATCCCAAGGGAGTTGATGTCTCTGAGCCTATGCAAATTGGAGGGGTTAAAGGACCCTTAACTCAAAAAGAACGTGAAAGGAGGCGGCAGTTAAAATTATCTCTTTATTGTGGGAATTCTGGACACTTTCTACGAGAATGCCCGGCAAAACCGCCCCGAAAGGCGGTAGGAGCCGCTGATAAAAAACATGAAGACTCTGTTTCGGGAAACGACTTCGCCCGACAAGTGTAGGGGTCCGCTTGCCGAGCTTGAAAACTAACTCTCAGACCTCGCATTTCATTGTGCCAATGGTTCTCGTAGATCCAGAACAGCCTAAGCGGTTGCATGCAATAAAGGCATACATCGATAGTGGGGCTATTGGAAACTATGTGGATCGTGAATTGGTCTCTAGGATTAACCTCCCTCTCCGTCCTAAAACCAGCAAAGATGTCATCACCACAGTCGATGGAACTGAAATTGCCTCTGGACCGGTAACACATTCCACTACTGAGGTGACTCTTATTGGTCCCGACGGCCATCGGGAGGGTGTTGTGTTTGATGTAATCAAGGCTCCACAGTTTCAGGTTATTCTTGGAATCCCTTGGTTAGAGACACATAATCCTCGAATTGATTGGCGAGCTAAGAGAATAACCTTCCCGGATTGTACACAAACCTGCTACCCAGAAAACCTGAAGATTAATCTAGCATCTGTAACCTCTGCCTCCATGCAACTACCTCCGGAATACCAAGACTTTCAGGACGTCTTCCAAAAGGAACAGGCCAACACGTTACCTCCTCACAGATCGTACGATTGCCAAATTGATCTGGTGCCCGGTGCACAACCCCCTTGTAGCAGGATTTATGCCCTTACCGAACCTGAGAATCTGCATTTGAGACAATATTTGGATCAATACCTAGCTAATGGTTTTATTCGCCCGTCAAAGTCCCCGGCATCCTCGGCTTTGTTCTTCGTGCCCAAAAAAGAAGGCGACCTTAGAACTTGTATCGATTACCACGCATTAAACCAGATAACGGTTAAAAACCGTTATCCTCTGCCTCTGATCCCTGAACTCCTTGACCAGGTGAAGGACGCTTGCATATACACCAAGTTAGATCTCGGGGGGCTTATCATCTGGTACGAGTTAAAGAAGGCGACGAATGGAAAACTGCCTTCCGTACTAAATACGGATTATTCGAGTACCAGGTGATGCCTTTCGGATTGTGTAACGCGCCGGCTGCCTTCCAATACTTCATGAATGATGTCCTTCGGGAACTCATCGATGTCTGTGTTGTCGTATATATCGATGACATTCTGGTGTACTCCTCTTCGGAATCTGATCACAGAAAGCGCCAACACAAACTATTTGCTAAATTGGAGAAATGTGTTTTCCATACCACAGAAGTCGAGTTTCTAGGTTTCATCCTGACCCAAAGGAGTCCGAATGGACTCAAGAAAAGTGGATGCCATCCTCAAATGGCCATCACCTAGCTCTGTAAAAGGGGTTCAAAGCATGCTCGGCTTTGCCAATTTCTATCGCAGGTTTATCCCGGAATTTTCACGCGTGGTACAACCCATTACTGCACTCTTGAGGAAAAATAAACGTTTTGAATGGTCTGAAGAAGCCGAGCAGGCCTTTCAGGATTTAAAAGCTAAGTTTACCTCTGCACCTATATTGAAACACCCGCGTCCAGATCTCCCTTATGTCGTCGAGACTGACGCATCCAGCCTAGCCATGGGAGCTGTCCTGTCTCAAAGAGATCCCGAAACCAACCAACTGCATCCCGTAGCATTTTGGTCCAGAAAAATCTCGGCACCCGAGGTTAATTATGCAATCACGGACAAAGAACTGTTAGCCATTAAGTCCGCTTTTAAAGCCTGTCGGCATTATCTGCTTGGCGCTCGACATACCATCACAGTGATCACTGATCACCGGAATTTACAGTATTTGAAAACCGCCAAGGCTCAGTCATCACGGCAGCTCCGATGGGCTTTGTTTTTCGCTGAATTTGATTTCGTGATTACCTATCGACCTGGCTGCAAGAATGGCAAAGCAGACGCCTTATCCCGAATTGGAATGGGAGAATCTGATACAACTCAGAACCAGTACCAATAATTCCCGAACAGAGGATTCTAGGCATGACTTCGTTACAGACGCTTGAAGACATTCAAGCCAGAGTGAAACAACTCCTGGACCCTACAACCTTACAGGAATGGATACAAAAGGGATCAGACTTTACCATAGATAATGGTTTACCTTATTTCCAAGGACGCTTATTCCTGCCACATAAGGAATTACACGAACTAGTTATTTCCGGTTATCATGATACATTAATAGAGGGACACCACAGTATTGCCAAGACAGAGGAAAAGGTGAAACGACAATTTTGGTGGCCCTCTTGGCGAAAAGATGTTAAATCTTTTGTGATGTCCTGTGGTGTTTGCGCCCAAAATAAAAGTCAAAAGAAAAGACCAGCCGGTCTCCTTCAACCTCTAGACATACCGCCAGCACCCTGGCACGCCCTATCAATGAATTTTATTACGGACCTGCCTCCTTGTTCGGGGTACAATACTATTCTGGTAATTGTGGATTTGTTTTCCAAAATGGCCCACTTTATTCCTTTAAAAGGTTTACCTTCAGCTTCTGTCCTAGCCAAAGAATTCCTCGAAAATATTGTTCGGCTACATGGATTCCCATCTATACTAATCTCTGACCGGGGAAGCCAATTAATTTCCCACTTCTGGCGCAAATGTTGTCAAATGGCGCAGATCGACGTAAGATTATCGACCAGTCACCACCCTCAGACCGATGGTCAGACCGAGAGGACAAATCAGACCCTTGAGCAGTACTTACGGTGTATGTTACAGCAATCTGAAAGCAACTGGAAAGACATTCTTTGGATAGCCGAATACGCATATAATAATTCGGTACACTCTGGAACAGGCATACTTTGTTTGGGAATCACCCTCGAACCTCAAACCTTGACTCACCTCAGAACCTCGGAATGCCTGCAGTAGAACATCTGCATTCTACAATTACCCAAGCCTTCAAAGAGGCAACTACGCATTTACAACAAGCCAAGAGAAAATACAAGGAGAATGCTGATCTACATCAGAGTGAAGCACCTCCGTATCAGATTGGGGATCAAGTGTGGTTAGCTACCAGACATTTACCACTCAAAGGGCCTCGAACTTTTAACCCAAAATATCTGGGACCTTATTCTATTACGGCAATAATTAACCGAGTGGCTGTTAAACTTGATTTACCAGCTAGTATGCGAATTCACCCTGTTTTTCATGTGTCACTTCTGAAACCAGTGGTACCCAGAACCCGACTACTCAAACCTCCAGAACCTATTCTAATAGATGGGGAGCCCGAATTCGAAGTGAAGAACATTTTAGACTCAAAAATGTTTAGGTCAAAACTGTTCTACCTAATTGATTGGAAGGGGTACGGACCTCAGGAGAGGTCGTGGGAACCCAGCGACTATGTGCATGCACCTCGATTAGTCAGGAAATTCCATCGACTATTCCCAGACAAACCAAAACCCCCAGAGAGAACAACCTTGGGAGGGGCCTTGAGGGGGGGGTGCTGTCATGATGCCCGCTCCCGGGGAGCCGGTTCAAGCCCTGCGTCCCCAAAAGCAGACATCCAGTCCCCAAGGAAGGACCCAGCAACCCCATATAGGGGCCCTTTGGACAGTGAGCCTATGGCGCCAGGCTCATAAAAGACATCAGTCCTGGCGCCATAGGCGCCAGGCTCATTATGGGAGTGCTTGGGTTCACTTACCTGATGCAGACCATGCTGCAGGATCCCGGCCTCCTTGAGGCCTGAAAGGAACAACTTTACCTGTGGGACTAATTTACCATCCGGGCGTGGTCGGGGAAGGATACATACCTGATTGGAGGAAGGATACATACCTGGAACTTCTTCCAAGGCTATTTAAACCCCACCCGAACAGCCACACGTGCTTCGCGTTGTTCTGCATCTAGCAGCTGGACGCTCACCGTGTCTGCTCCTGCATCCTGACTTCTGCCACGCCTGCCAGCATCCTGGATCACCTGCAAAGGAAGAGAAGAAGAGAACAGAAGAAGGAAAAGTCCTTACCTGCTAAAACCGCATCCCAGAGACATCTCGTCGACAATCCTGAAAAGGAAGACTTTTATTTAAAAGCTCATCGCGTCGATCGCTGCAGCGCCGCATTCCACTCACCTTTACAGGGCGCCTCCATGTTCAGCAGCGATCATCCGGATTCGCAGTCACGCCCCAGCGCCTAGGGAGAAAAAGACCAGAACAAAAGGTGAGAGAGAGAAGGGAATAAGGAAAGCTAAATCTCCATGTTAAGACTTACCTGTTGATTCATTCCCTCTTCATTTCGGGTCCGCGCCGCATCCTGGCATTTCCGGACCCCGGCCCCTAAGGGGAAAAAGAGACATCAGAGTTAATGAGAGAATGAAAAGACATTACCAAAAAACGCTCATTAAAGACTTACCTGATTTCTACAAGGATTTCACCTCTCATCTCCGGTCGGTGCCTGTTCCCCGGCATTCCGTACCCCGGCCCCTATGGGGAAAAAGACACTAGCATTAGTACATTAATGCATGGACACAAGGGGAACCTCTTATCAAAAAACTACCTGGAAGCCAAGCAAGTTTGGTTCTCACCAATCCGAAAATCCAGTGAAGTAACTGGATACCAACGCGCCCCTGCATCAGAAGCAGGATGGAGAGCTCGTCCTTCCAGACCCTAAGGTGAGATGCTACGAGGAATCACAGAAGGGTTTCGAGGAGGGTGAGAGGGGAAAGTGGGAGGCCGATTGCATTACCCCGCAGACAGTTAATCCCCTTTTTTCGCCTACAGAAGGATACTTCTGCGAGCCAGACAAGCCAGATTTGGGGGCCCGGTCCAGTCCGTCTTCCGAACCCTGCGCATCACCTTAGAAGAGGTCACACCAGCGCGAACCAGGCCAGCGCCTCCGTGGGAGTCAGGTGAGCGTAACACTTACTTAATGTCCCTGGCAGCTACCGCAGACTTCGGAAGGACCCCACAAAAGAAATCCAAAACACCATTCAAGAGATCACCAACTACGCACGGGAACGCGCATGGATCTCAGACAAAGAATTCCAATTCCTCAACATGTCTCAGGGCTCAACCCCCAAGATGTACGACCATCCCAAAAATACATAAAGATGTTCAAAATCCCCCTGGTAGACCAATACTAGCGGGTTGTGGCACAATATTGGTACCAATCTGTCAATTTATAGACAGGTTCCTTCAACCAATTGGCCAGAATACCATCACTTTTTTACTAGACCGCACATCAGTGATCTCATTATTTTAGGGCAAGCAGTTTGACCCTACATTAAGCCTGTTGGTCACTCTGGACATTGTAGCTCTATATACTAGCATCCCTCAAGACAACGCCATTGATTGCATTCGATCTGCACTGGTCCAATCGCCTTCACCATTCAAGGCACCAACAGAATTTATTATTCAACTTCTTACTTTATCACTAAAGAACAATGTCTTCAAATATCAAGAACAGTTTTTTGAGCAAACACAAGGTACTTCCATGGGGGCAGCTTTCGCCCCAAGTTTGGCGATAATCTTTATGGCATGTTTTGAGGACAAATTTATTTTCACGGATCTAAACCCTTTTCGTCAATGTATCGACTGCTGGCGTCGCTACATAGACGACATCATTTTTATTTGTCATGGTGCGCTTGTCAACTTGAACAATTTTCTCTTATGGCTCAATCAATGCCATACAGCAATCAACTTCACTATGGCCCTCATTACGACCCTGGCGGAAATCGAAAAACGATGGCGGAAATGCAATACCGCCATCGAATAGCGCTCGGTGCGATTACGACCCGTCACCGTAAAGTACGATGCCATTAGCGACACCGTAGCGAACGCCAACGCTAACTGCACCAAGTACGCGCACGCGCGCCATGCCAAACCGTAATTACCACCATGGCGCAACAGTACGCGAATTCCGACCCTAGCGGACATGTACCTAACGCCATCAAGCATGGCGGAAAGTACCATTCCGCCATGGTGAGAAGTACGGCATCGCGAATCAACCGTAAACGGCCCTACTGAGTGCCTGTACACCACTCCCTGGCCACATTGCACAACTCCTCGTAGGTGCAATGAAGTCACACTATGCAACCAGTGAAATGAACAAGTCACCCATGCATGCCAACAAACAAATGAATCCAGGGGCTCCAAGTGCCTTGTGAGTGGGCATCCATATCTGCCATGGCACCATTGCCGCACTGATGCAGCACAGGCATTTGAAGGTCCAAGTACAGCAACATGACCAGAAAAATGAGACAAACAAAAACAGAATAGACATTTAATGCACCACAAAACCACCAAGGGCCATACAGCCATTAGGTCATGAACTCCTAAATACATTCCAGTATTGTGGGCTGCATCCGCAAGAAATGACCAGCTTCTGCTTGTGTGACGCCCTGTTCCATCATGGTACACAGGGGCTACACTCACGTCCAAAAAGGCAACACGGAAGCGCCTAGAACCGCAGGGCCGTCCCATCAGGTAGGCACTAGTCCAGCAGAAAGGACGATATGTTGCTCCTAGCCACTAGCACTGCGTAAGGGCATGTGGCCCATTGGCGATCGTCCCATAAGATCGTAATGGTGCTCCACTGATTGACACGAAGCAGCAGGTGTCGGGAGTAAAAGCCATCTGCAGGAGTGGCGTACAGATGGCAGCGGCAAAAGGGGAGGAGATACCTGTCACCCAAATGAAATGAAAAAGAATAGTATGGGCATCAGAACTACAATTGTATAACTCACTTCAATGATCACACTAAATCTACAGCCATATGCATGCTAGCCCACTCAAAAGGAATATACCCACCCGAAAATCACTTGCGAATCACAACCATAAAAATCGAGGTGAAAATAGCATTACAAACGAGTGTTTGTGTGCATGCGTCTGTGAAGACAGAATCCATCAGATGGGATTAGTAACGTGCATAGACACAAGTGCCTGAAGGCGCGTCGAGACAGGGAGGGTTCAACAAGGGCAGAAAGACGATGGTCCCACTATGGCAGCTCTGCATGACATAGCGCAGGGGAGGTGGATAGATTCCAAAAAGCCCTGTACATGGCAAACTCTATATCAAATCATCTGTCCATGCATCCATACATCATTCCCTCATCCCGGTATGAAAACGCCTGATTATTTACTCACATCACATTTGAAACTTCCATTGAGTCTGTGCGTAATGCAGTCTGCAAAATCCACTGTTCTCCAGCCCGGAATTCTAGTGTTGTGAAGTAACATGTATTTGGGAACGTCCTGCCTTTTTGTCCACTACGCTATTGCGCATCCCATACTATTCATATCAATCATAGCATACTCGCCATGGCCCCTGTCCCAAGGACATTAAACAATAGAACGTTATACTTGCAGTCAGACCTGTGGGCGTCTCCTCGCCGCTAGCTGAAAACCGATAGTGCGGCAGTGTGTGTAAATGGCAACTGGCTTCACTCACAAATGGGACGCCCCGCCCGTCGGTGAACCTCGGTACGGTGCTCGCCCAAAGGGGATTGCAGCTGGCACAGGTGGAATGAATCACCACAGGTGGAGGCTATACAGCCTGAAAACACATAAATTGCACACCCAACCCCCTCCCACAACCACACCCGCTCCAAAATGCTACCGGCAGGACTAGCGATGTTGGCCCTGGGGGACCTGATAGCACTGCAAGTACTCCAACTTCAAGAAGAAGACGAACACCAACTACTACAACAACCGGCCGCACAGAGGAGACGCAGGAGGAGGAGGAGGGCAAGGCAGGGCCAGCAAGGCCCACCAGCACAGCCACTACCACCACGCAGGCAGCCCGCAATTCCACGCCTCCGAGCTCATCCGTTCAACCTCACTGCTGAGCAGATCCACACCCTCTACCGTTTGGACCGGGACACCATAACCGCCATTGTGGACATGACACAAGCTGACCTTGCCAGCATGATAGATAGCCCAACCGCCATCCCACCCCTACTGAAGGTGGTGTCTGTACTCCACTTCCTGGCCACAGGCACCTACCAGCACACAGTCGGACAGTTGCATGGCATTTCACAGCCACTGTTCTCACGGACACTATTGCAAGTGCTCGATGCCCTCCTGAAGCACGCAGACGACTACATCTCTCTACCACGCTCGGAGCAGGAAATTACGAACACAAAAGTGGGATTCCATGCACTTGGCGGCATACCGGGTTGCATTGGTGCCATCGACTGCACCCATGTGGAATTGGTCGTCCCACATGCCATGGAGGCCCAGTACCGCAACCGAAAACAATTTCATTCTCTTAATGTACAAATGGTGTCTGACTCCAACAGGATCATTACACATTGTTGTGCCGATTTCCTGGATCAACCCATGATTCCATGGTCTTGAGGAACTCTACAATACCACGCTACATGGAGCGACACGCAGGGAACAGATCCTGGCTACTCGGTGAGTCTCATTTCATGCATGATAATGTGGGGTATGTGATGCGGCAATGACCTGGCAGGAAGGGGGGGGGGGTGCGTACGTAGCAATGTCATTCCACAAACGTCCTTTATTGTCCACATACAGGTGATGCCGGGTATCCACTGAAGAGATGGCTCCTTACACCACTCCGGAACCCACAGAACCAGCCTGAGGAGGACTACAACCATGCCCACTCACGTACCCGTGTAGTCATAGAACAGGCATTCGGCCTACTGAAGACTCGTTTCCGCTGCCTCAGCAGGTCTGGCGGGGCACTCCTGTACCGCCATGAGAAGGTTGCAAAGATGGTCATGGCATGTGTCATGCTACACAACATGTGCGTACGTAGAAATGTGCCCATGCCCCCTGACGCAGAACTGCAAGCACCTGAAGATGGTCATGATGAGGGTGGGGATGTGGCAGCACCTCAAGGAGTCCGCGAGGCACAGGAGGGCCGTGAAATTCGTCAGAGTATCATAGATTCATGCTTCTAGCACTCACGCCTGGTGGCTGATACATGGACACGGGACTTGTGGCACTGTGTGTGTCTGGAACATGCACAATATGGACTGTACGCCTATAAAGGCCTCGTACACAAAGATCAATGTCCACACATCTCATTGGATGAATGTGAAATGTTTATAGCATATGTGAAATTATGTTACACACCCCATCGACCCGCCACCCAAGTAAGCCCAACACACCCCCTCCACCCTCCTACCTCCCCCCCGAACACCAGTGTCCGCAGATCCTCATTGTCAGTGGGCAGACGCTATTGCAAGCCCCCTCTCCGGGTATCAGGGGCACCCCTGCCTGTGGAGCGCAGGTTCCTCCCAGATCTACGTTGGGGGCTGCCCTGGACGGAACTTGCAATGGATGATGTCTCTGCCTGCTCACGTCCATGCATGTCCCTAAGGGTTTGTGAGAGCTCAGTGAGCACACGGCGCACAGCGGCAAGTTCAACACATACGTCTTTGGACGTCGCATGCAGTTCCCCCCTCAGGCTCTCGGTGCTTCTCTCCATTTGTACTCTCAGGCTCTCGGTGCTTCTCTCCATTTCTGCCCTAAGCGTCTCAGTTCATGTTTCTATGGCTGCCTTAGTACCCCCACATTCATCAGCATGGTCCTTGAGGAACGTGGCCAGTTGCTGCTGTTGCACGATCACCTGGTCGAGGGACTGTTGCCTCTGCTGTGCCATGGCCATTTGCGGTGGTGTCACAGAGGGGCTGGTCACCTCATGTTGCCTTGCCACAGGGCTTGTGGGGGATGGCCAGTCGTCGTCTTGTGGGTGCCCCTGCGTGGTATCCTCATGGTGTACGGGATGAAACAAAAAGGGGGATTGAGACAGGTCATGGATGGATCTTACTTCGACATCCCCGTCTTCTGTGTCGGAGCATGCTGCCATTAATGGGGTGTCACCTATGGTGCTGCTGCCACCAGAGGCAGTGCCTTCTGTGGCATCCATTGGGGGGACCTGTGGTGGTGCTGTTGTGGGCATGCTGGCTGCTGGGGTGCCTGTTGATGTTCCCTCCTGTGTGCTGCCACTTGATTTGTGCTGCTGCCGTGTCTTGATGCGTGCAGCTGAGGTGGAGGGTCTTTGGCCGTTGGTCTTGGCCCTCTTTGCAGGTGTGCTGGTAGGGGTGTCCTGAAGCTCGTCGTTTGAATCGGACCCTGTGGTGGAGTAAAGGAGGGCGAGCGTTATTTATGGGTCTGTGGAAATTGGAATGGCAATGTATCACATGCATTGGGGTGGTACCTGAGGGTGATTTGGGTCGGGGCCTTGGAGGTGGTTTCATTTTTGTGTGGATTGAGGATGCAGTTGTTTTGCAGCCTGCAGTTAGGGTGTGCCTGCTGCACGTGTAGAGGGTGTTTTTAGGGTTTTTAATTATTTATGTATTTAATGTGAGTTTTAAAGTGCGCTGTCAGGCCAATGTATGTGGACGTTCTCCTGGACATGTGTTACTGTTGCACTATGTGGACACATGGTACTTCACATGATTGGACATTGTGGATTTGGCATAGTATTAGTTGGCCCACCTACCGGATTCTTCGGATGTCTGCACTCCTTTCTCCATCCCTCCGACTCCCTCTATACTCTCCATTCCAATGGTGGAGGCGCAGATTTCTTCCCAGGGGGTCAACTTGATGGGTGATTCCGATCCTCCCCCGGTAGCTGTGGCAATGTTGCGATTGGCGGATAGTATGCTCCGTACGCGTATCCGCAGGTCGTCCCATCGCTTTCTGCATTGCAGTGGGTTGCGGGGTGCGGTCCCCACCGCACTTACCCGCTGTGCCACCAGGGCCCATATGGCCTTCTTGTTCGCAAGTGCCGTCCTGGTCATTTGCGTGGAGAAGACGACGGCAGCATTCTCCTGGAGGGTCTCTGTAAGCACGGTGAGTTCCTCACGGGAGAAGTGGACCTGCCGCTTGCGGTCGCACGCTTTTTTCGCTACTTTTCCCATTTCTATTGCTTTCACTGGGGTGGATGACGGGTTGGGATGTGTCTCAGGGTAGTATTTTTAATGGTTGTGTGGGAATTCTGATTTTATAGGTGTACGGCGTGCTGTTTCCCGTTCCGGGCCCATGTTTTTACTTCCGTTTCCGTATGTTTACGGTCACCGTACTTTCCGGTTGCCGCTCATTACGGTGACCGCTAAGATGGGTGGCGGAATTGCACCTAGGGCGCCGTACGACGGCGGTGAGGCGCGTTTTGGGGACATTTCCGCCATCGCGGACTTTGCACTTCCGCCATGGCGTAGTGCTCGTGCCCGATGGGTCGGAATTGGCCGCACTTTGCTCCGTCGTGCGATGGCGGAAACGCTATTTACGCTATGGCGGTCAGGTCAGTCACTTTCCGCCAGGGTCGTAATGAGGGCCTATGACTGCTAACAATCAGCAAATACCATTTTTGGACCTACTTATACAACATTCAGACAATAAATTGATCTGTTCACTGTACACAAAACCTACTGATCGCAAATACCCTTTTACACTTTGCAAGTTTCCACCCACGCAATCAAAAGTAAAGCCTACCATATTGTCATTTTCTAAGACTCAGGCGGAATTGCACTTTGTTACCAGACTACAATCATCATGCCCAACATTTAACAAATAAGCAAAGGGAACATTGTTAGCCAAAAAAACTGGTTTCTGACTCTTATAAAAGAGCAAGATTCACTCCTCGTGAAACACTATTTGAACCTAAAAATAGGTCTTCACAAGAGAAAATGATCTGTGTACTCACATATAGTCCAGGTGAAAAGAACTATCAAAAAACTTTGGTCAGTAGCTCAACTATCTTTAAACAATGAAACGTTGCCTATTTTGCCCTTCAAGAGACAACAGAATCTTACGGACCAGTTGGTACTCACCTAAGAAACTGAACAGATCCACTACTAGTAGTTGGGACCTGCGCCCACTCACGAGCCACTTTACTTTTGGCTCATGGTCAGTGTGCAAATTTATGCACAAGACCAAATCATTTCACATTGATGGAAAATAATGGACTTTGCGACAACACACTAATTGCAAAACGCCTTGGGCGATCTACTGTATTCAATGCCCGTGAGGCTTGAAATACATTGGTAAAACAATTCACCCTGCCCACACCCGAATCATAGAGCACCGATCACGCATCAGATGCAAGTCAATAACATCACCATTAGTTGGTCACTATATGGAAATGGGCCATTCCACCGAAGATATCTTATGGTGGATAATTGATGTGGTTAAAGACACCTGGAACCCACACGTAGCACTGGCAAACAAAGAAGCACATTGGATTTTTTGGCTTGATACGATCGCACAAGGCCTTAATGAGGCATCTCCCATTTCGTAGCCATTTCATTTGACATCAGTATCCATTCACAAACCCCTCTTTAATTTAAACAATATAGTTTTCCTGCCGGGTCACTCTTTTAAAATCTTTTTTTAATGTTCTTCTTCTTCTAATTTATATACAGGCCACGTTAGCCCTGCACAGGGTCTCAGATAGTTAATGGCCACTCATTAGTTTTTTGTTTTTTCAATATGGAAGTAGGATCTTTACATCATGCACACACTGTATTCCGAGTGCATCACAGTTCTTAGAATGTCAGTACACTGCTGCACCCATTCATCTGCTTTAGTACCCTTTCTTTATCCATTATTGTACCTTACAGATCTAAATCAGCCCGCTCCTTTTTTTCTCGTCTTCTTTCTTCATCCATTACTTTGGCCAATGGTCTCCATTCAGTCTGGTACATCCTCCCGCACGTCACTGGAGCACGTACGGTTCGATTTGTTGACATAGCAACAATTCAGTATTTATGGTCGCAGCAACAACACGGGCTTACAGGAGTGAAGTTATCCCTTTCCCGGTGCTAGCTTCCGTTGGATGCCCGAGCATAAATATAGGTAAGAACATGCAAACTCGGCTCCTTTGTCGCATCTGCGGCTCGCACACATTGTTTGGTCCCACGTAGCCATACCCATCAGGCATAGCCGCCATATAGCTTCTATCATTTTGCGGCTCACCCCTTTTCCTTTCCTCTTGTTGTTTTTCCCCTTCCCCCAAACCCCCTGCCAGACGCTGATCTTCAATTGCCATTTATTCATTGCCAATCAGACCTGGCAGGGCAACTCATGCACATCATTGTGCCACGGCCTCACCTCTGGACCGCGTAAACCTATATATACTGCAGACAGCATCTATGTAAGTGGGTCTTAGCTAATTTGCCACGTTTTGTCGTACTGTTCGCAGGATGTTTTTAGTGCCTCAGTCTCTATATATCAGATATATAGCACCAGCTCTTGTTCTTCTGTCTTTTTCAGCTGCATTCGACCATGGGCTCCACCTAGGTCCATGCTGCAGAGTCAGATATACTTTCCAGCTGTCTGCACGGGACATCTCTAACCAAAGTCTACCTTTTGAGTCACCCATCGAAGGCTCGTACTGACTCATATTGTTATCCTTCAAATTAGTAAGTACTATTTTTGGTCTGGAGCCTTTCCCTTTTTTAGTTCACTCTTCAAAATAGATATTGGATCCCTCTTTCCTTTTTTTCCTTCTTCCACCAATAATCTATATTATGCACATCCCTAAACATTTACTCTAGGACTATGTAACCTCTCCCCACCACCTTTTTTTCTTTTTAAAAAGCACACTTGTAGTGGGTGGTGTTGACTTTCGGTGTAGTTCCTTTGCTACCCTTTCTTGGACTGCTTTCCTAGCCTCACCTATAAACACATTTCATTGATTGTTCTAGACATGGTATTTGGACTATATATTTCAAATTGAATACTAAGCATAGCAGGATCTTTCATGGTCCAAACATTACATTCAATATTTTATTCTTTACACTTTTTTAGGGGCTGAACAGAGACAGTTCTTCATGACGAAGGTGGTGTATACTTCATTCCCCAACGAAACGCCAGCTGTGCCGCTCACGCCTGTGTACTTTTTATGTACAGCATTTTTTCTTATGACAACAGCGGTTGGCGCATCACGCTAACATTGTAAGATTGGTTTAAGGTTTAATGATAGCGGTCAGCCTAGAGCCTACTAATATCAGTCTCATCTATCAGCCTCTGCCTGGCACTTAATTGCCAGTTCTATACTTGTTGATACTTTCATTGTACTTTCTGTAAAAATTAGAATAGGATGCCTCTTGGCCCCTTGGATTAAATTGATTTTAAAATCACATAACATACATAAATTAGCTAGGGCCAGATAGTAAGCTTAGTTTAGCTTTGGCGCCTGCATTGTAATTTATGTTTTCAGAAGCAACATGTATGTGTTTAATATGTTTTTCAAATAAATGTTTGTGTTTTTTCTGTTAAGTTTTTCTCTGGTGTCGCTCCTTTTTGGAAGAGTGTCTACATAATTAGCACTCAGTTTATCCATTTCCTTGCAATAGAGTTTGTGAATATTGTTGCTTTTCTACTGTTACACTAACAGATCTGTTTATTTACCTCATGGTATATCACATAAAATAAAAAAAGAATACAACTTCTGTCTTTCTTGCTTTTTTCAATTTTTTCCTCTTTTATTTCATCCACTTGTGTGGTATTGTTTCCATACACATCTACACCATAAACATTTACCATGCATATTAAATTATGTGATTAAATCACTTACATTTCTTAATGCATTATTCATTTATATAAACAAATCCCATCAGGAAACCAAACATTTCCAACATACTTTTGCTGTTCATGCTTTATTGCTACTTTCAGTCCCAGTTGTTTATGGAGTTCCCCTCAGTCTTCCTCCACTTTGTCCTTGGCTGGGTGTCCTGTGTCTGCTCTCCTCGAGCTGCAGTGATCATGTCAGCTTGTCTGTGCAGTCAGAATCTGTCTCTCCTCTCTTTTTCATTTCCGAGGCCTCTAACTTCTATAATATTCATTATGGCTTTTCCATGTTAGTAGCAGTCAGTAGCAGCCAAGCATGTGCAAGCTAAGGAACAAGTTACTTACCTGTAACTGTTGTTCTCCAGCATGGGTCTGGCATGGATTCACATGCTCATGAATATTCCCCGTCGTCAGGCTGGGAATCCTCGGTAAAGAAAAAACCAGTATCAGTTTCGTTTCTGATCTGTCTTTCGTAGTAATAACCAATCACTGGTCTCTGCGTCATACTGACCACAGCCAATGACTGCCCTCTACCTAAGCACCGCCTCTGGCAGCCATCTTCAGATTTGGAAGCACGTGAAGTGGCAGTATGACCAAGTGAAGAGCCGCAGAGGGGTAGGCGGGAGGGTTCGCATGTGAATCCATGCCAGACCCATGCTGGAGAACAACAGTTACAGGTAAGTAACTTGTTCCTTCTCCAGCATGGGGTCTGGCATGGATTCACATGATCATGAATAAAGAATACATAGCAGTACACACATGCACAACCACGGGAGGTGGCAACGGCTCAACATTAAGCAGTACATCAAACTCAACATTAAGCATCTTACCTCCTCACCAGGCTCACCTCAGGCGAACAGGTTGCGCAGCACTGCTTGGCCGACCCTGGACTCCTCCCTGGAATCCCGATCGACGCAGTAGAATTTCGTGAAGGTGTGCGTCGACCTCCACGTAGCAGCCCTGCATATGTCCAGCAGGGGCACACCAGAAAGGAACGCCGTGGTAGCTGCGATCGCTCTGGTGGAATGGGCTCTCGGACGGCCAGGCAGCGGTCGGTTTGCCAACCGATGACAGTACATGATACAGCCGGAGAGCCATATGGAAATGGAAGCCTTCGAGAGAGCCTTCCCCTGATTGACAGGTCCAAAGTTCACAAAGAGTTGTGACGTCTTCCGAAAACACTTCGTGCGGTCACGTAGAACTTCAGCACTCTAGCCACATCCAGCGAGTGCAAAGTCCTCTCAGCCGGCGACGAAGGCGACGGGAAGAACACAGGCAACACCAAGGGTTCGTTGAGATGGAAGTCCGACGGTACCTTGGGCATGAAGGAGGGGTGCGTCCTGAGCACTACCCTCGTGTCGTGAAAAGTCAAGTACGGGGCCTTGCATGAAAGGGCCTGGATCTCTCCCATCCGTCGTGCGGAGGTGATGGCCACAAGAAACGCTGTTTTCCACGACAGAAACTTCAACGGGGCCGAGTGCAGAGGCTCGAACGGAGGTCCCATGAGCTTGGTCAGCACCACGTTGAGCTCCCACGCCGGGGCCGGAGCCTTCACCGGCGGGAACGATCTGAACAGTCCCTTCATGAACTCTTTCACCAGACGATGAGACCACAAGGACGTCCGGCCCGTGGTTCTGGTGTATCGGGAGATCGCAGCAAGATGAATCTTGATGGACGCGTGTGCCAGTCCAGCTTTGGCCAGCGTCAGCAGGTACGGCAGTACCTGGGGAGCCGTAATCCGTAGAGGGTTAATCTTCTGTGCGTGGCACCAGACAGAGAACCTCTTCCATTTGTGTCCGTAGCATTTAAGAGTCGAGGACGCCCTGGCCTTTGCAAGAACCTCTCTGCAGTCGGCCGGTATGTCGTATCCTCCAAACTCTAGCGCTGCAGGAGCCAGGCCTGCAAGTTCAGCGATTTCGGGTCGTGGTGGAGGATGGCGCCTCCTTCCCTGGAGAGAAGATCCGCGTCCACCGGCAGCTTGATTGGCGGGGACGCTGACAAGTCCAGAAGGTCCGGGAACCATATCTGCCTCGGCCACGCAGGTGCGACGAGGATCATCCTGCACCGTGACCTCTTGAGCTGGTTGACGAGCCGGATTAGCAGTGGCAAAGGAGGGAACGCGTAGAGGAACAGGCCCTCCCAGGGGAACGAGAAGGCATCGCCCATGCTCCTCGCCTGGGGAAACCTGCTGGCGAACCTCCGGCACTTGTAGTTCGTCGCCGTCGCGAACAGGTCGATCTGGGGTGTGCCCCACTGTCGGAAGAGGCGATCCACTAGATCCTGCCGTAGTTCCCACTCGTGGCACGAGCGCAGCTCCCTGCTGAGTGAGTCGGCGATGGTGTTTTTTATCCCTGCCAGATGAAACGGCACCAGAAACATCCTTTGGGCGACGGCCCAATGCCACAGGTCCTGCGCCTCCTTGGACAGCGCTGGGGACCTGGTTCCGCCCTGTTTCCTGATGTAAAACATGGTGGTGGTGTTGTCGGTGAAGATCCTCACCACCTTGCCCTTGAGGGACGGAAGGAAGGACCTGAGGGCCCAGAACACTGCACGGAGCTCCAGGACGTTGATATGGAGGGACTTCTCCGTCGGGAGCCAAAGGCCTCTCGCGTGCAGATTTTCGGTGTGCGCTCCCCACCCTTCCATGGAGGCATCGGTGGTCACTGTCTCCTGGTGGTCTGGGGTCTGGAAGTCCATGCCCGCCGTCAGATGCGTGTGGTTGCCCCACCACCGGACCGCTCGGCGGAAACTCTCGTCGAGTGTGATCCTCTCCTCGAAGCTGCCCGTCGTTTGGATCCAGCGCGCGTCCAGGAACTCCTGCAACGGGCGCATCCGGAGCCTGCACATGGGAATGAGGTAGATGCAGGAAGACATCATTCCGAGGAGGGACTTGATGGACCTCACCTTGGCCGCGTCGGAAACCAACATCCGCTGTACCTTGCCCAGGATGGACCTGGTCCTTTCCTCCGACGGGGAGGCCAGAAGAGACACTGTGTCGAGCTTCGCTCCCAGAAACAGTGCGTTTTGCGCGGGTACCAGGTGAGACTTGGCGTAGTTCACGGAGAATCCCAGGTCCGTGAGAAGTCGGACGGTCCTTGCCGTGTGATCCACGGCGAGCTCCCTCGTCTTGGCTCGGATGAGCCAGTCGTCCAGGTAGGGGTAGACGTGGATCCCCTCGCGGCGCAGCTGCGCCGCCACCGGTGCAAGGCACTTGGTGAATACCCTGGGTGCCGACCGTAGTCTGAAGGGGAGGGCTTTGAACTGGTAGTGATGCCCTTGGACCACAAACCTGAGGAATTTTCGGTGCCCCTTTAGGATGGGAATATGGAAGTAGGCATCCTCCAAATCCAACGACGACAGGAAGTCTCCTTCCTCCAGCTGACCCAGGACGTGCTGGAGGGTGACCATCCGGAACTTTTGCGCCTTGATGAACTTGTTCAGACGTCGCAGGTCCAGGATGGGGCGCCATCCCCCCGTCTTCTTCTTCACGAGGAAGTATCTCGAGTAAACTCCGGAGCCCCGAAGTCTCTTTGGGACGAGTTCGATGGCGCCCTTCCTCAGCATCGCCTTTACCTCCAGGAGAAGTTGAGGGACGTGAAGTTCTTTCCTGGCCACGGGGGGGACGCGCGGACTCCTTCTTTGAAATTCGAGCGCGTGGCCCTGGGCCAAGGCGTCCAGCACCCAACGGTCGGTGGAGATGGACTCCCACACGCTGACGAATCTCGCCAGCCGGCCTCCCACCGGGGTGCTTCGGTGGGGGCCCGACCCCACGGTCGGTTCAATCCTGCTTCGACGAGGCTTTGCCGCCTTGACCTCCTTGGCGACGACGGCGGGGTCCGCCAGACTTGCCTCGTCCTCTGTAGGCCTCCTGAGCCGACGAGCGGGCCGCTTGACGGTAGGTGGAGAAACCGCCGCCTGAACTTTTGGAGGCGCCCTTGCCTCCGCTGCTCCGAAAGGGCGTCCGTCGTTGTTGCAGAACTCCAAGGGCCCGGGCCGTCTCGGTGTCCGCTTTAATGGCCTGAAGGGAATCGTCCACTGTTTTCCCAAACAGGTTGTTCCCATCGAAGGGCATGTCCAGGACTCTGGTCTGAACGTCTTGACGGAAGTCCGTAGCCTTGAGCCATCCACGCCGCCTAAGGCAAACGCCGTTGCCCAACTGGCGGAACCCAGTGTCGGCGATGTCCGTCGCAACGGTAATGGCGTGGTCCGAAGCCACCTCACCTTCCTGCAGGATCTCCAGGGCCTCTGCCCTCTTGTCGTCCGGCAAGAAGTCCAGTAGGGGAGCCAGTTTGTACCAGAGCTCCCTGTCGTAGCGGGCCACGATAGCCAAGGCGTTGGCCGCTTTAATCGTCGTCGCCGCAGACGAGATGACTCTGCGTCCCATAGCGTCCAATTTCTTTCCCTCGCCGTCCGGTGGGGAAGTCGATGTGGAGGCCGCACCCCCCCCGCTTTTTTCCTGGCCGCCGCGGAGACGACGGAGTCCGGGGTAGGCTGCGCCCGGAGGCACAGGGGGGCCGTGTCCGGGACCCGGTACTTCTTCTCGTACCGGTCTCTTCTAGCTGGCGTCGTGGAAGGGTTCTTGAGGAGGGTGAGGCCCTCATCCCAAATGTCGTCCAATAGAGGCACTTAGAGGATCGTCTTCCTCTTGGCCTCGCGCCGCTGATAAAGGAAACCTTCCTTCTTCTTCTCCTCAGGGCAGAGTTGGAAAAGCTCGGATGCCCTGGTGATCATGGAGTGGAACGATCCAATCTCGTCGGGCGGAGAAGCCCTGGTGGGAGGCGACGACGGTACATCCTCGTCGTATACCTCGTCGTCCGTACCCGTCGCTGCCGTGTCAGTCCCCGTATCATCCCCTCGGGTGGACGGGGAGGAGGGCTGGAAGGGGCGCGACGGCTGAAAAGGAGGCGGAGGGTGGATCCTTCTTTTCTTGGTAGGGGGAACACCAGAAGGTCCCGGTTCTGGGTCCCCCGACGGGAGAGGTTCCGTCGGCAACGGTAGTCTCGTCCTTATCTCTGAGCATAAGGACTGTATAGCCAACAAAATGGCCGCCGAGTTGTCTCGCGGCGCTGGCAGAGGGGAATCCGACGGGCGATCAGGGGCCCCGTCGGTACCCTCGACGATGTCGTCGTCACCTGCGTCGGGATCCATCCCGACGGGCCGGTCTTCTTCCACGCCGAGGCCGTGGCTTAAGACTTCGACCAGCTCCTCCTCCGAGGTTGAGGCCGAATCTACGACGACGCCCTGCCCCCCCTTTTTCTTCCCGGGGGCCCTATCGATGGGCACAAAAGAGGACTCCCTCCGAGGTGGCAGGGAGACTCTGAGCCCTGAGGTCGCCACCACTGGTGTAGCCCCCACAGGCTGAGCCAGGGCCGCCGCGACAGTTTCGATAGAGGGCTTGGCCAGATGGATTAAGGCCTTCACCACCTTAGGTGCGCTCACCGCCTTATCCTTGAGGGGGGGGACACTGCCTCGCTCCCCCTCCGATGGGGCCTTCGAGCTCGACCGGGGCCTCTCCAGGAGCTTCGCCGGGTGCTCGGCCTTCCTCTTACCCGACCCAGAGCGTTGGCTCGTGGTTGATGGTGCCGGGGAGGGTGCGCCCTGCCTGGCGCCCGTAGAGCCCGACCGTTCGGCGCTCCCGGTGCCAGCGGACTCGCGGTGCTTTGCCTTGTGTTGGACCCCCGTCGCCGGGGCGTCCTCAAAGGTCTTAGAAGACCGCTCGGATTTCTTCTTCTTCTTCTCGCCTGACGGGCTCTTCCCTTCCAGCCAGTTGGCGAGACGTTGATGGCGGTCCTTCATGGTCCGCTCCGACATGTTGCCGCAAAACGCACAGTCCTTCTCCACGTGCGTTTTGTCCTCATGTAAGCAGTAGAGACAAAAGGAGTGTTCGTCCTCCTTAAAGACGTTCTGCAGCTGGCATCCAGGGCAGACCCTGAACAGCTTTCCGGGCGTCGAGCATCCCTTCTCCTGGGCCATGTCCGGGCCTGAGAAACTTCTGGAGTCCTCCAAAAGCGTAGCTCGACGAAATCTTCACCCTTGAGGGGCGCAGACGAATCCGACACGGGTCCCCGTTGATCGGATGGAGAGTCGGTGGAGCTTGAGGCTCTTTTGACCGAAAAAACGAAGTTTTTGAGAAAAAACGTGAAAAAATAGTACTAACGCTCGAGAGCAATAGCAGGAGGATCCCAACACATGAACGTGCGGTAAAAATCTGAAGATGGCTGCCAGAGGCGGTGCTTAGGTAGAGGGCAGTCATTGGCTGTGGTCAGTATGACGCAGAGACCAGTGATTGGTTATTACTACGAAAGACAGATCAGAAACGAAACTGATACTGGTTTTTTCTTTACCGAGGATTCCCAGCCTGACGACGGGGAATATTCATGAGCATGTGAATCCATGCCAGACCCCATGCTGGAGAAATATATGAATTCTGCGCATCTGCGCATCTTGCGGTTTCAGCTTTGGCAAAAGATATGAATATAGAGCTATGTATGTGTGCTCGTCCTCTGCATAGGGGGGTCGTAAGCATGTGCAATAAACTAGTGCAGGTACGTGTAGCTTCATGAATGGATGAATATGTACTTCATGTATAAGTGCGGCTACGTTGCGATGTCAGTGATGACGTCATTGGTTTCTGATTCCCCAGTCAGTCGACCTGATCGAGTGATGTCAGTTCCATGTCGTCCAAATTGGGTATGGTCTGAACAGTTGCCTACACCTGCGATACATCGATGATTGCGAAGTTGGCCTAAGAGTGAGGCACATCTATCGTTTCGCTGTCTACGTGTCGAGAGTCGTGCGGGGGGATGAGGGTCAGATTTGGCCCCTAGTCTACAAGTGCTTTCAATAACTTTCAGTTCACTCTGTATTCTAATAGTGCTTTCTATGGCATTTAAAAGTATTTTCAACTACTTTCAGTTTGTTCGGCATTCAAAAAGGACTTTGTTATGCGTTTTACGGTGCGCCCCGGTATGAGTGTGTCACTGCTTTACACTCACCAGTCGCACACGGCAGCTTCCTTCTGCTTGGCGTCCTTTGCGACGGGCTTCTCAAGGCTTCTTTAGCTTCCTGGCTTCCTCAAACTCTGCCTCTCACTCGCAGCATTCACAGAGAGCACTTCTCGCTCTCCTGGTTTCCATGGTATCGTCTGGGGTCAACGGGAGTTCCACAGCTCTTGCTGCATGGACCCAGTTAGGAGGGCAACAGGAACACCAGACCCTCTCATGGCCCGGCGCCTCTTTCTCCTGCACAACACTGCTCCCGGGACCTGGTCTCCAGCTTCCTTCCAGCCCACTCTCCCTCTCCAGCTGGTTCTGCCTTTCCAGCCGGTTCTCCTTATATCAATACGGTGGGCATTTTACTATCCCATCAAGTGCGTGAAGTGACCTCAGGTGTGGGCCATTGAGTTCAATTGCCTGACTAAGGAGAACTCCATTAGGCAGACATGCCTGATTGTTCCACCGATATGCCCCCATAGCCCTCTTCTTCACCTGAGTACCAGAGTGGTGTTTGGAACTGTCTGGTTTAATAAAATGAGCATTTATAACTCTCTTTTGTCTCTGATATGTGTGTGTGTGTCTGTCAAATGGGAATGTGCCCTTCTAGTTTGTCTCTTCCTCGTCCCAGTACTAAGGTGGTGTTTCATGGGCACAGTTTGGAAGGAAGAAAAGGGAAAGGGCTGACAATAGCCTACAAAGGATTTATGGATGGAGGATTCCTTGTGAAAAGGGAAAGGGGGATATCATGTCTCACCTAAGGATGTCCTCTCCCCACTCCCCAAGTTCCCTCTACCCAGGTGATGCTCCCTCGCATATCCACCCAGAGGGCCGGGATCCAAAAGCAGTGGCTTTTCCTGGCCACCTGAGAGGAGGATCCAGGGGGAAAAGAAGTGAGGACACCCTTAGGTTCCTCACAATGTACTTCTCTACTGTATTAGAGCTCAAGTACATATCTGAACTTCGTCTTTTATTTGTAACCCTATAATAAAGAATATATATTGTTCAGTGCATTTGTGTAGTGTACTCTTTTGGGAGCCTAACCGTACCTATCCACCAGTTTTCTTTCCTCACTTGAGTGAAGCCTGACTGCTCTGACATAGCTCCCAAAAGAGTTTGAGCTATCTTTTGGTTCAGCCAGTTTGTATCCTTACGATAGATGGTTTCACAAGGGGCAGCTGGTCCATAATGGGCGATGGACCGTTGACCTGCCACCCATTATGGGTGAGACAAGCCATCACAGTGTAAACACGGATTATTCCCTCAGCTGCATCAAGTGGATAAGGGGGCACTCCTGAGCTGGCTTTAACTGTCAAGGGAAACATGGTTTCCCATTGACAAGTTTCAGTACCCCAGCACACATGTCCAATGGGCCATGCAAGGCTCGGAGTGTTTTTATTTCCAAGCCTTGCATTGCCCATTGGGGATTCAGGCTGGGGTACTGCAGGTCTTAAAGTGCATAGGAGGCATTCCTACTCCTCCCTGTACATGCAAACATCCAGGTTAATTGAGCTGGAGCCATTCCAGCTCCACCACACATGTGCAGGCACCAGGTTGGTTAGTTTGAGCTCCCTCGCTATGCTTGGTTGCTCCTGCATATTTGTGGGAAACATTTATGGCATTCCAATAAAGAAATACACAAGCCACCACTGGGTTTCACACGAATTGTGTAAAATAATCTCCATAAGAATAAGGAAAGAGAACAGGAACAAGGAAAATGCACAGATAAAATGTTAGAATGGCCTGGAAGGATAGACAAAGCAGTAGCTCTGGACGCTTTCAGTTTCTCGAGGGCAGTGGTGCACCATGTATTTCGCTGGAGGGCTAAATGTACCACACAAGTGTCATACAGTATGACAGACTGTCCATGGGGCTGAGTGCATGACATCAGTGAGCACATTTGAGTTAAAAAAAATTAAATACCACATGGGTTTTGAGGTGTCATTTTTATTTATTGATATATTTGTTTTACCTGTAACCTGCGTGCCAAATTGCCTTATAATTGCACTTTGACTTCTTTGTATAACTAGCTGATATAACCAGTGTTGCCCGGGCTTTCATTCCCTCATAGGTACAGGTAACTCTGCAAAATGTTATGCAGATTGCTGAAACGGTGTGGAATTGTATAAGGAACAAAGCTTCGCCAAGCCACAAACCCACAAACAAATGTTGACTTTTGCTGAAATCCAGGGAAAGTGGTGGGGTGTCCAAATGTCATGTAGCCAGCAATGTCTGCAGGGTCCTAACAGGTGACTGTGCAAAATGTGCTGCAGATTGGTGAAACAGAGTGGAATTCTATAGGGAACATTTGCAAAGCCACAAAACCAAACACACATTATCCCTTTTGCTAAAATCCAGGGAAAGGGGTGGGGTGCTCAAATGTCATGTAGCCAGTAATGTCTGGAGGGTCCTAATAGGTGACCGTCCGAAATTGGTGCAGATTGGTGAAACCTACCCCTCTCTCCCTCCTTGTCCGCAAAGCCTACTGACTGGCCGCCTGGTGTACCTCTGAGTCGCACAGGTCCCTGGCACCCTTGTCAGTCCTCTTGCACTTTCCTCCGGGCCTTGCACTTGCTTCATTGCTACTGCACTTGGTCAATGACCCATGAGAGTGGCATTTCTCAGCACTTACCCCAGCTTCTGGCTGACTGGGCCCACTTGTTACCCCCCTCCAAACCCTCCTCCCTCCTGTGCACTTGCTCCCCCTCCCTTTCGCTGCACCTGGCTGAGCTCTTGCACGATTTGAATGTACCATGCCTTGAAGATCGTCTTTCTATTTTTCCCTCGTCTCCCCTCTTTGCATGGTTGTGCCTTGAAATACTTGTGTATAGGCGCATTACAAATAATAATACATAAATGAAATAAACAGTGTGGAATTGTATAGGGAACAAACGCAAAGCCACAAACCCACGCCCACATTTTCACTTTAGCAGAAATCTGGGAAAGAGGTGGGGTGTCCAGATGTCATGTAGCCAGTAATGTCCGGAGGTTCCTAACATGTGACTGTGCAAAATTTGGTGCAGATTGTTGCAACGGTGTGGAATTGTATAGGGAACATACGCTTTGCCACAAACCCACACATGTTCACTTGTATATATATAGATGGGGCTGAAATCATGTTTTAAATACAAGTAAAACTGCAGGTATCAGGATGCAACTGACTTTAGGTTAAGCAATATTTCATCATTACAGTCCGGTGACTTGGACGGCCATAAAAAAAAAAAGGTCTGAAGGGCCACATTCGGCCCACGGGCTGTATGCTGTTCACCACATCTTTGCTGCAAAAAAGTGTTTACCATGAAAAGGCCTGACAATACATTTATTTTGGAAACCCACAGAAAATCCAGTTGTATGTACCCATGAGTGGAGCGCGATGACCACCCCCATGCCCATACATTTGCCTTAGTAGTCAACTCTCACCCGTCCTGATTTCAAAATATGCTTAGCAGCATCCTTTCTATTAGACATCACTTCTAGAATGGGCTTTTAAAATTCAAAAGGCATACGTTGGGAAACCTCTTTGACAATAACCATATTGAACAAGTACATAAGGCACTAGCGGTTCAGGTGTGATGGGGTAGACGTTTTAGGTCCCAATATGGAAAAGAGGTTCACACTACGTAAAGGCCATGTACTAGGCCATGGTGTGGCTGGGTTTGATGCGATTTTGCAACTAAATATGTGTTCAATGTAGTTAGAAGAATTGAAATGAGTGTTACTTTGTATTTTAGTTGGATACTTTTTTAGAGTCACAGTAGGCAGCAACATGAGTAGCAGTGGCATGGATACAATGTATTATGCAATGTACAATTTGTAGCGCTGAGAAGTATGTACTGGGGAGCTTTTTGCATGTGATAGAGGAGTTCATTGAAGGGGAAACTAATATGTGGGAATTCAACAATGGTTTAAATTGCAGACACATTTAGGGCATTGGGAAATATGGAGATTATGGTGGATACATGGAGACATCTCAGAATGCAGGTTTCACCTATTTGGAATTTTAATACGCCGCAGAGTTCCTGGATTTGCAGGAATTAGCTTTTACCTAGTTTGGGGAGCTGGATGACCTAGGTCACGGAAGGGGATAGAAATCAAACTGCACAGCACGAAGGCTTGTTTTTTTGATGACCTGAAAGTTCTGGTTACATGAAAAATTAAACTGAGATCTGATGGTTTATGGGTTTGCAGGGAAATTAGTAGAATGTATGCCTAAGGCTGACGTGGTAGTAGCAAATGGGATTACATGCAATAATTCAGGAAAAATGGTATTGGACGCCTGGAGCATCTGTGAGGATAAGGAATTTTAGTGCTGCTTCAAATGAATGCATATTTATTTCTCTCCCTCCCCATGCCTTAAAGTGTTTATGGAAAGCCTTTACAATGATCAACTGGGTTACATGGGTTTCTGTCACCTGGTGTGAATAATACATTGAGTTAGTCATAAATGATTAATGTATTATGTGGAGTAAGTCATGACTGACGAGGGAAGAAGACCATGTGTCAAAAAGGGTTGTACTTTGTGAATGTGTCCAATAGGGTTTTAGAGCTAGGGGGATTGAATGACTTTGTATTATAGTTAGCCAATGGAGGGTTGATGGATGATGTTGTAACAAAATATTTGTGATTATGTACATTGTCTAACTGGGTATATAAACTGTAACTTTGTTGTCATTCAGAGAGAATTGGGTTAGTTTTCAGATCAAAGGAACTGACTTGCCCTTCCTGGTCGTTGGCATGCAATAAACTTGCTTCCTGACATATTGTTTCTTCGAGGAAGTTGTTCTTTTGCATTGGAATGCTTGAGTTACTTCCTTTCAGATGCCTAGGTTGCCTGAAGAAACAACTTTCCTACGTAGCCGAGGTGTCTAAACTGTTGGCTTTGTGATGAATCTGATGATATCATTACTCCTTTCACTAAGATAACCTCCTCATATGTGGCCAGAGGACGGCAGCCGCTTCCTGATCCTTACCCTGTGGGGTAGCTATATGAGGGAGGACCGCCTGGGCGAAGGTAACTCTTGGGGAGACCAGATGATATAGTTTGAGAAAACCACTTATCCCCCTCTTCCGTTAAGGGGCATTTCCTCAGTCCCCACTGCCTTAATGGCATATTGCTGCATTCATCCCCACGTCTTGATGCATTTACTGTGGTTGGTCCCCAAACTCCCATTAGGGAGAGTATGTTAGTAACTGGGACAAAGAAGAGGCAGGGAGCAGTGAGGATTAATTCCCAGAGGGCTCAGCATTCATGTCCGTCAAATCATTCAGAAAGTAATTCTATAGTAACTGACACGAAGGAAGAGCAACAGAGTCATGTAGATTGTGAAGACCGAGCAACCAATGCAACGGACTAGTTGTCGGCAATTGAGTGAACACACCGGGAAGTCAAAAAGCGACTCTGCTGTAGTTGAGCGGCCGAAGGTGAGGGGTGAGCTACACACACCAAGCTGCCTCTGAGCACGTGCAACTGCAGAGTACTGCGTCGAAGGCACGAAAGCCATGGTAGGTGGCCAAGAGGTGAAGCTGACACAAGGTCGGGGAATCTAGGGTGCAAACAGACAACTGCAGCAAGAGAGAAGGCAGCAGAGACCATGCACAGCGAAAGCCGACACACCAGGAGTACAGCACTTGACAGGGCACAGGCGAAGTCAGCATGGCACAGCACGAGAGAACAGAGAAACACTGGAGACAACCGTTAAGCCCTTGGAAAGAAGAAAGGTTACCAGGTTGCCAGCAAGACTATTTCCATCCATTATGGCCATAGAAACTGTGGGTGAACCTAAAGGAGGCCAGTGGGATACCGGGTAAGTGGTATATGGTTTAATACACTGTAAGTATTTGAAAGAAAGAGTGACCTGCATAATCAAGTCCTGGCTGAGAAATATACCAGGTGAAGTTGAGAATCTGCATACCGGAGTATGTGTGAGTTGTGAAGCAAGGTCCTGGATGACAAATACACCAAGCAAAGTTTAGTAGTTGTGAAACACAGTCCTGGCAGGATAGTGTAGCGGGTGAAGCTAAGTACGTGTGTATAATAAAACCCTGTCAGGAGAGTACATCAGATAAAAGTTGATGTGTGTATAATAAATATCCTGATGGGAAGGCACACTAGGTGAAGTGGAAGTGAGGAATTTGTGTGAGAAGACCTGGTGGGAGAGTGTCCCAATTAAAGAATAAATGCCTGTTGTAAATAATGGCAAGGAAGGCCATGTCATGGAATAAATTAACTGTTGTGTTGTTCTATAAAGAAAAGGAGAGCCTTTATGAAAAGAAATTTCCTTGGGATGTAGAGTGTATAAAAGGAGAAAAAGAAGCTTGTGGAAGGGAGTTGATACCCCAGGTGAATTGAAGAGTGCCAAAGGCAGAGGGTAATCCTCTTGGGGTTTAAGTATTTTTTTTGAGGCACTGCGACTTAAGACAAGGTAACAGGTGAAAGAAGCTGATCCCTGGAATTGTGAACATTGTGCATTGGAAACCTTTTTTGTTGGATTTGAACTTTAAATGTTGAACTTGAACATGTGAGCACTTGGAAACTGTAAGAGTCAATTCCCTACACAATGAAGTTTAGTTTTAGTGTGAGGGCCAGAATAGGTTTCCGGAAACAGGACAGTCTCTTTATTTGGACATCTTGACACTAGACAGAATCATTAGTTTTGTTGAGGTAGCGAAATTCCTCATAGATTAGGGGTAGAGAGGCATTCTGCAACCCATTTTTATGTTAATAAATCGTTATAGCAAAAAACATTTTCTTTCAGTGTCCACGTCGCATTCCTGGCTCCTCACAGCTTCCTGTAGATGCACACCTAAATCTTCAACTTTAGGGCCGGGATCACAAGTGCCTGTGAGAACAATGTCCTCACCTCAAACTGTTGTCTTGACCAGGGTATAAGCAGCCTCAGACGCATCCTATTAACTATGAATATGCACTCAAATCTTGTTTACTGGACATTTTTACAGGAGGTGGGATGGGTCAGGTCAACAGAACAACGGAGCCTCAGGTTCACGTTCAGGAGGGGTTGGGGAATGTCTAAAAGGTTCAGGGAGGACGACTAAGGCTGAATAGTGTCAGTATGATGGAATTGCTATGTAACTGACACATGGTTTCTTCTCAACAGGTCTTATGTCAGAGTCTAAATGTTCCTACTCTTCAATTGGGACCTAGTGCCCAAGTGGCATATTCCCTAGCTTGACACAGTCGCATGGTGGAACGCCCAGTTCTAAACCTATTCCTTTTCTAGGCTTCTTCTCAGGCCAGATATTTTCACTACCTGCTAGTGCATCACCTTCTCAGATTCCTGACAATTGCTGTATCCTATACCTATCACCAAGAGCTTTTAATTGCCACTTGCTTTAGGAGAGAGCCACAGCGATTAAAAGCAAGAATTCCACCCTCCCCACCAGGCACCAGGGTGCTTACAACACTAATACTATTCTAACTCACAATTCGTGAGACAACCCTCCTGAGTTCAAGCCCACTACAGACTATGTGTTTGTTTATTAAGCACCAAAAGCCTGCAGGCATCAGGGCGCTACACATACACATCAGACCAAAAAACGGGACGACATATAATTCCGCAAGTGACCATGAGGGGGATGGTGCATGGGGAGGCATTAGTCAAAGAGAACGGTCTTCAGTTGCTTCCTGAAGGGTTGCTGTTTGGTTTCTAATCTCTGCATTTTTGGCAAAGAGTTCCATGCTTGTGCTGAGAGTAGATCAAAGGATCTTCCCATACCTCTACATTTGTTGATTCTGGGCACATTCTGCATACCCGAGTTGCTGGAGTGGAGTTGTCTGGATGGTATGTAAGGCCTGACTTTAGCCTTGAGAAATTTTGGGGCGTTTCATTGGATACATCTGTGTACCAGGGTGAGTGCTTTGAAACATATTCTAGCTTGTACCGGTAGCCAGTGTAAAGACCTTCTGGCGCTAATGATGTGCTCTCTCATAGGAACATCATAAATGATGTGCACGGCCTCATTTTGTATTGTCTGTACTTTGTTAATGCTGCAAGTGTTTGCCCCAATCAAAAGGGCATTACAATAGTCTAGGAGGGGCAGGATGATTGCCCTTGTTAAATATATCCTGTTCTTTTGAGACAGGCAAGGTTTTGCCTTCCTCAGTACCTTCAGATGGTATTGGGCACTGTTTATTACACCATCCACATGTGCCTCTGAGCTCACTGTGGCATTCATGTATACTCCTAGGGTTTTAACTTTGTCTTGAATTTTGATCTGATTTGTCCCGATATACATATGGCAGTATTCAGGGCTGAGTTTAGATCTAGCTGATGTCGAGCCAAAATTAGTTCCGTTTTAGAGGGATTCAAGCACATTGAGTTCTGTGTCATCCAGGTGTTAATCAAATCGTATATGTGATTCAACTGTGCCATATCCTGCTCATAGTTAACGCTCAATTCCATGAGGAGCTGCGTGTCATCCGCATAGTTAGAAAATTGTAACTTCAGGGTGGTTAAGAGATTGCAAAGAGGCTTGATGTAAACGTTAAACAGTGAAGAGGAGGGGCAAGCTCCTTGTAGGATCCCGTCCTGTACCGATTCGGGAGCTGAAACTGCCTCTCCCCAGCCTACCCTGGATTTCCTATTACCTAGAAAGGAGCCGATCCAGTTGGTTGCCTCCTTGGAACATTGTCCAAAAGTATGCAGGCTGTCCAAAAGGCGAGTGTGTTCAAGTAAATCAAACGCTGCGCACAGGTCTAAGAGTATAAGTAAGGCAGATTTTCCCCTGTCCACCGTACTTATCATATGCGATTGCAGATCCACCAAAGCTGTCTCTGTGCCATGGAAAGCACGAAATCCAAATTGCATTTGATGAAGAATGCCGGCACTTTCCAGATGTTGTTGAATCTGCTTTGTGGCAATTTTATCTATCACTTTAAGCAGAAAGAGGCTGTTAGTAATTGGGCGCATATTGCTTGTTTTTTTTTATCTAATCCAAGTTTTTTGGGCAGGGGGTGACTACCACCTCCTTCAGATTGTCTGGGACACTTCTGTGACTGAAGGAGGAGTTCAAAAAGCGCACCAAAAAGGGGGCAAAGAGGCTGGCGTTCTGCAAAGGGATTTTGGGTGGTAAGATCTCCCCAAAGCCTTTGGTGGGGCGCATAGATGTTAATGAATCAGGTAGCATTTCTTTGGCTACTGGTTGGAAGGTGAGGCTCGTGGGCAGGCCAGAGTTTTCCTCCAGCAAGGGCTGTTGCTGGGTAGGGAGTTGTTTTAAAGAGTTTAAGATCTTTGCTCGAGCCAAAACTATTTTGTTTTTAAATGATTTCTGTACCCTATCACAGTCTTCGTTTGTGGGCATACCTGTGCGGGTTGTACTTTGGGCTTCTCTATGCTCCTGTAGATTTCAACCAACTTTTTTGAGTCGTGTCCTGCCGACTCAATTTCTGTGTTATAGAAATTTCCTTTGGCCTTATAGGTTTGCTTTTTATAGGTGTACTGCATTTGTTTCCAAATCGCTTTATTTTTGCTAGTGGGGTCTTTTACCCAGACTCTTTCAAGCTGTCTTTTCCTTACTTTAATCTGGGACAGGGCAGGTGTGTACCAGGATTGTTTATGGTTTTTACCCGATTGTTTTAGATATTAGTGGTGCAACCTGGTCCAGAAAACGTTGAAACTGCAAGTTGGAAGTATCCACTAAGAGTTCAGTTGGGTCTGAATCCTGAGTGAAATCCATGATCTGTTCAAGGCATCTTTCCAGGTCGCCCTGGTTTATGCTTTTCAGGTTTCTGCTGATTACTTTTTTTGATGGAGGATGCATTTTTAGTGGTTTGCTGGGTAATTGAATATTGAATTCCACAAAGTAGTGGTCCGACCAAGGGCAAGCTCTAGAGTCAGTAATCTCCAGGGTGATATTTCTAGCAGCGATCCAGTCTAAGGCATAGCCCCTTAGATGTTTTGGCTTCTTTGTAATGACTTTAAAAGCTGTGTCATTAAGCTGTTTTTCCAAGTCTCTGGCCTCTCTGCCTTTAGGATTGCCCAACCAGTAGTTAACGTCCCCTAGGACGATGGTGGAGCTGTTTGGTCTGTTTTGGGGAGTAAGTGAGTGGATAAGGTCCTTGTTCAAATTCAGCATGTTTCTGAGGGTGGTAAACGAGCACAAGATTGATGCAACAGTTTGCATTAGAGACTAGCTTTATGTGAATAATTTCACACTTCTCGCATTCGATAGAAGATTTGTGTGCCTGTCAGTCTGATTTAATCAGGAGGGCAAAGCCACCTTCTTTACCCTGCTTCTGGTTTCAAGCGAAGAGATGAAAGTCTAGTGGGGTGGGCATACTGATCTTGGTGCCACATGAGTTAGTTAGCCATGTTTCGGTGACACACAATGTCCAGTTCATTGTCCACTATGTAGTCGGGAATGCAGATGGCATGCTTAGCTAGGGAATAGGTGTTAAGCAGCCACATATTTATAGTGGCGGTTTTTTGGATGTTATCCATTGCCTCTTGATTTGGCATGGTGCTGGTCTTTGGATCATCCCTCTTGGGACTTTCCATGGACTTTCCTCCTCATTCACTAACTCAATGGCTCCTACCAAGGCCATGGTAATATCACTCAGGTGGCTAACTAACTTCTTCTCATTCGGACAGTCACAGGCTGGATCTGGGTTATAGCACGCATCAGGCTAATAGCAAATCTTCTCCCCTTTGTCACTGTTGAGCCCTTGTCAAGACCAGCGTTGCAGTCCTCAGCAGCCTCTCTGAAGGATGCACTCCATTCTCTTTGATTTGTGGCAGTGACAGACCTGTGGTCCCAGTAAGCTATCACATCGCCCTATTTCCTCCTGACCCTTCTGTACCACTTCTCTTTATTGGCTTCCCGATTTCCTCAAGGTCTGCGCTTCTCTGTTCGCTTTTATACTGTAAGATACTCGATAATGTAAGGTATTGGTGAAGTAAATTACCATTTGGGACAGTGATATGTGGTTGGATGGAATTCTTGATTTCCTGTCCTCTACCCAGTGTTCCAACTTCCTCCCATTGGCCCCAGAGGTGCGTGCAATTTCCCTCATGTAGGTCCTCCTCAATTACTCAATAGTTTCTGTGAATGCGGATCGAGGGTCCACCATATTGAGATCAGGCATTCGTTCCCTTAGCATTGTGGAGCTCCATGCTTTATCTGTGTTTCAGTTAAGGGGCTCCTCTCTCCTTGCCGGTTGGAGCTTTTTGGCTACTGCCCTGCTGCTGATGAATACTGGATAAGCCCACCTCAATTTCTCCAAACTTTGCAGAGTGGCTCACGGGCCAACCACAAGACTGTCTCCATGTTTAATGGAGTGTGTGTCCCCCTATGAACAATGCTGCAGTCCGCGGCACACACAAGTACATGCCGGTATATATGGGATACATTACTCACCGTAATCGTATTTCTGATGCTTGTATCTGCTTAGATTCACATGCTGTGCATAGGCCGACATCTAGTGGAAGCTGCAGAGTATTACAGTTTGTTTGTCGAAACTCGAAAATGGGCGTCGACACAGGGCGTGCCAGTAATACTATCCCTAGTGTGACGTCCACTGTACCCAAGATCCCTCACGCGTCTAGGATCCTCAGATTGTATTTTTTCTGACATGAGGTAGCATGAGGAGTAGCGTGAGTACAGATAATCCAAGCAGATAGACAGAAAGGTAAGACTACAAGCAATCATGCGCCTTCTCTCGGAGGGGAGGAAGGGTGGGTCGCATGTGAATCTAAGCAGATACAAGCATCAGAAATACGATTACGGTGAGTAATGTATCCCTTCTGAGGCTTGTGGAATCTGCTTAGATCACATGCTGTGCATAGATTAGCGAGCAGTACCAGAAGAAGGAGGTGGGATGTGAGAAGGGTCATGAGCAAATAAGTGTCTTAGAACCGCTTGTCCCACTTGTGTATCTGCCTTGGAATGGGTGTCAATGCAGTAATGCTGAGTAAAAGTGTGAATAGAGCTCCAAGTAGCTGCTTTGCAAATGGTGTCAAGGGGTACATTTGCAATGAAAGCCAGAGTGGCCCCAATGCCTATAGTAGAGTGGGCCTTTGGCGTAAAAGGCAGAGTCTTTTCAGAGAGTGAGTAACACAGCTGGATACAGTTAATAATCCACTTCGAGATGGCACCTTTAGAGATGCGATCCCCCTCTCTGCCTGTAGCTACGGAGACAAACAGTTGATCTGTTTTCCTTAGCGGTCTGGTTTTATTTACATAGTAGAGGACCGCCCTACGCACATCTAGGGTGTGTAGTTTCACCTCAGCCGAGCTTTGCGGGTTCTGGAAGAAAGCCGGAAGCTCGATGGACTGGTTTACATGGAATTTTGATATAAATTTAGGCGAGAACCTAGGGTGTGTGCGTAAAACCAGTTTGTCTTTATGGATAGTAAAGAAGGGATCCTGCACTGACAGAGCCTGAATTTCACTGACCCTTCTTATAGAAGGAATAGCTACTAAGAAGGCCGTTTTATAAGTCAGGTGTTTGAGACTGCTTTTATGCATGGGTTCGAAAGGGGGGCCCATGAGCTTGGCTAGCACCACATTAAGGTCCCACCCTGGTGGTGGGTTTGAAATAGGAGGGTGAAGTCTCTTTACTCCTTCCATGAAGGCTTTAACTACTGGTACTTTCCACCACGAAACCTTGCTATGGGAAGTGGTGTAAGCCGAGAGGGCTGCCAGGTGTACTTTCAGTGAGTTAAAAACCAATCCTGCATCTAGCAGGTGGAGCATGTATGTAACAATAGTGGAAGGAGTGCAATCAACTGGGTTGATTTGTCTACTCTGGCACCAGATAACGAACCTCTTCCACTTGTCAAAGTAACAGTGCCTTGTGTTTGGTTTCCTAGATTCCTTTAGGATGTCCATACACCTCTGTGGTAAATTGAGGTGTCCAAACTCTATGACCTCAGGAGCCATGCTGCCAGGTTCATTGAGTTGGGTTGCTGGTGCACTGTTTGACCTTGGTGCTGGGACAGTAGGTTGTACCAGGCTGGAAGTTTGATGGGCTCGCACACCGCCATCCTGCGTAGGTGTGGGAACCACGGTTGTCTTGCCCACATGGGAGCAACTAGGACGAGCGTCATCGACTCCCTGTTCATCTTGTTCACCACTTTCCTGATGAGAGGAGTTGGTGGAAAAGCATACGCAAACATCCCTGACCAGTTCATCCACAGGGCGTTCCCCTGGGAGTCTGGTTGGGGGAACCTGGATGCAAATCCTGGGCATTGTCTGTTTTCGCTTGTGGCGAATAAGTCTATAGTGGGGAAACCCCACTGAGAGAAGAGATCTACGACCTCTCTGTGAAGAACCCATTCGTGTTCCTCTGGGAGGGAGTCTCTGCTCAGAGCATCCGCTAGGGAATTGAGCTCCCCTGGAACATGTTGTGATGACAGGAAGATGTTCCGTCTGAGTGCCCATATCCCGATTTTCTGGGCAAGCTTGGACAGATTTGGCGAGCGAGTCCCTCCTTGCTTGTTCAGGTAGAACATGGCTGTAGTGCTGTCCGTCCGTATTTGGACTGACAGGTTTAGTAGGTGGGGCTCGAACGCCTGAAGCGCTCTGAATACGGCCAGAAGCTCTAGCAGGTTGATGTGGTTCTTGGCCACTGAGTGAGACCAGAGACCCTGAGCTGTGTGGTGGAGATGGTGAGCTCTCCACCCTGTCAGACATGCATCTGTAGTGATTACTGCCTGTACTTCGGGGTCGTAAAAGGGTTTCCCCTGTGCGAGATTTTCTCTTGTCCACCAGTGAAGGCTTTGTACCAGTGTTGGCAAAACGACCACTAGATCGTCCCACTGACCACTTGCCTGAGACCACTGTTTCGCCAACCATTCCTGCATGGGACGCATGCGCAGGCGCGCGTGGGGGACCAGGTAAATGCATGATGCCATCATGGCCAGTAAATGCATTGCTTTGCGTACCGTTATTTGTTGACCGGACTGATAATGCGGAATTTGCAGTAGTATATTCTGAATTCTTTCTTCTGAAGGAAAGGTCAACCCCTCCTGGGTATCCAGGATTGCTCCTAGGAATTGTTTTGAGGTGCTTGGCACCAGGCTTGACTTCTTCTCGTTGATTGAGAAGCCTAACTCGTGGAGGAGGTCGATAGTCCTTTGAATGTTTGTCCTGCAGATTCCTGGGGTTTCCCCCGTTATGAGCCAGTCGTCCAGATAAGGGTACACTGGGATTGCCTCCCTGCGTAGGTTTGCAGCCGCCACCGCCAGTACCTTGGTGAATACCCTTGGTGCTGAAGCTATCCCGAAGGGCAGTACCTTGAATTGGTAGTGGCGACTGTCCACCTTGAAGCGCAAGTACTTTCTGTGCGCTGGGAACATGGAAATATGAAAATAAGCATCTTTCATATCCAAGGTTGCCATGTAATCCCCCTTTTTTAGGAGGGGGATTACCTCTTGTAGCGTGGTAATACGAAATTTTTGGGGCTTGACATACTTGTTGGCAGGCCGTAAGTCCAATACTGGGCGCATTGTCAAGTCTTTCTTTGGCACAAGGAAGTAAGTTGAATAAATACCCTTGTTTACCTGGTGTCCCGGGATGAGTTCTATCACGTCCTTTTGTAGAAGAATGGCGATCTCCTCGAGGAGAATCTTCTGATGTTCTAAGGAGTGTACTCTTTGTCGTGGAGGATGGTTCCGGGGACGCTGCAGTAGCTCTATACAATATCCCGTGGATACTGTTGACAGCACCCATTTGTCTGATGTGATCCCTTCCCAAGCCTGGGTGAAGTTTGAAATGCGTCCCCCTACTGGGGTTGCGTGAGAAGGGACCCTGAACTGAGCGTCACTGCTTTGGTGGAGGCGTGCCGCCTCCCTTGCTGGGGCTGCCTCTGCCTTTACCACGACCTCTCCTTATACCTCTGCCGTAACCCTGGGTAGCCTGTTGGTTGTTGTTCCACTGTGTACCCTGCCCCTGGGAATAGTTAGATCCTCTTTGGGAATTTTGGCCGCGTGGGCGACGAAAATTACTATTCCCTCTCTGGTTAGGGGGTTTATTGGTTAACTGGCCAAGGGATTTGAGTGTCTCGTATTCGTCCTTGGCATTTTTTAGTGCGTCTTCGACCGCCTAACCAAACAACAGATCGGCTTCCACCGGTTTGTATAACAATGATGCCTGAGTTTCTGCCTTAAAACCAGACTGCCGTAACCACGCATGTCTCTTGATAACAGTACCTTCTGCTATCAATCTGCCTGCGTTGTCCGCAGCGTCGAAGGTTGCTTTCAAAATGCAAGCAGACACGGCTCTACTCTCTGCGGAAATCCGAGCTAATTGGCTTTTTAACGGTTCAGGAGCAGAGGCTATGAGAGCCGAGTCTGGCTTCAGATGTCCTCTTATATAGGGAGGATTTAAGGATAGGGATGGTCTGGGCAACAGGACTCCTTTCTCCCACTAACTCTTCTGCGAAGTCCCTTTCCTCCTGTACACCGTGGGTGTCAATGTGGAAATGTTCTGCTGCGCGAGCGAGAACCTCATTTAGGAGGGGTTGGTTATCGACCGGGGAGTCGGTAACCGGGGCTTCGTTCTCTACCGGGGAATCTACTCTGTATGTTTCCGGGTCATCCTCTTCTTCCTCCTGGTCCTCATCATCCCCATAGTAGCCCGTCCCGGTTTGCTCTTCTATCAACCCAAATTCTTGGTCTTCACAAAAGGAAGCCTCTCCTTGATACCGTGAGTATGGTCTTGCGTAAGGTTGTACCTCGAAGGGTTTGGACCTCATTGGAGTTTCAAACCGGCCTTCTTACTCGGTGGGATAGGATCAGTAGAGCCTGAGGGTGTGGGCCCTTGTGGATCATACGAGAGGAAATGTTCTGGATTTTTATCATAAAAATCAGCCAAAGAAGACATTCTTGACATGACCCTATCTATGTCTTCACTGGACCATTTTTTGGAACTGGGAATGACTCTCTCAGCAAGTCTATGGGATTTATCTTGAGTAGCTTTGCTGGTTGTGGACCTATCAGCAGACCTGGGCTTGTCTGTCTGTTTAGGGGGGGTGGAGTGTTTCACAGGTGTGGAAGAATGTACAGGTAGTTTCTTCTGCTGTTTTCCCCCCTCCCCGTGCGTAGAAAAATGTTTTCCCTGTCCCTTAGTGGCTCCGGAGTTTTTCGACGCCTGGCGTCGAGGATCGGGAGAGGTGTCCCTGTCCTTCGAGCGTGGGGCCTCGCTGGGTTTAATTGCGGGCTCCGACTCTTGGAGCGCGGCCTGGGGGTGGAAGTCGTCTTCGTCTTCCGACGATCGAACTTCTGTTAGCCTAGGGAGCGAGGCACTCTTGGCAAGAGTGGATGATTGCCTGGAGTCATGCGGCGATCTTGATCGAGAGCGCCCAGAGGACACCGAATCGGACCGTTCTGTCTGTGCCTCTTTCTGAGAACTCGACGTCGTCGAGTCTCGGTTGGACTTAGTGTGTTTAGTGTGTGTAGCATGTGAAGCGCTTGTGTCGCCGGGGGTCTTCCCCATAGCCGCCCTGCTGGACGACCTTCCGAGGTCGGGGACCTGCGCTCGGCTGTCTTTCGACGCCGTAATGCCCTTGCCGTCCGAAAGTATGGCGTCGCTGCCATCGCTGAAGGCGCCCTCCGCTGCCATGGCCGCCTGCCTGGCGTGGTGGGCCCAACGTTTCGTCGAACGGTCCTTAAGTGTCTTAGGTTTAAACCTACTACACGCTCTGCAGTTCGCTTCGGGGTGGTCCCTCGGCAAGCAGAGGTTGCACGTGGCGTGCCTGTCGACCCAAGGGTATTTGCGATTGCACTTGGGGCAGAATTGAAAAGGGGTACCCTCCATACGCACCTTGAGGCAGCGGGCTGTTAAGTGTAGGAAATGTATAAGGTGTACCTATATACCAAGAGTGTAGAGTATGTACCACCCCCCACTCTCCCTACTTGCAGGGCCGAGGCCAGCGGCCTACCAGGCCCGGGCCGAGGCCAGCGGCCTTCCGAGGCCCAAATCCATCATGCAGCAGCCGACGGTCGATTTCTTCTCCAGCCGGCGTCGAGTGTCGAAGTTCGACGTTGGGGTGGGAAAGGATGTCAATAGATTATTATTTTAAATTCTAGCAAAAGTATGGCTAAGGCCAGGGGACTCCGCAAAATGCTTCCGACCAGTATGGCGGAAAAAAACAATCTGAGGATCCTAGACGCATGAGGGATCTTGGGTACAGTGGACGTCACACTAGGGATAGTATTACTGGCACGCCCTGTGTCGACGCCCATTTTCGAGTTTCCAAAAACAAACTGTAATACTCCGCAGCTTCCACTAGATGTCGGCCTATGCACAGCATGTGATCTAAGCAGATTCCACAAGCCTCAGAAATATATATATATATAGGTAAGCAATACACCTTCAGGGGTGGTGGCAGTTTTGGATCAGGTCGATTTGTAGGCCCGAGCAAAGTGAGGGCTCCAACATAAGCCTCGGGGCATTACCAGACCAAGTAATGCCCCTGCCTGGGGGCGGGGGGGGTTACTGCTATTAGCATGCCAGAATCCGGGAAGCCAATATTTCGTTTTTTTAAGTTGAGAAAGGGCTTGTTCGCCATTTTTCTACTTAAAAAAAAATACAAAACAAGATGGCTGCCATTGACAAGTGAGAAGGGAACTACATACAGTCCCTTCTCCATTTCCATTGCGGCCATTAGCCAGGTAAGTGGGTCAGAGGTGGGGGCGGGCCAGCGATGTGGAAATTGGGGATGTGAGGGATGGGGGCACAGAGGAGCATGGGTGCACGTGCCTGTTGTCCCGCTGAGTACGATGGCGGCCTCCGCTTCAAAGGAGGCTCTGAACCGGAGTTGTACCATGAGGTAAAGACCCCATTCCAAGCTTCCTGATTGGCTGGGAAGTCACCGGACCCCAATCACTCCCCCGCCAGGGTGCTGATATACAATATAGACAATTGTTACTCACTGGAAAAGGATCCTTCTTAAAAGGTTTATGTGGCCCAGGCTCATCCTGTACCTAAATGCCTTTGGACATCGGAGTTAGACTAATGCTTCCTCGTGCACCGCCTCCAGGGGTTGCATCATGTAGCTTCCAGCATTCCTGGACCCCAGGCTCCCCAACAGCCTCAACAGCCTCAGCTAATGCAACATCGTCTCATATGAGAATTAGAATTATTCCCAGTGGCTGGCATTCAGTGTGTAATGGAACCAGCATAGGCCTCTTCTTTGGGGTCAATAGCAGTGTTAGCCTCAGAGCCAGAAGAATCTCTGAGAAGAGAAAGAAAAGAAGAGGCTCTGTTCCATCATGAGCCTTGTCCAATACAAAACAGCGCTGAGGTGAATGCTCAATATGGTTGTGGCCCAATGTCTGAAACTTAGGGAGTATGGTGAATGCTGCCTAGACACTTAAACACTGTCCAAAGAAGGAACTGTGGCTGCCTCCACGAAAAGGTACCTTCTCCGTCATGTTTTCTAGAACTAGAATTGGTTCCTTTTCCAGCTTTGGTCCCAGAGACGTAGTCCTGTGATTCTTCCATTTCAAGTCAGAAGAAGAGCGGTGTCTTCATAATGAAGGCTCACTGATGGATCAAGACCTCTTGTGCTTCTTTTTATTATCTTTGTGTGTGAGATCTGCAACAGGGGTGGATCCATGTAGCAGTGCTGGACAGATGACAACTTGCACTATGATAAAGAGATCAATAGTTGTTGCCCCTGCCCATACACTACTGAAGAACCGTGATCACCTTCATAACCCACTACCAAACAATTTTGGGCATCATCTTGTATGATGTCAAGGATTCAGTCAAGCCGAGCTGCAAAGTCCTTAATGGCTTCTCTGCCACATGTTTATGTTCATGTTTATGTTTATTGATTTCTATTGCGCACCTGGTACCCAAAGGCTTATGGGCGTATACAGACAAACAATACAAACAATTTTTAGTACAAAAACAAAAAAGAGCAGCGGGGAAGTGTCAACAATACAGTACAGAGCAATCAGCAGAAAAACCCAACGTCGGAAGACCAGCAGAAACTAAAGTGCATGATCATATAATCAAATTACAACAAGTGGATTCCTTAAGATGTAAGAAGAAACAGGAACATGGGGGTGGCTCTGTGTAGCAGCGAGTCATGAATTCCCATAAACACCACATATGGGCTATTATGAGATCTTCCAGGTCCATTCTGCCTCTCAGGCTAGATACAAGATAGGGAATCTGAGTCAAATAATGTATCCATTCGAACTAAAGATACAGAAGAGAAGGTTCTTTCTATCTCCCCATTGCTGAAATTCCTGTACAATCCATCAAAACGCTCCTAACTTTGACAGTGATTGCATTGCATTCTTAAAATCACTGCATTTACTCTGCTAACAAGAAACAAGCTAGTAAATATGATATCTTAGTGAGACTTTCAGCATTTATTTTTGGTCACTGCCTGCCAAAGCCCACTCCTTTGAATTCTCTATTTACAGTAATGCAGATAAAAAGATAATTCTATAGCTGAGATTGATCTTAATACCACACTCAAAAATCCTATTTTCGTATTGTCTCTTAGAATGACTAACTGGATTAATAGAAATGTTCTAAAGCTCGTACCCTGGAAAAACAGAGACTTTAGTGGTCAGGAATCCTATGGCCTACATTAAAACTCTGTGGCCGTTGTGAGAAACCTGAGGAATTCTCATATCTACTCCCCAGGGAACGTCTCTTCAGGTGGCCAGGGAAGGGTCATCGTTTTGGGATCCCAAACCTGGGGCTGGACAAGCGAGCAGAGGGTCCTTGGGGATTGGAAAGAGGGTTCCCAAAGCCGAGACATGGTGTCCCCCCTTTCCTGATATTGACCTACCCTCTGCTCCCTTAGCCTTTATGGGCTATTGCCAATCTCATCCCATCCTCCCCTGAAGTTTTCCTTTAAGTACTGAGAAGAAGAAAAACACCACTCTGGTACTGGGACGAAGAAGAGTGGTCTATAGGCGTTTAGTAATAAAGATCAGGCATGTCAAACTAATAGGCTTAAGCAGGGTCAGGCAATTGAGTACACCTTGTTTCACCTGCAGCCTGTTAGCAGTAGAGAACAGTATAAAAGGTGGAAATCAGAAGCACATTAGAGTTGCAGTCGCAAAAGGAACAGAGAACTGAGGAGTTGCCGCACTGAGAAGCGAGAAGGCCAAACGCCGACGGAGATTCCGAGAGACTTCCCGAGGTGACTGTGCAGGTCTGGGAACCCTTGTGAGGGAAGGCATACAGCAGGCGCTGCTAGGGAGCAGAGGCAGAGATAAGCACGAAGGCTTGCGTGTGCAAAGTGGAACACCCAGCAAACTGGCGAGTTGGTTTTCCCGCTTTGGGAGAAGCCGCCGAACAGAGTTGCAGAGACCCGGTAAGTTTCGGGAGACACTAGGAATGCCGGAGCGCTCCAGGGGACCATGGAAATGATAACGGTCCATGGAAGAAATGCAAAATAGGACTTATTGAATACCGAACTAAATGAAAGGTGTTATTTGCAACATGTACCACTTAAAACTGCATTTACTAAGTACTCAACTGTATAAAAGATGCTAATCAAGCCTGCACAACTTAAAACTGCATTTATTGAATATCAAACTAAATGAAAAGTGCTATTCAAGTCTGCACAACTTAAAACAGCATTTATTGAAAACTGAATTGAATGAAAGGTGTTATCCTGACAAATACAATGCAACATTAGATTTGCTGAATATTGGGAGACAGGAAGGTGGTGGTCTGAGTGAAACCAAGTGTATGCTGCAATTATGAAGAACTGAATGAAGAGGAAGTTGTTACTTGACGTATGAAATGCTAAAGACTGCATAAACATTCTGGGACAATCAAGTGTATCAAGTAACCCACTACCATAAAAACACCTTAAGAATAATGTGCAAGACATATAAAGACATTGAAGAGTTGTCTTGAATATTACTAAACAATGGCCTTTGGGCAAACGTGTGGTTGCTTGACCTGTGATGGGTGGACCGTGTGGTCTGACAACTGCACCTAGACCAGGACGTCTCCTAAACACTTACATTGCCAATATCAGTCTTGGGGAAGGGAACCGTGAGAACCAAAGAACTTGAGAGTATTTACCGAAACCCTGAGAACCAAAGAACTTGAGAGTGTTTATCTTGTGGAATGGAGTCCCAAGATCACAGTGTTGTATGAACTTGGTTACATTTGAACTTGGGAAGGCAAACCCAAGACCCTATTATTGATACAAACTGTGATATCTGTGAATGTACAGAAGGTAACTTCAGAACGTGATCAATCGTTTTTGAAACAAAGTTACCTTGGAACTGTATTGACCTTGAACACCTATATTCGGTTGAGAATATTTCCCCACTAGAGTTTGTTGTAGTTGTGAGGACAAGCAAAGGTTTTGAGACAGACATACTTTTCATTTGGACTTGTGGACACAGACTTTCCTTAGATGTCTTTAGGTAGGGAAAATCCCACCATAGCATAGGGTTAGTTAAGTGTTACACCATCCTGATCATTAATAAGGTTTTGTTTAGAAATATATGTTATCTGCGTCATCTCTCTTGATACCATGCCTGTCTCACACATTCACTCTGGGTACATGTCCAGACCCATTACATCAGGTGACACCTACACAACTTCTGTGAACTCACATTATTAATGGCCTCTTACCTACTTCAATGAGAAGCAGAGACCCCAATTTTTGTATCTCCAGTCCACTCCATGCTGGATTATCCAAATACTATTTATCTTGACCTTGTCGCTCACCAGATCAAGCAGATTGAGGGTCTGCTAAATGGCGCTGCAAGGCTTTTGACACAAACAGCCTAGCAAGATCATATTATGTCAGTCCTTCTTAAGCTATATTGGCTACTGATTCGAAGGCGCATCCTCTTCATATCATTAAGAAACAAAATGTTCTTCATTGTTCCCAAATATCATCTTTTCTATGTGGGTGGAAGAGTCTTCTTTTCTCAAGGAACCCTTTTACAAAGTTACCTTCCACACCGACTGAGAATATCACCCCCTGTTCCAGATGAAAGCTTAGATCATGGCTATTCACACCACAACAGGCAAGATATTCAAATTCAATTTTAGAAGTCTACCGCCATGAAGACACTTTTGGTAATAGCGCCCTTTACAAGATTAAATAAGATAACATAACATTTGGAGAATTTTGCCTGATGGTGTCCCTAAATAACTGTAGCACTTGCTGTGCTCTATTTCCTAATTTGTGACTATGTTTATGCATCCCATATGAGTCTGTGCTCTTCAGCGACATCCTGTACTTCTCTCCACAGCCAAAGCTACACTTACAAAATATTTGTTGTAGACCTAGCCCACATTTCAGCCACTTGCCCAGGTTCCATACCGTCCCATAATCCATTCCTGCCTCAAGGTGCATTCCGCTGTACGGCTCATCCCTGCTATGAGGCCCCCCGGCATGGGGTTACTTTCCACCCAGAGGAAAATCTGAGGCCTGAAACTGTCCTGAAATCCATCCCCATTTCATAAATGTCCCTACCATGGGCCCATCAATGCCCCAATGCCAAATGGCCGCCCTAAGGCCCTTTCTCGCCCTGAGACCGACCCAGAACCCCCTCCAGGGCAATCTATTCTACAGTGTCCAACCCCAGCCCTGCCCCAAAACACATATCATGCCCACAAACCATCCCTGTTCCTCAATAGGGTCAGGTCCATGGAACCTAAACCAATACTGGTTTAAAACTTGCATTGAAAACCATTACTACTAGATTGACATTAGGGATAATCACAGCAGCAAATGTAATTTCTGATCTTTTCCTTTGTTTTCCTATTATAAAGAATAACATACCATCAAATTGTACACTATAAATGGAATGAAGTAACCCAACCATACATTATACGGGGACTGCAAGTCTTTGAGGAGTGCCTTCAGATGGCCATATGACTCTGAGATGACTTGTAATATCCTTTTTACATATGATGGGGCTATATTATCGCTTATAAAACGTGGTCTAGTAATTATGCTAATGCAAGATATCTGCCAATTGTTTCATTTGTTCATATGTAGAGGAAATGTAGAATCCTAAGTTTGGCAAACCCCAATAACAAAGTATGCAATGTGCTTTAAGCAAAAACTGCAGGCAGATTTATTAAAATGCCTGTAAAAGCCCTTTCTCTGCTTTAATTAAGTGGTAACATGGAGTTAGTTGACAGCCCTTCAGTGTTAAACTCCAGCAATTCTCTAAACAAACATAGTACCACATATGCTCACTTATCAACTAATGGATGTGAATTGTGAGAGACAGATCCGGAAAAAGGAATCCTAAAATCTGGGAACATCTTTACTTACATATTCTAGTAACAGCTGGAATTCTGTTCAGTGATGGATCCGGCAGCATTGTGATGTTATACAAATTGCAATGTATTATTACAGTTAGATAGTGTTGCCATTTTATTGCAGGTGAGTTGTGAGGTCACAACTAGATTGTAAAGAAAAATATTTATGGGTTTTTACACAAATATTGCACACTGCCATGTAAGTCACCTTGAAATTCTGTGCCTGTGGAATTATACTTTCTATGGCATAGAACGTTGCTGTGACTTTTAAAAACCTCATTAAGTACACCTGGGGGTACACATTATATTTATGTATAACATGTATATCACTATATCAACTGTAATGGCTTAAAACAGGCCCATAGAGAGAATAAATACCCCAGTGCCTCAGGAACCTCAATCTCGCCACTGCCTCTGGTATATGTAAGGGAGGCATGGTATCACAAGTATGACACTGACACAAAAGGTACAATTTGTAAAACCATTATTAAAGTTTCAATGCGGTTGGAGAAACTCCTACTTTGCCCTATAGCTGGGATAGAAGTAGTCTCGGCCATCCAATCATAAACAAACAGTCTTAGTTGTGTCTGTCAAATCAAAATGGCCTATACTAACAAAATCCAATTCCTGCCCTATACCTAGTACAAAAAGTGTGAAAAGGAATATATGTATATAAGGAAAGTCAGTGGCCCTCATTACGACCCTGGCGGAAAGTAACTGACCCGACCGCCATAGCGTAAATAGCGTTTCCGCCATTGCACGATGGAGTAAAGTGCGGCCAATTATGACCCATCGGGCACGAGCATTACGCCATGGCGGAAGTGCAAAGTCCGTGATGGCGGAAATGTCCCCAAAACGCCCCTCTCCGCCGTCGTACGGCGCCCTAGGTGCAATTCCGCCACCCATCATAGCGGTCACCGTAATGAGCGCCAATCGCAAAATACGGTGACCGTAAATATACGGAAACGGAAGTAAAAACACGGGGCCGGAACGGGAAACAGCACGCCGTACACCTATAAAATCAGAATCCCAACACAACCATTAAAAATCCGACCCTGAGACACATCCCAACCCGACAGCCACCCTAGTTAAAACAAACAAAATGGGAAAAGTAGCAAAAAAAGCGTGCGACCGCAAGCGGCAGGTCCACTTCTCCCGTGAGGAACTCACCGTGCTCACAGAGACCCTCCAGGAGAATGCTGCCGTCGTCTTCTCGACGCAAATGACCAGGACGGCACTTGCGAACAAGAAGGCCACATGGGCCCTGGTGGCACAGCGGGTAAGTGCGGTGGGGACCGCACCCCGCAACCCACAGCAATGCAGAAAGCGATGGGACGACTTGCGGATACGCGTACGGAGCATACTATCAGCCAACCGTAACATTGCCACAGCTACCGGGGGAGGATCGGAATCACCCATCAAGTTGACCCCCTGGGAAGAAATCTGTGCCTCCACCATTGGAATGGAGAGCATAGAGGGAGTCGGAGGGATGGAGAAAGGAGTGCAGACATCCGAAGAATCAGGTAGGTGGGCCAAATAAAACAATGCTAAATCCACAATGTCCAATCATGTGAAGTACCATGTGGCCACATAGTGCAACAGAAACACATGTCCAGGAGAACGGCCACATACATTGGCCTGATAGCGCACTTTAAAAGTCACATTAAATACATAAATAATTAAAAATCCTAAAAACACCCTCTACACGTGCAGCATGCACACCCTAACTGCAGGCTGCAAAACAACTGCATCCTCAATCCACACAGAAATGAAACCACCTCCAAGGCCCTGACCCAAATCACCCTCAGGTACCACCCCAATGCATGTGATACATTGCCATTCCAATTTCCACAGACCCATAAATAACGCTCGCCCTCCTTTACTCCACCACAGGGTCCGAGTCAAACGACGAGCTGCAGGACACCCCTACCAGCACACCTGCAAAGAGGGCCAAGACCAACGGCCAAAGACCCTCCACCTCAGCTGCACGGATCAAGACACGGCAGCAGCCCAAATCAAGTGGCAGCACACAGGAGGGGACTTCAACAGGCACCCCAGCAGCCAGCATGCCCACAACAGCAGCACCACAGGTCCCCCCAATGGATGCCACAGAAGGCACTGCTTCTGATGGCAGCAGCACCATAGGTGACACTGCATTAATGCCAGCATGCTCCGACACAGACAACGGTGCTGTCGATGTAGGACCCATCCATGACCTGTCTCAATCCCCCTGTTTGTTTCATCCCCTACACCATGAGGATACCACGCAGGGGCACCCACAAGACGACGACTGGCCATCCCCCACAAGCCCTGTGGCAAGTCAACATGAGTTGATCAGCCCCTCTGTGACACCACCGCAAATGGCCATGGCACAGCAGAGGCAACAGTCCCTCGACCAGGTGATCGTGCAACAGCAGCAACTGGCCACGCTCCTCAAGGACCATGCTGATGAATGTGGGGGTACTAAGGCAGCCATAGAAACATCTACTGAGACACTTAGGGCACAAATGGAGAGAAGCACCGAGAGCCTGAGGGTACAAATGGAGAGAAGCACCGAGAGCCTGAGGGTACAAATGGAGAGAAGCACCGAGAGCCTGAGGGGGGAACTGCATGCGACGTCCAAAGACGTATGTGCTGAACTTGCCGCTGTGCGCCGTGTGCTCACTGAGCTCTCACAAACCCTTAGGGACATGCATGGACGTGAGCAGGCAGAGACATCATCCGTTGCAAGTTCCGTCCAGGGCAGCCCCCAACGTAGATCTGGTAGGAACCTGCGCTCCACAGGCAGGGGTGCCCCTGATACCCGGAGAGGGGGCTTGCAATAGCGTCTGCCCACTGACAATGAGCATCTTTGGACACTGGTGTTCGGGGGGGAGGTAGGAGGGTGGAGGGGGGGTGTTGGGCTTTCTTGGGTGGCGGGTCGATGGGGTGTGTAATATAATTTCACATATGCTATAAACATTTCATAATCATCCAATGAGATGTGTGGACATTGATCTTTGTGTACGAGGCCTTTATAGGCGTACAGTCCACATTGTGCATGTTCCAGACACACACAGTGCCACAAGTCCCGTGTCCATGTATCAGCCACCAGGCGTGAGTGCTAGAAGCATGAATCTATGATACTCTGACGAATTTCACGGGCCTCCTGTGCCTCGCGGACTCCCTGAGGTGCTGCCACATCCCCAGCCTCATCATGACCATCTTCAGGTGCGTGCAGTTCTGCGTCAGGGGGCATGGGCACATTTCTACGTACGCACATGTTGTGTAGCATGACACCTGCCATGACTATCTTTGCAACCTTCTCATGGCGGTACAGGAGTGCCCCGCCAGACCTGCTGAGGCAGCGGAAACGAGCCTTCAGTAGGCCGAATGCCTGTTCTATGACTACACGGGTACGTGAGTGGGCATGGTTGTAGTCCTCCTCATGCTGGTCCTGTGGGTTCCGGAGTGGTGTAAGGAGCCATCTCTTCAGTGGATACCCGGCATCACCTGTATGTGGACAAGAAAGGATGTTTGTGGAATGACATTGCTACGTACGCAACCCCCCCCCTTCCTGCCAGGTCATTGCCGCATCACATACCCCACATTATCATGCATGGAATGAGACTCACCGAGTAGCCAGGATCTGTTCCCTGCGTGTCGCTCCATGTAGCGTGGTATTGTAGAGTTCCTCAAGACCATAGAATCATGGGTTGATCCAGGAAATCGGGCACAACAATGTGTAAAGATCCTGTTGGAGTCACACACCATCTGTACATTAAGAGAATGATATTGCTTCTGGTTGCGGTACTGGGCCTCCATGGCATGTGGGACAACCAATTCCACATGGGTGCAGTCGATGGCACCAATGCAACCCGGTATGCCGGCCAGTGCATGGAATCCAACTTTTGTGTTTGTAATCTCCTGCTCCGAGCGTGGTAAAGAGATGTAGTCGTCTGCGTGCTTCAGGAGGGCATCGAGCACTTGCAATAGTGTCCGTGAGAACAGTGGCTGTGAAATGCCATGCAACTGTCCGACTGTGTGCTGGTAGGTGCCTGTGGCCAGGAAGTGGAGTACAGACACCACCTTCAGTAGGGGTGGGATGGCGGTTGGGCTATCTATCATGCTGACAAGGTCAGCGTGTGTCATGTCCACAATGGAGATTATGGTGTCCCGGTCCAAACGGTAGAGGGTGTGGATCTGCTCATCAGTGAGGTTGAACGGATGAGCTCGGAGGCGTGGGATTGCGGGCTGCCTGCGTGGTGGTAGTGGCTGTGCTGGTGGGCCTTGCTGGCCCTGCCTTGCCCTCCTCCTCCTCCTGCGTCTCCTCTGTGCGGCCGGTTGTTGTAGTAGTTGGTGTTCGTCTTCTTCTTGAAGTTGGAGTACTTGCAGTGCTATCAGGTCCCCCAGGCCCAACATCGCTAGTCCTGCCGGTAGCATTTTGGAGTGGGTGTGGGAGGGGGTTGGGTGTGCAATTTATGTGTTTTCAGGCTGTATAGCCTCCACCTGTGGTGATTCATTCCACCTGTGCCAGCTGCAATCCCCTTTGGGCGAGCACTGTACCGAGGTTCACCGACGGGCGGGGCGTCCCATTTGTGAGTGAAGCCAGTTGCCATTTTCACACACTCCCGCACTACATGGATGATTTTGTGATTTCGAGCGCCCACGGATGCCTTTTCGACGTGATGTTGCAAATGAGGAATTCGAAGGACAGCGCTTTCGGTTTTCAGCTAGCGGCGAGGAGACGCCCACAGGTCTGACTGCAAATATAACGTTCTATTGTTTAATGTCTTTGGGACAGGGGCCATGGCGAGAATGCAATGATTGATATGAATAGTATGGGATGCGCAATAGCGTAGTGGACGATAAGGCAGGACGTTCCCAAATACATGTTACTTCACATCACTAGAATTCCGGGCTGGAGCACAGTGGATTTTGCAGGCTGCATTACGCACAGACTCAATGGAGATTTCAAATGTAATGTGAGTTAATAATCATGCGTTTTTATACCGGGATGAGGGAATGATGTATGGATGCATGGACAGATGATTTAATAGAGAGTTTGCCATGTACATGGCTTTTTGGTATCTATCCCCTTCCCCTGCGCTATGTGATGCAGAGCTGCCATAGTGGGACCATCGTCTATCTGCCCTTGTTGAACCCTCCCTGTCTCGACGCGCCTTCCAACACTTGTGTCTATGCACGTTACTAATCCCATCTCATGGATTCTGTTTTAACAGACGCATGCACACAAACACTCGTTTGTAATAGTGTTTTCACCTCGATTTATATTGTTATGATTGGCAAGTGATTCATGGGTGGAAATAATCCTTTTGAGTGGGCTAGCATGCATATGGCTGTAGATTTGGTGTGATCATTGAAGTGAGTGATTCAAATGAAGTTCTGATGGCCATACTATTCTTTTTCATTTCATTTGGGTGACAGGTATCTCCTCCCCTTTTGCCGCTGCCATCTGTATGCCACTCCTGCAGATGGCTTTTACTCCCGACACCTGCTGCTTCGAGTTAATCAGTGGAGCACCATTACGATCTTATGGGACGATCGCCAATGGGCCACATGCCCTTACGCAGTACTAGTGGCTAGGAGCAACATATCTACCTTTCAGCTGGACTAGTGCCTACCTAATGGGACGGCCCTGCGGTTCTAGGCGCTTCCATGTTGCCTTTTTGAACGTGAATGTAGCCCCTGTGTACCATGAAGGAACAGGGCGTCACACAAGGAGTAGCTGGTCATTTGTTGCGGATGCAGCCCACAGTAATGTAGATATTTTGGGGTTTATGACCTAATAGCTGTATGGGCTTGGTGAATATGATGTGCATTAAAATTTTAGTCTGATGTTAACCGTGTAGCGTTATTCTTTGCAAGTAATGTAGCATATTCCTATTTGTGGAGCGATGTATTGTGAGTAGATCTGCATTGGGTTCCGGCTTCTGAGTATAGTTGCGTGGTACTGTACTGGCCGCGTTTGCCTACGAAGCCCACTAAGGTCAGGGATAGGGGCTGCCATCATGACTGTTTTAATGATGTCATGCTTAGGGGCGGGGGGCGGGGGTTTAGCTTTTGTGTAACAGATGCCGGTCAGCCAGGTGGATTGGTGGAATGATGTGATTATCAGAAAATGGCTGGTCACAGGTGCCTGTGTTTGCGTGCGTTACTTGGAGGGAGACTGAGGTCATGTCCATTGGAATAGCTTCTGTATTCGTGCCATCTGTGCCCTGCAGCTCCCATTGGCCCCTCTTGAGATGCTCAGTCACTCTGCCAACTTGTGTGGTACATGCTTATGCTGATGGTTGGTTTGTTTACTGGCATGTGTACAGGGCTGGTGCAGTCTCCCTAAGGATACTGCTTTGAATGTTGCCTTACACTGGTGTCAGGCGATGGGGGCCTGTTGTTGTTTTGTCTCATCTTTCAGTTCATTTTGCTGTACTTGAACCTTCGCATGCCTGTGCTGCATCAGTACGGCAATGGTGACATGCCAAATATGGATGGCCACTCACAAGGCACTTGGAGCCCCTACATTCATTTGTTCGTTGGCATGCGTGGGTGACTTGTGCATTTCACTGGTTGCATTTTACTTCATTGCACCTACGAGGTGTTGTGCAATGTGGCCAGGGAGTGGTGTACAGGCACTCAGTTGGGCCATTTACGGTTGGTTCACGATGCCGTAATTCTCGCCATGGCGGAATGGTACTTTCCGCCATGCTTGATGGCGTTATGTGAATGTCCGCTAGGGTCAGAATTCGCGTACCGTTGCGCCATGGTGGTAATTACGGTTTTGCATGGCGCGCGTGCGCGTACTTGGTGCAGTTAGCGTTGGCGTTCACTACGGTGTCGCTAATGGCATCGTACTTTACGGTGACGGGTCATAGACGCAACGAGCGGTATTCGATGGCGGTATTGCATTTCCGCCATCGTTTTTCGATTTCCGCAAGGGTCGTAATGAGGGCCAGTGTTCAAAAGAATAAATGTGGCTGAGTCAGCTCTCGTCCCCACGTTGGACAGCACAGGCTAAGGTGGTCCCTGTAGACAAGACGACACACTCTGGCTCAGGTTCTAAACACAAGGCAGTTCAAAACGTGGATCGAGGGCCGCCTGGCCTTCCACGTTAAAGTCTTGCTTTCCAATTTCCACAAACACAGTTTAACAAAATGTTCACAGTGGTCCCCCACTGTCAGGCTCAGACCTTTGACAGCAAAACGTTCACAATACTTGCAGGGGTTCCCTTCCAAAAGCTTAACTTATATCCTTGAGGGGTTGCCTTCCCCTAACTTACTATACTTCCGGTCTCCCTCAGCCAGGCTCAGATGGTTTCCTGATGTCAAAGACTTTCGAATGTGTGTGGTTTTTACAATAGACCTCCGCAGGACCACTTTGACTTTCCAGCTTTCAACTCATATTCCTGTGTTATTTACCCAAGTGCTTTCTGGTCTGTGTTCAGCTTCTCACGTTCCCCCTTCTCTCTGGGTTAACTTCAATCACATTGCTTTTCAGTTCATTCTCTTTATCGAGACAACCTTGTACCTTTCACAGAGACGTTTGAGTGGGCTACTTCCTTTCGGCAGATCTCTCCATTACTGAGGTATCGCTGATTTTCCAGCTATTGTTACTTCAAAGGTCTGCCTTTCTTCACGTCTCATCCACACTCGTGCAGCCTTCAATTTTGTGATATAATGTTGCCACTTCAATTTTTCTCTAGCACACACCAGTCTCTCACGTCGCTTGCCAGCTCACCAGCTGTCTGCGTTTCTTGTCTTTTACTTTCTTCCAATTTGCGAGTCAAGGTTAGTACCAGAGGCTTGGCCTCGCCTCCCCAACTCTGCTGTTCACCCGGGAGGGTCGCTGGCATCCTTGGTACACAATGCAGCTTTCAATTTTGGGATTCCGCCTTCTCCACGTATCTTTCACAGCCTTTTGGAGGCAACTACCTCCTGCAGAGAACTCCTGGAGTTCACCACCCATGGCTCTCATCCCTCGGTCCGTTGCTCTGCTCCAGTACATTCGCCTTTGCCCCGAATCTTCTGCTCTTACTCGTGTTCCACCTTGCTCAGAGTAAGTCTCTATGTTCCGCCTTTTATCCGTGTAAGGAGAGCTAATTGGTATCAGATGTATGCACTTAGAGTCAAGTGCCTGACTTTTCCTGACCCAATTAGCGGGACATGGCCAATGTGATGCATAAGAGTTAGCATTGTTTCTCTCAGTCGCCCTCTTTCTCGGGCCAGTGTGTGTGGAAAGGGGGGTTGGAGTTGGAACTTTGGGGAATCCTATGAAATAGGATAGGTTAGCTGTGCGGGAAAGTGGGGGATACCGCATCTCACCATAGGCTGTCTCACCCAACTTCCTGAAAACCCCTCACCCAGGTGATCCTCATGCACACTGGTCCACCCCCAGGGTCTGGATGCAAAGGCGATGGCCGTGTCCTGGCCACCTGAGAGAGAGATCCCCAGGGGCTAGCAGGCGAGACACCTCTTGGTTTCTCACATATAGCATGGCTGCTTTCTCTCACTGACTGAAATTAATAACATGGGCAGAGCATAGGCAGTACAGATCGCATGATTGGAGTTCTTACTCCAGGAATATCTGATAAGTTCCCACTTTCACTCACTAAGGAAAAGCAAGCAGCTGTGCTACACCACCTCAATAAGAAGGGGTATTTATTTTTGTACATTGAAATTTAGAATACAGACATATTGGGCCTCATTACGAGTCCGGCGGTAACCGAGGTGGTAAAACCACCTGGTTACCGCCGGACTCGTATTACCATTCTGCCTCCGTGATTCCCGGAATTACCGGGGCATTCCAACCCCGGTGTCCCGGGAATTCCAGAGGCGGAATGGTGTAAATCCCCATTCCCATTGAGTCCTATTGGACTCAATGGGAATGGGGATCACGGAAACACCGGCACCATCACCTGATGGTGCTATTGTTTCCTTGTCTGCCTGCAGGCGGGCGGTGGTAAACCCGCCAGGTAAGACCTGGCGGGAACGCCACCTTCCGCCTGCAGGACTCGGGATCGGGCGGTCTGGAATTAACAGTGGCGGCGGATTTACCACCACTGTTATTTCCGGACCGCCCGACCTGTAATGAGGCCCATTGTGTTGGTTATATGACCTTGGGTATGTACCCACAGGAGAAATATGTTTTGAAAGGTTGGCGTATTATGTACGATTGAGGATGAGAGTTGAATGGTCAGAGTCATTGAATTTATACGTGACTCCCACAGGAGATTTTATGTCTAGATTTCTATCCCGGTTAAGAGAGGCATTAATCCGGACCCCACCTCGCTTTCATGTGATTCATGTTACACACTTGCAAACTTGACTTTGTTACATTTGCCTCTATTAGTTCTCTTTCGGTAATAATGAATCTCATATTCTCTTTTATTCAGTTCACTGTTCTGTAACGTTCTTTGGTAGTGTTGCCGAAGTGCCCTGGTGCCCCAATCTCTCTCGTTAGCACTCATCAGCTTTCTGTGGCGTTCTTCTGTTTCCTCGCGGTAAACTGAAAGCGGCGGTTCGGTGTCCCACCCTCCATCTCGCAGGCTAAATGGCTTTACCCGGAGGCTTGCATGACCTTCACGGCTCCCGCCTGTTTGCAGAATTCTTTGTGTGCAAGCGCCGTAGGTGCTGCTCTTCAGTTCCTGTGGCCGCCAACCAGACTTGCCTTCTTCTTCTGGTGTGGACCCAGCATAGCAAACCGTCTCCTGCAGCCTTATTCCTTCTGCCTTCCCCAGGAGCCGGTTGGCTCACTGACTTCTCTTCAACAGTTCGGTATTCCCTTGGCCTATGCCACGGGGACACCGCTTCCTCAGGTGGCGGTCTATTTCTCCCTTCAGGTTCTGCCTTTTAAATGTCTCGACACCTACCATACGCTCAGAACCACTAGAGCGCATTCTGCACATCTCAGCCTCATGTATCCTCATTGCTTATGTGTCTTTACCTGATGATGCCATGTTCCCCCCTTGAGGGCCGCCTTCGCCCATGTGGTCCTCCCTCATATAGCTGCTCCCAGGGTCAGGATTAGCTAGTGGCTGCTGTCCCCTGGCCACATAGGGAGAGGTTACCTCCTCTAGGAAAGGCATGACGACACCATCCGTTTCATCACAGTACATAAAGAGGATATTAAAAGATATTTGGGGGTTATAAATGGTCCCCTAACAGCAGTAACTTGCAACACCATGATTGTGTACGTTTTGGCGTAGCTCTAAGCTGTAAATGTGGTTTTCTTTTTACGGTTCTCTGGGTCTATAATTAGGCCCCAAAATGTGTTATAGTGCTGCACATGCAGATTAGGGCAATTTATGGGACAAGGGATACCAGAAAAATCATTAAATCAGATTTACATCACAAGAGTTACTATCACCATTTAGTTTCCATATGTATATAGAACGATTAGCAGAGTGGCAAACATGTCACATGTGAGCTAAATGATGTTTGGTGGCTTGCATCTATGCAACAAATGTTGAAACTCACAAAATGTTTAGTAAGATGTATTCTTTTACATGTGCAGAGCTTAGCAGGTTTAGACTTCATGTTCCATTAATAATATGTCCCGCTTAAATGTGTTTAGAAAAAAGCAGGGGTATTCTCTAGTCCTCACCTCACTCAACATGTTGTTTTTTCGCTTTCCTGGAGAATGCATAACCAGTATACTATTCCCTATGCTGGCATGTCTGTTGCCTGCATAGAGCACAACAACGAGACTGCCTCATATCTACTTTTTTTAATTAAAAAACAAAACAAAATGCATAATACTTCTGTGGAGGTCCCATTGTCCTCATACTGACTCTGGGACTTGGTACTGCAACTGTGATTTGCACTACGCCCAGGATCTGTGGCCTGGAGCTTGCATTGTGAGAAACCTGAAGGTATTATTCTCACTTTTACTCCCCGAGGATCCTCTATACAGGTGGCCAGGGAAAGGCCATCGCTATTGGATCCTGACGCTGGGGGTGAACAAGCAAGGGAGGATCAGCTGGGTAGATGGTCTCTGGGGATTGGAAGTGAGATGCCTTTAGATGATACATGGTATCCCCCTTATCCTTGTGATGTTCAACCTAACCCTCCCCCAAACTTTATGGATTATTCTTGAAGTGTTACTGGGATGAAGAAGATGCATGAAGATCAGGCATTTGCTACTAATGAGAGTCAGGCAACAGTAATTGATGGGGTGCACCTGCAGTCCATTATTGGACCACAGATGTGTTAAAGGTGGAACTATGAAGCTGCAAAGAGAGCGTTGAAAGACGAGAGCAGTGGAAGAAGGAGCTGTCTGGGAGCAGGAGAAGCCAAAATGTCATAGCGCCTGCTGAGTCCCTGGGGAGCCTGCTGGAGGAATAACGCATGTCGGAGAAGCCCCTGCAGAAAAGGCGAACAGATGCAGCTGTCAGACCGCATCAGCAAGGCTCAGCACGATCGCCGGAGAGTGCTGCGAGGAGCGCCAGGCAATCAGGTTTGCAGAAGCAGAGAAGGCATGTGGAGGAGCGGCAATGCCTGGTTAAGGGAGTAGTTTCTTACCTGTAACTCCATTTCTCCAGCGTTGGTATCTTTCATGGATTGACATGCTGTGAATATTCCCTGTCGTCAGGGTGGGTATCCCTGGTTACTTTAACTTCATCATTTTCCTATGGAAAAACGTGACACTTTGACTGTCCCATCAACGTCGCTGTGGGTGCATTTGGTCCCCATCAATAGGAAGCCGAGTGTATAGCTCCGCCCCAGCAGCTTCCTCTCACATTTTAACCACTCCAGCTGGAGGATATCCCCCTGTAGAGGATGTTTGCCTGTAGGGGGTAGGCTGGAAGGTGCATGTGAATCCATTAAAGACCCCAACGCTGGAGAAATGAAGTTACAGGTAAGAAACGACTCCCTTCTCCAGCAATGGATCTTTCATGATCTTCACATGCTGTGAATAGATTTTATAGCAGTATACATGTTAGGAGGAGATAAAACAGGCAAACAAAAATTATAGACCTGCACATTTTCTGCGCTAACGCGATAAGTATATATACAGAAGTATAAGAAGAAATACCCCGGAAGCTGCAGGTCTTACCTTACTGGAACAGCCATTGAAGGACTGCTCGTCCCATGTGCACGTCTTCAGCGTACTGTTATTGTAACCAGTAGTCCCTGTTTAAAGTAGTAGGCACTGCCCATGTTGCCGCCTGGCAAATGTCTTTTCTGGGCACTGCGGACCAGAGAGCTACAGAGACAGCCGTAGCCCTTTTAGAATTTGCTCCAGCCGCAGTCGCAAAAGGAGATTGTTGATGAAATCCACCTTGCGATGCCCTGTTTTGAAATCGATTTTACCTTGTTGAATGGACCAAAGGCGATAAAAAGATGTTTAGTTGACCTAAATGATTTGTCCGGTCTAAATAATATGTTAGCGCCCTTTTCCGCTCCAGGCAATGTAGGGTTTGCTCTGCTGGTGAAGTGGCATTTTGAAAGAATGTCGGCAGAGTTATGGTTGCATTCTTGTGAAATTCCGATGGTACTTTTGGGATGAAGTGAGGATTGGTGGAAAGTATCACCTTGTCCTTTGCGAATCAGAGATACAGAGGATCTACTACTTACTACTAAAACCTGTAGCTCCGAAACCCGTCTAGAGGATGTAATGGCTACTAAGAATGCCACCTTCCAGGTCACAAACCTGATGTTCGCTGTTGTGAGAGGTTCGAAAAGAGTTTTCATAAGACGGCCAGGACGAGATTCAGGCTCCACACCGGTGGAATCTTTTCCTTTGGAGGAAAGCTACGAAAGAGACCTTTTAAGAAGTGTTTGAGTAGCTTGTCGGTGTAGAGGGGAGGAGATCACCTGTTCCTTGTGAATCTAGAAATTGCAGCCAAGTGCACCTTTATGGAGGAGATTGCTAGACCTTCCCGTGCCATTTTTGAGAAGGTAGGGAAGAATCTGTTGATGTTTTTTGGCCAGTGGTTGCAGGTTGGTCTGCTGTGCACACCATGTACGGAACCTTTTCCATTTGTGGCTGTAGGAAATGTTAGTGGACAGAGCCCTAGCCACCGCTATAATGCGTTGGGAGTCCTGAGGGATATTTAAGTGGCCGAATTCGGAGTGGTCAGGAGACAAGCTGTTACTTTCAGGGAGCTCTGGTCGTGGTGCAGAATCACTCCTAGATGGATTGGATTGTCCACCGCCAGTTGAAGGAGGCCCGAAGAACCAGGTCTGTCTGTGCCAGTACGGGGCTACCAGGGTTATCCTGCAGTGATATTTGCATAGTATCTGTATTTTCTTCCTGATGAGGGAACAAAGGGGAAAGCATATATGAACATTCCAGTCCATGGGAACGAGAATGCGTCCCCCTGAGTCGGGATGAGGGATCTTGCTCGCAAATTTCTTGCACTGCTTGTTGCTCTGAGTGGCGAATAAGTCCAGAAGAGGATGGCCCCATGTTGAGAAGATTTTGAATATCTGGTTGTGGTTGTGTAGTTGCCAAACGTGGGACTGCGATGAATCCCTGCTGAGTGTATCCGCTTGTTTGTTTTGTATCCCCGGGAGGTGGAGTACTTGAAGCACAATCTTGTTGTGCATGGCCCAGTACCAAATGGTCTGTGCATCTTGGGATAGGGTGTTTGACCATGTTCCGCCTTGTTTCCTCAGATAAAACATTGTGGTTGTGTTGTCCACGAGGACTCGCGCCACCGAATTTTTGATTAGAGGGAGGAAGAATTTCAGAGCCCAATATACCCATCGCCTGTGGTTCCAACACATTTATACGCAGGACAGATTCTTCAGGAGTCCACAGGCTTTTGACTTGGTGTTTGTCCAGGTGAGCTCCCCATCCCGCCAAGGAGGCGTTGGTCACACTTGTAAGATGGTAGTTAGGTTCCACAAGGGACATCCCCTTTGCGATGTTGTAGGGGTATGTCCACCATCTCAGTTGAGAGAGTCTGAAGGATGGTGATTTTGTCTGACCAGGACCCCTGGGTTTGGGACTATCTGGTGGCTAGAAACCTTTGTACTGGCTGCATATGTAGCCTGCAATGGGGGATTAGCGGGAGGTAGGAAGACATGGTCCCTAGGAGAGTCATGTATGAGCGCACCGTGACTCGCTTGTTTGGAGTGAAGGACTTTGCTAGGGTTATCAATATTTTCACCCTGTATGAAGAGGGCCTGACGAGACTTTGGTCCATGAGGAAATGAGCGCCCAGGAACACCAAGCCTTTTGAAGGAACTGTGCAAAAGTTTCTGTGTGATTTATTGCAAATCCCAATTGTTGGAGAAGAGCTTCTGTTTGTCTTGAAGAAAACATTGTCTGCTGATATGTTGAACCTCGAACCAACCAGTCGTCTAGATATGGGTAGACGTGGTGGCCCTACTTTCTGAGAAAAGCTCCTACTGGTGTTAAGCATTTTGGGAATGTCCTGTGTGCTGATTTTAGACCGAATGGAAGTACTCGAAACTGGTAGTGGCTTTCGCTGACCTTGGACCTGAGATACTTCCGGTGTCTTGGATGTAGTGGAATGTGGAAATACGCATCCTTGAGGTCTAACGCCGCCAGATATTCACGAGGCTGTATGGCCTGTATGACCTCCTGAATCATCACCATCTTGAACTTCTGCTTTTTGATGTTTTGTTTAGCATTTGCAAGTCCAGGATAAGATGACACTTCCCGTCTGGTTTCTTGACGACCAAGTACCTGGAGTATATTCGTTTTAGTTTTGTGAATGAGGAACCCTTTCGATTGCCCGTTTCTTTAACATTTGACACACCTCCTGTTGTAGAATTTGAATGTGCGGGTGTGATTCCGTTATGGGATGTAATGAGATTTGTGGGCATTTGAATTCCTACAAGTGGCTGTGCTGGATGGCATCTAGCACTCACCTGTCCTTTGTTATTGCTTTCCACTTGCTGAGGAAAAAACACCACATTTTCTCCCACCTGTCTGCCCCTGAGGCAGTCATTGTTGTGACTTGTTCTGCCTACCTCTTTGAGAGGAGGCTAATCCCCGCTTTCGCTGTCCTTGGTGATACTTGCTGCTGCGCTGGGAGGACTAGTAATTTCTCTTGTAACCCTGAGAATAGTAGTCGGATCTGTTGTAATTCTTGCTATCTCTTGAGGACGAGAATCTGGAATTACCTGAGGCTCTATAAAAGGACTGCCTGCCCTGCAGGGGGGTAAGAAACCTAGCGGTGTCTGAGTCTGCTTTCATGGTTATGAGGGCTTCATCAATCTTGTCACCAAACAGATTTTCTCCTTCAACCGGCACCTTGTGCTGGGCTTGCCGAAAATCAGTGCAACAAAGCATCCTTGCCTTTGGAGGACAACCCCATTTCCAATTTTTTAAAACCCTGTTTCAGCGAGATCTACAGCGATATTTATGCTGTGGTTTGAAGCTTCTTAACCTTCACGCACCAGCGTCATGGCTTCCTTCCTCTGTTGCTCTGGTCAGTGTTCTAATATAGGAGCCAACAGATGCCACATTTCTCAATCGTATAGAGCCACTATAGCAAGGGCATTTGCTGCTTTGACAGTTGTTGCACCAATGGCAAGCACCTTCTTACTGATGGCATCAACTTTCCTGCCTCAGGGCAATTTTCTTGAATGCGCAGATCTCCCAACCTCCCTTAAGCGGAAACCCTCTGTGTGGCTACAATACTCTTCCCTTCGGAGGAATCTCAAAGCCAGATACCCCAACTTCCCCACAATATCACCAGATGAGCCCATAATTGAGGAATTGTGTAGCTTTGACCACTTTAGAGGCAAGGTATCTAGACCATATACCTTATTACAGACTAGCGCTGCTCCCTCCTTTAGTAAACTGAGATGCAGGTGAAGAGAAGACCTTGGAGTAGAAATCACTAATGAACGTTGGTCCCGCATGTGTGCCACAACTCACAATGTATCCTATAACTCCTGGTTTAAACTTATCCAATTTAAAGTGCTGCACAGGTATCATCACACCCCTAGCAGATTGCACCACATGTTTAGTGAGCTCTCTTCCAGCTGCCCCAGGTGCGGTGCAGATCACGCCCCCTACATCCACATGATTTGGGACTGCCCGCAGATCACACAATTCTGGACCGAAATATGCACTACAATGTCTGACGTACTGGATTGCGCCATAGACCCATCCCCCTTGCGGTGCCTCTTCCACGATTTTCCTAAACTGAGTCGGGACTCCAGAAAACTGGCTGGGTTGTGTATGGTGTTGGCAGTGCGATGCATCCTGATGAACTGGCTTCAGCCCAGGGCGCCCACGTATGCACAATGGCTCAGGTCGGTGACATGGGCACATGATACCGAGGAGGCATGGGGGGCAATGCAACATCTGCACTCTAGGTCGAGAGACATCTTGCATAGATTCCGCAATTATATGGCCACCGCTGCCTCGAACTCGGACAATGATAACCCCCAGTACTAACCCCCCCCTTGTACGGCTGTCATACCTGGAGTAACACTTCCTAAACTTTACAACCGTCCCTCTACTCAACAGTCTGTCGCACCCTAATGCAACCATAAATTAACTCCTTATTGTGATTCATGTATTTGTGTATTGATGTATACTGTTGTTGTGACATGAGCGTCTTGTTTGGTTCTGTACGTCGTCAAGTCAAATAAATAAAAAGTAAAAAAAAAAAACAAAAAAAACTTTCCTGCCTTCATTGTCTGAGGGAGTGGTGCATTTGTGCTGCATACAAGCCTTTGCGACTCGCTGCCGCCGACACCACCGACTCTGGGGTGAGTTGTGAGGTGAGACATTTTGGTGTTGTTTCAGGTGCCTTAAACTTTTTAACCAGTCTCCCTTTAATGGCCAGCTCCGTAAATGGATGTTTAAGAGTGCGAAGACCCTTCTGTCAAACATGATCCAGGATGGTTATGGAAAACACTGCTTTTCTGCGCTTCCTCATGTGGTCAAAAAGGAAACAATCCTTCTTTTCTTCTTCGGGGATTAAGCCGAACTCCTGGCATGCCTTAGAAACCATGGAGTGGAAAGCCCCAATGTCATCTGGAGGAGAAAGTTGAGCAGGACTACCCTGCATATCTCGGTCCGGGTCATCTGTGTCCCACATGTTGGCTCTGCAAGGAGACGAGGCAGTGGAGCTTGTGTCTCGTGGACCAGTGTCTTGGTCTGTGTCCATCAATTCTCCCTATTCTTGCTCACGTATACGTGGACTATGTCCTTGCGGAAGAGGAGTTCTAGGAGGGGATTGAGCTTGTAGACGTTTGTCTTGGGCCTTAGATGGATGGCCTGAATCCCTTTGATGCTGCTGCCCTGGCGTACCTTGGTCTTTTCCACATACATGATCTGGCTGTGGTTGCTGTGGTGGAAGCCTGGCATTGAGCTGGCCCAATAGTGACTGTAGTATGGAAAGCACTTGCAGGGAGAGCAAGGATTGCGGGTTTAGGAGGGGTTATCGTGGATTCATACCTCCCCTTCCAGATAGTGGTGTAGGTAGAGTTGGTGTGTCTTCCCCTCTTGATGGTAGGTGATCATAGGGATTGTCTTGTATGGGAGGTTGGGAAGTACCTTCTCTAGATCAGAGTCAGTGACTCCTGGACACTCTTCTGGGGGAGGCTCGAAACCTGAAGTGATTTCATGCTGCAAAATGTCCTTGGCATGATGTCTGGGTAGTTTATTGGAGATATTCCTAGAGGAATATGCTCATGCTCTACCGTGTCTCTTGTCAGGGTTTTTAATATACTCTTAGACGACGATATATTGTCCTGTACAGGTAACTCTGTGGTCTCTGTTCCGACAGTGGTTGACAGGGTTGAATGCTGCGCCAGCCTGCCCCCAGGCGATTTGTGTGTTTTGGTTGTCGACGAGGTGATCGTCGACGAGTGACGCCCTGTTGTCGTTGCCGATGTCGTCGTTGGAGTTGATGTTGATGATGATTTGGTCGTCGGCAGGTGTCTCAAAGGCGACTCTTGGCCAGAGAAGGATTTGCGAGACTTTGAGGATGAGTGATGTTTCATTTTTGCCGTCGACGAAGAGGAAGTCTTCGTGACCAATTTGGATCTATGCTTGTCCATCACTGGAGAGAGAGAGCCTTCTCGACAAAACAAACGTGTGTTTCGTCGACGGTTGTGAGCTTTTTTCCTCTCAGTTTTTCCGATGGCGTCTTCGTCGATGGGACCTTGGACGAGTCTTTAGACCCGGTATGGGACCCCTCAACGCTACCTGGTGTTTTTTAACCGAAGAGGAGTGTTTGGCCTTATTGTGACCCGTGGATGATTTTGGCTCTCTGTTTTTTGTTTTTTCGCTAACGGTTCGTCAGAGTGGATCTCTGTCGTGATGGCGACCTCTTGTCAGAGGGAGTGGTAGCTCTCCCACTCCTTGACGAGCCCACTTCCTATGCCAGGTATGCTCCTTCATTGAGCCAACAAATTAGGCAACGGTTTCTATTCTTAAGGGTTTTTTGGGAGAAACCCTGTAAGTGTCACATTCCTCCACGTAATGGTTAGGTTAGAGGCAATAAAGACACTATGTCTGTCACCTTCGTACACATTCTTTAGGCCGCAGATGTCACAAGGCCTGAACAAGGACTTTGTAGGTCCATAGGTCTCTATGGTCGTACACAGGACCGTATAAATCATTGCGGTTTCGCCGGATGGAGTACATTGAAGAAATATTAATATTTTCAAAAAACGTGAATTTCTCTCAGCAGAGAAGAACGCGAAGAATCCCACCAGGTCGAAAGATGGTTAAAATATGAGGGGAAGCTGCTGGGGTGGAGCTATACACTCAACGTCCTATTGGTGGGGACCAAAAGAACCCACAACGATATTGATGGGACACTCAAAAGTGTCAAGGTTTTCAATAGGGAAATTACTAAGTCAAAGTAACCAGGGATTCCCAGCCTGACGACAGGGAATATTCACAGCATGTGAATCCATGAAAGATCCAATGCTGGAGAAGTGTCGGTGACACTTTACTCACCGCGGAGGGGTATGGAATCAAATGAACTTACAACACATGGATAATGAAATGAATGAAAGTTAACTTTACTGAATACCGAGTTGAATGAAATTAACATGAATAACTTTATTGAATACCGAACTGAATGAAACATACAAAGCTCTCCTTATTGAACCAGTGAATGAAGGAAACCAGAAGCTGTGTGGGCACTCTATATTGTGCAGGGGCGCATGCCTTGTGTGCAACCTTTTATCACTGCTCATGCATTTGATGCACTTATGATGCACTTATGGACAGCATGGTCTATGTCACCGTCCATAGATACTTGGTCACCAATATACTCTGTGTACTCTTCCTTCCATGGAGGTGGTGCCAAAATGTCCTTTATGTGCTGCTTCGATATCGGTCTGTCTTACTTTATCATTTCAGAAAAGTATTCCCTCAGGTACAAAGAATATTCTGTATTTTTACAGTACGGCTGAAGGGTGCCGACCAGATGTCTCTCAGTGGGAAATCCTAACATGGCTTATTCTTTCATTTAAAGCATTACCTGATCGGTTCACATATTTTCAATCCCGGCTTCTAGGGACAGACCGGTACAACTCTCAGGAATTATATCATCAATCGTGACTACCATGCATTTATCCTTGAGGAGCATCTTTCCCTTTGAAGGACAATTTGGAAAGGGAGTTGGGCCTGAGTGTTAAGTTTGCCTGGAATCTATGGTATACTGGATGTAAATTCCTGTCGTTTGTACCACAAACCTTGGGCAATTTGTGTGCATGTTTTGGTGCCACCCGGATTTAACATGCGAATCACAGGCTCGTAGGCAATGAATAGTGAAAATGTTCAGCTTCCTATGTGCAACCTGAAAAGCCAATATCTCCTCTTCTATGACAAATTAGTTCATTCCGCTGCAGCTAGTGAGTTGAAACAAATGCTCCGACACTTTCACAGGATCTTCTATCTTGCATTAAGGTGGCTCAGTTTCCGCAAGCACCAGGACACTAGCATCCACTGAGTTCAAATGTTTTCAAGCAGGGCACTTGTGCAATATCAGCTCTCACAGCACCTAACGGTGAATGGGATTCATCAGTCCCATGGTAATCATTAACGCAAATCTCCTGAGTGTTTTTGTTTTGTTGGAGAATTTCTAGACAAACTGTGAGTATTACTGTGCCAACTCCATAAACTACGTTAATTGTACGTTGTTCTATGGATGCTCAGCATTGGTAATGGCTTCCAGAAAGTCGGTTTGTTTAATCCCTTGGGTGGACATGTTGTGTCTGAGGTGCTCCGCTTCTGGTGCCGAAACTTGCATTTATCCTTCCGATCTCGTGGCTTAAGCTTTGCAACTTCTGCAAAACTTTATCAAGCATGGCATTACGACATTCTTCAATAGTTTCCCCATAGAATAATAGGTCATGCTGGAAGTACGCCTTGTGGGTAAACTTTTAACTTTGACAGCATCTGCATTCCTTTGTTCTTCCACCCATGGGCCCTACTCACCCAGTGTGCCAACTGACTTTGAGACTCTCATCCCCAGATAGGCTGCCTAGAAGTTACTTGCCAGTATCCTGTTTTGCATTATATTGAATGTTGGTTAAATAATTGATTTGCTAACTTGAATGCTACTCTGACTACTTACCTGTTTATCATATAAAATCTACCAGGGAAATGAGTAATGCTCAACCAATGTCTTATTTTATATATATGATTATGTTTACTTACTTGAAACCCCAGTAATGTGTTAGTTGCCTTAGTGTTTATAATAAATAATCATAGTTTTTAAAACTACTGTGTGTAAGTGTATTCTTGACTCTGTGGTCTCTGTACTTACCTACAGCCTTTCTCCCTCCTAGACTAAGTCTGGCTGCTCGAACATACCTACCAAACCTTTTGGGTAGTTCAGCCCAAACCTAAGAGTTGGAGCCCTGTACTCCTAAGAGGGAGTCTCCTACAGTCCTAACGGTATGCAACGGGGTGTTCCAAGGTAGAGCTTGGGTTGACTTGTAGAAGGACTGCTCCTATAGTGACAGCTCATGCGTCCGCCTCTAGAATGAAAGTCAGGGAATCGTCAGGATGCTGTAAAATGGGTGCCTTCAGAGATTGAAAGGCCTTTTCAGCTGGTTCAACCCATGATAATACCTGATTGGCACATAGAAGGTGAGTGATGGCTGCAGTCTGGAGTGAAAACACTGCGATGAACCCACAGTAGTAATTGGCAAAACCCAAGAAGAGTTGGGTGGATTGAACATCATGCGGACCCCTCCGGTTCTTGTGGCTTCTACTTTCTTAGGGTCCATCTATATTCCGGTGTTGCTGATGATATACCCAAGAAATTCCATCATTTGAGTTTGATGGAAGATGCATTTAGCGTATAGGTGGGAGCTTGTCAGGTGGGCCAACACCTCCTTCACATGCCTTTTCTGTTCCTCTAAGGTTGGAGAAAAGATAAGAACATCATGGAGGAATACCGAGAGGCTAAGTAGGTCTGGCGATTCATAGTTCATGAACCGTTGGAGGACAGCGGGGACACTATAAAGTTCTAAGGGCATTACTTGATACTCATAATGCCCCAATGGGGTCTTGAACGCCATCTTCCACTCATCTCCAGGTTTAATTCAGATGAGATGATTTTTCAATTGCCAGGCAGACTTCGGTGACTCCAGAATATCTATGATCAATCTCAACTGATACCGATCTTTGCAGGTTATGTTGTTTAATTCTCGATAATCTATACATGGTCTGGGTGTTCCTTCTTTCTTTGGATGAAGAATAACTGGGCTCCTGCTGGAGAACGGGGCGGGACTATGTAACACTTAGCTAGGTTATCATCAAGGCATTCCTGTACGACTTAACGTTCATATGGGGTGCGGGAGTGATTAGGCACTAGCTTGATTTTGCAGTCAAACTGTCGATGGGGAGGCAAAGGGATGTCCTCTGGATCGGAGGACACTGTATGGTATTCATGGTACTATTTGGGTACCCCCAGCAAGGTCCGTAACTGATTTACCTGGTGTTTTCCTGGTCTTTGGGCTATCCAGGAGCTACATAACTGAGCTGACCAACATTGTTGGGTACATTGATCTGATCCATAGATCACTGTTTGCATGTCCCAGTTGATGAAAGGATTGCGATGCAACAACCAGGGGTGGCCTAAGACTACAGGGTTGTAGTGTTCTGATAACGTCCAAAGCCATTTCTTTCATGTGTTGGTTTAGAAATAACCTGATTGTGGCTATTTGCTGATGTATTGGTCCAGAGGAGAGGGGGAGTGCCATCAATTACTTGTACCCTCGTCAACATGTGGTTCTGATCAAACACTGAATGGATGTAGTTGTGTGATGCACCTAAATCCTGAAGGGCGAAGGCATGTGTCGGTGTCTGAGAGGGAGCCCATCTAACCTGGATATCTAGTACCAACAGATGTGTGGCGGGCATGGGAGAAACAGGTCCTTTTTCTCGTAGGGGAAGACGTTATTACCTTCATGGCTTGTTTCCTTCCCAAATGACAACAAGCCCATCCATTTCCCACTGGCTTTGGGGGCATTAGTGGGCCATATTCCAGGTAATGACTGGATCCACTGCAGTACAGGGACAGGCGAAGAGAATGTTGCTGTTTCTTTTTGGCCTCCGTGAGCGGTTCTCAGAGTGTTTCGTGCTGAATTGGTTCCCCTGGACCATTAGCGACCTGTGGAATTGGTTGTGCTGGAGGTAATCTTAGGACCGGAGACCCCTGCGCTGTTCTGCTTTCTCCCCGCCTTTCAGCCAAGCGACGTTCAATCCTGATGACCAGATCGATAAGCGCATGTAGGACGGTTGGTTCGGGTATGTGCATGACTCGTCCTTGTATTCTTCCCTTAGTCCTCGTCGGAACAAGGTTCTCCAGGTAATCTCTGGCCACCGTGAGCCGGTGGCTAATTGGTGAAATCAGCTTATTTTAGAAATCACAATATTCTGTGGCCCTCGTTTGATGCCTACCAGGTGATTCTGTGCTTTTGAAATCAGGTTTGAGGATTGAAAGATTTCCAAAGGCCTTTTCGAATTCTGTGAAACTGTTCAGGGAGGGGTTTTCGGCCAATACAAAGGAAGCAACCCAGGCCAAGGCACTACCTATTGGGTGACTAAAAACGTAACCTATGTGCTCTTTGTCATGGTTGAAATGTGCTGGTCGAAATAGAAACTGTATTTTACAATGGTTGCAGAATTCGGAAATCTTCCTAGTGTCCCCATCGAATTTCATGGTTGTAGTACACATCACAGTATTTCCAGTAGCTGTAGCGGTTACCTCATGGGTCATGGTATCTCGGAGAGAAGTATTTTCTTGACGCAGAGAAGCCACTTCCAACCGTAGTGCTTGGAGTTCTTCACACAGTGCTCGCATTGGCGTCCATCTCCGGGCTGATTCGTAGGTGTCCTAATCTGTCACGGTGTGCCTCCCACCTGCGCCGAATACCTGGGGACGTGCCGGGGTCCTGCGAATGCTGGAGTGCGATGACGTTCCTGCAATGCTGGAAGGACTTTTGGAAGATGGTGGCGCCCATCTGAGACGGCATGGTCCACGCAAGGACCTTGCTGCGTGTTCGCACGCCAGTGTCGATCTCCCACTGCCAACAACACCAACGCACAAAGAGGCAAAAGCCCCTCTGTGTACCAGGTAAGATTGAGAAGGCATGTGAGCCGTGCGGGGATGCGCATGAAAACTGCTTGAGCGACTCATGGGCAATACCAGATACGGGTATCACTCTGTGCTTCACTGGGATTGTTGCTTTGCAGAGTTGCATTTTATTCATATAGCCTAGCCTAGCCTCTCACCCATTCTAAGTGGTCCTCAAAGAGGGCTGGGTATTTCATCACCTCATCTTCCCGGGAGGATATCATATACGTTCATCACTTGTTCCTCACCACAAAAAAAGCTTTATTTCGAGATTAGCTTGGTCTTTTCTTCCCAGGATTAGTATCCCTTATTTGGCCATGTGCACTTTTCCCCTAGCTGCCCTGTCCTTGAACGTATTCACAATGTTCTTGTATCCTAGCAAGTGGACGGTGGCCCTGCCACAAGCCCTCAGTGAACATCTGCTTTCCTTAGCGCGACCTTCGTCACACTCAACATTTCTCTGTGTTTATCAATGGGAATTATAATAAAATTGAACCCCGAATCTGCCAGGAAACTTGCTTACTCTCCGTCTATTTGGACGTCGTAATGTGGCTTCTCCCTTTAAGGTCAGCACAGCACTATGTCTCTATGACTGCAACTCACTTCAGTGTCTTGGCTCTGCATGTGCCGGCTCTATGACCTCTGCATTTGCCTAAGGGGCATGTTCTGCCTTTGGCCATGCAGCAGTCATCCTTGGCGAAATGGGACGTACCGTCTGTCAGTGCCAGCTTGAAATGGATGTTTAGAATGTTCTTGCCAGTGCTTTTATGATACCTTTTGTTCACGTCGTGGATTTCACCGTGACGTGCATGTTTCTCTGCATCTTTGTGTCTTGTCACAGTTTCTTCCACTGCTCTGGCAGCTGCCATTGCTTTGTCCAAGCTAGTGTCTTCAGTTTAGAGAAGCTTTTCTTGGATGTCGGCCCTGCTGCCATTGTAATCGAAAGTTCCTTCAAGGAGATCATAGTTATCTCTGTGCTCATTGTTCGCCGTTTTCCTTTTACACATCTTTTCTCAAACTGTGAATGTGTCATTTCATTTTATCGGTAATTCGTATATGGAAAGCCTCCAAAAATCCGTGGCCAATGCCCAAGTAATTTACTGACATAGCTTTCTTCCTAGCCAGTGGGAAATGAGCGCCATCCCAAGCATGTGCATGCCTGTCGAACACAGACTTCCATTGGGGCCATAAAATGACTTGTCGCAGAACCGGGAGGAATGGTGGTGGTGATGGAGTTCAACCCACCACCAACGATTGAATGTTGGCTCTTACCCTATACTTGCTCGGCTGGATCAGATCTTGATCCGTCACCAATGCGGCGCATTGCATCCATTTAACTAATACTCAAACTCACAAAATCATGTGTAAGAAGTGTTCCTGTACATGTGCAAAGCTAAGCAGGCTCTATATTCTACGTTCAGATCATCATGTGGAGTGCTTAATCGTCTCTGGCAAGGAGCGTGGCAAGCAGAGGCGTTGCTAGGGAGGGCTGAGGCGGCTGTAGGTCCGGGTCTTTTGGTTATAGCCCCAGAAAGAAACTTAGGGGCTACAACCAAAAGGCTAGCTAGCCCCGAGTCCCAACGGTCCCGACATTAGTGTAGCCCTGGATCTTTGCCAGATCTAGCAACACCCCTGGTGGCAAAGGTGATCGTCTCCACTCCTCATTCTGCTTAATCTGATGTTTTTACACCACTGGAGCGCACATGCCCAGTCTCCGATTCCCTGCATGTCTGTTACGTGCAGAAGACACAACTAGACCCTGACAGGGTGGTGCAAGTCCAGAAGGGTCACATTCAGATTGGTCCCCTTCAGACACTTGGCTGAATGTCGGTATAATGTCTATCACAGTATGTGTTGCCCATAGAGAGCATGCAGTTTATATCAGTAAGGCAATCATTGTCTGAGAAAAGTGCCACCTTGCAAGGAGGCGTGCAAGAGTGCAGTCCCTCATCTAGACAGGCCACAGAGGTAGATGTTCTGCTAAACCATCATCATTTGAGAGAACACATTGGGAATTATGCTGTCATCTTTGAGGACGAGAGCAGTGAGCGTGAGGGCCGACGCGGAACCTGAATCGTGTGTGTGTTAGAAGGTGAGCATAAGGATGATCTTCACATCTGTCAAGTGAGAAGTGTATAGCAAGTCTAAGGATAAGTAGGCAGAGGGTATTCTTGCTGAAGGTACCAACAAACTATGGCAGCTATGTGGTTTATGCGGGTGAGGGCTGGACACAAGATTGTGCATGCGATTGGCTTAGGAGTGACGTAGAAACAGAGAATGAGTAGTGCTAGGACTAAAAAATGGGGGATGCTTTAGCAGAGTAGTGGTGCAGACATTGGACCTCATTACGAGTTCGGCGTTGTGGCCAAAAACGGTGGTAATGCAATGGTAACAGAGTTACCATTGCATTACTGCTGCATTACCACAACGCCGAAGTATGGGTTTGGAGTAGGGTGGAGGTAATTCCTCCACCTTACCACCAAAAAATTGCCAAATCGCCAGAATTACTGCCGGTGATAATTCCACCGAAATCCAGTGGACTCCAATACATGGGGACTAACACCACCTACCACCACTTGTAAAACGTTGGTAATTCCAGCGAACTAAGTGTTGGTAACGGTAAATCCCCTTGGTGGTATTTCGGCCGATTTACCTCCAAAATACCACTAAACTTGTAATGAGAGCCATTGGAACTATTATGGATTTTCGCCTATTTAGTGTGTTCAATTAGCGTTGGGTAATTGGCACAGGGAGGGTAAGGGGGTGAATGTGGCCTGCTTTGGGAAGGTAACACTCTTTACCTGTGCATTTGATGGAAAGATGTTGGCACATTCATCAGTTTAAGCTTAATGAAATGTGCCCTCTACTACCCCACCCCCATTTTGTTTGACTGACAGGACGGTAACCGATTAATTGGTTTCACTTGGGTGAAACTTAAACGTGCTGCCTTGCCTCTCTGTACAGCTTTGTGTCTAAACCCATGACAAATTATCCGTTTAGTTCAGGGATCATTTCATGGGTCGCAATTGTTGGTCCCGCAACATCCCAGATGTATACATGAGGCAAGGGAAGTTGAGAACGCATTAAAGACAGTCGAAGTCTGTTTTTTAAGATTCGTGGTGCGGGCTCGGAGGAGACAGTGAAGCGCGGAATCCTATTTCTGCAGTAATTCCCAGAAGGGCGCTGCTTAGTAGAACAAAGCGTCCATAGACGCCCAGAATTCACAGGCCGTTCCCTCTGTGTTTATAGCTAGTGTTAGACACCGAAAAGCTCTCAATCTTTTCTCTCACTGTCCAGAACAAAGAGCACAGGCTAAGTGGCAGCACGCTCCGTGCAACTCAATGAGGGCTTCACGCACCCCCACCGCAGTAACCGGCCGCTCCTCGGCTTCAGATCCATTCACACACGCGCATCTGGCCCAGTCACCGGCCTGTGACGCACTACGAAAATGCAAACAGCTGAAGTAAATTAACCCCGTAAGTGCCAGGCTATTATGAAAGTCTGTGCAAAAAGGACTTGGCACTTAATTTAATGTAGAAAAAGGAATTTGAAATAAGATCTCAAGGAACCGGTAGAAACTGTGAGCAAATTGAACAGGCACACAATAAATACATATTAAAAGACATCCATATGATTAATGAAGGAGAAAATGTTAGAAGGCTTTGCATGGTGAAATACTGAAATCACCAAAAAGGCCTTGGCACTGGGGGGAAAGCCCATGGCAGTTAAAAGGTTAATAATGATTTCCTTTTCAGCTGTCTGAGGCCACTCCTCCTGAGACCTCTCGTTATATTTTATTTTTTATTTTTTTATTGAATTAGTTGAAATTAATCAACCTTACAATATCATGATATAAAAGAACTAATATACAAATTCATAATTTAGAACAATTTCAAATTCACACAAATTCATTATTTCATTATAGTGTAAGACCATATGTCAGTGTTCATTTTGATAATCATGAAAGAACAACCAACAACACCAAAAGGACATTTTTATATATTCCTCTTAAATGTCTCTGAACTTGACTAGGTAATCTCTGAATATACTCACTTGGTTTCTCGTAGTCTTTTCTCGTAGACTTCCAATGTTTAGCAATAGTTATCCTTTCCGACCCACCCGGGTTCTCCCCACATGCAGGTTCTTGCTTTCTCAGCTTTTCATATTCAACGTGACAGTCAGTTTGATAGTGTTCGTCTAAACCCGCAGCCTCCCCCTTCTCAGAATCACACTGGTACCTTCGTTCAGCATGGGCTGATTCACCAGGATCGGCTTTTGGATGCATCTGCCATGGCTTCTCGTCACGTCAGTTTCCTCGCTTTCGATGTGGGCGTGCTCTCTGCATCCCATGCTTTCTGGACTCTTGGCACAGGTTTGCCGAATATAGGCTTTCTTACTCGCTTCCTCTAAGGTTTCTTTGCTGGGTCCCAGACCCACCATGGCTGTACTGTGCAACGCCTCCACTTGCAAGGATCAACTCACCTTCACGCATACAGCGGCTTCCCCACCGGTCCCTCTGACAGGCTTCCGGCATCTTCACTCTAGTTTTCCTATTTTGTGGGCTCTCTGCCCTGCGGCTGCACGCTGCTCCACCCCTCCAGGCCATGGATACGTCGGAGGGTTTCCCCGGCATATCACCCTCTCTCTCCTCTTCCATATCCGGCTTGTTCCTTTTTCAAACCGTCTCGTTGGAAAAGGGGCATTTAGTTTCCATTCATGGTTTGTCTTCTGTCCAGCATTACCTGAAGCCAATAGATATGGATCCACATTAATGATGTTTGGGGCAGTCCTATGTAAGCATATAGTCAGGCTCTTATAGGGAGATCCACGTGGGAATGGGGGTCCTTGTCCCACAGAGGGTAGCCACTCCCAGTGAGGTCCCACTTGCCCAGACCCTTAGCGGGCTCACCTCCCTAGCCTCAAAGGGGGTGACTCCCCCCAGGGAGAAGGGACGAACTCCCTAGATTCATCACACTGTTTAATTATGCCTTATTTTAGTAGGCACATTAACAAACAATGGTGATCAAAACAACATCAACCCCCAGTATAATAAATTGTTTAAAGATGGAAATAACCGTGCAAGAAAATTGATACAGTAAACCTTTTCTCATCGAACCATGTAATTTGAGAACTATAACAAAGCAGGCATTTCATAGTGGGACAAATTGAAATTAAGGTCATGGAAAGTGGTGGAAATTACGCCATCTTAACACTAAGCCCCCACTTTGCGCAGAGCATGAGTATATTAATGATGATGCCACAAATGACATCACATAAGATGTTATTTATTACATCATCAGTGACATCGCTTGAAGCTCTAGCACACAGAATATTATACTCGTTTCCCATGATGTCCTCCTTTGTGTTTTCCTTTGTGATGTCATCATTGGCCCTCTCTGGGCATGCTTTAGGCTGCCCCAGGCCCAACAGCCACTTTACTCCCATAGCACGCCTGTGAGCATCTGCGTTAGCATGCACTACACACATACCTTTAGGTCTCATGCTTCTTGAAATAGACCAAGAGAAGGTTTTACTCTTTAAGGGTAGTTTTCCGTGATATCCAATGTGATGCTATCTGTGATGTTATCACTGTGCTCCAGTTTACAGTGATGTTGATGATATAAGTGATGGCATGAGTAATTTCATCTGTGGTTTAATCTGTGTGCTCACGGGCTGCATAAAGTAGTGCTCAAACTTAAGGTGGCATAGCTTCCAACACATGTCATATTTCAAGAGTTTTGCTGCGTTAACCAATCACCTTTACGCCACTTCAACAAAAAAATTTGCTTTACCTCACACCACCTCTAGCACTGAATTTGTTTCTTTTGACACTGTGTTTCTAAGCAACGCACCATGGGATTGATGGAAGCCAAGAATGCAAGCTATATTTGAAATGTTTTAGCAGTAATTTTGAAAAAATTGTCTTGCCTCCGCTATACCAGCTCTTGTTCACGCGAGCTTAGCGAATTATACTCAATCGGCCTGAAAGTCTAGGGAGCCAAAACACCCCTGGACTTGCTTGGCCTATTGCTGGGGAACTGTAGGCCTGATCTAGTAACTAAGAAACCAGGTCAGGACCACGTTCCCATCTGCTTTCTGCAGCTGATTGAGCACTCAGTGGTCTTACTGGTCTGACTTGCTTCTGGCTTCACCATAATGGCTGGGAGGTTGGCGTCTCAGTCACCCATGCATACGTGCGAGAAGACAAAAGCGCATTAAAAGATATAGGCGACCAGAGACTAGAAAGGGTCTCCACGATTAGATATCTGGATTATACTATGTCTAATTGCAGCTCTAAGTCTGAGTGGAAGAACACTTTGAGAGAGAAAAAACAACTCTTGGTCAAACAACTCAAAAAACTTTATAGCCAACTGTGAAAAGACACACTGCTTCCTCTCATCAGATTTTACTTGGCAAAAGTGGAACCTACTTTAAAGATTCAACATCACACATTTTGACCTAGGTTTTGTGAGAAACCTGAGGGTATTCTCACTCCTACTCCCCTGGGATCCTCTATACAGGTGACCAGGGAAAGGCCATCACTTTTGGATCCTGACCATGGGGGTGTACAAGCAAGGGAGGATCACCTGGGTTGAGGGTCCTTTGGGATTGAGAGTGGGATGCCTTCAGGCGAGACATGGTATCCCCCCTTATCGTCATGTCAACAAACCTAGTCCTCCCCCGACCTTTATCGGTTAATGTAGTTCAACTCCCCTTCTTCCCTCTCTTGGGACACCTGACGATACTGAGATGAGGAAGAGACAGCTGAGAGTAATGAATACCACACACTATCCCCACTCCAATACTGAGACGAGGAAGAGACAGCTGAGAGTAATGAACACCACATACTCTCACTACTCTAGAACTGAGACGAGGAAGAAGCAACTAAGAGTAATGAACACCAGCTACTTTCACCACTTAGGTAATGAGACGAAGAAGATGCAGGAAAGGTATGAAGGTCAGGCATGGCCTATTAATCAGAGTGAGGCAGAATTTAATGATGGAATAGACCTGCAGCCCATTGAAGAAGGACCACTGGTGTATAAAAGGCAAAGCCATGAGGGAGGAGAAGAGAGAGACCTGCGGAATTTGCACAGAGATCGACTTACAACCCAGGGAATCCGGAGGCAGCCATGGTGGGAACCCAGGACAAGATGGGACAACCGGACGACATCCCCAAACCAAGGGAAGCCTCCTGTATGCAGAATCAAGCCTGCTGTGTGAAGTGGGAGCAAAAAGAGCTGCAGCGAGAAAGTAAATCCAATTCTGTTGAACATATCTTTTTTTGCGAAAAGATGTAAATGGATGGTAAGAAATAGTATTCTCTAGCCCACCACAATCTCTCAAACTTCCCTTTTGCTGCTGTTCTACTCGCTCCCCACATCCACCCTGAAGGCAAACATCCCCTTCAATCACTCCTTCCAGTAATGGCCAAAAATGTCACCCTCCCGATGACGACGGCCGAAAATGCGGACTTTTTTTTAGACCTCCCCTTACACCACATATGTGGGGGTACAGGATATAATATTAGTATGGGGAGTTGCGGGGGGTCTCCCCCGTATATATATGTGATGTTAAGGGTTTAAAAAAAAAAGTCGGCATTTTAAGCCGTCGCAAATGTGAGGGTCGCAGTGATCACATAGATCCCCCCTTCCTATCATATTAAGCACATTGTGAGTTCCCGCCTTGCATCAATGAAAAATATAAATAACGACTTCTCATTCTGAAAAGCCTTTGTTGCTGCATGGGAGATGCATATAAAAGATTTTGGCAGCGGGCCAAAGTAAAAAAATAAATAAATAGTGGCTGGATTTCCACCAAACCAACAAAATGAACATCTTCACCAGTGTGTGCCGCTCCAGTAACAAGTTTGAAACAAATCCCTTCAGCCATTTAGGGTGTTCCTTTTTGGTGAATTTGTATATTTCCCAAAGGAAAAACCAACATAAAAAAGTATAAAGGACACCTTTTTTTCACGCTTTATCTTTTAAAACACTGGATATTTTTGCACCAAGCTCTACATGTTTTTGGGTGCCCAGCCGCCCCCAAAAAATCTCTGGAACATGTCTTGCGGATGTGTCAAAAGCATCAAATGGTCTAAGCAATAGCTTTTTCAGAAAGTCAATGGAACTTAGTGTCCCCACAACTATAGGGAGAATAGCGTTGCCCTATAATATATATTTTTTCATACAACAGTAAATGCGGATGGGTCGACCTGTTTCTGTTATTCTTCACTGTTATTTTGTTCTACCACTTGGGGATTCTTTGCCTAATTCGGTTTCCTCTCCTATAGCAGCATTTCTAATTGTTTTTCTAATATTTTAATTGTAGTGTTATTTCTAAAGCAAATGTAAAAAAAACACGAAATGGACTGTTAACTGTCTGTTTACTGACCTAGTTACATCAAAGCATTCCGCCCCCTCCATCACATCCGTGTGTCTGTACTCTGGTACCAACTGGGCCTCCGGTCTAGTACTCCCCTATGTTCTCTACAGTGCCCCTAGTTTTGAGGCTCTGTAGAGAACAGGTTACTCGTGAAATCGGGTCCGCCGCATCTTACAAATACTTGAATAAATATTGGGTGCGGATATGAAGTCTACGCTTTGTTTTCGTGAGACAGAGCATCGGTCACATATGTGCAATATTGATGGTGGGACTTATAAATGTGGCATTGTATTACATGCACATATGATAATATTTGCCTTTTGAAAGTACCAAAGTACGAGTATGCTCGACCTTTTTGCATAGACTTACATAATAGCCTGGCACTTAAGGGGTTAACCCCTTAAGTGCCAAGGACGAGCTATCTCGTCCTTGGCACTGGGGAGGTAATCCCACTTAAATATCCGGCATTACAAGTGTTTAAACATAAAGGAAAAAGGGAAGGGAACTTCATCACAAGGAGTGTGAGAACAAGAAGAAAAGATATCCACGGTTTACAGAGACGAAAGAATGCACCCTATATCAAGAGCTGCAGGCACTCATTTGTGAGAACAGTAATAAAAGGAGAAATATTCTATATTGACTCTGTGCTTTGGAAAACCCTGAAACAAAGCCTGGAGAAAGACTCCTAAAGGGAAGATTCCTGAGTTAGCTATACATTTATTTGTAGGGCTAAACAGGAATAACCTGGACGAAGGACATATTATTTTGGCGACGTCTACTATAGACGGGCACCTTAGTCAGTTTGGATAGGAAAGGAACATCCCCATGGTGTTAGGGTCAGATAGGCATTTTCTTTCTTTTTAAGAAATAAAGATCAGTAAAATGTCCTTCTTCTGGTTCGCCACAACAAGCAACAAATACATGAATGGATTCTGTGAGTTGGAGTCTTGTTTCCTTTCAAGTGAAAACATTAAACCTAAGAACTTGTTACCAATAAGAAGTAGTAGGACAGAACTAGACTGCACACGTACTGTCCTCGTGGCACAGAGTCATCTGATGAACTTTGATATTTGTACCTCTGCAGCGTTTGTGTGACAGAATGACCAAGTCTTGGTGTGGAATGTACACAATGCTGGCAAGGACACCCAGGATCGCCTCCAAGAGCAATTACAATTGGACAGATTTACGTGCGGTTCTCTCATAATCTTTGAATGAAAATAGTGGATTACTCAGCCAGCAAAGTGAGCCCCACGGCTCGGGCTTCACGCTGTGCTCTTGCATTTGACATTCTGCTGGCCGTGTGCCAAAGGCCAAAAATACTGTGTATGTAGCGGGCGCGCAGGCAAAGCGTGACAGGCGAACAGGTGACACCAAACCATCTCTTTGCACCCGAGGCACGTATAGTGTTTCTGCCTCTGGATTCTAAAGGGGAAGCAGATGACCGCAGGGCAAGCTTTCTGCTTCGCTGGCCACTTTATATGTGGTATCCACAGCACAGGCGGATTCACAAAGATTTGGGCATTTATTTTGTGATGGTCTTCTTACTTTTGAAAGTATAGGGTAGCATAAATGACTCAGTGTATACACAGGTTATCTGGTTTGTTTGGGAAACATGAATACCATGCCAGCTGTTCATGTTTAAATTAAGCGAATGATAACATCACCGCTGTTCGCACTGAGCAGAAGAAAAGGCGCACGTTGACATTACAAAAATGAATCCCATTGCATAAGGTCAGTGAGGACAAAAGGGTAAGAATTTCGCTTTCCCACTTGTCCAGAAACGTCTACCTGGAATAGGAGCTCCGGGAGGCCATTGACTAGAAACTCTGGTCGAGTACGTCAAGAGTCTCAGTGAGACCAATTTCTCCTCAACCGCAAAATCTGACAGCTTATAAACCAGTTTGAATCTCGACTAAAAGCAGACCTCTCAAGTCCTCAATGTCCATGTGGAAAAGAGGCCACCCATTGCTGTTTCAGCCTGGAATCCTGGGACTTGTATTTTTCTTAACTTTGAAAAGGGAAAGACAAAGCTTAAAGTTGCAGAATCCATAAGGGAAAAAACAGGACTGGATCACCATTTCGCGCATGGCCATGGTTAACTTGAGAGCTCTGCTGAAATTGGTTTGATTTATTCCTTGCCCTATGGCTCCGTAATACTTGTTGGGAAAATGAAACGGGTGATGCAGGTGGATAAGGCAATTTGCAAGCCTCCATGCTTATGTGGCCCCACCCACTAGGTCCCCATCAGTGTTGCAGGATGCAGGGTCCTTTTCCTGCTGCGTGGAGCCATCACCTGGTACCGCCAGAGTTGCTTAATGGGGGAGGGGTAACAGATCCTTAGGGCATAGCCCCGCATTGCACCATTGTTTCGTTTCAACCCTCCAAATAATATGGTCCATGATTTCATATAAACCACAATGCTCATGGGTTGTGGTGGGTTTTTGCTTTTCAAATATTTTCAGCATTTCTGCTCTAAATGCTTCCTATTCGGCAGGTGTGGAGTTTTTTGTGGGACAAGATACCCTCTCAGGGGAGGTGCCCGACGAAGTCGAAGAAGGCGGCCTATGGTGCCTCTTTTTGGACCTCCTCGATGACGATGAGTGGTTAATGTTAATGTTAAAGGTCATTTGTACCGCGCACTATCACCACCGGAGTGGTCCCCTGGCGCTCTGGCGGCTCTGAAAGAGGGAGGGAGAGGTGGGTTAGTGGGTGGAGGCTGGAAAAGTGCAAAATTGCAGTGATGTGCTGTTGGCAGCCTCAGCCCGGTGGTTCCGTCGGCTGGGCCTGGGGTGTATGCAGCCGGTAGTCGTCGTGTGCTGATGTGCGAGTCTATGTGTGTTTTTTGTTTTGTTGTTGCAGTGTAGTGAAGTTCGTGCGGTTTGCTGTGCTGGAGGTTTGTGGTTGTATTTGGTTTGGAGTTTGAGAGGTGTATGCAGAGAAGGAAATTGTTAGTGGTATTGGTTAGGAGGTGGGAGCCACTCCTCGATCTCGATCTTTTAACTTTCTTCTTCCGAGAAGAGTCGCCTCTCGACTCGTCAGTCGAAGGTTTTTTGGTCAGGTAGATGGAGATTTTTGGGGGTTTCGACCAACCTCCAATTTCCCCTTTCAATCCTTCAGGCCTTTCCGGTCATCAACTGGCACTTGGAGCAGACCAAGGTCTCATACTCCACCCCGAGACACCATAGAGATATACGGTGTGGGTCGGTCAATGACATTTTTGAGTCACAATATGAACACTTCTTGAACCCAGTCTTTGGGGTAGTAGGTGTTGACGAAGAAGACATTCTCGTGAGTAATAAATGAAGCGCGCTGTATTTCTCCAAGCGATAGCATTTGCGGAAAAACAGAACTGAAGCCAATGGGCCCTGTGCATGCTATATATGCTTTCGATGAGATCATCCTTGAAACGGAGTGCCTCGAGGGACGTCGAGCCAACTGCATTGACGCACTGCGCCCTCTGCCGAAAATCTTTTCCGAAGCAGCTAAAGCTGGATATCAACAAACATCAAAGATGAGTAATACGTGGGAGGACACAATACATTAAAAACTAACGCTGTATGAGTTTCTTGGGGACCTTGTGCCCTGAATAATCAATTATAATAGATGGGATAGTTACGAATCCTACCTAGACTAAGATGAGGTGTCACTGACATCACATATGTAAATATCCTGGTTGCTGCGCTTAATGCAAAGTGAAGCACACTGTGCTGGTAATGCCGGTCACCTATGGAACAACAGAGCTATTGGCGATGGGGTGGCCAAATAGATTTGCATCGTGAAGGGACTGCATAAGGGCAGGCACACTTCTTTAGTTAGGCCAGTATTGGTGCTGGCGTTAACATTTTGAATTTGAAGAAAACATTGAATTGGGAAAGGGTCCATGATGTTGCTAATATGCACTGTTATTTTTTCTCCTACAAGAAACAACGGGAGTAAAACTGCTGGTTGATGGCCGATGGTGGATTTTTCTCAATATCACTCTTGAAGAATTGTGGAGATCACCCCCTCTAAAACAGCACCGCTAGAACGGTTGAGTGCAAGAGAGGAAGGTGTGGTTGGTAGCGGTAGACAATATCTGCGTCCCACCTAAATAAGGTTATCATACCCCCAACTGGGGTTGTAGATGTCAATCTGTGCCAGATTATGGATCAGTCGAGAAGTGCTAGGATAAGCACCTTTTGCGTTTTATGGGCTTTTTCATTTACTCACAATAGGACTCATGGAAAGGCCTGAACTGATCTCAACCAAACTCCCTTGTGCTGCTTTCCTGATGTGGGCAGTTTGGAAGCAGATTTTTATATTACTGCCAAAGACTTCGCTTTCAGGCACTTTTAAAATGTTCTTTAATTCCTAATAAGTGGAGGTGAGGAACGGCTGCACGCTGTGAAAGGGCAAATGTGTCCCCCTTGGCCAAGCAGGCTTTTGAACGTCAAGGCCCAGACACAGGCCATTCAAAGCAGTGTGAACATGATTGGCTGCAGATTCTAAGAGACTCGTTGCAACAGGCAGCTAAAATAGCACGGCATCAGAGTTAGCCTGCCTTAAAGGGAGAGAGAAACTCTGTGGTACATTTTCATACCCCTTACTGTCTGCCCTCTATACCTGGCACAGCAGCTGAAGTGTCCTATATGGTGCCAGAGACATTGACACCAGTAAAGAATTAAGGAGTCTGTGTGACTGGGCACGTCTGTTCCTCTGGTAAAGGGATATATTTGACCTCTAACGTTCTATCTTTAAGGACAGTAGCAAGTACTTCTCCCAGAGGCATCAGTCTGTAAGGGAACCTCTGTTGTGTCATGCTTTGCGTGCAGTACAGCTGTGATTACACCCACATCCAGAGGCTCTGGCTCTGCTATATTTTAATTTTAAAATTCCATCAAGCAACGCACTTCTGAAAAGACTTTGTGGATCACAGTAACTCCTCACACGGGTGGTATCCGGAGACAGTATGGATCTGTAGATGGTTCAAAGTATGCTCCACGTTCCCCTGATGAACAGCAAGGTACACTCGCAGGCGACACAGGGATGGGGTCGTCTACTAAAGCCACAGCCGTTCCTTGTACCATTGGTGTTGGGAACACTAAGGTCACTGGAGGCCATGGAGGATTCTGGGATACATTTAGCAGATGAGGAATCACTTCTTGTGTTATACATTTGAAATAATCAGATGCTTTCATGAGATCTTGAAATCTCTTGAAAAGAAGATGATCGCTTTGTTTACTGCATGAAATTGTAGCAGTTGAAAAAGAGTGAGTTTTAAAGTCACCTGCTCACCTCTGTGGGCTCTTAAGCACGGGATCGGGATTCGAACCTGTGTTGCGCTGCGTTGTCTTGCTTCCAAGACCAACGCATTGCCACTAAGCTATCCTTCCTCTCTAGTAAGAAGTACAACACAGAAAATGGGATGGCTGCAAATGGTGCACTTCGGGTTGTCCCTTTAGACCTCTGAGGGGTTGGTAGGGTAAAACCTGTGTCTTCTCTCCCTTGAATGTTTCTTGTTGTGAGGCTAGCTAACTGTGGACCTACTTCAAGAGAATTGGCGAGCAGTCCAAACAGTCCTCCTTGAGCTGGAGATGGTCATATGCTTGATTCTCTCACCAAAATATGTAGACGTGTGGCTCTCACAAATGTGGAGGAAGGGCACTCATTCATGTCATGTGATGCCCTTTTTGTACCCAGTCTTGGTCAGTTGTCAGAAAAAAAGCTGTTTTGTGCTTTTGCATGAAGACGTTGTGCCTTGGATGTCAGGGTTAATTAGGACGAGCCATACCCTGTCACTACACCACCGGACCGAGGCGCATACCCTATAAGTTTCGGTTGGAGCAGATCAAAGCTCTCAGTGGTACTTAGTTTGGGTGGCCTTTCTTTAGACACTTTCAGCTTCTCAGAGCTGTATAGTCAAAGCAAGTCCTTTAGCAGTGATGTGATCCTCCCAACTAGGGCGGGTTTAAGATCCCTGTAGTGTCCAGACCAGAGTCTGGTCCAGGCGGCTCCTCGGCAGATATGCAGGCATTAGGCCTGGGATACACCGGGGGTTAGAATGCAAGCAGGCAAAGACTCACTGATACCCTCCCTGTTTTGCGATCACCAAGAAGGGGAGCCTTGGGGATACAATGTTGTACTGACTTTCCACTTGTTGATGAGGAAGTTCATGCAGTCTGCGGAAAGTGGTCTCAGGAAGAGTCATTCCCATGTCGATAGATGCCCATGGAGTGACTAAAGGGAAAGTGCATCCCAAAAACTGCAAATGGGTAGGAATGGTTGGACCCCAAACACTCAAGTCTAAGTGCGTGTGGATCTGTTCTTGAAAAAATATTGATTTATTTGAATTTTAAAGCACTTTCACCAATGTATAGACAGCGGCAAAACGCTCCAAAACGTAAGAGCAAGGAGCGGACAACATCAGAAGTGGAAATTAAGCACAGGGAGGATGGGCAACAACCAGGAGAAAAAAGGCCGAGGAGAGAAGGGATCGCAATTTCATGGAGACACTTAAAAATGATATATAATAAGCAGTACTAAAGGTGGGCTGGGAAAGAACACCATAAGAGAGCAGAAAGAGAAGGCGAGATGTGAGAACGGCGAGGAGGTAGCAGGAAGGAGATTGATAGCAGGATTGAGACAGATTGATAGCAGGATTGAGACAGAACATAGACAGGAAACCTTAGAAGAATGGTAGAGCAGCAAGACACCTTTGGGTAATAGTTGCGCTATACTAAGCTCTGATAAGATAACAGTAATCAAAGCGAGAAAAGACTTTTAGCAGAGAAGGTGCAAAAAGGTCAGATTTGAATGGTGTAGAGCTGGCAGTGAGAGAGGTACTCCCAGGCTGAGAAGGATTTGACTTGTTGTTTGCATGACATCTGAAGGGAGCTGGTGAGATAAAGAAATCCAGTAAGAAAAGGAATAGGCAAATCTGAAGCGTGCCAAGCGCAGAGACAGTGCTGGACTGGCCTACAGGGACTTCTGCAGACAGTTTGCTGGCAATGTAATTACTGTCTCTTTTACTGTACAACCAAATTATCGGTTTGGCTATTAAATGGAGACTTTAGCTCCAGCCAGATGCCAGAGGTAGCTACGCCACATCAAGACCAAAAATTGTTGGATTTACCAGAACAGAATGACCACTTATGGTAAATCAATTTCCCCATGGAGTCCTATGGATTCCAAAAATGTATAATAAAAACACTTTTACCCTACTCGATTTCCTACGTTAAATCTGTGGAACTAAGCGGCAATGACTGTAAATGAGCCTGACAGTAGCTCCTCTGGAATTACCAACAAACTAGCAATGAGTGCCAATGTATTTGATAAAGTTGGCTTCCAAAGCATGGCAATCCCCTGTTAAAACAACCTGACAGTATATACGTTTTTTCTTAAACGGCCGATGTGCAGAAAGAATGCTCAATCCCAGTCCATAATCCCCACCCCTTACCACCCATCGAGATGTATTTGCAAATCTAATGACATGCCGCTTTATTCTTATCTTCCAGGTGTTATACATTGACGTGACACTGACACATCTGACACTCTCTTTCCATGTAAAATGAGGGTTTCCCCAATACCATTTCTTTCCCCCACACCCCTTAAAACCACCGCCTGGTGAAACATTACTTACCATGCTGTAATGTTGCCCTTTTCTACTGCACACCGCTCCACCCTGCACCCTGGGGCTGTGCATTCATGCATACGGCTCAAGGCGTCCTGACCATGCTCCCAAACATGCAGGCTTGAGCACGCATAGCTGGTGCGTGCGGCCACAGGGAGCCACAAGCTCGCACTCCACCTGAAGTCCACACGGCGCCTGCATGCCACAACCAGACAACATTTAAGCCACCCACCACGCATAATGAGGTTCGTGCTCACTATTTTGTAAATGCAACGTTTCCTCTCAAAACACAAGCGTGGCTGTTGTTTTTTGTGCGTGAGCAGACTAAAGTGCGCCCGCCATTTCAGTATTCGGCGAAATGATGGGGAATTGGCGCAGATCGCGGGTTCTGCTTTCAGCTGAGATGGGTGGTAGCCGCGGGGCAATGGGCTGATGTTGCACCACCTATGACCATTCTACATCACAAGCACCAACTTTCTACCCCGTCACCCGCCCTGCCTCCGTCACTGCTCTGGGTGCCCCGACGCAAAATGTTTAGCAACAGGCGTAGTACTAATGAACAATAATGAAATGGGCAATGAGCTTAACTGACGCCGCTAGCAGGGACCACATCCCAAAGACCGGCCTTTGTAAAGTGGGCCCTGCAAAATGGCGCTTAACTTCTGTTTTGGAAACCTACTACTTCACTGTCCGCATGCTGGCCCTCTGCTCTGTACATTTGCTGTAATGACCAACAATATCAGTGTGTGGGACATCATATAATCCGTTTAAAAGTAACGCACGCTCATTAGCTGCTTCAAAGATACATTGCCTGCTATTCCTCCAGTTTCGGTGCAGTGTAACATACTTATAGTTCTCCTTCGTATGGGGTGACCACATTTAAAAAGTAAAAAACCGGGACCGGGCAACTAACACGGAAGTAGGACTAACTCTTGAAAGTGGCTGTTAAGGCACTACACTCCAATCGCGTTTGGAGGAGAAGGGGGTTTAAGTGTTACTTACTGTTCAAAGAAACACATATAATTGATTTATCACAAACGAACACTATCGTAAGTTGTACAATGCAGCATTTCTTCTGTGAGAGATTGTGCCTGCCTGCCTGCCAGCTATGGCGGCCCACTGCAGTTTCCAATGTGAACATAATCTTGAGAAAGGGGGACAGAGCACCAAATACCAGGACAGTCCCTGCGAAACCGGGAAGTCTGGCCACCCTACCTTGGTATGTAGTTTTAATGGCATTGCTTGTAGTACCGATATATCAATTTCAACCATGTAGATTTACCATGTTTCGACTCTACCTATTGCAACACAGTTTACGTCAGCTCAACGGACCAGGCATGTTTTCAAATGTACCGACAAAGTACGTATGCTGATAAATGCGGCAAAAAATAAATAAGCCTTACAAAAAAAAACCTTTGGGTGGGTCCTGATAATAAACTGCCCATCATCAGTACACGTTTACATGTTTAAAAGAGATCAAACATCCGGGAGTGAAGATGCTTCATTAGAATATTGTGTGCACTTCATGCTGGAGGCTGTTCAGAGGGTAACAGTTGTTGGTCTGTAAGACCCGCAAAAGCATTTCATAGCACATACTTTGGAACTCTACCAAGGACAAGTTATTTTTAGACATTATAAGGAGAAAAACCAGTCTGTTCTTTAATGCCACCCCGTCCACAGTCTACCGCTCCTACCATAACCCATGACATCAAATTGCTAGACAAACAACAAGTAGCTAGAGAAACCACAACTAGCTACACAAAAAACAACTAGCTAGAGAAAGGACAATAGCTAGAGAAACCACAACTAACTAGACAAAAAACAACTAGCTAGAGAAAGAACAACTAGATAGAGAAATGACAACTAGCTAGAGAAAGGACAACTAGCTAGAGAAAGGACAACTAGATAGAGAAATCACAAGTAGCTGGAGAAACCACAACTAGCAAGACAAAAACAACTAGCTAGAGAAAGGATAACTAGATAAAGAAACAACAACTATCTAGAGAGACCACAACTAGCTAGACAAACAACAACCAGCTAGAGAAACAAAAAAAAAAGGAAAACCGTAGCAAACCACTTTGGTAGTAAAAATGGCTATGTGGCATGAAATGGCTCACAATATAAGAAAACAAGCTTTGTTATTGATAAGACAAACCTACAACCCTAATTTTCCACAACTTTACTGGGCCTTCCAAATACATGATTTATCTCAGGCCTTAAAATCACTCTTAAATTAAACATCAACGTTTGAGTCTAGCTAGCAGATCCTTGTCCAAAAGGAAGTTCTACAACTTAAACTATAATATCATCGTATGTGCCTCAGAACAAGACCTAGAGCGGTACGAGGACCTTTGTGCTCTCTCTTTTAGGGTACTGAACCCAATGGAGAGTGCTGAGAATTCTCCATTGGCAGCAGCAAAAAGCGATTAGCAGAGAGTTTGAAAGATCTTATTGCATCCAGCCGGAGTCTCACATTCACTAGTGTTTAGTTAAATTCTACGCAACAGGAGAGCAGAAAAAACTGGTTGCATCCTGCCGCTTGTCTAGAGGCCAGATAGCTCTTTCCCTACCTGTCGAAAGCCCTATCGCTAGTCAGTGCAGATGTGCCGCCTGTCTAACAGTGGATAGAGTAAGGAAAAGGAAAAATCAATTACTAATTTCTCAATTCTTTGGTCTCTTTGCTTGGTTATGATTCATTGTCTGCCAACCCCGATGCTAGATTCTTAATGAGTAGTCGTAGTATAGACAGAGAAACCAGCGTGAAGACTTCTTTGAAATATAAAAAATGCGAGATGAGGGTAATTCTCAAACAGTTATGGCAAACGTTGCTTTATTGGCCAATGCTGAAGGTGAATCTGCCCTAATTAAACATTATTCTCTAACCAGAGAGCTAAAAACGTGCTATCAAGATTAAACCAGTGGGGTGGGGTAGGCATTGTGGTTTTGAAGTCTCCCGTGGTTGTGACTTGAAATGCGGCAGGACCCTTCCTGCCGTCTTCACGTGTGTGTTGACCGGCTTCGGTGGGCTATGTAACTAATGACACCTTTTTCAGGACTGTCTTCTTAATCGGTTCCAAGGACTATCTGTTTCTTAAGAGTGGCTATATTTGCGTTAGCCACTCTAACTACGTGTCCAAAATTCAAATGTTAAAATGGAATGGTCTCACCTCAAACTGGTTTGTAGAGACAGTCATACTGACCCTGCGAGAAATGAAAGGAAACAGTGTCACTACTAGTACCACTAGTGTACATTACGTATTAATCTTTTTGGGAATTTTTCAAAATTGTGGAGCATACACGCATTTAGGAAAGGAATACTCACAGTTAACGCTTGTGACTCAGGTTCAATGTAATGGTTTGTGTTGAATGTGGCGGGGCACACAGAGGGGTGCACAGTGGATCACCTATGAAGGAAGTCATAGCGTGCTCTCTCTTAGCCCATCCTTGCATATAGAAATAAGTTGATCAAGTCATTGTGCACAGTTCTGAAAAAGCTGTGTGCCTTGGACAATAAGATAATAGATACATGCTAGGGAGCAGGCATCTGTTGTAACCAAGATGGTGCTAGGTGGTATGACTGCAGGTTCAATATAGTGCCCGGCATGCATAGATACTTATTGCATATAGGGCTGGCTACGTGCACAGTCAGCAGTGGTTTTTGAAGATGGATAAACCTTTCGGGTTGCATGCAATCCTGTAATACATCCAAGGTTAAGGCAATTAATGTGCAGTTCACTGTCTTCCATCCAAATAATTGATCCAGAGTGACCAGTATCTGCTTATGCAGATCAAATAATTTGATCTGCATAAGCAGTACTGGTCACTCTGGATATAGAGTCCCTCTATACCTCCATCCCTCAGATGGAGACATTAATGGTGATCAACAAAATCCTGGAAGAACAAACGCCTCCACTGGAAATCCTACACATGTCCCTACTGCCATTTGCTGAAATTGCTTTAACAAAAAACTTCTTTATGTATAAAGACGAATTCTTCAGTAACAGAAGACTGGAGTAGTCCAGCCTTTGCACGGTGTTGTCCCAGAAGGTGGAAGGAGGGTGAACCATGGGCTAAGCACTCCAACAAGGCGCAATCTACCCCTAAACCTTTGGGTGAGAACATGGATAGACGCATCTAAAAAGGACTACTTATCCTAGTAAAAACAGAATAAACCACGCGGTGCAATATTAAAAGGAGGAGATACGTCAGAGACGACCCCCGCTCAGGTTTTCCTGAGTCAAATGAAATCACTCACTAGTTCACCGAGCTACCCTGACAAATCTTCAGACACATATGCCAGAAGGCAGTCTCGGGATGTGTGTGTAATCACAGCTGTACTACACGCAATTTCAAATGTTTCAGGACTGGGTATGCCTTTAAAACATCAAAACAGACCCTGTGTTCCCATTTATCCTATCCCAGAGAACATTTTATAATCACTTAAAAAGAGGGATTATTAGTCCCTTTTCCATGGGTCAATCAGGAAAAAGGAAAAAAAGTACAGGCAGAAAGAGCCAAAAAGAAGACAGTTTACAAGAAAGCCCACTGCCTCATGGGGATAAAAGAGGCTGCCGGCAGTCATTTCTTGTCTTGGATCCAGAGGAGATGGACGTGTCTATAGCTGCTGACTTGGAGGTTTGCTGACTATGTTGAAGAGGAGGTATCTTTCTCTCTGCTCCTGAAAGAGGGAGAATAACCCATCTGCAAGAAGGCAATCATTTTACTGGAACTGGTGAAGCAGAGACATTTGCACCTGGAGGCCTGAGAAGGAAGGCTCTAAGAGAAGTGCATTCTGACACATGGGGCCTCATTACGACACAGGCGTTAAGGGTTAACGCCGTCGTTAACCCTTAACGCCTATTCTGATTTTAACGGCTGCTCTTAGCAGCCGTTAAAATCCATGGCGCTAACCTGCCATGATGCTAATTACGCCACCGTAATTTACGGTGGCGTAATTAGCGCCTTCCCCACTCCCATTATGCCCTATGGGGCAAAAATGGGAATGGGGAAGGGAAAATGGGAAATGGGGATTTACCGCCCCACTCACCTTGGAATGGGGCGGTAAATCCGCCATCCACCATGGTGTAAACATAGTTTACACCATGGTGGTAAAGTTGGTGCAATTAGCGCCTGGGTCGTAATGACCCCCATTGAGTCTAGAGTGAATCTGTTAAAGAGTAGTGAAAACACTTGGTGAAACTTACATGAGGGGAATCCAGGGATTTCTTATACCTGGTGAAAGCATGCCATGAGAGTCCCAAGACTTGTGACAATGGTTCCTGGCAGAAAACGACGCAAGAAGAATCCAGATATTTATAATACCTGATGAAAAGATTGTTAGGACAATCCTAAGACTTGTGAAAAAAGAAACCTGCCATAGAAACCTTGACAGTCAAGGAGACACCTGGTGGGAGAGATGCCAAGAAGTTGAGACGAAACCTGATGGTGGAAAAAACCCTTGGTACTAAGAGTATTTCTGAAATGAGACCAAGGGCACCCAATTCAGTGGATTGTGTTGTAGCATAGGGTCACATGCTATAGTGATACGTTGTAGATCCTTATGTTGACAGGGACTTTGGAATTTGCATTACTTAGATTAGGGTTTGGGCTAACAGAACAGCTAAACATTACGTTTTTGGAGGATTTTATTTGGCCATCTCGTTGAAACATTAATTTGGATAGCTTGGGGCATCTCTGGAGGCACAGGGAGGGACTAATCAAGAATAAGTTTTGTTTTCTTTTTATTTAGACACCTAGTGTTGCCACGTTGACAGTTATGTTACGGGGGCACGAGGGCGGGCGGGCCGGCAGGCAGGGAGGGGAAGTGCCAATGGGAGGGAAGGGCCAAGGCAGTACGTGTTAGAGTTGGATGGAATAAAGATGTTGCACATGAACACTCTGGCTCCGTCTGGTTATTGCTGCGCAGTGTGGCCCGCAGCTTCGCGGGACCGTCCCTCAGTTGGAGCCCACCATTACCATGGTGACGAGGTCCTGGGGAGCAGCGATGAGCTGTAGTATGGCAGGTGGAGGCAGGCAGACATCCGCCCAGCGACAGAAAAAAAAGTACAACGGAGGTCGAGGAGGACCGGGCCGTGGCAATGTGTGCGCATCACAAGACAGTGAGTGGAGAAAGAGGGATGAAAGGTGTAGGATGGTGCTCTTGCCTCATGGCGGCCATCGGCAGCCACACTGATTCGCCTGAAGCCCTCAAACAGAAACTGGAATCAATCATTGTGCTCGTGCCTTATAAGGCGGCCGTGTGAAAAATTGGGCTACCCCACAGCACTCTTTAAAGGGCCAGCACTCACCAAAGGATAATGTCTGACCAGGAGACCCCTTAGGCCGCATATCAAGACATACAAGCACAGGGTCATGATGTCCCACAAGCTACAGCCCCATATAGTCTCCCAGATTTGCTGGCAGTGCAATTGCCCGGGGCTTTTGATGTGACAGATACCAGTAACATGGGGCCGAGGTGGTCCAAATGGATTAGGGATTTTGACCTGTACATGGGGGCCACAGCACCTGTTGACGAAGAAAGGCAAAAGTGCCTGCTCAAACTGGCAGTGGGACCTGCGACACGGGATATGATTGATGAAATGCTTGCGACTTCTATTTATTCCATTCAGTACCTAAAAGGTGCGCTATCAGCTTACTTCACCCCACACACCAATGTGGACTATGAACGCCACCTGTTCCATAGCATGAAGCAAGCAAAGGGCGAGACCATGGACACCTGCGTCATGTGTTTGAGGATTAAAATAAAGCACTGTGACTTCGAAAATTATTCCAACATAGAGGCCCTGTGTTCCCAAATCATTGCAGGTTGTGAATCCCAGATATTCAGACCCAAGCTGGCAGAACTGGCAGTGGACACGCAGGTCGAGAGTTTCAACACCACAACTCCTGCAGAATCCGTACACTGACTACAATATGACAGAAGGCAGGAAGAACCCTTTTGCTATCGGTGTGGGTATGAATACCTGCACGAGGGAACATGTCTGGCAATGGGACAGAGATGCTCTGCATGCAGCGAGGAAGGACACTTCAAGTCTGTATGTCGACTGGTGAGAGAGAGGGTGATACAGAAGGTGGGAGTCCGCTCCCCAATACAGACCAAGACCCCCGCTCCCCCCAGCGCCACAAGCGTCTGGAGCGACGTCTCAACTGCAGCAAAGACCCAAGGACCCTGAACCAAAGGAGACAGAATCTGGAGATAACAAACACATGGGAGAGAAGGAGATACGTCGATGCGCACGACCTGAGCGCAGATCCAGATGCCACATACTCTATCTAGTGTAACAGTTCCCCTCTGATACAGACTTCAGCTCATCAGAGAGTGAACAAAGAAAGAAGGGCTACGTCTACACTTTGGGCAACTCAACAGCGACAGAGCACAACCCGACACTGCTGATGGGGCTAAACGAAAGGCCCACAGAATTCTTAATAGACACGGGTGCTACGGTAAACGTAATAAGTGAATGGATATACCAAGATTTTCCACAGGCCCCAATACTGAGACCAGCAACAGTCAACATATACCCGTATGGCGCAACATCTCCCCTTAAGTGCCTAGGACAATTTGAAGGAACATGCTGCTGCAAGGGACAATCGAAGAAAGTACTCATGCACGTGCTTGCGACGGAGAGTGAAAGCGGCTGCATAATCAGCTTCAGAACAGCAGTTGACATTGACCTAATACATGTTCTATTTAAACTGATGGTGCACAAATATATTGACCCTCTATACATGATTAAGGATCTATACCCAAACCTATTTAAAGGGATAGGAAAACTGTGCAACAGACAGATCAAGATGCACATTGACGAAGAAGTCTGTTCGGTGGCGCAACACTATAGGGGCATACCGGTGAACATCCAACGGAAAGTAGAGGACAAACTACACAAGCTGATAGCACAGGACATAATAGAACCATCAACAGGCCCCACCACGTGGGTCTCACCCATCGTTCCAGTTCCTAAAAAAGGTTCAGACGCCATCCGTCTGTGCGTATATATGAGGAGACCCAACCAGGCCATTATGAGGGAAAGACACATGGCGCCACGTATCACATTTGTTAAATGGGGCCAATGTTTTCTCCAAACTGGATTTGAAAAAAGGTTACCACAAGCTGGTACTGAGTCCAGAAAGCCGAAACATCATGACTTTTGTTACGCACTTGGGGCTCTACAGGTACAAAAGGTTGAGCTTCGGTGTGTCCTCTGCCGTGGAGATCTTTCAGGCGGAGATCCATAATGTGATTAAACGCATACCAAACTGTATACACTACAGCAATGATATTCTAGTGTTCGGGACTGATGTAGGGAAGCATGACAAGACTTTGGCCAGGGTGTGCATGGCACTGGAGGTGGCCAATCTTACCCTCAGCCAAGAAAAGTGTGAATTCAGGAAAAGCACGTTGAAATTCTTCAGCCACATATTCTCAGAAAACAGCATTCCCCGGACCCAGACAAGGTCACCGCGCTCAATGAGACACCACCACCGACCAATGTCTCCAAACTGAGGCTGTTCCTGGGCCTCGCCAGTTACTGCATGTGGTACATCATAGACTTCGTCACAGTCAGTGAACCACTTTGGGCACTGACTGAACAAAATGCCATGTTCAACTGGTCAGAAGAGTGCCAACAAGCCTTCGCAACGATTTGAGAGAGAGTGGCTCGGGCAGAGAACATGACTTACTACAACGCCAACCGCAAAACGGAACTGACAGTGGATGCAAGCACAGTTGGGCAGGGTGCCATCCTGGACCAAATCGACCCAGCAGATCCCGGTCACACACACATAGTTGCCTACGCCAGCTACAGCCTCTCGGCTATGGAGCAGGCCGGTTATAGGTCAAAGGATCGAATCCAAAGGACCGAAATGCAATAGGTTCGAATCAAAAGGACCGAAAACCGAAAACCAAAGGGTCGAATTTTCATTTTTTCTTTTTTTAGGGGGTTCCCCCCCAAACCTCTGTTTTTGGTGTAAAAAACACTTTTTTACTATACGAAAACCGCCCAAAAAATATATTAAAAACAAAATTCGACCCTTTGGTTTTCGGTCCTATTGCCTCAACCCAATTACATTCGATCCTTTTGGTGTCGAACCTTTGACCGGACACCGAGCAGGCCTACCCACAAGCCAAGAGGGAAAGTCTTACAGTGGTGTGGGCATGCAAACGCTTCCATATTTTTCTTTATAGCAAACCATTCAAAGTAGTGACCGACCATCAGGCTCTATTATTACTTTATGGCAACCCCCAAGCCAAAATGCCACCCTGCATCGCAAGGTGGGGGCTCGGATTACAGGACAACTTATTTTAGATAGTGTCACTGGCCTGGCAAAGAAGAGAACCCTGCTGACTTCCTGTCCTGGAACCCAAGAAGTGGCAGCGCCCCATAACCATCGGTAGCAGGACCGCTATCTCCGATATCTGATCCAGCAGGCCATACCCAAGGGTATTGAACCAGCTCACCTTGCCCAGCAAGTGGAGGCAGACACAGCATTACAGAGAGTATGCAAAGGGCTCAGATCGGGCTAGGGGAGGAGAGCCAAAGAAGGGGGTCACCTTGAGTCGGAGGATGTACGGATTTCGACAGGCTCCTGCAAGTGAAGGAGGAGTTGGCTCTCTCCGAGTACAGCATGTTGTTGAAGGGTCACAAAATGGTAATTCCAGCATCGCTGAAATGGAGGGTGGTGGAGCTAGCCCATGAAGGGCACTGGGGAGTGGTCTCCACGAAACACATGCTGTGGCATAAAGTGTGTTTTCCCCAACTAGACTCTCTGGTAGAGGAGATCCTGATATAATGTTGTTAGGCAAGATTGTATGTAGTACCCTCTGGGAGACTGCACAGCCTTGTCCTCTTGGCAGTAGTTAACCCAAACTTTGGTATAAGCATGTACTACACAAGTTGGTAGAGTGACTGAAGAGCCAGGCTTATCTCAAGAGGGGTCAATGTGAGCTGTAGGCTTATTACACAGGGATTCACAGTGACAAGTATCCAAATAAACACACAAAAGGTTTATTGATTAAACACTTATTAATTTAACAGTGAGTTGAATAAGCCGTCTTTTGAATGGAGCAATCATATAACACCAAATATACTTCAATAAATACACACTCTCAGTTTCCCTAAATCAGTTGATACCCATTGGGGATGGCACACAGACACTTCCTACACCCGCAGGTGACTTAAATAACTAGGACACTGTGGACATTGGTTAATCACTGGCACATTTAGAGCAATACTGATTGGGAGATCAAAGGAAAAGTTTTAGAGGGAGAAAACAATGGTTAACAAATATTCTTTTTGAACCCTGCAATGCAAAGTAATTTAACCCTTTCCTGGGGGAAAGGCAAAGCACAAAGTCAGAGGTAAGAAGAGTCTTTCAGGGAGCCAGGAAAGCCTATTTTAGTTGAGCAAAAGTCTAGGTGAGCTGAAGCACTTCTTGTAGGTAGATAAAAAGTATTGCACAATGTTTTAGAAATCTTTGTAGAAAATGAAATCACTGTAGGGCCACAAGCTGGGAGGCTTGTGAGGGGTAAAACTGCAAGCAACTTTGCATGGGCAACCAAGACAAGTCTCAACTGAGAGCTAGCGAGGCTACACCACAAGAGGTAAGTCCCCTTAGGTTTACAGTACCTTTGGTTTGAAGAAAACTGGATCCAGCTGGCTTTTGTTCCTGTACAGGTCTGCAGATCCTGTGTTCCTGCGCCTCAGTCATGGACCAAGAGGGAGGAGGTCTGGAGACTCCTGCACTATGAATGAAAGGTTGGCGGCAACAATGGGCAAACTTCAGATCAGCGGCACTTCGCGGTTTTAGCTCCTTGCGGCTCTCGCAAACAGCATCATTGAGGTTCTCGGATCCCTTAATGGACTTTCCTCGCATCCCGGGTGCAGCACTCTGTTGAGGTGGCTCAGGCTTGATCAGTCCTGCTTCATGGGAGTCCGGAGCATCTTCCTGGAGCTCGGGTCTGACTTAAAAGCGATGCACTCGATCTGGTGTTCCTCTCCCTGGCAATCAGTGCCTGCAGCAGCAATGGAAGTACAGCCAGCTCCGAGAGGATGTCCAGACGAGTTCACTTTGGGGTTGATTGTTCCCACCAACCCAAGGGGAGAAGTCGTCCTTGCAGGGCTTCTCTAGTCGAAGAGAATTCGGAGCTTCAGCAGTGCAGCAGGGCTTCACCGGGCAAACTAACAGTCCAGAAGTTGCAGCACGTGTCTCTTCCAAGTTCTTCTTCGGATTCCTTCATCCAGTGGTCGACTGCCTTCCAAGCAAAAAGCCTCACCTTTAATGCAGATTTCTCCCATTCATTCGCAGCCTAGCTGTCACTCACACAGCAGGGTGGCTGTCCTGGAAGGACTGCCAGCCAGCCAATTACCTGTGGGTGCATTCCTGTAACCAAGGGGATTAAGCACAGGGCGTTTCGGGCACCTCCCTCACTTACTGCCCCTGCCAGACACGCGGGAGCCAGAGGCAGGCTTCACCAGTGAATCCCGCCAAAGACAAAACAGACAAAGGGACGAAACTTGGTTTGACGTAGAGAGTAAATCTCAAGAAGGACCTTTCCAACAAGAAATGGTGAAAAAAGAAGACCAGGGTCATTTTGACAAAATGGGCACCCATGGCTGTCTTACAGCAGCTGCAATTGCAGCCGGCGTTAAAAACACACAATGGTAGGAAAAAAGCAAACCACTGCCACCAGCCATTAATTGTAGAAAGGGTAACATAAAAATGTTACATGATAAACTAGACAAAGGGGATACTAAGTAACCCCTGCAGCACCCTACTGTAAGATAGTGTGTGCTGGGTCTAGAAAGTTACAAAATGTAAGTTAAGTCAATTTCACTTCACTGCTCTTGGAAACAATAGTTTCACCAAGAGAAGGTATTTAAAAATCTTTGGGAAATCTAAGAGAGTCCAAATCACAAAAAAATACATGAGAGAGTGGGAAAAAGGTCTCACCCTCTCCAGGTTAGAAATTAAAAGTCCTAAAGTCCAGCAAAAAGAGCTGGGTGTCTCTAAGGCAGAAGAGATTTAGCACATTTCTGAGAATTCTCCCTAACAAGCGTCCCTCCTGTTGCCTCATCACACCTAATCGACACCCTGAACCACTGCGGATGTCAGAATTACCAGAAGACATATGGGACGCAGTAGCTGCTGACTTCTTTGGACCGATTGAAGGGGAGAAATACGCATTGGCCATCATGGATGAATATTTCAGATACCCGGAAGCTCAACCTGTGTCCTCGACCGCAGCCCATCACGTGATCCTTGTATTGGACTGCATCTTCACAGCATACAGCATTCCCAGGAAGGTGAAAACAGACAACGGGCCTCCCTTCACTGGCCAAGACTTTGCACGGTTCAGAGCATGCATGGGATTCCATCACCAGAAAATCACGCCACTCTGGCCGCAGGCAAATAACATGATGGAACGCGTCATGGCCAACCTCAAACGGGGACTGCAAGTGGCCCGGCTCACGGGCCAACCATATGAACAAGTGCTTCACCAACTGTTCAGAGACTAAAGGAGTACACCACACAGCTCCACTGAGAAAGGTCTGGAACAAATAATGTTTGGGAGATACGTGCGCACCAGACTACCGCAGCCTAGCCCTCAAGAGGGTGAGCCGCAGAATGAAGCCGAACTGAGGGAACAAGATCGAGCAGCTAAACATCGAATTAAAGAATAAGCAGATGTCCGAAGGAAAGCTCGAGAGCCCCAGCTGGAGGTGGGGTAAGTGGTAACGGTGAAACAACCACAGACACAAACACATGTCTTCATTCAAAAATGAACCATTGATCATCAGGGAGAAAAAGGGCTCCATGATTACGGCTCAAGGGTACCATGGACCCACCAGTCAAAACTCATGCACTTCAAAAGGTTTCCCCTAACCAGCCCCTGGAGGTTAAGTGGAAGAGTCGAGATATCGGATGAATGTGCCTCAGACTACCCTAATCAAGGAGATCGAGAAGACTCGGAGGCTTCTGGTCCGGAGGACAGAGGTGGATCAGAGGAAAGATGTTCTGTGGGAAAGGCGAACAGACCACAAAGAGCGAGGAACAAGCCTCGATGCCTCATTGAAGACATGGGCTGATTGACCTAATGTTAAGCTAGGGTGGATCCCTGTTGGGTAGCTGTTTAATTTGGGGGGGATGTCACGTTAACAGTTATGTTCCGGGGCATGGGGGTGGGGAGGGGGAAGTGACGATGGGAGGGAAGGGCCAAGGCAGTATGTGTTAGAGTTGGATGGAATAAAGACGTTGCACATGAGCGCTTTGTCTGGTTATTGCTGCGTAGTGTGGCGTGCAGCTTCGCGGGGCCATCCCTCAGTGGGAGCCTGCCATTACAAGTTTGAGGTTGAAAACAACTCGAACCCCTAACTTTGTGTCGACTCATGCCTGACCCGTTTTCCATAGTGTTCCTTTGGAGATTTTAGTCATCACCCCTAGGCCCTAGAGACATTTTACCAACACCATCCTAAAATTAGCATTGAATAAAGGCTCATTTGTACTAGATCTTGAATGTACCTGCTTGTATACTTGTCTGGACACCTAACAGGAGGTAGATTGGAAGAGGGGGTCAATTATTTCATTAGTCAATATACATGTAAGCTTCATTGAATTATTCGACATATATCATATTACTTGGAAAAAAAAGGTTTACAGACACTGTACCTCAAAAGGAGTTTTCTAAGGTTGCGAATGTCAACCAAAAATTCTTGATCCAATACAGTGAAAGGAGGGAGTGCCCATTCGCAAGTGGAGCTCTACAATACATGAAACTCCAGCCAAACAACCAGAATGGTCTGAGTATATAAGTGTTCATGTTCCTCAAAGTGTAGGGGGCCACCTCAATGGGGTCTTTTGTGCAAAAGGGTCCTCTCCATGCATGTGTCCTCCTTTCCAACACAAAGTGGAAAATGTCAGAGAAAAACAAACAAAATCGTCTGAACCAGGTGTATTGAGAGGGGTTTCCTCTAACGTTTGAGGACTGTAAGGCCACATTTCGCCTTCCTTAGTGGGAGTGATTCAGGTATGGCCAACTTCGTCTATGGATCACTAAGTTGATGACTCGTGGGTCGGGCACAAGACCCCCCACCTTTAAGTCTCAAACTAACCTTGCAAGATGGCTGCATATTCAAGAGAATCACTAAGCTATGTAGGTTGTTGTATAGGTCTGATTCCTCCTCTAGGTATGCATATATGACCAAATGGGAGCGAGACCTCGGCCGCTGTATTTCTGAGCAGATGTGGGGGCGCATCTGGCAGAGGGCGGTGACCTCGTCTCAGTGCATCACGAACAAAGAAAATGTGTACAAAATTCTCTATCGGTGGTACTTTTGCCCTACCTGCCTCCATAAGTTCGATGCAACAATATCTTCCCAAAGCTGGAGGGTTGCGGCCAGGAAGGCAAATTTTTGCATATGTGGTGGACTTGCAGGCAGGCCCAGGCCTTTTGGGGCAAGATAGTGGCACTCATCACAGAGATCTCGGGCTCTGTTTTACCGGGGGTGATTCTCCTGGGTGAACCTCTAGTTTCGATCTATCCAATAAATGGTCCTAGAGCCTCTTTGATAACCCAGCTACTGCTGGCTGCACGCTTCGCTCTTGCCAAGTCTTGGAAGAATAAAGAGGGCACGCAGATTAACGTCTGGTGGTACAAAATATGGGATATTGCAGCAGCTGGGAAGGCCGGGCCCTTGATCCAAGACAAATATGCTGGATATGTGCCCATATGGCTTTGCCTTCATGAGTTCAGAGAACGTCATTTCGGGGTCACCAGGAGTCACAAATGCGTCCCCTGAGGTCTCCATTGCAACCCCTTTGATGCTCCTGGTGTGTGGCCGTAGCCATGAGGCTCTCTGGTGCCATGAAATGTTTATTTCAGGCACACTTCAGGGGGTGAGTCACAGATTTAGTCTGTTCTAAAACACCTAAAATTCACAATGCAGACAAAAACTTCAAAAGGGAATTTAGAGTAGAAAAGCATCCATTTTGGACTATGTATTTTGCTTTTCGCAAGTTGCAGTTATAGCATGTTTTTTTTTTCTGCCCATGGCTCTGTTCTGATCATCACAAGACATTTCAACTCGGTGTCCTCTGTCACTTGACAAAATCCTTGTGCCTAAAAGCTTTTGTATAGTGTAGACATGTTTGACCTTAGCACATAAAGTGGCCCATGATTTCATTGTGCCACAATTAATGATTTGATCTAACGTGTCTATCTTTCCTATCTCTCCCTGGCATGCTGTTTAGGATGTTTGTTTGCATTTATGAGGTATTGAGTGCCCAGATTACGGGATGCCGTGTGAGTGTGCTGCTTTCCCTGCGCTACTCTAAGTTCTTTAATACATAGTTATGAATCGTCCCAATGGTATGTATTTTGCCAACCTCTGAAGCCTGAAAAGTAAAGCCACGCAGGCTTGACATGTGGTCGACTTTGCACTAGACCTGCAGATGAACTGGCCTGCTGTTGTTACCAGTTTAATGGAATCCACTACAGAGTGTAAGTTCCATTCTGACTTTAAGAACATTCAGACATGTAATGGCTCATTTTACTATAGCCCGTAAGATGGCTATAGCTGGTAAGATAGCTCAGTGGGTTAAGCGCTCGCTGCTGCGATGTGTGTGTGATCTGCAGGTTGAAAGTTCGAATCCCGGCAAGGTCAACTCAGCCTTTCATTCGTCTGAGGTTGATACATGAGTACCAACACAGGTTGGGTGATATTATATGTATATATGTTCTATATAAAGCGCTTAAGCGTAAGTGCTATACAATAACACATCCTTATCATTTGGCCTTGGACGTCTGCTATATGGGCCTAGACACACTGATATTAACGATACATATGGGGATCCATTCTTGTATAAAACGTATATCACATTACAGTGATATCGTAACCATATTTTTCGTAGTGTACTTAGAAACAATGATATGTGATGCCACTTCCTGTTTTGTCAAGGGGTGAAAGCTCGTGTTCCATTGCGTCGGGTGATGTCACGTTGGGGTGAAATGACATCACTTCCTGTGATGTCATCGGAGGTCAAGTGCCGTGTGTGTCACTACCGCTACGCCTGGCATTTTGGTCAAATGACGTCCCTGCATGAGTTCTGTGAGGATGACTCTGCGCTCTCAGTAAGGCCCACATTCTGCGTCATTTCTCTCGGATATAAGCTTTTGTGTTTGTGATGCCTCGCTTGTGAAAGTGGTTGATGTAAAAGATTGGATTCTGTGGCACAGCATTACCCCATACGCTGGATACTATATATTCTGTAAACTTTTCACTATGTGTTCCTCCTCTGTTGCAATCAATGTTCATTTTGCTTTTGATATTCTTTTGTATACTTTTCTTACAGAATGGATAAATAAAGCCTTTAACAAAAGAAAAAGTAAACGCATACTGCAATTAATGACTGCAGTAGACGTTTGTAAATCATTCCTATGGAATCCGTCTGATTCTACGAGGTGGTCCTTTCAGACAGATTTCATAGAAATGCATTGGTTTTGTTGCCAACATGGAAATACATGCTGCCGGAAAACCAAGCAAACTTGACAGGCAGATCTGGAAGAGCAAACACACCTGGTATGTCTGCTGTGTTCTCAGACACCACTTGCCAAATTAAAGAACTTCCTGCAGGTCAGTAAAAATAGTCAGTAACAGTGTACCGCCACTTTTATTGATGTGCGGGACTTGGGCAATGACTCCTTTGGTTTATGAATTTTCTTATTTCTGTCTGAATGCCCGTTTTTATGATAAAAGTACGCTGATATTAGAACAAATACACAAAGGATCTTAGCACCGACTACTTGCGGGCCACTTGGAGTTACTTTACAAGTATGAAGCAAAATAAAAATACTCCACCATAATGGGGGCACGGTTATGATACTCCATACACATTTTCTTTACTAATCAAAATGAATATTGTTGCCATTTGTGTTAGTCATTTGAGCACTAGTGAATACATTTGCATGATCATTTCCATTCAGTCAAATTAGAAGGTTCAAGTTATTTTAGCACCACCAAACAAAGCATCACAAGGCAATTCTTTTAAAATAATAATAATGAGTCATATAAGAGAAAGAACTTGAGTACAACAGAGAAAACACATGGAACACTGGGAATTAGTACCCATTTAGGGGGTGTGGTGGCCTCCGAGCCAATGAGGAGGCTCAGAAAGGGGTCTATACAACAAGGTAAAGACCCTGTTTCGAGTCTTCTCAGAGCGGCAGGCTGCCAAAAATCATGCAAACACCCTAGTCAGGGAACTTGGGTCTTCTCTAAATCTGCATCCCAACTTGATACAAGGACAAGAGAGAGGTTATTTACTAAAAAGATAAAAGACTTTATCTAATCTTATCTGTGACGATGAGACATGCTCAGCTCAAGTAGTCTGACTGGAGACCACAAGAAGGGGGCGCAGATAGAGTGTAGACCTCGGTGCAGACCTACCAGGTGAGTGTGGGGAGAAGGCGAGTCCTCTGAGGGTTGATAGCCCAGGTGGTAGGATGGGGCAAGGAGTTTATTTTGGTAGCTACAGATGGATCCTGTGTCTTGGGACTTGGGGCCCTAACGACTCCTAATGGCAGAGAGGGTGATTTGTGGTCCCAGAAGGGGGGGCCTTGTATTTGAGAGTTCCGATTTAGGGGTGTTGTTTTGGCAAGCAAATTTAGGCAGTGTCCTTGTGAAAGTCACCCGACTCTGCGATGGGGGTGGGCCTGCATGACATGCCAGTGGTGGATTGGTTGAGGCCAAACACAAGGTAAAGAAGTGAGAGTGTGGCGTAGTGCTCCCTCACCCACTTCCTTGTCTCTAATTTAATAGCAAATAAGAAGTGGGGCAAGGCTGAGAAATCCACTCAATAGAGAGTCAAAAGTGGCCGGACTGGCAACAATGATGCTCACCGGGAGAATGAAGTAGACCTCATTGCGAGTGCAGAGCCAGAGAAGGTTGGAGACCAAGAAGCACAAAGGAGGTAGCCAGAAATGGAGGGACCATCAGAAAAGCATGCCAGAGAAAGGAAGGAAGGGAAATAGCTGGAAAGTTGGAGAGTGGAAGGGAAAAGTGCGAGAACAAAGTACCTGTGTGACAAGCTGTGGAAAGAAGGCAGCAAGAACTGAGGCCGAGGAATAGGGAAAGCAAAGGGATAGAAAGTAAGGACTGCTGAGGAAAGCGGGGTAACCAACGAAGAACATGATCAAATACGGGGGAAGCTGAAGGTAGATGAGGTAGAAAGAGAGAACATTGTGAATAGAATTTAAGTGCTAGTACAGCCAAACTGAACAGAGGAGAAAAGCTGAGCAAAGTGGAAAGAGGAGTAACAGGCTCAAGAGAGGAGGGACATGCTTAAGAGAGAGGGAAGTTTGAGGCAGAGGAGAAAGCTGGGAGGAAGAAAGGAAGATTGCGAAAGTGGCAGAGGAGCAAAACGTGCAAGGGGTAAGAGGGAATGAAGTGGAAAGAGGAGGAAATCGAAAAGGAGAAAGAATAGCAAAAATGGAAGAGAAAAACTGAGCAGTGGTTGAACAGTAGAGATAAGATAAATGAGGGTAAACTAAGTAAGGAAGAAGAGTGGTGTGATGGCAAGGAGTGAGGGACAAAACCACAAATAGGGAACGAGAGAGAGAGAGACAACCAAAGGAGAATGAGAAGAAAAGGGGATTGGTGGAGAAGAGGAGTAGGAACGAAATAAGAGTAAAACAAGGAAATTGGGGAGTGAAAGGGGGGAAGGATGAGACAATGAAATGAAGAATGTGAATAGCAGGAATTCAAAAGCAGGAACAAACAAGGAGGGACAACTAAAAGTGAAGGAGTGGAGGGAAAATATTAGTGAGAAAAGGCTGGAGACACAGCTCCACTGTCAGAATTGAGGGAAAAAGTGGAGACGCGGAGGTGGATGTTATGCTTGATTTATGCTTGATCCAAAATGGCGCGGGTGCGCAATGTATTCTGGGAGCGCTCGGAGCCATGTTGGATATTTACTTCATACCGCAGTGAAACGCTGCACACATTTTGCTGAGTGTTAGATTCACAGTGCTGAGACAAACATGCTTTTCCAAACCTGGTATGCGGTCAAGGCCATTTCTGCTGGGAATGCTAACGTTGTTATGGCTTGCTACTGTTCTCTGTGGAGCGTGTTTTTAGAGAAGGGAGGCACTGCGCTTCTTGGGGGGAGCTCTCGATTGACCCAGCTGGCAACCGACGGCTGTTTCTCAACTGCGCAAGTGCAATTTCCAGAATGTTCGAGAATTAACTCCCCTTTGTGGAGTGTGTGTATATATGCGGAAACCCGGAGGTGGTCAGGTGAGACTTCAGCCAGAGAAGGACGCTTACGTCTGGCCTTCCTGTGAGCTGTGGTGCTCTCGGCCTGGCTGTTCCCGGGGTCTTCCAGCTGCTTCTGGACGAGATGAGGAATCCTGATACGCTCACGGTGATGTATTTCTTTTTGACTTCTTTACTTCTTCTGTGATCTATGTCCTTATTATTTTTATGAGTTATTTCTATGTACTTGTAATCTTTGAATAAATAGCCGTAAAGAGCTGATTATCTTCTAAAGAGTGCGTGGCTGTGAGTTATTGTGTTTGTCTGTTTATGGTTTAAAGTATTTGCTCTATAATTGCATTGGTGATTTATGGTTGTTCCGTGCACTTTTTGGGGAAGAGCAATACAGTGGACCACCCAGTATGAGTAAGAGGCTGTACTACAGAAGCAGGGCGGTGTCAAGCCCTCGGTAATGGAAAACCATTGGACAAAAAAAAAGAGAGGCAGACAACAACATATGGGGAACGTGTCAGAGGTTTGACAAGAAGGAGGACCCACCAAGAGTAGAACATTCAACCCCAAAGAAGATAAAAATGAAAGCAAACCCAAACTTCTCCCAAACCCACATTTCAAGAGAACACCATTCAGCCAAGGCCAGAGTTCACTATAAGTGTCAGACAAAACTAGGGTCCAAGAAGGGATTTAGGGTCTTTGGCACCAGGGGTGGTGGTCAAACTCATTTGGCTGGTTGCAGATCTCAAGCCAGCAGGGAGTGTGATGGACCTAAAGGAGAGAGAATCATGCAACCAACCAGGGAAGAGGAGATGAATACTGTTCTGGTTAGATATGAGCTCCAACTCAATAAACCCCCGGAGAACCACCCTTGCTTTGGCTTAGGTTTAACAAGGGATGGACCAAATTCACTCACTGAACCATTATTACTGGATGGGAGGGCAGTGGGCAACAAAGTGCTGATCCAAACAGAGAGAACAATTCAGCTGAACAGGTGGTGGGGTCACTGTTCCTGGAATGATGCCTACAGCGTGTGTCTGGCACCCTGTGGAAACCCCAAGGAAATGAAAAACCATTCTGAAAAATCAAAATAACTACGTTTAACAATACTTCTGGATTAGCATCCTACCTAGCGTGGTGTTGCACATTCTCAAAAGAGAACATTCTCTGTTTTCACCTCACACTTCGCCATAAAAAACGAATAGACTATGTAGCCGAGTCTGGAGACACCCCAGCTATGGATGCCCTCTATAAAAAGGTCATCATTCATCGAATTTTGGGCCTTTGAAGAATGTCCATTAGATCTAGGTGCAGTGATGACCGGAACAAAGCTGGCAAGCAAGCAAATTAGAGCATTCCTAGATTAAGTTGCCAATTCCAGGAAAAGTCCAGCTGGCTAAAGCGTTTGAATATTCTGGACCATGCTTTACTTTTACTTGCATTTCTAATATTCCCAGTTACAGCTTTATATTCAATTACAATACAAATACACCAGTCAGCATGTATCAGATGTATTACCTTAGCTAATCAATAGATACATTTCAATAGAATATGAGATTCAAAGTAGAAATGAAATTGCATGTTGCCTTCTGAAGGGACACTATTAAATCCTCACTGATCATTAATAATGAAGGGGGCACATTCGGAAGGCAGAATTAATACATTCCAATTACTTTCAAGTTAATACAAAGTAATTTACTGCGCTGGTTCAAGTTGTCTAAATGCAGGCGTAAGCACCTTCAAGTGTCCAATTTATTTTGAATCTGAATGCAATAGCACCTGGAAATGTGTCTGTTATGTTACTTGCCATTTATATAGCGGTCTATATATCATTGGTATGATCTCAAAGCCCTGGTAGGTTGAATGCCCCCAGGAACCACAGTTCTGGTCAGTAGAGAGATAGTGTCATAGGGTGTGTGGGTGCACCGGTTATGTGTGGAGCTGAGGTAATTGACGGATGGTAGCGGCGTCCTAGCGTTCGGTGTGGTGTTGAAGATATGTTGGAGATGTGTGCAGTCTGGTTGGTGGACACCCAGACTGGTTTTGGCTGTGTTAGGCCTGAAAGACGCTTATGTGAGCAACTAGGCCGGAATGCCATGGGATAGCTGCGTTTTATTAGAGTGATGAGGAGTTCATGGACTGGTGTGTATGTGAACAGCTGGGCCGAATTTATCAGGGGTACATCTGTGTTCTAGTTGTGTGATGGTGTATAGTAGAGAGTAGACGTAGTGATGTGATATGAGGCGTCCTTCCATCGCCTGCAATTTCATCCCCTGCCATTTCAACGTGAACATTCTAATGAAAACGCTCATCGAATTCTTTAGAGGTGGGGTGGGAAAGGTTAGATAAGGAGTTGGGGTGGTAGAAAGTAGCTAAAAATAGGTGGGCGTAGGAGGGTGGTTGGGAATTTTGATATTGTCATCGTTAGTGCAGAAAGCCACCTGGCCTACATTTTTCAATGATACAATGTAAGTAAGCCCGACATGTGATGTCATCAATGACATTTGTCATGTTATCTTTGATATCATGGGTGTTAGTGTTAACAGTGCACGGTGGTGGTGCAAGTTATGGTTGCTTAGCTGACATAAAGGAAATGGGCTAAAGATGTGATGGGGTCAGTGAAGGCATCAATGACATGTGTTATGGCATCTTTTATGTTTGGGGTGGTAGCGGTAGTTGTGGAGAGTGTTGATGGGAAAAATGGGTTATTAGCCTACCATAACTCCCGAATTTCAGGGGTTTTTAGATTTTACCTGTAATCATAACGTCCTTTTGTACAAGGTGTTTGTGCAGAATGGCATAGGTTGTTAATAGGGCAACTTGACCATAACATCCCTTTAACAAAGTTTTTTGTTTGTAGTGAATTTTGGACGTTTTTAGTAGCACAACGTAACCGTAATGTCCCTTTGAGAACTGTTTTTTGAATGATTTGCATAGGGTGTCAGTACTGTAAGTGATCAATAACATTAGGTAACCAACATTTTTATTGAACATTTAGAAGGCTTCCAATGGTAACACATAAGCATACTGCAAAGCAACATTCGACTTCACTGCCCATCTGTCTACGAATTACACAGTAGCATATGCAGTTGCACAGCAGTGCGACATGGTGAAGAACTCATACACACTTCACAATGGTACGGGTGAGTCGTTCACAGTGCGGAAGGACATTGTATATTGTTGTACAAACTTGTAACTGAAACAATTCCCATGCACAACTGAACAGAGCAAGTTTACAGGACAATAGAAGCAAGAGTGCATACTGAGGTATTTTATTCAGTTAACCCCACTGCACCCTAAAAAAATGGGGGCTGTATGCCATTGCCAATACAGATTTTGCAACACTAACCCATTGCACCAAACAAAAAGGATTTTTTTTATCTTCAACCGGAACGCCGCTGGCGTTCCCGATTGAAGAAAAGAAATCCTTTTCCAAGATGGCCACCATTGAAAGGGAAAGCGGCCGTTGCATACAAAGTCTTTTTTCGCTTTCCATTACAATTGCCAGAAAATAAAAAATGGAAACGTGTGACCGTAGTGGGCGAAGAACATTTGTATTCGTTCTAAAATGTGTGATTATGAGCAACACCTGTAACAGCAAGCCAATGCCTGGTGGACATGGCGACTGCAAAGCAATGTTTTATCACAACTAGCAAATGGCAGTATTTACCTCCCCGATATTGTGGTCAGTAAGCATACCTACAGCGTACCCTTCTGACATGAAAGGCGTACCGTTTATTTATTTTGTACATGATGACACTTAGGAAATATGAAAACAGTACTACATGCATAACACAAAAGGTGTTTTTTCGTGCGCACTGCCCTTTACATAAATGTGTGCAATATACAAGGATTATGTTTGGCAAAAATGCACTAATGGCAGAAATATTGCAAGCAACACCATTACCACTGACCTGTGCTCACACTTTTGTGTAAGTGTCACAAGGTGAAATGGGTGAAGAAAGGTGTACTGAGAAGGTATAAGGAAGCATTGCTTTTGAAGCGTTTCTGTACAGCAAACACTTTCACTGCACCTGATCTCATTTGTCTACTTATACAAATAGACCAAATCTGACAACATAGCGTCTTCATGCAGAACTGATCTCGGTAATTGGGGCATCTGGGTTTCAAAAAGTACCCTAACGGCACAAACGCATAATAGATGCCCTCAGCCTAACGTTGCCAACGGAAGTGGTGTCCAATACCGCTCTGGATAACGTACCTTAACAGCATAAGGAAATGATTCCATGAAGGCTCACGCAGCGTGATACGTCACCTATGAAAGAACATACTACAACCTGCAACATACCATGGCTGATTATGAAGGGGAACATGAAATGGTTAAAAAACAAACTAACATGTGAGCAGTAGAAAGGGATTTTTATTTCACAATGGAGTGTAAAAGCATCGCCCTGTTCCCAGTTGCAAAGAAATTGGAAGTTTCTGTCTCTGCTGCACAATTAAAATGTTACTTTTGACGGTCACGTAGATGTTTTCCCACACAGTCACCATGTGTTGGCGCCACCGTTTTTAACACACACACAGTATGCAGTGGAGACAGAGTAGTCGGTTTCCTCTCACAGTCATTGTGAAGACGGCGTCAATCGATGTGATGTAGTCCATCAGAAAGTAAAGTATGGTACTTATGACGTTATTGGCAATGGTGACGGTGTTGTTTAAGGACACTGACATTTTGCGTTGTTGACACAGAATGCGTATGCCTGTCACAGTGATTTACAAGGCGACGTGAATGGCTGCGAACTATGACACCGGAAAGGATGGTATGTTGCTTCTTACTGCTATAACGTCGTAAGGACATAGAGGTCCAATGCGGTCATCCCATTCAATGATGATGCTCATACAACCGGTGACGAAAAGCTGCACTTGACGGTTAAAGAAGAACAAGTTACTTACCAACTGTAACGTTCTTTCGACTGGATGTTCCTCCCACGTATTCCTCATCTTGTGATAATTCGTTATCTCCAGCTTTGCTGCTTCGGAAAAAAAAATTCTCGGCAGAGGGCGCTGTGCTCGAGGTCGTGACGTCGATTATCCCTCGACGTACTCCATACTATGTCGACGTCACTGATGGTATAAATAGCTCGAGCCACGCCCGTTGCTTCAGTTCTGTTTTTTCGATGATATATATATATATATATATATATATGAGGAACACCGAAGCGTGTCCCATGATCGATACATTCTTCGTGAGAGGCAAGGGTAAGAAACGTAAAACTGTACTGTGGGGTAGGATGGGAGTGTCGATGAGGAATATGTGGGAGGAACATCCAGTCGAAAGAACATTACAGTTGGTAAGTAACTTGTTCTTCGAATGGATTGTGTCCTCCCACGTATTCCTCATCTTGTTATAGGATCCCATAGCAGTATCATTTTTTGGAGGCGGAAGTACTAATTTCAGTTTTCGTGGACAGAATGCAGAACTGCCTTTGCAAATAAACCCTCGTTAGAGGAGGCAGTGTCCAAACAATAATGTTTAACAAAAGTATGCATTGTTTTCCAGGTTGCAGCTGCACAAATATCTGCTGCTGGGACCCCCCTCTTTATAGCCGCAGAAGTAGCCATTCCCCTTGTAGAATGGGCACGAAGCTCATCTGGTGCTTCTTTTCCCGCTAATCTGTAGTATTCAACTATGGCTAATATGATCCAGCGGAAAATGGTCTGTTTTGTTACAGATAAGCCTAATTTATGACCAGTATAACCCACAAACAGTTGGTCATCTTGTCTCAATTTAGCCATCCTTGAGATGTAAAAACTAAGAGCCCTTTTGGGATGTAATCTGTGTAATCTCTTCTCTTCTTTGCCCAGATAAGGAGGAGGATAAAAGGTTGGTAGTACTATTTTTTGTGACAAATGGAAGTCCGAGACTACTTTTGGCAAGAACAAAGGTTTAACTTTAAGGACTACCTTATCTTTATAAAAAATAGTATATGGTGGTTTGCATGAGAGAGCCTGAAGTTCGCTAACCCTGCGGGCTGATGATAGGGCCACAAGGAGGACAGTTTTTAGAGTCAAAAGCCTCAATGGACATGAGTGCAAGGCTCAAAAGGTATGCAAGTCAAGAATTTTAATACTAAATTTAAGTCCCAAGTTGGTACATGAAATGGTACTGGAGGGTATACATTAGTAAGCCCCTTTAAGAATTTAATTATTAATGGTATTTTGAAATATGAAACCTCTTCCGAGGAGCGCTTGAAAATGGACAGCGCAGCAAGGTATCCTTTGATTGTTTCAATCTGGAGCCCCAGATTAGCTAGATGTAGTAGAAAAGAGAGCACCATTGGGGTGCCACACTGAAAAGGGTCCACATCCTTGTCTTTGCACCAGTAACATAACCTGTTCCAGCGACATCGGTACAAAGATTTTGTTGCTGGTCTTCTGGCCGAAAGCAAGATTTCCATTACGTCATCCGGAAGATCCCAATCCTTGTATCTCAACCTCTCAGAAACCATGCGTGAAGGTTGAGTGTCTTGACCTGGATGGAGAACCCAACCTTCCTCTTGCGAGAGAAGATCCTCTCTTTGTGGGAGACGTATTGGAGGGCAGATGGACATGTCTAGAAGGTCCGGGTACCACGTCCTCCTGGCCCAATCCGGGGCAATTAGGATCATGGTTTTCCTGAACTTTCTCAACCTCCTGATTACTTGAGGAATCACGGGGACTGGGGGAAATGCGTACAGCAGTGGAAACTTCCACTCCACTACGAATGCGTCTCCCAGAGCGCCTCTTTGAGGAAATTCCCTTGAGCAGTACTGATCGCACTTCCGGTTGATCGCGGTGGCAAACAGATCCACTTGAGGGGTTCCCCAAAGAGCGAAGATCTCCAGAAGGACTTTCTGAGCCAGCTCCCACTGGTGAGAGACCGTGCTCTGCCTGCTCAGAGCATCTGCCGCCGTGTTCTTCTCTCCGGCTAGGTGAATTGCCAACAGAGAGATTCCTTCTCGTATTGCCCAGAACCAGAGCTGCATTGCTTCTCTGCACAGTGGCAGTGACCCTACTCCTCCTCTTTTGTTGAGGTAGTACATGGCCACCATGTTGTCCGTCATTATCAGGACATTCTTTCCCTGTACAGAGGGCAGAAAGGCCTTCAGAGCTAGTCTGATTGCCCTCAGCTCTAAAAGGTTGATGTGTAGTTTGGACTCCGATGGAGACCAACGACCGCTGATTGTCAGATCGTTGGTGTGCGCTCCCCACCCCGTGAGTGAGGCGTCCATCACTACCGTTATCTCCGGCCACGGTTGCCAAAAAGACTCTCCCTTGAGAATGTTGTTGTTGCAAGCCCATCATAGAAGATCCTGAGCAACTGCGCTCGGGACTTGCAGAAGATCCAACATATTCCCTGAGAACTGGGACCACTGAGTTCTGAGTGCCCATTGAAGGGATCTCATTCTCAACCTGGCCTCTGATACTAGGAAAATGCAGGATACCATGAGGCCGAGCAACCTGAGAAAATCGAAGGCCGGTAGATGTTGGGCATTCTGAAACTTCGTTACCATCTGCTGGATGTGGAGAGCTCTCACTTCGGAGGGCGAGGCTTTTCCCGATGAAGTGTCCAAGACTGCTCCGATAAACTGGAGTTTCTGGGATGGTATCATGTGGGACTTCTTGAAATTTAGGGAGAAGCCTAATTTGTGGAGGAAGTGGCAGGTGATCGAAAGATGTTCCCGAGCTTGTTCTGGAGAACTTGCTCTGATCAACCAGTCGTCCAGGTAGGGATATATGTGAATACCTCCTCTCCTGAGACTTGCTGCCACAACTGCCAACAGTTTGGTGAAAACCCTCGGGGCGGAGGTCAACCCGAATGGCAGAACTCAAAACTGATAATGAGAATTGCCAATCGCGAACCTCAGGTACTTTCTTGCTTTGGATGGATTGCCACATGAAAGTAAGCAGCCTGAAAGTCCAATGATACCAACCAATCTTGGAGTTGGAGAGCCTGAAGGATCTGAGAAAGAGTCACCATCTTGAACTTGTCCTTCCTGAGGAACTTGTTCAAGTTTCTCAAGTCCAAGATGGGTCTCAGTCCTCCGTCCTTTTTTGGGATGAGAAAATATGGGGAGGACCAACCCCTGTTCCTCTCCGCTACAGGTACCGGTTCTATGGCACCTTTCTCTAGCAGGGTTAAAATTTCCTGCAACAGGAGTGGATCTGGAAATTTAGCGGAGTTGGCTCCCAGTGGATGATTCTGAGGCCTTTTTAGAAAGGGGAGACAGTTACCTTGGGCTACTGTTTCCAGTGCCCAAGCATCTGAGGTAATGCCCCGCCATTCCTTCAGATGTTGAGAGATCCTGCCTCCCACTGGTGTTTTGTGTAATAAGGTCTCAGAGGGATTTGGAGGCGGCTGCAGGAGTGGCTGAGGGTACAGATGCCGCTCCTGAGGCTGATTTTGCACCTCTTCCTCGTGTTCCATTTGGGAAGTTTCTTTTTCCCCTTTGAGAAGCCTGTCCTCTTCCTCTACCAAAAGAGGAGTAGTATCAAAAAGAACGACCCCTCCAGGAAGATGAGCCGGAATAGGGTTTTAGAGGCTGGCGCAAAGAGGCGCTAAGTGATTTAGCTGCCGCTTTCGAGGTCTGAAGTTTTTCTAGGCTTTCATCAGCCTTTCTGCCAAAGAGCCTCGAGCCATCAAAGGGCATGTTGCGAAGTCTAGCTTGCACATCCGGTGCAAACCCTGACTTCCTCAACCACGCAAATCTGCGTAGCACAACGCTTGCAGCCATGGATCTGCTGATACTATCAGCAGTATCCAGTCCAGACTGGAGACATTCCCCCATTGCCTCCTTCCCGTCTTTGACTATATTCAGGAAGCCTTCCCTTTCCTCGCCTCCGGAATATGATCAGCCGCTGCTGAAATACAGTCCCACAGGGTATGGGTAAACCTGGCTAGGGTACAGGTGACATTTGCCGACTTAAGTGCCATAATGCCTTATGTGAAAACTTTACGTGCCCAGGCATCAATTTTTTTATCCTCTCTATCCGGAGGGATAGTTGGATAAGCAGTTTGTTTTGAAGTAGATGCTGCCTGAATGACTAAACTCTCTGGAGTCGGATGTTTATTCAAATATTCAGGATCCGTTCCAGCCGGTCTATATTTTCTTGGAAAAGTGCTATCTGCAGCAGCAATAGTTTCTGGCTTCTCCCAGTTTTTCTCCACAGTCCTTTGGAGGGCTCTGTGGAAAGGGAGAACAGGATCTTTCTGAGGTCCCTTGACGATTATATCCGTCATGTCATCTTCTTCAAAAATGGGTGAAGTATTACCCCAACCCATATATTCAACGACCCTGGTCATAAGACCCCTGTACCCAGCATCTGCATGCTCTGCAGGATCAGGTTTGGCGAACTCTAATTCTGGGGATGTGTCAACTCCACTGGCAGAATGTAGAGTATCACTCAGGTCTCTCATTCTAGATTCCTGGTCAATAAGTTCCTCAGGAACCTGTCTTGTACCATAAGAAACTCCCAAAGGAGTAACCTTGTCTTCTTCTGAAGCAGACTCTTCATAGATTGCTGACATAGATTTGAAAAAGTCTGACCTGGGCAAAGGAGTGAATCTCCTTTCTTCCTCTTCCATCTGCTTCGAAGGAATTGGCAAATCCTTCGAAGTTTTCGAAGGTGTCTTTGAAGTCTTCGAAGATGACTTCGATAATGGCGTTGATGATACATTTGGCTTTGGCGTCGAAATTATCGACGTCGAGGGCGTCGACAAAGTTGTCGAAGTCTTCAACGACTTGTGTTTCTTGCATGGCACTGGAGAGGTGCTCGACTCTCAAAGAGTCTGCGACGGTTTTACGTCAACTCGAGGTTTTTTGGATTCCTCGAAGCTACCGGACTTAGCCATGGTAGCCTTGGACTTCCCTTTGTCGTCCAATGGAGCGACTTTAGGGGTATGGCTTTTTCGAGGGTCTTTCGAGGGGGTCGGGGCCGCATTCTCGAAAACCTCCATCATCTTTTTGCGGAATTCTTCCCACTTACTGGGAGAATCCGATTTAGTCGGACAACGAATTTCTTCGGTCGACTCTGAAGAAGAAGATGATGATGAGGGAGATTTATGTCTCCTCTTCATTTTTTTCGATGACGACGAAGTGTGTCTCGATCTACTCCTAGATCGAGATCTCTTTGAGTGCCTATGGCGATCCGATTCCTTAGAATCAGTCGCTTTCTTGTGTCTTTTTGACGAAACCTTTTTTGAGGCCTCCCTCCCCACTGACAGTTTACCTCTCCTCTCACGAAGAGCTTTTTCGGTCATAGATTGGCAGGACCCGCAGTCGTCGGTTCGGTGACTGGAACCGAGACACCAGAGACAAATCCGGTGGGGATCGGTGATCGACATCTTATATCCACAATCTGCACACTTCTTAAACCCAATTCTGGGTGTCGAAGGTGTCGAAGATGATGACATTTTCTTCACAGAAAATAGAAGCGCGCTGTTCTCGATAGCGAAGCGATCGGAAAAACGGAACTGAAGCAACGGGCGCTGCTTGAGCTATTTATACCATCGGTGACATCGACAGAGTACGGAGTACGTGGAGGGACAATCGACGTCACGACCTCGAGCACAGGGCCCTCTGCCGAGAATTTTTTTTTTCCGAAGCAGCGAAGCTGGAGATAACGAATGATCACAAGACGAGGAATACGTGGGAGGACACAATCCATTCGAAAGCGTCAGTCGGACGTTGAAGGCCATGACATTCGCAGAACGGAAGGAAGTAGCTGAGAGTAAAAAGTTTAAAAAAAATCTATCAATGGAAAGCCTTTGCGGAAATGTAAAGGACAACACATTACATTTCTACAAACAATTATTTTTATATGGGGAAATGACTCCTTAGAAAAGGCGACAATGTACAATTTGCATAGTAGGGAAAAAAATGTGATTTTCACATAAATGCCGTAGGTGATAATGGAAATGGTAGTGACATTGTACAGACAGCGCTAATGTGCGATATGAAATTTGAACGGCATACAAACTCCCAAAAGAGCGCTAATGTGCAATATGAAATTTCAACGTCACACAAACTTCTAAAAGCATAAATCTGTTTTTTTTCCAGACTAAGTTAATAATGACAGGTTGGTGTACAGGTCTCTAAAATAAGCTTACATGATATGCACCGGCTCCATTTCGACCTCCTCAGTCACACAGTAGTTCTTTGCTAGAAGCCTTCCACGGGAACTGATATTTCATGTGCCTCACAAACCTTTTTGAAGCATAAGTTATCAAAGGGAATGTTTCACAAACTGTGACTCCCTACATTCTTTCTGTCTCTACTCCCTGTACGTCAATGTCGAAAAACAATTGACCCTTATGAGGTTTGGTGTGTGCGCGACCATACTGAGCGCCTACTGAAAAAATGCAATGAGATGAACTGACCTTCACTTCGAATGCAAATAAATTCTCTTTTTGCTACTACATATCAGCAGTCACTCATGAGAACCGTTTCTCCTGACCACGTGCAGACGCGCTCTGTTTATGAAACCGTGCAGGTGGCAGCCTCACATTCCAAAATATAGGACGGCAGGCTAACCGCAGTAATGTTGGAGATGGCTTCGTACATAGACGCAGTAAATAAATGTAGTACATTGTGTACCAAGTTCCAGTGCATGGTACGATAGTGGTAACAAGAATAAAGTAATGTTTCACTTTCTACTGCCACTTGTAAGTAATGCTTACCTTTCGACACAAGGGTCCATAAGGGTTTGTTTGTGGTGATTTCGGCGTACAACTCAAAAACCATGGCGGCCGTATCAAAAGAATGCTACGCACTTGAGGCTGTGCAAGACCCAATCGGTGAAAGGGTAACATCTTGACGTACAGCATGCCATGGATTAGCCAATAGAAATATTCTCCACTGAGCGAACAGGGAAGTGGGTCCACGAAGCGGATATATATATCTGCTATTTTTTGATAATTTTAAAGGAAACGACAGTAAGATTTATCCAAAAATTTACATAAGCACGCTTTGGGAAATAAGCCCCTGCCCCTGCCGCAAAATTGATGACAATCATATGGGAAAAAAAGACGTTTTGGGACCCCCCCCTATAACTTTGGCCCCCTTGACGAATCCTTACCAAACTTTGGAAAAGAATTCAGAGTGGTCCATATACTTTTTGCAAACTTTGGTAAGGATTCGTCCAATGGGAGCCGAGTTATAAGCCGCCCAAAAAGTGCTCTTCCTATGGAAACAGCAACTTAACCATAACTACCTGGCCACTACCGTGGCCATGTAATATATACATTCCATTCATTCCACATGCATCAAGCCATCTATTCATTCCACATGCGTCCATCCATTCCATTCACTCCATCCTTTTCATACCGTCCATCCATTCCATACATCCATTCCATATCTCCATTTATTCATTCCACATGCATCCATCCATTCCATTCATTCCATCCAATTCCTTCCATCCATTCCGTCCATCCATTCCGTCCATCCATCTACTCTATACATCCATCCATTCCATACATCCATTCCATCCACTCGGTCCACTCCATCTATTCCATCTATCAATTCCATATACATACGTTCAATTCCTTCCACATGTAGCCATGTCATCCATTTAATTAATTAATTCATTCATTCATTCATTCATTCCACATGCGTCCATCAGTTCCATTCATTTAATCCTTTCCATCCATCCATCCATCCATCCATCCATCCCATCCCATCCCATCCCATCCATTCCATTCCATTCCATTCTATCCAATCCATTCCATTCTATCCAATCCATTCTATCAATTTAATCTATTCCTTCCATCCATTCATTCCATCCATCCATTACATCCATCAATTCCATATACATACATTCCATCCATTCCATCCATTCCATCATTGTTCAGTGTTCAGGGATACAGTTGTTTACAGCCCAATCAGTGGGTGTATTCATTGAAGGCAAGGTTGGGAGTCTATTGTGTATTTAGTCATTGGGTTGTTGGAAGTTCAGACACATCTTTACAGTTGTTTTGGCGTTATGGAAAGAGCATGTTTTTAGTAATTTGTGGAATTTCATATAGTCTTCGGTGTGTCGGATGTGTGGTGGAAGGGAGTTCCACAGAGTCGGGGGCAGTGCTGAGAAAGAGGATCCTCCAATCCTGACAGAGTTAGTGGTTGAGATCACTAAAAGGAGGGCAGTGCTAGATCTTAGGGTGCAGGGTGGGAGGTAAGGTTTTAACTTATCTTGCAGGTATAGTTGAGTGATGCACAGTGTCTTGAAAGTGGCCCTTCATCTGACTTGGAGCCAGCGGAGGGTTCTGAGACCTGGAGAGGTGTGGTCTCTTGGACCCAGGGTGAGGAGCAGTTTAGCAGCAGCGTTTTGTGTTCTCTGGAGTTTATTAAGGTGGTATGCCGGGTCTCCTAGGTATAGGGAGTTGGCATAGTCCAGTCTCGACATTACAATAGACATAACAGTGGCAAGTCTGTTCGGGAAGGAGAAGTAGGGAAAAATGCGCCTGAGAATTTTGAGATGGTAGTGACAACATTAAGAGACATTGTTGACCTGTCGGGAGAAGGTTAGGCCAGAGTCCATCGTACACCCAAGGTTTATTACTGTGACGGAAGGGGTTGGGGGGTTGGCCCATGGAAGGGGGCCAAGGAAGTGGACGAGGTAGAAGCTCAGTGTTGCGCACACCATGATTTCGGTTTTAGTGGGATTTAAGAGGAGGTGCCAATGGTCAATATCTAGGAGGCAGGCTGCGAGGTCGAACTAGGGTTTGGAGTCCGATTTGTAGATTTTAAGGATGATTTGGGTATCGTCGGCGTAGTTGTAACACAAGATATTGTGCAGGCATATGAATCCAGGTAGGGTGGACATATAGAGGTTGAATAGGAGAGAAGATAGACATGCGCCTTGCGGTACTCCAGTATTTATTGGGCGAGCAGCTGAGACAAAAGGGGAGAGGAGGGTTATTTGTTTCCGGTTGTTGAGGAAGGAGGCGATCCATTTGAGAACTGTTCCACGGATTCCAAGGGAGTGGAGACAGTCAAAGAGGATTGAGTGGTTGATCGTGTCGAAGGCTGTAGACAGGTCGAGGAGAATTAGAGCAGTGCATCCTGCAGTGTCTGTGGTGATTTTAAGATCGTCCCAGATTGAGGCCAGAGTGGTTTTAGTTCTATGTCGTGGTCTGAAGCCTGATTTTGCGAGGTCGAGGAGGTTGTTGGATTCAACAAAGGTGTTTAGTTGGGAGTATGCTGTTTGGTCAATGAGTTTTGCAAGGAATCTGTTGTTCGAGATGGTTTTCCACACGCTGACGAAGTTCGCCAGCCGGCCTCCCACCGGGGTGCATGGGTGGGGGGGGTGACATCCTGGCTGGTTCATTCTGGCTTGGAGGTCGACGGGCCGCCCTGCAGGCCCAGACAACGACGGCGTCCTCCTCCAAAGGTCCTGGAGCCGCCCCTGATAGTTTCTTGGGCTGAGGAGCGGGAGGGTTGGGGGTGAGAAGAGGAGCCCCTGCCCAATCCCCTTGAAGACCAGGTAGACTTGCCTCCTGAAGACCGAAAGGACAGCCGTCGCTGCTGTAGCGTGCCCAGGACACGTGCCGTCTACGTTTTTGCACACATGGCCTGTAAGGACTCATCTGCCACTTTCCCGAAAAGATTGTTTCTGTCAAAGGGCATGAGCAAGATTCTCGATGGCAGTCTCACCAAAAGGCAGGGCCAAGGAAGCAGCTTCTTTGGTGTTCCGAAGGCAGCCTCAAAACTGACTTAATAACAAGAGACCAGTTCCCACCTCATTACTGAACTGCAACTCAAGAGGGGCGTCTTACCGCAGAGCGCCAGCACAGAAAGCTGCAAGAGAGAGTTTTACCATTCTGAATTTTGTAGCAGATCCAACTAAACAAGAAATACAAATCAAACTGCCAAGTAATACAAACCCAAACCCAATAAAAGGACTTGGCCGGGAAGAAACACTAATATCCTCTGTGTCTTGTGACTGTAGCATGATTTTCCAATTTGTTTATTGGTAAAATCTTTATACTTTTTCAAGAAGCCGAGGCCACTGTTATTCCATGCCAATGGCTACCCATAAACTGAGGAGATGCTCAACAGGTTTAAGGTAAAACCATGTGATTTTGGAACCACAGGATCCATCTGAGGCGTGCAAAATATCTTCTAGTCTGGGCAAAATGTGTCCAGGAGACCCTGGCCCCTCTATTCAAGTATGTGCCAAAAACCCAAAGATTAATTCTAGACCCTGGAGTTACCGACCACTCTGACGACGTGTCTAGCTTGGTAATGAAGTAGGGCAGTGCAGGTGCTAAGGAGGCAGTGGACCCCCACCCTACATGTTGGGCTAATGGCTTATAAGGAGGTATATGGGTATCCCCTTTTGACACAAACTATGTATCCCGCAATACCTCTTTCCCATTCTCATGATAAAATTCCCATGGCAGATTTGAACCCTAAATCAGACTCCATATCCTCCCTACCAGGACCCGATGAAGGAAAGCAAAGCAGGACAGCAGACCTCCCCAGCATCAATATGAACAGGACATGGCTCATTAAAAAAGAGACAAGTAGCAAGTGGGACCATGTGAGCATAAGGTGAGGCAAAGACAGTGAGTGACAGAATATGTAACTGAGCAGGCTGATATACCACAAGCACCTCAGCAGATGTCTATCTAGTTGGATAGAGGAACAGGGAGGCCAGGCAGGCTACTGCAATGCAAAATGGCTTTTTCTATGTAGACTGTCGCAGCAAACCACACCCCTAACCAGGCACTGGAAGGAAGGGGCTCTAACCAATCCAGAACATGCCTGCCCAGACCAACCCAGCTGCAGCATATTACCCTGGGGTCCAATTAAGGGGTGGCACTGAAGAACAAATATATATATACACAGCTCCCGGACTCAGTCAAAGTGTGAGACTTGGAGGATCAGGAACTTGGCAAGTGGTGAGACTTAGAGAGTTGCTAGTGGAGGCGGTGCAACATTGGAGGAGGCTGTTGGAAGAGCAGAGTGTGGTGGAGGAGGAAGGGTGAGGAGCTAGAGAGTGAGGCGTAGGATGGAGGTAGGCTATTTAAGGAGAGACTGGGGTGAGGATTAAGGCAGGAGTTGGACAACCATCAGAGATGGTTGGACATAGAGATTTGGAGGAGGAGGTTGAAGGAAAATTAAGGGTGGAGGTTGGAAGAATATCAGTAGAGGGTGGAAGTGGAGTTGTTAAGAAGGAGTTTAGAGGAGAATTAAGATATGATGTGATAGGTCATTTATAATGCGCTTAATACCCAGAGGTTTCTAAGCGCGGACCCGGGGATCAAAACTGTGTTGCTCTGTGTCGTCTTGCTTCTAAGGCGAGCACATTGCCCCTGAGCTATCCTCCCTAGCCAGTATGCATATCACCAGAGGAGTCAGGAGGTGGAGTCTTGCAAGAGGTGAGGCGAGAAGTGGAGTACGTCAAGCTGAAGGCCTGGAGGATACTCCAGACAATAAGAAAATGGATGGGGAAACCACTTTGGGGTTTGTAGATTGAGGACTGGAGAGTGTTCTGGGGAGAAAATTAGAGAACTACCAGGACCTGCGCTTAGGGGGAAATCTCTGATCTGAATGGGTAGACCCCAAGTTGGGTGAAGGAACTAGGCTTGCTTGAGAAAAGGGTAGGCCTGTCCCTCAGTGTATGACTAGAGAAGGCCTGAGGTGATAATACTCGTTCCCACTCGTAGGTTGCCAGAATCATTCCCCATTCGAATGGGCTTAAAACTAAAGATGGACTATTTCTGGGTTGGGCAGACATCCCAAGGAAAAGTCAAACTAAGTTTGATTTAATTAAACGTCTTTCAAAAAAACTCTGGTGTGGGTTCCTTTTGTAAAACCATGCTCGGCAAGATCCTGACACCATATACAGTAAGCCAATGTTGCGCAGATTGCAGGACAGAATAGAAAATGATAGGCCACTGGGAGCTTTGCTGCATTTACTTTGTGAACTGGAGTCATCATTGCTGCATATGCTTGCAACCAATCCACCACACATACCCAAAGGCAAGCCTGAAAAGAAGAGGATGAACATATGTTGAAGACATATTTGTTCTACTAAAAATCATAAATGAAACTGAGACCACACTCAGATCCAAATGCAAGAGATCAAAGACTCCAACTAACACCTGAAGGAGGTTAAGCACAAAAGCAGCATAATCTGCTTCCAATACGAAATTTGCAGAGAGGACTCCTTGATGCAAGGCTAATATTTAGAGATTTACATAACTTATCCCACAACTCCACAAGGAGAAACAGTCGTGGGAGCTCCCCACAACCAAATAGTATCAAACTCCTGTTCCATGCAGTAACCCGACCAGAAGGAGGAATGTGAACAGTACCTTGCCCAGTTACCTGGGGCCCAGTATTCACAAAGTAGTACTGAAGCTTCAGTTGAATAAGTAGGGGCGGCCGAGGGAAGAAGGTCCCTCTTTAGGATACCCCACCAGTTGTCTTTGGAACTAGTGGTGGGACAAAGCTGCGCGCAAAAGGCCCAGCGGAATCTCTAGGACCTTCGACCCACTCCAGGGAGTTGGGACGTTAGGGGTTTGGGGGGATCCCACAGTTGGGGCGTGGGAAGGGGCAACTTGGGTGTGGAATGTGCTACAGAACATAGCCCATAACCTGGGATCGATACGTTCAAGCGCCTAACACTTAGCATCAGGGAGCTGAATTCCCCCGCTAAGCGTTGAAAAGTCTACCACTTCCTCCATTCAGAGAAACCAAACATTATTGCCTTACAAGAGACACAATATAGACAACTTGATAGGCACAGATACAAACTGAGACACTATCCTCAAGTATATCAAGCAAATACCATAGGGAAGTTGGCAGGGGTTCTGATTTCAGTTCATGCTTGGTTGCCAACCCAGGTCATGGGTTCATTAGCGGATAAAGAGGGGAGGTACCTGTTCTTAACACTGCAAATAGAGGTGTTGACACTAAGGGTGGCCATGCTCTACTCCCCTAACACAGGACAAGATGGATTCATTAGGGCAACGCTCTCCAAGTTAGAAAAGTTTGCAAAAGGAGATCCTATTAACGGGAGACTAACATGGCGTGGGACCCGCAGAGGGACAAGAGCTCTAAAAACTATCAGGGGCAGACCTTCCCCTCGCAAGCCCTCATTACCAAGTTGGACCACCTGACCCTAAAAGACACATGGACCTCAATTAGAGGGACAGAAATAGGTTATATGTTTTACTCACATGCACACAGGTTGTTCTCCTGTATCGATTATATTTGGGCCTCAATGCCCCTAATGGGCAAAATAAGCGAGGTTGATACTGGAGCGATACTATCAGATCATGCCCCACTAACAATAGTGCTAAAATTGCCTAAAGACAAGGTAGGATTATGGACTTGGTCATTCCCCAAGGAGCTGTTAGAAGACAAAGTGCTGTCTAAAGCTATAGATGATAAAATTTGGACTATGTTCCCACTCAACTCAGAGTCGGGGGGGGGGGACTGAGCAACGTTTAAATCAGTACTGCGGCTGGAGCTAATAGCTTTACGGCCTATCAGGAAATGGCGCACTAAAGGTCTAGGAGCTGACCTGGAGTGTGAGCTTCGGCCAGTGATGCAGCAGATGGAAACAGACTTGGGTCGAATGAGCTGTTGTGTTCCGCACCCTGGAAGTCATGGGGTTTGGGCCATCTTTCATACAGAAAATCCAGGCCAACTACAGCAATCCGACAGTCAGGGTTCAAATCAACAGGCAACTCTCCCAAAAAATCCTGCTTGGCAGAAGAACGAACCAGGAATGCCCCCTGTCCCCCTCTATGCAATTCATCTAGAGCCATTTCATAGCAGAATAAGATCCTTGGGGGTAATACAGGGATCCCATTTGGTGATGAGGACCATAAAGTAATGGCATTTGCCGATGATATGCTACTCACCCTCACAGATCTGAAACACACGCTTCCTGTGGTTATTTGAGAACTAGACTCATTTGGTTTGGTGGCAGGGCTAAAGGTAAACATCTCGAAATCCGAAATTCTTAATCTGTTGGTAACGGGGGAGCACTTAACAAAAGGCGAAACAATGCACCTCCTTCCTCTGGGCACTGGGGGGGCATAAGATTCATGGGTGTGACGATTACAAAAACACTGGAGGAACTATATGGGTCTTATTACGGCCCACTACTAGACGCCATTACATTACAATTACATAAATGGAATCCTCTGAATATTTCTTGGCTTGGCCGAATAAATACCACCAAGATGGTGGTTCTCCCCAGAGTTCTCTACTATTTCCAGGCGCTCCCGGTGGTGGTCCACCAAACCTTTTTTCGAAACCACAACAAATTACTCTCAGCGTTTCAATGGATCAATAGGACCCCACGGGTGGCACTGGATACTTTGAGGAGCCCAGTAACCAAAGGGGGGCTAGGCCTCCCGAATTTTCAATCCTACTATGCGGTAGCCCAATTACGGGTCATAAGGGAGAAACTCCCCGGGGATACAGAGAAAATCTGGGCAAAATTGGACAAGGCAGTCTCAGTCGTATCCCTTGACGGGGTCCTTTGGCTTAGCAAGGCTGACAGACATCAGAACATTCACTGTAGTACTATAACAGGAGTGGTGGTAAACACATGGGATAAATTACCGAAAATGCATTGGATAAAATTCTTCCCCTCCCCCTTTACTCTCCTAATCCACAATCCCCAATTTACCCTAGGAAAGGCACAGGGGGCCATCCTAGGATGGAAAGCGTCAGGCTGCGTAAAGATGGGGGATATGTTCCACGGGGGGAGATAAAATCGTTTGAGTCATGGGGCTCGGGATGGGGACAAAATCCAGTACCTCCAGCTGAGACAATGGCTGATGAATTCCACAAACAAATGCCGCAAACAAACTAGCAGCCACTAGACCCCTCACATCGTTCAAAATATACCTCATTACTAGCCCAGGAGATAAGAACTTAATATCGGCTATCTATTAATGTCTAGTCCGCAGCGCCCTGGAGCAACGGAGGTGGGAGATAACCCCGGGTGTAGCCATAGAGGTGGAACATTGGGTGAGGCTGCCGGAGGTAGGTCCCCAAGCTCACGTGGGCTATTCAGACACGGGAGATATGGTACGAGGTTATGATTCAATGGCACTATATCCCCACATGCTTACACACAATCAACCCTACTTCGTCCCAATACTGCTGGCGTGAATGTGGGGAGCGAGGCGGCTGGGCCCATATATGGTGGAGCTGTCCAATGATATCTAACTTCTGGGTGTCCATTGACAATAACACGAGGAAGGACTTCGGGGCAGGGATCGGCAGGGACCGCAGTACATACATGCCGGGACACTACGACCTGGAATGCGGTCCTGGACGAAATCTAGGCGTAAGGCCTATACGATACTGAATCTAGCAGCGATACTAGTCATTGCACAAAAATGGAAAAACAAGTAACCACCAACTGAACAGGAGTGGGTCGCAATATTTTTACCCCCTTCATCCTGACGAAAACCTACATGGTGTTTCCATGATTTCCAGAAAAACCTACAACTCCCACAATTCCTACTTCCATTCTAGAAGTCCAACTACTGGGACGAAGAAGAGGCAGATGGGAATCATGTGAATTACCCATAGGAATCCATGGGCAATGGATTTCTAAGGGCAGTCTCCATATTGTCCCGATAATGAGGTCAGGTAGAGTCAGGCAGGGAGGGACAACTACTCACACCTGACTCCAATAAACTCAGAGTATTAAAGGTCAGATACCGAGGCACTCTCTGATCGAGCTGGGGAGGCTGAAGGAAGCAGAGAAGCCAGGAAGAAGGAGCCAGAGCATAAGCATCCCTGGAAGGCTTGGGGTGGGTTGGACTGCCAGGACACTGAGCCTGTAAACACCAGAGAGGCTGCAGTGTGGCGGGTAACCTATACCTCTATAAGGCTTACCCAAGGGCAGTAGAGGCTGCCTGACCGTGCCCAATCAAGAACTCCTCCCCTGGGTCAGAGTCAAAAACCCAGGCTTTTGAGGGGCAGGCGGTGAGACCCTGACCTCAGGGGAAATCCCAATTCAACACTGATGCACTCTGGGATTTGAAGTCCAAAACCCTTTCTTTTGAGAACAGTGAAAGAGGAGTCTGAGCCCAACTGCGGGAGACCCCTGAGGAGTCAAGAGCGAGGCGGTGCACGAGAGAACGATGTACTTCCAGGCCAGAGGCAAAGGAGGCGAAGGAGAGCAAGAGACCAGCGGGCTGAATCCAGGAGGCTGGAGAGTGAAAGCCCCTTTGTAGAGAGACCACAACCGCCTAGAAGCCAAGGGGGCTATGCAGGCCAGCCGAGCAGCGAAGGAGGAAGACAGTATGCAGTGCTACAAGGTGACCAGCAGACCCTCCCGGGTGAACGGCAGAGTTGGGGAGGCACTGAGGCTGAAAGAGTAACAGCCTTTGACTCCATCAAACAGACGTGAGAAAAGGAGACTCCTAGAACCAGCCAGTGAGTTAATTGAAGCCACATCGAATGTGAACTTTTCTTTACGAAAACTGCAAGTACCAAAAGGCATTGCATTTAATACATTGTGAATCCAAGTGGTCCTGCGATGGGTCAAGCAAAATCCCGCGCACAGTCATAAGTTTTCTATTTCTGATGCAGAGAGGGGGCCAAGAGAGGTCTGGAAGACAGGGTCGACAGCTTAAGCTGTATTCGCATAGTTAAAATGTGTCTCTACGCCAAGTGTTCCACATCACCCAAGTCCTGTACAACGTGAGGCAAGAACATTTAAAGTGTTAAAGTGGGTCGGAGCCCAGCGGAGGGGGACCTGAGGTGAACAGTAAATCACCCGAGAAGTTGTACATATGAAATGCTAAATTAGAAAGAAACTATAATGTTTGTTGTGTTGCATCAGGCCCTCTGAAATAAGAGACTTTGAATGGCAATGAGACTTTGGCACAGAAGGCCCTTATGGTGAGGTTTTGAGCTGCATCCTCGTGCTAGAGAGGACAGAGAGGGCCTCATTACGAGTCCAGCGGTAGCCGTGCCAGAAATACCAGCAGGCTGCCGCCAGACTCTTAGTTAATTACTGCCTCCGTGATTGCCGGAATCACCGGGGCATTACAACCCGGGTGACCCGGTAATTCCAGAGGCGGAATTTCGTTAATCCCCATTCCCATGTAGTCCAGTAGGACTCCACGGGATGGGGACCATGGAAACACTGGCTCCGTAAATAACAGTGCTTGTGTTTCCATTTCCATGGCAGTGGGTTTACCGCCACTGTTGTTTCCGGACCGGCAGGCTTGTAATGAGGCCCAGAGTGTGCTAAGCTCGAGTGTGCGACCTTGTCCCGTGCTGAAAACATGGGGAAGGGAAGCCAACGGCTTAAATATCCTGACATATCATTTCGTGAACACATTTCTTTTGCCCAACATTGTTTCCGACACTATTTGACAGTAAGGATTGGCAATAGGTTTATTAGTATAGGCCTTTTTATTATGACAAACATTGACTAGGACCCGTTATTATTTATGGTGGTGGCTTGCTCCCACATTTAGATTTAGGATTAGATAGGCGTTTTTCAAACCCAATTGAAGTTCAATAAACACCCTTGAACTGTAATCACTTGTGTTTGTCATGTTACTGTTGAGACCATTGTTTCCTTACACTCTTCAGTCCTCTTCTTCGTCTCAGTCCCTATGGGATTCTGGGACATGTAGTTCACTTTAGTCAAGTTAGATTTTTCTACTTCTGGTATAAATTTAAGGGCAGATTGAATTTGTTTAGTATTTTTAAAAAGAGGGATTGTAGGTTTCAACCTTACTAGAGGAGGATGGTGTAGATTAACCAGGTTACTCACCGTAGTGACTACGGTGAGTAACCTGGTTATACTCCTACGTCCTGTCCCCTTTCCTCCATACTTGTGGGAGATTCCCAAGCACTGCTAACAGGAACTACGGGTGGATGGAAATACCCCTTACTGAAAAAGGTTCTTCAGCACAGCCTGACCAAACTGAGCATCAGCTCTTGAGCTCATGTCAAGACAATAATGCTTACAAAAAGCAGATGGGGATGCCCAAGTAGCTGCCCTAGCGATGGACTCCTAGGGGACATATTTCTGAAAAGCAACCGTGGCTGCTTTGCCCCACACCAGGTGTGCATGAATACCCTTAGGAGATTTCAGCCCTTGGAAGGTGAAAGACTCCGTAATGCAGGCGGCGATCCACCGGGAAATAGTCGCCTTAGACGCCTGCTTACCCTGAGGGTTACCAAAAGTCACAAACAGTTGAGAGGAACTCCTACGCTCTGAAGTTCTGTCCAGATAGAACTTAAGAGCCCTTCTGACATCAAGACAATGCAGAACCCTTTCTGCCTCTAAGGTATGGTTCGGAAAAAAGACCGGCAGGGAGATCGATTTATTCAGATGGAATTCCGTTACCACCTTAGGCAGGAAAGCAGGATTCATCCGTAGGACTACCCTATCCTTGTGAAAGACCAAAAAGGGATGCTCCACCGACAAGACCTGGAGCTCACTCACCCGCCTTGCAGACGTAACAGCGACCAAAACGGACACTTTCCAGGATAGGTACTTGAGGTCCACCGTGGCCCTTTGTTCAAAAGGCTTGTGGCACAATGCCGTCAGGACAACATTTAGATCCCACGGCGGGTGCGACTACGAATTGGAGGGTAGAGGCATGTCAAGCCTGCAAAATGCCTCTTAACCACTGGATTACCCAGAGAGTAAGAACACTGGTCCGTAGAAAGATAAGCGGAGTCCGCTGAAAGGTAAGTTCTGCATGACAGAACATGAACACCCGACTCTGATGGAAGGATACGAAGGACAGCACCGTGTCATTCGTAGCCCCCCTTGGGTCCAACTGTTTTTCCAAACAACAATGACAGAACCTGAGCCATTTACTTCTGTATTGGGATCTAGTCGAGAGTTTCCTGGCTGCCCGGATAATTCGCATGTTATCGCAGACAAGTTAAGATGTTCTAAAGACTTGAACTCAGGCACCATGCCGCCAAGCTGAGCGATTGTGGGGAGGGGTGCCACATCTGCTGTTCCCCCTCGTGAAGAAGATCGGGGGTCACTGGTAACCTGATCGGCGGATACACCGACAGGTGTTGAAGTTCTGAGAACCAAAACTTGGCCGGCCACCACGGGGCTATGAGCAGAAGGGAACAGTTCACCGAGTTCTTCAGCTTCGAAATCGCTCGATGGACTAGAGGCAGAGGCGGGAAGGCGTAAGCTCTGAGGTTGTGCCATGGAATCTCGAGTGCATCCCCCAGAGAGGAGGCTTCCAGCCCCCCTCTGGAGGCATACTGAGGAAGCTTCTTGTTTACCGCCGTAGCGAAGAGGTCCACCTCCGGTGTGCCCCAACGCAAGAAAATCCACGAGAGGCCCTCCACCTTCAACTCCCACTCGCAGCTGACCACTGTCCGCCAGCTGAGGGCATCCGCTTTGACATTCAGCTGGCCCGGGATGTGCACTGCCAGCAGCCAAACACCATGAAGCACAGCCCACTCCCAAATCTGGATGGACAGGTCCACGAGAGGAGGAGACTTGGTTCCCCCTTGCTTGTTGATGTAATACATCGACACCACATTGTCCGTGCATATGCGGGCCACTTTGTTGGCTATGACCGGTCTGAACGGCCTGAGCGCTAAGAAGATCGCCAGAAGCTCTAAATGATTTATGTGGAGGAGTTTTTCTTGAGGCGACCAGAGATCCGAGACCTGAAGAGGACCTAACGTCGCACCCCACCCCAAGCGGGAGGAGTCCGTCATGATCGTCACCATAGGGACTGGGTCCTGAAACCCCGCACCCACCGACAGGTTGCTGGGAGATGACCACCATGTCAGGTCAACTCTCATGGAAGACGGAATTATTACTAGCTTGGAATCCGGGTCCACAGCCTGACGCCAAGAACTCCGAAGAGCCATCTGGGTCCACCTCATCTTGACCAAGAGGAAGAGCCAACACACACGAGGCCATGAGGCCCAGAAGCCTCTGGAACCACCAGGCCGACATGCTCTCCGACTGCACAAACATCTGACACATGGCTAACAGATCCGCCATCCTGTCCCCGGTCAGGTACACTCTGCAGTCGATCATGTTCCAGCGAAAACCCAAGAAAATCAAGTCCTGCAAGACCGTCATGGAAGATTTCCGCCAGTTCACCGACAGCCCAAGATGGAACAGGAGCTGAAGGAGGGACTGAAGATTGCCCGCTGCTTTCAACAGACAAGGGCTGCAGATACACATGGATACCCTGCAGACGAAGATAGGCCGCAATCACCGAAATCATCTTCGTGAAGACACGCAGCGCCAAACTGAGGCCAAAAGGAAGCACTCGAAACTGGAAGTGCTCCTCTCCCAAAGAGAAACAGAGATATCTCCTGTGTGGATTCCAAATCAGAATATGCATGTACGCATCCTGAAGATCCACCACACTGAGCCAATTGTCCATCTGCAAGGAGGACCGTATCTGGCTGGGCGTGATCATCTTGAATTTCTCTTGGAGTAGGAAAAGATTGAACTGGGAAAGGTCTACGATAGTGCGCAGGCCAGCCTTGTTGGGTTTGGCCACCGTAAACAGCCGGAGTAGAAGCCCACCCCTCGTTCCCCCAGGGGAACGGGTTCCACAGCTCTGGGGTGCAGAAGTTTCTGAACCTCGGCTTCGAGGGAGGGCGAGCCCGACAGCTGAAAAGGAGGGTTGAAGGGTGGGGTAGAGGGTAGGGGTAAGCGGAAGCCCGCCTGAGCGACTGACAAGTCCCATCTGTCTTCGGTGGGTTCCATGTAATAATGTCACCACAAAAATCTCGCCATGCAAAAATATTGCCGAAAAATGGCCGTTTTTTGTGGCAAGATTATTGCATGGAACATGCGGGGGACACCCCCGCAACCCCCAAACTTTTTTCTTTTGCCCCTGTCCCCATATAAATGGTCACCCATATAATATCGCCACAACCTTTTCCCGGCGATATTATTTACAGCAACCATAAATATGGGGATAATATTACCTGATACCCTTTGGTGATGGTCTGCCATGCCTCCCAATGAGACGCGATGCGTCCTCCCACCGGGGTCTCGTGCGAGCGCATGAAACCCTCATTTTGCAGGTTTTTCGGTAGTGTTGCCACGTGAACCTGAAGAGGAGGCTGAGGAGCGGGAGAAAAACCGAGTCTGTTGTTGCCTGCGGCGGTTATTCCCCGAGGGGGTATCCACTCTGCGAGATTTCCGGTCAAGGAAGCCCCTAAAGCCAGAGGAGGGTCGGCTTTGCGACAGCGGTCTCTGGGTTTTGAAAGGGGCCTTAACAAGGACCGACAAGGACTTAGCCGTTTGAGTGCTATCCTTCGTCTTGCTGAGCTCTACATCTGTTGAGGAATGAAAAAGCTCCTTACCATCGAACGGAAGGTCCAACACCTTGTCCTGTACCTCTTTTGAGAATTTAGTGGCATGTAGCCACGCCTGCCGCAAGGTATCAACCCCCAGCATAAGGCCCTGAGCCGAGGTGTCCACATGAGGAGCCGCAGCCTCAAGGAGATCCTGGGACAGGACCCTGGCATCGGCTAATCCCCCCTTAAAATCTTCCAGCTTCTCGGCCGGGATGAACTCCTCAAACTCCGACAGACCTTTCCACATCCGCATATTAGCCCCCGCTAACACCAGTTCAGCATCGGCCTGCCTGAGCTGCAAGGTCGAATTGGCAAAAATCTTCTTCCCACGGGAGTCAAGGAGCTTATCCTCCTTTCCCAGAACATGAGTAGCCGTCGTGGAAGAGGATGCTGCAGGCCTGGACTGCAAAGTGGCCGCAGCCAACACTGTGGAGGAGGGCGGGCGGACAAGACGACAGGGCCACCTCTTCCGAAGAATGTAGCCTATATCGCGCGTCAATTTTCTTATTGACGAAAAGTCCAGAGTGTGGCTTCTCCCAGACCCTACGGACCTTGGCCAAAACGTCCTTCTGCAAAAACAGGCTGGTACGCTCCAAGGGAGACAGGGTGAACACCCCAGAAAGCACACCCTCCTGCGGAGCTGGTGCCTCGGGCACCAGAACATCCAAGAAAGCCATCATGTCCAGTACCCGGTCATGGACAGCTCTAATAGAGCGGGGCAGGTCCTCGTTGTCCTGATCGCCTTGCGCGTCATCCGACAGGTCAGGATCTTGCTGAGCCGCGTCGGGCACTGCCTTGTCCACGGGGGACAATGGTGGCAAAGGCGTAAGAGTCGGGCAAGGCACCGTGGGCAAGAGAGGCGCTGGCGGAACCACCGGAGGAACGAGTGGAACCGGAGGCGCAGGCGGGCATATCTCCCTAAAAAGTCCTTTGAAATATTCCCTCATGGGGTCGGTACGCATGAGCGTCTGAAATTTACCGAAAAAGGCTTCCTCCGGGGACTGCTTTGGAACCTGAGGCAGCCTCTCATGAGGAGACGTAACGGGGAAGAGTTCCACACCGGCTCCTCCACCGACGCATCCACATAAATCAATGGTGCCGACCCTAAAGGCAACAAAACATTGTGCGGAAGGAGCATCCGGGTGTTCCAATCATAAACTGTCCGATAAGGATGTGCACAAGAGACTCTCTGTTCACCCACGGAACCAAGCCCTACACCTGAGGCCGATGGCATAGTTGTAGGGGTAGCACCCAAAATGGCCGCAGCGGTCGTGGCGGGAACAGACGCCATTTTGTCATCATCTAAGGGGAACTGCAGCACGTGAGGAAGTGAGGCAGAGGTCCCAGTCGATGGATCAAGGGTCTTAACTATAGCCTTAATATAAGGGACCTCGGCAGAGCCAGTACTGTGAGGCCTGGAATGTTTCTGGGACATAACCACCGCCAAATTAGCATTCGAAGGAAGGACCTTGGCACTGCCGGCAAAAGAAGAACTTTGCTTCTTTGACCCCTCAACAGGTCTGGTGTCGCCGCAAGAGTGGGAACGGTGAGAAACAGCTTTCACTGACAAGGCCTTGCTAGGCCTCTCAGAACTGTTGGCAACTTTAGCCTCTGAACGAGGGACCTCAGAACCAGGTCCGGTAACAGTCTTATCTGCGTGGGCCTCAAACATCCGTTCGGTGACAGCAAGCCCACCCAAGGCCTCGGGGCGCACCCCGGTCTCATTTTTGAGGGAAGCCGACAGATAGGCCTCAGAGCAAGCACCGGTACCCCACGACTCAGTAGAACTGGGTCCACAAACAGCCCCCACAGGAGGGGCCTCGGAGCGTGCTCCGGTATCCACAGGCCCCTTACGTAGACCCTCAGAGAAAACTCTGGTACAATTATTAGGCCCAACAGGCACCTCAGGGCAATCCCCAGTGACAGAACGATCAACACCCCTCCCGGTCCGGGAGGAACCCGGAGAGGTATCCCCCGGCCGTAGTGCTCTGAAAAGTAAAGAACTCATCGGGCGTTTCTTCTTTTCGTCAATGAACGCCTGAAAATGCAAAGGAGGAGTTTGCCGGAACACCTCCTCCCACCGCTCCAACTGACGTTGATGTACCCGGACCGAGAGGGAGTCGCAGTAAAAACAGGCGTCCCAACGGTGATCCGGACCCAAACACTCTAGACAAAGAGGATGGGGATCCGCCCTCGCGAAGCATCGATGACACGAAGAGCAACCTGGAAAGTCTAGTTTGAACGACATAGACAGACTAGTAAATGATCGCTAGCGAGAGCCAGAGAGGAAAAAAGGGAAGGATATCTTCCAAGGATGCAAGTGCGTCCAGTCCCGAACGAGCGGAGAAAGGGACTGATGGGCGATGCGCGGATCGGAGCCAAGGTGGGCGGTGTTACGGCCGCGTGCCGGGCCCAGCGCAAGAAAAAGAGGTAGGACACATTTTTGAAAAACATTTTTGGATGCTTTTTGCAAAGTGCTCCGGTCCCGTCCCACAGGACGGAGAGATGTCCCATAAGTATGCAGGAAAGGGGATGGGACGTAGGAGTATAGGCAGTACTCATTATTCCTTGTAGTGTACCTTTGGTATTGAGGAGGGCATTTCATTTTAGGGTTAATAAAGATTCATTCTTTTGGTGTAATAGGTTTTGATGTTACAACTTTAGGTTTTACCACCTTAGTTTTAACAGGAGGTTCAGAGATATTAAAATTACAGCAATCCATAATCTCTTCTGGCATAGTGGTCAAAATATCCCCTTCAGGGGAAAAATACTGTGTATCATCCCACCGAATCATCTCGCTACCCTGGGCCCTGTCTCCACCCTGATGATCCTCCCGCACTACACCACCCCCAGAATTGGAATCAGGAAGCATCTGCCTTCACCCTGGCCACCTGGGAGGAAACTATTAGCTAGGATTTTAGTGAGGGATCCACAGGATTCTTCACATATGATACACACACTTAATGAAACAAAGTTTTTAGACCTTTATGTTTTTAACAAAAGATGGCAACATCAATGCACCCCAGACATTTATTGGCATACGACAGCATTATCTTAGGTTGGTAAACTGTATTTTGCTAATAATCACACAACACCTAGCATATAAGGCTATAACTGGCATGACATGGCAGTACATTGACATTTCAGGCCATATTGTATATAAAATGACTATTTGTGAGGTGAGAAGCTCTAAATAGTATAAGATGACAGTAACTGGGCATTTGAAACAATATTTAGCAATTGATGATTATACCCAACCTCTGAGGCAAAAACTGGCATGGGGTGGCAGTAACTTGTCACATGAGGCTATGCAGGCATATGAAACCAATTGCTCTGGCCTTTGGTTGCTCTGCTAAATATGTATCTGTCATAATATTGCTGTACACGTGGCATATCAATGCAGCACCTTAGTTAATATATGATTGGTGACTAAGCCAGTCTGCTGTGTGCATTAGTAACTTGTTCTTATTTTACATGCGTTGTAGTTTTAGTTACATCATTGGTGTCACTTTCCATGATGTCATCTTGGTGAAAGGTCTTCTGACATCACTTTCTGTGACTTTGCTGTAGCCAAAGGATATGTAATGTCACTTCTGTTGTAATGGGGTGCATGATGTTGCTTCCACTACTGCGTACGTTAGGATTAAAGGACGTTCCTGGATCTATATTTTTTATATTCCTTCTCATCCTGAAAAATCCCTTGAACAAACTCTAGAAGGCCAATTTTCAGAATTCTTTTATTTATATTCCATCAATGGGCCTACTTTCTTTATTGGGCCATAGCCCCAGCATCTTATCAAGCAGCACGACCAATTAATATGCACAAGGGGTCCCCCTCAAGAAATAAGTAGGTCACTGTTGCAATTCGGGTACTTTCACATGTTGCTTTGATGCTGTTAACAGGCAGAGCACATATTTGTTCAAACGTTTGTCAACTGATCCCAGTGATTTTAGGTATTTATTGACTATTTGATAGCGCTAACAGCCTTTCATGCATCTAAGTGCTGGGAAAATATATTTTGTGGTAAAACTGGGCTTAGAAAAGGATGATTGTTATGGTTTCTGAAACGTCAGAAACTAGTCAATACCTTGAACATCCTCAGTGAGGGAGTTCCACAGGTTGGCAGCCAAGACCTGAAAGGAGTGGCTCATGTCTTTAGGAAATGGATCATTGGTAGGAAGACTGGGCAAATACTTTTATTAACACAAAATTGTTGTAAAAATGCCTCTCTAGCCCTAAATAACCTCAAAGTAAACTAATGAAAAAGTCTGTCAATGTTGTGTCCAAAAACCTACTTCTGTCCCTAACACTTACATTCTTAGATAACTGTTCAAGGGTATTCTTTACTAATAAAACTATTTTCTTAGTGTTCTCAATAAACACAAAAGTTTCCAGATTAGCTAGTAGTAAAGTGACAAAAAAAGAAATGTTCAAAACCAAAATATTCCAAGATTGGGGTAGTGCTCCTTTCCTTTAGACTTATTCTTCTTTCAAGCAGTTGGATCACAAATAAGGTAAAGTCTCTAATGGCTCCAGTCTTTATATATATATATATTACAGATACGGTAAAGTATCTTATATTTCCAATCTTTATATCCTATTAACTCCAGATTCTTCTCCGCCAAGTATATTAATCCCTTTATTATTCCCAAGGTCTTTTGTCCTCCTAGTTTCCAAACTTTTATGAGGTTTTGGGTCCCAGATTCGAAAAGAGGGTTTGGCGTCATCTCTTGCCAAACTGAGTAGTTCTCAATACATGTCTCTTTCACAGTGTTCTAGACCCTCTTGTGTGTAGACCTTGATTTCTTATATGAGTGTGGGTCCCAGACTCGTACAGTGGCGTTACTCCCCTTTGGTTTACTCTCCTCCTACCAAGTGAGCAACTGGTTTTGATTCTCTTTTGGGTGTGGGTCCCAGACTTGCACAGTGGCGTTACTCCCCCTTGGTGTAATCTCCTGCCAAGTGAGTAGCTGGTCTTGGTTTGGTTTCGGGTTCCAGACTCTCTCTTTGGGGGTGGGTCCCAGAATTGCACAGTGGCATTACACCCCCCCTTGGTTTACTCACTTGCCAACTGGTTTTGGTCTTGGGTCCCAGGCCCTCCCTTAAGCTTTCCCGGACCTCTAACAACTTCTGGTAAACCTGTGTACCTGTTCTCTTCTTCTTGAACAGTACCAGCGTTTCCCCAGTCACTATGTTGCTCACTGAGGCACCGTCAGCTTTTAGGAGAGAGAGGTAGGTTCTGCAGTGCTTCGGGCAGCGTCTCTCCTCTCTCAGCTGAGCGTCCTGCGCTGCAAGTGGTTCACCGGCATTCGGGTAGCCTCAACGTAAGTACTGGCACCAACGCACTCAGTCCTTCAAGCTTGCACCTTTGTCGGCCTTTACTCTACCTTGCTTTGTCGCTTCCCGTTCAGCTTCCCTCTGCTCGCTTGATGCAGGCAGCCCGCTGTGCCTTCCCAGAGACTCGTTCTCTGGAGGCTCATGCTGCTCAGGCTTCTCTCTCAGCTGTTTGACAGCTGAGTTGCTTTTAAACTCCCACGCCGGCCAGCTGCCTCCATTCCGGCAATTGACACCTCAGAATAAACTAGATTGCTCACTTAGTTTCCATGAAGCAATCTTCCTCGTCCCTGTACTAGTTTTTCCCTCTGAAGCTGGGTGCTTAAAGTCTTTGAATATTTCTGGTTTGTCGAAGGTATTAAGATTGTAAACCTTAAAACAGAGTATATTAGTTCTCGCTACAACGGGGGCGGGGGGACTTGGTAGGTGAGAAGGGGCTGGGGGTTATTAAGGCAGATGAATACTGTGTTCCCTGATAATGATCATCCCTAATGCCATAGGGGGCTTCCCTCCCCATGTGATCCTCCCTAGGTACACCACCTCAAGGGTGATTTTTGTACTGTGGATGCACCGCCCTGGCCCCATGGGAAAGGATGCCCTAGGGAAAAAGGGACGGCATCCTCAGATTCGTCACAAAATATATATATCGCCAAGAAGAGTAGATGATAAACCAAAACAAGTCCCTCTCACTGGGTGGGTTTCTCCAGGTTTTTGTGAACACTTTGTTTTGATCATGTTCCTTATGTATGCAAAGTCACTTCGACCAGATGTTTGTATCAGTGCAGTATCTGCATTGGGATGAGGATGGTCTCCGGATCATGCCCTCAAATTGTTGACACTTCATTTTTTCTTACTTTGGGGTTGCCGTCTCCCTCAAGTCTCGGGGACCCCTTTCCAACACCCTGATTGCTCCTCATCTGTCCTTTCTGCTGAGGACACATCGATCCTTCTGCCTTCTAAGCCTGTCTTGGGGGCAACCTGACCTCCTCATACATCCTGGTCCTTTCTGGCTGGGGAATTGTCTTCTTCACTCCTCACAGCTATTATTCTTAACCAGTCGCCAACCTCCCTGTAGTTATCACTTACTCTGTAATCAATATCACCACCTCCTCAAATTCTCTTGCCTCCTCTACAGTTTTTCCCATCCCCCCATTTGTTACCACGTCCTGCTCAGGCACACTACCTCCCCCGGCCCTCTCGGGCACTCCCTAATCAGTACAACACTGTCTCACTGCTCGAAACTACCTGTAACAACCCACCCTGAACAACTGGGGCTTGGTGTTTTTGATGTGTGTTTGCACCCCTCCCTAGGTTGGTAGTCTAGTGAGAGCCTTCACATGTAGCTTGCAATTTGGTGTGGCCTGTGTGGCAGGTCAGAAGGAGGATAGACACTGTATGGACATGGTTCACAATATTTCTATTAAAGTAATATAAGGCCTAGCTTTCGCTATCTCTATGGGTGATTCCTGCCTTTTTTCTAACTAAGGTGCTCGTCCGTCAGTCGTGAATGTCCAAAAAGAACACAGTCCACCGTCCCAAAAAACTCCATCTCACCCTAGCACCATATCAACTAACTTGTAAGAGGAGAATGACTCCCTTCTCCTGAAGGTACTCCTGAGAACTAGTTTGTAAGGTTCTTCAATAATAGGTAACCTTTAAATAGTCTCTGGATATATATAATAACAGTTTTTGTAACTCTTCAAGAATGGATTGTAGTTTTCCGCTCTTCTCAACTACCTCTTCTGGTTTCTCTATGTCAGAATAACCTTTCTATCATGGCCAATTGTGGCTACATTTGCTTTGGTCTGTTTGCACTTTATTTAGCTCCACTGGTCTGCTTTCTTTAAACTGAGATTTATTGTAATCTCTCCTTTTTATATTCTCTTGGTTTTGTATGGATTTACTTTTGACTCTCCCCTTACCCAGGGTATTATTGTTTAGATGTCTTTCCTCTTTGTATTAAACTTTTCTCTTACAGCACCACAGCTCATTTCCTCAATGAGGGCCTTTTTCTCATGCTTTATACTGAGAGGAGTGATTTGCTTTTTATAATGATCTTCTTTTGGCAGCCCGTTCTCCCAATTAACTCTTATTTTCAGGGGCCTTCTTCCTTCTGGACCTCTTCTCCGGTCACCAGCCCTCGTAGCGTACCCATCAGCGTTATGCTTATCTTCTGGCTCGCTTCGATATCCTTGTCAATTGACAAGTTTGGGGACACAGTGTGTCCTCACTTGCACGGTGGTATCAGCAATGTTATAGGGACATACAGTCCTCCACAGGATTTCCATGGTCTTGCCACTAAATCTGTTCTGGCTGCTGCCGGACTCCTCGGTCTGTGTGGGTGTTTTGCCTTTGGCATTTCCGCCTTTCTTTCTCTGTTACCCTTTCTCTGCTTTCTCGGGGTTGGCTGTGGCCGTGGCTCAGGCTTTCCAGCGTTTCTCTTGGTTTCCCTGCTTATGGTTTCTCGTGTTGTGTTGACCCTGTGTCTAGCATCCCGATTTCTCTCTCTCTCTCTTTGTTCCCAGTTCTCGGGTTTCTCGTATCTGCCGACACTGTGACTCATGGCATCCCAGAGCTTCTCTCTCGGTTTTCCTGCTTAGGGCTTCTTATGTGAAGCTGATGCCGTAGGTCTAGCATCACAACCTCTCTCTTTTGGTCTTCTCTCTGCTTTTCCCTTTCACTATTCAGGCGGGTTTTAAACTTGTGGCTTGTCTTGTGCTGACTCTGTCTCACTCGTGTAGGCACGTAGTGTCTATTATTAAACCTCCTCGTCACAGTACATGAGACACTGTGGCTTAAAGGTGTATGCTCCTTTCCAGTAGGATTTTGGCCTCTATTCCGAGTTTCTTCATCCCAGTCAGGTTATTTAAAAGTCTTTGATGTTGTAGAACATACCATGTAAGCCATAATGAGGATGTCTCTAGGGAGTTCCTCACAGAAACGAGAGTCCTTGTCCCGAAAAGGGGAGTCTCTCTCGGCAAGGTCCCACTTGTCTCTACCCCTATGGATGGTATTGCAGAGCCGGCTCACCTCCCTAGCCTCACAGGAAGAGGCTCCCCATTGGGGAGAAGGTACAAATTCCCTCGAGTTGTCACAGCTGATATTCTTGAGGGCATCTAAGGCTGCTTTGGGCTTAAGGGGCTGGACTATATATCCACAATTGGCCTGCCTGCTATCTCAGTTTCCAATATTTCTCCACTGGCCCTCCCTGGTGCTGCCTGTGCTGTGCTGAGCACTTTGATAGTTTTGGTGGTTCAAGCGTGTGATTTAGAAGCTGTGAATACACTGGGTAAGCTTCCATAATGCTCCATTTTATTGAGTGTGTGAGAATTAGTGACATTCGAAAACGGTTGTGGGTATTACAATCCAGGAACAAAGCTTCCTGTGCTGAACTTTCTGTGTTTTCCGAAAATCACAAACCTGCAACAATGTATAAATGGAACTGCAGAGTTCATGGCAGGTTCTACAACATTGGTAAAATTATTCCTTTGATGTGTCCAGTGAGACTAAAATTATCAAAGTGCTCATGCGAAGATGTAATAGTATCAAAACCCTTTCTACCATTTTTGAGTGAGAACTCCTTAAAACGAAAGCCTTCTTTTCCTGTGCTGGAGAGTTGTCTCTGCTCTGCTCAGAATGAGCTTCAAGATATTTTGGTTGGGGATGGTGTGTGTTAGCATTACCCTGCAAACTCTAAAAAGTGATTTGGGCAGCATCAATGTTTTTTATGGCTGGTCTACCCTTCTGAGATAGTCGGGCTTGGGATGTCTAGACCGCCAAGGACAGCCTGTGGTGTGGCACTCAGCTTGTCCCCTACCATGTGATGGGTATCAGGGTGGGGTAGATGGATGGTCTAAGGACAGTTTTTTGGAAGGCGTGTCAGGTTGTGCTTTATTCAATGATTCGGGAAAGTGCCTTCCTTGAACGCAATTGTTAATAATTTCCGCACTCATTGAGGCTATATCCTGAGCACATGCTGTTATCAGCGCTAATGTGCAAGGGTCTCCTAGACAGGCAGTGAGATTCATCATCCTCAGTATCTGCTTTTCCTATAAAATGAAGAAACATTAGAATTGATGCCCCATTGTCTGAAATGTCATTGATGATCATTCCATCGATGAGAACAGCACTTTTTTATAAGGCTATCCCGGTAACTAGCACAATGGCAGATCTGCACGGGCAAACTCGCACCTACACCTCTTGTGCTGTTCCTAACCCCAATTAACATCCAGGACTGTCAATCTCTGTGCTCTGATCTCTGGGAAAATGTTATAATCGTCCACTCTGATTTTCTATTTTTAACTTCCCCAACCAATTTGTTCAAATTTTAAATGTGTGAGAGCACCTCTTCAAAAAGAAAAACACTACGACATGCATTGCTGCTGTGCAGTGCTGCTTGTCCCCATGCTCTTTAGAAATATTTCAAAAAGGGGAAGTGGTTGGATGCTGCTTCATAAAAGCCTGGTTGTAGCTATTTCACTGCAGGCGTTATTAGTTCTTCGCATGTCCTGCAGTCCTGACATAGCCTTTGAGATCTGCTTAGCGCTGACATCAACTGAACCTGCGCGCCTAGCAGCTTTAGTCCCAGTAGACAGTTTCCAAAGATTGTAAAAGAGTGCAATGATAATGCACAACCTGCTCGGCAGAGGTACCCACCATCAGGACCAAATCCACTGACACGCATCTGGTCATGATGATCCTCCTCGTGTGTCAGGCTTCTCGACTGAAAAACATGTTCACACTGCTTTAATGCTTAACATTGCAGTCTTAGAAGACTGAAAGGGGCACTTCGAGGCAATAGTTGTCCTAATGTTGCTGAGCACACCGGAATACAGAGAGATGTACTGCTACCATCCGACATCTAGTGGGTCTTAGATGCAGCCGGTTTGTCTCAGAAATTGTTTTTATGCGTTGACTGAAAATAAAAATGGGAACCTCATCAAGATATACAATATTTAATTTCAGAGTATGATTATACATATATATATATATATAGTTCAGTTTGCTAGTACCGTGTTAGCCAAGGGTTGAATTGAATGTTGATCCAGAAGAAAACAACAAATTGATACCTTAATTAGGCTAACAAAGTCCTTTATTTTGCATATTTGCGAGCTTCTGTGGAATGTCTACACTTCCTCAGGTAGAGATGAAATAAAGCATTTGAAAAACATCACAGCATTACAGTTTACATAGCCCCTCCTGCAGATACCTATCACGTCTATCCTTTCCAACAATACTAAACCTAATTCACAAGTGTTGCTACTAGGAGACATGAATCTTGGACTGTCGGACCCTAAGGATCTCATGGCCACAGAAGTTGCAAGTATTGTGTCAAACCTAGGCTTTCAACAATGTAACCTTGAACCTTCACATAACAAAGGCAGAACGCTCAACTGGATCGTAGACTGCAATACTACGATAAGTTCCAACTCAGCCTGTGCTTGGTCCGACCACAACGCCATTATCTTCCATCTACCAGCCACCATTTCCAGCACCAAACCTACAATAGCCCCCTCTATTCCCACTAGGAACAAAAAGGATATCACCAGGGACAAGCTACTCTCGCTTATCCTACCCATTCTGAACAACTGTGCCACAACCTATAAGGACCCTACGGTCTTAGTGAACACTTTCAAACGAACACTGCTCAAAGCCATTGACACCATAGCCCCGTTCAAACTTAGGAAAGCTAAACAACGCGCTCACCTGAATTCGTGGTTCACTTCACACCTTAGAGCTCTGTGTAAAGAAAACGCAAGGCGGAATCACTCTGGAATAGTCTCCCTTGTGCTTCTAACAAAGACAACCTCCTCATCGCATCCCTTAACTACAAGGAAGCGATCATACAGGCTAAAAAAGAAACCTACAACATGCGTATTTCGCAAGCTGAATCCAACACGAAGGAGCTATTCAAAATTCTCCAAGAATTAGAATCCCCTTCGCCCATACCAGATACCTGCAACAAAGATAGCTCCTGGTGCAATAGCATCCAAAATGCTCTAGTCATTAATGCCAAACAAAATTCCCTCCTATCTAAATCTCTTGCACCCAAAAACTCTACCACCTTCACCCAGCCTCCATTTAACTTCCTTCCTCTTACTATCCCTGAGGTTGAAAACATGATCAGAAACCTTAAACCCTCCAACTCCCAAGGGGACTCCTGCCCGGCACCTATCATTAAGGAATCTGCCCATGACCTTGCTCCCTTCATCACCACCTTCATCAATTCCTCATTTCACTCTGGAATTGTTCCCAACAATCTGAAGGACACCTGGGTCATCCCTCTGCTGAAAAAGCCCACACTTGATCCGTCCATACCTACTAATTTCAGACCGATCACCACGGTCCCATTCCTCCTAAAAATCCTAGATAGAGAGGCCTACCTCCAGATACAGAAGTATTTGGAGACTAACAACTTACTCGGCACAAGACAATCAGGCTTCAGACCTAGGCATGGGACAGAAACAGCCTTATTAGATCTGAAAACCCAAATAGAGGACTTAAAAGATAATGGTAAGCTAGCCCTACTACTACTCCTGGACCTCTATGCAGCATTCGATCTGGTCAATCGCCAAAACCTATGCCAACACCTGAAATCGGCTGCCCACTTCTCAGAAAATGCCACTAACTGGATCAGATCCTTCTTGGACAATAGACTCACAAAAGTATTCTCTCCCACTGCATCTGCTGACCCTTCTCCGGTCTCTTGTGGTGTTCCTCAAGGGTCGTTCGTATCTCCTACGCTCCACAATATCCTTACCAAACCATTGTTTGATGTGCTTGACTATCTGGGTGTTACCTACACCAACTACGGGGATTACACCCAGATACTCATCCCCATCACTGGTGACTACATTGCAGACGCCAGAGCATTGAACGGCGTATACCAAGTCGTCCAAGCTTGGATGGCACATCACAAGCTCTGCCGCAATGATGACAAGACAGAGCTGCTCATCCTTGGCACCCAACAAAGACTCAGCAGGCTTGACCCATCCTTCAGCACCTTCAACATTGATGGTAATGCCATCAAAGTGGCTAAAGAGACCAAAACATTAGGCATTCACCTTGATTCCACACTGTCCCTAACCCGACAAAGGAATGCAATAGCCGCTGCCACGGCTTACACTTGTAAGCTGATTACAGCCTGCCGCCCGTTCCTCTCCACCCAGAACTGCATTACTCTCGCCAGGACATTGGTTATGTCTAAACTTGATTACTGCAACACACTTTATCTAGGAACCAACCAACGCAACCTCAACAAGCTGATCTCCCAAAATAATGCTATCAGAGCAGCCCTCAATATTCCTAGATCGGCGCACATCTCTGACACTAGGAAGAGCTTACACTGGCTCTCTGTTGCTCAATGAATCTCGCTCAAATCACTGACTCTTGCTCATAAATGTGTCAACAACCAGGCCCCTATATACTTAACTTCCCGCTTCTCACAGTACATTCCCGCACAGACTTTAAGATCTGCTCAAGCACAATCGCTCACTATTCCTAAATACAACTTGCAGACTGCCGGAGGTGTCAGTTTCCCAGTCCTTGCGTCCAAACTCTGGAACTCTGTGCCATTGTCCATAAGAACTCTCCCATCCGCCACACTTTTCAAGCACAAAGCCAAGCTCTGGCTATCCTCTGCCCCCCCGCCCCCACCTACTACCAGCCTAAGCCACCTGCTCCACGACAACCACACGACTGCACTTTTCTGCTTGATTTCTCATAATGTTTTGCCGGTATCTGCATATTTGCCACTGATGTAACTTGGCACCTGATTCCCCCCTGGGAATTTAATCCTTTGTCTGTAACTTTATCATTGCCATACTGTACCCTGTGCCTTAAGATATGCGCTTGGTTGCCCTCGGGCCTAGCGCGATATACAAATAAATACAAATACAAATAAATACAAATACAAATACCTGCGGCATCCCGCTGTAGGAAGGAAAATCGTTTTCCAAGATGGCTACCATGAAAAGGGAAGGCGGGGCTCCGTACAGAGCCCCTTTTCCCTTTCCATGGCAGCATGCAGAATGCGAAGAGAGAACCCTATGACCATATTACCACAAGCACTTTTTTTCCCTTTCAAACCTATCCTACTTTCAAATAACTTTACCACATAGCCGGTCTCATGTGGACATGGGCACTTTAACCCCATTTGTCATCCCTCATGGTCATGGCTGCTAGCCAGATTGTCTAGGTCATGACCTTATGCGATGACCCAGACAATCTGCCCACTGCCCATGGCCACAGGCTATACCTCAGTCACCAAAAGTATATAGCTATTTTTTAAACCTACATTATGACACTTAATAGAACATGGGCACATTTGCAAAACCATGCTTTAAGGTCCCTGCCAATGCTCCTTACACGGGTTTGCTGGAAATCCACCCATGTTTTATTTTTTCAAAAGTGTCAACATTTATGTACATACAATAGTCATATAACTTATTCCCCACTAGACAAAATCCATTCAGACTTTACATAAAAATTCAAGCTTGGGTCTACAATCTTTCTGGAAACTTTTGTCCACATTCATGAAACTGCAACAAAGTTATAAGCCATCTAAAAATGTTGAAACCCCCCCCCTCTAATTCAGCCCCCTCGACAAAATCCCACCAAACTTTACAAAAACATTCATATCTAGATCTAAAATGTTTTTGCAAACGTTTGTGTAGATTCGTCAAATGGCACAACATTTATAAGCCTTTACAATATTTTGGAACTCCCCTCACCCTCTAGTTTTTCCCCCTCTTGACAGAATCCCACCAACCTGTGCAAACACATGTATATCTAGATTTAAAATCGTTGTGCTAACTTTTGTGCAGATTCGTCAAATGTCATCACATTTATAAGCCTTTACAATATTTTGGGGCCCTCACTCTAATTTTGTTCCCTCTTGACAAAACAGCTCCACATTTTCCAAACCCATTCAGAATCAGGTCTGGAATAAAATTCAAACATTTCATGCAGTTTCATTGAGTGGCGTCAAAGTTATAAGCCATCCAGAAACCTCCTTTTCACCAACCCTGTAATGCAGAATAGGCATAGATGTCCCCGAACATCTAGACTGTTCACGGACTTTGGGGATGAAAAACACCCGTTTTTTTGTTTATGGCCATATAGCATCCCACCCTCATCACCTCTCATCTCCCCAGAGATTGTTTGATGAGTTTGACAAGTGCAATGTTGTGTTTCTTAATATGTTTTTATCGTGATGTTGCGGACAGCGGGCGCTGTTTGCGAATCCAACATGGCGGGTGTTTCCAAAAATCGGATGCACTTCACGCTTTTCACCATCCAATCAGTGGGCGCGTCTGATGTCCGCAGACATCACGTCAGCCTCTGGGCCAATCGGGGACCAATCCGTGGACCGAACAGGGAAGTGAGTCTGCGGACCAATCCCAGATATCACCAGATTCTTGGGGGCTTGGCCGTAGGCCCCCAAGAATCTGACCACTAGCAACACATAGTATAGTAATATGTGTATAGTAATTAGAGGTACTGTAGGGGTGTATAATAGTATTTGTAATATGGTGAAATAATATAATTGAAGTGTATATGTTATTTATGATTGTAGTACAATGGAGTATAGTGCTTATGGAATATGCATTTGTTTCTTTGTGAAGATAACAAATAGGATAATACTTGGTATGGTTACTTAGTTGCATACAGTAATAAAGCTGGGATGTGTGGTTCTTTTTCTGTGAAAAAAAACCCCAGTATAATTTGTTAAGCAAGATAGTTTAAAAGCTTTAATTGTATACAATTTTTCATATGCATTTACTTTTTTGACTCTCATAACTATGTTTGGTATAACATTAGTGTGTGCTACACTGGTGTTGTATTGACATGAAATAATAATTGGGTCATTGTTTGAAGTGTGTTGTAATTAAGGGAATGTTTAAAGTAGTTGGATACCTGTTGGCGTATTCTAACTGTTTATTGTTCTATAGTTTAGTGAGTAAATTTGGCGTGAAGGAATATTAAGTATTTGTTAGATATGGTGGTAATGTTGGCGTATTGAAATTGTATTGATTTTACAAGAAGTACGGCAGTAAAAAGAACTGTGATGGCATATTTGAAGTGTATTGCAATAAAGGGTATTTCTGAAGTAGTTAGATACCTGTTGGCGTATTCTAACTTTTTATTGTGGTACAGTTTAGTGACTAAATTTGGGTTGAAAGAATATTAAGTAGGCATTTGTTAGATTTGCTTGTAACCTATGTTTTGGTGTAACAGAGGTGTTGTTACATTCTAACCAACCACTTATTTTTTGACATATGCTGTATAGTGGTCTGAAGTGGTTGTAGCACCAGTGTCGTAGATTATGGCCACTGTTGTGAAGGTTTTCTTGCCAAGAGATACTTGGCCGTGTGTGAAGCCTGTAAGCTTACAGTTGTTTCACATATTGGCCATGTGAGTTTATTTGGTCATAATAGGCTATGATTTGCATTCTTCAGAAGCTGGCGAAATGGAATGGATTCAGAATCTGTGGTTGTATAACTTGATGGAGCAGCAGCAGTTCTTTGTTTCTTTAGCGGTATTGCTGGGAGATCTGTTAAAGGTTCTGTTTGTATTCGTTTTCTTTTTGAAGGTTTTCTTTTTTGAGGTAAAGGGTACATATCTAGATGGGGGTGTACAGTGCATGTAGCCTGTTGTATTCTAGGATGCAAGGAATCTCAGCATTGACTTTGTTTGCATTAAAGTTAACTAGGAATAGACCATTGAGTGTACGGAGACGCAAAAGTGCTGCGTAACTTATAACTTCTTCAAAGACTGCTGCTGATGTCAATCAATATTTGATCTAGAGTTAGGCCTTGCGATTTGTGAATAGTGACAGCATATGCAAGAGATAGAGAGAATTGTTCTCTGCGTACGTACATGTCTTTGAAAAGAAGGAAACGTGCTATTGTGCTGCCTATTTCTTTTAGCTTCGGCAAGTTTGTCAAAGTGGATGTTGACAAACTGAATCTTGTTGTGATGTGGATATGTTTGGAAGTCAACAAATGTACCAATTGCTTCATTGACTAAACCTTCTTCTACGTCAAGGTTACGTTTTAGAAATACTCTGCAGTTGAACTATTAGCAGCTTATATTAGGCAATGTGAAAGTATTAAAGGATTGTGTGTTGGAAAAACTGAGGTTAAAATCTTATCCTATGCAGATGATATGGCGGTCCTGTTGTCCAACCCAGATGTCTGTGGGTTATTACTGAAACAGATGTTTGAGAGAGTAGGTAGACTGTCTCGACATAAAGTGAATTGGGACAAAACTGAGATTTTCCACATTATCAAGAATACAGAATAGAGAAATTCTGAATATGTGGAATTGTAAATGGTCCCCCGAGGGGGTTGAATATCTTGGAATTTATGTTATTGGTGATCTCAACAAAATTGTGCATAACAACATTGATGGGGTATTAGACAAAATATCTTACTCTATAAGAATATGGGAAAGATATAAACTTTCCTTATGGGCAAAAATCAACGCCATTAAGATGGTCTTGTTACCAAAAATACTGTATATTCTTCAGTCGATTCCTTATTTAATCAGTAAAAAGCAGATTATGCGGGTTGATAAGGTTGTCCAAAGTTTTTTGTGGGGTTTGGATAAAAGACCACGAATCCCACGGTATATTTTGATGCAGAAGGTTGATGAGGGGGAATTTGGTTATCCAGACTTACATAAATACTGTAAGGCGTTTTGCTTAAAAAAGGCTCTTATTATTATAGAGATGATGATTTTAATGGACCTCTTTGGTTGTGCATGGACAAAGATATCTGCAGTCCGTATCGTTTGAATAGTCTTTATACTATGGGGAATTTGTCGACCAATCGATTACAGCTAAAATCAATAGTGGCTAATAGACAAGATTTTTGATGTGGTTTGAAGAGAATAAACAGTTGTATGGATTTAGGGAGGATGCTTCTCTGTGGTATAATGAGGTGCTGGAACTCAACAATAGATGCCTTAACTGGCGAAGTTGGATGAAGCGGGGTATTCTCACTGTAGGGGACTTACCTCATGGAGACCATTTGCTGCCATTTGAGGAGATGCAGAGAAAATTTGGTCTACATGCTAGAGAAAGAAACAGATATGCAGATCTAGTCTCTTTGATTAATCTTCGGAAGGGCATGCTCAATGGTTCAATGGGGACTAAACCGGAATTGTGTCAGCTACTTTTGGGACAAGAGTATCCTGCTCGTACATATATGAACTTTATGCAATTGGAAATTAGACATGTGGAAGCTTGGGAAAAATTGAGGGAGGTATGGTCAGTGGATATGAATATGGACTTTACGGATAGAGATTGGAGAGATATACTAAGAGTAGGTGCCAGTCTAGGTGCAGACTTAAATCTACGTTTGATCAGACAGAAGAGAATTGGTAGAGTGTACTGGACGCCGGTTAAGATGTATAAATTGAACTTACAGACAGATGTTTCATGCTGGGGGTGTGGGACGGACAGGAGTACGTTGGTACACCTTTTTTGGAGTTGTCCGAGAGTTCGTAGCTTTTGGAATGAAGTGATTGATAGAGTTGAATTGACGCTAAAAGTAATTTTGCAGAGATCAGCCGTTAATATAATCCTTCTTCTACATAGGGGTAGATGTACAGATTCTTTGAAATATAACAGCTGGATTGATAAAGCTTTGTTAGTTGCGATGCAGCTAATTCTCAGAGTTTGGAAAACCAGGAAGAAGCCTTCAGTAGAGGATTGGTTAATGGAGTTGCAGACCTTGTCTACTTATGATAAAATGTCATTCGAAGTGAGAGAGAAGGAGGAGGAATACGTTTCAATGTGGGGACCATTCAATGCTTTATATTGCTAAATATCTAAGGTATGCATGATATTGAGGAGTGGGAATGTTTTTTTTCTCTCTCTTCTTTCTCTCTCTTCTCTTCCCTCTTTCTCTTTTCTTTCTACTTTTTCTTATCTTTCCTCTTTGCTCTCTTTCTTAGTGTATTGGTTTGGTGTTGGTCTACGTGGAGTCTGGTGTCTATGTATGTCTTCTGATAGGAGGGGTGGTTATACTTTTTTGAGACTGTTGTTGTTTTACATACACTGAAAGGGATTTAGTATGTCTAAGGGGGGGGTGTTAGATTGTTATGTTTGCTTTACATTGTGTACTTATTGGAATATAGCTAACTGATGTGTTTATGCTTCTGCGAAAATCTAAAAACCCTTGTATCATATCGATGTGATTTGTATTTGTTGACATGCTAATAAATAAATGTTTTTTTAAAAAAAGAAATACTCTGCAGTTTAGACACAGAGTTAATACTTGTTCTAATCTGGCTGTGTTGGAGATATGTTTTTCTAAGCTATTTAGTCATGCTGTTGCTTGCTGACACATAGGGCGTGTCATGCTGTGCACTTGTAGTTTATCTGTGGAGCTGATATGCATTATGGGTTGCATTTCTTTTTTGAACATACAATTGTTGAATTTGTGTGCTTTTGTGTTTTTTTGCAGGAGAGGCAAGGTAAAATGGGGAGGGAACGGGAACCAAGCACATAGATGGAGGGGCAGGTGGACAGGGGAAGATGTTGGGTGGGCCTTAAATTTAAGGTAGGTCATAGTTTTTTTATGCTCATTGACCTCGGCCTCGAAAGCATTTAGAAATTGCTCCCCCTGTAGATCGGTTTGTCGCAGTACAAACATAGTACTGTAAACCTCAAGGGTCAACAGGGGTTCTGTATGACCTGCGGGTGGTCGCCGGATCCTCTGCCCAACAGGAGTAGCCTGGTTGGTGGCAGGAGAGGTCGTGGAAGATGGGGTAGAGGCCATCAACCTGCTTCTCCCTGAGAAAGGAACACCCTTTCTCAGAGCACCTGAGGGGTTGGATCTGGTGTGGTGCCGGATGGAGGCAGTCCCATAGGAGTCCAGCCCAGGTTTTCCGCGACCGAGTATGACCCCGTGCTCAGTGCATCTCACATTGGCTGCCCAAGCCTTTGTTACACCCCCAACAGTGGTGAAAAACTGCCAAACCCATGACTCACTCCGGGTGCTTGAGGTAGGCACTTCCTCTACCTCATCTTGCTCTTCCTCTTCATCCTCTTCTACATCTCCGCACCTGCTCCACTCTCCACTCTCCACTCTCCAGGCCCTCCAAATGGTGGTTGTGGTGGTGGTGGCCCCTGGGAAGGAGGGGTGGGCATAGTCAAGACTGATGCTAGAAAGGTTGCTCTCCAATACAGGTCAGCTCTGCAAAGCAGGTGCTCTCAGGATCTCTCTGTGATGAATCAACTTCCGGGGCACCAGTGGTTCAGGGATGAATATTGGTTTCTAAACCATCAATCAGGGCCACATCTCTAGTACACCAGAAGGGATCTGAACAGATTCGAAACACAAGTCCATTATTAACCTCCTTGTCAATTTTTGGAAACATGGACGGAATGGCAGGCTTATCTCCGCAAGGTTGTGGATCGTTGGTTAGTTGCAACACAGCAAAAATACAATTATTACCAAATAATAAAAGGGACTGTCCAGTCATGGTTGCATACAAATATCAAATGTATTATTATTACAACAGACAATTCTAGCACACTTCAAAATACAACATACCCTGTAAAGGAACACAGAGGACAGACAATTTCAAGAAGGATAGGGATGCACTCTGGATACTGGCAGGAGAGTAGTTGGTAGAGCAATCATTCTGAACTGTTCCCGGTTATTTGGTTTCAGCACCAAGGAAGCAAAAGGGGTTGTAAAGGTCACTAGGGACCTTTGGAGAAGGACCAGGGGGACAGAACCACAATGTACCTGATGCTTGAGATGATCTTGATGCTCGGCAGTGTCCAGTCGGTTCCAGGACGCCTTGCAGCTCCTGCAACAGAGTTCAAGATGGGAGACAGCTCTGGGTATCAGGTAGCAGGCAGTTCGGCAAGCAGGGCTGGATGGACGGCTGCAGGCTGGCCTTGTCAGAATCCTTTAATAGATTGCCTCTTGTTGAACGCTTCATAAAGTAAAGAATTCTTTCTACCAATGTGATTCTCAGGGGTATGAAAGGACAGACTGAGAAACCAATTGGTCGAAAGATGTTGTGACCTCGCTGGAACCGCGACAGCTGCACGAAAACGAGGAGATCCGGGCAACTCCTGATGACTGCAGAAGAAATACCACTTATTACCAACTATTATAGGAACCTCTAGTGATACCTCACATAATACAAAACACTAACCTGCAGAAGAATGTAACATTAACCACAGAAGTTCCGTACAATTTGATCCTCAGGAATGATGGGTTCTGTAGACCACAAAAAAGGTATTTAGCATAGCAGATAACAAAAGGTACAGAAAAAAATGGCAAAGGAAGGGAAGAGTTCTTACCAGTGTGTCCGGGAAATGATAGACCCCCAGGTGAGTACTTGTCCTTGTCGCCTCTTGTAAAGGGAGTCCAGTTTGGTGATAAGTGGCTCCAATGCACCATGCACCTACCCCGACGGCACGAGGACGTCTAAGGTGCCAAGGCAGTCTCTAGTCCAGCACCCAAACCTGTGCCCGCCGGCACGAGGACGCCTAAGACCTAAGTTGAGCCAGACAGAGGTTAGTAGATGAGGAGCAGAAAAACAGTATAGAAGAGGAATAGGACAACAGTAGAGTAGAGTCCCAGAAATGATGGAGAAACAGGCAGAAGTATCAGGTAGTGAGCGGTCTTGAACCCACCCAAGTCCAGAATCAAGAAAAAACTCACAAAATCACAAAGCAAGGCAATCCAAGAACGATCCGAGGTCAAAATATCCAAGAAAACAACAATACAGGGGCTATCCAGGCGCAAAATCCAAGAGAAGCAATCCGAGATCAAGGTACCGGTAAATCCAAGAGAAAAACAAACGCTGCTGTCAAAACACGATCAGAAGCGCTGACTGGAGGGCGAGGAGGAGTTAAATACCGGACTTCCGGCAATACCCCGATCACGTGATTCGCTACGTAAGGAATCACGTGGGACATGATGCACCCATTGCCGTAATCGCCATGGCAACTTCCAAACAAAGCGTCGGCAAGGTGGTTTCAGACGAGCGCGTCTGCCCAAGTTGGCTCGTGGACAAAACACCGCTCCCCTCTGCATTCTACCGGGTAAGCGTACCTGCTGCTGCCTGTGAGAGGATGGGGTAACGGGAGGGACGCGAATCTGGGACCGTTTTCTAACAGGCCTACACGGTGGCTCAGGGTCAAGAATCATTGTCTCTGTGCTGGTTGGCAGATCTGGAACACTGGTTGAGGTGCCTCGGACGGCTTTAGTGACTGCACTGTGACAACAGTCAGTGGTGTAGCCGGTCGCGGTTCAAGGGCTCTACTGCCTCGAAAATGTCCTTAAAAGAGAGACACTTGTTGATGCTTGTTGTGGCACTCCTCCTAGCTTCTTTGTTGGACATGTGTCATCCATTAAGGCAAATGGCCAAAAGCTGAGGAGAGTGTTTGCAGCCACCAGCCTTGTCCTTTGGTCAGAGACTCTCTGGCACTTCCCACTAGGAAGCTTGCTGGCAGAACCTTGCAGGGCACACTGTGTGCTGGCTGGGTACCCGTTCTGGAGCTGCTCGATGGGTCCTCTGAGGTCAGTATCTCCCTCTGTTGCCTGGGAGATGTTTAGGGGAGGGTTTTTGCTTACCTCTTGGAAATCCTGGATTTTGTTCACTGGAAAAAGCAGTAAGGCAGACTGTACCTTCAGCCAGGGTCCAAATGAGTCCTTCTTCTGACTCCTTTTGAAGTTGTTGGATGATCTGCCAAAAGAGGGGCTCAACCCTCTTTTTTAAAGCCAAGTGGGCCCCTGTGATTGGTGCAGGCTAAGCCTACCATAATGAACCAATGCTGGGTCCCCACTAACAATTTTCTGTTATGCGTGAGGTCATAAACAGAGTGCTTTGCATCAGGAAAGGTAAGGGGGGACAACATGTTATACTAAGTCCCACCCAGCTTCCTGTCTGTTGTGGATCAAAGGTTCTCTCTTGTTAATTGAGCTCTTTATGACTCATGATCAAAGCGCAGGTCTCCCTTGAAGTTTGTGGCGAGAACAGACTTTCTGTCTCCATCAAATCACATACTACTTCCCTCTGAAAGGGGGTCCCCCTGCAGGGGTTGCCTACAGTAAACTGTTGTCCCAGACATGCCATTCACTGCCCTTCATACAGAGGGGTGTGAGCTAGCTTCAAGTTGACACATTGCATATCAAAGAGGCGTTGGTTTCCTGTCCCCTTTTTGTCTGTTCTGCGATCAGGCCTCCTGCAGGCCTGTTTCAATTAACTCTCATCAGTATGCGCTGCCACCAGCAGAACTTTGACAATAGACAGGGCGGATCCATGGAGTCTTTAATATTTAATTAGGCTGGCCATGGCAGGAGGAAGGTGTTCCCTTCCCCCTTCTTGAGATGCTTTTATGTACATATGGCTGCCAAGTTCCAGCTGAACATGAAAAGGGGAACTGCGCCTGTAGACTCTGTTGACCCAGAGTACACGTGACTATGTGTTTGTTTTGCGGCGAGCATCGGAAAATGTGTGTGGTGTAGCCCCACACATTTTCCGAGGTTGATTTCCCATCATTCAAGTTCTGAAAAAATTATAAAAAGTGCCCAGGTGAGTGCACACACGCCATGTGGATGGTTGAATACCTCACATTCTCCCAGATTGTGAATGACTAAAAATAATGGGTGGGTACCGTCAGAGGAATTGTCTGCGGACGGCGCCACTGTACACGGACTATAGGCCTTGGAAAGTTGTAAAAAGCTGACAGATCAACTAAGAATGGGTCTAGGAGCTCTGCAAGGGTAAACTTTCTACTTGAAACATCCTAGCTTGGCCGAAAATGTGGTTGTAACTGTCTGCGGACATGCTGCACGGGTGTGGTCACATGGGGACGTCCCAGGAGGTCCGCGGCAACGGTGGGTGTGCACAGACATCCATTGTGCGGGAGACGCTGTGCGCTTGCGCAAGGTTGTCCGCAAACAGGAGCACTGCGTGGACTAATGAAAGGTGCGTCATGGCATACCGGACAAAGTGTGATGTCTGCAGACACCCCATTGCGTAACCGGATGCCCCAAACAGTCGTATAGTCCGCAGACTATTAATTGAGGTTTTGAAAAAAATATATATATCTAAGAACAATAGACAAGATAGTTATAGTATAAAAAGATAAATATTGATGAAAGGGATGGGGTATCGGGATGGAAAACATGAAAGGGAGAATTTGAGATTTCTATACAATGATCATCAGGACATGGAGGGAGTGAAGTTCCATCAAAGTGTCTTTCATTTATATTTTCGGAATTTGATGAGGGTGATTGGTGCTAGTGGGACAGGTCCAAGAAGGACGGTGATAATCAACATTTCTAATAACATTTTTAACATAATTTAAAAGTCCTTAAAGTCATTACTAAGTTCATCCATTTTTGTAGACAAGATCATGATTTCATTATGTACAGTTAGGGACAGAGATGGTCTTTGTGTTTCTTGGGATTCTCCATAATTAAATTGGGATGTTGTTTCTTCATGTAAAGTATGTGCAATAAGAAAAGAAGAAATTATTATTTCACCGAGCTCTGTATAAATTACATTATTTGTTTATATTGAAAGATGTATTGCTCAGCATTACAGATGTTATCATCACTCATTTCTTCTTTTGGGAAGTTTTCTTCCAACCACTAAAGTGTGTTTGCCATTTCTGTGAAAATAAAAGAATTGTGCATTTTGCTTATAAGAAATGTTTATATAATGAATGGTAATAATAAAGAAAGAAATACAGTGGGCCTCATTACGGATTGGGCAGTATCCCGGCGGTAAATCTGCCGGAATACCACCCAAACAAATTACTGCTACTGCCACTTGGTCCGGCAGAATTTCTGCCGCATTACAAGTGGTGGTGGCGGTGTAATTCCCCATTTAATTTGAGTCCATTGGACTCAATGGGGCTTTGTTGCCGGAATTAACACAGTGGAATTTCCGCTGTGGTAATTCTGCTGATTTTTCGGCTGTGAGTTGTAGGATTTAACTGCAGGATTTTCCTGGAGGCAAATCCTCCACTCGAGGCCCAAACCTGTAAGTTGGCGTAGTGGTAAAGTTGGTGGTAACAAAGATACCACCATCTTTACCACTTACCGCCAAACTCGTAATGGGGCACGGTATACTTGGTAAGAGGTTGTTTTGGAATGAGTGCCTGGTGTATGTGAGTCTGTATGAAGACTTGTACTGAAGTGATTATATGAGGACGTACAGTTATGGTTATATTGTGTGCTAAATGAAAAAATAATTTGTACATTTTTTAAGTTATGATGAAGGTATATTTGGCTGTAGTAAATATAAGTAATGTTGTTTTATGTATATTTGTTTGTTGGTTGAAGGGTAGCACATTTTTTGTTGTCCCCTGTGCTTCTGGGCTTTGTGAATTCTACCTGATGTCCGCAGACATTCATTGAAATAAATTTTTATTAGTTTTTCAAAACAAACAACAATACACACCAAACCGCAGTGCAATTAACAGTATCACATTTAACATTCAATCATTAATGCGCACTGCTCCCCTGATCCCCCCCTCTCCGCGAGCCTGTTCCCATGTCGTTTTCTGTATCTGTCGCACATGATTGGGCATCGTTATCATCGAATTCCTCCAAATCCACCCATGTCCCAAATATGCAGGATATCAGTGTCTTCCATGCCATCAGGGAGCCCAATTCTTCCTCCCAAGCCATACAACTCGCCTCCTGCCACACCGCTGTTTCCGCCTCCGCCCATTTCTGCAGGTCACTCCACCACACCTCCACCCGTGGCTTGTGACATTTTTTCCAGCCCATGGCTATTCTTCGTTTGGCTAGCACATACGCTAAGTCCTTTAGTTTGCCCATATGCTTCTGCTTCCGAGGTCTGGGAGACCCACCCAACAAACATGCCCAGGCGGTGTCTACAGCAAGCGTGACCCCTCTCTCTCCCAACTTGCGCGCCACCTCCCCCCAGAACCCCTCAATCACTGGGCACGCCCAGAACATATGCGTCATGTCTGCATTCTCTTCGTTACACTTAGGGCACGCCTGTCTTCCGGCGTTCCGAAATTTGGATATCCTCAGCGGGGTCATATACGCCCTGTGCGTGACGTATAACTGTATTTGCTGTAATCTAGCATTCCTAGACACCCTCTTGTGATATCCTAGAGCCCGCTCCCACATCCCATCTTCCATCTGGGTCCCCACCTCACTCTCCCACTCCGATCGTAAATATGTCAATTCCTTTCCAATCTTCGACATCACCATCTCATATAGCCTAGAGATCTCATGTCCCCCCTCCGCTGTATCATATATCACTCCCATAATAACATCCGGTTCATTTGCCAGGGTAGTCTCGGGCCATAGTTCCCGAATTCTCCTCCCCAATCTGTGATATGTGACATATTGGCCCCCATGTAATCCCGCCTCCTCGCTAAGTTCTACAAACCCCTTGATGGCGCCCTCCTGCCACATGTCCCCCAATGTCACCAGCCCCACAGGTTCCCAGTAGGTCCTGATAATCCCTCTCAGTTGTCCATCTTCGCCTGCCAAGGCAACTAGTGGCACCTGCGGAGAGCACGGGAGTGGGTCTCCCATCATTTTGCAGGCTCGTCTCCACATCTTCCACCCCAGCCTCACCATCCCCGGGTACTTCTTTGTGACAGCCTCGGGCAACCAGATGACTTCGTTTAGATGAAACGGGGCACATTCTTGCCCAAACAATCTAAATTCTGGAGTTACTTCTTCGGAGAGCCATTTGGTCACGAACTGTAATTGGCTCGCAATGTAATAGGCCTCAAAGTTTGGGAGTCTGACTCCCCCTTTTTCATGAAAGTTCTGCAACTTCCAAAGCGCTACTCTGTTTCGAGTACCATGCCACAAGAACTCTCGGCAAACCCCATTTATTTTAGCAAAAAAACTCTTAGGGAGCATGTATGGGATGTTGCTAAAGTAATGTAGCAGCCTAGGCAGAACCACCATTTTAATCATCGCTCCACGCCCCATCATCGCCAAAGGTAACTTCTTCCAAAAACTCATGCATGCCCGTATTTTCTCAACAGCCATCTCAGTATTACACCTATGTTCTTCTTCCACCGTGTGGCAGACATCTATCCCAAGGTAACGAAATGTATGAACTGACCAGGGCACCTGCAACACTGGAAACCTGTCTATGGGAACCTCCCTATAGCTGCCCAGCGGAAAGATGCTCGATTTCTGGGGGTTGACCGCTATGCCTGACAACCTCGCATACCTCTCCATCACGTCCAGGACATACTGTAAATTCTCCTCCGGATGACTCAGGTACAATAACAAGTCGTCCGCATACAGGGATATCAGGTGCCTTTCCCCCCCAACCTCAATACCCACCATATTATACTGCTGCCTTAGATACAGTGCCAGAGGTTCCAGAGCCAGAATGTATAGCATCGGGGACCAGGGGCACCCTTGTCTAGTGCCTCTGCTAAGTTGCCACCTCTCTGATATGATTGTACCCGTCCGCACTCTAGCCAATGGAGCACTGTACAGCAACTCCGCCCATCTAATGTATCCCGGTCCCAGTCCGTACTCTCCTAAGGCCGCCAGCAGCCATTCCCATCTAACCGAATCGAAGGCTTTCACAGCGTCCAATGACACAATCGCCATCTCCCCCTCATCATTACATCCCAATTCGATCACTCGATGGAGTCGCCTGTGGTTTTGGGTGATATTTCTATCCGGTACATACCCCGTTTGGTCCGGGTGGATCAACTTGCCTATCACTCTCCGCAGTCTATTTGCCAGGACAGCCGTTAGTATCTTGCTGTCCTGATTCAACATAGACAATGGCCTATACGATCCGCAACTATGTCCGGGCTTGTTGGGCTTAGGGAGCGGTATAATGACCGCCTCTCTGAGCGACTCCGGCAGCTTCCCCGTCTCAAACGCCTCATTAAACATGTCAAGCATCGGGGGGAGCACTTACGCCCCAAATGCTTTATAAAATTCACTAGGCAGACCGTCCGTTCCCGGGGTCTTGCTAGTGGGTAGCTGCCGGACGACCGCCTCCAACTCTTCCAATGTTATTGGGGCATCTAGTTCCTCTCTCTCTTCCATGCTTATCTTGGGCAACCCAATATCTTGCAAGGTCTCTAACATTTCCTCCCGGCCACCACCCCCTAGATCCCTGTATAATTCCCTGTAATAGTTCGCAAATTCCTTGTTTATGCCCTCTTGGGTATCTATCAACTCCCCATCCTCTCTAGTTATCGTCCTAATCGGGGGTCTCGGGGTTTCCCTTTTATATAGCCATGCCAGAAGACGGCCCGTTTTATCTCCTCCCGCGTGTCGTCTCTCAATATACTTTTTGTAATTTAAATTACAGAGCCTTCCCCAAAGTTCCGTACACTGCTGCTGCAGTTTAAGCACCAGCTTATCATCTATGTGCTCGCTCTTCAATGTCTGTTCCAGCTCGCCTTCCGCTCTCCGTAGATCAGCCAGGACCCCATTCTGCAAGCCTTTTGATTTGGCAATTGCCACCCCTCGTGCCACCACCTTAAAGGCCTCCCATAGAGTCCCCGCCGAGTCAACGCTGCCTGTGTTTGTCTCAAAATAGCTAACAATTTCTTCCAGCACATCCTCCCTAAAAACCGGGTCCTTAAGCGCCTCAGCGCGCAGACGCCACGTCGGGATCCGTGCCCTGGGGTGGCCATATTGCCACTCTACCACCATAGGCGAATGGCCTGATAGGACCCTCGCTTTGTATTCCACACTAGAAACATCTACCAATACGTCCGATGTGGCAAAGATATAGTCGAGTCTAGTGTGCAACTGCTGTGGGGCTGAGTAGTGTGAGTACTGCCTCTCGTCGGGGTGCTTGGTCCTCCACACATCCTCGAGCTCAAAGTCACGTAGCAACGCCTGTAATGCCAGGGCTGCCGGGACAGGCCTCACCACCTTATCGTCGGATCTGTCCATCCCCGGATCCAACACACAGTTAAAATCCCCTCCCCATATCACCGCACTCCCAACACACCAGCTCAAGTTGGTACACATGGTCCGGAAATACTCTGCCGTGCCCTGGTTAGGGGCATATGTATTCACTATACACACCTCTCTGTTCTCAACCACCCCTCTCACCATAACCAGACGCCCCTCAGTGTCCCGCATTTCCTGCCTCAGCTGGAACGGGACGTGTGGAGCCACCCAGACCAGCACACCCCTGGCATAGGCCGAGTACGTGGATCCCACCACCGTTCCCCTCCACTTTCCCCTCACCAGCTCTAGTTTATCCCGGGTCAGTTGCGTTTCTTGCAATAATGCGATGTCTACCTTCTGTCTTCTCAAGTATAGCATGACTTTGTTTCGTTTCAGATAACTGTTGAGCCCCCTGACGTTCCATGTCAGTAATTTAAGCTCCCCCATAGTTCATTACTATCCTGCTCTCTCTCCCTTACCCACTCCCACCCCTCCGTGCTGTCCAGATATCTCGTCAAAAATACTCCCATATGGCTCGCGACCAAACTCAAACTTCCCAACACTATATACACCCCAACAATCCCCACTCCCTCCTCTCCTCCCTCCCGTCCCTCCCCCCCCAACTCCCTCCCCAACTGTTGCCCAGCTCCATCCCTGGATCTCAGGCCCCCCCCACATCTAGTTCTGGCTGATAAGCACAGAGCCCAGTAGGGTAAAGTCGCCCTAACGGCCACTTAACTAAAAACACTAAACGGGGGTGTATAGACTAGCCCTGAAAGGCTCCTTCATAAGACAACAATTGCAGTGCAAACAGTGCATTAACCATCCAGTTCTGGGCCCGACTTTCTTGGGCCGTGACAATAACTATAATCAAGTCCCATAGTCTCTAGCTGCACACTCTCCCATCGTTGATCACTTATCTCTTTCTCCGCCTTCTTCCGCTCGGACATCCGGCTCCTGGGGGCTGCCCTGCATGTCCAGCCACCCCATGGCTTCCTCAGGCGTCTCGAAAAACAAGGATCTGTTGTTGTGAAACACCTTCAATTTGGCCGGATAAAGGAGCATGTATTTCTTCCCCACCTCTCTCAGTCTCCTTTTGACCACCCCGAAGTTCATCCGACTCCTCTGCACCATCATGGTGTAGTCCGGGTAGGCCGTTATAGTTGCCTCCCCCCTCTTGATGGTTCCTCCTTTACGAAAATGCTCCAAAATCCTCTCCCGGTCTCGATAATTAAGGATCTTGGCTATCATTGGCCTGGGCGGACTGCCCGGTGGAGGCCTCCTAGCCAATGCCCTATGCGCTCGCTCCACTGCAAATCCCTGTGACAGCACACCTCCAGTGATCTCTTGGAGCAACATATTCTCGATGAACTCCGTGGGGCTACGGGCCTCCGTTCCTTCCGGGATGCCCACAATACGGATGTTGTTTCTCCGGGCGCGCCCTTCTGCCTCTTCAGCTCTATTCTCCAAGTTGCGCACTCTTTGCGTCAAAACATGCAGGTCGGCCTTGTGTGAGGCGCAATCTGCCGTGTTCCAGCTCCCCTCTTTCTCCAGGCTCTCCGTACGCTCCAACAGGGTCCTCACGTCCTGTCGGAGTAGGTTCACCTCTTCCCGAACTTCTCCCACTTTGAGGTCGAGCACTGTTTTCAGGTCCGCCACCACTGTTTCTAGCTTGGCCTCCCAAGCGGCTTTCAAGTCCGCTTTCAGTTCAGCGATCGCAGCTAAAACATCCTGGTTTGGACTAGCGGCGGCCATGCCGCCTGCGGGTGTCTTGTCCTTGCTCCGAGCACTCTCTGAGCCCGTCGGTGTCCTGGTGTACTCATCCAGTGTGGGCTGCTTCACTCTCTGTCTGAGAGGCTTGCTCGACATCTCACAGCCACTGGGTCCGCCTACTCCCACTTTACCACAACCAAGGGAGAGAGGGGCCTATTTTCTGCCCACAATGGAGCGTGTTCTTCCTCACGCCTCAAATGTCCCTCTGTAGAAGCCTCTTCCACCGCTCGTCCAGGCCCCCCACCACTGGACTCCTGGGCTCCCGCCGCAATTCGCTGGGTGAGTCGCCAATTCGGATCACCTCCAAGTCTCGCGCAACACCGTGGTGTTTGTACCTCCGGTAATGCTCCCGGTTTGTCTAGGGTTGTGCAGGCACCCCTTAGTGTGCCCCTTGATTGCGCTCCAAAGTGTTCCACAGTGGTCTTCGTCCGCAGCTTTACAGGACTTGTCCTGGGGCACAATCTCTGTAGTGTTGCGCAGCACCCAATCACACACTCAAATTATGCAGGTGCCCCCAAAGTCTCTTATTCCACTGTTATACCCCGTTCAGTGGTGCTGACCTGTGTTGCATTCGCACCATGGGTGCATATTCCACTGTCTACCTCAAGCCAAGGTCCCATCCGAGTGGGATCCAACCCTGACTGGGGTCGTAGCAAGGGCTCTCGTCCACCATCTCACAGTGTGCCTCTCGACGTAGTAGTTTGTGTCATCAAGCGGCCCCTTTGCCTTTATGCTTGAAGGATCTTCCTTCCCCCGCTGCGCGCAGCCTTCCCAGCTCCTCACACCCGCAAGTGGCAAGCGACCGTGTTACAATGTTGCACTCTGCCCCAACGCTTCCCGCTACCGTGTGTCTGCTCTCAGCTGCTCCACGAGAGCTGCGCAGCTGTTATTCCGGTTTCACGCCGAGTGCCTCATTCCTATTCATTTCCAGCCGGGGCCATCCGCAGCTCTTGTCGGCATCTAGGCTGCGGGGTCCAGCCTCAGGTAGCTCCGCTCGCACCCAGTGGAGCAAGGGCGTAGAAGCCTCAGTGTTCCGATTCAGCTGCAAGAATCTTCCCAAGCATGCCGTCTATTTTTGCCACGGCTGGAGTCGCGTATTTCGGTCTTTCGTCTGCGCTCCTCTGCAGTGTTGCCTGGAGGTCGGGCCGTCCCTTTGTTCCTAGTCATCCGCCATTTTGGATCGTACCTTCACAAATCGCTGCGTCCTCCGTTTCGTTGCAGGGTGAGGAACCCTTACGTTCTGCCAGTTCCAAACTCTCTGCGATCACTCTCCGCATATTCATATGCAATCACAAGCATTTTCTGTTGCCACGGGAACCTCCGAGTGCACTAATATTACGGATTTTGCAGGATCTATCGGAGCTCCTCCATGAGCACGTCTGTTCACATGGCCCTGTAGCCACGCCCCCCGTCCGCAGACATTCATACTGTCCCCGGACTCTACAGCTGCTACATTGGGGGTGAGTATAATATAAGGAATTTGTAGCAAATTAAGGGTGCACTAGTAAAAACCTATGAAATTCAGTGAAACAACTTTGTTAAAGGGACGTTATGGTTACAAGTAAAACCTAAACCCCTGCAGAAATTTGCCACTTATGGTAAGCTAAGCAACCATAACTCGCGCCACTACCGTGCACTGCTAAGACTAGCACGCAGGACATCAAATAGGACATCACAAATGTAATTTATGACATCACTGATGACATCACATATGTAGGCCACTTGATTTTGTTCACCAACATATCTAGGCCAGGTGTTCACTGACAGTCAGAATATTAAAATTGAAAGGTGCTAAATATCTAGACGTTAACCTTGTCGTAAGTACTTTCTTAGGGTTTGGTCTCAGCTCATGGTGCACATACATTGGGCAATAAGCAGGCCTCAAACACACACTTCATTGGTATACATGAAGTTGAACTTTAATGTTATTGACATTTTCTGGTGATGTTATTTCTTTTTTCCTTACTTTAGTTTCCCTGTATGTGCCTCTGATTTGTATGAATTGTGGGTCTTCATATGTAGTGTAAACACCAGTGTGTAATACGTCTTGAATTGTTAGCTATTTATTACATGTTTAACATTACTCAAAACTCTGATAAAGTAGCATTCATTATTGTACTATCCAAAATTAACCGATTAAAAACATTGTACTTCTATGGTGCATGCTGCAGCCATTGCCTATGTGTATGTATGATTAAGTTCCTGTATTAACAACAACACTCCAATATAATGTTTTGTTTAGACGAGTGCATTCTTTAATACATTAAGTAGTTCATTATAGGTCTCTCGAACACCCTCGACATCTTGCTACCAATAACTTGTGGAGAATTTTTCATAAAAAAGAATTTAATATGTGATGTCATCAGCGATGTTATTAATGACATTTGTGACTTAATCTTTGATGTCCTGGGTGTTAGTCTTAGCAGTTGGTGGTCCGAGTTATGGTTGCTTAACTTACCATAACTGGTGAATTTCTGGAGGTTTTCGGTTTTACTTTTAACCATAACGTTTTTTTCACTGAATTGTATAGGTTTTTATTAGTGCAACTTAACCATAACGTCCCTTTAACAAAGTGTTTTCAGTGAATATATTTATAATTCATATTGCATTCAGGTTCTCCCCAAACAAACCTATTTGACAAGAATGCTAGCACTGAAACCTCTCTGTCACCATGTGCTTCCCCACCCCCCATTTGCCAGAGACCACAAGGTTCCCAGAACCTTTTCCATGTCTGCCATGTTAATATCACCGGAGCACTGTGTTACACTAAGCCTCAAAGCACACAGACTCGGTTACAACTGTGATTCAATGATTGATTTAAATCTATGATATATATGGGGAAGGTAACGGGGCAATGGGGAGGTGGACTAAATGTCCCTAGAGCGGGGAACAATATGCCCATTTCTCAGACAAGATACAGGTGCCGTATGGTCCACTACAGTGAAGGCTGGCACAGTATAAAAGCTTTATGAAATAACATAACTTAGTTGGAATACGGAGAGAGCATTCTGATTGGACAATCTGCCCCTATACCTTGTTAAAGGCCGGAGCTCATCGAGGACATTTACCTTGGTCTTCAGTGCCCAGAATTCCCGGCACGCCCCTCGGGCTAGGCCTATAAAGTTTAACCGTTTATTTCTGATGCTGCGGTCCTTTAGATTGGGCCATTTTTTAGAATCAGAATCTTTGGCCAGGGGTAGATCACCAGAAATTAAGCAATCACATTCTGTAGCAGTAGTGTCTGGCTATTTTGGCAGCCCGGTGATTTACTGGTTTGGTTTCTATGTGAAAATATCGAGTGAAAACAATGATGGGCATTTCAGTGAGTCCTTTGTATCCATACCTTGAAGTGAAATGTTCGCCCCTTTCACTGAGCAAAGCTGCTCGACTGTGGATGCGAACCCGTGCAGCCTGAGATCAATGATCCGAACGGCATCCCTGGTGACACCACTTCTTGCGTCCTGCAGTCCTGACATCTGGCCTTGGCAAAGTGACAAAATTAACCACAGCTGCACATCACATCCAGATGAGTGAAGGATTTAATGCGGGGTTCATGCTGCCAAAAAGTTTCCCGCCCATCAGTACTGGGTGCAATCACTGGTGCGCAACAGATCATTCAATAAATACCATGCAGGGCCCAAAACGCTTCCACAGGAGCCATTCCCAGAAGGCAATGCATCGCGAACAGCGGAGATGGATTGACACACACACAAGTGAAAATGAAAGAGTAAAAAGGTTAAAGTCGAGTACAAAGTTCCATAAACTTGTATATTGTAGTGAAAAAGAAGAATAGGCATTTGTGAGGGAGCACCGGTGCCAAGTTCTTATACTATTGGCAGCTCCTGATAACCACAAAATATACCAAAAATGGCACACATACATCAGGGCATATAGGCAACAAAATACATATATCACAAACGTAGTCTGGCAGTTGAACAAAGCATTAAACTGGAATGTTATAGGACCAGACGAGATCCTTAGCCTATTGAATCGGGTGCCTATGCAGGTAGGAACAAGGGTTAGAAGACCGCACAGGCTGAAGGGTGAAGGGGGCCTCAGACTACAAAGAAGAAGAAACACGGTTGAATGACTGGAGAGCTTGTTGGTTACTGCAACCATGAAAAACATAGAAACTCCATGAGTGGGGATTATAAGGGACCTTTAAATGTTAATGAAAGGCCACTAAATTCTTGTATTCTATATTGGAGTCTTTTTGTTCTTTATATGCTTACAAAGGAGTGTGGGAGCCCTTCTACTGAGAATGAACATGGGTCACATACCGTGTTCTATAGAATTTTATTAACTCAGGAGGATCTACTTTAGCTCACTGCACCCTTCACAGAGGAGAAATGTGGACTGCCCCTGTGGGTGGGACAAAGACTGATATGCAAATGGTAATTTCCACTATAGAATCCACTTTCTATCTATTTCCCATACAGGCTGCTCATCATGTTCTGTATTGATTTCAGATATCTCTAATTCTCCTCACTCAATGTTCGACTTTCACACTTATGACTTTGACAGTTTTCTCTCCTCCCAATACATTGCCCCAGCGGCCTCCTGCCTCTCCCGTTCTCGCCCTTACCTTTTCCAACATGGGAACCTCACGGGGCTTAGGACGCACTCTGGTATTTGGCTTCTTGTTACCTCTTCTCTGTGCCTGTCTTCACCGGCATTGCGTTCTCGGCTCCTCTGATTTAGGATGCTGTCTACGGACGCGTGCTGCAGGTAGTTGGCAGTACTCCCTTCTCTGGTGGTCTCTGTGTTGTTCAATCGGCGTCTCGCCCACCACGAAGCAGCCGTGGTCGCGTCACCACCTTGCACAGGTCTTAAGTGCCCATTCGGGCAACGATTCTCCCGTTGCAGGATTCGTCAGCTCTCTGGCGTCTCACTCGCCTTTCCAAAAGTCACAGGCTCCACAACTTCATTCCGCTCCTCCTCTCCAAGGCATACTCACATAAGGGAGCTTCCCCTGTGTACCACACTCTCTCTCTTCACAAGAGCTACTTGCTCAGTTATATACATGTCTCTTTTTAAAGAGACAACTCCTTTTCCTTGGTATGGCTGTTTTGCTCCCATACTGCCTGAAGCCAAACATAAGGATGACAGATTAGTCTTCATAGCAGGTAGTCCCGTATATGCTTATAGGGTATTTGGTCAAGAGAATTCCTACTTGGAATTGGAGTCCTTGTCCCCTATGGAGAAGTCACTCCTATTGAGGTCCCACTTGCCCAGACCCCTAGGGAGAGTCTCGCGTAGTAGGCTCACTTCCCTAGCCTCAAAGGGGAGTGAGTCTGAATCATAGGCCAGTGATGGGAGAACCAGAGATTATATATTTGTGGTGGAAAATCCAACTGCAATTGAACACAGTCCTGTACCAACGACAAATAAAAGGGTGCCCACTCGATTTTATGATAAACACTGGTGCCACAGTTAATATCATGAGTGGAGTAGCAGGTCATGCACTAGTTAAGACTTTTACTGTTTGCCCATCTGTTAGGGAGATTTCCCCTAAGGCTGTCTAGCTGCCCGGAGTGTCAAGCAAGCATTATCCTGCGTTCCAAAAAGCAGTTCTGCAGCAAGTGATTTTGCGATTTCCAGAGACAGTCACTGCACATGTTTCCTGGCCCACAAGCCACTCAGGGAAAATAGTTATTTTCTACGTACACCTTGTATGGGGCTACATGTTTCTTGGCCACCATAGGTTCTAGTGACAACAGACTGGTGCAGGAAGGACCCCAAAACCCTTGCAAAGAACAATTATTTGAGATTGCCGGGTCAAGAGTCTGTGCCAGAGATGCTGAAAAGTGAACAAGCTGGTAGTTGGCGATGCAAGGTTCCCAGTTACCCTCTGACCACAGGGAAGAGGTTTATCAAAAAGGGGCTTGAGAAGTCACAGTGGAGAAGGGTCAACCATGGAAGATGGAGTGGGAGGCAAGTTCAGCCTTGGGGCTGCAGAATAGGAGGCACTACTGACCTCTGAAGATTCCCACATAGGCAAATGGAACCAGGGCACGTGCCTGCTGGCCTGGGATGAAGAAATTATGGTTGGACCTGCACATAAGAAGTCTTCAGTGTCCTGGCAGCAAAGGGGCTCCCAATTCTGGATTCAGCAATGTAGGCACACTCAGGAGCATCAGGGGAGAAGCTGTGATCCAGTGGTTTCAAAAGGATCAGGTAGAATGAGCGCCATAGTCGGTTATGCCTTGTCTTCTCGGAGAGGCAGAGTTTTGCCATTGGGTTCGATAAAGTGTCAAAGGATGCTGGGGCAAAGCTTCAGTCCTTCTTTGAGCAGCAGACCTTCCAGGAATGCAAGTTCAGACTTTCAGCAGTAGAAAAGCTGGGTGAGTAAGGGTTCTGTTCCTGCTGCTCACCTCGGAAGTCAGTGAGTGAACACGGCACCCACTCACACACCAAGCATCATTCAAACAGAGTGGTGGTCAGCCAATGGCAGACCATCCCTCCAAGCACACCCAAGTACCCGGGAGTGTCTCTTAAACACAAAGGAAGGGAATCAACACTATCTAAGACAGGCATTAGGATATGAAATTCAGTGCTGGTTTGAGGCTGAGACTATGGCACCCACTCCTGGGATACAGGCATCCAGTGGTCAAAAATGTCCACCTCCTCACACAAAGAAAGACAATGGGTAATCATGTGACCCCCCTCGGGTCTTTGAGGGAAACAAAGCCAACCTCCATTTTGTGAAATGTAGGAGAGGGTTAAAAGGGACCCAGCCAGGTAAAATAGATTCCACCAAGTGGAGCCATTTTAAACAGGTGAAAAAGCTAGCATCAGTCAAGTCACATGAGGGGGTAGCTTCTCCAAAATACTATGGTCCCTTTGGCGGTGCCCTTAACGTAGGCGTCCTAAGGACTCAAAAGGCAGAGCACATTAAAACAGAGCCACACTCTCAGTCAGGCTTTGGAAAGGCCAGCAAAACTGCAGGGGGCTTGTAACGAATTGCCATCTGCTAGGGTAAGCTAGGGTATGAAAACGCTAGCTTTTTGCTTTTTATGAATATAAATTATGCAGGTAATTCTGTTTTTGGAAAGGAGGTCTGCTTCATAAATGCTCCATGTCATAATTATAGTTCACACACATACCTTTCATGAGGCAGTCTCCTGGCACCCTCAACACCAGGCCGTTTGTGGCCATAGCAGGTTCAATGGTCACAAGTGCATTCAAAACCTAATAATTCTATGCCTCAGTCAGTCTGGTGGCACATACATCTTTAAATATAAGCCAGGTCTAGTTGTGGCATGGGGACTACTAAGAGCACACAATTATACAGACACAGTAATTTGGCATCACATTAGGGCCCAGCTCTAACAGGACTGATGTGTTTTAGTGTCTGGTTAGACTATCTCCACTACAGCCATGTAGAACAATGGTCAGTATACTGCTTCTTTGATTCTCCTGCAGGAAGGGTAACATTTCTCCCCCAGGACACAGGAACAGATCCTGGGAGGCTTCCTGGGAAATGGTGACTCAAAGGAAGCACTGACATAACAAATCCACCCTCACGCCAGGGTGTTGACCACTGGAGTCGCTTTGGAGTCAGCAGGCATGGGAATGGGGCAAAGTTAGAGTAGCAAGGAGGGAGACGCACCCCTCTCCTTCATTTTATGCAGGAAGGTCACTCTGTGTGTGATGTTGGAAAGCAAAAGGCATTTGTAACAACAGTCTGGATTGGTCCCCTTACAGCAGGTTTGCTTTGGACCAAGCCACTGTGATCCTTTCTCTTCATACGGATATAATGACAGGACATACTCTCCTTCAATGATTAATCTTTGGACCCGTACATGGACAAGAAGAATTCACTTGGCCTCTGTTGGGAGTGCAGTCTACTCCAAAGTCACCTGCCCTAGAGGGGAGGACAGAAGGCATCCAAGACAGAGGTGGGCTCTGTCCCCTAACCATCCCCAGGGAACATTGGGGGTGAGCTGCTGTGGTCCAAGGGCTCTCTGATGGCTGCAATGGAACCAGCACCCTGTTCACACAAAGTAAAGGATTTCCTGTAGGTGCCAACCAAGCTACCTGGGGTGGTAGTTGTCAGAAACCAGGTGGCTACGGGACGGCTATCGCCTTTGGATCCAGACCCTGGGGGAGGACCAATGCGGGAGGATCAACTGGGTGAGGGGTCTTCAGGGAGTGGGGAGGAGACAGCCGATGGTGAGACGTGCTACTCCCCCCTTTTTATGTACATCCAACCCCTCCTACTTTTTAGGATCCAATGTCCTAACTCTCCCCCCTTTCCTGCGCAAACACTAGGCCGAGGAAGAGGGTCGACTGAGAGTAACAAGACTAACTCTTATACATCGTACTGGACATGTCATGCTAATCGGGTCAGGTAAAGTCAGGCACTTGACTTCAAGTGCATACACCCGATTCCAATTAGCTCTCCTCACGTGGATAAAAGGCAGAACCGAGAGACACACTCTGAGCAAGGTGGAACAACAAGTACGAACGGAACTTGCGGGGCAAAGGCGAACCTACTAGAGCAGAGCGACGGACCAAGGGACGAGAGCCACATCCAAATATCGAAGACTGAATTCTGTTTCAAGGACGCCAGCGACCGTCCCGGGTGAACGGCAGAGTTGGGGAGCCGAGGCCAAGCCTGTGGTACTAACCTTGACTCGTAAATTGGAAATCAAAAAAGCAAGAAAAAAATCACACACAGCCGGTGAGTTGGCAAGTGACCTGAGAGGCCGGCGTGCGCTAAGAAAGATTGAGCCAAGCAGAGGGAGACCAATGTTGAACTTTAGTTTTTTTTAAGTGGTCTGAGCCCGACAGAGGGAGGCCGGTGTGAACGTTTTGTTTTGTTATTTGGGGAAGACTAGAACAAGAGCCTTTAACGTAGAAGGCCAGGCAGGCCTCGGTCCACATTCTGAACTGTTTCAGTGTTAAAGCCCGAGCCAGAGTGTGTCATCCTGCCTATAGAGACTGCCTTATTCCATGCTGTATAAAGATGGGGAAGAGAGCTGATTCAGCCACATTTTTTCTTTGTCGAACACTGATTTTCCTTTTATATACATACCTCCTTTACACACATTTTTTGTACAAGAGATAGGGCAGGCATTAGGTTTTGTTAGCATAGGCCATTTTGATTTGACAGACACGACTAAGCCTGTTTTGTTTATTATTTGATGGTCGAGACTCCCTTACTAGTTATAGGGCAAAGTAGGAGTTTTTCCAAATCCCACGAAGTTAATAAAAGGTTTTACAAATTGTATCCTTTGTGTCAGTGTCATACTTGTGATAGCATGCTTCCCCTAAATAGTGCAGAACTAATGACTCACCCCGTCCCTGGAAACTCAAAGTGGGCCTCCAATGAACCCAGAAGTCCTTGAACAGCTCTGGGTGCCGATTCCCGCATTGAACTGCTTGTGAGCTAGACTAACCCAGAAATTGCATGCCTGTCCAAAGCTTTGTCATGCCATTCATCATTGCTGCTTGGACCGCACTGCATATTGGATGCAGTAGACCAGCTCACCAACTTGATCCTGAATCATTGCCTCTGGAAACTCTTGGAAGGACGGCCCAACACTGTTGAACCCCCAAGGGCAGGAAGTCAAAGGTACTGTGAAGAGGTCCTGACCATCGGTCCATTTTTTGGGATCATAGTGAATTTTAAGCCCCCTTCTTTATACAAAGACATCTCCTTGAACTATTAACATTGTTGTCAAGTCCATTGCCTGACCGCCCTTGCTGATCAGTGCCCTTTTACACCAGGTTCTGCAATGCCTGTGTTTCTTTTACAGGTGTGGGTGTGTGCTGTGTTCATTTGTTGCATTGATTGTTCTATTAAAGTTCCTATATCCTTATGGAACCTCCATTGGAAATTCTTACATTTTGAGATCATTAAACTAAAGCTGTGTGGGTTGTGTAAGGAACTCATGGTGGCAACAGTAAAGACAGACATAAGTGATCACAGTTCAATGGTGTTTATTAAACTGTTAATGCAGGGTGGAAAAACGCCTAAACTAAACCTAAATCTAAGATGGGATCAAGCGTCAACCGTCAAATCATTATAAGGCAGTCCCAGTGGCGTTGTGTCAAAATAAATGGGCCAATACTAAGAAAAACCTATTGCCAATTCCTTACGATAAATACAAAAGAGGGTGCGATAGGGTATTCAAAATAAACAAGAAAAGTGTTCACAAATAATAAGTCAGGATGTGATCCCTTCCCCACGTTTTTAGGATGAGACAAGGTGGGGCTTTGGAGCACAGCACGCACTCAAGCCTTTCCAGCACGAGTCAACAGTTCCGTTTCAGCTATCAGGTTCTCAAGTGCCAAGTCTCTTTACTCTCAAAAGTCTTGCCTTCGAGGGCCTGATGTCTCAGTAAAACAAAACAAAAGTATGTTCCAAATGTACGATGGTTTCACCCCTGGGTCCCCCTCTTCTATGTGCCGACCCCTCGCAAGTTGAGTTCAACAACTTTATCCAAAAAATACCAAAAAAATCCCCTACGCACTTAGAAGGGTGAACCCTAGACTGGGTTATTAATCTAAACTGCGACATTATCATCACTAAAATAACACCACTACCTTGGACTGACCACTACCTAATTAACTTCTTAACCGGCATAGAACCCCGAAAGCAAAAAAACAATGAAATGGCACCACCACTTCCGACCAGAAGTAAAAAAAGAAATTACTGCGGAGAAACTACTCCCACTCCTCCTACCTACTCTCTCATCCATAGCGAATAAGACTGACTCAAACATACTAGTAGCCACTTTTAACGATACTATGACCAAGGCTCTTGACACAATTGCACCTACTAAACTCTGCAAAAGCAAACATAAGTCCCATCTTAACTCATGGTTCACCCCTCAGTTTAAAGAATTAAGACTCCATAAGAGGAAACTACAAGCCATCTGCCGATACTCCCCTACAGTTGAGAACAAAACTATCCTAACCAATTTCGCAAACAAGTATAAAAAAGAAATAATCCTCCCCAAAAGAAACACCTACAATGACAGAATTTCCAGAGATAACGCCAATACTACGGAGCTATTTACGATCCTCCGTGAGATGGAAAACCCAACTCCCCCCACAGACAATGTCCCGAAAAATAAACAATGGTGCACCAGCATCCTGTCAGGAAAAAGGGCTGGTGCAAGAAAGGAGTGTGCAAAAGGCGATAGAGGTCTGTGGAATTCACGAATTCAACTCTAACTACATTTCCCAGCATGCCTTGGGGAGAATTGTAGTTGCGGTCATGCGGCCGTTGACACAGCTGGTAAGGATTAACAAACGTTTATAAGGAGTTACAGAGCCACGGCAGGTGTGGCTTATTTTGTGTATCGAAGCAGGAGCAAGGCGAAGCTACGACACCGGCAACAGCATGTGAAAACTCTCTACGGGAACACGGAATACAGGCAGCTGCGGAACCAATTTTAGAAGCTGAAGACTGCTACGTCCGGGAAGGCTTGCGGGTCTCCCGGACTTGAGTTAAGTACATGGCGCGTGGCGGCTGGCCGAATCATGCTCGTATGGGTGTTATTTGCTGTGTGTGGAAACGGTGCGCTTACCGCTCGGACATAAAGTAGTTTGTCCTAGTTTCTAGTATCCTGCCGCCTTGTAAATCCAGTGCTAGAAGTTTGTTTGATCGCAAGGTTCATTAATCAATGCGGATGGAACAGCCATTACTGCATTGTATAACAACAAATCACGTTCTAAAATCATAAGGGGCATATGTTATTTGTTATTTAGGTTGCTGCAAATACGTTCCACGTTTCATGTTATGTGTTCATATTCATTGTTTTCTGTAAGCCCAAGGGCCATGTGTTTGTTGAATTCATTGTGGGATTTTCTCCCAAGTATGACATGTGCAGAGTATCATCTATGTTTTCTGTGTTTTACGAGGTCGTAGGGACAGGTCGAAGACTATGTTAGATGCACGTATTAAGGTGTTTCAAAGCTCAGGTCTCTAGTCTGTGTATGGTATGCTGATACAGGTGTAAAGTGTTCAGAGGAAAGTAGGTAGGGTTCTTTCCCGTTGCTTCCCTTGTCCTATCCAACATAGGTTTTCCTAATCCTCTTTCCGGTGTTCCTAATTTCCCCCACCCTATCCACAACCTCTTCCTAACTCCTCTTCCCCCCATTGGCTGCCACGTGGTGTCCTGTTTATTCTATCAGGTGCCTGTGACAACCACGGGTGGAGGGTCGACTTCATTCGGCTTCTGTGGTTCAGGAGAGAGTGTTGAATTCTCTTCCCTTGTACGGAGTATTATTGACACATCCAAAATGCCCTGGCTAATAAAATAGCTACGCTGCAAACCAAAATAGCTGTTAAAAAAGCCACCCTGTGCTCTACTGATACTCAACTCATCCCTCCGACGACGGCAGTTATTGTGAAAATACCTTTTAGCTTCACTAACATTTCCATATTGGAAACTGAAATGGTTATACTTTCTCTGAAACCTTCCAATTGCAAGGGCGATAATTGCCCAGCACAAATAATTAAGGACGCAGCTAGAGACTTGGCACCCTTAATATCCAAGCTCATCAATGCTTCCTTCAACCTCAAAGAATCATGCGTACTACCTCTCCTTAAAAAACAGACACTAGACCCGTCCATCCCTACTAATTATAGGCCCATCACAACTGTCCCCTTTCTCCTAAATACCTCCAAATACAAACATACTTGGAGACCAACCACCTCCTAGGCACACGCCAATCGGGCTTCAGACCTCAACATGGTACTTAAACGGCATTAATTGATCTAAAGAAACAAATCGACGAGTTGAAGGATAATGGTAAAACAGCTATGCTACGCCTCCTCGACCTGTCTGCAGCCTTTAACCTAGTGGATCACGCAGCCACTGCTGCACACTTCTCAAGTGATGCCATAGCCTGGGTTCAATCCTTCCTAGCCAACCGCACGATGAGAGTCTTTGCCCCTTCATCGTCAGCAGACCCAATCCAAATTGCCTGTGGCGTCCCACAAGGTTCATGCGTCTCACCGACGATGTATAACATCTTTACTAAGCCACTCTTCGACAAACTTGCCCAACTGGGCATCACATACACAAATTATGCTGACGATACTCAGATCCTTAGTCCCCTCTCGGGCAACTTTGTTGAAGACACAGCTCTAGTAAATAAGATATACCTCTTCATTCAGTCATGGATGGCCTCATATGGACTCTGCCTGAATGACGACAAAACTGAGATTCTGATCCTGGGCTCTGACTCCAACCTAAAAAAACGTAGCCCTGACTACCATGCGTTGAACATCGATGGTAACGTAATTAAGGTAGTTACTCAAGTAAAAACACTAGGTTTTTACTTGGACTCCACCCTCTCACTAAAAAAAAAAAAATCAGTTCAATGGCTTCATCCACAGCCTACACTTGTAAATTAATTAGGGCCTGCAGACCCTTTCTATCAAAAGCTAGTTGTATCACACTTGCCAATGCATTAATAATGTCTAAATTAGACTATTGCAACGCCTTGTATGCTGGCGCTAACAAAATAATTATCAATAAAATTCAAATCCTTCAAAATAACGCTCTGAGAGCTGCTCTAAACATATTACGTAGAGAGCACATTTCCAACTCCAGAAGAGACCAACATTGGTTAAAAATTATCGACAGGATACTTCTTAAAATGGCATCCTTTACCTTGAAATGTCTCAACAATGCCGCACCCCCCTATTTATCCGCCAGACTCACCAGAAAAATCCCAACGCACTGCACTAGGGCCTCTACCCACCTCTGCCTCGAAGTCCCTACATTTAGACTAACCAAAGCTGGAGGAACTAGCTTCCCCGTCAAAGCAGCCACCACCTGGAATGCCCTCCCCACCTCCATCAGAATGGAACAACCATACCCGAGATTTAGACGGAACTTGCTGAACTGGCTGCATACCAATGAACTCTAAAATGGCACTCCCTCTGAACCGGCGACTGGCATTTACATGCAAAATCATAGATGGCCACCTCTCCCTCTACTTGCCAATATTACCTGAGGACATGTTTACACCCCCAAATGCATACTATACACCTATGTATGATTTTGCATGTCTAGGCAACCTTGACTATGTGGAGACACCCCCAACTGTATGGTATACACCATGTATAATTTAATGTACCCACCTGTACTCTATAATTAAGCATCAAGCATCCTTGTAACCTAGGTCTTCTGCAACCTATTGTCAAGTATCCTTTGTAACCACATGTACTCTGTAACATTCGTGAATGGTGCCGGTGCATCCGACATGGTCTGCTCGCGGGTGCTGGTACCTAGCGGGCGGGAAGGCTCCAGCGAGCAGACCTCGTAGTTTGCCGGTCCGGTAACAACGGTACTGGCAAGCTTACTGGCACTGTTGTTACCAGACCGGCAAGCTTATAATGAGGCCCACTGTTTCCCACACTATTTGTATTTAGAAGTAAGGACTGCCAATATGTTTATTAGTATAGGCCCTTTTATTTTGGCAAGACACCACTAGCACTGCGTTATTATTATTTGATGGTTGTAGCTTGCTCACATCTTTAGATTTAGGTTTAGAGGGTGGTTTTTCAAACCCAACTGAAGTTCAATAAACGCCCTTGAACTGCAGTCACTTGTGCCAGTCTTACTGTTTGATACCATGCCTTCCTTAAAGATCCAAATCTCTCTACTGAACTGACATTGTATGCAAGTCCGGTGGGTTGAGACACAATATTAGCACAGTACAAACCATAATATTGTGTCGTATGCCAGCAGTAGTCTCAGCAACACTGAGCATGCATATTCTCATGCTCGTCTACATGTTACATGTTAACATTGCATTTTAATATTGTATAGGAAGACTTTCACCATAATCAACAGGCTCTCAAGAAGATTTAAGGTAACCCAAAAGCGAAAATGCCACCACAAATAGCCGAATGGGGTCAATTCCCTCAGGTATAAAAGTTCAACATAATACGTAAATCAGGTAAGAATGAGAACCATGGGGACTATCTCTACCATCATCCACTACCCCTGGCACATACCAAGAGAACATCACTGGCAGAGCCATACATTAGTTTGGTGGCACACTATGCAAGACCTGAGGGAATACTGCTAACAGACATCAGGGAAACAGAGCTGGTCTAACACTTGAGGTGGGAACACAATTATTCCAGTCTGGAAAATGGCCTGATGCAAGATAAATGTTTTTCTCGAATTCTAACATTGATCAAGATGATTTAAAGGTCCTTAGACTAGACAAAGACTATCTCTCCCTGACCACTTTGCAAACAATAGTCAAAGGCAACTGCATTATTAGTCTGAGATGCTAGTTGCAACACAAGATTGTCACACTGGCTCATGAAGGCATCATGGCATAGTGTCCACAAAACGATTTCTTGGCAGGAAAGTATGGTTCCCAAAGATGGACTTGCTTGTTGAAAGCACGCTCAAGAAATGCCATATCTTGCATAGTGTAACTCCTCATACATTCCCAGAGCTACACAGATGACCCACTACCTTGGCATGTGAGAAGAAGTTGCAGTTCACCTTTTTGGGCCAATCCACACCAGTGCTTGGATAATGGTTGCATTGGATACGTTCTCTTACTATCCACATCTCCAAGTCATTCCTTCTATAGCTGCAAAGTCAGTTATCACAGCTTTGGATAAGAAATTTGCTGGCTACGAGATTCCAACAACATTTGTAGTATCTCCGTTTCCACCATCGCATAGTGACACCTTTATGGGCATAAGTACATTTTATTGTGTTATGTGGCAAGGGTTTGAAATAAACCAAATGCCATAAATAAAAAATAAAAGAAATAACTAAATGGACCGGCAGAACTCAAACTAGGAAGCACGCTCTAAATCTGCTCCATAAGAAAAGTCTCCCTGGTATTAGCCCTGTGTCAGCTATTAAGGGACTATCGCAATATTCATGACTGAGACAGGTCCTTCAGGTCGGATATTTGAGAGAATAATACAGACACACATCCCACAAGCTCCTAGGCAAGAGATTACATCTGCTGAGGACATAGCAGGCCTTAGAGAAAGAGGCATTAACCACAAAGCTATCGTGGAAGGATATGTTGACAAGTTGAGTGGGGCAGAGTTCCACAGTTTGAAAAGGGTGATATATATTTTTGGTGAAACAGCCACAAACAGTCAAGACACTGGCCCTGATTACAATTTTGCCGCTCCGGAAACAACGGTGCCAGTAAGCTTACCGGCACCGTTGTTTCCAGACCGGCAAAGTACAAGTCTGGTGGGCAGGTTCCCTGCCGCCCGGCAGGTCAGACTTGCCGGGCGGAACGGCACCCGCCCACAGACTTTCACGGAAGCACTGCCAGTGTTTCCGTGGTCCCCATTCCCATAGAGTCCTATGAGATGCTATGGGAATGGGGAAGAACATATTACCGGCACCTAGCTCCCGGTCCGCCGGGACTTGTAATGTCCCGGTGTTACAGAGAAGATAGGTGCTGGTAACTGTTCACAAATCGACACCTTTCCCCATTTTAGATTCAGGTTTAGATTAGGCGTTTTTCCAGCCCGCATATCACTTTCTTTGTTCAATAAACCCCCTTGAACTGTGATCACTTGTGTCTGTCTTACTTGTTGTCACCATGAGTTCCTCACAGTGGGTAGGACCCTACCCACACCTTGTGAGCTGAGTATAGTGTGGTTAGGATGCCTCCACACCTGGTATGTTTGTTTTGGTATCAAGTGGAAAAAGGCAGCTGCAGCGCTTGCTGGATGGAGTGAGGACGTTGAATGGTCTGCGTGTTTGCAGATTCTCCAGTGGGAAAAGGCTGTGCCCATGGCTTGCTGGACGGGTATGTCTCCTTGTGAAATTAGTGAAGCATCTAGTTGCAAAGACTGCATACTAGATGGAGGCATTTCCCAGAGGTGTATTGTCTGTGTGCTTGCAGGGGTCCAGTGGGAAAAAGGTTGCGGCTTGCTGGACGGGTATGTCTTCATTGGAAAATAGTGTAGCGTCCAGTTGCAAAGGCTACATACTGGATGGAGGCATTTCTCAGAGTGGATATTGGGGGTGGGGGGGCGTTAAGGGGGGCAACCTTCAGGAAATTCCATCCCAGACGTTTTCTGGAGGATGTGGCAACATGTTACCATTCTGACGCTGGTGGTTTCTTGGTCTGGTTGTGGGGTTGTCACCTAGTTGACATTAGGTGTCCAGTGTCTCTGGCCAACAGACTGAGATTCTGGTACTGTAGAACGTAGGTCTGACCACGTGAGAACTGCTGTGTTATTTTGTTGCTATTATTGTGTGTGTGAGTGGCGAGAATGAGGTCTTGGCAGTGTGTTGGTAGCATGATTGTGGTTTATGTTGACATCCTGCTTTTATGTCATCTTGCTTGAAACGATTATGACAAGACTTAGTTTTGTACTTTTGGAGGTGCATATAGGGCCAGCCTGTGGAGACTGAATTTCTTTGATAGTGTAGGTAGTAATTGTATGGGGGCAATAAGGATTCTGATTGGCTGTCCTGTTCCTTCTTGGCTCTCCCTGGCCCTCATCATATGTGCCCACCATGTCCTCTTACTGGTAGACAAGAACATGGAACAATGCATTTTTTTAAACCCATTGTTTGTAGTCAGACCATCATGCAAGTATAGAGATTATGATGTTGGATATAGAATGCTCAGCCAAAAAATACATAGACACTGAGATGCAAGGTGCACTTCTCTTTATTCTTCCTGCTTGCATGTACTGTCAATTCCATCCCTTCCTGTGTCATCACATCTTTCCACACATCTCGCCCTCAAGAACCTCCTACGAAAGGTCATGGATGTCTCCAGGAAACAAGACATTCCCCAGCATTCGGATGGACACCTTTGCCCTATGTCTACTGCTTCAGCGTCTGTCCATCTGATGGTTACCTAAGCAAGACGAAAGCGGCAGCGTCACACAGAGACACCTTCTAGAACCTTAAAGAAAAAAGACGACGCATGATTTAGGAACCATATAAAGATTCCCGGACATTCGACTATATGCCAATCCGGCCAAGACGAGTTATATCAACACTGAAGCAGTAGACATAGGGCCTCATTACGTGGTAGGCGGTAGCCATGGCGCTATTAGCGCCATGGCTACCCCCTTACTGCATTCTGGGTCTGTGTTCCCGGAATAGGGACTTACCGGGTCATTCCGACCTTGGAGGACCCGGTAAATCCCCATTCCGGGAACCATTCCCCATTCCCATTTGAGCCCCTATAGGGCTCAATGGGGATGGAGCTAATAACGGGCCCACAATTAGTGGGCCTGTTATTAGCTCTGAAGTCCCTCAACGGGTCCCTTCCATAACGCCTGGTAAAACCAGGCGTTATGGAAGGGACCCGCTAAGGGACCACGTAGTAGGGCGGTAAGTGATTACCGGCATCGGTGCCCTTACCGGTGCCAGTAATCCCTTACCGCCTACCGCGTAATGAGGCCCATAGACTCATAAATATTGCATGTGGTTCGCGAAACAACCTAGTAACGAGAGGAACTACATCAATTGAATTCCATTGCAAACAGCCATACGGCTCACAAAATGAGCCACCGATCCCATGGCACAGCTGGAAAGGTGGATTGAGACCCCTACAGTATTACTGCTGGAAATAAATTACAGATTACCAAGCTTCACTAGAGAAGGACAACAAATACCCAAATCCTTCTTCTGTACCAGTCAGAACTGAGCATTTGAACATTGTTCATCTCACACTACACATCGCAATTGTTTAATATTTCAGTTTGTGATTGTATATTTGTAGTACATATGTGCTGTTGTGTTTTTCATGCTTATTTTTGTATCTGAGTATGATTCACTGTCTAGTTATGTGGTAGCTTTATTTTTGACCAGTAGTGTGGATGTAGTTTAAGTCTCTCGAGTTGTGTTAAGATTTTTTTACTTTTTGTATTCCTTTCTCAACAAACCTTTTTTTAGAACTATCCTATAATTTTGATACAAGCTGTTACATAAGCCCATTTGATCAAATACATTTTTATAGAATGTAAAATTGTTATATACAGTGATTATTGAATTATGAGTCACCTATCCCCCCCCCGTCCCGCCCACGTGTTAGCTCTGCTGACAGGATCGGTTTCTCAGCGACCGGTCTATTTGGTTCTCCTGATTTAGCACCAACCTGGTGCCAGTTTCCCTCTATCGCTGGGTCCCCCCTCTTATGCTTTTACAGTTCAATTATAGTTCATTGAGATATGTTAAAAAACCTGCAGTTTGCAATTCTCACTCAACACAACCCAGGTTTTATCGATTCTCCCCTCGACTCCGGGTGTGACGAACCACTTGGGTTTCAGCTTCTTTTGAGTCAAGTCCAGTACCACGGGCACAGGAGTCTTCTCGTCTCTGCCTTATCAGTGTAGGCTTGCCCTGTGTACCGTTGAAATCTGCAGCAGGACACTTGTGGTATTGTTCGGGAGCTTAGATTCTCCTCTGCAAAGGTTCCTTGGGCCTGGTACGAAAAGGGCAAGGTCACTTCTCTCATTGCCGCCCGCTGGTTTCCTGCTGCCTTTCTCCTTCTCTTGAACTGCTGTGTGGTAGCTATCTCGATGTGCTGTCTGCAGTGCTCACCTCTCTCGTACTATGCCCTCTGTCTCCACCTTTTATCCCTGAGGGGAAGGGAAAGGGTTGTCAGGTGTGTGTCATTCTGATCAATTGCCTGACTTTGCCTGACCCTGGTAATGGGACATGTGAGGTAAACGGCTCTAGTGTTAGTCTGTTGTCTGTTGTGTTGTGCAAAAGTGTTTGCGGTGGAAAGGGGGGGAAGTGGTTTGGAATGCCCTACATGAGAGTATAGGGAAAAGGTGTTAAGGGAAGAGGGATACCACGTCTCACCCTGTCGGTGTCCTACTTTCACTCCCCGAGGTCCCCCCCATCCAGGTGATCCTCACTCACTGACCCACCCCCAGGAACCGGATCCAATAGCGATTTCTGTGTCCTGGCCACCTGGATGACAGATCCCCCGTTGACTAGCTAGGGAGACACCTTCAGGTTTCTCACACCACACAAGTTATCAGTACATCATACACAGATAATCCAAGCACAAACAAAACATTCATAAACATACTATGCAAAATGTGCTACATAAAATTAAAAATGTCCATATTACACTTTCTATCACTGCACTTATTGCAATGTAAACCTATTAAAACTGTTGTTGTTGTACAAAGATAAAAATATATATTGTGGTGAGACTACTCCATGTAGCATGTTTGAGTGATTCCTCAAGTGGTTAATTCTAGCATGTCCTAAATTAACATCCAAACATACACCACATCAGTACAGTCACCAGCAGCCTCAACAGTAAAAAGTAATATTACGCCAAGAGTCCATGTTGCAACTTGTATCAATGAACCTGCAAGGCCTATAAAACAAATGAACCTGCAAGGCTTATAACACGTCAGAAAATTATTCATTACCCTTCTAAACCTTCTACGAAGCTCATGTAGATGACATAATTATCCATAGTAAGACCTGGCCCAAACACATGCACCATGTAATTGTGATCACAAGAGCCCTCTGGAGAGCCGGTATAACAGGCAACCCAAAGAAATGTCACCTGGCCCTGTCAGCTGTGTAGTATCTGGGTTATTTTGTGGAAAACTGACTGATTAAACCCCAAACAGAAAGTTGAAAGCAGTACAAGCAACATGTGTACCAAAACCCAAAAGGGAACTTCGTGCTTCCCTTGGATTAGCAGGCTACTGCAGGAGGATCATACCACATTATTCTACCTTAGCTGCCAATCTTACTAGCAATCTCAAGAACTCCCATCCACAAAAGCTTGTCTAGGAGAATGAAGATCAACCAAGTTGTGTAGGCCTCAAACAAATCCTATTCCAAGAGCCTGTCCTAAAATGCCTGATAGGAACTGCAAATTCATTCTGCAGACAGATACTTCCAAGGTCACAATAGGAGGCATGCTGTCACATTAGCATGATGGCTTGGAACATCTCATCCTATACACGATGTAAAGACTGGAGGGGGGGGGTCTGTACTTCCGCTCTCTATATGGTAGAGGAGAGGCACAGAGGACCCCAGCCAAGATTCTCTATTATTGGTACATGGTCGAGCAATCAAGGCCTAGCTTCTCAGGAGGTGATGCAGGCTGGTTCTTAAGTACAGTGTAGTCCCCAAGCACCCACAAAGGAATGTCCACACACGGTATTAGTTAAAACACAGTCTTTATATAATTAATATTCAAGGTCATGTACACTATCACAATAACTCACTTTGTACTTCGAAATCAACAATGGTAAATATATACAGTTCTAAAGTGGTACCACAAACGTTTATCCGATCTCATTAACGTGCATCCGGTCGGAGTGACACACAGATCAAATAAAGAGGAAAACAGCAGTAGAGAGAGGAAGGAAAGCAAGATGGTTGAACAATTGGCAGAATACTGGTCATTACCATTAAACACAGCTCTGTGTGGAGATCCCCCCCCCACCTGGGCAACCTGTAGAAGAAAGATACAAGCCCAGTCCATATATTGGTCAAGCTAGACTTCCCAATAGTTCTGCAACCCCAAAGTACCTGGCGTTGTAGCGTTCCTCGTCGGGGAATCGACGGCCCTTCTTGAGTGTCCTCCCTTTCAGGCAGGAGTCATGGGTTGAACGTCCGACGGAGAACAGGTCGAGCTACGACGGTGAAGTGGCAGCTTCGTTCCTAACGGTGCTCATTGACGGGGAAGCGTAAACGTCCTGCAAGGAAGAGGCGTGCGGGGCACCTCGCTGTCGATAGTTCTGGACCGCAAAGAGTTTGAAGAACGGTGGCCCAGCAAGGGGTTTGAGTCGTCGGCGTCTCTATGGTCTTTGGGTAGCGGGAAACCCACCGGCGGATGCTCCTCGGCACATCGACGGTCAGGCCTTCTCCAACAGGATACAGCGACGACGATGCGGATGAGAGAGTCCTTGGATCAAATGAAGTTCTTAGTCAAACGGGAGCACGGTGGCTCCAGTCGGCGACGGCAGTTGTTGACAGTGGCGGACAACAGTACGGGCGCTTCTCCCTGGAGATCCGCAGCAGTCCCCGTATCGGGTCGGCAGCCTGTCGAAGGTCTGTCTACCAGGGAGATTTGGCAAAGATCAGCGGGTGCACGATGGTCACTCGTTGCTCGGGAACAGGGCGCCTTACCAGGTCCTCTCTGGGTCAGTTCTTGGAGGCACAACAGCTTTCAGATTGCGAAGGAGAGCAACAGCAATTCTTCTCGTCCAGCAGGGCTTCAAGGTCAAGCTTCAGTTACTCCAGTTACTCGTCGTAGTGGACTTCAGCTTCTGAACACGATTCCTAGCAGTGAGAGGTCCCCATATATACTGTTGATCTCCCAATCATTCCGCTGGGTCACACTCAAGCATCCAATCATGAGTAACGGCATTCATGCAGGCAGGCAGCCAATCAGGCACACAGAGCATTCAGGCTATTCACTTCTCTCCAGACACTCACAATAAGTTATGTGTATTGAGACAAGTACCGGGCCATTCAACACTCCATACTGCATTCATACCGGTTTCGGGCAGGGCTGTCTCAGTCATTGTGTCAAACACCAGATACTAGACACCCACAATATAGAATGCGTATTCGTCACACACTCCATTCACCCAGGTCCCACCCACAGGCGTACCCACAACATACGGTCGTTGTGAAGACTCCAGCCAGTCTGGTCAGCACTTCCCCACACTACCATATATGGAACTTCCACCCAACAGCCAGTCAGGGGGAAGGGACAGAGGCAGGGCTTCCCAGGACTTCGGGAAGATCAAGGTAACAGGTGATGGAAGGCAAGAGGCCATAGGGGCCATTTTGTCTCCATCCGGAATCTACCGATTCCAATGACAGGGCCTGGGCATCCCAAAATGGAGGACGCTCAGGGCACCAGTCATTTCAGCACGGAGCTGCCACCAGCCCGTACCCTGCTCTGTGGGCCACCCACAGATGCCCAAAAACATACACTAGGGGCACAGGGTTGCACCCCCACCCATGGGTGCCATAAGGGTATCCCATGGGTCTGTTCCCCAAACCAAAAGAGAGCTGCACCGCCAGGAGTCCCACATGAACTCCTGCGTGGAAAACATGACAGAACACACAATAAAAAGCAGTAAAGGACAAGGATACGGAGGCCCTGTCCCTCCGATGCATTTGCAGCATCACACACAAGCCGTAAATTGTTCCCAAGAGAACAAGCATATGCAACAGTAGAACTTGAAGCCCTAGCCATCAAACGGGCAATCCTGAACTTGCAATACTATCTTACCGGAAGGAGATTGCGACTTGTTACAGACCTCTCTCCCCTAACCTGGATGAGTCTGAGAAAAGATTCTGATGCTCGAGTCAAAAGATGGTTTTTAGATCTGCAGCCATTTTGTTTCTCGGTCGAACATCGAAAGGGGACAGAACAAGGCAATGTGGATATTTTAAGTCGTTTCCAACTTCCGAATCAAGGGGGAGCCCCATATTATACAGGCGGGGCATGTGACGAATCTGGAAAGCTTGTCCCTTCTCCCCCAGAGGGGACCCACCCCCTTTGAGGCTAGGGAGGTGAGTTTGCTATGCAAGACCCTCTGCAGGGGTCTGGACAAGTGGGAACTCACTGGGCGTGACTCCCCTCTTGGTGACAAGAATTCTCATTCAGAGTGGAACTCCCAATCCAAGATACCTTGTCTGCTTATATGGATGCGGAAAAGATTTTAATACCTCCTGTAACAACTATATTTCACAAAGATCCTTCTTTGCCTATATTCACTACAGGCAATGCTGATCGCAGACTGAATGACATGGTCAGCGAAGTAGGACACCATTCTGTTTATTCCTGTGATGTGTAGAAGAGGGGAAACTCCTATGGAGGTGAAGGAACGTCGTGGAGGGATGGAGCCACTCTGGGCCGCGGAGCCAGTGGCAGCGAGGAGGGCAAGCAAACCGCTAGCTGAACACCTGAGGGTTGGCATTCTACCAGACCAAGGAGCCGAGGTCGAAGAGGGAGTAGAGACGCAACACACCCATCTCATCTGGTGGTACGACCACAAAGAAGCTTTGGTGGGACGGTAGGCCAGTAAGGGACGCAGAGACCAGATCAAATGAGGGAGCCCAAGTCCCTGAGTTCCCCACATGTCCACCATAGCTCCAGAGACAAGTAGCCACGGGGAAAGCCAACGAGTTTACAGGAGACTGAGAAAGCCAAAGGAAAGCATACCATTACAAGGTATGAACATTGTGATTAACAGCTGGGAAAGCTATCAAGGTTACAGGAATCTGAAAAATCCAAGTGTGCAAATACCCTATGAAAGGGGGTTTGAGGAAAGTGCGAATATTGTGAATAGTGGCTGGAAATGCTATCCAGGTTACGGGAGCCTGAGAACCTGAGTGTACAAATACCATTATCTAAGGGAAAAGAAAGAGATGTGAACACTTGGAATTAAGGCTGAGAAAGCCACAGGAGTTACAGAGTTCTGACAGAACAGGCTGGACAGTTGCCTATGTGAAATAACTTGGGTGAAAGAAAACAAACTGTCTGAGGATCACAGGACTTTGGGGGAGGCCCAACGCCTTGAAGGAGGAAGTGTTTTTTTTATTTACAAGACATTCTGGAGAAACTGACATGTTCATAAGAAGAGACAGTTTTCTTTGATAAAAGGTATAAAACCCATAACTTGAAACAAAGAGTGCAAAGAATATCCTGCAGTGTAAAAAGTAACATTGAAACCTGAAAAAAGGCCAAATCTAAGTTGGGTCAGGCAGAAGCCCTGCTGCAGCTATTGTACAAAGCCTTCCCTTTTCCTTTTTAGTTATATGTTTTTCTAAAGTAGTAAGGCCAGTTAGTTGGATAGGATTCGGACCAAATAACTTTATTTTTTACTTTAACATCCACCCTTAGCTTTTGTTTTGCTAGGTAAGAACTTCTCTCATTTTGATAGGGCTGTTTAGGCGTTTTGGACGGTTATTTTCTTTTAATAAAACTCCTTAAAAATTACCTTCTTCTGGTTTACCACAACAATAAATTGGGCAGTAATTCTGTTGGACGGCATCTCCCCGGTTGACGGGAGAGCGCACAAACCATCAGCAGTAACAGTAATGCTGCCCCACCGTAATTACCATTACCACTGGAAAAATTAGGAATTACAGAACAGTAATTCTGCCGGTGAAATTACTGAGTGGTAGTTCCGCCGCCAATGCTGATGATTGATCTATTTAGGGCATATCAGTGGAAAACATCTATCCGCCGCTAGAGCCCAATATGGGTCAACATAAGGGACAAGGTAGTGGCAGTGGCCACTGTGCAGCAGAACGTGGAAGATTGCAGGAAGAGGTGGAATGACCTCAAGGCCCGTGCTGCAGTCTCATCGCCACTCATCACTGTCAGACAACTGCCATTGAGGGAGGCACAGAGCAGCCACTGCACCTTACCCACGGGAGAAGAGAGTGGCAATCATCCTAATGTTGGGGTGGTTGACAAGGGTCCCACAGGTAAAGAAAATTTTGAATTGCGCACGCCATATTGGTGGCTCGGGTGACAGCGATGTTAACATAATGTGGCAATTTAGTATGAATCGAGTGTAGCTAATGGGAATGAGATATGCGTTACTTTTAGTGGTGTTTTAGATGATACATTTTCGAATTGCATGTGCACAGCAAGATAAGTGTAAAAACTGCTGATACATTATAAACGCAATACAGGTGTTTCATGCCACATAGCGCTTAACAATCAGGCAGCTGAGAGCTCTACATGTGCATGCAATGTAAGAGATTTGCAATGGAAAATCAGTGTGAGGGGATATGGTAGTCCTGAATATACATGTATAGGTACACATGCATGGCAGTCTTTAGGAAAATAGGTTTGCGCAGTACAAATATATAGATATGGTTTGCTGCAGAGTTCTCTGACAAGTTAGGAATTGCGCTGGCTAAAAACCTGGGTTCGGCAATTGAACTCTTTGTGACTAAAAAACTAGTTTTACAAGGTTGGGAAAAGGCAGTAGCAGTTGCGATGAATATCATATAGTCAGTTTTGGGAAGGTCTTTTTATGGTCTAGGTGCATTGTGAAGGGAGATGCAATCTCTGTAAGTATATAGTAGTCTGTTACTGAATCACAGAAGGATTCTGTTCACCTGTTAGGGCTGGACAATTAAACCTGATGCGGGCTGCTTGCTAGGAAAGGTTCACTAATAGATCATGGATTTTCAATAGAGTTGTCAAGGTGTGGGTTGGGGCCATGTGGGCTGAAATGGTAAGTCGCATAGTTAAGAATGAACTGTGGACACCAACATGTTTAGGCGATAAAACCAGAAACAATACATCAAAAGGAAATGTGTTTGCTCTATTCCTCTTTACATCAATGACATTTCCATACAATAGCTGTGTGCGTCACAAGTAGGGGTAAAAGTTTCTAACCGGATGGAACCTGTGATAATTGAAATTGTTTGTAAGTTGTTTAAACTGTGTAACTAGGAGATGGGACTAGGACCAAATATGGAAAGGCCTCAGGTAGGGATGTTCTATAAATATGAAACATGCAATTATAAGTTAAAGAGGATGGTGCTTAGATGAATATATCCATTAAGAAGTGTGGAACTAAAGGGAATATGGTTACATTGTATAGGTTTAACCAATCATGTGTGGGGGGTGACTCTAACAAAACCTTTGGAAGTTTTTTTACTGTTGCAAATTGTATAAAATATGTGTTCTTTGTGTGGTTCAGGGAGACAGGTTAGTTTGACTCTGATGTCATCTAACACCTCCCAGCCGTTTGTACAATAAACCTGCTTTGCGGACAACGCGTGTAGGTACACTTTAAAGGTGGGCTTGCTTGAGGTTACAGTGATCAAAGGCCCAATCCTACATTTGGCGTCCCTGGGTGGGCCCAAGGCTCTCCGAGATATTAGGGGTCTACGGTCCACCCAGGTTGGCTGCGGAGCTTCTCTGCGGGGACCAGTCTTCATGCTTGACAAGGACGAGGGCTACAGGTACCATATTGGTTAGAGGCCTGTCTGCCCCACCCCCTGGAGGTGTTCTACCGTGGCCTGCTGTGCAGGCCAGATTAAAGGAGCACCACGTCGGAGCGCTTCGGGGTTCACATTCGTGAGAGTGCACCTTTGCCAGGTAAAGCAAGAGGGTAACAGGGGAAAATAAATATGTTTTTTTTTTATTCTTGGATAGGGCAGGATAGGTGTGCCTAAGGTTAGATGAGGTCAAGTAGGTTGGAAGAGAGTGTTTTTGGAGGAGTGAATGAATTGTTCTATGTTGTTTTTACCTTTTGCACATCCATTGTAAAGATAGTCTTGATACCCTTCAGGTCGCTTGTCTGGGTGGCAGGAGCCCTTGCCCTAGGGTGAGGTGGCATTTTATGGTAAAACCACCTGTAGATACCTTTCTGGAGTGTATACTTGGTAACCCCTTACTTTGTATAGATTGTGCGGACAGAGCCTGCGTCTCGCTTTTTCTTGGTTAGTCAAAGTAGTGAAGGGTATCTTCCTGTAGTTCAGGAAAAGACAGCACTGTGGTCGAGAGTGGTGTACTAGTAAAGAAGAGAGAGATACAGCAGTGTTGTAGGGGAAAACATTATGATCCTTTTTATGATCAAGTTAAGGAGACATCTCAGAGAAGTAAAGAGGATTTTTGGCCATCATGTGTTTTGATAATATGCTGTCTTTAGTGAATGCCTGAGAAGTGTCTGATTACCAAGACAGTAGCGGTGAAAGAGAGTAAGGAGAGTGAGTGCTGGAAATTCTTTTTTCTAAGAAAAGGGAAAGAAAAAGGGGATTTTTTTGTGGGTAGTAATTGTTGTGCTGTGGGTTTGGTTCTTGTGGTTTATATCACGATTTTTGAAAATGTGTTTGAGTTACATTGCTCTTGAGTATGGAGACTCCATTGAATCATTTATGTCAGGTGCTCCCCGGACATAAGGTGAACATTTTGAAATACCATTGAGAATGGTTGAGTGAAACGAAAGGCAAAATTCTTAATTCCTACCCTAATAAAAGGTCTTATGATAATGGTGTGATGAAGAACGTGCATACTTTCCTAATGACTAGGTTATAAAACTTTTAAAAAATTCTATTAAATGAAAAAATGACTAAGCATAAAAGTTCAAAATTGGAGAATAGATTGAATAGCTTGGAGTTATAGCGGTTGCATGAGAAGGACGGGAAGACCCATAAAATGATGACTGTGGAGGAGGGTGTAGGAGTTTCTTCCGCAACGCCACCATATATGGGTGCTATTCTTTGTCGCCCGCAGAAGGATATACTAACCCTGAGTTGTAACCTCCAAACTCTCCAGTAACCGCTCCGGCGGTTACAAGACGGACACGGAGGACACCCCTGTCAGCTCCACTATTCGAAAGATGGGATCATGAGGTGAAAAGGAGAATAACACCTTCTTTAGTAAAAGTTACTGATGGATCTCAAATGGAAGATGGAATGAGAAAAGTCTATTTGACATTTAGATCAGCACCGGAATTGGAGCTGAAGGAATAAGAGCAGCAGAGAACTGTGAGAGCAAGGAGCGATGCAGAGTTTAGAAGGGAGGAGGTGCCCCCGTCATTAGAAGGGAGGAGGTGCCCCCGTCACTAGAATAGAAGAGAGATTGCGGATGGTGGTAGAGAGGCAGGAACAACGGAAATGGGAGGAAGCAGTAAGGTTAGCAGAGAATGAAGTAATGCAGTTACAACAGAGCAGGTGTGAAGAACAGGAAGGAGGTAATAGGCAAGTGAAGGAGGTCGAGGAAGGGATTGTCAGATCCTCGTCAGGTTCGATAAATCAGTTATAAAGGGGTTTGGAGGAAGAGAGTGCTGCCGGAGGTATGGAATCAGAACAAGGAGAAGCAGCCTGCTATGGCAGTACTAAATATGTTTCTGCCACCACAGAAAGATTAGGGGATGTGGCAATAGGGACAGAGGAGGAATGGGAAACAGATGACGAACAGGGAGGACAAGGGATAGTAGTTATACCTCCTGCTTTAGAAGTAAATTGAGAAAGCATACCATGGAGCCTTTGGACACGTTGCGGACTCACATTGTCACAAGTCTCTCCCCGTCTCTACTGTTTTTGTTGAGTACTTGCGACCTTCTGGGATTTCTTCTTTTTTACAGTCCGGGATCTGTATAGACCCGAACGCTGATCTTCGGCGTCCAGCGTGAGGAAAGCGGTTCAGTTTCCAGGAGCGTTCAGAAAGACCAAGGTAACACCAGGAAGCAAACAAGTTACGCTCGGAGGCACGGAGGACCATGACTTGAGCGCAGAAGGTTTTCCAGGAGATTGGAGAGGGTAGGAATAGGACAGGTAATCAAGGAACTGGGAACAAGGAATCAAGCCAGAGCCCCGATCGAACTCCGGCAAAGTACGTCCAACTACAGGTAGCGGTAGCATTGAGATGCTCAGAGCTACGGGGGCGTGTCTCTCTTGTAGGATGAGCAGCGTGGACGCATAGACTGATCCAGAGTTTTCCGTTCCGAGCGGCCATGTTGGAAGGAATACTGCATGCAATCCTCTGCGAGTCAGGAGGACCAGAAAGGACATAGACGACGGTTCATGACAGTATGCCTCCTCTGAAAACCAGCTCCTCTCGGTTTGCCCGGATGGATCAGATGAAATCGTCGAACCAATCTGGGCGCATTCATGTTTGACACTGGTTCCCACGTACGCTCACTGGAAGGGTAACCTTTCCACTCAACCAGATATTGTAGTTGACCTTGTCGATATCTTGAGTCACAAATCCTGGAAACCTTGTATTCCAGTTGATCATTTACAATAACAGGAGTAGATCTAGGAGCTGTTCGGGATGACTGAATGTATGGTTTTAGCAGAGAAGTGTGAAAGACTGGATGAATCCTTTTCCAAGATTCAGGTAACCAAAGTCGAAAGGCCAGTGGGTTGGTGATTTCTTGTATGGAAAAGGGACTGTAGTATCTGGGAGCCAGTTTATTAGGGCGCAGGTGTCTAGGAAGGAGCTTCGAGGATAACCAAACCTTATCTCCTACTGCATAGGGAGGTCCAGGTCTTCTCTTAGAGTCAGCATAACGTTTGACATCTTTTCAGGCCCTTTCTAGGTTTTCTTTAACCTCCTTATGGACTGTGATGAGGTTTTCAATCCAGGAGTCTACTGCAGGTACTGGGGTAGGATGTGGGAGTACGGAGGGTAGGACAGATGGATGGAATCCTTGACTACAGAAGAAGGGACTGGTCTTGATAGCTGAGTGATCTGAATTGTTATAAGCGAACTCGGCCATAGGTATTAGGAGTGACCAATCGTCCTGAACTTTGGTGGCGAAACAACGTAGGTATTGTTCAAGAGTCTGGTTGACACGCTCCGTGGCTCCATAGGTTTGTGGGTGGTAGCCAGAGGATAAGGCACGTTGGATTCCTACAATACGACACACTTGCTTCCAAAACTGAGATATGTACTGGGGTCCTCGGTCTGAAATGATTTTGGAAGGCAGCCCATGAAGTCGGAATATTTGTTCCAGGAAAATTCTGGCAAGATCTGATGAGGAAGGTAGTTTGGATAAGGGTGTAAAATGAGCCATATGAGTAAACAAGTCAATAGTGACCATGATTGTTGTGTAGCCTCTAGAGGGTGGTAATTCCACGATAAAGTCAGTGGCGATGAATTCCTAGGGTCTTGTTGGTGTTGCTGGTTGGAGTAGGAGTCCGGCCGGCTTCTTATTATCATGTTTGTTCTGATTGCAAACGGCGCATGTTTGGACATGGATCCTAATGTCATCCTTCATCTTCGGCCAGCAAAACTATCTTTGTACTAAATGGAGAGTGTTGGTAATTCCACGATGTCCCGAATGTAAGGTATCATGACATAGCCTTGTGATTCTTTGTCTGAGTCCAGGAGTGGGAATAACTAGGCGATTGTCCTTGAATAAATATCCGTCCTTTGCTGTGAGATTCCATATGTTATGTCTCTTGTGCTCCTTCCAGAGGTCCGAAAGTCGAGTTTGGCCTTGGATATTCTCCAGGAGGGTGAGTGCTTGGGCAACAAAGATTGTGTGGGGAAACATTTTTGGAAAGGTCCGATCCTCAGGGTTTTCATAGTCAGGACGTCTGGAAAGGGCATCAGCAATTATATTCTGTGATCCAGGGACATGATGGATGTGGAACTGATACTGGCCAAAGAAGAAGGCCCAACGGGCCTGATGAGTGTTCCTACACTCCAAGGATTGTAGAACTTGAAGATTTCGATGGTCCGTACGGACCTGGACTGGATGCCTAGCTCCCAGGAGTAGATGTCGCCACTCTGTAAAGGCTTCGCAGATGGCTAATAGCTCCTTTTCCAAGACGTAATAATGAGTCTCACTGGGAGTCAGAGTTCGTGAAAGGTAAGCAATGGGGTGCTCCAATTTGTCCTCAAATTCCTGTTTTAGGACTGCTCCTACGGCGTAGTTAGAGGCATCCGTCTGCACTAGGAATGGCCGGTTAATGTCGGGTTAAGCTAGGATGGGGGCTTGAGTGGACTCTGTCTTTAATCGTTGGAATGCCTTGTCTTGGGCTGCGGACCAGAGAAATGAGGTATCTTTCTTCAAGAGGGAAATGATCGGTTGAACAATTTCAGAAAAGGACGGCATGAACTTTCGGTAGAAATTAGCAAGTCCCAGGAAGGATTGCATTTGTTTCACGGAAGAGGGAGCCAGCCAAGATAGTATGGCCTTTACCTTTGAAGGATCCATTCCAATTCCTTCTGGACTAAGGACAAATCTTAGGTAATGAACAGAAGTGATGTGAAATAGGCATTTCTCGGGTTTAGCCAGGAGTTTGTTTTCAAATAATCGTTGTAGGACTGCCTTAACATGCTCTTCATGCTTTAGAAGGTCCTTGGAGTAGATCAAGATATCATCCAGGTAGACGATGACGAAGAGGAATAACATATCGGAGAACACCCTATCCATGAAACGTTGAAAAACTGCTGGGGCATTAGCAAGTCCGAAGGGCATGACTAGGTATTCAAAATGGCCAAAGGGGGTTCTGAAGGCTGTTTTCCATTTGTCACCTTCTTTTATACGAATGAGATGGTAAGCACCCCTTAGGTCTAATTTAGTAAAGATTACTGCACCTCTGACTGCTTCTAGGATATCCGAGATGAGGGGTAAGGGATAACGGCCCTTGAGAGTACACTGATTTAGACCACGGTAGTCCAAACATGGTCTGAGTTCCTTGGTATCTTTCTTTGGAACGAAGAACAATGAAGTGCCCGCTGGAGATTTGGACGGGCGTATGGTACCGTTTTCCAGGTTAGTATCCAGGTATTCTTGGAGAGCCCTCTTTTCAGGTTCAGATAATATAAACATTCTGCCGAAAGGAATCACTGCAGAGGGCTCGGTATCGATGGCACAATCCTCTGGTCTGTGAGGAGGTAGAGCTTGAACTATAGCGGTCGAAAAGACATCAGAAAAGGCTTGGTAGGCTCTGGGAATCTGGATGATGTCAGAAACGGTGACTGGATTTTGTTGGTTCTCTTGAAAGTCTTCAGAAGGCTTCGGTACGGTATCCAGGGATAGGTAGTGAGCCATACAATATTCAGATCCAAGAAACAGTGAGCCGGCTGCCCAATTGATGTAAGGATTGTGCCTTTGTAGCCAGGGCATTCCGAGAACCATCAGATAATGGGCTGATTTAATGAGGTCAAATTTGATCCTCTCTTGATGGTGATTAATAGAAAGTAGAATCTCTTTAGTCTGAAGGGTAATGGGTCCTGAGGAAAGAGGCCTTCCATCAATGGCCTCTACTGGTTGCATTGTTACTCGGCTTTCATGTGGAATGTTGTGAGCAGTGACCCAATCTTGATCTAGAAATACGCTCATGGCTCCACAGTCAACTAATGCCAGGATGGGGTAGGATTCTGTCTTGGAAGGAGATAGAAAGGCCTGAAGAACCACAAGGTTATTTTGTCCAGAAGAGTTCAAGGATGGAATTGATGTGGAGCAAACATCTCTCTCCCGACACTGTGCTCCATCTAGGATCGGGAGCTGGCGTTTCCCGAACGCCGTGGAGGAGCAATAGGACATTCTCTCACCAGATGTTTATCGGAGGCGCAATACATGCACAGACCAGTATGGATCCGTCGCATCCTTTCTTGAGGGGTAATGGGTCCATGGAAAGCTCCTAGTTGCATAGGTTCGGGGTCCTGGGTAGAAGGAAAAGTAGGCTCTGCTCTAGGAGCATGTTCCGTGCTGGTCTTTTGGAAACTCATCTTAGACTTCTTTTTCTCTGCTCTTCTTTCTTGGATTCGGAAATCTATCTGTAAGGATGGGTCCATAAGAGCCTGGAAGGAACTTGGGTGGGCCACCCTTGCTAGCTCATCTTTTATTTCTTCGTTCAGCCCCCTTCGGAAGAGAGTAAAACTAGTTTCTGGAGACCAGTCTGCTTCCTTTGCAAGTTGTTTGAAACGAGTAACATAGGTGAGCATATCCTGGGACCCTTGTTGAAACTCGAGTAGTCTCTCTTGAGCACTGTACACTTGTTCTGGGCGATCAAACATTTCCTTAAGGGCTCTCACAAAGCCATCATAGTCATCCAAGAGGGCATCGCCTGAATTGACCGGGGGGTTGCCCAAGTCAATGCATTTCCAGTGAGGTGTGAGATCATAAAACCCACCTTTGCTCTAGGAGTGGAGAAATAGTAGGGTTTGAAGGTGAAGTGAACTAGACACGAATCAAGGAAGGCGCGGAGAGTCTTGGAAGAACCATCATACTTGTCCACTATTCCTCCCAACAACACACTTTCTTTTGTCGCTGAATCACGTGATAGAACTAACTGCTTTAATGCAGCGTTCTCTGCCTTGAGGTTCTGTACCTCTATTGTTAACTCCTGCATGCCTCGCATGAGGTCTTGAATGGCGGCTTCCATCTCTGTATCTGTATCGTTTTTAAGGCGTCTCAATCTGTCACAAGTCTCTCCCCGTCTCACCTGTTTTTGTTGAGTATTTGCGACCTTCTGGGATTTCTTCTTTTTTACGGTCCGGGATTTGTATAGACCCGAAAGCTCATCTTCGGCGTCCAGCGTGACGATAGCGGTTCAGTTTCCAGGAGCATTCAGAAAGTCCATTGTAACACCAGGATCCAAACAAGTTACGCTCGGAGGCACAGAGGACCGTGACTTGAGCACAGAAGGTTTTCCAGGAGATTGGAGAGGGTAGGAATAGGACAGGGAATCAAGGAGGTGGGAACAAGGAATCAAGCGAGAGCCCCGATCGAACTCTGGCAAAGCACGTCCGACTACAGGTAGCGGTAGCGTTGAGACACGCAGAGCCGCGGGGGCGTGTCTCACTTGTAGGATGCGCAGAGTGTAACGCATAGACTGATCCGGAGCGTTCCCTTCCGAGCGGCCATGTTGGAAGGAATACTGCATGCAATCCTCTGCGAGTCAGGGTCCAGGAGGACCAGAAAGGACGTAGACGACGGTTCATGACACACATGGCTGTAGAGAGAGGCAGAGGACAGATGGGAAAGCCCTAGTAAAGGTAGGGGCAATTCAATTTCCACGACTCCAGAAAGGTCAGGGGAAGGCGTAATAATATCCCGTGGTCACACATGGATCGGAATAATCTAATAAAGACGCTTCCTTCGCTCAATGCAGGGGCGGGGAAGTAGATTTATGCTTTGGAAATCCGGGGGTTCAATTGAACACGAACGCCCATGATGGAGCAGCCTTTAATAATTATAGGGCAGAAGTTTGGGGGGCATTGAGAATGATGTACCCCGATGTGCCCGATATAAACTATCTTGGCGAAAAAATTAACCTAGATGAGGATCCTACAGCCCAGATTCAGTTAACTCAAGATATGTGGAGGGCAGGGACGGGAGAAGCATGGGACAAGAATGTGGCTATCTTCTACCACATGTTAAAAAAAGGGCCCCCCAAAGAAGTTCAACACGACCTGGCTAAAGTAGTAGGAATAGAGGCCAAGAGTTGGCAGGAAATTCAAGCAAACATTGTACATTTTTGTAAAAGGCAGCAGGAGAAGGAGAAGTAAAGCATGGAGCAAGCACAGATGGCTGAGGCCAAGCTGGTTCAGAAAAAGTTGGCAAAGATTTGTTTAGAAGGAGCAATGATAACAAGCTCCATAGAGGGACAGCAGAGACAATCAGGACAGCAGGCACAAATGGAAACCGGAATGGGACAAGGATAGATGGATGGATATATACCTGGACCGAGACCAATGAGAGGGTTTCCACGGGGTCGGGGTGGATTTTCACGGGGTGTTGGGTCATTTCACAGGTTGGGAGAGATGGAGCCCCGGTTTAATGGGCCGATGGGAGGAGGTTATGGAGGGTATGGAGGGCAGTGTTGGGCATGCAGGAGAATGGGACACGTAGCCAGGGACTGTCGAAGCTGGCTGAAATATTTCAATATTACCTGTCCCCCACAAATGAATCCCGCAACTTTGCCATACGCCCCACACTCTGTGCCATTGCAACAAGTCCAGGTTGATCAAAACCCAAGAGCTAGATAGGGACAGATCTATGCACCCCAACCGATCGTGTCAGCCCAGGCACTGGTACCGGTACAGGCTTGGGATAAAAACCCTGTACCCCACGGGAGAGTCACCCACTGCACGGAGCAAGTGTGTTCGGAGGAAATCCTTTTTTGCCCCCTGGCGCTCATGTGTATCAGGAATAGGACAGCCCACAGGGATCTCTGATGTATCCAGTTCTATCGGTTACTAATGATCCGGAGGAGGACCCTTGGATAGGAGTAAAGGTAGGTGAGCAGACATTTTCATTTATGATTGATACAGGAGCTACGAAATCATGCATCAAAGAAGGTGATTTTCCACTGTCAGGCAAAACGATTGAACACACGGGGATTTTCTGGGGCTGCCATGTCGGTTCCTTATACTAAGGATCTGTGTATGTGTAGGTAACCAGATTTTATCTGCTCACTTGTTATACTGTAAGAATACCTCGGCAAATCTTTTGGGAAGGGACCTCCTGAGCAAGCTTAATATGTTGATTACTTTTTTGGAAAGACTGCATACTATGCTCGACTCCAGGATTGTACCCGGTGAGAGAAGCAGCGCCTTTCCCCATGTATTACAGCGCGACTACGGGGTGCCAGTGCATTCAGCATTATTTCTGTATGGGGTGATAATAGTGTTGAGTTGGGGCCCGGGAATAAAAGAGATCAAACATGGCGTGTACCTCTTGAATTTTCATTTTGGCCTGCTGAGTCACAGAAGATAGCACCAAGGACTATTGTTACCATTCTGTTAGAAGCAGTAGTTGTCAAGAAGGACAGGGTGGTTCTTTCTGGCACTGATGAGGAAGGAGGCGAATGGCGCACAGTGTTGTGTATCGATCAACCTTATCGTTAAGAGACGTGTCCAATGAGCAATTGTTTGAGGACACAGAAGACAAACGAGAGATGGTCTTTGAGATTGGGGTGCATTTCCAGGTAATGCTAGAGCAAAGGGAAGTACCACAGACTATGCTTGTCGTTAGGAAAACATTGCCATATTGGATTGGATTTGGAGAAAGTGCCAGATCACTTGTGGACCAGCAATCCTCATGATGTGGGGTCGTTGAAAAGTGTAGGAGCAGTACAGATTAAATTAAAATCCGGAGCAATATTGCCACGAGTTAGTCAATACCCAATGTCTAGGGAGGCAGACGAATGAAGGCATTGTCAAAACAACCATCTGTATCCCTATGTAATATGGTCATCTACCCCGTGAAGAAAGCAAAGGGGTACACAGTTAGAGGATGGGCCAGGATTTGTGACCTCTGAACAACATTGTTGAAGCAGAGTTTCTGGTGGTACCAAATCCTGCCACCATTCTCTGTAATATCCCTACTGGTTCGACCCATTTTACAGTAATTGATTTAAAAAACTACATTTTCTCGGTCCCCTTACACCCTGATTCCCAGTACCTCACAGCATGTACGTATCGTGGGCATAGATTTAAGCACACAAGGTTACCCCAGGGGTACTGTGAATCCCCAAGTGTTTTTAACAAGGTCATTCAAATGGATTTGGGTCATTTACAAGTGCCCAGTATCGTAATTCAGTATGTGGACGATGTATTGGTCTGTAGCACTTCAGAAGAGCAGTGTTGAGGAGACACAATCGAGCTCCTCACCCTGCTCACGGAAAAGGGATACAAAGTGGACGAAGATAAATTGCAGTATTGACAGACAGAGGTAGTATATTTGAGACAGGTAATATCGTCTGCAGGGAGAAAGGTTATGTCTGGGTGAGCCACCACAGTCCAGAATACGCCTCAGCCAGTTACAGTAAAACAGATGCAGCAGTTTCTGGGGAGCTGTAACTATTGTAGGTCCCGAATTTTTGACTAATCTAGTTACACAAGGCCCCTACTTCAAGCACTTAAGGAAGCACAGAAGGAGAAGGGTCCGATAAGATGGTCAGAGGAAATGAGAACATGTTTTCAGGAACTTAAGACTGCCATCAGTAATGCTCCAGTTTTGGCAACCCTGTATTATCATAAACCGTTTTTTCTATTTTCTCATACAGATGGAAAGGTAATGACAGCAGTCCTGGCTCAGAAAACATAATAATAATAATAATAATAATAATAATAATAATAATAATAATTTGGAATTTATATAGCGCTACAAACCCTCAGGTATCTGAGCGCTGCTTATTATTACCCACGGTGTGTGGTGCTCATTATGTTACAAGTCCTTGGCTTACTACAGCAGGCTTTTGGATTCAATTATGCAAGGTAAGTTTGCATTTGAACAAGTTTGCATTTGAATATGCGGCAGCAGCTTTTGCGATACAAAGGCCTTCAACCATTACTATGGGCTGCCCAGTGACATTGTATGTTGAGCATGCAGTTTCTGCTATCTTGGAAAAGTCTAAGTCTACTTTGACAACCCAAAGAGTATAAGAGTATGAAGTTATTTTGTCAAATGCGTCTATACATCCGGTAAGGTATCAGCTACTCAAACTGGCAACATTCTTAGCCGAACCAGTGCAACCTAAGAACATTGTCCACGACTGTGCAACTTATGAGGGAGCAGAAAAAGAGAGGATGAATGTTAAGGAGGATACCTTGGAAGGAGGCAAGGTACTCTCTGTTGACGGGCCATCAACAATTGATCAGGGCACTGGTGAGAGGCAAACAGGGGTGGCTGTTGTAGCTGTTGTGGATGGGGAACACTGGGTTAGAGTGGAGAAACGACTGCCTCTCCATTACTCTGCACAAGCGGTGGAACTAGTGGCACTCATTGAGGGGCTAGAGATGAATAAGGGAAGGCAGTCACTATCTACTCTGACTCTGCGTATGTCACCTCCACGGAACATTCTGGGTTATCTAGATGGAAGAAAAGAGGGTCCTGACAGGACCCCAGTCCAGAATGCCTCCCTGTTATCCCAACTAATCAAAGCTCTAACATTGCCCTCAGAGGTAGGAATTGTGAAGTGAGCAATGCAAACAAATAGAACTGATTTAATAGCGCTTGGTAATGATGCTGCAGACAGAGCGGCAGAGGAAGCAGCATACTTGCCCTTTTTAGATCCTCCAAAAATGGAAATGGTGTCCTAACAGGTACAATGAGAGTCCTGTATACTACAGTACCTTTGCTTCAAATAGTAGAAATGCAGGGAAAGGCACCTCAAGAGGAGGAGCAGCTCTGGGCAATGGGGGGGGATTATGCTCTCACCCACAGACTTATTGTGGAGACAGGAGTTGACAGGACAGGTACTAATGCCTGTAGAACTACTTCTTGTCGCTCTAGAGCAGCTACACAACCCATCACATATGTCCAGACAACAAATAGCAACAGTGCTCCAAGAGGAGTGGTTTATACCAAATGTTCATTTACAGGGAAGTAGGTTTGTAGGGAATTGTGTAGTTTGTAAAACATGTAATCCTGGTAACACCATGAAAGCAGTGACAGGGGTTATTCCCCGGCCTACAGGTCAGTTGAGAAAACTTCACATTGACTTTGTTGATATGATACAGAAGTGTAATAATTTCAGGTATTTAATTGTAATTATGTGTCCATTTTCCCAATTGCTTGAGGTTGATCCCTGCATGCACTCTGATGCAAAATTGGCAGCAAAATTTCTGGTGAGGGAGGTATTTCCATGGTGGGGAATATGTGAAGTCCTGAAATCAGATATTTTATTAATGCATTATTTGACGCGATTGCATCCCTTCTGGGGATTAAGCACAGGTTGTGCTTGGCATATCACCCACACGCCAACGGGATAGTGGAAAGGCTTAATGCTTTGCTTAAAATGCAGTTCTGTAAATTATGTTGTGAATTGGTTGTACTGTCTTACGTTGTCCCTGTTTTACTTACAGAATAAGCCAAGGAAAGATTATCACCTCAGTCCTCATGAGGTGGTGAAGGGGCCTAGATTGTATAGACCCCTCTCACCCACACGCACAGGTTCAGACACACATAAGTCATCAGAGATACTTGGAGAACAGTTTGGGGAATATCTTCAGGCCTTGACTAAGAGCGTTAAGATTGCGTCTTCTCAGGGTACAGCATCACACCAGCAAGCAACGGGGAAAAGACAGCAATGAGCAAGAAGATCAGCAGCAACCATTGTTACTCCCCTGCGGACTCATACTACGTTCCTTTTTTCCCTGCTGGAATGAACAGCTTTTCCGTGGGCCTCATTGAGTGATATTTGCTACAACGAATGAAGTCAAAGTGGAGGGAAGCAAAACTTGGATCCACGTCCATGAAGTACGAAGGGATACCGGAGTCCCTCCACTGACACCTGGGGAAGAGCAATCCTAAAAAGATAATTGTGCCCTAAGGAAACACAGTTCATGCTGGTGAAAGGGGGAGGGGGCGCACAGAGATTGAGAATTGTTATTTGTTATTCACACTGTAAAACAAAAGAAATTTTAAAAATGTGTATGAGAAGGTGTAGATCTATTTCTCTATTAATTTATGTAGTATATGTTCCCAATAGTAGGAATGTAAATGGGTCCGAGTTATCAAGTACTATGATGATGTAAATTTAGAAACAGTAAATGACGCTCACAGCTTCACATCAGATAATTCGTGGTATCATGATGTGAAGAGGGTGGGGCGAGAGAGAGCGACAGAGTTGTGTTATGTTTGCTCTTTTAACCACCATGCTTCCGGTTTCCCTAGATTATTTATTCCCAGTGAGGTAGAGGTAGAGGAGGCACAGTGTCTAGTGCGCCTAGCCTTGTGTAGGGTCCGAGGGCAGTTTCAGGGCCAATCTGTAGTAGCAACCACCCTTCCAGTCGAAGAAGAATGTTTACCTTTAGATGGGGAAAAACAGAAGGATGTCGTTACATGCAAAGAGTACAGTTCAATATTGAAGCACTAATCATCGTGAACAATAAATGGGAGCAAGGGGTGAAGAGTTGCAGAACAGGAGTATTGGTGGGACTTCCTGAAGAAAGGGTGGCACAAATAAACAGTATGTGTAAGCGTATGGAAAAAGTATATGAACTTTTTAACATGGCTCAAGGAGCCAGAGAAACCTGTTAAGATCCAGTTACTTACACATTTTTCTTTTTTCTTTTAAGGGCGATCGCATAGTGTCTGCAGGCACGAATCGAAACTGCAGCATCACGCTTCGCATCGCTGATCTAGTGTTACTCACGGTTGAGCTGATCAGGCCGGGGCGTTGCTCCAACCTCGAATCAACAGAAAAGAGGGAGCAAAGCTGAAATAGTTCAGCCCAAGCTGAGGTGTTCCCCCAAGGGGATCACCCAGAACTAGGCCTCCTCAACTTGAGGAGCTCTTTTAGGCAATATACCCCTCTGTCTTGAGAAACCCAGGTAGAGGAGTTGATTCCTCAAAAGAGCGTGGATGTCCACACCGCAGTACCAATGCTGCAAGAAAAATTCAAGATATTAGATAATATTATGACACGATTTCATAAATGGAGTGCCCTAGAAAGGTGATTCTACCTGTTAAGGATGGACAAGAAAACAGAAGTAGGAATGGTATCGGTAGAAGACCTGTAACTAAAGGGAGAAGGAAGGCACGTAAATTCACTTATAAGACAGGAAAGGTAGCAATAAAGCCAAAATCAGCTTACCAAAAAGGAATTTAGTGGACTTCAGGTAAAGAAACAACGGAGGTATAAAATAATAAAGAGGAAGGTTAGTAAGGGTAATACTTCCCGGACGGCACAAGGGACGCAAACTAGAGTCGGGCTGGTGCACACAACAGTGTAGCGTCCAGGAGTGCACGTTTGATCCAAGAAGTGTCTTTGAAAAAACAGCACAATCCAAAAGAATGAAAATAATGTTCAATTTCCAAAAGTTGTAGGTGTCAAGGCGAATAGAGGATTGGTTGGGTTGTATGACAGGTAGTATGTTGGATGGAAGGTATTTACTAGAATGACCCACTGGAGTTAACATGTAGGAAACCAAAACAGAGTTCAAGCGGTTCACCTGTGGATTGCAGCGGTAGCGGTGTGGTGAGCTTCCCGGTAGCAGGACCTTGTCCCCAGGGGAGCGGAGTTGGAAGATGAGCCGCTGAAACGGTAAGGTGGAAATGAGATCAGATCGCTCAGAGGGCATGGGTAATGGAATACGAGCAACTGCTCGAGTACGTCAAAGACGTATAGTCCGGTTCGCCAAAATTAGAAGGGGGAGACAGGAGCAAGTCGAGAGAGAATTCACAAGTACAAAATAACAAATTATCCAAGAACGAAACAGGACAGAATAACGCTAATTAGGAGCAGCGTCTTCCGGGTGTCGAACGCTTATGTGCGTTTGTCAAGGGGCGGAGTCTGCCCTTGTCCCGGTCAGCTGACTAGGCACGTGACCCGCTCATATTGTGGCACGGGAAGCGCTACGTCTCCATGGCAACTGCCAACGCTGCAGAAACGAAGAAGCAAGTCACCAATACCTGCGGCAAGGAAACCGGGGCGTAACATCTAGCTGGAAGTACGGCAGCACTTCTCAACTTGTACTGGTCATGTGGACCCTTTTCCTACAAGCAATTACCCCCGTCCTGGCGAGGCATTTGCAGTCTCACCACCTTGCATGTGCCCGTCCTTGTGGTTACCCAGAGCAACCTGCCATTCTCAAAATCCAAATATGAGTCTTCATTTGTGCCCTCTTTGTCCCCAGTGCCCCTTGCATCCCTTGTGTCATCAGACATGGACAATTCAGGAACTTTACAGACTTTTGTAGAAACGATCGATAAGATCCAACTACATCTTATCAGCATCCACTGAGGCTTTTATGAACATTCCAGAACAATGTTGACTATTTAGCCGGACAGAGATGTTTTTTTACTTCCCTTTTGGCCCCTGGTGCACAGACTGTGGCCAACTTGAAGTGGTTACACATTATTCACTATGAATTATTATTATTTATGAATTCCTCTAATCAGCATTTAGTGCAATTAAATAAGAACTCAGGGCCTTGAGACTTGTAGCATCGCAGAATCGGTATATCCTCTCCCTCCTAATGGATATGGAGGGCGGGGTTTGCCAGAAGATCAGGAGTACGTGTTGCACATATGCACCTCCCAATGATTTGGAAAATAATGGAACTCTGGCCCGAACGATTGCCGCATTGCACAACCTGAAGGGATTCATGGAAAGGGAGGCGGGAATTGCTGATGACTCTTTTTTGGAATCTCTTTTTTAATGGATGCTTTCATGAATTAGCGTAACTATGAGAATTTGTATACATATTTTTGCTTTTTTATGATCTTTTGATCCTGTCAACTATGCCTACGGTGCTGCTTGCCAAAATGCCTAAAGCCGCTGCTATGATGGTCGTGACCCTGGCTAGGGCCACTGTCATTCCATCTTCCATTGGTACTCAAACTGATTTTGAAATGAATACAGGAGTAACTTTATGTCCTCCACCAGGTTGGGTGAATATGTAGGACAACGGGTAGATTGTGGCATTGGTAGAACAGCAAATTGGGATTGTCCAGCGGAGGAGCATGGGTGCGAGGGGACTAATATGAGAGATGGCTGTAAGGTTTCATTCCTCTGTGAAGGTGAAATTGATGAGTTGGACATTTGTCTGTTAGTTAATGTATTAACTAAAGGAGGGAATGTTGGGGTGGTTGATAAGGGTCCCACAGGCAAAGAGAAGTTTGAATTGTGCACGCCATATTGGTGGCTGTGGTGACAGTGATGTTGACATAATGTGGCAATTTAGTATGAATCTAGTGTAGCTAATGGGAATGAGATATGCGTTATTTTTAGTGCTGTTTGTGTTTTAGTTGATACATTTTCTAATTGCATGTGCACAGCAAGATACGTGTCAAAACTGCTGATACAATATAAACGCAATACAGGTGTGTCATGCCACATAACAAGCAGGCAGCTGGGAGCTCTACATGTGCATGCGAGGAAAGAGATTTGCAATGGGAAAATCAGTGTGAGGGGATGTAGTAGTCCTGAATATACATATATAGGTACACATGCATTGGGGTCTCTAGAGAAATAGGTTTTGGGCAGTATGAATATACAGATCTGGTTTGCTGCAGAGTTCTCTGACAAGTTAGCAATTGCGCTGGCTAAAAACATGGATTGGGCATCTGAACTGAGTGACTGAAAAACTAGTTTTAAAGGTTGGGGAAAGACAGCAGCAGTTGGGATGAATATCAGATGGTCAGTTTCGGGCAGGTCTTTTTTATGGTCTAGGTGCATTGTGAAGGGGAGATACAATCTCTAAGTATGTAAGAGTCTGTTATTTCATCACAGGGGGATTCTGGCCACCTGTTAGGGTCGGACAATTAAACCTAATGAAGGCTGCTTGCGGGGAAAGAAGCACCGATAGATCATGGATTTTCAATAGAGTTGTCAAGGTGTGGGTTTGGGCCATGTGGGCTGGAATGGTAAGGGTGGGCCTACTGTTGGTTACAGCGATCAAAGGCCCAATCCTACACTACTCCTGGAAGCGTTAGAAGGGATTGGGGCAGCAGAGGCGGGAGCTGGAAGCCCACCAGAACCAGATGAGCACAAAAGCACACCATGGTGGAAGGGAAATATGAAGACAGTGCATGTGTCCCAGTCAGGATTAGGCTAACACACAGGTGACAATGTTGATGTTGAGTCCCTTGCGGGCTCTCTGTCAACAATGCCACAGGAATATGTATGACAACCCATTCCATGTGTACACCTGGAAGTTCCACCATGTGGCAAAAAATGAAAACAAATGTGATGACTGTAGACATCAACAGACTAGTCACCTCATGCACCCTTGACAGCCGGAATTGCACAATGTCATGACCAGCAACTCAGAAATACCTCTGGTCATGCCATATGCAGCATGTCAGTGATTGTTATAACATGGCCCCCACACATGAGCCAACACATGTGCCATACAGCATCAAAAAAGGGATCCACCTTATCGCAAGCATGACAGAACACATGTGGCTGAGCAGACACCCTACACAAATGTAGTCCTAAGACTGTATCTATTTGCACCAACATCCCATGAGACAAGCCCTAGCCGCCACACCAGGATGATGGCAGACATGCCCTCTGTATCAGTCATAGACCAGCCAAGTAATCTTTAAGGTGCATAGGCAACTCATACTCCAGTGCACTGTGAACAGGACAGGCATGAGCCCCAAATACGTAGGTGGACCCAGGCCCCTGACCGTTTCATGTTCTATGCATGAACCTGCCACAGTAAACCTAACAACTGAATCTAGGTCTTTACTCTCATTACAGGCACACAAAGCAGCCAGGGTGGAGGTGCCAGTGGCAGTGTTGTAGCACCTCCACATGCCGTGCCCATCAATGTAGCAGTAGACCCTGCAACCCCAAGCACCTCTTCTGCCACCCATGCACCCCAGATATCAGGCATTTGCTGCAAGGCCACAGCCAAAAAAGCTGGATCAAAGGTGGGCCTGGAAACAGCTGCCACCTCTACTGGCATTGTCACCCCTGTAATGACACCTGTACCGGCCACTGACACCAAGCTGCCTGCCCCCACATCTGCTGCTGCACCCATCACCACCTCAGTGGCAAATCCGTCAATTCCCTTGCTGGTTGTACCATTCCTCACCTCAAATGCCAGCAGTGTGCCTGGGTTAAGTAGAGCAGGATTACCACTGGCGATCACTACCACCAGGCACCCTTTGTTGGTCACCAGCATCGGCTCTTTGTCACCAGTCAGGAGTGGGGCTGGAGTTGACCTGCCCTCTTCCAGGCCACTCCTGTCAGGCCTTGGTTCTCCTGGGATCATTCCTGCCCAAACACCTGTTGCTGTAGTGCTGCAGTCACTCACACAGCCTTGTGTCAGTGATGATGCTTCAGGTGGTGGCAATGCAGAAATCTTTGAGAGTGATGTCACACCAAATACCTCACCTGTTCGTCCACATTCTGACCTGTCCAGTGATGCCTTAAATGCAATGTGGGAGAGCTTCAGAAGAATGGAGCAGCAGCAGGAGAGGATGGAAGAGCTCACAGATCTCCACCTACAGCATGCACAGGCAATGTTGGATGCTGTGCAAGGGGCCACAAGGAGTATAGCCAGGGAAATGGCACATTAGTGGCAACATCTATCTTAGTCTACACTGGTGAAAACTGTGGTGGGACAGAGGGTGTGGGAACCTACTAAGGCACTGTTATCTGGCCAGGAGAATATGCAGAGGGCACTTCGCCTCACAATGCAACACTTGCATGGTCTAGATTCAGTCAACTCTGCCTCTGCTACCCCTCTAGAAGGGTCACAAGCAGGGAGTCCACGTAGGACGTAATTGCACACTGCCACACTGTTGTGTCCTATTGTGTATGGTGGGGTGCTTTCCTTTCTGCTACCATGGGTGGCCACCTAGGCCCAGCATCATATCTGAGGGGTAGGAGAGGGGTGCTGTACCACAAGAATGCATTTTCAGTTATGGTGTCCTATGCATTCCGGGATTTCTGGTAGCTTCATCCCGAATGCTTTAGTGTAGGGCATAGCATGAGGTATTTGTGAGGCCATTTGGACCTTACAACCTCCTTCCTTCACTTCCACATTCAATTTTGTGGATACATACCTAGGTGCTGTCCTCTGTGGGTCTCCATGTACGCACGAAGGGTCGTGCTCGTTCAACCGCATTATCATTGGAATTATGAAGGTTAGCAAGTGCCACACTTAGGTAGAATTGCAAACATTAGTCTGCGTCGCATCTAGATAGGATTGTGAATGTTAGCAAGTTCCAGACCTAGATGGAATTACGAAGGTTAGCAAATGCCATAATTACATTGAATTCTGAAAATTAGCCTGCGTCACATCTAGATAGGATTGTGAATGTTAGCAATTGCCACACATCGATGGAACTGTGAATGTTAGCACGTGCCACGCTTAGATGGAACTGTGAATGTTATCAAGTGCCACACTTAGATGGAATTGTGAATATGAGCATGTGCCACACTTAAATGGAATTATGAAGGTTATTAAGTGCCACACAGATGGAATTATGAAGGTTAGCAAGCGCCACACTTAGATGAAATTGTGAATGTTAGCATGTGCCACAATTAGATAGAATTATGAACATTAGACTGCATCGCATCTAGATAGGATTGTGAAGGTTAGCAAGTGCCACACTTAGATGGAATTATGAATGTTAGCATGCGCCACACTTAGACAGAATTGTGAATGTTAGCATGTTAAATGTTATATAACCCACTAAAAAAAAGGACAAACTTTCTGCATACTAAACTCACTAAAAAAGTAGCACAACCATCTCTCGCACCACAAGCCGCACGCACTTCACCACACCGCAACAACACATAAGCCGCACCAACAGCATACGATGACTGACATCCATCCAATACTCCCACCAAAGCATAGTGCACAGTGTATACCGAGATGAAGCTGCCAACAGACCACCACACCTCTCACTATCCTACTCCCTCTTCACCTTACTAACCCATCCTGCCTTCTTGTTTACAGATCCGTCAGAGCGCCTGGGGACCAACTCCGTTGGTGATGGTGCGTAGTACAAATACCTTTAACATTGAACATCATGCCTTGAACCTATGAAACAGGCGCAGCAGTGGGTCACAGTGAGGTCTGTGTTGCATGTACATTGCACATTCAAGGAACGGTACTGTTTCCTGTTTCGAAAGACATGCTCCGATACCCGGAGTGCCACCAATGCCACATGTGTGCAGTCCAGAGCTGCTATTACATTGGGGAAGTGGGCAGTGGTGTCAAATCTGGCCTTCATGGGATGGACCTCTGTAGGGGTGCTGGGCTGAGAGATGTGCTGGTGCACATGTTTCACATGTTTCGGTAGTGCATTCAACACTTGTCACAGCCCTTTTGAAAATGTTGGTTGCAACATGCCATGCAGCATCACGAGGGTGTGCTATGTGCCTGTGGTACAGAAGTACAGGAATTATCCCAGCTTCAGCAGCAGTGGTATGACTGTTCGTAAGTTGATGGTACTCTCAATGACAGGCTGTATAAGGGTGAGGATGAAAGCAATAGTTTTGCGGTTTAGACGTTACATTGTTATCAACTGTGCATCTATCAGTGTCCAGGGCGATGGTCTGACTGTGGGTATGGCTGCCTCCTTCCCGTGAGTCTCCTCCACCTTGACCCTGGTGGGTCCCTTCGTTGCTGCTGGTGTGCTATCGTCTGTAGGCCGGGGTCAAGTCCTAAAAATTAAAGTGGGGGGACTCAGCAACAAACGTAATGGGATGTGATGTCGCCCGAAATTAGCATATCAAGGTGAAATATGCGCCTTTCATTAAATTGGCTTTGCATAACCACCCAAATTGCACAGGACGAATGGCATTGCCTTTCATAAAATCAACACATACAAAACCAAGACAGGATATTTTCTTCTAATAGTGTTTTTGAAAACGTTAACATGTGTGCATGTGTTAAACTCCAAGAACCAATACAAATGTTTTCCATGGGACTTGCTGTACCAAAATGGGATATTTCACCTTTAGCTGTTTACTATTTTCACTTCACTTTACAACTTTATTCGTCCAAAAAGGCCATCAAAGTACAGCCTAAAAATACATTTCCTGTGCAAAATTACAACATAAACATCAGAACACAAAAAATGCCACCAAACAAAGCTTTTGACCCATGGTCAACAACCACCTCCCCCGTGTCTCTTATGGCACCCAACGCGCCTTGGGCCCAAAGGGATAAGATTAGCCCCTGAGAGGGGTTGATTACCAATGATGTCGCCCAAAGGGAACAGGTGTCCAGTATCGAGGGAGGAACTCACTGTAATCCCACTTTGTCTCGTCCACCCATGACGGTTGCATTTTTCCATAACATCCCTGACCATATAAGCGTCCCTTAGAACCCGTTTGGCAATGTCCGATTTAGCAAGACATGAGGAAAGCCTGGTGAATTTTAGCAGAGAACCCCTGGACACAAACCCACAGTCCCCCATATCCCGCATCCAGTGAAGGCATTTATTCAGAAGAGCATCCCTTGGTTCTCTTGAAACAGGAGAAAGTTTAGGAACCCCATGGAGGAACACCGTATTACTACCATGTCCTTCACATAGATGATGCCTAGACAAAGATCTCCCGTGGCTGGGGGTTAATGCATTGGCTGCCAGCCCTGCTGAATGCGCCCTGCCCTCAACCATCACAAGAGGGTTCCGCAGTGGTAGAGACTCACCCCCCATGGCTGGGCTCCCTGTGGGCTCCCTCCGTGGGAGTAACATTGGGTGTTGAACCACTGCTGTGCGGCTCTTCGTGGGTGGGGAAATCAAAAGTGTGGGGACAGGGGGTGACAGGGGCAACAAGGATTTGGCCCTATGGTACTGGCTGAATTCAGCCCCTCAAACCTGACCCCTAACGAGCCCCCTCCTACCACCACTCTAGCTCCCAACACCCCTTTAATCAGGGTCAGTAGCTGATTTTTAATCACAACCAACTCAGAACGCAAATCTTGACAAGAGCAAGTTGGCAAGTTGGCAGATACAATGGAGGGTAGAGCCGGCAGGCGGGTATCTCCCTTTGTATGAGGTTTAGGAACACTAAGGGGGCTAAGGCGTAGGAAAGAGCTAGCCCCCGAGAGACCATCTGGCATGAGCTCGCTCCAGGAACTTGAAGGGGGGCTAGCCAACTTTCCTTCACCCACTCCCTCACAGACCGGGTCCCCTATGTCAGCAGCCATGGTCACAGGGGAAGGGGGGGAGCGGACTTCCGAGAGTACCAATGACTGTTGTGGGACTGAGGAAGCAGGGTTTGGGGCAAAGGAGGGGAGGGTGTGGACTGTGACCAGAGATGGAGCTGAAGAAATACATCCGCCAGACACATTCGCAATGCGCCTGGAGATCTTTTTGCAACCTATGGCCAGAGTATGCAGGAAAACAGCAGTGGCCACACTGTCAAAGCCCCCGCCCCACCCCAGGGGTTAACAGATCAGTCAACAGGTCAGCAGTGGGTAGAGTTGCATCCAGGAGAAGACTGGCCAGTCCATGGGCGAGAGGCGAGTTCTGATCAGTTAGCCGAGAAACCCCTGAGGGTTGAGATGGGGCCGCCGCCTGAGGGCTCTGGGTGCAGGATACTACAGATCGAGTTTCCCCCAGGGCCTCCTCAAGATTAAAGACGGTGTCCATAAACAGTTGGGGTACTCTGACTCCTTTTGTACCTCCATTCCCCTGCGTGTCACCAGCCTGCATGTCCTCCGTGTCTGCTGCGATTTTGAGTGACAGGCCCCCCTTCCTTCTTCGGGCCATAATGGGTTTCCGATGCGCCTGGGGGACTATTGGTCCTTGTGAGTTCAAGAGGAGGGAAGATTTAATGAGAAAGAGGGGGGGGAAAGGGAGGATAGGGCCCCTCCTTCCATAACATCAGCCATTTCCATTGACGCGAGAGAAATCCAGAAAGTTCAAAGCACAGAAGATAAAGCTCACCTCATGGGGGTTGCTCTGCGGGCACAGATCTCATGCGCCTATTGGAAATCCATCCCTGTGGGGCACGAGCACCCAGGCGGGAGCAAACACACCCACCCTTTCACCCCGGCGGGCTTCCACCACGGCGGGCTCCAGCAGCAGTTATATCCAGGGGAGGCGGGACTTGGAGGACAAACAGCAAGGGCAGACTCCAGGGACTCCAATTCGCGGCAATAACACCTGCGCCCTTTCACCCCCACGGGGTTCCACCCTGGCGGGCTCCAGCAGCAGTAATATCCAGGGGGCGGGGCTTGGAGGACAAACAGCAAGGGCAGACTCCAGGGACTCCAATTCGCAGCAATTCGCAGCAAAAACACCTGTGCCCTTTCACCCCGTGTGCTTCATCCGCTTATATAGTGCAGTGGTGAAGTGTCCGGCCTACAAACCTGACGACTGCGGTTTGATCCCCAAGGTCTGCTTTAATTCATAAATTCAAAGAGGACATCCAATGTAATGTTTCTCTTTTAGCTGGGGGGGGACTGAGTCCACCCACTGAATAAAGTGGGGGGACTCCGTCCCCCACGTGTACCATCGACTGGAGCCCTGTCTGTAGGACAATATATAGTAGGAGTCCCTGAATATCATAGTTGGCAACTGCCATGGGCTTCATGGTGCTTAGAAGTGAGTTTGGGGGAAGAGGTGTCCCTTGCACACCCTGTTTGAGTCAGTTGGGTGCACCTGTGTCTTCATTTTTGTCACCTGGATGAATTTACCTCCACCTATTTGGTGGAGGGAACTGCGCCAATTTTTGGAGGGAATTACTGCTCAGTTTTCACAGCAGTTCGGCAATAATTCCACTTGTAATACGGTGGAATTACCATTTGTATTCCTGCGGTAATTCCTCCGGCAGAATTAGCGCAAGAGCTAATTACACCAAATTTCAGCAGTAATTCTACTGATGTTCATTGCGCTGGTGGAATTAGTTCCCATTTCTTGGAACGCTTTATTTGCCAGAGTGGTAAAAGTGGCAGTAATGGAATTGCTGTCACTTTTTCCCACTTACCTCTGTATTTGTAATGAAGCGATTTGAGTTTTTATTTTTACTCATAAGCCTGAATTACATTTGAAAGGTTTATTAATCCATACCATACACTAAACAACAATCAATAAATAGAATGCTGTTTAGTCCAATGAAATTACATTAATACTAAACTCTAGTTCTAAGAATAACAACAGAGAGAAACCCCTTCATTATTAGGAACTGAATAAAAATGCATCTCTTTGTGGGAAGATTTTCTACCAGTAAAAGACAATTAAGTTTGATGGATAGAAAATAGTTACTAGTACAAAAAAGTACTTAAAACATATTAAAATCGAAAAGAGGCAGTGATAACGGGTGCATGCGATATGTCGCATTATTGCGTGCCACATATTTTCATTATACACACATCAGCCGGGCAGAGAAAGGGATGCGGACGCTCCCATGAAGGTAACACCGGGGAGAGAGGCGAACGGCTGTGTCCCTGAGTGTTGGAAAAGCCAAAAGGGCTACGGCAGCCCACAAAACCTGAACACTGAATAGAGGCAGACGCCCAACCGAGGCCACGCTGCATTAAATATATCAGAGGGCCGGAGGGCCTTGGGGAGCCCTAGAGAGCGAATTGACATAAATAACCGAGCATGGTGAAGCCTACAGGGTTATTGGAGCCTGAGAAACTGGAACACTGGACACAGGCAGATTGTCAGGAACCAGCCATAGATATCGCCATGTGTTCATGGCAGCTGGTCTCCATAAACAAGGGAGACTTTCCTCCTGAGAGCACAGCCTCTGTGAGGTCATTATACATGGTGGCTACGGGCTCAGGTGGAAAGGTGGGAGGAAAAAGAATAACCTGTTTCACCACCATGCTCTATGGAATGAAAGCACAAAGAGAACGTTAGTCTGGGACAGAAAATAGGGACAGAGTAACGACAAGATACATTACACCTACTCACCCGATTCCCTGGTCCTACCTGTATGGTTGGAGGCACACACTGATACAATTAAGTTGAAATTCCTCCTACTAGAATGACGGAAGTCCGTAGATCAGATAACCGTACCCGACGTACGTGGCCAAGGAAAGGAAGCATACAAAAAAGAATAAAGTATGTTTTCCATGGACCTACTCCCAGGCAGAACTAAAACACAGAAAATGGAAACACAATCCATCAAGAATCCAACCCCAGCTCAAAAAGGAAAAATGCAGTCAGCGCCACAATCCAGGGAAAAACAAACTCAATCCAAGTAGGGTTGCAGGGTCTAAAGTCCTAAATATCTGTCAGCGTCCAACTTGAAAACACAAGTAAAAAGCAGAAGCAATGTCCAACAAGCAAGCAGATTCAAGGCAGTTTGGGGAAGGCAGAAACAACCAGGTGACAGCAAGACCAAGAGGAAAAGGGGCGAGGGTCAGGAATGCAGGAAGCCACAAAGAAAGAGGAGCTACTCGCAAGCGTGAGCAAAATCCAACATTGAGAAGCACTGATCTGTCCTGCAGCATCTTCTTTATGGGCTGCAACATTGAAGCAACTTGCACGGCACGTCACGCCCGCTACAACGCCAGTACCTGGTGACATCATACCGTCAGCGTGGGCGTTGAGAATGGTGGGTGTCATAGTTCGTGTGTGCCCCTCACTGCCGGATGGGCCATGGCAGGCGGCAATCTGGTGAGGCACCTGCTCCCTGATATGTGCAGGTATAAGGGAGGCGGGACCTGACACAGAGGCCCAATGAAGATCCTGTTGAAGTAAGCATATGAAAGGGCAAGAGGGTGTCGGGGAGCCCTAGAAATACAAACAATAAGAATAAAGACTGGGACCAGAGAGAACCTGTAGGGTTCCATGTTATAAACTCTAAACAAGAACACCATCAAATATAAGAGCAAGAATGGTGGAAACCCACTAAAGTAATCAATTTTCCCCTTTAACGAATGGAGAGTGTTGGATGTGTGGGAAGACTTATGACTTGTCCTGAAAAACCTGCAAAGAGGCTCGAGAACTGTATTTTGAACTTTGAACAACCTTCTTTGGGAGAAAAGCAAAGCAGTTTGGCCAATTGTCTTAGCCTATTTTTGTTATGTTTTTTCTAAGTGGTAGGGCCAGATAGCAAGTAGGTTTTGGATGGAGGACTATATTAATTTGGACATTTGATGAGCACCCTTAGTTTAGTTTGTTAGGTAGGGAATTACCTGCATAGAAGTTTTTCTTTTATTTAAATAAAACCTTTGGAACATGCTAGGTCTGAGTCCAACTCCTCCTTCTGGTTCACCATAGCACATACATTGGAATCATACACCAGAGACTCCATGGACATTCTATAGAAGCTCGAAACATTACAAAGGAACAAAAACTTCATCTTGGTAACATATGATTTAAAGGCTCTGTACACCTCCATCATGCATCCATTAGCTATTGGCACTTTGGTTATCAGAAAATCCTCTCACCATACATTCTCTGAAATGTTAGAAGGAATGCGTTGCTTCCCTTTAACAAACAACAACTTTGTTTTCAATAACAATTATTACAGCCAACAAATGTTGCAATGGCAGCTAAATATGCCCCTACATTGGCAAATCTCTTCATGGGACAGTATAAAATAGCACCCAGAATGGACTGGTGACACACAGCAACCAGCACAGTTTACAGCTAAATTGAACAATAATCAATTAATTATCGAACTTACATGCACACAAAGCCATGAAAGGAGAGCATTTATGGATTTTGAGATTATTATTGTCAAAAAGCAGATAGTCACCAAGACTTACCGTAAAGAAACTGAAGTAAACTCTATTCTACAACCACCAGTGGCCACAAACAAAGGATTATCAGAAATATTCCAGCGGGTGAGATGCTCAGGGTGAGAAGGGACTGCAGTCGAAATGTTGGTTTAGAAAAGAGATTTAAACACAGGGGCTACATTGAAAGGGATATACAGATAGCCTTAGACAAAGCTAAAAGAGTAGCGAAATCAACTACTGACTCCTAGAATGAAAATTGATGGTCATAACACTGATGTAGTGAGATTTATCACTAAACACTCACAGAACAATGCCATCCATAAGGTTTTAAAGAAACACTGGAATGCTTTACTACTGGATGATGATCTAAGACAATACATTAATGATACACCCACTATAGTCCTTACAAAAGCAGAAACCATAGGAGTTTAACTCAGTCCTAGCTAGATGACACCCAGTTCCATCAGGAATAACACATAGTTAACAACACCAAAAGGATTTTTAAAGGTGGAATCTGCAGCATGTGTCCATATGCATAGTCAAAAAAAGATGAAAACATTACTTACACCAACAGAAGAACAAGTTACTTTCTTACCTGGTAACGTTCTTTCGATGGGATGTTCCTCCGGCGTATTCCACATCTATGACAGGTAATCAAAACAGCTGTGCTGCTTCGGAATATTTTCGGCGTCTGCGTCAATGACGTCGATACGCTCCCTCGAGGGCCTCCGTCGAGCCGACGTCACCGGATGTTATAAGTAGTACGCACGACGCCCGTAGCCTCAGTTGTAGTTTTTTCCCAGAACGTGTGGCACCAATCTTCTGCCAGTATGACTACAGAAAGCTTTGTGGAAACGTGAGCTGCAATCGCATAAGAAATTCTGTAGAGGGGCAGGGCGGGAGGGTGCGATGCAGAATACGTCGGAGGAACATCCCATCGAAAGAACGTTACCAAGTAAGAAAGTAACTTGTTCTTCGAACGGATTGTGTCCTCCGACGTATTCCACATCTATGACAGACTCCCAAAGCAGTGCCAACGTGTGGAGGTGGGAAAAGAATTTAGAATTTTAGAATGCCCCATTAAATTGCAGAATAGAGGACCGCCTTGCCAAAGGCCAAATCTTGCCCATGGATAGAATCCAGGGAGTAGTGTTTTGCAAAAGTATGGACAGAGGCCCATGTGGCTGCTTCACAAATGTGACGAATGGGAACACCCCGCTGCAGAGCAGTAGAGGCAGCCAGACCCCTAGTAAAATGGGCCCGTAAGCCTACTGGAGGGTCCTTACCCGCCAAACGGTAACATTCAGAAATTGTCAAGATAATCCATCTAGACAAAGGGCCTCATTACACGGTAGGCGGTGGACCAAGGTGCTATTAGCACCTTGGTCCATGCCGGTAAAATACCGGCACCGCCTTGGAGGAAAGGGGAATTACAGCCCTAATCCAAGGTTGGCGGGCGGTAATTCTCCCTTCCCCCATTGCCCTTCCCCATTCCCATTTTTGCCCCATAGGGCATAATGGGAATGGGGAAGGTGCTAATTACAGTACCGCAAATTGCGGTACCGTAATTAGCACCCTGGTCCCTTTTGCGGGTTGGTTTTTAACGCCTGCTAAAAAGCAGGCATTAAAGTACCAACCCGCAAAAGGGACCTCGTAATCAGGCGGTAAGGGTTAACGGTCACCGGTACCATTACAGGTGACCGTTAACCCTTACTGCCTTCCGTGTAATGAGGCCCAAAGTCTGCTTAGTAACAGATTGGGCCTCATTACGACCCAGGCGGAAAACCATGGTGCTAATAGCACCATGGTCCATACCGGTAATTTACCGACTCCGCCATGGAGAAAGGGGGAATTACCACCACATTACAAGGTTGGCGGGGCGGTAATTCCCCCTTCCTCCATGGCCCTTCCCCATTCCCATTTTTGCCCCATAGGGCTCAATGGGAATGGGGAAGGCGCTAAGTACGGTACCGCAAATTGCAGTACGGTACTTAGCACCAAGGTCCCTTTGCGAGTCCCTACTTTAACGGCTGGTGTAGACCAGCCATTAAGGTCGGGTCCCGCAAAGGGACCTCGTAATCAGGCGCTAATTGGTTAACGGCGCCGCAGCCTTTTACGGTGGCGTTAACCCATTAGCGCCAGGGTCGTAATGAGGCCCATTGTCTCAAACGCCTTCCAGCGTATCCTACAAACAGCTGATCGTCCACTCTGACCCGGGACATGCGTGAGATGTAGAAAATTAAAGCTCTCCTAGGATCCAACCTATGGAGCCTCTCCGCTTCCTTACCAGGATGCGGAGGAGGATAGAACGCCGGAAGAATGACCTTCTGGCTTAAATGACATTCCGACACAACCTTCGGAAGAAAAGAAGGACGAACCTTAAGGACAACCCTGTCCTTGTGGAACACCGTGAAAGGTGGCATAGCGGATAGTGCCTGCAACTCACTCACTCTGCGAGCAGAAGTAACCGCAACTAAAAATACAGTTTTAAAGGTCAACAGTCTCAAAGGACAAGAATGTAAGGGCTCAAACGGAGCTCCCATCAGGAATCTTAACACTAAGTTCAAATTCCAACCAGGCACCTGGAAAGGTGAAGGTGGAAACACATTAGTGAGCCCTTTAAGAAACTGAGAAATCAAAGGAATCTTAAAATAAGAACACTCCTCAGACGAGTGCTTAAATATGGACAGCGCCGCCAGGTAACCCTTAATGGTACCCACTTGCAGGCCCTTGCGGGCTAACGAAATCAAAAAAGACAGAACAGGAATGTCACATGAAAAAGGATCCACATTCTTAACCCTGCACCAGTCGCAGAACTTTCTCCAACGGCAATGGTACAGGGACTTTGTTGCGGGTCTTCTGGCTGAGAGAAACACCTCCATCACGTCTTCAGGGAGGTCCCAATCCTTGTATCTCAACCTTTCAGAAACCAAGCATGAAGGTTGAGAGACTTGACCTCTGGATGGAGAATTCGACCCCCCTCCCGTGAGAGCAGATCGTCTCGATAGGGAAGACAGCGTGGAGGGCAGATGGACATGTCGAGAAGGTCCGGGTACCACGCTCTCCTGGCCCATGCCGGAGCAATGAGGATCATTCGGGAACCAAACCTCCGTAACCTCTGCAACACTTGCGGGATGACAGGGACTGGAGGAAACGCGTACAGCAATGGGAAGGACCACTCCACTACGAACATGTCCCCTAAGCCTCCTCTTAGAGGAAATTCCCGCGAGCAGAATCTTTCACACTTCCGGTTGACACTGGTGGCGAAGAGATCCACTTGCGGGGTCCCCCAAAGGGCGAAGATCTCCAAGAGAACTTCCTGAGCCAGATCCCAATCGTGAGAGACCGTGCTCTGCCTGCTCAGAGCGTCCGCCGCCTCGTTTTCGTCTCCGGCCAGATGAACTGCCGAGATCGAAATCTCCTGCTGGATGGCCCAGAACCAGAGCTGCATCGCCTCTCTGCACAGAGGGAGAGACCCTGCCCCCCCCCCTTTTTGTTGAGGTAGTGCATGGCCACTGTATTGCCCGTCAGAATCAGGACATTCTTCCCCCGCACAGACGGCAGAAAAGCCTTCAGGGCTAGCCTGGTGGCCCTCAGCTCCAACAGATTGATATGCAGTCTGGACTCCGACGGAGACCAACGACCGCTGACTGTCAACTCGTTGGCATGAGCTCCCCATCCAGTGAGGGATGTGTCCATCACGATCGTTACCTCCGGCCAGGGTAGCCAAAATGGAGCCCCCTTCAACAGATTGCCTTCGACGGCCCACCACAAAAGATCCTGGGTGACCGAGGGTGGCACCTGAACGGGATCCGACATCCTGCCGGAGGACTGTGACCACTGCATCTTGAGAGCCTACTGCAGAGATCTCATCTGCAGCCTGGCCTCTGGCACTAGAAGAATGCAGGATGCCATGAGGCCAAGTAACCTCAAGAACTCGAACGCAGGGAGACTCTGGGCATGTTGAAACTTGAGCACCGTCTGCAGAATGTGATAAGCCCTCACCTGGGGAGGCGAACACTGCCCCAGGGATGTGTCGAGCACTGCACCGATGTACTGGAGCCGCTGTGTAGGTGTCAAGTGGGACTTCTTTAAGTTGAGGGAGAAGCTCAGCTTGTGAAGGGAGTGGCGGGTGACTGACAGATGATCCAGGACTAGCTCGGGAGAGCGCGCCCTGATCAACCAATCATCCAGGTAGGGGTAGACTTGAATCCCCCCTTTCCTGAGATACGCTGCCACCACCACCATGAGCTTGGTGAAGACCCTTGGGCGGAGGTCAATCCGAACGGCATGACCCGAAACTGAAAGTGCAAGTCACCAACCGCGTACCTCAGGTACTTCTTGTGCTTGGGATGAATCGGCACATGAAAGTAAGCGTCCTTGAGGTCGAGAGACACCAACCAGTCCTGAAGTTTAAGGGCCTGGAGGACTTGAGAGAGACTAACCATCTTGAACTTGTCCTTCCTGAGGAGCTTATTCAAACCACGCAAGTCCATGATGGGTCTCAATCCCCCGTCCTTTTTCGGGATCAAAAAATATGGGGAATACCATCCCTTGTTCCTCTCTGCTACAGGCACCAGTTCTATGGCGCCTTTCTCCAGCAGGGATTAGATCTCCTGCGCAAGGAGCGGATCCGGACTCTTCAAAGAGAGTTTCCCCGGTGGATTGTCGTGAGGCCTCTGCCGGAAAGGAAGACAGTAGCGTGGCTATGATCTCCAGAACCCACACATCTGATGTAATGGCACGCCATTCTACAAGATGCTGCGCCAGCCTTCCCCCAACCGGCGAACCATGGGACATGGCCTCATGACTGAGCTGGAGCGGCTGCGGCAGTGTCTGAGGGCAAAGAGGCAACTACCCGAGCGGCTTTGGCACCTAGAGTACCTTGTTTTCCACCTCTGGTACTCCTACGTTGGCCCCTTTGACTGGCAGCTCCCCTCGATCTACCACAGGTAGAGCAGTATCGAAAGGAACCTCCCCTCCATTGCTGTCCCCTAGGACGAAAAGGCAGCAGTTGGCGAACTGCAGCGCTCAACGACTTCGCTGCAGCTTTGGAGGTCTGCAACCTCTCAAGGCTCTCATCAGCTTTGCTGCCAAAAAGATGTTCACCATCAAAGGGCATGTTGAGAAGCCGGGCTTGTACATCTAGAGCAAACCCCGATTTACGCAACCACGCAAATCTGCGCATCACGGTGCTTGCCGCCATGGACCGGCTGACACACAGTCTGCCATGTCCAGACCCGATTGAACGGATTCACACATGGCATCCTTGCCATCTTGTACAAGGGCAAGAAAGCCATCCCGTTCCTCCCCTTCGGGAATATGTCAGCCGCCAAAGATAAACAGTTCCACAGAGTGTGAGTGAAACGTGCTAAGGCACACACAGAGTTGGCTGCCTTCAAAGCCATACCCCCTGAAGAAAATACTTTCTTCGCCCAACCGTCAAAACATTTGTCGTCCCTATCAGGAGTAGGGTGCGCTGACAAGAAGCTGGGGTCGCCACTGGCTGGACGGGACTTTTTCGGCAGCGACTTACCCACTGCCGGGAGACTCTCCGGAGCAGTCCAAGCCGCTGCCACCCTTCTTTGCAAGGCCATATGAAATGGCAGTACCGGGTCAGTTGGTGGACTTTGGTCCAAGATATCTGTCAGGTCATCCTGCAGAAAATCCACTGGTGGTGCAGACCACCCCAAGTACTCCGTCACCCTCGACATGAGATGCCGGTATGAAGACTCGGCGTGTGTGCCAGGCTCAGGCCTACCGAACTCAACCTCAAGAGAGGTGTCCAGACCACTGGCGTTGTGCAAAGACTGATGCAGGTCTTCCCTCTGGCTATGACCAGACAATAGTTCGTCAGGAACCTCATCAGGAACCAAACCTTCATCAGACCCTTCATCCACCTCAGAGATGTAATCCAGAGGCTGGAATAAATCCCTGGATGAGGGCACAGAAAAAGGTTCAAATACAGGCTTCACTGACTTCCTCAGGGCCTTCCTCAGAGTTTCCACCGATGCACGGGGTACCTCCGGTAAAGCCTCCTCAAAAGGCGTTGAGGGCATTGACGGAATTGGCATCAACGTCGAGTGTGGCGTTGATGGCTTTGACACAGGCCTCGAGGCCGGAGCCCCAAGCGTGTCCTTCGATGGCCTCGGCACCGATGACTTCCTCAGAGGCGGAGCCTTGAGAGAGTCCCTCAACGGACATGGCGTTGATGGCGTCGACGTCTTCTTAGAAGACCTCACAGGCTCTGACGGTCTCGAGGGCGTCGAGGACCAGGACCTGGAGCGGGCATGGCTAGAGCGATCTACCTTCTCCGATCGGGACCTCGACAGCTCCCGATGATCGTGCTGACTGCCCGAGCCCAAAGGCGTGCGAGCGGTGGCCCTAGCGCGTTTCTTGCCGGCTTCTCTCGAAGGCGCGGACGGAACAGAGCCCTGCGATTTGAAAATCGCCATCATCTCCTTACGAAATGCGTCCTATTCCGCAGGAGAGGAATGCTTGTTGGGACAAGCTACCCACCGTCTGGCGGAGTCCTCAGACGAGGACGGGGAAGGCGACCAGTGACGGCGCTTCCGCAAGTGCCTAGAAGAGGCAGAGGAATGGCGGGAACCACTCCGGGACCAAGACCCCCCTGGACTTACGCTGACGCGGAGAGTCGCCCCTCGAATCATCAGTCGAAAGCCCAGTGGATCTCGACTTACGGGGCTTGCAAACCCTACCGGCCGTCAACTTCTTCTTCCGCTCCCGCAAGGCCTTCGACATCAAAGACTGGCAATCGTCACAGTCATAGGTGGCATGGTCCTTGCCGAGGCAACACAGGCAGACGTTGTTCGGGTCCGTAAGCGACATCTTGGAACCGCAGCCGCGGCACTTCTTGAAGCCCGACCGCGGGGTAGAAGAAGACGAATACATGATATCTTCACAAACAACCATGTTTGAAGAACCGATAGAAATCAGAAGAACCAAGGCGCACCGAGATCTCCGAAGCGAACATGTTCGCGGAAAAAACGGAACTGAGGCTACAGGCGTCGTGCGTCCTACTTATAACATCCGGTGACGTCGGCTCGACGGAGGCCCTCGAGGGAGCGTATCGACGTCATCGACGCAGGACGCAGACGCCGAAAATTTTCCGAAGCAGCACAGCAGTGGTTATTACCTGTCATATATGTGGAATACGTCGGAGGACACAATCCCTTCGAAAGATTGTTATTCGAGAATGTATGAAATGCAAAACTACCTAGGTAATATATATTATAATAATTTGTGCATGCAAAAAATTCTATGTAGGTAGCACCATAAGAGAATTGTGATATAGGATCTGTGAGGGACCCGAGGGTGTCCTCACTTCATTCCCCCAGATATTCTCTGCTCAGGTGACCAGGAAAGGGCCACTGTTTTTTAATCATGACCCCGGATATGCGAGGGAGGATCACCTGGGTAGGGGAGACTTGGGGAGTGGAAGGGGGATGTCCTTGGGTGAGACGCAGTAGCCCCCATTTCCATTTCACGATGAATCTTCATTCCAGCAGCCTTTATGGGCGATTGTCATCCTTTTCCCTTTTCTTCCTTTAGAGATGAACTGGGAAAATGCCATCATTCTATTGACACTAGGAAGAGGTTAAATAGGAGGGTGTTTCCCTATTCAGGGACGGTAAACACACTAATATTGCTCCAGAGAAACATCCGGCCAAAATAATAAAAGAACAACCGAGATGTATGCACAGTTCCCCTCAATTACACCACTCTGGTACTGTGACGAGGAAGAGGCCTGGAAACTATTGCAAGGGTTAGGCATGTCCAGAGAATTTAAGTAATTGTAGTCAGGCAATTGAGCTGAAGGGTTTGCACCTGCAACCTGTTAACAGATCACATGTGCATAAAAGGTGGAGCTGCCAGCCAGGAAAGAGACCAGCAGGATAAAAGCCAGGCTGAGAGCCATGGGCCTGAGAGGGGAGAATTCCTGCCCAGAAGGGGGCTGCCAAGAAGTGTCCTGACAGGAGGCCAGGACGCCGGCTATTGACAAGGAGAGACTGTGACGCCGGTGCCCGACGGGACGTGAGAGGCTCAATGCTGTCAGAGTCTGCGAAGATCGGTGAGTGAATCAGAGGGAACACTCATACCGGGGCATTTCTGGGGGTACTACAGAGTCATATGGTGATGTCGGATGAACAGAATGAAGTGTGCACGTGACGGTGAACTCACTGTGTTTTTTTTAACATCACGAGCATTATTGAATACCGAACTAAAGGAAAGCTTTACTTAGCATATCAATTAATTGAATGAAAGTGATGAATACTTACGAAGATTGTAAAAAGCAAGGTGGTGGAAGAGAGTGAGCACCACAGAGTGAGTTGTGTGGAAGAACACATTGTGGAAAAGCCAAAAGACTATCAAGGAGTATCCACTGGAAAACACACTGTGGCAAAGCCAAAAGACTGGCAAGGCAAATCCAGAGTGAATGCAAACCAAAGCACAGGTGTAGTGAAAGAGAAACCTATGTGGGCACGAAACCTAGGGTTACCGGTTGCGTGATATGTAATGGGTGGACCGGATGGTCCGACAACTGCACCTAGACCAAGGATACCCTGTCTGGAAAAGCCAAGGAAAGTAAAGATACAGAATCTCCACTTGTGAATAAGATTGCTGAAGTGAATGGGAAAGATTGCAATCTGTTTCAACTGAACCTGAAGGATTATAAAGTTGACCTGGAACTGGTTTTGAGAATTAAGAGACTTGAATTGATTGTGAGTTTACAAGCTGAAGAGCTGATGCCTTGGGAAAAGGAATCCTGAGGCCTTTTTGGAACTGTGTTGTTGCCTTGGGCAAAGGAACCTTGAGGCCTTTTTGGAACTGTGTTTTCTTCTTGGGGAAGAGAACTCCGAGGTTTTCTTGGAAAATGGTTTTGAAGAGAACCCTAAGACTTTTGGAATTGTGTTGCCGCCTTAGGGAAGGGAACCCTGAGGCCTTTCCAGAACTGCGTTTTCTTCTTGGGGAAGGGAACCCCACAACTTGTTTAAACTGCTTTGAACTTGGGGAAGGGGAGCTGGAAAGTAGGCCAAGAGCTGGAAGAAGCTCAGAACTTTATTTGGAACACTATTTCTTGTATTGCTGACATCCCTACATATTGTTTAGCTTTAGTTGTGAGTGTAAGTATAGGTTTTGGACACATACAGACTTTTAAGTGGAACTTACCGACTCACATTATCCTTAGTTTCTTTAGGGAAAGAAATCCCACCTTGGCATAGGGCCTTACACCATCCTGACATTTAAGTTAATAAAGATATTTAGTTTGAATCTTGAATCTGTTGTCTGTGTCTTGCTTCATGATGCCTTCAAAGATCTGAGAGCATCTATATGCTATATCCACTAGGAACACACAATTTTGACTTGCCCAGCACTGGATGACCGAACATGAAAATGGAGAAAATCAAACAAATCCAGTTCCTGGGTATTAGACACATGAAATACAACTCAAGAGGCGGTGACATAAGTGAGAATGAGGAAAATAGAACCATGGCTATTTCTTTATTTAACCCCTTAAGTGCCACCGACGAGCCGGCTCGTCGGTGGCAAGCGCTCCAGGTTGCCACCGACGAGCCGGCTCGTCAGTTTAGGCACTCTGTTTTGGTCGATCCCTGCAACGCAGGGATCGAGCAAAACTGTAATCCAACCCCCGGGCTATGTGAGGGGGAGGTCCCCCCTCACTGCCAGGGGGCTGGATTACCATCAGTTTCACGTCGGCGTGCGTATTGCACATCAGCGTGAAACTGAAAGTAAATTCCCCGCAGCAGCCATTTTCGGCTGCTACGGGGAAGAGAGAAGGTAAGAGACCTTCTTGCTCCACCTCGATCTCCGGCTGCATTTCAAGACGGAGATTGAGGCGGGTATCGTTGGAAAGGGGAGATCCTCCCCTTCCCAACGATACCCATTGTGTGGCATTGCTGCCCGCAGATCGGGCGCAGGGCACGCGAACCGCGGGCAGCAATGCCACCGGATCAATACAAATCCGTTTGTGACGCAGGGGGAGGGGGAGCTGCTTACTAGGTAAGCAGCCCCCTTCCCCCGTGGCCCCAAAGCATGGGGCCACAGCGCCAGAGACCCCTGGGGGCAGATGATCACTGCCCCGGGGTGAAAAAAAATCGAGGAATGGGGGGAGGCGGGAGGGGGTGTGGGGCCCTGGGGCCCACTAGACCACCGGGGATATGACAAAAAGTGGTGTCCCTGGAGAGGGGAGGTTCTTCCCTTTCCAAGGACACCACTGATATGACGCATTGCTGGTCACGGATAAGCGCAGAGCGCTGATCCGTGACCAGCAACCCACTGGACCACCATTGATTTGTTTGTGAGTTGGGGCAGGGGGGGGCTGCTTCAAGTAAGCAGCCCTCTCCCCCCCGGCCCCCAAAGCATGGGGGCACATGAACCCTGGGGCAGATGGCTGACCATCTGCCCCCAGGGAATGTAAAAAGAAAAAATGATGGGAAAAGGGGGTGGGGGTGGGGCAGGGGTGGGGGGCCACTAGCCACCATGGATTTTTTACTGATTGAAAGGGGGGTGGCCCTCCCCCCAACCGAAGTAGAAAGGGGGGCTCCCCCATGTAACCCTCCCTGGGGGCAGATATCTGCTCCTAGGAAGGGGCATCTGACCCCAGGGAGGGATGCATGAGGTGGGGCCTCCCCTATCTGACGCCAGGGAGGGATGCATAAGGTGGGGACCTCCATTTGGGGTTGGGGGGAGAGTGCCACCCCCCGTTGCAGTACAACATTCGCTGCCAATTTAGGGTGCCCCTCAGCCCCCCTAAAATGCAGCCTACGATTTTGTATTATTTTTTTTGTTTACCCAACTTCGCTTGGTGCAGATGGCCACATTAGTGTGCCAATCTGGCCCCAGGGTGCCCAAACCCTACTGCCCAATCTATTGGGGGTCCTGCCCCACCTTTTGTGGTGGCCCTCTCCCCCCCACCCCAAATGGCTGGGGGAGGACACCTCATGCAGCCCTCCCTGAGCCTCCTAGGAAGGGCTGCATGATGTGCCCCCCCCCTCCGTTCGGTGTGGGTGAGGAGAGGGCCACCATAAAAGGTGGGGCAGGACCCCCAATAGATGGGGCAGTAGGGTTTGGGCACCCTGAGGGCAGATTGGCACACTAATGTGGCCATCTGCGCCAAGCGAACTTGGGTAAACAAAAAAGAAATCCAAAATCGTAGGCTGCATTTTAGGGGGAGCTGAGGGGCACCCTAAATTGGCAGCGAATGTTGTACTGCAAAGGGGGGGTGGCACTCACCCCCCCACCCAAAATGGAGGGCCCCATCTCATGCAACCCTCCCTGGGGGCAGATATCTGCTCTTAGGAAGGGTCATCTGACACCAGGGAGGGATGCATGAGGTGGGGCCTCCCCTATCTGACGCCAGGGAGGGATGCATGAGGTGGGGACCTCCATTTGGGGTGAGGGGGAGAGTGCCACCCCCCGTTGCAGTACAACATTCGCTGCCAATTTAGGGTGCCCCTCAGCCCCCCCTAAAAAGCAGCCTATGATTTTGTATTTTTTTTTTGTTTACCCAACTCCGCTTGGCGCAGATGGCCACATTAGTGTGCCAATCTGGCCCCAGGGTGCCCAAACCCTACTGCCCCATCTATTGGGTGTCCTGCCCCACCTTTTGTGGCAGCACTCTTCCCCCCCCACCCCAAATGGCTAGGGGGGACACCTCATGCAGCCCTCCCTGAGCCTTCTAGGAAGGGCTGCATGATGTGCCCCCCCTCCGTTCAGTGTGGATGAGGAGAAGGCCACCACAAAATGTGGGGCAGGACCCCCAATAGATGGGGCAGTAGGGTTTGGGCACCCTGGGGGCAGATTGGCACACTAATGTGGCCATCTGCGCCAAGCGAGCTTGGGTAAGCAAAAAGAAAATCCAAAATCGTAGGCTGCATTTTAGGGGGGCTGAGGGGCACCCTAAATTGGCAGCGAATGTTGTACTGCAATGGGGGGTGGCACTCCCCCCCCACCCCAAATGGAGGGCCCCACCTCATGCAACCCTCCCTGGGGGCAGATATCTGCTCCTAGGAAGGGGCATCTGACCCCAGGGAGGGATGCATCAGGTGGGGCCTCCCCGATCTGACGCCATGGAGGGTTGCATGAGGTGGGGCCCTCCATTTGGGGTGGGGTTGGGGTGAGGGCCACCCCCCGTTGCACTACATCATTTGCTGCCAATTTAGGGTGCCCCTCAGCCCCCCCTAAAATGCAGCCTACAATTTTGTATTTTTTTTTTGTTTACCCAAGTTCGCTTGGCGCAGATGGCCACATTAGTGTGCCAATCTGCCCCCACCATGCCAAAACCCTACTGCCCCATCTATTGGGGGTCCCCCCACCCTTTTGTGGTGGCCCTCTCCCCCCCCCACCCCAAATGGCTGGGGGGGGGGAACACCTCATGCAGCCCTCCCTGAGCCTCCTAGGAAGGGCTGCATGATGTGCCCCCCCCCCTCCGTTCGGTGTGGGTGAGGAGAGGGCCAGCACAAATGGTGGGACAGGCCCCCCAATAGATGGGGCAGTAGGGTTTGGGCACCCTGGGGGCAGATTGGCACACTAATGTGGCCATCTGCGCCAAGCGAAGTTGGGTAAACAAAGAAAATAATACAAAATTGTAGGCTGCTTTTTAGGGGGGGCTGAGGGGCACCCGACATTGCCGGCAAATGTTCTACTGTAACGGGGGATGTCCCTCTACCCCCCTCCCCAAATCGAGGGCCCCACCTCATGCATCCCTCCCTGGCGTCAGAGAGGGGGGGCCCACCTCCTGCATCCCTCCCTGGGGTCAGATGCTCCTTCCTAGGAGCAGATATCTGCCCCCAGGGAGGGTTGCATGAGGTGGGACCCTCCATTTGGGGTGGGGGGATGAGTGCCACCCCCCGTTGCAGTATAACATTCGCTGCCAATTTTGGGGGACCTCAGCCCCCCCTAAAAAGCAGCCTACGACTTTGTATTATTTTCTTTGTTTACCCAACTTCGCTTGGTGCAGATGGGCACATTAGTGTGCCAATCTGCTCCCAGGGTGCCCAAACCCTACTGCCCCACGCATTGGGGGGCCTGTCCCACCATTTTTGGGGGCCCTCTCCCCCCCACCCCAAATGGAGGGGGGGGTGTGCCTCACGCAGCCGTTTGTAGGAGGCCCAGGGAGGCCTGCATGAGGTGCCCTTGCCACCCATTTGGGGTGAGTGGGGAGAGGGCCCCCAAAAATGGTGGGACAGGCCCCCCAGTGGGTGGGGCAGTAAGGTTTGGGCACCCGGGGCCAGATTGGCACACCAATGTGCCCCTCTGCACCAAGGCAAGTTTTGTAAACAAAGAAAAAAATGGAAAATGGTGGAACGCTTTTTAGGGGGGGCTGTGAGGCACCCCAAAGGGTCTGGGAAGTTTCTAATAGGATGGGGCATTGACCCCCCCCCCCCAGCCGCAATGGAGTGGGTGCCATGTCATGCAGCCCTCCCTGGGACCAGATATCTGCTCCTAGGAACGGACGCCTGAGCCCAGGGAGGAGTGCAGGACAGCCCCCCCTATTATCTGCCCCTGGGGAGGGCTACATGAGATGGGCCGCCCCTCCAATTTGGCCATGTGTGGGTTCCCACGGGTGTCCTCTTTTGGAAAATGCATGGGGTTCCCTGTTTTCCTTGCTGGCTTCGATACCCTAGGCCCAAATCTGTAGGTTGCCCACATGAACAAAATGGGCAGTGGCGAAAGGCTTGAGGTTACCAGTGGGTTACCCTTTTCCTTTTGCACCCCCGGTAGGTGCACCCACACATGTGAGGTACCGTTTTCATCGGGACACGTGTGGGGACACAGGAAGGTAGGCCACGTGTTGTTACCTCATGTAATAAAAAAGTTACAAGCCATTGAATGGCCACATACCGAAATCACCAAAAAAGGCCCTGGCACTGGGGAGAAATACCCATGGCACTTAAGGGGTTAAGAGCGATCAAAGATGGACTCAACAAGGACAATGAAATTAATGTATTCATTGGCAGCTCATAAATGCAAGATTAACCTCGATTGTTAATTTATTTGTCAGTACCTCAATGATGTGGAGATTTTATCCTGGATATACATTTCTCTATTCTTCCACCGTACACAACAATAAGATCAACCTTGAAGTTCAGTTCATGTGTTGGTACCTCAATGATGTGGAGATGTTATCCAATATGCACACATCTCTATTTCTCTACTACTCCAGAATTACCAGTTATGCCTTTTAATATAAACCGCATTGACCAGATCAGATTAAAATATTGATTAATTCCCATGGGGGATCATGATACAGAGACATAGATTCCATTTAAACAAACATTATATCACACTATGTTTCATTCCAATGCAGTGACAACCGCTTTAGTATGTCTATTGTCAAATAATTTGTGTAATACTGTAACCATGCAAACACACAATGTCATTTGTCTTTGTATAATCATAATTTTCTCCCTAAGAATTAATCAAAGATACAAACTATCGTTACTCGCATAGCACAAACTATTATTAGCGATAAAGCTGTATAAATAAAGCTCAGTACTGACATACAGTGTATACAAAGGAACATCGAACCTTTGTCAAAATGGCATTGCCCTTTCAGGACAACCTTAGTCTGTATACATTTCAGTCCTTTTTCAGCATCTAGGTCTCAGAAGAAAGCCTGCGTTTGATCGCTAGTCAATGATGCAGAAATATCAAATGAAGGTCTGGATGAGGGACCATATCCCACTAGGAAAGGGTAGGTAAACTTTCAGTGACACCTCCCCCTGCCCTATAAAAGTTTTTAAGATGATCCAACAGGGCTTTATCAATATCACAGAGACTAGCATCCAAAGCTTTTGTTTTCCATATTTCAGGGAAACTACATATTTGAATTGAGAAACAAACGCTCATGGAATGCTTAAAGCCTACGAACAGCGCATCACAGGTTCTGCATGCTTCTAACGCATATTCTAAAAGCACACTGACATTCTGGGTAAGAAACTATTTTGATAATGACAGTGCAATACAGCCAGCTCATGGTATATACCCCGCTATTATCAGGGCGTGTGTAAAACCCGGACCGGGCCGGATGTTGCTGCATTTTTATATATTAAAGTACCATTCTAGACCGCTCGGGGTTTTACACACACCTCTACATGCTCATATCAACTTTTGTTTTCCTGCAAGGAAGCAAACAAACACAGAAATCGCGAGATTCTTCTCTTTTTGTCATTCACCAACAATGAATGTATCAAGGTAGCATTATCAGAGGTTTAGCGTGTGATTTATATATCTCAGTGTATCACAGTAATCCTTATTTCACCATTAATGGAGTTGCTTCCTCCATAGAACGGGAACATTCGTCCCACTTTGCTATGCAACGGTCTATCACTGCACTGCATGAAACAGCCCTTCCCATACGGGAGTAACACTGGAATATATGGTTACACAGGTCCCACTTGGATGGTATGATGTTTAATAAGCATAAAAAACATTGAAGGCGTTTCTATATTCCTTTTTAATGTAGTCAGCCTTAGGCGCATGCCTAAATTATTATATGAAAGTATCTTTGTCAGTTATTATGACTAACGACAAACCGCTTCTTTCCTCTTTTTTATCTTTTTATTTTGATTTGGCAATGTTACCCACAAAAAAATTATCTTTTTATAACTTATGTTTGGAACTATGCTTGTTCATTATTAACACTGCTGTAATATTTAGAATTAATTCAATACAATGTTTCTATATTTCTATACACTTTGGGCTGATATTTGGACTTATTCATGTTACATTGTATGTTTGTTTGGACTTTATTTTGATCTTACTTTGATTTATTTATTAAAAGCCTTGAGGAAGAGCTTTGCTTGAAACACGTGTCGGCTTGAATAAATAATGATTTGATTAATGTTATGAATTAAAAGATGCAATTTACATCTTAACAAGTATCCCATGAGATTACTGCACAGTCACACGCCAAGAAATGTCCTATTTGTGTCATCTTCGAATCTTCTTTTTCCTTTTATGCTCACATTTCTAACTCAGCTCGGGTCTGATGTTTCCATTCCTATAATGTTTGTTACACTAGTCCTCTTCTGTGCTTCTCTGCTACCAAACTCCTTATTGTCTCACTTATTTCTTCCTAAATGGACTATTGTTCTGCCCTGTTATTCAGTCTTCCTACCTCTCATTTTACACCACTTTGTTCTATTTATAATGGCGGTACTTGTCTTCTCTTCCTTCTTCGCCTTTGCACCTGCATCAAGTCCTACCTTTTGTCCATTTCTTTTCTTCCTTTTGTCTCTCATCTCATGTTTCACTTTTTTAGTTATTTTCTTTAAGTGCTTTCAATGTCTCGCTCCTCCCTACCTTTGTTCTCGTATTATTCCCTATACTCATCGCACCCTCCGGTGCGGTCTCCATTCCTCCTTGCTGCTCCTGCTTCTCGCTGTGCCTCTTCTCATTTCCGCTCCTTCTCGCTTCTCACGCAAACTTTGGAACGCTTTCCCTCTCACCATTCCTTCTTCTCCCTCGCTGCATCTATTCCGCACCTGCCTTAAAACCCATCTTCTCTCTACTCCCTCGAACTAAATGGTACTTCTTTTCTTCATGCAGCATCCCTTCTCATGAATTATATTTGTCATAATGCTTGTACCGTTATTATCAACTGTGCAGTGCTTTGGCGAAGGCACTTTATAAGCTCAAATAAATACAAATGATGTTGACGTTGTCACAGGAAAGGAACAATGTAATTATAAAAAACGAACAGTTATAATTGATTTTGCAACAATATTCTGACGTGATCAAGAACGAAACAAGGGCAAAACCTAACAACTGCACTTTAAGGAAGCTGTCCAGAAATCAACTGGAAATATGCAACCTGCAAACCTATGTATTCCAAGAAAAGTGCCTAAAACAAAATGCACATGGTAGACCAATACTCCAGCACCACTTGAATATTTACAGTAAACATCCCACCGGATAGTGTACTTTTCATTTAAGTATAGCAAGTAAGACCAAGTGTGTGCACAGACCCCAGCATGTTCATAGCAAAGGAAAACATGAACAAGCAAGCATATGTTCACTCGCTCAAAACATCTGGAGCTGCAGGGCAGCTTTGTGTTTTGCCGCCTATGGCTATATTTGCAGCACAGTGATTTTTGTATGTGTCAACCGGCTTTCGATTTCCTTTCTGAAGCTATTTTCTCCTTGTTCCATCAGCGGCTTGTCCAAACAGTGGGCGCAGAGCTCTTTGTCGCATCCTTTTACATGGACTGGCAGTAAGTGTGTTGACAAGTCATGCGAAGGTCTGCTTATATAATGTGCTTCTTCACTAGAAGTGTCTGAAAGCCAACAGAGATCCAGTGATTTTATATTGACATGGTCTCCGTAAGCGGCTGAAATGGTCATTGGGTTTACCTTCTTGAATCTTCTGAGTTGCTACACGAGAAAATTGAAGAGGTTGGATTCCAACAGAGAACTGCAGGCCCTTTTATGGTGGCTGAGTTGGTAGAACCAGTAACTTAACGGTTGTCCTTATGTATTATGGCGAGTTCAGGGTTATTGCATGGAGTTTATGGTGACGTTTGATGCAGGTGTGGCTGGTTAGTATAGGCTCGGAAAAGGAATGAGTGAGGCGCAACAACAGGGCTCAAGTCGTGGGTACACGTGGGTGGATGGGGTCCACCCACTTTTTTCAGAGGGTGAACTCAGTCCCCCCCAGCTAAAATCAGAAACATTGAAAGTCTTCTTTGAATTTATGAATTAAAGCCAACCTCAGTGATCGGACCGCAGTCGTAATGTTTGCAGGCAAGACACTTCATTACTGCACTATATAACAATAATAATAATAATTTGCATTTATATAGCACTACGAACCCTCAAGCATCTGAGCGCTACTTACCCACAGTGAGTGGTGCTCATTTATCGAGCACGGAAGGATGAAAGGCTGAGTTTGGCCCTGCTGGGAGGCAGGCTCAGCACAGATGTCAAAGCAAGCTGAGCGTTCTACTCGCAGTGCTATCTGACCGTCTGATGAAAAATAACGAACAACTAAGGGTGAAATGTCCCGTTTCGGAACTGCTTGTTATAGGGAAAACATTTTTATTGGTTCTTGGAGTTTAAAACATGCATATCTTTTAATGTTTTCAGAAACACTATTAGAAGACAATATCCTTTCTTGGTTTTGTGTGTTGAATTTATAAAAGGCAAATGCCAGTCGTCCTGTGCAATTTGGGTGGTTATGCAAAGCCAATTTAATGAAATGTGCTTATTTCACCTTGATATGCCAATTTCTGGCGACGTCACATCCCATTGAATTTGTTGATGAGTCCCACCACTTTTATTTTTAGGACTTGACCCCTGGCCAACAGTAGAGGAAGGTGATCCTGGCGAGGGGGCCAGCAATGTCCCAGACTGAGCCCAACTAGCGGTTAAGCACAAAATTCCCATTGTCGATTGAGTTTCTTGGAGAGAGTGAGGCCAAGTGTTGGGCGCATGGAAAACTCCCAAGCAAACATTCGTAATCCTACCTAGTCAAAGTCCGAAATCAGCTGAAGGCAAAAATAATTCACCAATAAGAACATTTCTCAAAATCCCTTTGCACATAAGAAACCATTATTTTTTCTGTTTACTTTAAAAAATCTGACTAATACACATCAGTCTGGTACCTCACTGAACAGGCAATATGGCACCCACTTTAGGTGCCACAGCCCCGCCCTAACAGAATATGTTGCCCTCTTCCTTGCACAGCCACAGTTTGATATTTCACAACTAGAAGAAAGACAACTTCTATTTTTCAATACATGTATTATATCTTCCACTAAAAAGCACAGAAAATGCCACACACAAAGTGTAAACGTTAGTGCACAGAGTCTAGGTGTGCAGCCAGTTTCTTTACAGGAGAAGAGCAGCATATGCCCTGAGTCTACCAACATTATTTGTTATTAGAACAGTGGAAGTGCACATGTATTGTGTGAAACATGTCCGAAAGTCTTTGGGTGGAGAGTTCATTGGCTTAAAATCAAATGTGTGTCCACTGTCGCTGTAGGCGCACAGTCCAAAGTAGTTATACCCCCTCATTTGCATAGGTGCGTGCCCCTTTACTTCCCACACATTAGGTGTCGACCTGAACTTTGATTAAAAGTGGCGGGCTCACTAAGTAATACTCTTCCTTTGCACATCTGGGGCCTGACTCTGAAATAAAAAGTGCAAAGCTGTGTTCAGTTGGTCCCACACTTGTACTTAGTACTCCCAAGTGCATCCTCAGACCTTGTTTGGCACCTCCCTCTGTCCAAGTGAGCCTCAATGGCGAAGTCCCTCCTTTCCTGTCACTCTCTGGACGGCCTCTCTTGGCCCTCTTCCTGCTCCCACCTGTGAGGCTAAAAACCTCGTGGTCATCTTCGACTCCACACTCTCCTTCTCCCCTCACATCTCTGACATCTCTAAGAAGTCACACTACAAGCTGCACCTCCTCCGAGGTATTCTTCCTTTCCTCTCCTTCCCCCAGAAGCTCATTCTCTCCAGAGCCCAGGGTCTCTCTAGGCTGCACTACTGCAATAGCCTCTTTCTAAATCTGACTGCTTCTACTCTCTGCCCTCTGCAACTCATCCAAAACAGGACTGCAAGACTTGTCCTTGACCTCAGGTCCAGGGATCGTAACTCTCCAGGACTGAAATCTCTGCATTGGCTCCCAGTGGCTGCGAGGATTAAGTTCAAAACCCTCTGGGTTGTCCACAAGGCCTTCTGGGGTGTGGGGCCTCAATACCTTCAACTCTCTCTTCCTAAATATCTGCCTTCTCGAGCTCTTCGCTCATTGGCCTCCCACTCCCTCATGGTCAGTTGCTTCTCCAAGCAACAAGTTGGTGGTAGATCTCTTTCCTCGGCTGGGGCCTCGCTCTGAAACAGCCTCCCTGCCTCTGTGAAGCACCCTCCTCTTTGCTTCTGCTTTCTCTCCTCCTCTCCCCTGCTGAATTCCTGACTGAAACTGCACTGGTCACCTGGCTGCCCTCTGTTCTCGGGCCCAGGTTCCCTCCCCGCCAGTTGCACACCTGCACTGCCCCCCGGCAACCCTTTCACTCTGGGGCTGTCTCTGTATCCCTACAGCCCCCTACCAGCATGTGGCCCCTGATGTCAGCACTTACCCTTGCACCTGCCACCAGCTGGTCGCACTTCTTATTTATTGTTATTATTTCATTACTGTTTATCCCATGTACTGCACTTCCCCTCCCCTTTCCCCCTTGCATTCTCCCCTTCCCCCCCCTGCACTTGTGCGATCTTAATGTCACCTGGCCTAGTAAGATCGTTGTCTCTGTCTTCCCTCTGTTCCCCTCCCTTGCCTCGTCGCGCCTTGAAACACTTGTGTATAGGCGCGTTATAAATGCCATATCATATCATATCAAGCAGCCCAGGCCTGGGCACTCTTGGAAAGTGAGTGGCACAGACTGCCCCTTGAAGCACTGATGGTAACCTCCCACAAACTGTGATATCCTTGTCCTCCCAGTTAGGAAATTAAGGAGTGTGCACCTGGCAGGGCCTCTTGTTCTTTCTTCTCCTCCCTCACTTTAACTGTGGGTCCACTAGGTAAATTCACCTATAGATCATGAGAGAGAATATATAGTTAGTGCCTGTCTGCAGACACTTTAATAGAAGCGAGAGAACCACTGGTCGGAAATTCCAGTTGCTGAGAGTATCGAGTTAAGGCATCGGGGTTTAGATAATACACTATGGCGATGCAATGGAAGAAAATTGGTCAAATAAAAATAATAACTGGAAACAATAGACACCATTTGACTGCAATAACCAGTTTCAAGATACAATACAAATGGAATATTCACCATATCAGGTCAGTAGATGCACACAAGTGTGGATAGTGCAAATGGAGCTAATCAAAGCTATTTGAAAGTGGAAAGGTAGAAGATCTAACAGCATATGGCCTTTAAGGATGTTGAGTACCTTACTTAACACCTTTGTTAACCGCACACTTATAAATTCACATTTATTAAAAAAGCAACTCTGTTGTGCGGTGGAAACGTCCATCTCATTAACATGTCTTATCAAAGAAAGAGGTGGAAATGCATCATAGACACAAAACATCATCACATAACTCTAGCCCAAAGGAACGACCTTTCTGAAGCATTAACTAAGCAAGCAAACTGTTTCAGACTGCTTAATTGCATAGTGCACGGAAAAGTTAAATTAGATCACGCTTTTATGCTGATTTGAAAATGTCAAGAAAAAGCTTAAATCTGTTTATTAACTAGTGCTATCTAAGCGCGTATTAAGACCATTTAATTTTAGAATGTAATATACATTTTAGAAACGGTTTAATAAATATGAATAGCCAAACAATCAGTCAGCATTTTCTGACTTAAAGAATATATGAACCTCTTGGAAAGAAATGTTGATCAGTGCTTGAGAATTGTTAATCAAACATTGCACCTGCTTGATAATGGCTTTGAGAAATGGCAAGCAAGCCATCTCGTTGTCCAGTCCCCAAAAACATAACATTGCTTAACCTGGATGTAGTGTTCTGCTAATATACGCCTGTAAACCCCAACTGATGTACAGCTCTCATCGCTTCCCGTTGGTGGGTTTACGCTCAATAAATACCCAAAATAAAATTTTGAAACTGAAGCCACCAGCCCCTAATATAATAACAGAATATAATATCCGAAAGAAATATCCAGTATAACGCAGCAAGAGAGTAATAGAACATACTCGGATATCAGCAGTGATGAAAGCAACTTACATAATGAAAATAAAGGATGGAGCGAAATAGAAGAAGTAAGATGGTACAAGGACGATCAAAAAAGAAGGAACTCAAAACAGTACAATGATAAAACACAGAACAAATGGAATTTTGAAAAATCACCCTTCTGGCGGGAAATTAGTATGGAAAAGAGCAGAAATAAAGAAACAAAAAAAACGAGACAATAACAACGAACAGGAAATAACATACAAGAAGTAACTGTATGCTCATGGAATACTAGGGGACATTTACATCTATTCCAAACGGAACGACCAGAGTTAAACTCAGCAGAGGTGATATGTTTACAAAAGACATGGTTAACAACTCCCCCAGTGTGTGAAGGATTTCTAACATACGTGAATCCTGCTATTAACAACAATGGAGGCAGACCGTCAGCAGGACCTATTACCCTAATTAGTCAAGAATTGACAACATAAATGATTGAATACCAGAATATTGGAAATTGGGCGTAAAACACATTAATCAAAAGACAAGCGATGCTAGAACCACAGTGGAACAAAGAGTCCATAAGGACCCAATATCCAAACATCACCAATTTATATTGGAATCCAAAGAAAGTACCAGAAGAAATGATAATAGATTCTATCTTCACTAAGATAGACAGCATTGCACAGGAGCACCAAGATGTAGAATTCATTATATGTGGAGATCTCAACCTGCATATATTTGATGACAAAGGAGATCTAATAGCAGATCAACTGTTGGAAAATAGAGCACGAAGGTGGATAATAGAGACACGCAACAGAAACTTCGAAAGATGGGATGCCCTCAATGCAGCAAGAAAACCAATACCAACATGGTCAAGAGGGGAAATCAAATCAATCATAGATTATATCTATACTAGCAAGGGAATTACCCAAGCAAAAATCGAAGCCAAAAATCTATATAGTGAACATAGCGACCATTCCATACTAAAGCGCTCATGGGAAATGAACAAAGAAGAACGACGCAAAATAAATATCCCCAAGTTGACACTAGTAAATAGAATGAACCGGTTGAGAATCCCGCACAACAGACTAACCGAAATAACAGAAACATTCATGAATTCAAAGAAAGAAGATTCCAATAAAATCAATTATGGGTGGTTAACCGACCAATTCCAAATGAAACAGCGATTGAATCATCCATCCAAACCTGAACGAAAATATATTTATAACAAAGATATCTCAGAAAAGAAAAAGGAAAAAAAGGAATCCATTAAAAGAGCACAAAAAGAATCACCTCAAACCAAAAAAAGAATAATTGGTCAAGCAAAACAAAAATTTAAAAATTGGCATAAAAATGCCAAAATGATGCAAGACCAAGAAAATGCAGAATCCATGATGGCCTCCCTGAAAAATCGTAACACCAGATGTTTGTGGGAACTCTTGAAATTAACTAAAAAGGCTGAAAATGCAATGATAGTGGATGTTCCAGAAGCAGCGTGGATAGAGTATTTCACAGCTCTCTACGAAGAACGAACAACAGTAATAAAGAAAATTCAACAACATTTGCCAAAGCAATGGAACATTAGATACAACATTGAAGATATTACCAACATAATAAAAAAACTAAATACATCAAGGGCACCGGGGCCAGATGGCATGTCGAATGCAACATTAAAACAAAATCCAGAAGTTTGGGCACAATTCTGTGGTAAAATTATAGATCTGATTAACCGCACGAAAAAGGTCCCCGAGTCCTGGAAAATAGCAACACTAATCCCAATATACAAACAGGGATCATCAAAAGAACCAAAGAATTATCGACCACTGGCGCTCCTGGATCCGCTAGGGAAATTTTTTGCTAACCTTATACTGACAAGATTAAACATTTGGGCAAAACAAACAAAACATCAAGCAGTGCGCCAAACAGGATTTGTGCGCAATGTCGGAACAAATGTGAATCTCATGATTCTTAATCTGATGAAACAAGAAGCAGAAAGAACAAAAACAAATACAATAGTAGCGTATGTCGACTTGAGCCTTGCCTATGATAAAATCAATAGAGACCTGCTGTGGGAGAAACTAGAACAATGGAGATGCCCTAGTGACATCCTAGAACGAATTAAACTTTTGTATTCCAACACAAAAATACAGGTAAGAATGACAGCGGATGGAATAATAACAAAGCAAATAAACACCTGGCATGGCCTAAAGCAAGGGTGTCCGCTAGCAGCCGCACTGTTCAGTTTGTTTACGTCGGATTTTGAAGAGGCTATAAATACACCAACCATCAATCCACCAAAATTAAATGCGACTGCAGTACCTTGTTTGATCTATGCAGATGATATCATCTTATTAGCAAAAACACCGTGCGGAATACAAAAAGCTCTTAACAAAACCTATGAATACATGGAACAAAATGAACTGACAATAAACACTAAGAAAACAAGAATCATACACCTGACAAAGAAGAATTCAAATGGGAAAAAAACATTCCAATATTACCTCCAGGAAGAGAAACTGATCCAGGTTACAACTTATAAATATCTAGGGATATGGATCAACCAATCTCTGACAGAAGCACCATGGGCAGAACAGCTAAAAGCAAAAACCAGAATGTTAGCCAGACAAGGCCTGTCAATACATAAGAAATTCGGCAAATTTTCGCTTATACCAGCGGTAACCTTTTATAAGAAAAAAGTGACAGCGATCCTTGCATATGGTGCGGAAACTTTGATTAACCATGATAGAACCATATGGATGAAATTGGAAGCGATTTATTGGCGAAAAGTACTAAGTCTACCCCAGAACATGCCTATGATACGGATACGCTATGAATTGGGCCTCCAATCATTAGAATCAATAATCAAATGGAAAATAATAGACTTCTACAGAAAAATGAACAGCGAAGAAAAGATACCGGCATTGGAAATCCTAAGAACTTCAAAAGTACACGTAAACGATGTTACATTGGACAAATGGAAAGAAGCAGCCATGTGTATATGTAACAAAAAAGGAATCACACTGGAGACGTTGACGAAAATGCCTCAAATCGCAAAAAAGAAGCTGAATAGAACCGATTGGATTGAAACTCAAGTGCAGAAAGATCAATATAAAATGACACTCAAATGCGAGGGAGAAGAAAGAGCACTTAATCAACTTCCAAATTACTTAAAATTATATACGGATCGAAGAATTAGAGACATGTTCCTAAGATTCAGACTGAACCTACTGCCAACAAGAAAAGTGCAGGGGAAATGGAGCTAAAATAAAAGTGCAAATAGCGACTGCAGGTTCTGTCAAACAAGAGGGAAAACCGAAACGCTCTATCACCTAACTATGGAATGCGAGGCACTAAACCAAAAGAGACTGCTCTTTAGCGCCAAATACTTTAGTGCCACGGTAGAAATGGAAAAAGAAGAAAGATGGAGTCACATCTTAATAGGAAATAATAGAAAGATGGTCGCAACCATAGTTCACTTCTGGGAAAACATTACGCTGGACAATAGTAACAGTAATGAAGAAGGATAAAAGATAAATGATGTCTGGTGTTTGTTTTTGAAATTTTTTATCAGGAGAATAATGTAAACTGAATGTGAATGATAAATGTAAGGTTTAAGATGTAAACCAAATGCATTTTAAATTAAAAAAATAAAATAAAAAAATAACCGAATATATATTTCTGAAAGTGTGGCCTACTATATCTTCCTCTGAGCGTTGGCTTGTTTATCGCTATTGACTCGTGGCATGATGTATGCATTGCCCTCCTGAACAATGCTGTCTTTCTAGACTGGATACAAACATTGGGCTCTGAAACGTGAACGGCAACCAAAGGCAGCCCTCGAGAGTCCCTGCCCTGCGAATTAGCTATCGGGGAAGCCTTGTGGCGTTAAGTCAGCTCAGAGTCGCAGGATAATGGCGGACTCTGCGTTACTGAAGTGGCAGGTTGCCTGCAGTGACGCTGTCAGCGCCTATCAATGTGCGAGGGGGCATTAGTGTCTGTTAGCAGAGGAAAAGAAGAAAATACCAAAAATATGAGCGAGACGAATTAATGTGGAGGAGGGCTCCCCCACTCTATTCACCAATCCTCATTATAGTTAACAAAGTAATGCGAAGGGTTTAACCGCCACAGTTTCCATATGCCATGTAGACAATGGCCGGTGTCTGCATGCTTTCCTGTCACACTGCGCTTGCAGTAGACACAATATAACGGCATTTATGTTCAAGAGGCAAAAACGCACATAATTGCTGAATGTGTGCACGGCCCCTGTAATAAAAGGAAAAAAATAATCATGTGATCCCTCACCTTTTTAATGGCATGCATGCCTAATGCTCAGTTGCAATTGTGTGTTAAATAGGTTATATTATTAAGTAAGCGGCAAGACGTGATACCCAATCATTACGATGCAATTAGCATATAAAAGAGTGTTAGCTGCCTGAAATAATTGCAGTTTAACAATGATTAATAATATCATCAAAATGCTAATCTCAGTACAGTGAAACTCTCCTGTGGTAGAGAATACCCAATTCACTGAGTACTGTTCAGAAGAGGGCCTTTAAACGGATCTATGTGAAAATGTCGAATTTTTAACTGCAAGGTCGAAAACCTCGAATTTAAAACAACAAATGTGAGGTATTTTAAACGCAGGAGGGAATGCCACCCTGCCCCCACCATTTTAATAAATACCCCAACCCCCATCTATTGTCTTCTCCTAAATTCGTTGTTTTTCATTCTAGGTTTTCTACCTCGCATTAATGGTCTGCAATATTTTGTAGGGTTACCCTTTAAATGACAGTTCATTGACGTGTGCACTCGTTTCACGTTCTTTTCTGGTGCTGTTCGCTATAACGCTTTACCGGAAACATTTGATATACAGTTTTGATTTTCCAAATTGAAATTGGATCTTACCATATCAATCTTATATGTATGGTACACAGAGTTAAAACTTGTCTAAGATTCTAACCCCATGCTGAGGTGCATTATTAATCCCTCAAGTAACACTCCCAAGGGGGGGCTGTTGAGCCACAGACGAATGAAGACGTGAGCCCTGGAAGCTCCGTCCGGGCCGCCGACATCCTGTGGGTTGCATCTTGGGTCCCGGTACAGGAGGAGATATTTCTTTGTGGCATGCGATTCCTGAGAATATCAGCTCTCAGCCGCTGCATCCCCGGTCGTGATCAGCCCAGGAAGACCGATTTGTGCCGTCCCAACGATGCAACAGTCTGCTAAGGGGCGCCATCTTGGGCCTGCAGTGCATCGCTATACAAATGGCTGCAGTGGCAGGGTGTCCTCCCTGCCCGCTGCCCTGCTATAGAAGACTGTAACATGGTGGCAGCGGAACACTGGGGCACCGACACATCTGGACCATCCCCCGGAATGGAGGATCACCTGGCGCAGCCACTCTGACTCCGGCCCCGGAACGGGTGAGCCCAGAGGAGGAAAGAGTGAGACAAAGAGGGTGGGGGGAGCACGAACTGTGCGCACCGGCGGTGACAAAAGAGTCTACTGAGAGCTACAGCCGGGCACAACCCACCAGAACCGGGATACACCCACTAGCTGTTGTAGGGGAGAGCAGCGGCTTAGACCGCTGGGACCGTCTGGCCGGCGGAAGCACGGCCATGTGTGGCGGGGCGTGCGCGGGTAAGCGGGACACCGGCTGGACATGTACAAAGGGCCAAAACTGTACTCCCCTCACATCAGATGGCTTCAGGGCAAAACGGGCTGCATACAGGAGGCCATCGCTGCGCAATACAAAAGGATAGCAATAAAGAAGGAGGATGGTGTGAGGTGACCGTCAGGACGCACACATAGGACTCGGGCTGGAAGCGCTCCAGTAATCACAGGCCAAGTCTGGGATTACCTCATCGGATGTCGACCCGGGGTGCTGCAGCGACATTTACTCTGCCTGGAAGACCTCCTGTGCGGACAACAAGACAAGGTGAGCCCGGCTCAACCACTTATACTGGGAAACGCGCCAGGGAGCACAGATAGAAGGCACAGCATCGGACTAGGGCGCACAAGGTGTTGTGGAGGCGACTCGGCCTACCAGGAGTTAAGGAAGGGCAGCATGTCTACACAGGAGTAGTGAGGCCTCCCCAGGAAGGACAAATACGGAAAGGGGCCCTGGTTGGGCCAAGTTGGGGCCTCAACACAAGGGTGGGGCTGGCCATCCAAGGTCATTTGTGCCGTCCTGAAGGTGAGGCAACGGAAACGCAGAGGGGCCGCCCAGGTGGTGGACTAAGTCCAGGAAAGGAAGCTGCCGAAGCGACTCAAAGTTACGCTGCAGGTGGTAGCCGCTTCAGTTGCCACACGCTGGGGAAGTCATGGTCAAGGACAGAAACAAGAAGTCTGGGCTGCAGTGCAAGATTGACCAATTTATGGTTCTTCAATTATAACATTCCAACATGATGTAAGTGTGTTTAAAATATTCCATATTCTCCATTATCAAAACAAATATGGTACCAGAGAAAGTTACTTGAACTTTCTTGTACATTTAGGGGCCGATTCATTGAACGAACGTGTGCCGAAAATCCCAGCGCAAGCAGGCGCAAGGAGGCGCAAGCGTGAGAAAGCAAGCGCACGCATACGATTCAAGGAAGGCGCTGCGCTACTTTCCCACTGGTTGTGCACCAAATCCGTGCATGGCGCACGCTGGCGCACACGTCTCCAAACAGCGTGCGCTAAGCGCACAGCGAAAGCGCACATAGCGCAGCGCACACAACAAAAGTAGGCGGAACAGGGGGCGTAACACGCGGAATGGGGAATAACGCGTGAAAAAGAAGGCGTAACGGGGGAAGTACTGCTGGGAAGTACACGGAACGCCCACACGCACGCGAACCACATGTATTCATGGAATCGAATAGGGCAAACACGCGCACGGGCAAAGACACGCACAGGCCTAAACATGTCCGCCACACGAAGGCAGGCGGTAGCGTCCCTGCGCATTACAAAAGTGTGCACAAATAAAAAGCATGTATATACTGAGTGGGGTACGTGTATTACTGGGGTTCGCGGGTAGTTTCACACGCGAAAGGGCCCTGTGCGAGTGGGGTACGTGTATTCCTGGGGTTCGCGTGAAGTTTTACACTCGAAAGGGCCCTGTGCGAGTGGGGTATGTGTATTCCTGGGGTTCGCAGGAAGTTTTACACGCGAAAGGGCCCTGTGCGAGTGGGGTACGTGTATTCCTGGGGTTCGCGTGAAGTTTTACACGCGAAAGGGCCCTGTGCGAGTGGGGTATGTGTATTCCTGGGGTTCGCGTGAAGTTTTACAAGCGAAAGGGCCCTGTGCGAGTGGGGTACGTGTATTCCTGGGGTTCGCGTGAAGTTTTACATGCGAAAGGGCCCTGTGCGAGTGGGGTACGTGTATTCCTGGGGTTCGCGTGAAGTTTTACATGCGAAAGGGCCCTGTGCGAGTGGGGTACGTGTATTCCTGGGGTTCGTGTGAAGTTTTACACGCAAAAGGGCCCTGTGCGAGTGGGGTACGTGTGCGAGTGGGGTACGTGTATTCCTGGGGTTCGCGTGAAGTTTTACACGCGAAAGGGCAATGCCCGTGCGCGATACGTCACAGACGCACTTACGTGCTAAGGGCCTTTGGTCCAAAGAAATCGCGTACGTGTGCTGACGCTCTTACGCGCTAAGGGCCTTTCCTCGAATTACATGCTGACGTGCAATTTTTTCACGTGCCAAATCACTCCGTATCAAGCTGGCCACACGTACACACAAGGAAGACCACGTTCCTGCCCTGAAGGCCATTTTCCTGCCCCCCAGAACCCCAAGCACGCTCCCACCTGCCATCTGCTGCTGCCTGACTGTCTGCTGCCCACGTGCCCTGCTATTTGGTGCCTGCACATCAGCCATCTGCAGGGGTCCAGTTGCTGTGTCCACCCCTGCTGGAACAGAAGCCTCCCGACTGGGATACCATCGCTCCACAGCCCAGCCCCAGGACCCATTTGCCCACCCACTCCTGCCTCTGGGGTTGCCATGTCGGGCACATCTCCATCTGGCACCACTGGCAACCCCCAGCCAGAGAGGCAGAGGGCCACTAGCTTCACTGCCACCCGAAGTTGGTGTCCTGGTGGAGCATGTCCTGGGGCATTATGATGCCCTCTTCGGAACATCACGCGCCAACAAGGAAGGACGGGAGAGGATCTGGGACGACGTAGTGGTTGCCATCAACGCGGAGGGGGTGGCAACCCGCGACATCAAGCACATCAAGAAGCGCTGGGAGGACTTCAGGTCCAGGACCCTCCACAAGGCCCGGCGCCTCGCGGAGGGGGGCCGGGCACGCATGAGTAACATCCAGATGATGGTCCTGGAACGCATAGGCCCAGCGCTCCACGGCCAGATCCTTCAGAGGCAGACCCGTCTGGAGTTGAGCGGTAAGTGGCCAAGCATTGCTGTGTGAGACAGGGCATGTTGCAGTGTGCTGGTAGTCTGATGCTTGCCTGTATGTGTGACATAGGCCATATATGGATGTGTGTGTGCAGGGACATCATGGTCATGCATGTGAGACCAGTTATGTGTGAACCACATGGTTCGTGCCATGTGTTTTAATGCAACATGGGGAGCTCTATGCGGAATGCACACATAAATGCATGGCTGTCTCTGTTCCTGGACATGGAGGGGGTGAGGAATGGGTGCTGATGTCATGTACATGTATGGTGCACATGTGTGTGTGTGCCTGAGAAGTGTGTGTGCGACTTTGAAACGCCATGGATGCATGTGACTTTGAAGGCAACATCTTGGTTTACAGGGGCCCTTCTACATGGATGTTGATGTTGATTGCAGGCGCCCTGACTGTTTCTGCATGTGTGTTGTGTGCATTCACCCATGTGTTGTGGAATGACAGGATGGAAGTGACATTTGACAGTGCCACTCATGTGTTATTGCTTCCTGTCTAGGGTATTTTGTACTGCACCCTGATGCGTGTGTCCTATGTCTCCCTCTACGCAGCGTTAAGTGAAGAAGAGGGTGGAGACGGCGCTGTGGAGCCAAGCGGCGGGGATGCCTCCACTGGGCGGCGTCTGCCACAACGGCTGTGGAGGAAGGGCCGGGTGAGGCCCCACAGGGGCTTCCAATGGCGGAAGATGGTGTGGAGACATCCAGGTTGGTGGTCTCCACAGAGGAGTAGGAGGAGCCCGCTACTGAGCTGCACATGGGGCCTGGTGGGGGTAGTACCACTCTGTAATGAAGTAGACATGGAAGTCCATGTTATATGTGATATAACATATATAGCTCTCACCTAAAGGTAACATATGCATCGTAACTTCTAATTTCCATAGGATATAATCAGTCTAGTGGGGTAGTGAAGGTGTCCTTCAGAGAGTTAAGGGTATTACACCAAAAAATGCCTGCCGTAGCAGCGCGTTGGGCATAAAATGCATGTCACAAATTTCCATTGCAATTACTAGGTTAGGAGCAAGATCACTTGAACGAACTGTGCATCTCATTAGCTAGTGTCTCATAAGCTATAACATGTGCACTATTAGCACAAATACTGCGGGTCACGGATTTCCATTCTAAATTAGAAGAAAAGTCACTTGAACAATTCGTACATCTCAGTAGCTAATGTCTCATAAGGAATACCATGAGCACTTATACCAGAAAAGCAGCGGGCAGGAACCTCAGTTCCTCTCATTTCGCTGCTCTTATCTGCACCCATCATGGATCATGCAATGTTAATTTCATAAATAGTATAGCGCCTACCTTTATCAGTTCCAGAACAGCCAACTGAAAAGACAAACACACGTCTTGCTTAGATATAAACATTTACAGTTGTCATAGCGACATCGCGCATGCGGAGATGCATGCAGGTTGCGGTTAGCAGCCATCTTGGTATGGTATGCATCACCCTATTTTCAACCAGTAGCTCTTTGCGGATAGCCATTCCTAATTATGTATATAGTGGACATCCGGAGCTCAGGGCATGAAGCTGAACAAATGGCTTAGTGCGCCCCCTCTGTGTTATGGTGCTAGTCCGTATTAAAGAACCCACTGGAGCTAGGCAACCACTCATACGGGCAGAGGCCATCTCAAATTCGGGATGACCCCCATGGTAAAGATGGTCATTGAATATAAATCAAATTTAAACAGAAAATACATTTTCCTTACACAGGACATGTTCACAATACAAAGGGATTTTCTTTTTATAGTGGGAATCCAGAAATATCACAGTGGTGATGAAATCCCTGACTTGTCTGCATCTGTGTCATGTTCTTCAACACACCTGAGTTTGCTGCATTCTTCTGGGAAGTAAATGCACTCAAAGGCTTTGGGCTTTTGTTCTCAGCCTTGTTTTTCTTAACTGTCAAGCAGTGGCTGGAAGAAAATATTTAATCTACACTATTGACTTTAAAGGTGAAATCGGGCCTCAGACATTATTGCAATCCAAAAGTCACTTTCACAAAGTTATTCAGCAGATGCATTTCTTTGTGTTCTGTATTTACGGAGTGCCCTCAACAAAAAGCAAAACTCCTTCGCACAATGCCTCTTTCGTTCTGTATGAAAGCTTTCTGTCATCAGTTTATGCTCGGCCATTATCCTTTGTGCCAAAGCTCTTTACAGTTTCTAAAGTAATCATAAGTAACCATACGTTTGCCATTGTTAAATAAGCATACCATGGCAACCTCACACATCCCAGAGGGGCCAGTGGCCATCCCCCGACCCCCCCAAGATCTAGAAAGTGGCCACTGGGCCTGGCCTTATTAGCTTCTTTCAATATAAATATTGCAGCCATTGTTATTTCCTTATGTTTGGTGGGGTCCTGTGAATCCTGAGCTGCAGAAATGTGGTAAATGGATATATTGCACTCCTCTTTGAGTCCCGCTGATCCTAGAGAGAGTGAAGGTGGGCCCCAGACGGGTGGAATATGGCAAATACGAAAAGAAAATGCTAGGGTGTTATTTTGCTGGCAGGCTATGGCCAGTCGACACTTTGGCTGCCAGTGGCCACTTGCCATGGCCTCGGGACTTGGGAAGTTGATGCAATGATCAGTTCAGGAGACCAGGGACATGGCAGAAGGACATGCCCAGCAATGCTGAACTCTGGCCCTGGCCACATGTCTTGTTCAGTACCCTCTATGGGTAGCTTGGGGACACACAGCATGGTTGAAGGCCATGCCTTAGGCAAAGGGACCACTGGGCAAGGCCAGTGCTCACTATGGGTGTTTGGGGGAATAAGGTATAGCCGAAGGCTACGTACTAATCAAATTTACCATTGAATATGGCAGCAGGACACAGGCAATGACACTACGCATGGCTTTGAGGGAAATGGAACATTCCCTGTAGCAAAGTCGCTGTGAAAAGTGCATGTCAATGGCTGAGTTATGGTTATTGACAATTGCTGTAGCAGAGTAAAGATTGCTTTAGAATCCATAAACGTCAAATTGTTTGGGGTTAATTGTTTTGCGTTGCAGCCATAGACAACACGGATGTCAGGCGAAGGTACATGTAGATATGCAATCACAACATTGAAGCATGGTGGTTAATGCACAATTTACAAATTACAAATCCGAGACCTCTATGACAAAGCAAGCCACCACAAACCTATAACCACAGCGAGGCACCTGCCACTGTGTGTAGCCACACATCGATCTATCCAGTCAACAATTGTCTAACACTACAGGCTTTCCTGCCGTGATCAAACCCAACATGAATTGTCAACAAGAGAGTGTCTGCCGAATAGGGAGCATACTACCAAAAGAGCTTAATGCACAACCACATCTGCAGTAAAACACTGAACCACAATAGTCACGAAACACTGCAACCACAAACATCCGCCGAAACAAGAAGGACAAGGAAACAAGAATGGAAACAGAACAAGAAAGACAAATGAAACTTCATCCCTTTCTAACAACAGGAACTACCTATCAGAGTTCGCAACACCTCAAAATCACCAACATCCGCCACCAAACGAACTTAGATATGGACAAAGATGAGAACAAAGACATCATACATCTCCTGCTACCTCTCTACCTACAATACTACTACACCAAAAAACAAAAAACCCAGGACCTTCTAGAGCAGATCCCCCAGACCATCAAACCATCCACCACAATGCACAGAACCCAGCAACGTGGAAAACAGCTTTGGAAAGACACCTATAATAACCAGAGGTAATCGCAAATCCCTAATCATACACACCCCTTACATAACCAGAAATTAGAAAAAGGACCACAAGGACAGCTAAACACCCCACTACAAAGAATCATAGCAGAGAAATCAATCGTGCGACTCAATGGATCTCCTCAATGAAGGGGCAGAAGATTCAGCCGCACACCCAGCTAAAAAAGAGGCTCATCCAAGAGAGAGCCGAAGAATCGATGGTCACCACCCTAACCGAAATGCGAGAAATGACACGTAAAGCACAAGACAAGTCGAACACATTGCACTGCAACCTACTCAAAGTACGATATATGGCAAAGTACAAAACTGAAATGTACGACTTCTAAAGCGAAAGCAGAACAGACACGCTCTTTCTCACAGCATCATGGCTATCTGACAAGTACAAAGTAATTGCCTGTGAAGCCATACCTGACAACTACATACAAATACACTCTAACAGAGAAAAGAGAAGAGGAGGACCAATCGCCCTAGCACACAAAAATACCATCTGCTCAACAACCCGCCCCTCAAAATCACTCCTAGTCAATCTCAAGCTCAACGACCAATCCAACCTACTGTTCCTTCTTATCTACAGACCGCCCACCTACAACAATAACCTCACCCTAAATTTCACTGACGTCATAGCCAACCCCTCTACAAACCATGACAACTTAATTGTTCGGGGCTACTTCAACATTTGTTTTGAAAGAGAAAATGGCACTGATACAAATGTGTAGCCTTATTGGAAACCCTTCACTTCAAACACATATTAAACAGTCCCACCCACAGAGCTGGGCACACTTTAGATGCACTCTTCTGCAGAGATGGAGTCTTGACCGCTGCCCCACCGGTACCAATCATACGTAGCAACCATCATATTCATCGTCAAAATCTCAAGCCGCATGATGTCCACAAACATAAAACTCCCGGCAACAAACAAAAGAAACTGGAAAAGACTTGCCTGGAAACCCTAACAGATATATTGCAATCTACCAAACCCAACACCACCAAGCTGAATAGAATGACACTTGACTCAGTGGATGAGAAGCTCCACACCTGGATCACAGACACGCTAGATCAATTAGCTCTTCAGACCCACTCTAAAGAAAATCACAGCGAGATGGTTCACAGAATAACTGAGGGAACTCAAAAAAACAAATTGTAAACTGGAAAAATGATGGAGAAGACACTACAACCAATTAGACATAATCAACTACCAATGACAAATACGAATATACAAATCTGCAGTCTTGAGAGCCAAAAAAGGTTACTAGGCCGCAAGAATCCAATTTGCAATAAACCCACAAAAAGAAATATTCAAAATCAGGGAAATAAGAAAAACAACTGCTTGCAACAACTGCACCGTACAATCGCAATCCCTATGTGACAATCTAAGAGCAAAAATAGAAGCACTACAATGGACCACTGATGCAGGCAAGAATGACCACAAACACTGTCCCAGAAACCAGCAATCCATCAACCACTACAATACTCGATCGATTTGAACTCATAAGCAGGGGAAAGTTTGGGCAAACTAATAAAAGACACCAACACTGCCAGATCTCTCATTGACCCCTGCCCCCTAGGTATCTACAACTTCTAAAACAAAACACCAGTCTTATACTTCGGACTACTAATGAATCTATCCCTAAACATAGGAATAGTAGCAAAATCCTTAAAATCAGCATATATCAAACCCCTCCTAAATGATGAGATGGAAAATACAGGAGACCCTACTAACTGTAGACCTTTATCAAATCTAACATACCCAGCGAAAATCCTAGAGAACCACATCTACAAAGAACTACTCAATCATGTAGAAAGCAACAGAATACTTGACCAATCCCAAGTCGGTTTGAGACCCATGAGAGGAACTGAATCAGCACTCCTCTCCATATGGGACGACCTAATAATAAACGCGGACAACAGAACCCAATCGGCTCTCATGTTACAGGACATATCAGCCGGCTTTAACACAATCAGACACACAACGCTAACAAAGAGACTGAAGTAATGCAGCATTAAAAGCTCTGCACTACAATGGCTGACATCTTTCTTCCCCAACCAAACCGAAAGAACATACCTACCGCCATTTACATCAAACAATAAAAATATCACCTGTGGTGTCACACAAGCATTTAGCCTCTTTGCGCTTCAATTCAGCATCTACAGATGAAACTAATTCAAACCCATTGACTGGCAACCTACAACTATGCAGATGACACCCGACTCAACTTCCAACCGGGTCCCTAACAACACCCTCAGCAAATACCTCACGACAAATACCTGGATGACAAACAACAACCTCAAGCTAAATCAACCAAAACAGAAATAATGATCTCCCCTCTGAAAGAAAATACAACACAGGCCTACCTGAGCTGGCCACCTAGCATTGGAATCCAACTGGAGACATAGACATTGCTACAAATTTGGGAATTTTCATGGACAACGGCATCTTTAACGAACCACAAGTCAACGGAATAGCAAAAGAAAAGTGTCTACCTCCTGAAATTAATAAGAGGGATTCCCCCTTAACTCAATTTCCCCACACAGAACCCTTGCAATTATCTCCTTGGTATTATTAAAAATAGACTGTGCAAATAGTCTCTATCTTGGAGTGCAAGAACACCTCACAAAATAATTACAATGCATCCAAAATACTGCAGCAAGAATACTCAAGAGACTAAATAGAAGAGACCACATCACACCAGCCCTGAGAAGTCTACATTGGCTGCCAGTAAAGAAACGTATTAACTTCAAAGCCCTCTCCACTGCCCATAAATCACCACTGATACACAAGAGGAGATGTTCCTACCAGTGTTTAATTCAAAACATTTTTTTAATTTTTTTATGCAAATTGAATTCGTTTCATATTTGCATCTTGTTCAAGGAACTTGAGATTGTTAGGTGAAATGTTATTTGTCTTGATTCAATCAATCATTTTAATTAATTTGAGCATAAGTCTCAATTATCCTGCATAATTTCTACACAATATGGTAACATGATTCAACAGTGGCTTGCATACCAAAAGTATTACAAACGTGCTAGGACAAAAGGGTAGTACAAGTGACATAGAATATACATTATTTAAAAAAACAACACAAAGGAATGACACAAAATATCTAAAAAGTCACACAATTAATTTCACGAGTAATCCACACAAACAAGATGCTGAATTCCTCCAAGCTAAAATCACCTATCACCAACCAGCAAGAGACCTAAGATCAAGCAACAACCTCTAAATGGAAACAAGAAACTATGAGGAAAAGGAAATTCAGGGGAACCGCCTTCTCCTACCTAATAGACAAAGTATGGTACTCGATACCGCAGGAAATAAGAACGACAGAAGACCACCTAACATTCAGGAAACTACTAAAAACTTGGCTTTTCAACTCACTGAGTCAAAAATAGACGTGCACCCCTACAAACCATACTCCTGGACCAGAGCAAACATGGGACAATACAGAATGAAAACCCAACACTAAAATGACTCCACACCCAGAGATCACCAGAAACTGACTAACCAACCCCCCATTCTCTTTTCCATTCCCACAATCTCTCACGTACTACACACGCCCAGAGGGCTAGTGAAACAACCCACCAAAACACGCAAATAACACACACCTCTCTAATCATGCTACAAACCCAATATCTGCAGACAACAAACAACTCAGACACTGGACACCACCGTTCCGGAGACAACAAGCCCAGTGCACATAGCGAAGCACACCGAAAAAACCTCACACGCACAAACGCCAGTTTGTCCTGGTTCTGCACGCATCCACATATGAGCACAACCTCTATCCTATCCTTCTCTCCCTTGCTCCCTTACTAACCAACCCCACCTACTTTTCATTTAGAGCCATGCGAGCACATGGAGACCATACAAATGGCAGCGGTGCGCCACATAAATCAACATGACCCAACACAATTTAGTGTAATCTGTAAACCAGCATTTTTTTACACTTCAGAGCTGGCCCTCTCAGGGGACATTACACTTCGCATTGCAGGGTTAAACTGAAAAGGAACCCACTGCTGCTCTGTATGGGTGAAACTATGTATGGCAAAAAACAAAAGTCAGCTTTTCTCACACGTATATTTTTTTAAAAGAACATTCATGTTTTAATGTATACAATATGGTGTGACTCATTGCCCCACATCAGTAGCGTGAGCAGATGTTTAATATTTCACTGGCAAGTCAGTGGAAGAAACAAAAATCCTCAGTACGTCATTTGAGATCTGGGTGGGCCTGAATCAGACTTCATGAAATCTTAAACAAAAACAGTTATTACAGATGAAGTTTCAAATACTGTAAAAGCTGAATTTTCACAGGAAAGGTGATGAAAAAACGAGAAAAAAATGGAAGGTCCAACCGCAACCATCAAAAATGGTTCACTCCTGAACTAACCATCCTTAAGAAAGAAAAAAAACGTAGCGAAGTTGAATGGCTTAAAAACCAAACAAATGACCACAAAACCAGCTGGAAATCACTAGAAAAATCCCTACAAAACTAAGATCAATGAGGCTAAAAAGAACTACTTCAACAGTCAAATCGAAGCATCCTCCAATTCAGCTAGCAAACTCTTTGACATTATCAAATCCATAGATAAGCCCCAGGCTTTGGCCCCTGCTTTTATACCATCACAATCCGAATGTGAAAACACACAGGTAGCATTCGCTAACAAAATATCCAAAGCTAGAGAACGCATTGCACTAGCACAAGCTAACAAACCCCAACTTAGTCTTCCCGTAGAAAAGACAACCACAAATGGAAAGGAGAAGTTCCAATTTCAACCCATATCACAGCTATGTTGAAAACCTTGGCGTCTATGAAACCATCCTCCTGCGCCGAAAACAAACTCCCTCCAAAGATCATCCTAGAACATCTCGAAATCTTTGCTCCACTCTTTGCTAAAATTGTAAACACTTCTTTCCGGGACCAAGTAGTGCCTAACAACATAAAAAGGGTCACCATCACACCCCCTAGTAAAAAAACCTAATTTAGACCCTCGCGGCTCTAACAACTTAAGACCTATTACGAACTGTAATTTTACTCTTAAAATACTGGACAAACTAGCAACAGCGTAATTTCAGGAATATGTGGAAAGCCATGAGATCTTATACCCACAACAATCTGTCTTTACAGCCGTTCACAGCAACGAGACAGCTATGCTGGACCTACAGACCAGAATGCTGGAAATTATGGACAAGGGAAAAGCTGGCCTACTAGTCCTTTTGGATCTGAGCGCCGCTTTTGACCTGCTAGACCATCAGCTCCTACAGCAAGCATTTGAGAAGGTCGCGAACTGCTCCAAGGAAGCAATAAGTTGGTTATCGTCCTTCCTCGAAAACAGAATATCCCGAGTACATTGGGGTGACAAATTCTCCTCTGAATTTAACATCTTCTGTGGGGTACCACAGGGAGCCAGTCTGTCCCCACTGCTCTTCAACTTGTACATCCATTTCCTATGTGAGTTACTACAACAGCTCCAGATGTTTTTTACCCAACTACGCTGACGATACTCAGCTGGTCCTGGAATTGAGCGGGGACTACACTAAGGACAGTACGACATTAAACACACTCTACGAAAATATCAAAGATTGGATGGACAATAACTGGATGTGCCTGAACGGCAATAAGACCGAATTAATGGTCTTCGGCTCCACCCAGGCTCGTGCCAAACTCTCTGCTGACTATCAGGCTTTCCAAATGAAAGAAACCCCTATTACAGTGGCAGATAAGGTTAAAACGATTGGCATGACATTGGAAGCCTCCCTTAATGCAGATGCCCAAGCTATGTATTTTAGCAAAAACTAACTATTACATCAGAGTCCTCAAAGCAATTAGACCCCTGCTGAGTGAGAAGAATTGCGCCACAATAGCAAGAGCCACCATCCCGTCGCGTCTGGACTATGGAAACGCACTCCTGACAGGAGCAAGTAAGCAAAGCATCCAAAAATTCCAGCTGGTCCAAAATAATGCGATCAGAATGATTAAAAAAATAAAGCAAGAAGCGAACACATCAGTGAAGCTAGACGGGATCTCCACTAGCTGAGAATGGAGGATCGCATACAATTTAAGTCTATGTGCCTAACTCACAAGTGCCTATACGGCAAGGCATCAGCCTACCTGAAGTCCAAACTCACTCTTTAAAATCCCCCCAGGGCATTAAGATCAGAAGCCAACAGGCTTATAACTCCCCTGAAACACAAAAGGGAACTCGGTATGGGTAGAGCTTTCCCTAACCGAGCGGCAGCTAACTGGAACAAACTGCCGAAATGTCTTAGGTTGGAGACCAACCTTTTGGTCTTTCGCAAAAAAACTCAAAACTGAGCTTTTCAAGTAACCCACCTTCTAGACCTTCTCGGACCAGTTAACGACTAATCTTATGTGTCTTGTTCTGTCTCATCTTCACGTTCTTTTTGCGTCTGTCCTTGGCTCCATGTAAGTGCCCCGATACCTGTGGGAAGTCGGCGCTATACAAATAAATAAATAAAATAAATGAATAACCTACTTGAGTGACAAAACGTATTTATTTTATTTAAATCAAATTTTGCATAGAATTATCAAAATTCATTTTGCTTTAACAAACGCGTTTCGAGGGAGTGCTGAGGGCGAGTGCTGTTCGTGCTGACTTGCTGGAGATGCTGGTTCCAAGAAGTGTTAACTTTGTGGATGATTGGTAGGAATCAAGCTACTTTGAGACCGACCATTCTATATTCTACCTCAAGATCTTTGAAGAATGTTATAAGTTACTAAAATACAGTTTTTACTTATTTAGAAGCTGAGCCCCGCCCCCTTTACCAACAAGAACATATTATTCCGTGCCTGCGCGCGCGCTTCGAGGGAGTGCTGAGGACGAGTGCTGTTCGGTTGTTCAGCAGATCAGTTGAGCAGCCGAGTGGCCCTCGTGCCTCCTCCCTGCTCTACAAATCTCCATGCTGCTTGATTCACATTAGCGTAGTGTGTTTTTCGTTCTGCAAGCTCAATCCTTTGAATTGCCTTAATGTACACACTAACTACGAATATGCCCTCTCGCTCTGGTAGTGCAAATGCTTACACTTTGGGTCCTCCCCCCAGTGAGCTGTTAAGTAGACCGGAGATAAATGGAGGGGAAAATCAACCCAAAGTGACAAATATACGCCGCTCTAAATCAGTCGGAGCTGACATTAGAGAATTGTGGCCTCCTGCCCGAAATAAAGCGAACCGGTTTGCTCCTGTGGTCAATACAAGAATACCAGCCACGGACGCAGCAAACGGAAAGCATTAAAATGACTGCGAGTATGCATGTTGTAACTGACAATGTCAGTACTCATTTTGAACTCAATGATGAAATATTAGTGCCAGAAACACAAGTGCAACAAATAAATTAGGACCAGATTAGGACCTTAGTGATAAAGTTTTGCACAATGTCAGCAACTTATCAGATTTTCCGATATGAGGTAATACATAAAAAAACAATGTGTTAAATTCCTCTGCGTCCACAGAGGAATCTTATGTACGACCAACCCGAGACCTTCATTTGGTTTCAGAAATCCAAATATGTCAGCATATGACTCTACACTTGTTGCCATGAATACTGGCCTAATTGGATTTACCAAACTGTATGTGCATATGGAACTAAAAGTTCAAAACAATGCTAAAAGACCTGCAACACATAGTGAACATTTTGAACAGGTGTTTTCAGAGTTAAATCAAATACATTTAAACATGCAGGAAATAAAGACACAATTGAAATTGGTGGAATTGGCACGCGTGAGAATTCTGATAATATTAGAAAACAAATGGAAGATCGGTGCCAGCCATGACTCCCATGACAAGATATCACTTAATCAACCAATAGCACTCCAAGGAAACACGGCATCCGTGTTCATCATGATACCTCTGGAGGAATTAGAGTCGGGAGATAATAGCAAAATCAATTAAAATGAGAGTTTGAAAGAAGTGATAGCAGATAATGGAAATCTGGAACCCTCTCCAGACATGGCAGATCTGGGACTTACTCCAGACCTAAATGAAGTATATGATATATTAGAACCACAAGGAAAAAAGTAAAATAGAAAACAAAACAGTGCAACAAAAAATAAGAAAACAAAACATCAGTGCATACCAAAGTACAATAAGCAAACAGAAGGGAAAAATGGCTTTTGCAATCCCTTACACTCCTGCTCAATACGAAGGATAATAAAAAAAAGACCAACAGCCTAGAAAGACAAATAAACAAACAAGTCCACAAGAGAACATACAAATAGAAGTGCTAAAAGAACATCCCAATGGTATTCAAATACCTGAAGCAGAGGCCCCTTTTGTACAGGACTTAGAAAATGACAACAACGATTTATTAAATGTGGGTACTTACACAATAATGGATGAGCTAGAGCTGGAAGAAAGAGAAGGGGAGGATTTATCCCCTATGGACCTAATAAAACCAGTCGATATCTCTGCTCAATTAAATTATAAAACGATAGCGGAAAAAGGCAGATGGATCAAAAACATAGGTGACAGAGCTAAAAATCAGGATAAATATGTAGACATAAAAACAAATACATATAAAGAAATTGGACAAAGAGAAGAGGCTAAGTATAAGAGGGTTCCTCCACAGCAGAGAGAAGCTGGTCCGCTTAGCAACAAGAAGTTGATATTAACGATGAAAGATAGGGGAGAGAAAGATCCATATCCAAATAGATCCACCATCCTAGCGGCAATGCATTCTATTGAGGCATTAAAAGAGATAAGATCTAGAGACATCGAAATGGTTGCAATTGTCAAAAACAGAAGAATGGACACTGACTAAAATCTATGAGCAAATAAGTAGAACAGGAAAAATTCCTGACTCGTGGAAAAAGTCTATAATATCCCCTGTGTTCAAAAAAGGAGACAGATTAAAACCTGAAAATTATAGAACTTTGGCCCCGATAGATTCAGTTGGTAAAATATACGTGAAATTCTTACTAACTGCCTTGGAAGAATGGCTTAACAAAAATAACCTGAAAGACAACAACCAAGCGGGATTCATAGCTGGCGTGGGGACGACTCCTAAACTTCTGATCATGCAAGCACTCAAACACAAGCTATCAGTAATAAGAAACCCATATATGTGGCTTATATCGATTACAAACAGGCATTTGACACAGTATCTCGATTCAAACTATGGAATCAATTAAAACAAGCAGAATGCCCTGCCCATCTATTGAACTTAATAAAACAGTTCTATTCAGGAAATTCCATAAGAGTCAAGATGAATAGCGAAGGGCATTTAACTAGAGCTGTCCGAACAAACACGGTGTCATGATTCATGCCCCTGGTCATCATGGCCAAACCAGCCTTTCGGCTGGGGCCAGGTTACAGGCTTCCATGGTGGCCTCAAGGGCCACAAAACACCATCAGGGACTCTCAGGGAGCCAGTCCTGGCGCCTTTGGCGCCAGGCTCATGTGTTTCAGGTTTTCGGTTTCGGGTGTGGCCGGGCCTGGGACTACTTTACCTGGAACTACTTTACTTGGGCTATATAAGCCACAGCCAATTAGCAGCACATGCTTCGCGGTATTCTGCAGTTAGCAGTGTAACGCTCACCGTGTCCAGTTCGGATCTCCAGTGTTTCTTGCATCCTGCCATGTGCTGAATCCTGTATCTGGAAGAAGAAGAACAACAAGTTACTTTCTTACCTGGTAATGTTCTTTCGATGGGATGTTCCTCCAACGTATTCCACATCTTTGACAGTAATTACCACAGCTGTGCTGCTTCGGAAAACTTTTTCGGCGTAGGCGTCCTGCGTCGATGACATCGATATGCTCCCTCGAGGACCTCCTCTGACGGTCAATGTCACCGGATGTTATATATAGGACGCATGACGCCCATAGCCTCAGTTGTAGTTTTTTCCCCCCAGAACGTGTGGCACCAATCTCCCGCCAGTATTACTACAGAAAGCCTTGCGGAAACGGAAGCTGCAATCGCATAAGAAATTCTGTAGAGGGGCAGGTAGGGAGGGTACGATGTGGAATACGTCGGAGGAACATCCCATCGTAAGAATGTTAACAGGTAAGAAAGTAACTTGTTCTTCGAGGGGATTGTGTCCTCCGACAAATCCCACATCTTTGACAGACTCCCAAAGCAGTCCCAACGTAAGGAGGTGGGAAAAGAATTTAGAATATTTTATAATGCCCAATCAAATTGCAGAATAGAAGACTGCCTTACCAAAGGCCACATCTTGCCCATGGATAGAGTTCAGGGAATAGTGTATCACAAAGGTATGGACAGAGGCCCATGTGGCTGCTTCACAGATATTAGGAATGGGAATACCCCTCTGTAGAATGGGCCCGTAAGCCTACTGGAGGGTCCTTACCTGCCAAATAGTAACATTCAGAGATCGTCAAAATGATCCATCTGGACAAGGTCTGCTTGGAAACAGCCTGACCTAAACGCCTTCCAGTGTATCCAACAAAGAGCTGATCGTCCACTCTGACCCGGGTCACCGGTGAGAGATAGAAACTCAAAGCTCTCCTAGGGTCCAACCTATGTGGATGTGGAGGAGGATAGAATGCCGGAAGAATTACCTTCTGGCTCAGATGGAATTCCGACACAACCTTCGGAAGAAAGGAAGGCCATACCCTAAGGACAACCCTGTCCTTATGGAACACAGTGAAGGGTGGTTTGGCGGAAAGTGCCTACAACTCACTCACTTTGCATGCGGAAGTAACCGCAAATAAAAATACAGTTTTAAAGGACAACAGACTTGTTGGGGAGAAGCTGGATCCCCCCCCCCAGGGCAGTGGGGGGCCAGCAGCCATACCTCACCAGCTATGGGAGGCCCCAACACCTCCCATATGGCCCCCAGAAATGCAACAGAGTCCCAAGCAGGCAGCAGCATGTTTCAAACTGCATTTATTTCTAGGCAAAGAAAAAGAAAAAAAAGCACAGAGCATCGTGCATCGCAAGTTCAGGCGCCGTCTCCCCCGGGGGCTGGCTTGCAAGCCAGCTTTATAATCACACTGCAGGCTGACCTCACAGAATTGGATCAGCTCCCAGAAACCTATCTCCTCCTGCTATTGGCTGCAAAGTGGTAGGTTACCTATGTAGCCCTTATAGAGAGCCTGATAATTGGATATTAACCTCTTGCGTCAGTGGGTTGATTTAGCTGTGCCAGCCCCCATTACCTAATTCTAACTTGTTGCAATGTGACTTTGTTCCCATAACTTTTTAGCTGAACAAGCAGTTCGCACCTGGGCTCTGGGCACAGATTGGCTGGGATGCGCCATTCTTGTTACAATTTTATGTTTCACATGTTGTGCGAGTCCTTGAGAAAATGTCTTTCTTTCCCGGAAAGAAAAAAAAAAACACACTGGGTTGCCGTGATTTATTCGCATTTGTGGATAATTAAAAAATGTCTGTCTGCAGAAAGCAATTTTATCTTGAATTTGCGGCCTTGGCAGGTCGGATGTTTTGCGAGGAACATTGATGAAGGCTCCCGCAGCCAGTGTTCAGTGAGTGAAATAAACTGTCTGTGCATTTAGACAATGTTAATTCATATAGGCATTTGCAAGCCTTTAAACAGGGATTTTTGTGTTTGTAGATTCTGATATTGCAGCATTGATTCTAATGTAGCATGGAAGTTGCACTGTTGGTGAAGTGGGTGTGTTTCAGCATATTTGTCACCCATGGGTGCGCTGGGGCCTGGTTCAAATGATAAGTGCGCTCCTTGTTCTTCCTGCTGTTCTTCTATATATGCGCTTGGGGTGAGGGGGCATGGGTTTGGTCTCGATTTTCCCTCTTCAGTCTCAACGGACAAGAATGGAAGGGCTCAAACAGAGCTCCCATTAGGAACTTTAAAACCAAATTCAAATCCCATCCCGGCACCTGGAAAGCAGACGGTGGAAACACATGAGTTAGCCCTTTTAGAAACTGAGATATCAAAGGGATCTTAAAATAAGAACATTCCTCAGACAAGCGCTTAAATATGGACAGCGCTGCCAGGTCACCCTTAATGGTACCTATATGCAGGCCCTTCTGGGCCAAAGAAAGCAAAAAGGACAAAACCAAAGGAATGGAACATTGGAAAGGATCCATATTCTGTACCCTGCACCAGTCGCAGAACTTCTTCCAACGGCAACGTTACAGGGATTTTGTTGCGGGCCTTCTGGCCGAAAGCAAAACCTCCATCATGTCCTCAGGGAGGTCCCAACCCTTATATCTCAGCCTTTCAGATACCAAGCATGAAGGCTGAGAGACTTGACCTCTGGATGGAGAACTCGACCCCCTTCCCGTGAGAGCAGATCCTCTCGGTAGGGAAGACGACATGGAGGGCAGATGGACATGTCTAGAAGGTCCGAGTACCACGCTCTCCTAGCCCATGCCGGAGCAATGAGGATCATCCGGGAACTGAACCTCTGCAACACCTGCGGATTGACGGGGACTCGAGGGAACGCGTACAGCAGTGGGTAGGACCACTCCACTACGAACGCGTCCCCTAAGGCTCCTCTTGGAGGAAATTCCCGTGAGCAGAATCTTTTGCACTTCCGGTTGACACTGGTGGCGAAGAGATCCACTTGTGGGGTTCCCCAAAGGGCAAAGATCTCCAAAAGAACTTCCTGAGCCAGCGCCCCCTTGTGAGAGACCGTGCTCTGCCTGATCAGAGCATCCGCCGCCGCGTTTTCGTCTCCGGCCAGATGAACTGCCGAGATTGAAATTTCCTGCTGGATGGCCCAGAACCAGAGCTGCATCGCCTCTCTGCACAGAGGGAGAGACCCTGCCCCCCCCCTTTTTGTTGAGGTAGTGCATGGCCACTGTATTGTCCGTCATAATCAGGACATTCTTCCCCCACACAGACGGTAGAAAAGACCTCAGGGCTAACCTGACAGCCCGCAACTCGAACAGATTGATGTGGAGTCTAGACCCGGACAGAGACCAACGACTGCTGGCTGTCAGCTCGTTGGCATGAGCTCCCCAACCCGTGAGGGATGCGTCTGTCACGATCGTCACCTCCGGCCACGGTTGCCAAAACGGAGCACCTCTGAACAGATGTCCTTTGACGGCCCACCACAGAAGGTCCTGGGCGACCGAGGGCAGAATCTGAACGGGGAACGACATCCTGCCGGAGAACTGCGACCACTGCATCTTGAGAGCCCACTGCAGAGATCTCATCCGCAGCCTGGCCTCTGGCACCAGTAAAATGCAGGATGCCATCAGCCCGAGCAATGTCAAGAACTCAAACGCTGGGAGACTCTGGGCACATTGAAACTTGTCCACCGTCTGCAGAATGTGATGAGCCCTCACCTGGGGAGGCGAACACTGCCCCAGGGATGTGTCGAGCACTGCTCCGATGTACTGGTGCTGCTGGGTAGGTGTCAAATGAGACTTCTTTAAGTTGAGGGAGAAGCCCAGCTTGTGAAGGGAGTGGCAGGTGACGTACAGATGTTCCAGGGCTTGCTCGGGAGAGCGCACCCTGATCAACCAATCATCCAGGTAGGGGTAGACGTGAATACCCCCTTTCCTGAGATACGCTGCCACCACCACCATCGGCTTGGTGAAGACCCTCGGGGCGGAGGTCAATCCTAACGGCAGGACCCGAAACTGAAAATGCATGTCGCCAACCGTGAACCTCAGGTACTTCCTGTGCTTGGGATGAATCGGCACATGGAAGTAAGCATCCGTGAGGTCGAGAGACACCAACCAATACTGAAATTGAAGGGCCTGGAGGACTTGAGAAGGAGTAACCATCTTGAACTTGTCCTTCCTGAGGAGCTTGTACAAACCACGCAAATCCATGATGGGTCTCAATCCTCCGTCTTTTTTCAGGATCAAAAAATATGGGGAATACCATCCACTATTCTCCTATACTACTCTCCACTACAGGTACCAGTTCTATGGCACCTTTCTCTAGCAGGGATAGGATTTCCTGCGCAAGGAGCGGATCCGGACGCTTCAAAGAGAGCTTCCCCGGTGGATTGTTGTGAGGCCTCTGCCGATAAGGAAGACAGTAGCCGTGGGCTATGATCTCCAGAACCCACACATCTGAAGTTATGGCACTCCATTCTACAAGATGCTGCACCAGCCTTCCTCCAACTGGCGAACCATGGGACAGGGCCTCATGACTGAGCGGAAGCGGCTGCGGCAGTGCCCGAGGGCAAAGAGGCAACTGCCTGAGCGGCTTTGGCACCTCGAGTACCTTGCTTTCCACCTCTGGTACTCCTACGTTGGCCCCTTTGACTGGAAGCTCCTCTCGATCTACCAAAGGAAGAGTAGTATCGAAAGGAACCTCCCCTCCATTGCTGTCCCCTAGGCTGAAAAGGCAGAAGTTGACGCACTGCAGCGCTCAAGGACTTTGCTGCAGCTTTGGAGGTCTGCAACCTCTCAAGGCTCTCGACAGCCTTGCTGCCAAAAAGATGGTCACCATCAAAGGGCATGTTGAGAAGCCGGGACTGTACATCAGGAGCAAACCCCGACTTCCGCAACCACGCAAACCTTCGCATCACGGTGCTCGCTGCCATGGACCGGCTGACACAGTCCGCCACGTCCAAACCCGACTGAAAGGTTTCACACATGGCCTCCTTGCCATCCTGAACGAGGGCAAGAAAACCATCCCGTTCCTCCCCTTCGGGAATATGTTCAGCCGCTAACGACACATAATTCCACAGAGTGTGCGTGAATCTTGCAAGGGCACAAACAGAGTTGGCTGCCTTTAAAGTCATACCCCCAGAAGAAAATACCTTCTTCGCCCAACCATCAAAGCGTTTGCCGTCCCTATCAGGAGGGATTGTAGGGTACGCCGCCTGCTTTGCTGGGGCCGTAGCCGCCTGCACCACCAAACTCTCTGGAGTAGGGTGCGTGGACAAGTAGCAGCGGTCACCACTGGCTGGGCGGTATTTTTTCAGCAACGACTTACTCACAGCCGGGAGACTCTCCGAAGCAGCCCAAGCCGCCGCCACCCGGCTTTGTAAGGCCATATGGAATGGCAACACCGGGTCAGTGGGTGGACCTTGGTCCAGGATATCTGTCAGGTCGTCCTGCAGAAAATCCACAGGTGGAGCAGACCATCCCAGATACTCCGTCACCCTCGACATAAGGCGCCTGTACAAGGAGTCAGCATGCGTACCAGGCTCAGGCCTGCCAAACTCAACCTCCGGGGAGGTATCCAGACCACTGGCATCATGTAAAGAATGACGCAGGTCTTCCAATTGGCTATGACCAGACAACAGGTCATCCGGACCCTCAGGAGGCACAAGCCCCCTCTTCCTCAGACCCTTCCTCTACCTCAGAAATGTACTCCAAGGGTTGGAACAAGTCCACCCTGGGAGGAGGAACAGAGAATGGGTCAAAAACAGGGCGCACAGACTTACTGAGCGCCTTTCTCAGAGCTTCCACAGCTCTCTGGGGCACCTTCGGCAAGTTCCCAGCAAAAGGCATCGAGGGCACCATAGGGAGTGGCGTCGACGTCGACCGAGGCGCTGACAACTTCAACAACGGCATTGAGGCCAGAGCCCCAAGCATGTCCTTCGACGGTCTCGGCACCGATGGCGTCGAAGACTTCCTCGGAGCCGGAGCCTCAATGAAGCCCCTCGATGGACATGGCACCGAAGGCGTCGATGCCTTCTTCGAAGGCCTCACAGGCTCCAACGGTCTCGACGGCGTCGAGGACCGGGACCTGGAGTGGGCACGGCGGCGATCATTCTTGTCCGATCAGGACCGCGGCGGTTCCTGATGATCGCACCGACCATCCGAGCCCAAAGGCGTACGAGCGGTGGCTCTCGCGCGTTCCTTGCCGGCTTCTCTCGAAGACGCAAATGGAACGGTGCCCTGCGACTCGAAAATTGCCATCATCTGCTGGCGGAATGCATCCCATTCCGCCAGCGAGGATTGCTTGGTGGGACAAGCTACCCGCCGTCTGGCGGAGTCCTCTGACGAGGATGGGGAAGGTGACCGGTGACGGCGCTTCCGTGCATGCCTAGAAGAGGCAGAGGAATGGCGGGACCCACTCCGGGAACGAGACCCCCTGGACTCACGCAGACGTGGAGAGACGCCCCTCGAATCGTCGGTCGAAAGTCCAGCGGACTTCGATTTACGGGGTTTTGAAACCCTACCTGCCGACAGCTACTTCTTCCGCTCCCGCAAGGCCTTCGACATCAAAGACTGCCATTCGTCGCAGTCATCGGTGGCGTGGCTCTCGCCGAGGCACCAGAGGCAGACGTTGTGCGGGTTTGTAAGAGACATCTTGGAACCGCAGTCCCGACACTTCTTGAATATCGACTTCGGGGCAGCCGAAGACAAAGACATATTCACACAATACAACGATAGAAGAACCGATTCACTCAAAAGAGAACCGAGGCGTGCCGAGATTTCGAAGCAAACACGTTCGCAGAAAAAACGGAACTGAGGCTACGGGCGTTGTGCATCCTATATATAACATCCGGTGATGTCGACCGTCGGAGGAGGACCTCAAGGGAGCGTATCGACGTCATCGACGCAGGACGCCTACGCCAAAAAAGTTTTCCGAAGCAGCACAGCTGTGGTAATTACTGTCAAAGATGTGGAATACGTCAGAGGACACAATGCCCTCGAACACCATTATTCAGCGCTTACCTGTAAGTAGCAGCCTGGCTTTGGTCTTGAATCTTCCATCTTCAAACCACAACCAGCTGCTCGTCTGAATTCACGCGATCCGGGGATTTTTCATCACGATGCTGCATCCATCTTCAGAACTCTGCAGCAATCTGAAAGAGACAAGAGAGACATTATTAGTGAGCACTCGCTCACAGCCACGCAAGCACAATGAAAACCACTTACCAGGTGCAGTCTCTCCTTGATCTCGTAACATCACAGCAGCCCGGAACGGCATAACGACCTGCAAAGGAAGCGGCGCAGGCACAGCTTAGCAAAAAGAAAAGGCAAGAAGGCGCCGCGCACCACGCATTTACTTACCTTGCTGGGATTCTCAACCTATACAGCACGACAACGCCAAAACTCTCCAACTCATCTGAGGGAAAGAAACTAGAGATATTAATAACAACAAAATGACTGTACAACAGTAGTACCTACTTCATCAAGCAAATCGGAGCCACAGCCAGCAAGCCTGGACCCGAACACGGGGCAACGCACCAGTGAAGCAACTAGGTCGCAGAACGCCCACACCTCCAACCCGCCCCTGCACAAAGATGCAGGACGGAGAGCACACCATACCTATTATTAAGGTGAGGAGAGAGACTAGACTTAAGGGAGGAATTTGAGGCTGAGGGAGGTGGGAATCAATCCAAGAGAGACGTTAGCCTTATATCCAGTTCTCCTGTATTGCAGGGGCTCTCCATGTTCAACACATTATCAAGGGAGAGGGTTCGAGAGTGCTAATCTTCCAGCCAGGGCTGAGTGGCGTCCCTGTGGATATCAGGTGAGCATAACACACAGGTTTGAAGCAGGGGTGTTTGCTGGCATCGACGCTTTTTCATTTTTACATCAGCGATGTAGGCATACACCTCAGCAGAGCTAGATCCTTCCCACCTAAAATCAATCGAACTCTGATATGTCACTTACTATATGTTGATGGCTTGACAATAATAGACCAAACTCCTATAGGTCTGCGCAGATCATTGTGCGAACTGGAAATTCATGCTGAACAAAATCAGTTAAGAATAAACCCAGAGAAATCAAACGCAATGATACTGGGCAACAAAAAAATGACCATTAAAAAACAAAACAGAGCCTGGACCATTCGTTACACACTTATACAGGTTGTAGATAAAATAAAGTATTTGGGTATTAATATGACTACCAGCAAAGTTGACCTACCGTATACTGAAGACTTGAAATCCAAAATGATTAATTTATGCTCTCAAGCTAAAATGATACAAAGGAAATATGGGCAATTCACAGACATCCCTATAATCATATATTATAGACAAAAGGTTGTGACTGCCATAACATATGGAGCAGCAAGTAGAACTCTCCAAGACCAACATCGATGGATAGCACTTGAGGGCATATTTTGGAAGACTTTGCTATCTATACCAAAAAGCTTTCCAATGCAAATCCTTCGACATGAATTAGGATGGACTTCCCTGGAAGCAGTAGTGAACTGGAACATGTTAATGCTGTATGCAAAATGTAAAAACAAAGAGAAGTATAAAAACACAGTAATAGGTATTGTAATCCAAGCTTCAAAGGAGGAAGGAAATTATATGATAAATATGTGGGAAAGAAATTGCCAAGAAATAATGACAAATGCTGATATCTGTGCCGATCTCCTGACATCCAACCCTAATCGTGCAAAACTAAAAATATGAGAGGCAGATTGGATAAAAACGTTAACAGAATGTGAGAAATATCATGTTTTCAAGACCCAGTATATAGAAATAAGGAAAAGAAAAACTATTCCTGGATATTGTAGGAAACATCCTGACACACATTATAGAACCAAGATTATGAGATTCAGGTTTGATCTATGGCCCACCAAGTCAAAAATAGCAAAGTGGGACTAGGTGAAAATTCTGGTCTAAACCTGTAGATATTGTAATAATAGTGAAGAGACACAAAAGCACAATGTTAGATAGCGAAGCTCTGGAGTATGTGAGGAAAGAACTCTTCCATAAACATTTTAAGGACCATCGTGCAATAGATAAAAAACATGGCATGGATGATGATGAAAAATGCATAGAGTATATCTCTCAATTTAACAACCATAAGATATTTAGAGAAGATTGAACTTAATGGGCCTGTATAGGAACATAAGTGTGAATGTGAAGCTGTAGTAATAAGCTTTTTTATTATTTCCACATGCTGCATGACATAAAAACTTTGATCACTATCATAATTGTTTTCTTTGTTGATGGATAAACTGTGGAAACAACTGCTATATTCAATGTTGTTAATGATTTGGGGTTTAATGTTTGCAAATATGTACACGCCCCACACAATGACCTTTCAATATAACCTATGTAAATAGTTTTATGCTTTCTTAGCTTCTTTTACATGATTTGTTCTTATTTCTTTCATATGATTTATTCCTACTTTCATCTTTTTATTTATTTTAAGGTTAATTCTTTATAGGATGGTGGTTTGAAATTATATGCGAGTAGGTGAAATTGTTTTAAAGACATGTAGACATTTGATACATGTATTTCTTTTTCCTTATTGTTTTTAAATTTGTGTACTATAAATGGATATTTTGAAAGTTGTTTTGCGACTAAACCAAATAAATAAATAACGGATTGCTTTCCTCGGAATACAACAATTCATCAATCAAATTACACAAAGTTATGTGCACTGTATTTCATGAACTCTACCAAAGTCCCCTTCATATTTAGCTAAATAAGAGTTTCTCTGTTAAAGAGGTTCATGCCTTTAGGAAGGATTACTTTTCTGTGTGGATGTTCACAAGAGTAAATAATAAACTACGTGTGATTTTTCATCGTTACCACCATGGGTCTATAATACTCTTATCGTAGAATTTAGAGTTGTACCCTCTGTGGCAAAGTCCTTGCCTAACCTAGTTGGTAGATGGTGGGCTCCCAAGGAGGCAAGTGTTATCCGATGTGGCTGCGCCGAGGGGTGCCATGGGGATGACCCTCCGGATAGCCCCCACCATGCTATGTGCAAAAGGCATGTAACATTGCCACGTTAAATGCTCCTGGCCCTTTAACAGAGAATATGAGCAGCAGCCCAGTGGAGCCAGCAGCACCTGTGCACTTGGATTCCTTCACCCGAGTGCAGGAATCCCATATACACTTTACAGAGAGAAAGAGGGGTCCTAAACTAGGGCCAAAGATTCTAGAGGCCATCATCCAGTCATCACACATGGCTTCAACTCCCACACAGTCAAGAACATCTAAGGTAATGAATCCATCTCAGGGGCAGGTTCTGGATATGACCACCAGAGAGAGGACTGCTGAAAAGATGTACCGTAGGATTGCACTGAAGACACGTGACACAGTAGGCGGAGTGGTAAGTGTAGGCTTTATTGTATCCTTGTCTGCTAGACACGCAGGGTTCATATAGGCAGGTACACTGGGTACACAGTACAGACAAGTGTAAAGACATAGGAGAGACGCCAGTACCCCACACCCTTCAGTCAGATCCTTTCCTTTCCAACTGCCTTCATCAACCGCCCTGGAATCCCACACCAGAACAATTGAACCATACATTCCATGGTGACATGGCAGGCGCACTGACATCACCAAAGTGCCCAGTCCCACACCAAGCCCAGACTATAATATCTCTCCTTCTGTTACCGCAACAACAAAAAACACAACAAAACTGAGAAATGGTCAGCACCTCAAACCTTTCGTTACCAGACATGAAACATGCCCCAAACGCAGGTCTAGGGTGTGGCAGGCATTTAGTGGAGTGTCAAAGAGTCAGGGATGATACAATCTGATGCCCCATATCAGGGCTGTAAGCCATACCAAGGGGCGGAAATCGACACCCTATCCCCATCGTGGCTTACATACCTGAATCTCCTTTCATCAGAGAGAGGATGGAAAGCAGGACCACGTTCCTATAGAAGTTGGGGCCTGTGCCAAAAGGCTGGTAGAGCTAGGATGAAAATCTCATTCACAGCAGGCTCGAGAGGTGTACAGAAGAAACTGGGGGAGCTCTAGCTATAAAAAGAGCTGAGGAAAGATGACTGGAGGAGAGTCCCTGTAGCCTGGGGGAAGCAGGCAACAGGAGGTTGGAAGGCTGGGGTAAGAAGGAGCCAGGGCTTAGGGGAAGCACAAGAGGCTGGGAAAAGACAAGACCCTTGGCAGAGAAGGTCCTTCAATATCAGGAGGAGAGCGACACCAAGGCCTAAATGAAGTGACCAGAGGTGTTAAAGAATATTTGGAGGGGGTAAGAGTGAAGTCTAAGAGAATCTTGGAACTACGGAGGAGGTAGAGAAAAGCACTGAGGAAGAGAGTGCTGAACTGGAGGCTATTGGAAAAGGTGAATTGGAACAAAAAGGAGAACCAAGAAGGTCACAAGAAGGGGGAGTACAGGGAAGCAAATATTATTAAATGGATGAAGAGGGTGTAAGAGAATACTGTAATAGTAAAACCTGACTGTTACACAAAAGGTGCCCATGGAGATGAAGAAGATGTCCGAAGGGGTAAAGAAGGGAATGAGTATAGACCGCCAGAGACCACAGATAAGCGGTGGAGAAGAAAGAAAAAGAAGAGCGTGGAAGGAGATATGGAGGTGGTGGAAGAGACATTGAAAGAGGTGGAGGAGTGTATAAATATTGTCAAGGGGAAAGAGGTGGGGGTGTGGTAGGGGCAGGCAAAGAAGTGGAACATCAAAGAGGTAAAGGTGGAAGGGAAAGAGGGAAGCATGGAGTGAGAAGAACAAGTTACTTACCAACTGTAACGTTCTTTCGACTGAATGTTCCTCCCATGTATTCCTCATCTTGTGATAAATCGTTATCTCCAGCTTCGCTGCTTCGGAAAAAAAATGTCTCGCCAGAGGGCGCTGTGCTCGAGGTTGTGGCGTCGATTGTCCCTCAACATACTCCATACTCTGTCGACGTCACCGATGGTATAAGTAGCTCGAGCCGCGCCTGTTGCTTCAGTTCTGTTTTTTCTATTAAATATATATAGGAGGAACACCCAGGCGTGTCCCATGACCGATACATTCTTCGTGAGAGGAAAGTGTAAGAAAACGTAAACTGTACTGTGGGGTAGGATGGGAGGGTCGATGAGGAATACGTGGGAGGAACATCCAGTCGAAAGAACGTTACAGTTGGTGAGTAACTTGTTCTTCGAATGGATTGTGTCCTCCCACGTAGTCCTCATCTTGTGATAGGCTCCCATAGCAGTATCAATTTTTTGGAGGTGGGAGTACCATTTCAGTTTTCGTGGACAGAATGCAGAACTGCCTTTGCAAATAAACCCTCGTTAGAGGAGGCAGTGTCCAAACAATAATGTTTAACAAAGGTATGTATTGTTTTCCAGGTTGCAGCTGCACAAATGTCTGCTGCCGGGACTCCTCTCTTTAGAGCCGGAGAAGTAGCCATTCCCCTTGTAGAATGGGCATGAAGCCCATCTGGTGGTTCTTTTCCCGCTAGTCTGTAGCATTCAACTATGGCTAATATGATCCAGCGGGAAATGGTCTGTTTTGTTACAGATAAGCCTAATTTTTGACCAGTGTAACCCACAAACAGTTGGTCATCTTGTCTCAATTTAGCCATCCTAGAGATGTAAAAACTAATAGCCCTCTTGGGATCTAATCTATGTCATCTCTCCTCTTCTTTGCCCAGGTGAGGAGGATAAAACGTTGGAAGTACTATTTTTTGTGACAAATGGAAGTCCGAGACTACTTTTGGCAAAAATGAAGGTTTAACTTTAAGGACTACCTTATCTTTATAAAAAATAGTATATGGTGGTTTGCATGAGAGAGCCTGAAGTTCGCTAACCCTGCGGGCTGATGATAGGGCCACAAGGAGGACAGTTTTTAGAGTCAAAAGCCTCAATGGACATGAGTGCAGAGGCTCAAAAGGTATGCAAGTCAAGAATTTTAATACTAAATTTAAGTCCCAGGCTGGTACATGAAAAGGTACTGGAGGGTATACATCAGTGAGCCCCTTTAAGAATTGAATTATTAACGGTATTTTGAAATATGAAACCTCTTCCGAGGAGTGCTTGAAAATGGACAGCGCAGCAAGGTATCCTTTTATTGTTCCTATCTGGAGCCCCAGGTTAGCTAGATGTAGCAGAAAGGAAAGCACCATTGGGGTGCCACACTGAAAAGGGTCCACATCCTTGTCTTTGCACCAGTTACTAAACCTATTCCAGCGACATCAGTACAAAGACTTCTGGCCGAAAGCAAGATTTCCATTACGTCATCCGGAAGATCCCAATCCTTGTATCTCAACCTCTCAGAAACTATGCGTGAAGGTTGAGTGTCTTGACCTCTGGATGGAGAACCCGACCTTCCTCTTGCGAGAGAAGATCCTCTCTTTGCGGAAGACGTATTGGAGGGCAGATGGACATGTCTAGAAGGTCCGGGTACCACGTCCTCCTGGCCCAATCCGGGGCAATTAGGATCATGGTTTTCCTGAACTTTCTCAACCTCCTGATTACTTGAGGAATCACGGGGACTGGGGGAAACGCGTACAGCAGTGGAAACTTCCACTCCACTACGAATGCGTCTCCCAGAGCTCCTCTTTGAGGAAATTCCCTTGAGCAGTACTGATCGCACTTCCGGTTCATCGCGGTGGCGAACAGATCCACTTGAGGGGTTCCCCAAAGGGCGAAGATCTCCAGAAGGACTTCCTGAGCCAGCTCCCACTCGTGAGAGACCGTGCTCTGCCTGCTCAGAGCGTCTGCCGCCGTGTTCTTCTCTCCGGCTAGGTGAATTGCCGACAGAGAGATTCCTTCTCGGATTGCCCAGAACCAGAGCTGCATTGCCTCTCTGCACAGTGGCAGTGACCATACACCTCCTCTCTTGTTGAGATAGTACATGGCCACTGTGTTGTCCGTCATTATCAGAACATTCTTTCCCTGTACAGAGGGCAGAAAGGCCTTCAGAACTAGTCTGATTTCCCTCAGCTCTAATAGGTTGATGTGTAGTTTGGACTCCGATGGAGACCAACGACCGCTGATTGTCAGATCGTTGGTGTGTGCTCCCCACCCCGTGAGTGAGGCATCCGTCACTACCATTATCTCCGTCCATGGTTGCCAAAAAGACTCTCCCTTGAGAATGTTGTCATTGCAAGCCCACCATAGAAGATCCTGAGCAACTGCGCTCGGGACTTGCAGAAGATCCGACATATTCCCTGAGAACTGGGACCACTGAGTTCTGAGTGCCCATTGAAGGGATCTCATTCTCAACCTGGCCTCTGGTACTAGGAAAATGCAGGATGCCATGAGGCCGAGCAACCTGAGAAAATCGAAGGCCGGTAGACGTTGGGCATTCTGGAATTTTGTTACCATCTGCTGGATGTGGAGAGCTCTCACTTCGGGAGGCGAGGCTTTTCCCGATGAAGTGTCCAAGACTGCTCCGATAAACTGGAGTTTCTGGGCTAGTATCATGTGGAACTTCTTGAAATTGAGGGAGAAGCCCAGTTTGTGGAGGAAGTGGCAGGTGATCGAAAGATGTTCCTGAGCTTGTTCTGGAGAACTTGCTCTCATCAACCAGTCGTCCAAGTAGGGATATATGTAAATACCTCCTTTCCTGAGACTTGCTGCCACAACCACCAACAGTTTGGTGAAAACCCTCGGGGCGGAGGTCAACCCGAATGGCAGAACTCGAAACTGATAATGAGAATTGCCAATCGCGAACCTCAGGTACTTTCTGTGCTTTGGATGGATTGGCACATGAAAGTAAGCATCCTGAAGGTCCAATGATACCAACCAATCTTGGAGTTGGAGAGCCTGAAGGATCTGAGAAAGAGTCACCATCTTGAACGTGTCCTTCCTGAGGAACTTGTTCAAGTTTCTCAAGACCAAGATGGGTCTCAGTCCTCTGTCCTTTTTTGGGATGAGAAAATATGGGGAGTACCAACCGCTGTTCCTCTCCGCTACAGGTACCAGTTCTATGGCACCTTTCTCTAGCAGGGTTAAAATTTCCTGCAACAGGAGCGGATCCGGAATTTTGACGGAGTTGGCTCCCGGTGGATGATTCTCAGGCCTTTTTTAGAAAGGGGAGACAGTAACCTTGGGCTACTGTTTCCAGTGCCCAAGCATCTGAGGTAATGCCCCGCCATTCCTTCAGATGTTGAGAGATCCTGCCTCCCACTGATGTTTTGTGTAACAAGGTCTCAGAGGGATTTGGAGGCGGCTGCAGGAGTGGCTGAGGGTACAGATGCCGCTCCTGAGGCTGATTTTGCACCTCTTCCCCGTGCTCCACGAGGGAAGTTCCTTTTGCCCCTTTGAGAAGCCTGTCCTATTCCTCTACCAAAAGAGGAGTAGTATCGAAAAGAACGACCCCTCCAGGAAGATGAGCCGGAATAGGGTTTTAGAGGCTGGCGCAAAGAGGCGCTAAGTGATTTAGCTGCCGCTTTCGAGGTCTGAAGTTTTTCTAGGCTTTCATCAGCCTTTCTGCCAAAGAGCCTCGAGCCATCAAAGGGCATGTTGAGGAGTCTAGCTTGCACGTCCGGTGCAAATCCCGACTTCCTCAACCACGCAAATCCGCGTAGCACAACACTTGCAGCCATGGATCTGCTGATACTATCAGCAGTATCCAGTCCAGACTGGAGGCATTCCCCCATTGCCTCCTTCCCGTCTTTGACTATATTCAAGAAGCCTTCCCTTTCCTTGCCTTCCGGAATATGATCAGCCGCCGCCGAAATACAGTCCCACAGGGTATGGGTAAACCTGGCTAGGGTACAGGTGACATTTGCCGACTTAAGTGCCATACTGCCTGACGTGAAAACTTTACGTGCCCAGGCGTCAATTTTTTTATCCTCTCTATCTGGAGGGATAGTTGGATAAGCAGTTTGTTTTGAAGTGGATGCTGCTTGAATGACTAAACTCTCTGGAGTCGGATGTTTATTCAAATATTCAGGATCCGATCCAGCTGGTCTATATTTTCTTGGAAAAGTGCTATCTGCAGCAGCAATGGTTTCTGGTTTCTCCCAGTTTTTCTCCACAGTCCTTTGAAGGGCCCTGTGAAAAGGGAGAACAGGATCCTTCTGAGGTCCCTTGACGATAATATCCGTCATGTCATCTTGTTCAAAAATGGGTGAAGTATTACCCCAACCCATGTATTCAACTACCCTGGTCATAAGACCCCTGTACTCAGCATCTGCATGCTCTGCAGGATCAGGTTTGGCGAACTCTAATTCTGGGGATGTGTCAACTCCACTGGCAGAATGTAGAGTATCACTCAGGTCTCTCATTCTAGATTCCTGGTCAATAAGTTCTTCAGGAACTTGTCTTGTACCATAAGTAACTCCCAAAGGAGTAACTTTGTCTTCTTCTGAAGCAGACTCTTCATAGATTGCAGACATAGATTTGAAAAAGTCTGATCTGGGCAAAGGAGTGAATCTCCTTTCTTCCTCTTCCATCTGCTTCGAAGGAAATGGCAAATCCCTCGAATTTTTCGAGGGTGTCTTCGAAGTCTTCAAAGTTTTCGAAGATGACTTCGATAATGGCGTCGATGACGCATTTGGCTTTGGTGTCGAAATTATCGACGTCGAGGGCGTTGACGAAGTCTTTGACGATTTGTGTTTCTTGGCCGGCACTGGAGAGGTGCTCGACTCTCAAAGATTCTTCGACGGTTTTACGTCGACTCGAGGTTTTTTGTATTCCTCGACGCTACTGGTCTTGGCTATAGTAGCCTTGGACTTCCCTTTGTCGTCCAATGGAGTGACTTTAGGGGTATGGCTTTTTCGAGGTTCTTTCGAGGGGGTTGAGTCTGCATTCTCGAAAACCTCCATCTTTTTGCAGAATTCTTCCCACTTACTGGGAGAATCCGATTCAGTCGGACAACGAATTTCTTCGGTCGACTCTGAAGAAGAAGATGATGATAAGGGAGATCTATGTCTCCTCTTCATTTTTTTCGATAACGACGAAGAATGTCTCGATCTACTCCTAGATCGAGATCTCTTCGAGCGCCTATGGCGATCTGATCCCTTAGAATCAGTTGCTTTCTTATGTTTTTTTGACTAAACCTTTTTTGAGGCCTCCCTCCCCACCGACAGCTTACCTCTCCTCTCACGAAGAGCTTTTTCGGTCATCGATTGGCAGGTCCCGCAATCGTTGGTTCGGTGACTGGAACCGAGACACCAGAGACAAATCCGGTGGGGATCGGTAATCGACATCTTAGACCCACAATCTGCACACTTTTTAAACCCAGTTCTGGGTGTCAAAGGTGTCAAAGATGATGACATTTTCTTCACAGAAAATAGAAGAGCGCCGTTCTCGATAGCGAAGCGATCAGAAAAACGGAACTGAAGCAACGGGCGCGCCTCGAGCTACTTCTACCATCGGTGACTTCGACAGAGTACGGAGTACGTCGAGGGACAATCGACGCCACGACCTCGAGCACAGCGCCCTCTGCCGAGAATTTTTTTTTTCCGAAGCAGCGAAGCTGGAGATAACGATTTATCACAAGATGAGGAATATGTGGGAGGACAAAATCCATTTGAAAGAAATGTTTAGATGTTGGAGGGAGATGCTACACTAAAAGAGAGGCAGAGAAACAGTTGCAAGGGAGAGAAGGTGGTGAATGCTCAGCTATGCAGGGGTACACCTAGTTGGGGAGGAAAAACAGGACTTGAGGCATGGCTCAGAGTTAGAGTGAGACCAGAGCTGGTGGTGTTAGAAACAGAAAACTGTGAGAGAGAGGGTTTGTAAGGGGCATATTGAGAACTCTATCAAATCTATACGGCAGAATCCTATCGCCCTTTGGTTCTAATTCTAGCTTGAAGGCAGGCACTCATGACCACACCTACAAAGTCCTGCACCAGGGTCCAGGCCAGAACTAAGATTTGGGAAGAGGCTCCCCTCAGAAAGCAAGAAACAAAGAAAAGGGTGAAGGAACCCCTTAAGCCCAATACTATAAACTCAATTGTTTTGGTGTTAATCTGCCAGGGGTGACACGGCCCCAGACTTTTACAACTGGGAAAACTCTTTGTTGGAACACTTGTTAGTTTCCCCAGAGGCATTTTCGTACTGTCCACACCCTGGAGGCGAACCATCGCGACGAATGTCGTTTAGTAGTTCAGAGCTTCCAACTTGCTATTTTGGCCCAATTTTCACATGGTCTCTAATAAACCTTTTTGTTAGGCAACCCTTTTTCTCTGATGTTCATGTGTTGATCCATGTCAATCATGTGATACCTCTGTAATGGGCCCCTGAAAGCGGTTAAACCCCAATGAAAAAGAAATGTGTACCTAATAATTAAAGGAGTGGTGATTGCTTTTTTTTCTGTTCTAACCTGTATCATTAGCTTATTTAATGGCACGACTTAAGTGTACCATTTACTGGTAGCGGGATGATGATCATGATTGACATTGTATTCGAAATTGTATTTTGTTGGATGGAAATATATTCTTAATGTATTATACTTTGATTATGCAGTGCTCTGAAATACAGAAGGACAAAATATACAGCCTCATTAGAAAAGTCTGCCAGTAATTCCAGTGGATAGCTCGCTAATTAATGTACTGTTACCGCCCCTTATGAGAAGGGTAAGCGCAATGCTATCCCCTAATTTGGAGTCCATAGACCTCCGTGGGAATTTGGAGGTTTTACTGGGAGCGATATTTCTGCCCCAGTAAATCCTTCATTTTTGGAGGTGAAGTGGATAATATACTGCAAGGAACACTTCCACTTCACCTCCAAAGTCAGAAATCAGTGGTGCAGTAAAACTGGCAGTTATTCAATTACCATCGAAAATATGTGTAGGTAACGAAATTACAACCAAAAATGTACTGGGACGCCAAACTCATAATGAGGCTGATAGTCCATGAAATAACTTTAAATACATTATTTTCGGAACATGACCACTAAACTTCAATCTCTGCTAAATGCAAACTTAAAATAACATGTGCATTAGACATGATTAACGAAGGTGGCCGCAAACCAGGGGTCAATACCATCCATGTGATAGAGGAAATAGCCATATAAAAATGGACTTTGCATTCCATATTTTGCGTAAAAGGGAAACAAAAACAAAATAAATGTTGTGTTTAGGTGACGTGGGGAGGGGGTTACAGGGGAACCCGCAGAATACCAGAAATTCAACAAAAAATATTCACGTAGGTATTTCTGAAATAACAATGTATGACATGCGTTTCCTTGTATCTCATTAAGTAGGACATCTAATTTGCCTATACATACTTTTGCCAAGTGCTAAGCCACGTGGTAATAGTAATGGCAACACAGAGAGGCCCAGTCTGCTGGGATAGGGCCACACATGTATCTTCTATTGCTGCCAACAATCCAGCAGCTCTCAAGGCGTTTTGGCATTAAACACCCCCCCCCCCATCAGCCCTAGTCGGTATGGACATGGGTGGGATCAAGGGAGTCTTTGGCCAAAACATCTGGAGAACCACAGGGAGCCTTCCCCGGAGCCTACGATGGGGGCCAATTTCGGAACCAGCACAGAAGCACAATTATTTATTGGCTTCATGGGATTTTTAGAACAGTTTTGAGAAGAGGGGAAAGTTGTGGGAAAGGTTATTAAACTTTAGTCTTTCATCTTGCTGTTAGAGACGCTTCATTCACACTCCAATCAGGGGGGCAAATAATCGTCATTTCAGCCACCAAACAACAGACTGAATCAGAAACCGGTCGCCCTGCATTGGGGTGCGCATTTTTATCATGCCCCACTCAGTCAAATTTCAATTTTTGTTAGTTATTAATGCCCAACAAACCCTTTCATGAATGTGTACAAATTTTCAATTTCCCTTATCTTTGAAAAATGGCCCTACTTAATCACCACACGGCCAGCATTTTAGTTGCCTAACTCAATCTCTGGTCAGGTTAGTCAATTTCACACCTTAAAGGTATTCTTTTCCTCCTAGACTATGGACTATTCAATGCAGAGGGTACTTTCAATAAGCCCGAACCCCATTAGGTGCAGCCAGAACCCCTCAATTTACTTGGTAGATGAATTACTCATCAACTTCTGTGCCCACCAAGCCTGCAAGTCCCTTCACATTTTCCATTTCCACCTCCTGGACAAACAGCAGTGTGAACCTGGACTACAAGACCAGAAACGAACATCCATGTATTAGCCATCATCTATCCAACATGTATTAGGACTCAGTGGGCACGCAGTAGATGAATGATATGTGCAATGTAAACTTCACTGCCGACTCTGCCTAATGCCGTTGCTGTTGGTGCACATCACCAAAGGGTACTTTCTTCTACAGAGCTTTAACGTTTTGGATTGGCCACTTGTGAAACAGGGGATTTTGGTAATTTGAGTGTAACAATAACAGCACCTGGTTGAAATAGAGCAACATTAATAACACCCATATTGATTCAGAGTGGATGAAGGATGGAGGTGCAGAGCTGGATCTGACAGTGACACTCCAATCTTGCCAGCTGCACAAGTGAACGAGGCACACAGCTGATTTGGTTAGAGGCATAGCATGGCTGTGGGAGGGGGAGGAGAGCAATGAACACCCTTCCCAATCCTGACCCTGGGTAGCTCAATGGGCTACAGGTACCTTATTGGTTCTATGGTGCTCCCAACATTGGGAATTCCTTCTTGCTGAAGTGGACTATAGGCCCCTAGCTCTACTTATCTGCATCATATACTTCTCTGTGAACTAAAGGCAATGGCACGCTTTTCTATGGTTTGAGAAAAACCCAAGCCTGGCCTATTCATATTGTGTGTTCCTGTTTGGGCCAGAGGCCTTGCCCCCTGTTAACTTCTTTCTGCTTCCCATTCGGGGACCGAAGCTCCACCTACTCATCTTACCCCCCTCCTCTTTTGTTTCTGGATCGCATTCACTGTGCACTATTTGAACTGTAATGTTACATTTGTATTCTCGTACACCAGCACGTTTGACTTGGTCCCAAAAGCGGGCATGCAAGATGGACGTCTTCAATGTTTCCCCACCCTCCGTGTTTTCTTATCCAGCGAAAGTTCAAACAGAAAAGCAGTGCATGCATTTTTTCTGTTTGCCACTTTGCATATTTTCCTCCATGCTACCAAGCAGTGACCATGTTATGGGTTAACTGTAAAATGGGAGCAGGCTCAGATCGCACTATATGGCAAAAGGAAAATGCCGGAAGGGCTGCCCACTTTGGCTTACGTGGGCCACTTTTTATTGACAATGCGGGTTGTTTGGATGAGTTGATGCAATGTGTAGCCTTGGCTCAATATGCTTTACAATTAACAATTTGCCCCAATTTGATGAGAAATGTGCCTCAAGGTAAAACTCAAAGGGCCTCATTACGACCCTGGCTGTACGGGGTAAATGGCGCCGTAAAAGGTGCCGGCGCCGTTTACCCCGTTCCGCCTCATTACGAGGTCACCTCGAGGGACCCAGGAAGTAACGCCTGGTCAAACCAGGCGTGCTTACCAGGTCCCGCGAGGGGAAGAAGGAGCAAACAACGGGCCAACTCGTAATGGCCCGTTGTTTGCTCCCTCTCCGATTCCCATTCAGAATGGGGAAGGACCGGGTCCGGGTCCTTGGAGGGAGGAATTACCGGGCCTTTCGAACTCAGAATGGCCAGGTAATTCCTCATTCTGAGAACCCAGACGCAATTTCGGCGGCAGCCATGCCGCCAATAGCGGCATGGCTACCGCCGAGGTCGTAATGAGGCCCAAACTGTTTGTGGGAAAAGTGAATGAAAAGTGATTTGCTATTCTGTGCCACGTTTAGTTTTGGCTATTAGGTAGCGCTAAAGCACAACCTAAAAGCTGAAAATAGTGCATTATAATACAGCTAGGTGGGAGATAGGGTGTGAGGAGAGCCATGCAGCTTGTGGGTGGTGTTTGGTTATTTACCCACCCACTACTGCCCATTGCATCCTACTTCCTAAGGACATCTGCAACTACTACCTGCCCCTCCCAGCCCAAAACACATCCTTCTGGGATCTTCGAACTACCTTTATGAAGTATTAAGATCAAAGTGTGTGCTGTGCCTGCCAGTGGTTTTTCAAAGCCGTCTTCAGAGAGTCAATGGCTTAATTCCCGCTATACAAAAGCTACTTTTATAATACAACACTCTTAACCAAGCGTGTATTCAGCCGCTGGATTTATAATCGGTGTGTGGCTTTGTACTGAAGTCCTATTGAAAATAAGCATCGGCAAAGCTGACAGGTTTGGCTTCCGTATAGGTATTAGATAGGCATTTGCCAGGTACTGATTTCATATGGCCTGGTTCTCACACTATATTGTAACTGCTGTTACCATCTTATGGCCAGGCAGTGCCATTGTGGCCATGCCTGGGAAACGCCTATCCTATGCTCACGCAAAAGCCAAAATGGTTGGCTTTTCCAATGCTTGTTTTTATTGAGACCGAGGCCTATTTTTTGCCTCAGTCCGATCGTAAGAGCTTTAAAGGCTTGTTGTGATTCTTCCATGCAGCATTAATCCACTGTGGCAGCTAAACCTATATGGACAATACATGTACACAATGTCAATCACGTTTTCTACTCTGCTGTTGACTACAGAATGTACTGCCTGCTTTAGCAATGGAAGCTTAAATGTCGACGACTTACCCGATAACCTCTCCAGAAGGACTGAATAATAATGGCGGCTTGATCGTCGGGTAAAAGCAGGGAAAGAGGAATTGGTGGTCTAGGACTGAAAAGAAAAGCAAGTTTATTGGCCTGAGAAGTCTTTAGGTCAGTCCACATCATCAAAGAATGGTCGCAACACATTTGCAGTAATACTGAAAAACTCATTATTTATACATTTAGCAATACTTTCTACAAATGCACATTCCAACACAAAACACCTACATCTCAACTTTATCCATTCCATTTCGGAGACAGCAATCCTCTTCTGTAGTTGGCTTATAATGGGGAAATCCAACTTTACAAGCCCCAAACTGCAAAGTTAAAACCAGGACTGGATAAGAGTCTCTCGAATGGAATGACTAATGTTGGTATGTATGATAACATATTGGACTGTTTCCACTCTGAGATCACCCCACCTACAAACCTACAAGCGCATCTCTCACAGCTATTACATCAGCTTTCCGATCCACGGCACCCACCTGGCAGCTGTAATACAGTCGAAGGTGCAACTTAATCAAGTGTTGCACTTTTTTTCCACCATCAGTGACAAGTAATCTAGTGGATGGGCAAGTACATCTTATAGCGATGGACCATCTTGGTGGTGATGCTTGGCCTACCAGCTTGCTCAGACCGGGTATAAGTACCCATAAACGTAACCCCTTCTGTGTCGTTGAGTACGTTGAGTATCTATTTCCACCCTACAAACGGTGGGATGTTTGCATTTAGGACGTAAATGTGCGATAGTATTCTGTGCTAATCTGCACCTCCTATGTGCCACCAGCTACCTTAGTGCACACATTAACAAAGTGATGCACACCAAAACTACTAACCTTTGCTTTAATCTAAGACTTTGACCCATGCTTTGGCTATTAGGACTCCATGTATAGGCTGGCATTTTCTTAAATTAAGCCAGGAAGGGGCTAGTGAGGTTCACAGTGCTAGTTTGTTCAGAGGATGCATCTGGGCCATGATATGGCTAAGGATCTACTGGGGGTGGAGAGGCTTGGGGTATGGAATCCAAGGCTACGGAAAGCAATTACCAGTGGTTATGATTAGTTCAAAGATGTTCTTACCATCACTCTTCAGTGTAGCTGCATGCTGGCACCACACCTTGTCATAATCGCCCCTACCCTGGCTGATCTAAATAACTGTTCCAAACCCAAGTCTGAAAGGAATTAGATAGCATCTAAGCCTGATTAAATATCGGTGGCAGAGCTCCCTTCATTTATTTCTCAAAAAGGAGCAGGGAGACTCCATTGTTTTACTGTGTTCCAGAGTCAGTACCATCAGGGGCAGCACTTCAATCAAAGTTCGCAGAAAACTAAGAATCAGCAGCCACAAGGCCTGATCATTTGCTTCTGCATCATCACCCATCCCTGGCTGCGGGCACAGACATTCCTTCATTGTTTCATTGGCCGCCTCCATATCTTTCAGGAACAACACTTCCTATCCAATTTAACAGCTTAGTATCATGGAAGAAATTAAGGATGAGTGAAAGGAAGAGTAAAAAGCATAACAGCATAAACCGACGGCTAAGTAGCAGAAATGTTGGCACTGAACTGTTCATCTCTTCTTTCATTGAAAACACTGGTTTTAGGAAACATTTGCTTGGACCAATCCCCATTAACAGACTCCAAGTAAAAGTTACTTTGCTTGATATCATTGTTCTGTTCTGAACTAGCAAGTGATTAATGCTCCAGGAAGGCACTTGTCTGTTTGTAGGTTGGGAAAGCTCCATCTCGCTACAGATATATAGATGAAAGTATAAAATAAGGACTGCATGGCCGTACCAGCATATCGGGTGTTCACCTTCTACAGGCACATAGCAGGACATAGCCATACAAGCACATGTTGTCTTCAAGGCCAGCTGCATCTTGTATAAAGCCGCCACGTTGCATGCTCCCTCATACCTAGCCAACAAGTTCATAATGTCTGGTACCCAACATTCAGACAGATTAGAGCTCCAGAAATGCAACAATAAAGCATAAAAGGATATCCACAGGCTGTGAAACCTCATACCTGCCAACATTAGACTCACGCCCACCCTCAAGGAATTTAGAAAGGAGCTCAAGAACTTCCTCTTCAAGGAGAACTGACAAAGTAAGCGAAGGTAAGTATATCGGATTCTTCTTTATTCACCAAAGTAGATACTTATAAGTCGTTGGGTAGAGAGACCTCAGACAGCAGCACTTTTTCTTCCACTGCCGGCTCCAACCTTCTTTGGCATCCCCCTCTCCCAGTTGCAATCATAACACTCTCACCACACACAACTAGTTCTCTTCTGGAACCTTGAATGTACACAGTATCGTTGTATACATATAACAGACCTCCCTCCTTTCTACACCCAAACAAATCAACTCAGTTTGCTCCCTTTCATTCATGGGTTGCTTGGCCTTCGCCATCCTACTCTTGATTGATTCGCTCCAATCATCTGTGATAACTACATGATTCAATACTCCCTCAACCCTCTGTGGTCCGCAAAATGTCTGTGTTGATACCACGTGTGTGGCTTCCATCGCCGCAGTACTTACAAAAAGAAATCAACCCATGGTACTATGAGCAGCCAACCTGTACGCACACACTCGTTGCCTCAACACACTGTGGTGGCCTTAATGAAGACAGGACATCATATTTAATACCAGAGGTAAAGGGATCAACTTGGGAATGTAATGTCCAGGAGCAAGGGGGCACATCTGTACTCACAGTTGGGCAATCTTATTCAGGCAGCTGATTCCCTGCTGCTTGTATGTGTGCTGGGGTGTTGCACACAGTTTACATCAGAGCCCCCAGGAGTCCCTGGGGGAGCGGGGGGAGGGTGGGGGGTGTGTGGGTGTTTTTTTTTTGAATGCCCAGGCCTGAGAGCTAGCTAGCTCTCTGCTTCAGGAGGAGCGCAGGGGCAGTCCTCTCACTGCGCTCTCCCGCCTGCTTCTGTCCAGCACGCGTTCCCTCATGCTTCTCACGCAGCTGGTCTTGCGAGGGTTCAGTAACCTTTTGACTGGCCCGTTAGTTTCAGGATGGTACAACAATGTTTTATGGTGAATCACTCCGATGCCCTACAGAAAATCCTCAACTATTATCGAAACTTTGGAAACCACTTCCTTTACCACCTGTAGCCACTTCGAGTACAGGTCAATCAACACCAACACATCCATCCTTCTACCACTCTCCTCCCCAGGGACCCTAACACATCCAATGCCACAAACTCACACAGGAAATTGGCACTTCTAATGGCCGAAGCGGCTGTTTGCGATTCCTGAGCATCTTCTCTGCTTCGCCACATTGCTCAGACCCTTTCACCATCTCCCCCACTTCAGCATCCATCCTAGGCCATCAATAATCACCTCTCAGCCTCCCTTTCATCTTGGTCATGCCAAGATGACCTTCATGAGCTGCAACCAATATTCTCTTGCGTACCCTATTTGGGGGAACTAATCCAGCCGCTTTGCACAGTAAATCTCCCTCCAAACTTCACTCCTCTCGGATCCTATGGAAATAACATCAGTCCTGGGGGCGTGACCAGCAGCCATGCTGTGAGGACGTGTGCTTTGGGAGCTCCCGCCAGATCCGTTAATAAAGATAAGACCCTGCTGAAGTAGCGCAAAGTGCAGAACGGGCTGCTGCAGCTGACAGTCGGTGCCAGTGAGTTGATAAAGGCTGTGGGTGCCTGCAGCACCAAAGAGATAAGACAGGGAAGCAACAGGGCCTGTGGCAGAAAATGGCACTTGCCCGTTTGGAGAGAAGCCAGAGCGGTGGCAACCCTGCTCGGGACATTGTGCGCCAAGGGCACCGGAGAAGTGGCAAACGCAGTGCTGACCACAGCTAACGGAAGGGAGCAGCAGGAGGAGGTGCAGAGGCCTGGTGAGGGAACTGGGGGCAGCGGCTGGAGGCGGGTGGAGCAAGAACGCAGATTGGTGCACCGTAGGTACGCCCTGGAGCAGTGCTCGACAGGCCGGAGAAGCTGGGGATAGCACCCGAAAACAGCCGGAGGCGGGGTAAGCGCTAGACGCAGCGGCCGGCGGTCCCGGCATGATCCGCAAGGAGCAGGAGTGTGCAAAGGGCCAGCCGATGCTAGCAGAACACATCACCGCATGGAAAGGGCTGCCCTGTGCGGCGGCGGTGCCGGGCAGACGGCGGCCGCCGGAAAGACCTTCTGTGAAACTGAGCTCTGCCCGCTCCCCGCTGGAAGGTGGTGAAGCCGTAGGGCGCGGGCTGGCAAGTAGCGCGGCTTGAAGTGAAGGGGAACCTGGCCCAGAATAAACAAGAGGCTGCTGGGCACTGATCGCACCAAGCAGGCAGCAGAGGTACAGACTTTAGGGGGACGGGGCAGTCAACAGGCAGTAAAGGCAGTGCCCAGAACTACTGTGGGGGGAAAGGAGTGCTACACAGGAGCTTGGGAGTGGCAGCACCAGGGGCTGACAAATAAGGCAGCAGCCTGGACTTGGAGGAGTGCATATATGGGCAGTCAGTAAGAAAAGCCGGCAGGAGATAGACAGAAAGGCAGACTGCGGCCACATCAAAAGAATAGTGCTTGCCCCACTGGAAGGCCGAGGGGGCGCAGAGAACCCGAGGAGCAGATAGCAGCTTTAGACGGGGTGACACCACGAGGGCCTCCACGGTGCCCCCCCCCCCCTTAAGGTGAAGTGTCTCTGGGTGCCTGAGCCGTGCAGGGGAGAAGGTGCCGGCACAACGAAGACTGGTGGAGGGGGTGCCTTGAAAGAGGGACTGGGTACTAAGAGAGGCTGGCCCCAAGAAATGTAAGTCAGACCTTGTGGTGCGGACTGGCAGTGTAGAGCTGAGCAGGCCGCCCCACAGAAACAAGGCCTAGTATGAACGAGAGGACGGAGCTGACGCAGCGTGGAGGGCATTCTGCCCACATGCTGGATAGAACTCCGAAGGGGAAGTCCAGGCAAACTAGTAGAAGCGACACCTTCACACGCAAGGGAGAGAGTGGTGCCGATAAAATGCAAGAGAGCGGCAATGAGCAGGCAGAGCCCAACGCAGAGAAGAGAATCAAATACTGAAAGCCATAGCAGTGCTTCAAACCACACTGGAGAAGAAAATAGATGAGGTAATCACAGATGTGGAGCTGCTAAGACAGGATGTCCGAACGTTAGTGGAGAAGGTGCGGACAGTGGAGACCCAAGCGGAAGAGAACAACCAGCATTTGGCGGTAACCATGAAGCAGGTGAAAGAGCTCAGAAAGCAGGTGGCAGCGCTGGAAAGCAGAGGATAGGTGCGCCAAAACAATATAAGGATTCTGGGACTGCGGGAAGGAGAGGAGGGAAGAGACTCCACCATGTTTGTGGAAAACATGCTACTACAAGAAATAGGGCCTGGTAATCTGACAAAGGATTCACTGTGGAAAGGGCCCATAGGTCACTCGCCAGGAAACCTTGGCTAGGGGCGTCGCCAAGATCAGTGGTAGCGAAGATCCTGAATTACAGGGACAAAGATACAATCGTTGGGTGCTCCAGACGAGGTGGGTTCATCGAAAGAGGGTCTGCTAAGATAGCTGTCTGCCCGGACTATACATTGACAGTGAAAAAACAGAGAGCGACTGCAGAGGGCTGGCTAAGTATGTGTTGATTTATCTGGCAAAGCTAAAGGTCATACATAAGGGCACCACACACTGTTTTTCGAAACCACGGAGGGTGTGCACGCTTGAATGGACGCTGAGGAGTAGCGCCGAGACAACGTGGAGAGGATACCTGAGAGAAAATGGAGGGAAGACAGAGGTGGGCCTCGAAGAGACTCAAGGCAGGGACTACAGTGTTTTGCAAATGAGTGGAGGAGCGGTGAAGAAGCAGAGAAGGGAGGTGCTGACAGACAGAGAGATCACCGTGTTTGCACATGTTTACTTCTTTTAGTACTTTCAGGGTGCCAGTTAGAGACACCCAGCCAGTGCACATGAGACCGGTGGGTGGGGGAGATAACTGGTGGAGTGTGAGAAGTGGCCAAGTCTGAACGAGATAGTTCTGTTGGGCTATTGAGCTGTTGTTAGTATGTTTTGAAAGTGTGGGGGGGGGGGGAGTTCGTAGTTTGGTTTACACTTGGGACACAATGCATGCACACCCACCACACGGCCCGCACTACTGTGCCATTAAAAAAGACGTATTACACATTCGCAAGGGGCATTCTTATAGGGGTGTCCGCTCAGTACCATTCAGGCTGCAAGAATGCAAGTGCGACAATGAGGGCACGATGGTGATTTTACACAGGTTCCTAGAGCAGCAGGAGCTCTGCATCATTAACACGTATGCCCCGAATCATGACGCTACAGCTTTCTTCAAGGCACCTGGCCCCAGATTGGCTCCATAAGAAGCGCAATGTGGATATGGGAGTAGGGGCTTTAACTGCAAACTGGACCCTACCCTAGACAGGTCTGATGATGAGCACAAGAGGAGAGGGCCACCAGCAAAAGCGCTGAGAAGCATGATGATGGAACTGGACCTGAGTGACATATGGAGGGAATTGCACAGGGATGGCGGTAAGGTCTACTCCTATTATTCGAGCCCACATGGTGTGTACACATGCAAAGACTACATGCTTACGGGAACCGAGTCTTTGGGGGAATTTAGCACAGCCGATTATAAAGCAAGGGTCCTGTCAGACCATGCACTGCTAGTAGTGACGTGGGAAAGATTTGCAAATAAACCCCCGATTCCGACGTGGAGGCTGAGAGCAGAGGCACTATTAGATTAGCAATTCTAGGCCCACACAAGAGAGAGAACACAGGAATTCTTTGCCCAGAATGCGGGAAGTGTGGCTAGCGCAGGGACCTTGTGGGAAACCTGCAAGGTGGTGATGAGAGGGGAGGCAATTGGCAAAATGGATGGCATCAGGAAGAAGTTGCCGTGCAATATCGCGGACACGGAAGAGTGGATAGAGGTGCTGACGGAGGGGGTCGGGTGCCTAGGGAAGTGCAGGGCAGAACTCACCAAGCTCCGGCAGACTTGTATAGTGCACTGGGAGCGGTTGGGCAAGCATGATTATGCCAGACATCTGGGGAGGCTGCACGAGAGTAGACATAAGCCCGGGTCGTGGGCTGGCTGTGTCGGGCAGAGGCAAAGAGGGCGATTATAAGCTGTATTAGGGATGAGTGCAGGGAGCAGTGGCAGGCCCAGAGTGAGATCAATGCAACCTTTGGCAGATTCTATTGGAGATTGTATAGTGCCATCAGGGGGTGGGGGGATTGCTGTGGAAATAGAGGAGACTGACTGACATAGCATTAGCATGCATGGAGCAGCAACAGGTGGAGATGCTAGATGCACTGCTGACGGTAGAGGAGCTGCAGGCAACCATACTCTCGCTACCAACAGGCAAAACGCCAGGAGCGATGGCCTCCCAGCAGAATTCTATAAGGAATATGTTGGGGAGTTGACGCTGCAATTTTTACAGATTTTGGAGGAGGCATTTGAGATGGGCAAGTCACCGCTTGATTGCAAATCTTACATGCCGCCCTCTATGATTAACCAGGATTGCAAAGTACTGGCCATGCTCTTAGCAAACCGACTCTGCAGGGTGATAGGGTCACTGGTACAAGGACCAGACGGGGTACGTCCTGGGGCGAAGCACGTCTTGGAACCTGCACAGGTTACATTACATCACATCGTAGATAAGATGAGAGAGGTAGAGGAAGGGTATGTGGTGGCTTCACTGGATGCAATCAAAGCGTTCGACTCAGTGAGCTGGAAGTTGCTGCATGCGGTGTTGTGGCACGTCAGGCCGGTCCAGCCTGCCTGTGATGGGTCAGTTGCTATACAGGAGGCCGATGGCCAGTGTAAAAACAGGAAGCCATATCTCAGGGGCCTGGCAACTGGGGAGGTGGGCCAAGCAGGGGTATCCACTGTCCTCTATATTGTTCATCTTGGCACTGGAACCTGTGGCAGCTCTTCTCAGAGCAGACTTTAAAGAGGCGGGCATAACAGCAGGGGGCAACAAACATATAATCTCGTAGTATATGGACGACATATGCAGAATCCAGAGGTGAACCTATCGTACATGCTAGAGGTCCTGGATGAGTTTGCTAGGTTGCCAGGCATCACCATCAGCAAAGAGAAATCTAGGCTGTTCGCGCTGGCAGGACTGGTAGGGCTGGGCACAGAGTGTTCACCGAATCTGGGGTTGCGGTGGGCGGGGGAGACCTTTCAATACTTGGGAATGGATATTTATCATGGCTCTAGGCAGGAATATGAGATGAGCACATTGAGGCTGCTCCAAGAGGTGGAGCGGTCCATGGAGTTCTGGCATAAGCTGCTGTTATCTATGATGGGCCGAGCAGGGGTATTGAAGATGGTGGTACTGCCACGCCTGCTCTACCACTTTGTTACCGTACCATATGATATTTGAAGGCAGTTCTTCAGGAAACTAAACTCACTGGCAAGACGATTCATCTTGGGAGGAGAGGGATGCAAGATAGTGTTGGGCACACTGTGTAGAGATTACAAGGATAGAGGGATCAGCTTGCCGAACTTTGAGGTGTACTACCTGGCGGGTCAACTGCAGTTTGTCATAACCTGGCTAGCAGATGAGGGCTGTGAGAAACCTGAGGGTATTCTCCCTTATTCAGGTGGCCAGAGAAGAACTAGCCCTCTCTTATCTCAACCCTAGGAGTGGCCAGATAAGGAAGGACCACCTGGGTAGAGGGACTCAGGGTTATGCTTGGGGAAGTACCCGAGGTGAGACACGGTACTCTACCGCAGAAGAAGAAGAGAAGGGTGAAGTCCCAGAGATCTTCTTTGGTTATTCCACAGCTACCTCCCCTTCTGCCCAAAGAAGCTCCCTTAACAAAATCCCGCCACCCAGACAACTCTGGTAGAACAACTAGGAACCCTGTTACTCTCAAAAACCACAAGTGGCGGAATCATTGCTTTCCTGTTTTCTACCCGAATACTCCCAACCTTTCTTTTCCATGTCCCTCTCGTAATTCATTCCTGAACATCCAGTCTACTTTGACAAAACACTACCGTTCTCAAAATCCCCTCTGTTCATTTCATGATCCCAACTATTCCCGTTTGCCTCACATACCCTACCAATCCTGTCCTGATTGTCTCTTTCTGAACTCCCATTCGAATGTGACCAACAACTACAGTTCCCACAAACCTATTCATTTCAAAACCCCTCCAAAACCTCCCACTTTTCCGACACAAATACTTTCTCACACCACAGACAATGGACTAACACCCGAGCCGTTTACCTGACATGTCCCAACCCAAGGGTCAGGCAAAGTCAGGTAATTGACTAAAATCACACAAACCTGACGCTCTTCCCCTTCACCAGAGGGATAAAAGGTGGAGCAAGAAAGCACACTACCAGCAAGGCAGACCGCAAGACGAGACAGCTATCCAGACACGGTAGTTCAAGAGGAGGAGAAAGGAAGCGAATAGCGAGAGGCTTACAAGGAGAGACGCAACCTTTCACTTTTCGACCAGGAACCTCCACAAAAGGAATCGTAAAACCACAGACAATAGTGCAAGTGTGTTGCAGCAGATGTTAACGGTACACAGAGCATGCCTACGCCGATAAGCAGTACCGAGTGGTCTACTACTGTGGTACCGGCCTTGACTCCAGATATGCTGAAAAGCCAAGCGGCTCATCACAGAAGGTGAGCCGAGGGTAGAAGCGATAAAAACTGAACTGTGTTGATTGAAAGCCGCAAAATAGCAACTTAAGGGAAGTTCAAAGAACTTATAGAAAAGGGGAGACCAGCTCCAAAGGGATCCAGCACCACGTGGGTGCTTAATCGAGAGACTCTGGTCAATCCCGTGTTTTTGAAACTGGGAATACCAGAAGAACTTGGGAAGGCCTCAAAGGAACAGTCAAAGTGGTCATACAGGGGTCTTGCAAAGTGCTCTGTACATTCGAAAGACTTTGACCAACAGTGAAGGGCATAATTGATAAAGTTGGCAACAGTGAACTCGCCAGAGGGATGCTGACAACAAGGGGCGAAGCCTGAAGTCCTTGTGAACAGTGTGTTGACAGAAGAGAACCCGATCAAGGGATGTCCACAGTGAACTGTTTAGCACAAGTTGGCAAGAGTGAACCCGGCAGAGGGATGTCAACAGAAAGGGGTGAAGCGTGAAGAATTGTTTAAAAGGATATTAAGATTCGTGGACCATGGAAAAGCCAAAGTGAACCCGGCGGAGGGAGGCTGATGTTCGAGAGGGGTCTGAGCCGGAAGAAGGGGAACCCCGGTGTGAAGAACTAGCACCCGAATAAGGAGAACTATTTGATTGAACTTTTGTTTCGGTACTTTGAACCGGACAGGCCTTCGAAAACAAGAGAACATAGTTATCAGAGGTCCTGATATCATAAAGGAACTTTCTAGGGATCTGCGCCCGGTAGAGGGGAATCCAGGGGTGAACACATCACCCAACGTTCACCGAGAAAAGAAACTGTTTATTTGATTAGGTTGAGTACAATTTGTGAGGGGTCGGCGCCCGAAAGAGGGGGAACCCGGGGTAAACCCATCACCCAAGGTATACGTGGAACAGAACTTTGTGTTTGTTTGTTGAGACCATCAAGCCTTCAAAGGCAAGAGACTTTTAGTGAAAGAGGCTTAACTATCCAAGAACCTGATAGCTGATATGGAACTGCCGGCTCGTGCTGGGAAAGCTTGAGTGTGTCCTCTGCTCGGGAGATCCACCTTGTCCCGTGCTCAAAACGTGGGGAGACAGACCCCTGGCGATCACATTCTGACTTATTATTTGAGAACACTTCTTTTTTTATTGAAAAACCTATCTCACACTCTTTCTGTAATTAGATGTAAGGACATTGGCAATCGTTTTCTTTTAGTATAGGCCTTTTACTTTGACTAGATGCCACAAAGACTACCTTATTTTTCATTTGATGGTCGAAGTTTGCTCCCATCTTAGATTTAGGTTAGGCGTTTTTTCCACCCTGCATTTACAGTTTAATAAACACCCTTGAACTTTGATCACTTGTGTCTGCCTTTACTGTTACCACCATGAGTTCCTTACATGGCTCACTGGACATGGGGCTGTTACGGGGAGAGGTCCGACCATACTATTTGAGAGAGGCACTCTGGGTAGCGGATGCTAAACTGCAGGAGACATCAACACTGGTGACAGAGTAGACATCGGCACTGGTGACCCTAGGCAGGAGAATCTGGCGCAGACTGTGGAGGATGGTGGGGAAACGGGATGCGTATTCAGCCAACATACCTCTCGCGACAATTGGCGGGAGGAGTCCAGTAGAGATCCGCAGCCAGCAATTACGCTGGGGACCGAAGGGGGCAATTACCCTGAGAGACTTACGTAAAGAGGGAGAATGGCCGTTATTTCCAGAATTGACAGAGCAGTACGACATTCCCAAGGGCCAGTTTTTGTTGTATCACAGTCTTATTAAGACTGCAGAGGTTAGAGAAAAGGCTAGGAAGGGGATGCCATACTAGAGGCCTTTTACGATGTCGGAGAAGGGGGGCTTTCGAGGCTCTACGAGCTAGTTTTGGAGGCGCTGGGCCAGGCCGAACTCAGGGTGAAATCTAAGTGGGAAGGAGATCTAGGGCACACTCTCACGGATGGGGAATGGGCCAGAGTGCTGATATGCACAAGAAAAGTGTCCAGGAATACTAGATTTAAGCAGATACAGCTCCAAGTCACCCATAGAATATACATTACCCAACACGCCATTTCCCAGTTCCTGGGAGCAGCGGAGCAGAAATGACCCAGGTGTGCGGATGACACAGCAGGGATGCTGCATATGCTTTGGTCGTGCCCAGTGATTAGGTTTTTCTGGCAGAACATAGCGAACAGGGTCAAGGGGGGTGGGATAGATATGCAGGAGTGGCCACCAGAGGCATGCCTATTAGGGCTAAATCTACGGCGGCACGGGGTGGCGCACCTAACTAAGATGAAGGACCTAATTTGCGTCTTAGCCAAACAAAGGATAATTTTAGCATGGAAGTTGGTGGAAGGTCCCCGCATAGAGGCATGGTGGGATGATTTAAAGAAATGGGCAGAGGCCGAGACGATAGTGTGGCATAGGGCGGTGTATAGGGGACAACGGGAGGTCAGAACTGAAGTGATAGCGTGGAACATGCTAGTACAAGAGATGTTTACAACTCTGGACGAAGGACCCCCCTGGAGCTCATTCCTGGAAAGAAGGGGAGTGAACCACGGGCTGGACGGAAGGGCATAAGAGCAGAGGCGGGTTGGGTGGGAAGTAAGCATGCAAGGTTGAGTTGGGTTTAGCTGGAATTGAGAAACAATAAGTGGTACTGCATGGTGCTACTAGGCAGGGGTACGGTCCAAGAGGGGGCGCGGGTGGAGGGAGGTAACGGGAGCCGCCTGCAATCATCTGGCAGCACAGAGATTGGACATTGTGAAGCGCATAGGACAATTTGTGCCACTTGTTTACTTTGAATTGCGGCCGTTGGCTTGCACAGCTGTCTGGAAGATAGCTGTCTGGTACTAAATGCAAGTAAGGAACATTTAAATGGACAACATTCAGGGGGGGTGTTGGGCGGTTGGCAAAGGGTCCACAGGAAGGGGGAAGATCACATTGTTCCTCATATACAGTGCACTGTTATTTACTGAATGACCCTCTTGTTTAGCAGTTGTTGTATGTTATGTTAAAATGCCAATAAAAACATTCAAATAAAAAAAGGAAATAACATCAGTCCTCATTGTCATTTGTTTCATACCATCATCGACCTACCACCATTTCAGCTACTCTTCTCAGCTCACTATCCTACTGCTTGGCTGATGTCCATTCTTCCTTTCCCACTGCAACACCACACACCACGAACACTTGCTCAAGAGCATCACCTTCCTCTTCCTCCACTTCCCAACTATTACCCCTGGACAAAAAAATCAGCTAACACATTCTACTTCCCAGGTACATGTTCAACAGTGAAAGCATGCCCCTTCAAGGCTGTGACCCACCACACAATTCTTAGTAAAATCCCTTCCAATCCATGGCTATTGAACACCCCCACCAAAGGCTTGTGATTAGTTAATACCCAAAACCTCCTTCCCTACAGTAAAGCTTTAAACTTATTCATGGCTTAGATCAAAGTGCTTCTCAGTGACGGAATAGCGCACCTGTGCACCCCAGGAGGTCACAGATGCAAATGCCATTATGCAATCAATTCCCTGATGTCTCTGCATCAACAAAGCACCCACCCAGCTCCGTCTCACTTGCATCTGTCATCACCCAGGTGTCACAATAGGCATCAAAATTCACTGACGCAGGAGCTCTTGCTAATGCATCCTTTACATCTTTGAACTCTTCCTCACAACCCTCCGAACACCTGAATACAAATCCTTTCTTGCACAACTCACTTATGTGCCTCCACCTATCTGAAAAGTGTTTAATAAACTTTGCATAGAACTCACCCAGAATGACATCAATTCTTGCCTGGTCTTTGGGCTCTCTAGATTCTTAATAGCCTCAACCAATTCATCCTTTGCCTTTATGCTTGCAGCACTCAGCTTGTGCATTAGGCAGTCAAGGGTTTTGACTCACAATGTGCACTTCTCCCTCTGTAGTGTGAGCCTAGTCTCTGCAATAATGTTCAACACCACTCACAACCTCTGATCATGGTCTTGCTCAGTGCTCCCAGTGTTTCCTCTTGGAAGTAGAGAACACCCTTAATCCCCTTGAATAATAGACGCATCACACTCTGGAAGAAGGCAGCAGCTGACACAAGCAGCCGCTAATACGAAGTTCAATGGCATCATTTTGCACCTAACGGTCCTTTCATGTGTGATGAACATAGTATATTCCCCTAAAGCTAGGGTGTAGTCTCACCTGGTGATATGCTGAAGCCAGATCAAGTGTGCTAAATACCTTCACACGTGCCATCAAAATTAAAATTTCTCCTATATTTGGAAAGAGACACTTTTCCACTACTAGTGATCCTTTTAGTCCTATAAGATCAATACACAATCTGACGTGTCCATTCGCCTTCCGCACAATAACAATGGGTGAAATCCGCTCCGAAGTCTCTACTGCCTCAATGACACCCTGTTGCTCAAGCCACTCAAGTTCTGCCTTAACCTCTTCCCTCAAAGCTACTGGCACACTTCTCACCTTTGCCACCACTGGCTCAGCCCTCACGCTGAACCTAATCTTATAATGAAACCCTTTGAGACACCCTATTTCTTTCCTCAATACAAACCCATATTTGTCCTCCAGTCTACCATTTGACACCTATTAACCACAGCTATGAGACCAGGCACACTGGGCGCATACACATTATACATCATGGTTCTCACTTTGCATTCTAATTTGGCTTGGAAAACTTGCATAAACCTTATACCGCTTGACTGAAACTGCCTATGCCCCACTTTCAGATCGAAGATGGTATAATCCAAACCTGAATCTACCATCATCGGGACCCCTACTTGATTCACATTCACCAAGGCATGTGGCTACCCACTTTTCCTGGGGAAGCTCCCCACGTAGCTAATGGAGAAGCTTACTCATTCCATATCTTCAGTACCATTACCATCATCCACCGTTGCACCATCCCTGCCATTTATTTCTCTGACCTCTTCTTTGGCAAAATCGTCTTTCTGCCACATTTCCAACAGCCTGCCCAGAGACCTGGACAACTGCCTGAACTTGCCGAACCTTAAGCACCTTTTGATCCCTCTCCCTCCGTCTACCTGGGAGGGACATCCTCCTTAATTCCCCCCCCATGTTGACCCTTTTTGTGACCCTTGGGGCATGTTCACAGCTTGGCTGTCCTTCTGACCCTTGACCAAAGCATATGCCTTCACTTTGAATTTGTGTTCACCCTGGGCCTCATTACGGCTTTGGCGGTAGCCATGCCACTATTGGCGGCATGGCTGCCTCCAAAACCGGGTCCAGGTTCCCTGAATGGGGAATTACCGGGCCATTCCGAGTTTGGAGGGCCCGGTAATTCCTCCCTCAGGGAACCTGGGCCAGGACCTTCCCCATTCCCATACGAGCCCCCATAGGGCTCAATGGGAATGGGTGCAGGGAGCTAACAACAGGCCGATTACGACCAGCCCGTTGTTAGCTCCCTGGTCCCCTCGCGGGACCCGGTAAGGACGCCAGGCATCCTTACCGGGTCCCGCGAGGGGACCTCGTAATTTTGCGGAATGGGTTTAATGGGTCTGACCTCCATTAGCGGAGCCCATTAACCCATTCTGCAAAAGTCGGAATGAGGCCCAGCACATTCCATAATATGTTCCATCAATTTTGTCAAGTACTTAATGTAGATTGGAGTCCCTTTACCCCATATCTCATCTCCTGTGTGCTCTGATCTTTTTCTTTTTTAATCGGTTTACATAATAACAGCAACAAAATATTTACCAACATAAAGCGTCGCCCCACACCTTTCACCATGCCCTGTGCAATCGTCAGCAACATGTATATAGAGATAGAATTAGTGACAATAGAAAACACTTGTGGCCTTCACAATCCAATACCGTTAATCCTTGTGCATTAACCTTGGCTTGGCTCCCTCAGGCATCTCAAATCCTGGCAAATGTATGTGGACAACCCCAGCTCCTATCTATACGCTCCTCTAGTGACATGCAATAATCGAGATCCAGTTCCCATTGTGCAGCCCTAGCAGTGTTCCTAGCTCCCCACAGCTTGGCAATGTTCCACTTGGTGCTAAAAAGCCCAAAGCCATGATGGCTGCTTTGTTCTGAGCTCCGCGTAAGATCTGCTGAAGGGGGAGGCAAACATAGTACCCATCAGGGAAAAGTGTGAACCCCTGCAATGAGGACATACCCGTTCAAGTGCTGTTCATCTACAGCCCGACTTGGGGCTCCTGAGATAGACGGCGCATATTTATCTAGGGCATTTATTGATAAATCGTTGAGATAGCCTGTTAAAGAGATTCCCATGAGAAATGCAAGAGACATAGGGGACATTAGATGGGGAGAAAACTGCAGGATTGTGTTGTTTAATGACTATGAAAAATAATTAGCCAACCAGAGAAAACTATTTGCTGAAGTGAAGCAGATGGCTGGAGACAGAAGGCTTTCATATTACATGGTTTATCCATCAATACTTAAGGTGGCGATTGATGGTACTACTCATTATTTTGCTGACCATGGGAAAGCCAAACAGTTTTTGGACAAATTGATGCCTGCATTTAATAGAAACAGGAACGGATATACATATTGATATAAAACTGGGAGATAGATGCCTTATATAGACTATGTACCTCCACCCAGAGAGATCAAAAACAGTTCCAACCTAAACAGACTATGAGGGTCATTACAAGTGAGGCGTTAAGGGGTTAACTGCGCCGGTAAAGGTGCCAGAGCCGTCAACCCCTTACTGCCTCATTACGAGTCTGCTCGCGGGAACCCGCTAAGGACGCCTGGTTTTACCAGGCGCCTTTAGCGGGTCCCATGAGCAGACCAGGGTGCTAACGGGCCCGTTGTTATCACCCTCCCCATTCCCATTGAGCCCTATGGGGGCTTGAATGGGAATGGGGAAGGGTTCCTCCAATGGGGAATTACCGGGTCCTCCAAGGTTGGAATGGCCCGTTAATTCCTCATTCGAGGAACCCGGTAGCCGGTAAGGGGGTAGCCATGCTGCTAATAGCGGCATGGCTACCTCTACTCTTGTAATGACCCCCTATCTGTATGTTTTTTTTTCGTACAGACATAAGTTTTTGTGGAAAAATACAAAAAAGATGTGTTATTTCCTATAAAAATAGTCTGTTTAGGTTGGAACTGTTTTCGATCTACTTGGGTGAAGGTACAGACTAAGTGTGGTTTCTGACTATTATGAAATATGTCAAACTGTTCTACCAGAAATAATTTACTGTAATTGAAAAAGTGACCTTCTACTAACCCCTAGGCACAATTGTATAGTGTTGTCATTTGTTGAAAGATTGTTGGAATGAACATGTTTCTTTGTGTAATTTTTTCTAATCATGTATGCTATGACAAAACATTTTTTTAACAAAAAAATAATGCATGATATATTTTGGATAATTGTAGTTGTGATTGTAGTTGTCATTGGTTATTTACAACACGCTTAATACCCAGAGCTTTCTAAGCATGGACCCGGTGATCGAACCTGTATTGCTCCGCGTTGTCTTGCTTGCAAGACGAGCGCGTTGCCCCTGAGCTATCCTCCCGGGACAATAAAATGCTCTGTTGATCAACGCTGATAATAAGTTAACAATACAACCATGTTATGGTGCAATCACAAATTGTGTTAGTGTAAAAGGGAGCGGTAACCAGTTTCCTCTTATATACATTGTTTTATTCACTTCTTCCCGTCTTGAAACTGGTCCCCTGAAAACAAAAAATTGGGAAGAACCCATATCTTATACATATAACGTAGGATACAGCATATGTAGAGTATATGAAAGATGATATAGCATATTTACGTATAAATGAGGACTTGGTCTCTTACCTCTATGTAGTTTGGGATGCCTTGAAAGCAACAATAAGGGATATAATAATCAGTTACTCAACTCATAAAATAAAAATGAGTGGAATGGAATTAAATGAATTGGGGGGAAAATCAGTTTATGCGAATAGGTATATAGAGAAACTGTCTGAATGCAATAGAAAACATTTGGAGAGGGCAAGATATTGTTTTGAACATGAACTAAGTTTACAAGCAGAATAGAGGCTGATTTACACAAGACAGGGAATATGGGGAATAGGAGGGCTCCTTATTGGCATTAGTTAAAAGACAGGTCATGTGAAATGAGACTGAAAGTGGGATGCAGTGAAGAAAACATTAGATTGTGAGGCCTTCAAAAACTTCAATAAAAAGCTTTACTCCTCAGATGACATTCAAAAGAGTGAAGAGTTGTCAGACTATTTAGGGAAAGAAAAGATGCCTGGGTTAGGCATAGATGGAAGAACAACCCTGGGCAGAAGCAACAGAGGAAATTATAGAAGCTATGAACCTAATGAACCCAGAGAAAAGTGCAGGACGAGATGGTTTACCAATTAAATTTGACAAACAATGTAGCCTAGTGCTGTCCCCGACTTTAAAACATGTTTTGTGTCCAATATCAGAGGTGGGGCATCTATAGAATCAGCATTATTCATAGTGATTCCCAAGACTAGTAGGAATCATATGGACTGTGCAAATGATCAACGTATATCATTTTTAAATTCAAATGGCAAATTATTGGCTACAATTTATTTGTCAGGATTCTGGGTCCCACCAGGTTGGTGTGGCACAAATCTAAGAAGGCCAGAACACAGCAGATTACAGCCTTCCCATGATGGCACTGACATCCCGCTTGGTGTCCGGTCAAAGTTTAGACTCAAAAGGGTTGAATGACAGAAGGGTCGAGTCAATTCGATTTTTTTTTAAAATGTATCTTTTTTTTGTTGCTTTAGTATAGGTTAAAAAAAGGTGTTTTTACACCAAAAATGGGGATTTTGGGCCCCCTCCCCAAAAAAAGAAAATAAATCGACCCTTTTTTTCGGTCGAATTGACTCAATCCTTTTGTCATTCGACCCTTTTGAGTCGAAACTTTGACCTATAACCATCCCGCTCTACACGCAATGCTGCAGTTATGTTCAAGATGCCACCTAACAGGCTGTTCGCATCTGACAGGGCACGTAGCTTAGAGAAGTGGATTTAGGCAGCCGTGGCAGTAATGTCTTTGCATCGCTTCTCTCTTGAACTCCGACGCTGCCCTTGTATTTCTCTGCCTTTCCTCCAGTGCCCGTATTCCTCCTTTCTCTTCGCCTCTCTGGCCGTCTTTGCTCTGCCTTTCTAGTCACTCTTCTGCCTGCCCTGCCTACCAGCACTGAGCTAATTTTCTGGTCCTCCGTCTGCCTTCTCCTGGAGGAACTGGTTTTGGCATTTCATCGCTCCAGTTACAGATTGTTTTTTTTTCCCCAGTAGGGTTTCTCTGTGAGTACATGATTCCCTATTGTGTGAGAAAGCTGAGGTTATCCTCAATCCTACTCCCCCTGGATCCTCTTCTCAGGTGGCTAGGGAAAGGCTATCGCTTTTGGAGCCTGCCCCTGGGGGTGAAGAAGTGAGGGAGGATGGTCCTTGAAAGTTGGGAGTGGGGTACTGTGATGAGTCAGAGGGAGCTAAGGCACATCAGGGTCAATTGAATACTGAAAGGCCATTAAATCCATATCTTTCCAGGAAGAGTGAACTGCAGGACTGATGTCATAAAAGGTCTTGGAGGGAGGGCCTTCTTGATTGACAGACAAGCAAGTGCTCCAATGAGAGAAAGAGTGAGGTGCTTTGCTTTAAACTGCACTTCTGATGTGTTATTGTTTTGATTTGGCAGGACACGGAGAAGGGCGAAAAAGAAAGGGGTCCCTTCGGAAGGAGAGACAGTTTATGAGTGGGCCTAGTGAATAATTCTGCTGTCCAGAGTTAAGGCGAGGTTTGCTCCCGTTGAGCACCTCGTGAAGTTATGTTATAGTGAATAAGCGTTGAGAAGTGAGGCGGAGAGAGAGAGGGAAGCGTTTATCTACAAAGCTTCAAACTCCAGACAACCCGAACAGCTGACTACTTGGTCGAGAGAAAGTGACAGCCTGAACCGTGCGAAGATGGGGAGTAGAAGGGGTCTCAGCCAAGACTGTCGGCGAGGCAAAACTGGAGGCGATCGGACAGCTGGGAAGAGTGCCGAATTGACGCGCAGCCTAATCCGACGCGTCTGAACGAGGACCTGTCATCCGAGACGTGGCCGCAGCTCTCAGATCAGCTGAGCGGAGAAGCTGAGAGCGGCTCTAGCCCCCACCGTTGCGGGGGTGGGGGTTGGCTACGAGCGAACAACCGAGCCTCCAAGAGCCTCAGCGGAGCCCAGAGGGTGTCTTCAGAAAAATCTGCAGGACCTGAGTTAACGGAATGTTAAGTGAGGAGACGTCGCGCCCCACAAGTGGACGAAGGAGCACCGATGCCATATGAAGAGGTGAGAAGTTGAGAGTTCGAACTAATCGAGGGGGAACGGACTCAAAAGTTTAACCTAACGGCAGTGCAGCAGATTGAGGGGAAAAAGGTCCCACCCGTGAAGCAGAGAGACTTTATTAATGGTAATTTGCCTGAAGGATGTGATACGTAGAAAAGGACGTATAAGCTACCATACCTGATAATAACCCAAATGATACAATGCTAGACAAGCCACTACTGGGAAAGCAAGAAAGACTCTCAGAAGACAAATCTGCTCTTTGAAAGCCTGAGGATCAACCAAGTAAGGAGAAGAGTCTCTACACTTGGAATTGATGGTCTAATGAACAGTATTGCAGTACAAAGGAAAGGCACCAGAGAAATTACAGTTCCAGAAAAGTCCCCTCGAACTGTTGAATCTTACTGGTTCAAAGCTATAAGAAAGAAAAAGAAAGGAGCTAATTAATAAAAACAGTTTAATTGAAAACGTAGTGTGTCTGACTCTTCTCTATCCGCTCTATCACAGGTACCCACAGGTGAGACATGGTATCCCCCCTTTCCCTATTGAAAATAAACCTAACTATCCCCCGGCCTTTGTGGGCTATTGTAAAACCTCTCCCTTCATTTTCCCACATTTTACCTATGACAGTACTGGGATGAGGAAAATTAATGAACACTATTAACTCCTTTTACCACTCTAGTACTGGGACGAAGAAGATGCCTGCAAAGTACTGTGAAGGTCAGGCATGTCCCTCTAACTACAGTCAGGCAAATCCAATTGAGAAATCACAGCTGCAACCTGTTAAGTGGTCGCAGGTGGATAAGAGGAGAGGCAGAGAGCAGCAAGAGGACGACCAACAGGGAGGCCTGCGTGGGAGAGACCAGCAGGCGACCCTGCGCATGAGGAGGCAACTGTGGTGGGACTTGAGAGGAAGCCAGGATGCTCGCCTAAGTCCCAGAGTACCTGTGGAGCCCAGAGCGAGTTGGGCCGAGCCTCTGTGGTCGGGCGAGAGCAGCTGGAACTTCAAACACAGAAGAAAGAAGAGAGGACGCCATCCGTCGAAGAGGAGCGGAGCCGCCGGCGTGTACAAGGAAGCAATCGGAGTGCCAATGGGGCTCGCAGTGACGTCCGGCCAGCCAGCAAAGCAGAAGAGAAGCAGCAAGGCCGCCAGAGAGGAACGCTAAAGACCTGTGAGTGCAGGGAAATGACACTTGAAGCTGGGGCTCTCCTAGGGGCTACAAATAAGTAACTAAGGGCCGTATGAATCAAATTGAATACCGTACTGAATGGATACTTGAGCAAAGTTAAATTAAGCATATTGAATACCAAACTGAATGAAAACTTGAAGCAAAGTGAAATCAGCATATTGAATAATGAACTGGGGCAAAGCTATTAACTGATGAAAGTAAAAAGGCAGGGTACCCATTTGAAAGCAACCTAAGAAATAAGAGTGCACGTATGAAAGAACATTACAGAAAGATGGGGAAAAAATAAGACCACCAGAGAGTGAACTTGATGAATGGATGCAGTGCAGCAAGGCCCAAAACTGGCATGAGATGTGAGACACGTTATAGCAAAGCAAATAGGCTAGCGAGGAGAAGCTAAGGGGAGTGTGAACCTGCACATAAAGCCAAGAGACCGACAAGGAGAAGCTGAGTAAATGTCAATCTGTGCACAGGGGTAAATACAGAAGAACCTGTATGGGCCTAGGGTTCCTGGTTGCGCGATCTGTGATGGGTGGACCGTGTAGTCTGACAACTGCATCTGGACCAGGAAGCCCTAAAATTGTGAATGGAGTGACATCTGTTACATTTGACATTAAAAGGGAGACTCAACAAGATTGTGTAAGGAACTCATGGTGGCAACAGTGGAGCACAGCACATGCTCGAGCTTTCCCAGCAAGAGCCGACAGTTCGGTTCCAGCTATCAGGTTCTTCAATGGTAAAGTCTCTTTCCATAAAAAAAAGTCTCTTGCTGTCGAGGCCTGATGTATCCAACAAACAAACACAAAGTTATTTTTCACAGATCACACTGAGTGATGGGTTCACCCCTGGTTCACCCTCTTCCGGGTGCCGAACCCTCACGAATCATATTCAAGCTATCAATTGAACAGTTTGTTTCTCAAAGAACTTTGGGTGATGACTTTTCACCCCCGGATCTCCCTCGACCGGGCTTGGACCCACTTGACAAGGGGGACAATTCACTTCCCCTTGCCTTCCAATACCTCTTACTTTCACAAGTCTTAATGTATTTTTAAACAGTACTTCAGGCTTCATCTCTAATTGTTGGCTTCCTCTTCTGGGTTCACTCTCGCCAACTTTTACCACATGCTGTTCATGCACTCATTTCACCAAACGGGATTAGTTTCCCTTAGCTACGCAATCATCTGTCGGAAAAAGACTTTAGACGGTACAGAGGATTTTACAAGACCCCTGCATGACCGCTTTGACCTCTTTTCGCCCCTTCCCCAAGGGCTTCTGGTTCTGGTAGTTTCGACCATTGGGTAATCGCCCAGAGTTTCCTGCCTGAGCACCCACGTGGTGTTGGCCTCCTCTGTTGCTGGTTTTCCCCCTCATTCCTCAATTGTATCTTTAAAAGTTCAGATTATATGTTGGCTACTTTTCGTCCAACACAGTTCGGTTTCTGATCGATTCTCCCCTCAACTCACCGGTTGTGATGAACCGCTTGCATTTCTTTACCCTTGGAGTCATGGTTGGTACCACAGAGACCAGCGTCCTTCCCTGGCTTGGTTATCAGCAGACAAGGGTCTTGCGTACCTTAGACATCTGCTGCAACACACGCTGGCTGTTGTTCACGGTCTTATGTTTACATCTGCAGAAGTTTCACAAGGTTTCACAGGCCTTGATCTGAAAGGGCAAGGTTACTTTTCTCCTTGTCACCCTCTCAGTTTGCAGCATCTTTCGCCTCCTCTTGAACTGCCATGCTGAGTTAGCTAGCTCTCATGTCTTGCGGTCTGCCTTTCTTCTCTTGTGTTCCACCTTTTATCCATGTGGAGAAGGGAAAGAGCCGTCAGGTGTGTGTAATTCCGATCAATTGCCTGACTTTGCCTGACCCTTGTATTGGGACATGTCAGGGAAATGACTCTGGTGTTAGTGCATGGTCTTTTGTGTTGTGCAAAAGCGTGTGTGTGGGAAAAGGGGGAGGGCAGTGTTTTAGAATATCCTACGTGGTAGGATGGGGGAAAAGGTGTTGAAAGAAGGGGATACCGCGTCTCACCCGTCGGTGTCCCACTCTCACTCCCCAAGGACCCCCATCCAGGTGATCCTCCCTCACTAGTCCACCCTGGGGAACTTGATCCAATAGCGATGGCTGTGTCCTGGCCACCTGAATGACAGATCCCTGGGGACTAGCTAGGGAGACACCATCAGGTTTCCCACATGCCCTTCCTCCATGCGATGTAGCCACATTTGTTTCACAGGGGACCCTGGAACGAAAATACACATTTCCCTGGTCTTTTCCTTCTCGGTATTCCACACTGAAACAATAGGGTTGTAGGTCTAGAAACCATCACATGACCCTAGGGTTGGAGTCTTTGCGTTGGCTAATGTAAATTAGGGGTGAGTGGTCTGTAACGAGTGTGAACTTTCGTCCCAATAGGTAGTACCTAAGATGGATAATGGCCCACTTGATGGCCAGGGCCTCCAATTCCAACACAGCATAATTTCTTCCACCTGGGAACAGCTTGTGGCTGGTGAATAGGAACGGATGTTCCAATCCATCGCAAACCTGGGACAGGACGGCTCCTAACCCTGTAAGGGAGGCATCTGTCTTTAAGACAAAACCCTTAGAGAAGTCGACTACCTTTAGGATTGGGTTCTGACACAGCGTCTGCTTCAAGGTGTTGTAACATATCTCATCCTCGTCAATCCAATGAAGTTTCTGGTGTTCGGCATTCTTAAGTTCATCTGTCAGCCGGGCTGTTTTGTCCAAGAAGTTGGGGATAAATCGCTAGTATCCCATTACCCGAGAAAAGCTCTAAGATCTCTTTTTGATTTGGGAGTTGGTGTATCTAAGACAAAGCTTTCACCTTCTCATATTGTGGTTGTACATTCCCGTTCCATAAGAAAAAGCCCATATATTTTACAGCTGATCCAATCTGCACTTAGCTGGATTAGCAGTTAGGCTAGCATTCATGATGGTATTTATTTATTTGTCATTTGTATAGCGCACCATTTTAGCGGTATAAAGATGGAAGAGATGATCCTTCCAAGTCTTACTATAAATGACACTATTGTCAATATAAGGCCCACAGAAATCAGAACAGGGTTGTAGGAGTTGATCCATGAGGCGTTGGAACGTGGCTGGTGCACTGTGTAGACCAAAAGGTAGTACTTTAAATTGGAATAATCCTAGCAGCATTGAAAACGTAGTCTTTTTCTTATCTGGTCCATATACGGGAACTTGCCACTACCCCGTGGTTAAATCTAGGGTAGATAGAAAGTTGACTGCTCCGAGTTTATCAATTAGGTCGTCAATGTATGGCATGGGATACGCATCAAAGTCCGATATGGCATTAACTTGATGGAAGTCAATAAAGAATCTCGAGGAACTGTCAGGTTTAGTGACTAGCACAATAGGAGAGGACCACAGACTTGAGGATGGCTTCCAACATTTTGTTGACTTCTTCGATCACTATCTGATTATGAACTTCTGGGAGTGGATATGGTTTTAAGTGTACCACTTTACCTTTAGGTGTTCTAATGTAGGGGTATGTACCTTTTACTCGTCCTGATTTTTCTGAGAATACATTGGGAAATGAAATAACTACATCCTTTAAGTCTTATTGGTGTTGAGTAGATAACTCAGAGGGAATTAAATCAAAGTTATCTATGTCTTTGGGAATCAAACAGGCTAGTATTTTGGCATGAGTGGCTGACAGGTTCTCTTTCCACTTTTTCAAGAGATTTACATGATATAATTGGATTTTCTGTTTTCTATCCGGTTGGGCTACTTGGGGACCAGCTTGTTTTCTGAGGTTGGTAAGAGGACCAGTACTTTCTATCCTATGGAGAAAGATCTTAAATTCACTTTCTTGTCATAAGTGGCCTTTTGTTGGCTCTAAGCTTTTTCCATTTGAGCACAAACTAAGTTGCGGACCAACTTCATATGTTCTCACATTTGGGTGGTGCTTTGCGAGATGGGAACATGGGCCTCCTCTTGTTTTTTCCAGGTTTCTCAGAGCATGTCCAGGACATATCTCGACTCTCTTCCATTGAACAATTCAAAGGGAGAGAAACCTGTGGAAGCTGGGGGGTTTTCCTCACTGCAAATAATGTTCATGGGATCATTCGGTCCGGTCTTTCCCGTCCTTGTCTACCAGTTTTCAAGGAATTCGTTTAAAGGTTTTATTGAATCTTTCTACCAAATCATCGGTTTGGGGATGGTACACAGAAGTTCGCAAGGTGGTAATGTGGATTAAGCTCTTTGATTACAGCCATAAGCTTACTCATAAAATTTGAGCCCTAGTCCATTAGTATTTCCTTGGGAAAACCGACCCTGGAGCAATATGGTAGAAGATGTTTAAGGATTTTCTGGGTGGCATTATTTCGAATTGGGAATGCCTCGGGATATCGGGTGGCATAATCCATGATCACAAGGACATATTTATTGCCTAGTCTGGACGTTTCAAGCGGTCCAATTATGTCCATACCAATTCTCGAAAAGGGGTTTAGAGGAGCAGGTGATGGGATGTGCGTACTGGTCTTTTGACATATTTTGCATGTCTGTATGAAAGTTTTTACCTCGGCGTGGATACCTGGCCAGTAAAACTTTCCACCAATATGCGCCTGGGTTTTAGACTGTCATAAAAAAACCCCGGTAAATTGGGAATACACGTTTTCATGTACAACTTTTAGGTAGCTTTTGGGTATTACCAATTGTGTTTTTAACATACCTTCTGGGGAGGTTTCTTTTCTGTAAAGCAATCCTTGCTTTAGAAAGAAAAAGAGGCTCCCCTACTCTAAGACGCCTTCTTCCGGAATTGCTTATAAAAATGCTTCAGCAAGCACTGGATCATTTAGCTAGGCGAAGGCTAAGTCAGGACAGATGGTGGGTTCCTCTCCCTTCCTTTCTTTGATGTTAAATGGTTCATCAGCTTCCTCAAAACCTAAATTACCTCTTTCTGTATTATCTGGTTCACTTTCTTTAAACTGAGGGAATAGAGTTCTTTCCAAAATCCCCTGGGTAATTTGATCTCCCCGACGTACCTTAAAAGGGATATTGCCATGGTTTTGTAAAAGAACCTTCACATCTCCCCTAAATTCAGGATCAATAAAGTCTGTTAAGACGTTTACCCCGAACTTCCACGCTAGGCCAAATTTTGGGGCCAATCGAATGTAACACCCGGTAAGGGGTATTAAAACCAAGTGTGTAGGAATCATTCCTCTTTTCTCAGGGGGAATGGTAGATTCCCTACTACAGATATCAAACCCTATTGATTCCTTGGTGGCGATGGAAGGGTTCGAGGCTCTCTGACTACATTTCTGAAATTGTAGGGTTCCCCAATTAGTTTCTATTGAGTCACATCTCAGTCCTCACACCATACGTAAGGAACTCATGGTGGCAACAGTAAAGACAGACACAAGTGATCAAAGTTCAAGGATGCTTATGGAACAATAAATGCAGGGTGGAAAAATGCCTTTTCCTAACCTAAATCTAAGATGGGATCAAGCGTCGACCATCAAATGAAAAATAAAATAGTCTTAGTGGTGTTGTGTCAAAATAAAAGGGCCTATATGAAGAAAAACCTATTTCCAATTCCTTGCAACTAATTATAGAAAGAGTGTGGGATAGGGTTTCAATAAAGAAAAGAAGTGCTCCAAATAATAAGTCAGGATGTGATTGCAAGGGGTCTCCCTTCTGTAACGCTCACCTTGTATCCACAGTAACGCCACCTGACTGGTCTGGGATGCTTCTGGGACCGGTGCATCTTTTCCGGGGACTCGCGCTGCCGAGGGCCAGTTCTTGGGTTTCGTTAAGGTGCGCTCTCCGTCCTGCCGTGCTGAGCAGGGGCGCGTCGTCGCTGGGCACCGTTCGACCGAGTTACTTCACTGGCGTGGCCCTGGAGTCCACACTGGCTGCGACTCCACTCTTGAGGTAAGTCTCTCGTATGATTAAGAATGAATGTCCGTAATTGTGGTTGCCCCGAATAACCTTCGCCTTCTTACTTGAAGGGATGATGGAGACGTCGAGCTGATGTGGAGGGCTGAGCTTGAGAAGGTAAGAGAAAGCGCAAGGCGCAACGCTATGAGCGTCCTTAGAAGTAGGCTGACCTGTGCTGTTGTTCCTTGCAGGTCGCCGAAAGACTCCTGGAAGAATATGGCCAGATGCCCTTGCCTCTCACTTCATTTAAAAAACCCAGAACATCCTGTCCACCCTCTCCACCCACACCCCTCCTCTTCCCTCTCCATCTGTGCTTGCTGACCCTCCTTTAGCCACCCTCCCACCATCCTTCTCGTCCTTTCCTCTTTTCACCCCTGACGAGGTTGCAAGACAAGTCCGATCTATGAAAGCCTCTTCAAAACAGGTTCATCCCTGTTCCTCTAAAACCATCAAGGACCACATTGACATCCTCGCTCCGGCCCTTGCTGATTTTTGCAACCACTCCTTTGCCTCTGGATCCTTCCCCTCCCCTCTGAAGCACTCCTTTGTGCATCCTCTTCTCAAGAAACCCACAGCTGATCCTTCTTGTCCAGCTAACTATCGGCCAATTTCCATTACTCCGTTTCTTGGCAAACTTCTGGAAAAGTTGGCCATCTCTCAGCTTAACCTTCATTCCAATTCTGTTGGCTGTCTCCATGACCACCAGTCTGGCTTCAGAGCTGCCAGAAGCACGGAAACTGCTCTCCTGAACATACATGAAGATCTGCTCTCCAACCTTGACTCTAACATTCCCTCTGTCCTCATCCTCCTCGATCTTTCTTCTGCCTTCGATACGGTCAACCATACCATCCTGCTCAACCGTCTCCATGAATACCTGGGTATCACTGATCAGGCTCTGGCCTGGCTGACCTCTTTCCTCTCAGATCGATCCTCCTAGGTCCAACTTGGGTCCTTCCTTTCATCTATCTTCCTCTCTACCTGTGGTGTTCCCCAGGGGTCTAACCTCTCGCCCTGGCTTTTCAACCAATACCTGGCAACTCTCGCCCACTGCATTGCCATTTTCTACTCTAATTTCCAGTGCTACGCTGACGACACTCAACGCATTTTCAGGCTGCCCTCTGCCACCTCCTCTCCCTCTCTTATCTCTGATTGCATGACTGCCATTCAAGATTGGGGTGCCACCAATGATCTTTGTCTGAATGCCAGCAAAACTGAGATCCTCCTCATCGGCACACCTTCACCATCCTTTCCCCTCACTCTCTGGCCGGCCTCCCTTGGCCCTCCTCCTACCCCCACCTGCGAGGCTAATAAACTAGGGGGTCATCTTTGACTCCACCCTTTCCTTCTACGCCCACATCCCTGAGGTCTCTAAAAAGTCAAATTTCCGACTGCACCACCTCAGAGGTACTCTGCCTTTCCTCTCCTTCCCCCAGAAGCTCACGGTATCCCAAGCTCTGGTTCTCTCTAGCTTGGACTATTGTAACAGCCTCTTTCTAAATCTACCTGCCTCTACTCTCCGCCCTCTGCAACTAATCCAGAACAGGACTGGGAGACTTGTCCTTGGCCTCAAGCCCTGGGATCGTAGCTCTCCAGCTCTGAAATCTCTCCACTGGCTCCCAGTGGATGCAAGGATTAAATTCAAAACCTGCTGCATTGTCCACAAGGCTTTCTGGGGCCTAGGTTCAAAATACCTTCAGCTATCCCTCCGCAAATACCTCCCCTCTCGAGCTCTTCGCTCCTCTACCTCCAACTCCCTCAGGGTCAGTCGTTTGTCTAAGAAACGAGCTGGGGTTAGAGCTCTGTCTTCGGCTGGGGCCTCCCTCTGGAACAGCCTCCCTGCCACTCTAAAACTTGAGGAGAACCATCTCCGGTTCCGGAAGCACCTCAAGACCTTCCTCTTTTCTTCTGCCTTTGCTCCCCCTCTCCCCTGCTGATCTGTTCTCTCTTGGCACCGTGCACCTGGGCACCCTCTGTCCTTCGGGCCCGGGTACCTGGTCATTCTGCCACCCTCCCGCACTGCCTACAGGCCACCCCTTGCACTGGGGTCTGTATCTGTACCCATACAGCCCCCCCTTTTTCTTCCTTCACTTATCAGACCTACCCTGTCTGCTGCCTTAAACCTAGCACTTGCAAATCGCTGGCTGCATTACCACTGTTTATTGCCTTTATTATTTATTGTTATTTATCTGTTTCTCCTCTGCTTCGCACTTTCCACTTCTCCCCCCTTCCATGCACTTTTCCCCTCCCCCATCTCCCATGCACTTGCGTGTTCTCAATGTCACTGGGCCTAGTAAGATCGCTGTTTTGTTCTCCCCTGTTCCCCTCCCTTGCCTTGTCGCGCTCTGAAACACTTGTGTATGAGCGCGATAGAAATAAAATATCAATCAATCAATATCCGATGGAACAGGAGGCCGATGGAAAGTGTCCGTACAGCAGTAGACTTCCAGGAGAGTTTGGTAAGTAAGAGAAGCCTGGAGGTGATGGAGCGGATGAATAGTCGCTTACTAGTTGTCCTCTTCTCGTCTCTCTTTCTTAAGATGCTGCTGGATGAAGATAACGAATTCCAGGGAAGACTCTGGATTATTAGAGGAGCTGGATGCAGAGCAGGTAAGGATGAATAACGTGGTTCTTCTTCTTCTCTCGCCCATGCAGGCCAAAGATGCTGAGCAGGACCCGGTGAACGTCACGCTGCAAGAGCAGAATAACGCAAAGCGCGTGCCTCAAGTCGGGCGTGGTTTAAATAGCCAGCAGGTATCCCAGGTGTCTTCGGGGTGGGCCACGCCCTGGATGCTAGACCGCATGCTGCAGTTCCACGTTGATCCTTGTGGGGGCAGCCATGTTGGTCCACTGCCCAATGGAAACTACACCTGCCATATGAGCCTGGCGCCAGGACTGGCTCCAGGGCACCAGAGAGGTGCACGGTTGGGCCCTTGGGGCTTTGGTGAAATACTGTGGCGAGGGCCAGAGGCCCAGAGTGTCCTGGCCAGGGGTAAGGTCGTGACAGCAGTCCCCACTAAGGCCCCTCTCGAGGTGGTTCTTCTGTCCGGTCCTGGCTTGGTGGGGTATTCTTGATGGATACGCCGAATCAGGCGTGGAGCATGAATGTACTCACTGGGCTCCGATGTCCTATCCTGTAGACCATATCCCTTCCAGTCCATTAAATAATAGAGTTTCGTTCTCACATACTTGGAGTCCAGGATGTCTTTTACTTCGTACTCTGGTTCCCCATGGATGATTACGGGCCCTGGTGGGGTAGTTATTAGCGTTCCAGGCTGCACTGGCTTTAGAAGGGATATGTGAAACACTGGATGTATCCGCATGTGGGTTGACAGCGTCAGCATTACTGCGGCTGGGTTGATGATGGACTCAATGGGGTATGGCCCTAAAAACCGTGGGCGAAATGTCAGAGTACCTTTTAGGGGTATATGTTTTGAGGCTAGCCATGCCATATCCCCTATTTGGTAGTCTGGAGCTTTGGTGCGATGCTGGTCCACGTATCTTTTCTGGCGTGCCTTGGCCTGATGCAAGTGTTCTTTGGCTCTCGTAAAAGCCTGCGAAATGATCATGTGTAGGTTCATGACAGCCGGCATTTCCAGGGTCGTAGGGACGTCCAATTCAGAGGTGCGTGGGTGTCTCCCATATACCGTAAAGAACGGCGTTTGCCCAGTGCTGCTGTGTAGTGAGTTGTTATAGGCATAATTGGCAATCCATAAGAGATCCTTCTAATCCCCTTCTACTTGGTGAAGCATGCAGCGCAAGTATTGCTCGAGTGTTTGGTTTGTCCTCACAGTTTGACCGTCTGTTTGGGGGTGATGGCTTGTGGACAATCGAATGTCTATTTGGGCCAACAAGCAACACTTTCTCCAGAAGTTAGACACAAATTGGGTACCTCGATCCGAAATTAAGACTGATGGGAACCCGTGCAATCGTACCACATGTTCAAGGAAAGGTCTGGCGAGTCTGGATGCGTTAGGTAGACCTTTGAGCGGGAAGAAGTGGGCCATCTTGTAAAGCAAGTCCATGAGCACCAGGATGGTGTTGTAACCTTGACAGGAGGGTAGATCGGTAATGAAATCGATTGAGAACGTGTGCCACAGGGCCGGTGGAATGTTCAAATGTTGTAGAGGTCCAGCGGGTCTTTGCTTTAAGGATTCGTTCTGAGCACAGATACCGCAAGAAGTGATGAATTCAATGACATCTTTACGCCACGTTGGCCACCAGTAACTTTGTTTCACCTTAGCCAAGGTTTTGGCAATCCCTGGGTGGCCTTCCATGAGGGAGTCATGATACTCCGAAATGACCTGTTCTTGAAGTTCTTTTACCGGCATGAATAGCCGATTTCTGTAGTAAGGCAGTGGTCCTTAACACTGTAGTGTTCTCGTATTGAACCCCACTCTCGTAGTTGCTCCTGAGTTAGCACTTGCCGAACTTCGTACAGCAGCTCGTCCTGAGTCATGGTAGTTGTGATGCCCAAGATTCTGTCCCCAGGAATGATGGCCATGGGGTCAGGAGGTGTATGCACCATCCGTTCGGTGCCCATGCATGAAAGGGCATCAGCCTTGCCATTTTTAACACCCAGTTGGTACGTGATCACATAGTCGTACTCCGCAAAAAAAAGAACCCAGTGTAGTTGCCGAGAAGATTGAGCCTTTGCATCTTTCAAATATTTGAGATTTCGGTGGTCCGTTATCACGGTGATAGTGTGTCTGGCTCCCAACAGGTAGTGTCGCCAAGCCCTGAAAGCGGCCTTAATGGCCAGCAACTCCTTATCCGTGATGGCATAGTTGAGCTCCGGCGGTGAGAATTTTCGTGACCAGAAGGCCACCGAATGTAGCTGGCCAGTGCGCGGGTCCTTTTGCGATAATACAGCACCCATCGCCATACTGGAAGCATCCGTCTCCACGACATAAGGGAGATCTGGGCGTGGATGTCGCAAGATTGGTGGAGTGGTGAATTTCACCTTGAGTTCCTGAAAGGCTTTTTCAGCCTCCTCTGTCCATTGAAACGTCTTGTTGCGCTTCCTCAACAGTGAAGTGATTGGGTGTACTATTTGTGAGAACCAGGGGATAAAACGGCGGTAAAGGTTTGCAAAGCCTAACATGCTCTGGACTCCCTTGATTGAATTCAGGACTGGCCAGTTAAGGACGGCATCAACCTTGTGTGCATCCATCCGTATGACCTTAGGTGAAAGGATAAAACCCAGGAATTCTACTTCCGTAACGTGGAATGAACATTTCTCGAGCTTGGCGTAGAGATGATGTTGACGGAGCTTGGTAAGAACAGCCCGTACATGCCTAACGTGATCTTGTTCAGATGCCGAATACACCAGGATGTCATTGATGTAAACTAAAGTGCAGACATCATTCAGCTCTCTTAGAATATCATTCATGAAGTATTGGAATGCAGCTGGGGCATTGCACAGGCCGAACGGCATCACTTGATACTCATATAAGCCGTACTTGGTACGGAACGCCGTTTTCCACTCGTCCCCTTCTTTAATGCGGACAAGATGGTAGGCACCTCTAAGGTCCAGCTTAGTGTAGATTTGGGCTTCCTTGACCTGATCTAATAACTCCGGGATCAGGGGCAGGGGGTAGCGGTTCTTGACGGTGATTCGGTTCAATGCACGGTAGTCGATGCACGTTCTCAATTCTCCTTCCTTCTTCGGTACGAAGAATAAGGGAGCCACTGCCGATGACTTCGAAGGACGAATGAAACCGTTGGCCAGGTATTGCTTCAAGTACGTCTTCAGGTGTTGGTTTTCAGGTTCAGTGAGCGCGTAAATTCGCCAACATGGAATTTCGGGCTCCAGGTAGTAGATCGATCTGGCAATCGTAGGGCCTGTGAGGTGGCAAAGTGTTTGCTTGCTCCTTTTGGAATACGTCTTGAAAGTCCTGGTATTGCATTGGTAGGGTAGCGACCACCCCTAGGGCACTCATTGTGCCTTCTTGAACGAGTGAACTGGTATGCTTTCCCTTTTGTCCATTTGGATAGCAAGTGTGCGAGCAGCTATGGGCGAAGACCAACTCGCGGATGCGCCAGTTGATCCGTGGGTTATGTGCGACCAGCCGCGGCATTCCCAGGATTAATCGGAACTGGGTGCTTTGATAAGATCAAAGGTGATGATTTTGCGGTGACCATCTTCACATAGGAGGTTGAGTTCTGTGGTGCATTCGGACACAGGACCAGAGGCGATCTCTGTGCCATCTACAGTAGTTACAGTCTCTGTGGTAGGCTTAGGGCAGAGTGGTAGCCCCATCTTTGCTGCAAGATCCTGGTCGATATAATTCCCCACTGCTCCGCTATCAATGTAAGCTTCCAAAGAATGCATATTTGATGGCTGTTGATGGGTAATTAGGATCACGGGTAGAGCAAAATGGGAGGTCTGTAGTTGGATCTCTTCGCTCGACAATTAGACCCCTACAATTGCCGGGCTTGGTAGTTTTCCGACTCCTCACTAAGGGTCTCCTTGTCTGTAGCTCCTCCGGCTCTTCTTGGCGGCTTGACAGGACATTCCTTAAGGAAGTGGCCAGCCTTTCCACAGTACAGGCATAACTGCTGTTAACTCCTCTTTTCTCGTTCAGCTTTGGACAACGGAGGCCTAACCCCTCCTAGTTGCATGGGTTAAATGGTGTTTTCTGATCCCTGCTGGGCTTGGTCTTTGGGACGCACAAACATGGGACGTGAATCCGGTTTGCTTCGGTCTATTCTCCTATCCTGCAATTGCCGGTCTAGTTGCACAACCAGGTTAATGAACTCGGCACAGTCCCTGGGTGGATCCACTGGGCCAATACGTCTTTTAACTCCCCTCGTAAACCCTGGTGGAACAAAGTGGTTTGTTTGTCCTCTGGCCATTCCGCTTCAACCACCAGTCTGTTAAAGGTGGCTATGTATGCCAACAGATCCTGATTACCTTGTCGGAGGGATAAGAGTTCATTGTCCAAGGCCTGGCCATGAGAGCGACAGGCGAAATGTTTCTCCAGCTCCAGCTGGAAGCCCACGAAATCATGTAACAACGGATCGTCCCGGCTGATAAACGGCATTGACCAGTCCGCTGCACTACCACTCAAGTAGGGCAAAACAAAAGCCACTCGTGATTGGTCATTGGGGAACGCCCCAGGTCGACACAAAAAGTGGAGGCGACACTGATTCATGAAGGTCGCATATTTTCGGGGTTCCCCCAAGAAACGCTCCGGTGGGGCTAATGGCACTCTCCCCGGTAGATTAATCTGAACCGGATTACTCGTGGGCGTTGGCATAGGTGGGTTAGCTCCGGGCAGCGGGGCCTGTCCGGCCTGCGATTGAAGGAGTTGTCTGCCAAGATCATCAGTTTGTTCTTTGGCCATTATTAATTCTCTCTGCAAGGCGTTGGTTTCTTGTCGGGCCAAATGTACCTCTGCACGTAACTGCCCCAACAACTGGGCCAACTGGTCGGTCTCCGAGGTTTCCATGTTATACGTCCGGGTGGATTATTGTTTTGTAGCTTCGCATTCTGTAACGCTCACCTTGTATCCACAGGGACGCCACCCGACTGGTCTGGGATGCTTCTGGGACCGCTGCACCTTTTCCGGGGACTCGTGCTGCCGAGGGCCAGTTCTTGGGTTTGGTTAAGGTGCGCTCTCCGTCCTGCCGTGCTGAGCAGGGGCGCGTGTCGCTGGGCACCGTTCGGCCGAGTTACTTCACTGGCGTGGCCCTGGAGTCAACACTGGCTGCGACTCCACTCTTGAGGTAAGTCTCTCGTATGATTAAGAATGAATGTCTGTAATTGTGGTTGCCCCGAATAACCTTTGCCGTCTTACTTGCAGATGGAGAAGGGATGATGGAGATATCGAGCTGATGTGGAGGGCTGAGCTTGAGAAGGTAAGAGAAAGCGCAAGGCACGGCGCTATGAGCGTCCTTAGAAGTAGGCTGACCTGTGCAGTTGTTCCTAGCAGTTCGCCAAAGACTCCTGGAAGAATATGGCCAGATGGAACAGGAAGCCGGATGGAAAGTGTCCGTACAGCGGTAGACTTCCAGGAGAGTTTGGTAAGTAAGTGAAGCCTGGAGGTGATGGAGCGGATGAATAGTCGCTTCCTAATTTTCCTCTTCTCGTCTCTCTTTCTTAGGATGTTGCTGGATGAAGATTACGAATTCCAGGGAAGACTCTGGATTATTAGAGGAAATGGATGCATAGCAGGTAAGGATGAACAACGTGGTGGTTCTTCTTCTTCTCTCACCCATGCAGGCCAAAGATGCTGAGAAGGATCCGGTGAATGTCACGCTGCAAGAGCAGAATAACGCAAAGCGCGTGCCTCAAGTCGGGCGTGGTTTAAATAGCCAGCAGGTATCCCAGGTGCCTTCGGGGTGGGCCACGCCCTGTATGCTAACCGCATGCTGCAGTTCAACATTGATCCTTGTGGGGGCAGCAATGTTGGTGCACTGCCCAATGGAAACTACCCCTGCCATATGAGCCTGGCTCCAACGGTGCCAGGACTGGCTCCAGGGCACCCGAGAGGGACACGGTTGGGCCCTTGGGGCTTTGTTGAAATACTGTGGCGAGGCCCCAAGGCCCCGAGTGTCCTGGTCCTGGCCAAGGGTTAAGGTTGTGACACCTTCCCCACGTTTTCAGCACGGGACAAGGTGTGATCTTGGAGCACAGCACATGCTCGAGCTTTCCCAGCACGAGCCGACAGTTCCATTCCAACTATCAGGTTCTTTGATGGTAAAGTCTCTTAGCATAAAAAAAGTCTGTTGCTGTTGAGACCTGATGTATCCAAAAAACAAACAAAGTTCTTTTCCACAGTTCACTTTGGGTGATAGCTTCACCCCTGGTTCCCTTTTTGCAGGCGCCAACCTCTCACATATCGTATTCAACCAATCAATGTAACAGTTCCTTTCTCAATGACCTTTGGGTGATGACTTTTCACCCCTGGGTCGCCCTCGACTGGGCTTTGACCCACTTGACAAGCGGGACAATTCACTTCCCCTCATCTTCTAATACCTCTTACTTTAACGTGTCTTAATGTCTTTTTAAACAGTACTTCAGGCTTTGTCTCCGATTGTTGGCTTCTCTCTTCCGGGTTCACTCTCGCCAACTTTTACCACATACTGTTCATGCGCTTATTTCACCAAACGGGATACATTTCCCTTTGCTACGCAATCATTTGTCGGTCAAAGACTTTCGACGGTACAGAGGATTTTACAAGACCCTTGCATGACCACTTTGACCTCTTTTCGCTTCTTCCCAAGAGCTTCTAGTTCTGGTAGTTTCAACCATCAGGTAATCGCCAAGAGTTTCCTGCATGAGCACCCATGTGTTACCAGCCTCCTCAGTTGCTGATTTTCCCCCTCGTTCCTCAATCGCATCTTTAAAATTTCAAAGTATGTTGGCTACTTTTCGTTCAACCCAGTTTGGTTTATTATCGATTCTCCTCTCGACTGACCGGCTGAGTTGAATCACACGCCTTTCTTTATCCTTGGAGTCAAGGATGGTACCACTGAGACCAGCGTACTTCCCCGGCTTGGTTATCACCGGAGCAGGGTCTCATGTACTGTAGACATCTGCTGCAACACACGATGGCTATTGCTCGCGGTCTTATGTTTCCATCTGCAGAGGTTTCACAGACCTTCATCAGAAATTGGAAAGGGCAAGGTAACTTCTCTGCTTGTCACCCTCCCGGTATTCACCATCTTTTGCCTCCTCTTGAAATGCTGTGCTGAGGTAGCACTCACTTCGTGCGGTCTGCCGTGCTCCTCTTGTGCTCCACCTTTTATCCCTGTGTAGAAGGGAAAGAGCTGTCAGGTGTTTGTGATTCTGGTCAATTGCCTGACCATTCTATTGGGACATGTCAGATAAACAGCTCTGGTGTTAGTCCGTTGTCTTTCGTGCTGTGCGAAAGCGTGTGTGTGAGAAAGGGGGGGCAGTGTTTTAGAATATCCTACGTGGTAGGATGGGGAAAAGGTGTTGAAAGAAGGAGGATACCGCCTCTCACCCATCAGTGTCCCACTACCACGCCCCAAGGACCTCCCCATCCAGGTGATCGTCCCTCACTGGTCCACCCCCAGGAACTGGATCCAATAGCAATGGCCGTTTCCTGGCCACCTGGATGACAGATCCCGGGGACTAGCTAGGGAGACACTGTCAGGTTTCTCACAGTTGTCCACTTACCACCATTAGACCGATTTATTGAGCCACTGACAATTTCTAATTAGAAAAGACAGGGGAATTAATGGCATTAGTAATGGACTGTATGAATAGAAGATTCTATGGTATGCAGATCTTCTTGTACTGCTGTCTGAGCCAGATCGATCATTGAAATGCTTGTTAGAAATTCTAGGAAAATAAGGGAGAGTATCTGATTTCAAGATGAATGCCTCAAAGTTGGAATTTATTTTCGAATTACCTTGTCTTGCCATAGATTCCTGTTTAGTGAGATCAATTTACACTGGGCAAAGAAGAGTTTTAAATATTTAGGTATTCAAATAACAAGAGAGATATGCTACATATTAAGTTAAATTTAATGGTAAAATTAATGGAAATACAGAACTTATCTCAAACATGGAAATAAAATAGGACTGATGTTGTGGGGGACAATATGAGTAATTAAGAAGACCCTCTCGGATATGATGAGCACTGACACCAGTAGAAGGAGAATATCAGTGGCTGAGTGGGTGAATTATGCAGAGAACCAGAGTGGGGTCCCTTCCTTACTGTACTGTTAATATTCTTGGATCTCTGGAGGGTGGAAGCTTCAGAGTCCAGTAGGGTGCTGCATCAGTGTGACACATGTCCTGCTTTGGAGTGCCACACTGTGGGCTCCTCCTCAGTTTCCACACTGTGGGACTGGGTGTGAGTGGGTTCCCTGCAAACCTGATGACTACAGCTACCGGAGGTAATTGCTGTAATATCAACACTGATTGACAACACCTGCACTGTCTGTGAGCTGCAATTAAACACTACCTTCCTGATGATTTGATGAGCACTGAAACCGGTAGGAGGAGAATGCCAGTGGCTGAGTAGGTGAATTATGCAGGGAACCAGAGTGTGCCCCTTCCTTCCTGTACTGTTAATACCCTCCCGGAACTACTACACTGCTTTAGTTTGCTACAATTGCAACTTTCTGGTATGACGATATTTCAAATACACAAAGCCTTTATTAAATTCTTATGGGGAGAAAGCAATACAGCCAAAATACCTCTAAGAGTGATGCAAAGTCTGGTCCGCATGAGAAGCTTTGGCTTTCATGTGATTGTTCTGTACAAGAGCATATACAATGTGTACACATAACTAGTGGTTTAATGTAACTTCAGAAGAAGTTCTGTTCCCCAAAATCCCTTGGATTGTTTGTTGTATATGGAGAAGAATCAACCTGCATCTATCACACCACCATCCATTAAACATCTATTAAGCATATAATTCAAGAATGTAAGAGAAGTAATCTATCTATTATAATAATAATTATTATAATTATTATCTGTAAAGGAGAAATATGTCCCATATAGAGGCTTGTGTTTCTGGAAGAATCCGGCCATATGCATTGATAAACATATGATTTTATGGGCAGCATGGCAAAGAGCAGGGATATGAAAATGAGGACAAATGTTAGATGGCAATACTCGAGTGCATATAAAAGTTGAAGTCAAGGGAATTGTATCATTATTGACAACTTTGAGAATTGATTACAACTTTTTCTATTAACTATGAATGCAAGAATACATGAACCTCCAGCAATACCTCTCCTCCTTAAAACGGTGCCTCACTCAGCAGACATAATATACCTTCTCCTTATGTCTTTTGAGACCGACACAGCCCCAAAAGGAAGTAAGATGGTTTGAGAAGAAGATCTTGGTCAGAAGAAAACCCAAACAAATTGGAAGTAAATATACACTGGACCGATCTGTTGGAAATTTGACCTTGATCTGCGTTTTACACAACAAAAGAATATATACTACTTGTATTAGTCGCCAAGAAAAATGTGGTGATGTAGATTGCTCCCAGATAACTCATGCTGGCATTGCAAGTAAGAGAGCGAATCCACCATTTATATGTCCTGGTACCCTAGTAAATTAAGAGAATTATGGGAAGAAGTTCTTCAATGGAAAGACATGACCTTAGGCTTTCCATTCCCAAGACAACTGATCTCATCTATCCTGGGTCTGATCCCAAGACTGCAAGGTAAGACTAATGTGAAATGGAAATGGATTTACAAAACCTTACAAATAGCCAAGAAGCAGACACTGAGATTGTGGAAGGATATGAAGACTGGCTAAATGCTTTGGTGGTTCTCTCAGCAATAGAATCTCATGTCTAAGAAGAGATGGAACTGATGACTACGAAGAAATATGGGGAGAATTTAATGAGTGATTGGATCAGATAAACAAGTCCTCTGCATTCATTTCAACTATGTCTCCCCACACCTCAAACCCTCCCTGCTCCCTCCAATTCTACCCCTGCTCCCTTTTTCAAGACACATTTTATGATATATATCTGAAAATATTCTTTGTATGTTGAAACACTAATAAAGTTTATTTTAAAAAAACAAAGACAATGAGTTGCATAGCTAATGCAAATATAAACATTATTAAACAGTGTATGTTGGTGAACACCTGTTTAATAAGTGTATGTACCTATGTCAGTAATCACACTATTATTTAGCAGAACAACTGTCAAAGGATTTCAACTTCAAGGTGCTGACATGTAAAACAATACAAATATGACAGATTAAAAAAACATGCAATCAAACAATTGCATGGTTACAAGTGAGAACAAATAAAAAGGAGGCACAGTCCAAAACGGTGTTTAGTAAATAGGTTCTGTTTTAATTTGATCTTAAAATTGGGCAATGTTGGAATTTCCTGAATCGTTCAGAGAAGCGCATTCCAGAGTCAAATAGCACTTTCCTTGATGGTTTAACCACCCATGTGTTTTATTCAGTATTTAACTTCTCACAACTACATTTCATGCATGGCAGCAGCTTTTAAGCTGGAAAATACTGCTTGAACAAATTTGATAGATAGGCTGTGTCCATCCTATTAACCTTTGGCATTCAGTATGACAATTGCACCCTTTGTTTCACCCGCTTTCATGGGGATGTCCTCATTGACTCAGTTATGAGACGATAATACTTTGGGAGCAATTTGGTTAGAAGGGTCAAAAAGTGGAGGGGATTGTAAGCCGTTTGAATCACCTGCGAGGGCCAATTGCCTGGTGCTGGATAAACTTTTGCAGATGGACAGCCCTTAAGAATTTCAGAAGCTCCAATCAAATATGAACATTTCTGCAGATAGCAAAAGGCACAAATTGTAATTGAGATTTGTAACACACGTTACCTCAATTAGAGAACCTCACAAGAGACCTGAATCCTGGTGCAGAAGAAACAAGAAATTCAGAGGGACAGATTTAACTTACTAAACATTAAAAGGGACTCTAAATTATGGTGATACTGTGAAAGCTAATTCAATTGTTTAGGGCCTACTGCTGATTATTGTGTGTTGCCTCTAGAATTGAACCATGAAGGGGACACCACCAGGAAGTTCTTGTTTTCAGATTGAAGAGATCTTGATGGAAAATATTGAAAGATTTTCTTGTATAAGTATGGTGGGGCAAGATCATGCAAGCACTTAAATGTAAGGCAGAGAACTTTAACGTTAATCCTTTGCTAAACAGCAAACCAATAATCAAGGCACTGATGAATTTTGAACAATTTGCATCTTGTGTGACAGGTTCTTAGAGATGCCCGCATAAAAGGTGTGCAAATAATCTAAGTAGGACTTTATAAGAGCTCCAACCACATGAGCTTGCAGATCTGAAGGAGAAAACTGGATGGTATTTCTAAGTAGCCACAACCAAAAAAAGGATACCCTAACAATGTCATTGACCTGAGCTGTAAGTGATAGATCAGCATCTCAAATGAAACCTAAATTCCTAACTTTGCTAGCATAGGGTATAGGGAGATCCAGGAGGATCGGAGTGGTGGAATTCTCGCTGGGCACTTTAAGAAGTGAGATGGACCTACTAGCATAGATGGGTTCATCTGGAGGCCGTTTACCATCATTCGTTGCTGTACAGTTCTGAGGCCCTCATCTAAGGCCCAAAAATGATAGGAAGGTCAAGCTGATTTTACATAAAGCTGTGTGTCAACCGCATACTAATCAAAATTCAAGCTTGAAAGTCTGGGGAATAGACATCAGGGGTTGCACATAGATATTAAACAACAAGGACAAAAGGGGAGAACCCTTTCAATTGGTAAACAATGGATCGGATGTGTAAGGTCCCACATGCTGTCTCCCTGAAAGAAAGCTGTTAAACCAAGCTAGCGCTCAGCCTTTCATCCCAATTAAGGTTTATAGCCAAGATAGTAAAACAGAATTGTAATTATAATTGGTTATTTATAACGTGCTTAATACCCAGAGGTTTCAATGCGCGGACCCGTGGATCGAACCTGTGTTGCTCCATGTCGTCTTGCTTCCATGGCGAGCATGTTGCCCCTGAGCTATCCTCCCGAGACGAATGCCCCACAGTGTTGAATGTGGCCGATAATTCCAACACAGCCAGTTAGGTCAAATGGCAAGCATCAGCTGTGGCTAAAATATCGCCCCATAGCAGTTTTTCATGAGGGTGGGATCAAGCTTTAATTTGTTCAACAGTGGGGGGTTTAATATAGATTTCAAAATTTCTGGCATAGTCCCTTGACTAAGGCAGAAACCTCTGGAACAAATTTGGAGAGAACTGAACTATGATGACACGCCAAAATAGCAGGATGGGTATCTAAACAGAGCTGAGCGGCTATGAGTGCAGCCAACAGATGTGCAACTGCTTCTGATGTGACAATACAGAATTTGAAACATGCATCGAGGTGAATTACCTGGTCAGTCATGACCATACTTGGAAGAGACAATTCCTTTCGCAGGTTTTCCTGGATAGTAACCACTTCAGAAATAATAACTATATGTATTCAAATCAATTTGCAAACTCAAATGAAGATTGCAGTGACTGCATATCACAGTCTGGTGATATCAGATTTGTAATGCTACTGAAAGGCTCTTTAGGTTTGTTAACAGCTGTGAGATTCTATTGTGAAGATAACCAGATTTGGCCTCAAGAACAGTTTTCTTGTGGGCTTTATGACTAGGGTGTATAAGTGTCTGGGAGGCTACAATACGTCCGGAGAAGTGTCCAGAGCGTCCAACATGTGTACTTCATTTACCTGTAGATGTGATACCACTTCTCAACACAAGGTGAGATGGGTGGTAATTCCACCTATGGCTCTGTGGAGTGCACATGGTAAAAAAGGCTGCTATGGTTCTCGTTGCTGTAGATTGTCTTTTTCATAGGTCAATTCTTACAGTTTATCTATTCCGTCCCTGGAGCATGGGAAGGAAGCAGAGATATCGGAACATAACATCTTCTGGGGATGAATCTACATCAACCCAAAATCCTTGCGATTGACTATCGAAGGGCTCAAGATAGAAAGTGGGTTGTATATGTGGGAAAACCTTTACTTTGGTGAATTTTGTGGTTTTAGGTTTCCACCTTCATGTTTTAACATTTCTGTATCCATATTTTCCAAAATTCTTCTATGATTTCTTAAAGCAGAGGCAGAAGGGACAGCTCCTCGATTTTCTTTTAGCTGCATTTTCAGGAAGATGCTAAAGCACTGGGCTAGCTCAATAATTGGCATCATCCAACCTTCAAAACATTTGTTACCCATGTGACTAAATTACCCTAGGAATTGCAGATAATTTGCTGAAGAATCAACTGATCATGATGGTTGCTCTACGTGTAATGGTGCAACCATTGCTTTGTTCAAACCTACCAGCTCTTCTTCAGCCGACCATCACTGTTTACCACTTCCAGCAATAGAACCACAATCGGAAAAAGTTGTTCTCTACATCCCAAAGAAATTTGAATAACATCCTGTTTGCGTCTGCAGCAGGATCACATTTTGAGATTTAGTAAATAGAAGGGGTCCAAGAAAGAATCTCTCTGAATAAATCTAGACCCAACAAAAACACTAGACCCACAAAAAAGACAACCAACACTCCAAGTCTACTTTCATTCTCCATCCGCACATCAGGGAAACTCCCACGTCCTTTTGCCAAAGATACTCCACATAGATTTTTGGCGTTGGCACTAAAACTTAAGGACTCCTGACTTGCCTACGAACTCTGCTGGAATGCTTACCCAAGCTGGAATTTCAGACCTGTTGACTGGCAGTCAACTCCAGGAGTACGAACTGATGCAGACTATGTTTATCATTTCATGGCAGCTAGGGATAGAAATCCCTACCACCCCTTGTTACTGCTTGGAACCTGTTACATTCAGGGAGCAGCAGGTCCCTCTCACCAGCCGGCATATGTTTTTGTATTCCCGTTCTGTGGCTGCACCGTTATGGCAGCGTTGGAAGTTGCCATGGTGACGAATGCCTGATGCAGCGCTCCGCCTCCTAAACACCACATAAAGGTGGTATTCCACGGTTGAACGCTGCTTCTGATAAGCATTACTTTCTTACTATTCTGGCAAACCTTGAATCCTAATTCTGAACCCGGACCGTCTCATGGACCTCTATTGCCTTATCCTTAAAACTGTGGGAATTTTCCTTTTGCCAACTCGGATTTGGTTTACACGGACTTCCCTCATCTAAACGTGGGCCTCCTTCCTGCTCAACTGCTGCCTATCAGAGCGGATTCCGTTCTGCTTAGCGTTCCTGGCTCTTCCCGTCTATCGCCACGGATGGAATAAGGTGAGCACACCCTGGGGGCTAATTCACATGTAGTACAGTATTCTGGATTAAATCAGTACGCTCTTACTTACCGGGGTTTCACGTACCCTTGGATTCCTTGTTTCTGTGCTATATACTACAGAAAATACCACGCCAAATTCTTACATCTTCCTGGTATCCTGTTCACTGCCATCCAACATCACAGTCATCATTTCTACCTTATGGACTGCAAGAGGACATTCATAACAAACATTTCCCAGAACTAACTAGCAGAACGTGCACGTACGAACCCTCTGCAGCTTAGTGCACCAACTAGACACTAGTGCGACCCTCGTGCTGCTCCGGGTAGTTCCCTTTACTAACTTCCTGTTGGTTATTTTCTCCACACCGTTGTGCCCCTAATTCTCCTCAGCACTCTGCTCAAGTTCCCCCGTGGTAAGCATTGCTTCTTCCTTACCCTGTTTTTTCTCCTATAAGTACAATTAGAATTAAGGGGTCTAAATCTTATACTTGGTTTTTCTAGGTCCATACTCTGTATTCCAAAACTTCCAAATAAGGTATTACTGGGAAGGTTCTAGGAACACGCTGTGCTTGTTTATTTCCTGCTATTCCTTTAACCTGTTGTTATTTCTCTTACAGCTTGGTTTGATAGTGCGTGTTTTCCCCGCTCTTTTGAGTGAATTGCTCCTCTGTTAACTCCTAGCCGCAGAGGGGTGTATCATAAAAAAGAGTTCCCTCACGTAGAGGAGGCCTGGGTTCTGGGTGAACCCCGGCTTGCAAGTGGAGTTCTGAAGATCTGCTGTTCTGATTCTTCCATCTGATCGACTTAAGGCCCGTTTCCTGAGAATCGGCCAGAGCAGCAGTGAGTAGCAGAACCCCTCTGCTATAAACTATCTAATAACTGAGCTTGTAAGAGTAAGTGCATCTTCAGTGTTTGCTAGTTTTCGTAGGTAGGTGTTAAACAGCATGATGAACCCTTAGGTTTCCCATAAATATTTGATTGAGGTAAAAGTTGCTGGGATGTAATCCCTGTGAAGTCATTAAAGTTAAAGCTCTTAAGGGTAGTGTAATGTCACTTGCCTTACCCCTATGGTTTTAGTGAAGAGACATCAATGATCCAAGCACAGAGGTTTGATGATATATGGGGGACAGAAATGTATAAGTTCATCCTCCATCCCTTGAAACTGTTAAGCTGATCGGCCCGAGAGGACCGCGTACCTGTAATCTTGGTGGTTGGTCTTGCTGAGGTCGCCAGTCTGGAGTCCAGGAACTGATGAATTAGCGGCACGAGGAATCAGCCCCTCCACCACCCAAAAGAGGAACTGGGTGAAGGTTGGACCGACCCCCAATGTCACGATAAGTACTGTCCAGATGAGCGTGACTCGAGGATTGATGGCTCAGGTTGGTGACACTGTAGTTCAGGTAGAGCCGATTGTAGATATCATGAATCTTCCGGAACCAATGTAACAGTGAGGAATTACAGCTGATAGAAAGTCCGGTTGGTGCTGATAGTTCCAGAGGTTTGCAGGATTAGGTTCGGAGGTAGGCAAAACAGGAAGAGAGAGAACAGCTGGAGACTAGCTGGTACTGGGCAAGTCCCGGGTAAGTCTGAAGATGGGCAGACCCAGTGCCGACAACAAGTCAGGGCTGGAGGCAGGCAGGCTCAGGACAGGCCCCAGGTAAGGCTGGAGGTAGGTTGGCTCAGGACTGGCCACAGGTAAGGCTGGAGGCAGGCTGGCTCAAGACAAGCCACAGGTATGGGCTGGAGACTGGCTGACCCAGGACAGGCCACAGGTAAGGCTGGAGGCAGGCTGGCTCAAGACAAGCCACAGGTATGGGCTGGAGACTGGCTGACCCAGGACAGGCCACAGGTAAGGCTGGAGGCAGGCTGGCTCAAGACAAGCCACAGGTATGGGCTGGAGACTGGCTGACCCAGGACAGGCCACAAGTAAGGGCAGGAGGTAGGCTGACCCAGGACAGGCCACAGGTAAGGGCAGGAGATAGGCTGACCCAGGACAGGCCACAGGTAAGGACTGAAGGTAAGCTGACCCAGGACAGGCCACGGGTAAGGAATGGAGGTAAGCTGACCCAGGACAGGCCACAGGTAAGGCTGGAAGAGAGCTGGTCCAGGACAGGCCACAGGTAAGTGCAGGAGGCAAGCTGGCCCAGAACAGGCCACAGGTAAGTGCAGGAGGCAAGCTGGCCCAGGACAGGCCGCTGGTAAGTAAGAGGCAGGAACAACGAGGCAAGCGAAGCGAACCGCGTTGAGACGCGACTCGCTGTGAATTGCGGCCTCTTTTATGGGCCGCCGGCGCCCGAAAGGCCTGGGACGCAAGCCGTTCCGTTTCCGGACGCCGGCGGACCCATAACGAGGCTTGAGAAGCAAGCCCCGCTAGGGAGATGAGTTCGGCCCACGGCGCATGCGCGGAGCCGAGAGAGAGGCCTTCCGCGCATGCGCCGAAGGCCGCCAGCCCTGTAGCCCGCCACTCCCCTCCCGGCGAGCCCCCGGAAGCAGATGCGCGGGTAGACTCGCCAGGAGGGGAAGAGAGCGGCAGACCCCCGTCTCCCGTGTGACATAACAGAAACACAACAATTAATAGGCATAATGTACATCTAATGAACTCCTGACATCGGTGCATTTATCACCAGTCTGTCTGGGACATGCACAGAAAGTTCCTTTACCACAGAAAACCTTGTTAGTACACACTGGCGCCGTTTGGGTGGTTAGAAATCTGTGGAACATTAGAGAACTGTGTAAAACTGTCCCTAGTGTGTCTATGATGGTCTCTTGATGTGATTCTAAGCACAATATCCTAGACTGAAACATCAAAGACCCTTCAGTTGACAGCGTTTGACAGCAGATCCGACGACTCATAAAACCCAGACTGGAAGGCAAAGGGGTGGCAGGGTACGTGTATGACTCCCTACCATGACCACCCCTTCGCCAGTTCCTCAGTTATACACCATGACTTCCCACCACAGTTCAAGAAATCAGCCATCACTCTAGAATATTTTCAGTGCCGCAAGGTCTTGCAAGTGGCATGTCACGCTTTAAAAATTCCACGCAAAATAACATAACACGCAAGTACACCTTTTTATCGCTTTCTTTTTACAGTTCACCTATGAACGGATTTTAACACGCGATAGCAATTTTATAAGTTGTCCAGGGCTATATGATATCTGCGGCGCCAGGTTATGATAAATGGAGGATTGGGTTAAACCAACAAGCAACCATGTTGCTCTCCCAAACCCTGGTCCTACATCGGAAATGTGGTACATTTTCTATCATTCCAGCACTGAAATTCTATGTAAGAAAGGTAATTTCAAAACTAATTTATGGCCAAGAATTTTTTTTGACTCACCCTTGAAATCACTGGACATGTGGGAAGCAAAGATATGGCGTAGAGTTTTGGGGGTTCCTACCTGTGTCCCCATAGCTGCTTTAGGCCTCATCTCTATTCATGCCCGGTGGAGTGGAGTCTCTTGAGTTTATTTAGAAGAATTCTCGTGCCTATTGGGGATTCCCTTTATGTAAACTTTGAGGAGTCCTTGAACCTGGCACCCACTGGGAACCATCCCAATCTTGTCAGAGTAATTAATAACCAATAACCACTGTGATAACATCTTACAAAAAATAAACATGAACACTGATGTTTTGAACCAAAATCCAATCAAGGTAAAACATCAGCCAAATGACTATTATTGGCTTGAGACCCATGAAAAACTCCTTGGTTACACAACTCTGGCGCATCTTTCACACAAACATAAAAAGAGGGGTCTCATTGCTCCACATTTTATCAGATTTCCTGACAGTCATCACAGGAAAATATTTCTAAATTTTAGATGGAATTTACTGTTAACCAAGGAAATCCTATCACGGCATGGTATAATTACTCAGGAAGACTCCGGGTGCAGGTTCTGTGGTCTGAAGGGCAGAGTTCAACCCACAAGACACTTGCTCTCTTGTTGTAAAGAGCTAAGTGAAAAAAGATCTTGGTATCTGGGCAAAATGTTTCCAACCAATCAGTGGCTTCTAGAGACGCATATCTGGGACAGATGCCCGAGTGTAAGAGTTACCACTGACACTTTACCGTTGCAGCAGTCTTCAAATCTTTAGAATTGACTGAAAGACAGCCAATTTCCTCTGATTCACTGGCTACAGCTATCAAGTAGTTTGTAACTCGCATTTCTCTCTTACCATATTGTCTGAGGATGTCATATTATTTTATGTGATGCTAGCCTAATTTAATATTCTAGTGGTATCAGCGACATTCATTCAATCTTGAGCAGTTGTTTTGCAATACACCGTGTTATATATATATTTATGTACTGTGAACGGTTTTGTAAAGGTTGATTATATATATATATATTCTCCAAAACAAAAATTCCAAGATGCTGCCTCGGCATTTATGCTAGCCAGCTCCTAGATACCAATGCACATGAATTATTCCCCTGCAAAGTCACAACGTCAGATAAACACAAATACCACTGTTAATTTCCTTGACAAACAGAATTCCACATCTGACTGGGAAATCCCTCGTTAGTAACTGTACCCAACCAAGGGACAGTTGCACAAGGATTATGGAGGAAACAGTGAAGAAAGCCAGGTTTGGGGACCTGTAAATGAAGTGTGGTATACTGTTTTAGAGCACTCGGTCACCCACAAAGGGTATCATGGCACAAGCACAAATCAGCCTTCCAGGCGATCCATAGGCATGTATCAGTGCAGAAAAAAACCTGAAGAAACTGACAGATGCAGAGAGAATGGGAATAGCTATCTTCAGAATACCATATGGTAATTTGGTAATAACTCTACAGGCATTAGCATGTCAATGCCTCGTGGGAAATCAGACGGCTGGGCATTCAAGATAGTCTGTGTGCAATCAATTCACACATGGAGAAAATTGGCTAGCGCACACCTTCTTCAAAATAAATCTAGCTTCTTATCATTTTTATGTTAAACATTTTATGTTACTCGACAACACAATTCCTTGGGTAAAACATCACTCAGGATGATAACTAACAGGCACATCAGGGCCGCATCTCTTCACAGTGCAAGGATGCGATTCTTATTGGTCCGTGTGTAGGCCTCAATGCAAGTCTAGCGCCAGCAACCCCTGAGCTCAGATTGTTCAATAATGGGGACCTGTCTGGACAACTCGCACTGCAGGCAACGGATTTCATCGAGAGTACAAAGAGCGAACGCCAAACCCCGTGCTCCTGCGGGCGCGCGCCATGGAACAGCAGCAGCAGCAGCAGCAGCAGCGACAGAGCAATCTGCTGTGGACGGGAAATATGCAACTCGCTTCAGGTCAAACACAAATAGAAGCGGGGCGAGCCGCGCAGGCAATCACCCATCAGGAAACAGTGGCGCGGGAAATGGAGGCGATGTCGCGCTGATGGCAGAAGACAGCTGCGCGCGCCGAGACGGATCCGAAAGGACGGGAGCACGGGACGTTAGGGCCTGTTGGCTGCGGACGCTCCGCAGCCTGGCTTTCAAGGAGGACTGACAAAGGGCACGCTTGAGCTGTGAATGGTGACGCCACAACCATATATATACACGAATAAAAAGCGAAGGGTGTGAACCGTACAAATTACCCACGCCAGTGAATCTCGAAGGGCTTTCCCTTTCCACACTGACTGTGTATCTTTAAAACGCGGCATAAAAAGAATGTGTTTACACGTGCCTTTAACTATGGGGGAGCAGGTCATGGATCTGCCAGGGCATCCAGCCGCATCTCCACCCACATGGCGATTTTGATGAGAGAAGAAACTCAACACTACTATGGCTTCCATGTAAAGTACACAGCAATTATGGTTGTTTGCATTCCGAAAAGTAAATGCACGTAACCCCCAGGACCGCCCGAATTTCGCAGCATTATTTGCACCTCAGACTGCAAACAATCTAAACTGAATGCATGCTAGTACTTGGCTATGCGGTACCCCGCGTGCAATTTATGGGGACTTCGAAAGTGACCTCCTCAGTCCTAGAGCTTCCTTTTCCCCTTTAATCAGGCTTTCCAAATGTCTCCCATGTATGGGCAGGGCCAGCCTTAGGGCAGGGCGGGCCGGGCGACCGCCAGGGGCCCCATGCCACCCAGGGTGCCATTAACCCCCTCTCCACGCCAGCTCAGGGGGTTTTCACGGTCTCCCCTGAGCTTGCATAGTGGGAGAAGGCACGGCAGACACCCTTTTGTTATTAAATGCGCAATCAGCACCCTATTCAGAGGATTACCACCCCCTCCAAAGCGGGAGCGAGGAGATTTTCATTGGAATAGGCCGTTCATGTACTAGCATGAGCATCCTATTCCAGTGATTAACTCATTGGCAGGCGCCCAGACAGTTTTGGCACTCCCCACTGATCAGGGGCGCACAGGAAGTTGGGGGGGGGGGCACCAATTTTTTTTTTAAACAGCCCCAGGCTCTGCCGCCGCTAAGACCGGCACTGTGTATGTGTAGACCACGGTCACACTTTTACGTAGCACAAATAAAATTATTTTTTTGTTGGGCTATAAAGTGTGGCTTCAACACCTATGAGAACCTGGAGACCATGCAAATGGCAGCGGTATACATCAACGTAACATAACTATAAGCCAAAACTATTGCATTGGTGTACAGATAGCGAGGAATGGCATATGAGGAGGCACAGACAGTCCCATGGCCATGCTGATCCCTATGGCCATTCCCACACATTCCTGCCCCTGAACGTCCAAAACGCCTCCTCATGTGAACTCTATGAGCTCACTTTTCCATCAAACTTTGCACTCGAAGCGCCTGCCAGTGTTTGTTCAAAGCAGTCTTACTAGAGTTCATGACTTTATTGGAGTTGTAATCCCGCTACCTGGGTAATACAAATGTCTTCCCAGGCCTGCCTTCAACCCCTTAATTTAAAAACACTCTTGAGTGTCCTTCACAGAAGTCTTGATAAAAACAAGCATTGCCAAAGCCACTGAAGTCCTGTTTATGCTTGTGCATATGTTTTAAGCTTTTGCCCGGCACTGCTATTAGATGCCCATTTGACACCTGCTACCAACAATGGGTAGTTAATACCACTACAGCTTTGCCTGGCAAGTGCCTTTCCCATGCCTATTCCAAACAAACTGTTGGCATTGCCAAAGCTTGTTTGTTTTAGCTATTAGATGCAGGCTCGGACTGGCCTACAGGACAATAGGGCAATGCCTGAAGTGCCAGCCTACGAGTATAGTATGAGACTGTTTTTTTTGGGCCAGACTGGACCACTTTTTTGCCAAAGTGGGCTAGTTTCATAAGTGACTACACTAGTTTTGTCCAATGTTACAAAACACCCCCTTGGGTTGTTCTCAAACAGTCTGTTCTAGATCTAATGAGTGATTGCGGGTCATTTTTTAATTGGTGCGTGGATGGATTTTATGCCCCAGACTGACCCCGATTAGGTGGTGCCACCTAGAGGCTGACACAATTGCATTAGAGTGCTGCTAGGGAGAAATGGCAAATGAGGGGCACAAAGCGTGTATTTACCCAACCTTTGACTGCCTATGCTAATCCCTATGGTCATTCCCACCCACTTCCTGCCCCTCCCCGCCCAAAACACATCCTCCTGAGATCTCTTTGAGCTAGCTGTATCAAGTTTTACCATCAAACTGTGCACTTGAAGCACCTGCCAGTGCTTTTTCAAAGCAGTCTCCTGCGAGTCAATGGGTCTCATTCCGAGGTTGGCGGTAACCGGCTAGTGCGACCGGCGGGTTGCCGCACACCCAGAAACACCAAATTCGCCATCTGACTTCCCAGTGTCACCTATACATTACAAGTCCTGGTGGCGTGGAAAGTCATGCGGCAGATTCGGTAACTCCCCATTCCTGTGGAGTCCCACAGGACTCCATGGGAGTGGGGAAGACAGAAGCACTGGAACAATTTCTAACAGTGCTGGTGCTTCTCTGAAAAGTCTGCCTGCAGGGGGCGTTGTGCCAGGCAGGTCTGCCCTTGCCAGGCGCAACAGCCCCTACAGGCAGACACGTAGTGTGGCAGTCTGGAAACAAGGGTGCCGGTAAGCTTACTAGCACCCTTGTTTCCGGATCGCCACACTCGGAATAAGGTCCATTGACATATTTGGAGCTGTAAATGTACTATTGCTGTAATAAAAATCTCTTAACCACGTCTCCCTTCAGCCTCTTGATTTATTAGCACTATGCGTTTCCTTCACTGAAGCCGTGTTAAAAACTAGCACTGGCAAAGGCAACAGTTTTGGCTTGTGAATATGTATTAAGAATTTGCCAGGCACTGCTATTATATGCCATGGTACTCGCACCATTTTGCAACAGCTACTATCTATGGCCAGTTAATACTACTCTGGCAGTGCCTGACAAATGCGTTTCCCATGCCTACAAAAAAGCTAAAACTGTTGGCATTGCCAATGCTTATTACGACTGGTAGAATGTGCAGCTCATCCTGTATCCGGGACCTCTTTTCCCATAATACCCACCATCTTCCCTTAAGTCAGTCACTACTGCTTCCAGATATTCAAATCACTGATAGTGTAGGCTGGGATCGTCGTCTGGTGAAAGCAGCTTCTTTCCCCAGTTGACCATCCCAGCCTACTACTGTAGCTTGTTTCCTACCTCCAGTAGTTCTAAGTACTGGAGGTAAGAAACAAGCTACAATAGTAGAGGGTGTGAGACAGGCATGGTATCAAGAGAGATGACACAGACAACAGATCTATGTTTCTAAACAAAGCTTTATTAATGATCAGGATGGTGTAACGCCTAACTAACCTTATGCTGTGGTGGGATTTTCTCTGCCTAAAGAAATCTAGGGAAAGTTTGTGTGTATAAGTCCAAATCAAAGGTCTGCCTGTGTCAAAACCTATGCTTGTCCCCATATCTTCTACAAAATCTAGTGGGGAAATGTTCTCAACCAAATATAAGTGTTCAAGTTCAATATAGGTCTAATGTAACTTCGTTTCAAGGAGGTTTGATCACATTATGAAGTTACCTTCTGTAGGCTCACTGGCATCTCAGTTCACATCAAAAGAAGGTCTCTTCCCCAAGTTCAAATGTAATCAAGTTCATACAACACTGTGATCGTGGAACTCCCTTCCCGAAGATAAACACTCTGCATTTCTTTGGTTCTCAGGGTTCCCTTCCCCAAGATGTACACTGATCAGTTAACTTGCTTCCTCTGTTGGCAAGTTCATAAGGGAATACCTGGTCTGTTTGATCCATCCTTTGGTTAGCTTCACCAAGCACACAGATTTCTTTGCTGTTTTTCGAATATGCAGTGGTTTCTGGTCTAGGCGCAGTTATCAGACCACATGGTCCACCCATTACAGGTCACGCAACCAGCAACCACATGCCTTGTCTTTGATTTGACTCTTGATGTTGGTAATGTCAGTGTCAGAACACTTCCTGGTCTAGGCGCAGTTGTCAGACCACACGATTCACCCATCACAGGTCTTTAACCAGAATGTTCCCCAAAGCCGTTGTTCAGTTCCAATGTTCAAGACAACTGATCACTTTCACATTATTATTCTCCCCGTGCAGGAAAACCAACTTGTCAGTTCACCAGGTAGACCATTCAGCACACGCCAGCCTTCATGTTTGGCTCCACCTCTGCTCCCTAGCAGCGACTGCTGTACGCCTTCCCTCACAGGGGCTCCCAGTCCCACACAGTCACCTCTACAAGACTCTCAGAATCTTTGTCGGCATCTCGCTGCACAGCACAGCAATTTTTGTTGGTTCTCTTTTCCTTTTGCGACTGCACCTTTCATGTGCTTCTGGATTCTACCTTTTATACTCACCTCTATTACTAACAGGTAGAAGATGAAATGAGGAATCCTCAATTTCCAGACCCTCCTTGAGTCTTTTAGTGTGACATGTCTAATCTTCATTGCCACATGGCCTCAGACCACTCTTCGTCTAAGTACCAGAATAGTATTTAAAATAGGAAATCTGCACTACTCCTAGTTACCTCTTCTTCTTCTCAGTACTTTAGAGAAACCTATAGAGGAGGATGGGATGAGGTTGGCAATAGCCAATAAAGGCTAAGGGTGGGACGGGCAGATCAATATCAGGAAAGAAGGGATACCATGTCTCGCCTTTGGGTACCCTCTTTGCAATCCCCAAGGACCCTCCACTGAGGTGATTCTCCCGCACTTGTCCACCCCCAGGGTTGGGATCCAAAAGTGGATTCCCTTCCCATGCCACATGAACAGAAGATCCTCGGGGAGCAGATGTGAGAGTACCTTCACATTTCTCACAAGAGGCAGAAGTCAAAGATAAGTTTCATCATAACTTGGCCAAAACAGTCCATGGCCCTGATGCTAAAATCTAATGCTGTGGTGCGGCTTTCCAGATCCTTTCCCCTACAGCTCCCACAAGCCCTAGCTAGCATAGTCAATGGTAAGGGAACATGCAGTCATGGGCCAACACATCTGGAGAGCCGCAGGTTGCCTGTCGCTGGTATCATGCATCATGTTTGCAGTCATCAACCATTCAAATGCCTTGCAAATTCCCCACAGGAGAAAGCTATGTTATTGGGTTTTATATAGCACAGCTGTTGCTATTTTCATCGCTACTTGCTGCTATGAGAGCTTTGGGAGAAAATGTTGGGCAAGGGTAGTGGGAGTTCAGGGAGCAGTGCAGGATTTCTTTGCTGTGATACTTATGTGTGTCAATCAATCGTAACCAAATGGGATCTGTGGAGGTATAGTTCTAGATGTTTTTGGCATGCTGCCAGTTTGGACATGGCCTGGGTGTTTATTGATTTGGATATATATGCTGTGTAAATGGCCAAAAGTCTTATGTGGTGTGTTTGGGCTCAGTGGTCATGTGGCTGGTGTGAGGCTACTATGTTTGCTTTCAGTGCATGACTGTGTGGTAATGTGTATCAATATACCTATTTTCACTCTTTGCAGGGGAGGACTGGCAACTTTCGGTCTGGGGGTCAAGTATAATTTTCTGGCCCATAGTGCAGTGGCCAAATCCCACAATGCAGCTGCCCCAACTTCCAGAACAAGAAGAAGTCAACTCATTATCAAACTCTCTGCCTTCCACACAGTCTTAAGAATTTAGAGTAGACATCATTGGCATTACTTTCCACTTATGCAGCATATCTTTCAGTTTCCTCACATACCAAACATAATAAAATGATTTCAACAGGATAATATAATTGAGGAAATAGGAAAGCTGGGATCTGAAACAAGGTGTCCTTTGTTCCAGTTTGTAATTTGACAGCAAGCTACATCATCTCCCATCCCATCCAATCCCATCGTTAGTTTTAGACCAATGTAAAGAGGTGGGGTAGCAGTAGTGCCAAGCCATGGCTGACCCAGGGGGTCTGGCTTCGCTCTCAGTGGCAAACATGAGCTGGCCCTGCAAAAGAACCATACCTGGCTTTATGCCTTCCCAAACCCACAAAACAAAACCCATATCTGGCACCCTGTCTTCACACACCCCTCACTTGGCATCCCACCTCCCCACTAGTATGCATTATATAAGTATGTAAAATTATAATTATTTATAGAGTCACACTAAAGATTATAAATCAATATGAACAAGACTTTCTCTAAAAATAAAGGAAAATAAGACATAGTGATGAAAAGTGATTTTCTCAGGATCACATAATGTATGAAGTGTGGAAGATTGGGATTTGAGCCCTGTCTTCCTGGTTCCACAGTTTCCAATTTAGAGTGCAGGCGATACTTCATCTTCTCCTAGTCCATCTTCAGTATAAAGAACTAACAAAGCCATTGGGGCAAAGTTGTTTATTCAAGGGCTAACTAGTATAATAGTCGATAAATCGGCTTTCAATGCACCAATGTTTCTACACATGGAAAGCCTATTAATCATCTGTATACTGAGGGAAAAACATCTGAGAGTGCACACACAAATTATACTAAAATCATAATTATAATACAAACTCAATATAATTATAACCTTAGTCCTAATTGAAACATATGTTCATAAAGCAGGTATGCATCACTTCGACAAAGAAAATAAAGGGGGGCAGCCAGTCCCACAATCGGGTGCAGTGGCATGCAGGTCAGGCATAGATCACAGAAGAACAAGTTACTTCTTACCTTGTAACGTTCTTTCGACGGGATGTTCCTCCGACGTATTCCTCATCTTAGATATATCCTTCCAGCTCTGCTGGCCTCGGAAATTTTTTTCTAGAGGGCGCTGCGCGTCGACGTCCCTCGAGTCGATGTCCTTCGACAGCCGCCGTATCGACGCTCGACGTCATCCTGCCTATAAAGGCCGCGCGCAGCGTCCGTTGCTCAGTTCCGTTTTGTAGCCCACAGTATAACTGTCTGGACTAGACTAATCACCCTGAAGGAGCGTAAGCTGCAACAACAAGGGAAGTAGAACTGCGGGGATGGATGGGAGGGTCGATGAGGAATACGTCGGAGGAACATCCCGTCGAAAGAACGTTACAAGGTAAGAAGTAACTTGTTCTTCGAAGGGATTGTGTCCTCCGACGTATTCCTCATCTTAGATAGGCTCCCATAGCAGTATTCTATATTCGGAGGAGGGAGTACTGACTTCACGCTGTCTTCTATTGATGAATAGAATGCAGTACAGCCCTTCCAAACCTAGTCTCTTGACTAGAGGAGGAATCCAGATTGTAAAAACGTGTAAAGGTATGGACAGACGACCATGTAGCGGCCGCACATATGTCTTTAATCGGCACGCCTCTTTTGAGGGCCGATGAAGCTGCAATACCTCTGGTCGAATGAGCCCTAAGGTTTTGAGGGGGCTCTTTCCCTGCCAGTTTATAACATTCCAGAATGGCTAGAATGATCCATCTGGAAATGGTCTGCTTAGTTATTGGTAACCCCAGCTTGTGACCTGCGTAACCTACAAACAGCTGGTCTGCCTGTCTTATCCTGGCTAGTCTACTAATGTAAAAACTTAAAACCCTCCTAGGGTCTAGTCTGTGTAACCTCTCTTCCTCTTTCCCCGGGTGAGGAGGATGATAGAAAGATGGTAGGGTAATCTTCTGAGAGATATGGAATTCAGAAACTACCTTTGGGAGGAAATTAGGCTTCACTTGCAGGACAACTTTGTCTTTGTGAAAGATTGTATGAGGGGGTTTACAAGAAAGAGCTTGTAATTCGCTCACCCTTCTAGCAGATGTAAGTGCTATTAATAAAACAGTCTTAAGGGTAAGGAATCTTAACGAACAAGAATGGAGAGGTTCGAAAGGTGTAACCATCAGGAAAGTTAGTACTAAGTTTAAATCCCATAGGGGAACTTGGAATGGTCTTGGGGGATAAACATTGGTTAACCCCTTTAGAAACTGTATTACCAAGGGTAATTTGAAATAGGATGGTTCCTCCGCAGTACGCTTAAAGATAGATAGCGCTGCGAGATAGCCCTTAATGGTGCCAACTTGAAGGCCTGAATTTGCCAAATATAGTAGGAAGGACAAAACCATTGGTGTACCACATGAAAATGGGTCGATATTCTGTTCTCTACACCAGCTGCAAATCTGTTCCAACGGCAGCGGTATAAAGACTTTGTTGCTGGCCTCCTTGCCGAAAGCAACACCTCCATAACATCATCAGGGAGGTCCCAATCCTTGTACCTCAGCCGTTCAGAAGCCAAGCGTGAAGGTTGAGGGTTTTGATGTCTGGATGGAGAACCTGACCTCCCTTCTGTGAGAGTAGGTTCTCTCTGAGAGGAAGTCGAATTGGAGGGCAGATGGACAAGTCTAGAAGGTCCGGGTACCACGTTCTCCTGGCCCAATCCGGGGCAATTAGGATCATGGTTCGCCGGAATCTTCTCAACCTCCTGATCATTTGAGGAATGACAGGGACCGGTGGGAACGCGTACAGAAGCGGAAACTCCCAGTCCACTATGAACGCGTCTCCCAGAGCTCCTCTCGGAGGAAATTCCCTTGAGCAGAACAGGTCGCATTTCCTGTTTAGGCTGGTGGCGAACAGATCTACCTGAGGGGTTCCCCAAAGGGCGAAGATCTCTTGAAGGACTTCCTGAGCTAGCTCCCACTCGTGGGAGACTGTGTTCTGCCTGCTCAGAGCGTCCGCTGTCAAGTTCTTCTCTCCGGCTAGGTGAACTGCCGATAGAGAGATTCCTTCTTGGATTGCCCAAAACCAGAGCTGCATCGCCTCTCTGCACAGGGGTAGTGATCCTACGCCTCCTCTTTTGTTGAGGTAATGCATGGCCACCGTGTTGTCCGTCATTATCAGGACGTTCTTCCCTTGTACAGCTGGCAGAAAAGCCTTCAACGCAAGTCTGATGGCTCTCAGCTCTAACAGGTTGATGTGTAGTCTGGACTCCGATGGAGACCAACGACCGCTGATGGTCAAGTCGTTGGCGTGGGCTCCCCACCCCGTGAGTGAGGCATCCGTGACTACTGTTATCTCCGGCCAGGGTTGCCAAAACTGTTCTCCTTTCAGAATGTTCTCCTGACAGGCCCACCACTGAAGGTCTCGAGCCACCCTGCCGGGAACCTGAAGAAGATCTGTCATTCTCCCTGAGAATTGTGACCACTGAGTCCTCAGTGCCCACTGGAGGGATCTCATTCTCAGGCGAGCCTCTGGCACAAGGAAAATGCAGGATGCCATGAGGCCTAGCAACCTCAAAAAGTCGACGGCTGGGAGACGTTGGGCATGTTGGAACTTGGTAACCATCTGTAGAATATCTTGAGCCCTCACCTCTGGTGGCGAGGCTTTTCCCAGGGAAGTATCCAGGATCGCTCCTATGAACTGGAGTCTCTGCGATGGTATCATTTGAGACTTCTTTAAATTGAGGGAGAAGCCCAGTTTGTGAAGGGAGTAGCACACGTGATTTAGCTGGATCTGAGCTTGCTCCGGAGAAACAGCCCTGATCAGCCAATCGTCCAGGTAGGGGTAGACGTGAATCCCTTCCCTCCTTAGACTTGCAGCCACTACCGACATTAACTTGGTGAAGACCCTCGGGGCGGAGGTCAGCCCAAATGGCAGTACTCGAAATTGATAGTGAGAGTTGCCAATTGCGAACCTCAGGTATTTCCTGTGTTTGAGATGGATAGGCACATGGAAATAAGCGTCCTGAAGGTCCAGAGATACCAACCAGTCCTGAAACTGAAGGGCCTGGAGGATCTGAGAAAGAGTGACCATCTTGAATTTGTCTTTCCTGAGGAATTTGTTCAATTCTCGCAAGTCCAAGATGGGTCTCAGTCCTCCGTCTTTCTTCGGAATGAGAAAGTAAGGGGAGTACCAGCCCTTGTTCCTCTCCGCTACAGGTACCGGTTCTATGGCACCTTTCTCTAGCAGGTCCAAAATTTCCTGCAAGAGGAGCGGATCTGGAGCTTTCTGAGAGCTGATCCCCGGTGGATGACTCTGAGGTATACGTAGGAAAGGCAGGGAGTAACCTTGGGCGACTGTTTCCAATGCCCAAGCATCTGACGTGATAGCCTGCCATACCGTCAGATGTTGAGTCAACCTGCCTCCTACAGGTGTCCTGTGAGAGAAGTCCTCAGAGTGGTTTTGGGGCGGCTGATGCAGATGCCGATGGTAAAGAGGCACCTGCTGTTGCTGCGGCTTTTGAATATCTACCCCGTCCACCTCGGGTAGTTCTTCTTTGACCCCTTTGAGCCGGTCGTCCCCTACCTCTTCCGAATGCGGAGTAGAAGCGAAAGGACTTGCCCCTCGCAGAGGTTCCTGTGGGACGAAAAGGAGTCTGACGGATTGCAGCTCCTAGGGATTTTGCTGCTGCTTTTGAAGTTTGCAGTTTCTCTAAACTGTCATCCGCCTTTTTCCCGAACAAAGAAGAGCCATCAAATGGCATGTTCAAGAGCCTGGCTTGCACATCTGGGGCAAAACCCGACTTTCTCAACCAAGCGAACCTCCTGGTTGATGTACTTGCCGCCATTGCTCTGCTGATACTGTCAGCCGAATCAATGCCCGTCTGGAGGGATTCGCACATAGCGTCTTTACCGTCCTGTATAATATTCAGGAACGCATCCCTTTCTTCTCCCTCCGGGATGCAGTCAGCCGCTGTAGAAGCACACTCCCAAAGTGTATGGCTGAACCTAGCAAGGGTGCAAGTAGCATTAACAGACTTTAACGCCATGCTACATGCTGAAAAGACTTTCTTTGCCATAGCATCATATTTTTTATCGTCCCTGTCCTGTGGGACTGTAGGATAAGCCGCCTTGACATCGGTAGAGGATGCTGCTTGTACCACCAGACTTTCTGGGGATGGATGTTTAGACAAGAACTCTGGGTCTGTGGAAGATACCCTGTATTTTGCAGACAGTTTTTTATTTACTGCTGGTATTACATCTGGGGTTTCCCAGTTTGTCATGATCTTTCTCTGAAGAGCTTTATGAAAGGGCACCACTGGATCCTCTTGTGGGCCTTTGTCAAGAATATCCGTGAGGTCATCTTGCTGGAAAGATTGTGAAGGTGTAGACCACCCCATGAACTCTGTAATCCTGGCCATTAAGGCTCTGTAGGGGGTTTCAGCATGCTCCCCCGGGTCTGGCTTAGCTAAATCCACCTCAGGGGAAGTGTCTAACCCACTTGCCTCATGTAAAGAATCATGAAGATCCTTTAATCTGCGCTCTTCAGAGGAAAATTCCTCTCTAACTGGGGTTACAGGTCCCTGTGACTCAAATGTGTCTTGTTCAGACAAATCACCCTCTTCTAAAATTGAGGATATAGTTCTCAATTGTTCTGAACTCATAAAGGGAGTAAATCCCATTTCCAAGGCAGAGGGTGCCGAACTTGTCATTATTGGCCTCGAAAACGTCGATGTCGTCGACGCCGAAGGCTTCGAGCGTGGCGTCGAAAACAGAGGTGGAGGCCTCGAGGACCTCGATAGAATTGGAATTCTACTCGACAATATCGACGCCATCGACGTCGAGGACCTGGGGATCGTCACTGGATGTGTGGTCACCGTGACTTTTCTCGGCGTTGACGCCGGTGTCGAGGCCGGCGTCGAGTCGACAGACCCGTGTGTCGAAGGTCCCTTCGACAACGGCGTCGAAGACATCGACCTCGACGTCGACGGAACCTTCGTCGACGGCGTCGACGGAACCTTCGAGGAAGGTTTGGAGGTCATAGTCCTACTCGAGGGTTCGAGACGCCGCGCTCGAGAGGTTTCTTTCGCCGGGTACTGCGACTCGCGGCGTTTTTGACCTTCGGGTCTTTCGACCAGAACTTCGCTCTCGGCAGTCTTCGAGGGGGTCGAGGCCGCTTTCTCGAAGACGCTCATCATATTTTTTCTGAATTCCTCCCATTCAGCCCGGGAACTATGTTTCGTGGGGCAAGGGATTCTTTTTGGCGAAACAGAGGAAGAGGAAGACGGAGAAGGGGATCTTCGACGTCTCCTCTTCGAGTGCTTCGATCTCGAGGAGTGATGAGACCCACTCCGAGACCTGGAGCGCGAATGGTGACGAGGAGACGAATGTCTCGACTTCGTCGACGAAGAAGAAGCTTTAAAAGTCTTACCTTTCTCCAGCTTCCCCCTACGCTCCTTCAGGGCCTTAGCTGTCATGGACATACAGTCCTCGCACTCCGAACAATGGTGTTCGGCTCCCAAGCACCACAGACAATTTCTGTGAGGATCGGTCAACGACATCTTTTTCCCACAATCTCGACATTTTTTGAAGCCGGATCGAGGAGTTGTCGGTTCCGACGAGGAAGCCATCGAGTACGGATCGAATAACTCGAGGTAAATAGGATTAACTGACTAAGAACTGAGCAACGGTATTCCGAGGCACCGAGTAGCGCGGAAAAACGGAACTGAGCAACGGACGCTGCGCGCGGCCTTTATAGGCAGGATGACGTCAAGCGTCGATACGGCGGCTGTCGAAGGACATCGACTCGAGGGACGTCGACGCGCAGCGCCCTCTAGAAAAAATTTTCCAAGGCCAGCAGAGCTGGAAGGATATATCTAAGATGAGGAATACGTCGGAGGACACAATCCCTTCGAAACAGTGAATCAAAATGCTAACCTGACCAACCTTTCCAGGTGGTGTGCCCCTGTATCATTTATCTTATTTTCCTTACCCATAACCCGAAGGTGTCCCTTCTGCCTAAGATCTGGTAATGGAAAGGGAGCAAGCACACACTATTGTATTGATTTGTGTTTCCAAGGAAGGTGGAGTGTGTGAGATTGAGTTTATGGGCCTCATTACACGGTAGGCAGTGAGCCATGGCGCTAATAGCGCCATGGCTCATGCCTTTAAAATACCGGCACCGCCTTGGCGGAAAGGGGATTTACCGCCCCATTCCAAGGTTGGAGGGGCGGTAAATCCCCCTTCCGCCATTGCCCTTCCCCATTCCCATTTCTGCCCCATAGGGCTCTATGGGAATGGGGAAGGCGCTAATTACGGCACCGCAATTTTGCGGTGCCATAATTAGCTCCGAGGTCCCTTAGCGGGTTGGATTTTAACGCCTGCAAAAAGCAGGCGTTAAATCCCCCAACCCGCAAAGGGACCCCGTAGTAAGGTGGTAAGGATTTACTGGTACCGGTATTTTACCGGTACCGGTAAATCCTTATCGCCATCCCGCCATCCGTGTAATGAGGCCCTCTGTGTCAGTTTCTGTGACTGTGGGGATATGTTGCAGTGTATGTGTGACTATGGGCCTCATTACACGGACGGCGGTAAGGGTTAACGGTCACCGTTAATGGCAACGGTGACCGTTAACCCTTACCGCCGTACTATGAGGTCCCTTTGCGGGTTGGTGCTTTAACGCCTGCTTTTTGCAGGCGTTAAAAACCAACCCGCTAAGGGACCTCAGAGCTAATTACGGCACCGCAAAATTGCAGTGCCGTAATTAGCGCCTTCCCCATTCCCATAGAGCCCTATGGGGCAGAAATGGGAATGGGGAAGGGCAATGGCGGAAGGGGGATTTACCGCCCCACCAACCTTGGAATTGGGCGGTAAATCCCCTTTCTGCCAAGGCGGTGCCGGTATTTTACCGGCATGAGCCATGGCGCTAATAGCGCCATGGCTCACCGCCTTCCGTGTAATGAGGCCCTATGTAAAGGAAAGGTGGAAGGATGTACCTGTGACTTTGTATCTATACATCTGAATCTTTTATTGATTTGCATGTATGTCTTTTGCTCGTCCAATCAGAAAGTGTGTTGTGGACAAGATAATGAAAAATGATCACAGATCTAGGGGGTAATTCAAAATTGGTTGCTAACAGTAACCTTTAACCATCCACCCAATCAGGGTTTGATCAAATCTGACCAGCAGTATTTCATGGGCACACCGGTGGTGGTACTTTAGGCCGGCTTTTGCAGAAAATCCACCTATTCTTATCTCCACCTAAGCGGTAACATATTCAAATTGGCCCCACATTTTTTAAAACTTTCTTTGACTGTACAGCAGGCAAGCACAGGTGCTTCAATTCAATAGAGTAAAACAACTTTATCCAAAGGGTCATGTTAAAGGGGTGAAAGGTGGCCATCTCTGATTGGCCGCCTTTTACCAACTGCATAAAATGGTCATAACGGACTCTTTTGTGAAAGAAATTGTACTATAACGATATGAGCCATTATTGTACATAAACCATTTTGCCTATCAAATTGAAGGTGAAAATGGATGAAAAATGTGTTTAACCTTACCACCTATGGAGGTGGTATCTCTGAAATAGCTCTGAAGGTATGCCAGAAATAACACCTCCGCTAGAGGCAAACATTGAATTGGGAAGATTTTCAGAAATACCACTGGTGCAGGTGATACCTTTTTCCAGTGTTATTTTTATTTGTAAAAATCCACCTGAATCTGAATTACTGACAAAGTTTGTAGTCCACTAATAATTGTCTGCTGTGCAACGTGCTCATTCATTTACTGCGGCTGGAAGCTATTGTTGGAAGCTACTGCCACTTTAAGAAAATTATAACTGCCTTGAGACCGCGCGGAGTCCTGAGGCGAGTCCAGTCACTCGCCAGCCAACCGGCTGTCCCGAGTGGCTGGGCAGAAAGCCCCACATAAAAATAATGACCAGAAAACTTGGAAGGTGTGACCCGGAAGAGATCAGGGGGTCGGCTGACCGAGCGGAAAGTCTACAGAGTGCGTGCGCGAGATCCCTGTCCGATGACAGCTGTATAAAGGACCTAACTGACATGTAAAAGAAATCTGCGACACCTCGCTGCGCCGAATGGCAGGTAAGCCAGGGGGGTCGACAATAGCTACATCAACAGCCTGAAGCCTGAAGGGGGGATGCCCCATACCCATGCCTCGATCCTTGCTGAGCGTTCTCAGAATCCCACAGGAAACCAATCCTCCCATGTCTTTGTCATGACCCCTGAAACGCAAACAGCTCTGACAGGTTTAGGGGAGGAGGGGGTAGCAGTATTAATGGAAATCTCTCTGGCTAACACATGGCAAAACCAAGAAGGGATGGCCCATAAGGGGTTCATCTCGAAAGCAATAGTCATTTTAGCAACACTGTCGGAGGCAGTCTTTCAGGAACAGAAACATCACACAGCTCCGAGAGACATTACCTACTCACAGAGCCGAGGGGCTTATGGGTTTGTTGATAGAGCGGAGGGCTCTCAGTGCCCATAGTGCTCATAGTCCTCAAGGCTACCTCAATGAAAATGGGGATATATAACCAGCGAACTGCGTCAGAGTTTCTGCCTACAGAGGCTCGGGCAAAGACACAAAAGCAGAAATGAACTCTGCTATGCCGGATGAACTTCCACAGGATATAGTGGATTTATGTAGGACGGAAGGGAATCTGGAGGTCTGCCGGCCAGTGGAAGTGGCCTCCTTCAAAACCTTAGGAACTAAAATGATCAAATCCAACCTCCCCGACACACACATACAGGGTTTAAAAATGTGAAAAATACTTAACAGGGCACAACAAACCTCACCCATCCAAAGGGCCAGATGGAGATCCAGGAAATATAAAGAATCCTACTATAAAACACATTAAGAACATATATGACAAGGCTAAAAATGATGAGACAACTATCACTGGGGCTCGGACGCAACATCTAACGGACTTTGAAATTTTGCAAGGCTTAAGGGGAGAGGATGGCCAGAGCCTCCCCTCACCTCACCTCACCTCAATCATTTGCTCCGCATATCCCTCACCCTCCCCATGATGGGTTAAAAGAGAAAAGAGGCCCGGCCCAAAAAAGACCCAGACTAACCTTGTACACATCGCAAATAGAAGATCAAGGACTAGATTCCTCCAACAGAAATACTGATAACGTGGAAGGTGAAGGTAATCAGCGCAATAAGACAACACAAAGCCTTGTGGACTACAAGATTATAAAGTCTGAGGACTCCTGTGGTGCAATACCAGGTATACAATGAGACATCGCGGATCTGAGATTAATGATTGAAGCCCTGGATGCAAGATGATTGGAATCCACAATTGGGTGTGGCAAAGGGAAAAGGTGGAGGGATAAAGATCAATCACTAAGAGGGAGTGATGGATTCCTCAACAATACTTATAAGGAAGCTGTCATAAATCTAGAAGCGGCAGGACAGCGTCACTCCGATCCAACTGAAAAAACTGCAGCTACAGTCCCACACTTAGTCCTTAAGGACACGGATCTGAGATTAATGATTGAAGCCCTGGTTGCAAGATGATTGGGATCCACAATTGGGTGTGGAGAAGGAAAAAGGCGGAGGGATAAAGATCAATCACTAAGAGGGAGTGATGGATTCCTCAACAATACTTATAAGCAAGCCGTCATAAATCTAGAAACAGAAGGACAATGTCACTCCGATCCAACTGAAAAAACTGCGTTTACAGTCCCCCACTTAGTCCTTAAGGACACTGCCTCCCCGCCACAACCTGACTCTAACAATCCCTTGCAAGACCCTCTCTCTTATAAAAAAAAAAAGAGACTAACAAGGAAAGATTATCATCAACAGGAACATCAAATCACAAACAATCAAGGTCCTCAAAACAAGATTCCTTGACCCAAATGTCAGTGATCACGACTGCAATGGCTTCATTCATGAAGCTGTATGCAGCGATCCACGATACTCTAATACTCTATGCAACCACACTACTCTGTTAGCGATGGTACATTCAAAAATCATATTTATAGAAGGATACATAGCTGCAGATGCACCATGTGATGGGGAGTTGTGGCCTGAAATCTCCCATGAAAAAAAAGACAGTAGGAGCCCTACTGCGCCGGAACAACAAACAGCTTTGGGAAACCATCCGAAAGTGGAATCATCAAGGAGGAATGGTACTCAAGGGGTAACTGCATGAAGGGAGAGAGAGCCCTCCACCAAGGCTATCACCCAGTTAGAGATCCAGGAAGAAGACACAGTGACCCCAGAGGAAGTAGATCTGGCTGAGACCCTAGCGAAAGACATACGATATCATCTGAACAGGAACCCAACCCCGACAACATCGTGAAGGAAGTAGGAGAAAAAACATACCCACTCTTTGGCAGCAAACGGAAGAAAAGTACCAAGACAATCTTGTTAGTTGCACGACAGAGAGATCTACAATGTCCAAGAGGTAATGATTCAAGAAACCTCTTAAAAAAACTGTCAATGTCAGTAAGGGAAAACAAACAGTATGGAAAGTGTAAAGTGAACAAACAAAAAAACACCATGTACTAAAAAGAGGGAGGATTCCCATCAAAAAGAAATGGAGGGTCAACGGTCCAGGGGGATCCAAATCCACTTTTGAATCTATCTACCTACTCAATTGAAGGTGACGAGAAGGACCTACCGGAAACTGGCTGTGAACCACAGCCCTCTTCCGAAGAACACAAAATAGGCTCATAATCGGCAGTGATCGGGAATGTATCTCCCTCTTCCTTAAAGTAGCAGAAAAAAGAGAATGCATAATCGCTAGGTTCAAAGATCATGAAGGGGAACAAAACCCATGATGGAAACATCTCTGATTTAAGAGAGGGGTAGTTACACCTCGACTCAATCTAAACTTCCAAATAAGAAACAGGGCTGTATTATAGACAAAGACCAATGGATCTTAAGAAGTATGACTATTAGCCCTAAGCCGCTAGTCCATTGGGAGAGACACAGAAGTCGTGATCGCGAAGCTCGAGAAGCAAGCAGGAAAATGAACGTGCCACATAAAGCAAAATACGAGGCTATGGAAGAGATGACAGTGACTAGTCAAAAACACCTAAGAAAAAACTACACAAGGTGCCTCAGGTTGGTTGGAAAGAGTGGTTGATAAAGGAGACGACTTTATCCTAAATAGATACAATCTGGTAAGATTGTGCCACTGTATTCCCCAATTAAGAGAAATTAACACTGAGGACTTCGCCATAGTTGAATTTAGAAGGGAAGACAGAATGGACCTGGTACATCTACATCTGATGTCTATTGTGGTCAAAAACCTGCTTCTGACTTCAGTGGTGAGTTTCCTTATGTTGGGGTTTGACCTGACAGATTTTACTATGGGGACAGCAGATGAGCGCTATACTGAAGTCTTACCTAAAGCCAGGAAGGGATGTGAGAGCATAGGAGAATGTATGAAATGATCTTGTGGTGAAAGGATTGCTGGAGTACACCAACAAGAACAAGAAGGCAATGGCGCTCCAGTGAAAAACAAGGAACTGGTAGTGAGAGAAGAACTGTCACTAAAATAACAGAAACCAAATTCAACACTACCTATCAACTACGAGCTAGGAAAAGATCAGAATAGGAAAATCGAATACCCAACCTACTCAGGGTAAAAAAAGACGGAATCTCCTGAGCTTGGCTTCCGACAGCCCTGGTGTCAAATCAAACCCAGTAGAAGAGATCTCACCCTGTGCTCCCAAAAAAATAACTGACATTTTGCCTCATGGAACACAAGAGGATTCTCTCATCTGCTGGCAAAAGGAGAGTTACACTGTGATGATTTCGATTGTATATGCCTCCAAGAAACGTTGTTAAGGTCCGAGCCCTCCCTAGATGGATTTATAGAATTGTTTAATCCAGCTATCGGGGAGGAGGCTGGTAGACGAGCGCCAGCCTTTTCACATTGATTAACCCAAAGGCTAATTATGAAATAATCAAACATCGAAACAGACGGTCATAAATACAACAGACCACCCTTTGAAAGAAGAAAACATGTCTCAAACAAAGGGAGCCTACCAAGAGACATCGGACATTGATCAACATCTACTGGAGCCCAACCGATGTGGACAATAAAGAGATGTTGGAATCGATGGCAGATGCAATTGATGAGGCCTATAACCTGAACGACTCCTCTGTTATTCTGTGTGGCGATTTCAACCTGCCTTAAATGACCATGGTAAGAAAAATAAAAGAAGGTGGCTTAGAATCAAGAAACAATTGTTTTCAAAGAGGAGATATGTGGCTAGAACTGATGAAAAGCCGCGACTTACACATTATGAATGGACACTTTGAAAATAATTTGTATTGCCATCCAACGTGAAAAAGAGGAACACAATCATCCTTAATAGATTATGTCTTTACGTCTAGAGATCTAATCAAAGATACAAGCTCCTTTGAGGTAATCACCTCTATGAAAAGCGACCATAACTGGTTAAAACTAATATGGTCAGAAGAAATAATGTGACCTACACAAAAACAAACCACTCAGATCGAAGTGATGCAAAAAGGAGGTAGGCTGAGGATGAACAAAAGGGCGGTAGAACAAACCGTTGCAACGTACTCGACAAGACTCAAGTCAGTAAAAATATTGGGATCCTACATCCTTATTGACTATACCCCTATCATTGCCCTTTTCCATGCAAAAGGAAAGTCGCTAAATTCGAACCAAGGGAAAATACATCATCATACTTTTGACCAACAGTTGTTTCAAAAACAGAAGGGGATAAGGCATGCACTTTGAGCACTTAAGAAATCATCCCATGAAACTACAGGGAGTGAAGCCAAACAAATAAAAACTAAATACAAATCTTGGCTTATTAATCATAAGAGTGTTTCAATCCAACAAGATGCAGAAATTATGATAAGGGCACTGACCACGAAATCGATGGCTGAAATATGGGCACTGATTAGGTCATCGAACAGATTCAATTATGTCACCAACTAAATGGTGTGACTGAGGCAAACTGGATTGCATTGTTTAGATCTCTAGTTAAGGAACTGCCATCTAAATGGAATCCCCCCGCACCCGGAACAGCAAACACCTGGTGTCTGTCGTATGACTATAAAGATCTACTTACAATGATGAAAAGACTGAGCCCATCCCGAGCCCTGGGGCTAGACGGACTTTCCAACATATCCCTAAAAGAAAACCCAGATCAGTGGGCGAGTATGCTGGACTTGGTTCTAAGGAACTGTCTATCTTCGAAATCCATACCACCATCATGGAGAACTGCTCATGTCATACCAATATTTAAAAACGGAAGCCGGACTGACCGCAAAAACTACCAGCTGATTGCCCTGCTGGATGTAATGGGTAAAATGTATGAGTCATTGTTACTAAAAAGATTGAATGTATGGACACAGAAAAACTGATTAAATGACAAGTTTCAGGCTGGTTTTGTAAAGTGGCTAGGGAACACCCCCAAACCCCTCGGGTTCTTCTAATGGCACTTCTAAAAGCAAAGACTTTTAGAACCAACAGTAAGTTACACTTTGCATTTGTAGACTTTGCATAGGCATTTGACAATATAAATGGAAAAAGGCTCTCAGTCTCCCCAGATCTATACCAATACAGATCGTCAGAAAGGAACTGGGGTTGGGGTCAATGAAAGTGGCAGCCCAATGGAAAACACTGTACCTTTTTGGAAAATGTGTGAGCAACAACCTCCCTCTTATGATTAATTGGATTAAAGCAGAACTAACCAAAGGAGAAAACAAGGCTCTTGTGAAGTGGGAGGAAGAGTGTAGAAGACTATTCATGGAAAGGAGAGCTCAGCTGATGATCTTCTGACTAATCCCGGAAAGGTGAAGAAAAAACTCTGGGAGATGGATTGGATTACCACCATAGAGGAAGCAAATAAGTTGAAATTGCATCAAAATTTAGCACTCAAAGTAAGACAGCAAGGAGAGATCCAACAATATCTAATAAAATGCCCAGACCCAAAATTTAGATCCCAATTTATGAGGATCAGATGTAATCTGTGTAGAACAAGGGACGTGATATCCCTGAGAGCCAGATCAGAAGTAATAAACAAAACGTGCCGATTCTGCAAAGCAGAGGACTCGATGGAAAAGCTTTTTAACCTGTAAACCACCTGCATGGACCTAAACCAGGAGAGGACCCTGTACTTTGGGCACTACTTGGAAAGATACAGAACTAGGTCACCCAAAGATTGGTGGCAAATGCTGTTGATAATAGCAACGGTTAAATACTTTAGGAACTGACTGGATGTGCTATTACAAGAGGAAGCAATTTATTTATCTTCGACTCATCAAGACTGAGATCCGTGGAAATGAATGACCTGGGGACAATGTGTAACTAGCTGAAGGCTTCTGTTTTTCTAAAAGTTTATTGTTAAACTAAAAATGCAAATTATTAAATAAAAAAATAAAAAACCTGAATGTCGCACCTTTCCGTCTGTATTTTTCAACTGTGCCCAAAACTGAACACCACAAACAATCCAACAGCCATTTCTTTAACCACCATATAGTAACATTCAGGTGAGCTATTCAGGCTGCTATTAAACTCTTTTGTAATTACCTCAACAGTGATCTAGAAATTCACCAGAACATAGGGGAAGCATTGTTGCAGAAAAAACGAAGGAGAAACTCTAATAAGATATGTACCGTGATAAACAGCTGTGGATTGTAAAAGACAAATGGTGTAGATGGTACAGTGATTTAACAAGGGGGGGCCCTAGGAGTCCCTCTGCCAGACATTAGTCCTGGTTACGAGAGACTTACCCAGAGTCTTTAGCTCACTATCTTTCACAGAGAAGAAATATCTCAAACATATCAGTCTTTGTCCTGCCCTGGGGCAGTCCAGTACCGAAATGCTAGGCAATTCTCCTCTGAACAAGAGTACCAACAGAAACCCCAGACACGTGTTTCGGTCTGGTTGGACCTCATCAGTAGGGTGGATCTGTGCCTCTCTAAGAATAGTGAGCAAGGGGTCCACGTCTGGATGCCCCTAGTAACTTAGGGTGAGACCCAAAGTTACTTGAATATGTAAATTAACAAGGGGGGGTCCTGGGAGTCCCTCTGCCAGACATTAGTCCTGGTTACGAGAGACTTACCCAGAGTCTTTAGCTCACTATCTTTCACAGAGAAGAAATATCTCAAACATATCAGTCTTTGTCCTGCCCTGGAGCAGTCCAGCACCGAAATGCTAGGCAATTCTCCTCTGAACAAGAGTACCAACAGAAACCCCAGACACGTGTTTCGGTCTGGTTGGACCTCATCAGTAGGGCGGATCTGTGCCTCTCTAAGAATAGTGAGCAAGGGGTCCACGTCTGGATACCCCTAGTAACTTAGGGTGAGACCCAAAGTTACAACATTATCATTCAGGGTCACAGAACCTGTCAATTAAATGTGGCGCATTATAAAAATTGAAATAAATAAATAGGAATTAGAGCCCGGTCATTTGGTAGAGTTAGATCCCAGAATAAACATTAGCATGACTAAAGCTGGCGCAGTTAAAGAACTAGCGCCAACAGGGGTGTGGAGATAAGGGGTACCTTTGTTGTGAGTGCCTTACTCAGTAGGAGACATTTTACGCTAGCAAATGTACTTCTTGTCTACTCAGAGGGGCAGGTATTAATGGTAAGATGATACGTTGAAGTTGTGGGGCAACGTTAGAGGAGACATTCTGCAAGGCACAAGTTAAGTATCAAGCAGAAATATGTTGCCGGGCGGAGACATAGCACAGTTACTAGTGGGTATGCATTTTTTATGGATGGCGATCTTCAGTTACAACAAACAGGCAAATATTCCTTGGAAGCAATGCAGTTGTACGAGCTGTAGTGTGGATTAAACATTGAGCAAATCGTAATCTTGAACGTTAGCCTTACTTTGATAGTGGAGTTGCATTTGAGGAGCTGAAAAATGCATACATAATCCAGAAGAGGACATTGACGGCAACAATTTGAGATCATATAATCACTGGCCTCAGTCCGAGTAGTTCCATTGATGTGATGGGGTATCACTGAAGGCTGTGCCCCTGTGAGCAATCATCATTTCCACCTCTCTATATTGGTAGGCTGCCCGAAGGAGTCACAAACCACATGCTTTCTAAGGCTAATTCGTAACTCTTGGGGCCAGTGTGTCCCCTTTCCACTTTAAGGCTTCTATCTGTAATTCCTTGTATATTTCACTTGGGTGAAGTTTGTCTTTGTTCGCACTCTTCACTAACTTTGGGCCTTATTAGTAATTCTCCTGATTACGTTAATACAGTTCCACTTTAATGGCTCTGATTTAGGTACTTCGGAAATTTCATTGTGACAAGTTTCTCTTGTTAGATAATGATTCCCTGGCGGCCTCCCGATATCCCTTTTCCTCCCGTTACCTCTATGTTTGGAGTTGGATGCTTTCGGGCTCAGCCTTCACTCAGGTTCTCTTCTTGGTCTTGGTCTCCTGTGCTGCTTCTCCTTGTCAGCATCTCTCACTCTATCTGCGTTCTTGTGGCGACCGCGTATGACTGTGGGTCACATGACACCTTTCAGACTCCCATACTGGGTGGTTCCAGCGTTGTTAGACAGGCGGTCTGCCCACCACAGATCCATTGTGGTCAAACCACCACCTGTGTACTGTTTTGTTTCTTGCCCGGTTCCCGCTTCCTGGGAATGGCAGACCACTCATGCTTCACTACGCTGCTCAGGACTCCTTCAAAGGTTGCAGGCTCTGCAGCTTTTTGTGTTTCCACCTCCTCCCGGCTTAACATCTGCCCCTGCTCGCATTGTGCCTTGGCTCAGAATTCTCTTCTGTTCCAGCCTCTTAGTTAGGCGGGGGGGGGGGGTCTCTCTCCTCTTAAAGAGACAGACCCTTCTTCTTGTGCATGGATTATTTTACCTTCAGCCAAGTTTCTGGCCCTTGCAATATTCTTCATATCTGATAGTCCCATATATGCCATGATGGTGGAGGGCTTAGGGAATTCCTTACAGGAATGCAAGTCCTTGTCCCTGAGGCGGGGGGGGTCTCTACCAGTGAGGTCCCACTTGCCCAGACCCCTATGGTCGGTCTGCGGAGCGGGCTCACCTCTTTAGCCTCCAAGGGGCTCCCCCTGCGGAGAGGGGACAAATACCTGCGATTTGTCACAGCACCCTCTTAAGGGCTGGTTCAATTCACCGCCTCTAGGAAAAAGTGTGCCTAAGTCAGCAAGATGGGATCAGATTTACAGCCTGTCTGCTATCCTTCACTGAAGAAGGCCTGAGACTTTAACTCCTGGTTGGCCTCACAACAGTCTCTGCTTATAATCCATCAATGGGTCCAATAGGAGAGCAATCTAATCCTTCTCATCAATTCTTCTTCTTTCTCTCAATCAGTCAGTTAGTGAGCGAGTGAGTGAGTATGTCCTGAGTGAGTGTGTTAAACCGTATAAAGAGTGGTAAGCCCACCTTTTGAGGTGTGTATACCTTCCCCAATCTAATTGGTCCATGTATGGGATTGCAGTGTTCCAAAAGTGACATCATAGTAGACATATCCCTCTGCAGTAATTCGGCATAGTAATGAAGGGGCAGCCAGATGGGAGTAACCTCTAAACCCAGTCTCCCTCCCATTTAATTTGATGTAATCTCAGGGATTTCTTAAAAATTGTCACATTCTGAATTTGTAATTTCCACACATATGACCATTTTACTAATTGGCACACCAGATTTCTCTCTCTGGTGCGAATCAAACACAATTTTCATCAAAATATCACAAATAATAACTGAGTTACAGATTTCTCCATTTAACTCACATCTATATTTATATTCAAATGTTTTTCCCATCTCAAAGTGACAGGCTCATCCCTACGGATGCTATGAGATATAATTCACTGACCTGTGCCATTTCTGCACCTCAAAATACAAATTTGCACAATTAAAATCACATTCAAACAATTGTTGTTGTACCTCTAAATAGAGCATCTCAAGCAGAACGCTTTACAAAAAAAACTATTTTGCTGTGACATTCTGCTCCAGAATTGTGGGTGAAATAGTAAGTCCCTACTTTACATATTCCACTGAATAACAGAACATCTGGTATCTTTAGTTATTTAGCTGTCAGTTCAGGCATAATGGAGTTTATGACCAGCCGGACAGTGGAACAGTGTTTGAAGTCATTGAGGGTTATGACTTTTGTTCCTGCCCCCCACCCCTTTGACCAGTTCCCAGGTCTGTTAGATTTTCAGATAAACTTACTTTTTCCGGTATCAAGGGTCCTATCCTCAAAAGAGGCTTGGGAGATCGATATCTCAGATTAGGCAACATAAATCCACTGGTCAAGCTGAACTCCCATCACCTGTTCATCATCTTAAGCCCACCATACAAAGATGTATCCCATAAAAACGCTGCGATAGGATTAATTGCTATTTTCAGGCTTCCTGTGAACTAGTTGCAGGCTAGTCATTATCCCTATTGCTGAGTATCACATGAATTCCAACTCCTTGATAGTGCAAGGCAGATCAGTTCTGTTGTTCCTTTACCAGGGGTGTGGGGGACAGAAAAGTAGCTGTGAGTGTTCAAACCTATAGATGAGGCTTGATTCTGGTTGGTTTCTCCCAACTGTCACTTTTTAAAGTTACATTTTTCTGGACCCCTAGATTGAAAACTTTCAACAAAAACACAGCAGTTTATCCATATTAATAAGAGTTGCAGGATATGTTCTTGTACTTGAGATGTTTATCTTGGGCCTTGTCACTATATTTTGATGCGAGGGGACTTGAACATATTGCACATGTGTTTTTCAACTGCTGTCTGCCACTTGCAGTTTATTTCTCTGCATCTTTACTTTGAATTAGATTTCCCTACAGGAGGATGTGGGAGATGGTCAGGGTAGGGGGTTGCTCCCTCTGTATCAAGTAAGTAACATTTAAGTCAAACTTTGAAGCAACAGACTGTTGGGCTGCTTTTGATTGTTTTGGCCTTGGTTTCCAGTAGAGTGGGGCAAATAGGGATAAAGAGCGGAAGCAAGAGGATGCACAAGGAGGGTATGGGACGGGGAGGTTGAATGCAAAGGAGGATCGAAGGGAACGAGATGGTGAGTAAATTGAGATACCATCAGACAGGCACTGAGGATCAAGACCATTCATAGGGTTGAAGAATAGCAGAAGGAACCAGGATGTTGACAGTAGGTAGAAGTGGTGGAGGATCTGGTTGGTTTGAGGAACCCAAGGGCGTCCTCACTGCCTCCTCCTCGATATTCTCTGCTCAGGTGGCCAGGGAAGGACCATCGCTCTTGGATCCCGACCCTGGGGGTGGATATGTAAGGGAGGATCACCTGGGTATAGGAGACTTAGAGAATGGAAGGAGGATGTCCTTGGGTGAGACACGGTATCCCCCATTTCCATTCCATGATGAATCTTCAGTCCCAGCAGCCTTCAGGGGATGTTATCTCTTTCCATTCTCTTCCTTCCAGGATGACCCTGGAAAATGCCATCAATATAGTGATACTAGGGAGAGGTTGAACAGGAGGATGTCTTAGGCAGGGTATCCCCCATTGCGTTGTCATAACAAATCCTTCCCTCCCCCTACCTTCACAGGTTGTTGTCAGTCCTGTTCTCTTATGTCCCCTCAGTCACACCACTCTAGTACGGGAACAAGGAAGAGACGACTGGGAGTTGTGCACACTAACATTCAGTTACCCCATTCTAGTACTGGGATGAGGAAGAGGCGATTAGGAGTTGTACCCTCTAATATTCAGTTGCACCACTCTGGTACTGAGATGAGGAAGAGGCCTGAAAACTATTGGAAGGGTCAGGAATATCCCAAGAACATAAGTAATTGAAGTCAGGCAATTGAGTTAAAGGGCTCGAACCTGAAACCTGTTAACAGGTCACAGGGGCATAAAAGGTGGAGACAGAGGGTCGTGAGAGGGGGAGACCAGCAGGAGAGAAGCCGGGCCAGGTGTTACAGGCCTGAGAGGGGAGAAATCCTGCTACAGAGGAGGCTGCAGAGGAGGGTCCTGCCTGGAGGCCAGGATGCCAGGCAATTGTGAAGGTGAGACAGACTCAGGGGCCCGAGTGGGCCGTGAGACGGTCAGAGCTGTCTGAGCCTCCTCGGTCGGGTGCCCATAGCTAAAGCTGCGGGGCACAGAAGAGACTCCAGTGGTACTGGGGGCCTCCGGTAGCATTCGCAAGCGGCGGGCAGAGCTACCAGCAACCCACAGCGACATTGCAGAGATGCAAGCGCTGTTCGCAAAGCTACAGCGACGTGTGTGTGTAATGAAAAACAAAGAGAAGACTCCAGGAGGAGATGCCAAGGCCCGGTGAGTGTATCGAAGGGACCACTCAAACCAGGGCGCTCCTGGGGCTATTACAGGGCAGGTATGACTGCTGGATGAAAGGAAATATATGTAAAATGGAAAGTGAACCCAAAGTGAGGGGTTTTATTACACAGTGTAAGCAAGTTGATCTTTAAGTGAATTAAGTATTATTGAATACCGAACTGAAGGAAAGTTCTGCTGAACATTCAAATAAAATGCAAACAGGTGCGAAAACCACATAATGAATACTGAAAGACAAAGAATGAACCTCTCTGAATAAAGTGGAAAAGCAAGTAATGAACATTGCTAAACATGATGAAATTAAGGAGATGAGAGAGAGTGACACTACAAAGTGAATTGTGTGAAAGAAAACATTGTGGCAAAGCCAAGAGACTGGCAAGGAGGAAAGAACAAGTTACTCTCTTACGTGGTAACGTTCTTTCGATGGGATGGTCCGATGACGTATTCCATATCTATGACCGTAATCACCACAGCTGTGCTGCTTCGGAAAATCTTTCGGTGTCTGCGTCCTGCGTCGATGATTTCGATACGCTGTCCTCAAGGACCTCCTCTGACGGCCGACGTCACCAGATGTTATAAGTAGGACGCACAACAGCCATAGCCTCAGTTGTAGTTTTTTCCCAGAACGTGTGGCACCAATCTTCTGCCAGTATGACCACAGAAAGTCTTGCGGAAACGTAAGCTGCAATCGCATAAGAAATTCTGTAGTGGGGTAGGCAGGGAGGGAGCGATATGGAATACGTCGTCGGACCATCCCATCGTAAGAATGTTACCAGGTAAGAGAGTAACTTGTTCTTCGAGGGGATTGGGTCCTCCGACGTATTCCATATCTATGACAGACTCCCAAAGCAGTACCAATGTAAGGAAGTGGGAAAATTATTTAGAATATACCGATTTAGAATGCCCAATCAAATTGCAGAGTAAAGGACCGCCTTGCCAAAGGCCAGATCCTGCCCCCGGATAGAATCAAGGGAGTAGTGACGTACAAAAGTATGGACAGAAGCCCAGGTGGCTGCATCACAGATGTTACGAATAGGAACACCCCTCTGCAGGGCAGTAGAGGCAGCCATACCCCTGGTAGAATGGGCCCGTAATCCTACCGGAGCGTCCTTACCCGCCAAGCGGTAACATTCCGCAATTGCCAAGATGATCCATCGAGACAAAGTCTGCTCAGTAACAGCTTGTCCCAAACGCCTTCCAGCGAAACCAATAAAGAGTTGATCGTCCACTCTGACCCGGGACATGCGTGAAATGTAGAAGCTTAAAGCTCTCCTAGGATCCAGCTTATGGAGCCTCTCCTCTTCCTTATCAGGATGTGGAGGAGGATAAAATGCCGGAAGAATAACCTTCTGGCTTAAATGGAATTCCGACAACACCTTCGGAAGAAAGGAAGGACGTACTCTAAGGACAACCCTGTCCTTATGAAACACAGTGAAGGGTGGCTTAACTGAAAGTGCCTGTAACTCACTCACTCTGCGAGCGGAAGTGACCGCAACTAAAAACACAGTCTCAAAGGACAAGAATGCAAAGGCTCAAGGGGAGCACCCATTAGAAACTTGAGAACAAGGTTCAGATCCCAACCGGGCACCTGGAAAGGTGACGGAGGGAACACATTTGTGACCCCTTTCAGAAACTGAGAAATTAAAGGGATTTTAAAATAAGAACACTCCTCAGACGGGCGCTTAAATATAGACAGAGCCGCCAGGTAACCTTTAACGGTACCCACTTGCAGGCCCTTGTGGGCCAAAGAAAGCAGAAAAGACAGAACGATAGGAATGTCACATGAAAAAGGATCCGCATTCTGAACCAAGCACCAGTCGCAGAACTTTCTCCAACGGCAACGGTACAGGGACTTTGTTGCAGGCCGTCTGGCCGAAAGCAACACCTCCATCACGTCTTCAGGGAGGTTCCAATCCTTATACCTCAACCTTTCAGAAGCCAAGCGTGAAGGTTGAGGGATCTGACCTCTGGATGGAGAACCTGACCCCCTCCCGTGAGAGCAGATTGTCTCGGTAGGGAAGACGACGTGAAGGGCAGTTGGACAAGTCGAGAAGGTCCGGGTACCACGTCCTCCTGGCCCATCCTGGAGCAATGAGGATCATCCGGGAACCGAACCTCTGCAGCACTTGCGGAATGACGAGGACTGGAGGAAACGCGTACAGCAGTGGGAAGGACCACTCCACTACAAACGCATCTCCTAAGGCTCCTCTAGGAGGAAATTCCTGCAATCAGAACCTTTCACACTTCCTGTTGACACTGGAGGTGAAGAGATCCACCTGAGGGCTCCCCCAAAGGGCGAAGATCTCCAGGAGAATCTCCTGAGCCAGCTCCCACTCGTGAGAGATCGTGCTCTGCCTGCTCGGAGCGTCCGCCGTCTCGTTCTCGTATCCGGCCAGATGAACTGCCGAGATCGAAATTTCCTGCTGGATGGCCCAGAACCAGAGCTGCATCGCCTCCCTGCACAGAGGAAGTGACCCTGCCCCCTCCTTTTTGTTGAGGTAGTGCATGGCCACTGTGTTGTCCGTCAGAATCAGGACATTCTTTCCTCGCACAGTCGGCAGAAAAGCCTTGAGGGCAAGCCTGACGGCCCTCAGCTCCAACAGATTGATATGGAGTCTGGACTCCGAAGGAGACCAACGACCGCTGACTGTCAACTCGTTGGCATGAGCTCCCCATCCCATGAGGGATGCGTCCGTCACGATCTTCACCTCCGGCCAAGGTAGCCAAAAAGGAGTCCTCTTCATCAGATTGCCTTTGACGGCCCACCACAGAAGGTTCTGGGCAACCGAGGGCGGCACCTGAACAAGATCCGACATCCTGCCGGAGAACTGAGACCAATGGAGCTTGAGTGCCCATTGCAAAGATCTAATCCGCAACCTGGCCTCTGGCACCAGAGGAATGCAGGATGCCATGAGGCCGAGCAATCTCAAGAACTCGAACGCAGGGAGACTCTGGGCATGTTGGAACTTGTGCACCATCTGTCGAACGTGATGAGCCCTCACCTGGGGAGGATAACACTGCCCCAGGGACGTGTCGAGCACTGCTCCGATGTCCTGGAACCGCTGAGTTGGCGTCAAGTGGGACTTCTTTAAATTGAGGGAGAATCCCAGCCTGTGAAGGGAGTGGCAGGTGACGGACAGATGATCCAGGACTTACTCGGGAGAGCGCGCCCTGATCAACCAATCGTCCAGGTAGGGGTAAACGTGGATCCCCCTTTCCTGAGATACACTGCCACCACCACCATGAGCTTGGTGAAAACCATTGGGGCGGAGGTCAATCCGAATGGCAGGACCCGAAACTGAAAGTTCGAGTCGCCAACCGTGAACCTCAGGTACTTCTTGTGCTTGGGATGGATCGGCACATTAAAATAAGCATCCTTAAGGTCGAGAGACACCAATCAGTCCTGAAATTGAAGGGCCTGGAGGACTTGAGAGAGAGTAACCATTTTGAACTCGTCCTTCCTGAGGAGTTTGTTCAAACCGCGCAAGTCCATGATGGGTCTCAATCGCCAATCTTTCTTGGAAATCAAAAAATAAGGGGAATACCATCCCTTGTTCCTCTCCGCTACAGGCACCAGTTCTATGGCGCCTTTCTCCAGCAGGGATTGAATTTCCTGCGCAAGGAGCAGATCCGGACTCTTCAAAGAGAGATTCCCTGGTGGATTGACGTGAGGCCTCTGCTGGAAAGGAAGACAGTAGCCGTGGGCTATGATCTCCAGAACCCACACATCTGAAGTAATGGCACGCCATTCTACAAGATGCTGTGCCAGCCTTCCCCCAACCGGCGAAGCATGGGCCTCATGACTGAGCAGAAGCGGCTGCGGCGTTGCCTGAGGGCAAAGAGGCAACTGCTTGCGTGGCCTTAGCACCTCGAGTACCTTGTTTTCCACCTCTGGCACTCCTACGGTTGCCCCTTTGACTTGCAGCTCCTCTCGCTTTACTAAAGGATGAGTAATAACGAAAGGAACCTCCCCTCCACTGCTGTCCCCTTGGACGAAAAGGCAGAGGTTGGCGGACTGCAGCGCCCAATGACTTCGTTGCAGCTTTGGAGGTCTGCAACCTCTCAAGGCTCTCCTCAGCCTTGCTGCCAAAAAGATGTTCACCATCAAAGGGCATGTTGAGGAGCCTGGCTTGCACATCAGGAGCAAACCCCGACTTCCACAACCACGCAAACCTGCGTATCACGGTGCCCGCCACCATGGACCGGCTGACACAGTCTGCCATGTCCAAACCCGACTGAACGGACTCACACATGGCATCCTTGCCATCCTGAATAATACCAAGAAAACCATCCCATTCGTCCCCTTCGGGAATATGTTCAGCCGCTACGGAAATACAGTTCCACAGAGTGTGCAAGTCCTCAATCTGGCTATGACCAGAAAGAATCTCAACTGGTACCGTGTCCGGAACCAACCCATCTTCAGAACCCTTTTTCCACCTCAGAAATATACCACATATGCTGGAAAGTGGGCAATGAATAAGGGAGAAAGACATGTTTTGCCTTGGCCAGAGCCTTTCTAGGGGGTACCCCGTGCCACGGGGTACCTCCGACACCGCAGCCTCGAAAGGCGTCGAGGGCGTCGAGTGAAACAGCGTCGACGTCGAGTGAATCGGCGTCAACGTCGAGCGTGGCGCCGACAGCATCGACGGCTTCGACACAGGCCTTGGAGGCGGAGCCCCGAGTGTGTCATTGGACAGCCTGGGCGCCAATGGCGTCGACGACTTCTTCGAAGGCGGAGCCTCGAGAGAGTCCGTCGACGACCTTGGCGCCACCGGCCTCGACGTCTTCTTCGAAGACTTCACAGGTGCACACGGGCTCGAGCACGCCGAGGACCGGGACCTGAAACGGGCATGACTTGAACGATTCGCCTTGTCAGAGCGGGACCTCTCCCGCGAATCGTGCTGACCACCCGAGCCCGAAGGCGTACGAGCAGTGTCTCCAGTACGGTCACGACCGACCCCTCTCGGAGGCACGGAGAGACAGGAGCCCTGCGATTCAAGAATCGCCAACATTTTCTTCCTGAAATAAGCCCATTCCTCCGGAGAGGAACGCTTGGTGGGATAAGAAACCCACCAACGGGTGGAGTACTCGGATGAGGACGGGGAAGGCGACCGATGACGGCGCTTCCAGGAGTGCCTCGAAGAGGCAGAGGAGTGGCGGGACCCACTCTGTGATCGAGACCCCCTAGACTTACGACTACGATGCGGAGAGTCGCCCTTCGAATCATCCGTCGAAAGCCCAGTGGACCTCGCCTTCCGGGGCTTGGACACCTTACTGACCGACAGCTTCTTCTTACGTTCCCGCAAGGCCTTGGACGTAAGCAACTGGCAGTCGACACAAGCATCCATGTCGTGGGCCTCCCCGAGGCACCAGAGGCAGGCGTCGTGCAAGTCCGTCACCAACATCTTGGACCCGCAGTCCCCACACTTCTTAAAGCCCAGACACGGGGTGGAAGAAGAGGAAGACATCCCGAGAATACCTCACAAAACGAACAGGTTCGAAGAACCAAAAGAACAGAAACTCCAAAGAGTCGAGGCGCGCCGAGACTTCCGAAGCGAACATGTTCGCGGAAAAAACGGGACTGAGGCCATGGGCGTTGTGCATCCTACTTGTAACATCGGGTGACGTCGGCCTTCGGAGGAGGTCCTCGAGGACGGCGTATCGACGTCATCGAAGCAGAACGCAGACGCCGAAAGATTTTCTGAAGCAGCACAGCTGTGGTGATTACTGTCATAGATATGGAATACGTCGGAGGACCCAATCCCCTCATAACATATTGTGGCAAAGTCAAGAGACTGGCAAGGAGAAATCTAAGTGAATGTGAACCAGAGCACAGGTGTAATGACAGAGAAACCTGTGCAGGCAAGAAATCCAAGGGTTATCGGTTGCGTGACCTGTAATCGGTGGACCGCGTGGTCTGACAACTGAGCCTAAACCGGGGATACCCTGTCTGAAAGGCCAAGGAAAATACAGATAAAGAATCTTCACTTATGAAGTATATTGCTGAAGTAAATAGAGAAGATAGCAATCTGTGTTAAGTATTGAAAAGTCTGAAGGAGTTCAAAGATGACTTGGAACTGGTTTTGAGTATTAAGAGACTGGGGGACTCATCAGGGGCTGGGCGAAGCGGCAAAAATGCAGCAGTAACGTTATTGCCACCGCATTACCGCTTCACCCAATCCCGAGTTTGGGCAGAAAGCTGGAGATTTCTGCCCATTTTTGGCGCAATTACCACTGGCACTATTACCGCCGGCGGTAATAGCACTGAAAAGTCCTATGGACTCTAAAAAAGGGGGAATTACAGCACCATCGCAACTCTGTATCCAGTGTAAATTGCTCTGGATCGAGTTGTAGTAACGCTAATACCATTAACGGTATCCTGGCACAATTACCGCTGGGATTCTGCCAAGACCCTGATGAGGTCCTGGAACTGATTGTGAGTTGGCAAGCTGGACAAGCTGATGTCTTCGGGAAGGGAAACCCAAGTACATGTGGAACTGTTGTTTTGAACTTGGGGAAGAGAACCCCAAACTTTACGGAACTGTTGTTTTAAACTTGGGGAAGGGGAGCCGGAAAGCAAGTCTGGAGCTGGAAGAGGCTCAGAACTTTATTTTTTGGAACACTACTTCTTTTGTTGTTGATATCAGTACACAGTGTTTAGCTTTAGTTGTGAGGGCAAGTGTAGGTTTTGGACACAGACAGACTTAAGTTGAGCTTACTGACTCGGACTATCCTTAGCTTCTTTTTTTTTTTTTAAATCAAATTTTATTCAGATTTTTGGTTATAACAACATACAAAGTTCAACATATTACACTTCCTAACATCTATTATAACATTATCCCCTCCCCAACAGGCCCCCCTCCCCAACCCGTGGTCATGTATCAGACATGTCTGTCAGCAATGTCGATTGGGAAAAGATCAGCACTGCACAATACCATCAGGACATTCTTGTTAGTTGCACACCCAGGCTTTGGGCTCAGAACCACCCTTCCGTCAATACCCATACAACGCCACAGGTTTCCTAAACAACGTGGAGCTCTGCAAGGTCCATCGTGATCAGAATACCTTCCCAGCAGGCACCCATCGCCCCATGCCAAATGCCCATATTTCTCAAAAAAGGGAAGCACAAACCTTCAATGTCTGTTTTAGATTCATCAATGAGGTGGGTCAAAAACTCCATATCATAAATGCCGCACATCTTGATGACCCAGTCCTTTTCCCCAGGCATGCTTGGGCTTTTCCAATTCTGCGCTAAGCAACACCTAGCTGCCACGAGCATGATCTGCAACATGTGACCCTGTGCCTCTGCGTGGCCTCCACCCACATTGATCCCAAAAAGGAGGAGCCATGGGGAAATGTTGCTTTCCACTCCATCCACCCCCTTAATCCAGGAAAGTACTTATTCCCAGTATATCTGCACTACTGGGCAGCTCCACCACATGTGTATGTAATCTCCTCTCTCTATTCGACATTTCCAACAGTGTGGGTCATACCCCGCTTTCATCCTAGCTATCCTCTGCAGGGGGAATGCCACCTGTGAAGTACCTTGAGAGCTTGATGTCCGAATTGGAGCGAGGCCGTTGAGCGGTTAGCTCATGTACACATCTTGGACCATCTCCTATCGTACATTTCTTCCCCTAGGTCATTCCGCCACTGTGTCCACGCCGGCAGAGTGTCTCTTGGAGTTTCGAACATGAGGAGTCTATAGAGGCTGGATATGACACCCTTAGATCCCCATTTGGAGATGAGAAGTTTTTCAAATTCCGTAAAATCCCTTCCCAGGTGGATTCAGTGAGTGCTCCCTTCAACTGTAGATAGCGAAACGGGGAGAGATTGCTAAGTCCCAGGACATGCTCCAAGTCTTTCAGGGACATAAAGGATCCCCTCACCCACAACTGACCCGCCCTTTCAGCTTCATACCATTGCTGGAATGCTTCAGGGGCATCGATCTTATCTCTAATGGGGGGGTTCAAATGCAACTCAGCGGAGAGGGTCATGTCGTAAGCCATCTGTAGTACCCCCCCCCCTTCTTTCCACACTGACCAGAACACCTCTAGTACCGGATGTTGCAGGACCCAAATGGACCCAAAGCCATTCATCCAGCGTGACCGGGGCCAGAACCCTTTTATCCATCGCTACCCATTGCTTCTCTGTCCCTGGAGTGAAGTGATCCACTAATATCCTTAATTGGGAGGCCTTGTAGTGGGTTTCAAAGTCTGGGAATCCCACCCCACCATCTTCCTTGGGCCGAGTCAACACCTCATAAGAGATCCTGTGTGTCTTGCCAGCCCAGAGGAATCGTAAGAGGGCTTGCTTCACCTCCGATAGGAACTTCTTGGGCACCACTACTGGGAGCATTTGGAACAAAAATAAAAACTTGGAGAGAACCGCCATTTTCACCAGGTTAAGGCGTGCCATCCAGGAGAGCCCCAACCTCACCCACCTGTCAATATCCCTCTTAATTGCTATCCAGAGGGGGAGGAAATTGTTGGGGAAAAGGTTCTCCGGGCTGTGCGTCACCTGGATACCCAAGTAGCAAAACCCATCTCTCTGGAGGCGAAAGGGGAGTCCTTCCACATATTCCACTTCTGCGTCTGATAGGTTGCCTGCTAAGAATGCCACTGATTTTCCCTGATCAACCTTGAACCCAGAGAGGTTTCTATATTGGGTCAAGCTTTGCAATATCTGGGGTAAAGTCTGGGATGGTTTGGTAATGTAAAGCAGCGCATCATCTGCGAACAGACCAACCTTACAGTGAGACTCTCCGATTTGCACCCCACTAATCGCCTCATCCTTGCTGGACAGAGGCTGCCCAGGTTTCCATTACTAATGCATATATGAGTGGGGAAAAAGGCAGCCCTGCCTCGTACCCCTTCCCAAAGGAAACAACCCCGATTCAATCCCATTTGCCACCACCCTGGCTGAGGGAGTGGAGTACAGAGCCGACATCCAGCCCAGCCATCGAGGCCCATCCCCAGGGACGCAAAGCCCTCCTCTGTGGTAGCCCAGCTAACCCTGTCGAAGGCCTTCTCGGCATCCAGGGCCAATGAAAGAGCCCCCTCATCACGGACACCCCTTGAGTACAGCACATGGAGGGCCTTTTGCATATTATCAGAGCCTTGTCTATTAATCACGAAACCCACATGATCTGGATGGATCAATCGAGGGAGGTATCTCTCCAGGCACGTCGCCAAGATCCTGGCGAAGATCTTCGCATCCATGTTTAGGAGGGAAATAGGCCTATATGCACTACAGTCTGCCAGATCCTTTCCAGGTTTTGGGATCACAACAATTAGGGCTTGTAGGAACATAGGCGGGATAGTATCCTGACCCCTAATACAATTAAACAGTTTGGCCAATGGCTTTGCCAGGGTGAGATAGTATTGCTTATAGAAGTCGGCCGTGTAGCCATCCCCTCCCAGAGCTTTCCCAGTTTTTAATCTCTGAATGGCCACCTTCACCTCTTCCTTCGATATTTCCCCCTCCAATATCTCTAGCTCTGGATCTGTCAATTGGGGGAGCGGGTGCTCGGACAGGTAGGCCTGGATATCCTCCCTTGATTCACCCTCCTGTCTAGTGCACAGCCCTCTGTAGAAGTCTGCAAAGCATTCCACAATCTCCTCCCCCTTTCTCATCGTCCTGCCTTCCCTATCTCTGATGGCTCCCACCCTCCTCTCGAGTCTAGATCCCCTTGTTCTGAGGGGTAGGAGGGTACCCACCCTGTCACCCCACTCATAGTACCTTTGTCGTGTGTACCTCATATTCTTAACCACTTCCCCTACAAGGACCGTGTGTAGCCTGTCTCCTCTCCTGCATTTCTCCCAGGAGGGCTTCTCGGTCTTCCCCTTTACGGGTGAGCCATGCCCTTAGCTCCCTCAATTTGTCCCAGAGCCTGCTCTCGATGAGTGCTCTTTCCCGCTTACGTCAGGCTCCCTCTGCTATCAGGAGGCCCCGAAAAGTGGCCTTAGCCGCCTCCCAGATCATCACCATCTCTGTGTCCCCATTATCATTGGTCTCAAAGTAGGCTTTCATTTCGTCCCTTAGGAAGTCTCTGAAAACTCAGTCCCTTAGGAGCGTGTCATTACAGCGCCATCTAAAGGTCATCGGGGTACCCTGGAGTGACCAGTTGACCACCAGTAGTTCGTGGTCTGACCAGGTTATTGCTTCTACCCTCGGAATGCCAAACTCCTCTCCCCCTTCCTCAGAGGCCAGAAGTAAGTCGATTCTTGTATATGTATGGTGCAGAGGTGAGAAAAAGGTGTATCCTCCCGGACCTAGGTATGACTTGCGCCATATGTCCACCCAGTAGTGTTCCCGTAGGAGATTCCGCAGGGCAATGTTGTCCTTTGTAAGCACCCTGGCCCTCGCACCCTTAGGCGACCACCAATCCAGTTGAGGGTCTATTATGAGATCAAAATCTCCGCCTAATATCATGGTCCCCTCAGCCAACTCATCCATCACCCTGAAGACCCGGTTCAGGAACTGTACCTGCCCAGCATTGGGTGCATACAAGGTAGCCAGTGTGATCCGTTCACCTTCACAGGTGCCTTTGACCCCGAGAAACCGCCCTTCAAAGCCCCCTCTTAGTTTCAACATGTGTGAGCCGGAGTGACTTACCCAGGAGTATGCCTACCCCCTCTTTCTTAGTGCTCCTATGGGAAGCCCAAAAGTTCCTCCCAATCTCCTACCCTTTTATCGTTGACTCCTTTCCCTGCTTGTAGTGTGTTTCCTGTAAGAAGAGGACCATCAGATGCTGGTTATGAAACATGTTGCTAGTCAGCGATCTCTTATTCTAGGAGTTCAAGCCCTTAACGTTAAGTGTACCTACTCCCCCCTCAACCATTATCATCCTTGGTCCTGTTCCCCGAGTCCACCTCTCGACAGTCCCGATTCAGAGCCCATTGCGGCCCCTTAATTAATGTTTCGATCCAGCTGACCCTTCCCCCGACCCATCCCCCTGTGCTCCCCCCTTGCAACCCTCCAACCTGCCCTCTCCTCACTTGTCCCCTCCCAGACCTCCCCCCTTTCATCCCCCCAACTGAGGCGTCTGTCTCCATCTCCCAAAACTTATTGGGATCAGTCAACGAACCACCAAGAGCTCGTACTAAGCCCTGAGTCATTAAACCAGTGGGTATCCCAACCTTAAACTTCCCTCCCTTGCAATCGCCTTCAATATATTTCAGTGACCCCGGGTCAAAATATGCTCCCAGTTGTCAGCTTCCCTCCCTTCCCCCCACCCCCTTCAGCAGCACAGCTCCTAATGAACCGTGTGTTCAACACCACACTAGCGACCAGAACAAACCAGGCAACATCCTCCCAACTGTGGGGGCAACCATAGCAATTGTGTAGCTTGAGGGGCAAACCCGACCCATCGGACCACAGGCTCGTCCACAGGGTCGTCCATCACCCTCCTTTTAAACACCCCCCCACCGGGGTAGCAAGAATGCCACCAGTAACTAGAGCACTCCAAAGACATATTCAACATCACTTTGCAAGCAGGATCCAAGTCTCTCTCACCCCGACTCTCCGAGCGACTAGCCCGGCCACCTACAAGGTCTTCTGTGACCCTCTGGATGTCTTCCTCAGACACAAGATGGTGTTTCTCCTCCTGTCAATCCAACACAAGATAGAAGGGGTGACCGCAGCAATATCTGACCCCCTTCTCCTGCAGCCATCTGGTGAGGATACCACACTTCTTCCTCATCAACAGGACTTATCTGCCCTTACAGATGGCAACCACACAGTCACCATACTGTATGCTCTGAAGATTCTTGGCCTTCTCCAAGATCCTGGCTTTGTCTCTGTAGTAGTGCAGTCTCGCCAGCACTGATCGAGAGCTCCTTCCTCCCCCCCAGCACGATGAACTCTGTCCAGTATGATCTCCTCTCCAGTGTCCTCACCCAGTACAATCCGTATTATGTCCTGCACCTTGCCTTCCAGGACACGCAGGCTTTCGCCCTCCGACTCTACCAGGCCAAAGATGCGTAGATTGTTCCTTCTTTCTCGGTTTTCCATATCGTCCACCTTGAAGCGCAGTTCCTCCTCACGCCGATGTTCTTCCATAAATCTTGCCTCCATCTGAGTCTCTAGGAGCGCTGTTGATAGTTGGTAATTTTCGACCCCCTCCATACGGTCTTCCAACATGGACACCTTTGATGTGAGGTCCGCTAGTTTAGCCCCCATATCGGTCCTTATGCCCCTGATCTCTTCCAAGATCATCTGAATGTTGTTCTGCATAGTACCCAGGTCCGGGGCTGGGACAGTGGGTCCCCAGGATGCCATCTCCGCACCACCGACCTGGAACTGAAATTTAGATAGGGCTGCCTTCCAGCTCATGGAGGTCTTGCCGCGACCCTGCTGTGATGGCAGAGTGTAAGGAAGGGCCCAAGCTCTTTGTGCAATTGTGGATGAGGCACAGGTGAAAGCAAAACTGTTACTGCGGTGTTGTGCCAGCAGAGTCAGCCAATGAGATTCAACGGTTGGGGGGGTGCCTTGGTGGTGGGGGCTGACCCAGTGCGGTGCCCGAGTTCCGCCCAATATATCCAATTCCAACTTGATGGGGATTAATCTGAGTCGCTTATATGCTCCAGTCTCGGATGTCTTCCTAGGGCAGCGGGCCCGCTCTAGGGCTCAGGGGGAACGGGGCCCAGACAGGATAGCGGTGCAGGACTTCTTACAGGCTTTGCGGTGTATTACAGGTTGCCCACACACAGAAACACCACCAGCGGGCGCCCCTGAATGCGTCACCCAGGTAGGGAGCCAAGGGCAAGGCGGGCTCCATGGCCAAGGGTGGCTGCGGCGCCGGTATCCCACAGGCCCAACCCTGGGATGCCGACCGCAATAATGTTACGGCACCAGCCATAGGATCCAAGGCAAGCAAAGGTATTTGAACTGGGTATCAGAGTCTTGTAGGTGTCCCAGTAGGGATCCAGATAGCTAATCTCTTATAGGGACCTTCAGTTATCAACAATTTAGGGAGCACCTCCCACTGTCAAGTCTATGTTTACAGGCCTACGTTGCACCCCCACTCAGCAGCACATATGATAATGGCCCTTGCAGTTGCCACAGGAGGGGAGGAGGTATTCTTCCCTATTGACCCCTCACCTGATTCACTGCTCCACACTGTCTGACCTCTGCTGCGTATGCAACTCTCGAGCACTGGGAGTGGGGAAGTCGAGGCACAGCACACAGAGACACCGGTGCCTTCCCCACAGTGTTCCCAGCCTTCCAGGCGGTTGCAGGAGGTGCTCCTACGCGGGCTCTGCGCTGGCTCTGTAGTGGGATTAAGTACCCATCTCCTCATGGACTCCTCAGGATTTTCGGGGCAATGGACAGAACTAAAGGCTCAGGCGGCTCTCTTGCCCGCGCCCCCTGGTGGCCTCTCCTTAGCTTCTTTAGGGAGGGAAATCCCACCTTAGCATAGGGCAAGTTAGGCCTTACTCCATCCTGACATTTCTAAATTAATACATTTTTTTGAACTTTGAATCTGTTGTCTGCGTCTTGTTTCATGATGCTTTCCCAGTAGGTTGTAGAGAGCGCGGGTAACAAAGTTGAGGACTTTGTCTATAGAGAGGAATGAGTAGATAGGAAGGCCAAGAAATAGGCTTGAACAGTAATCAAGTTTGCTGAGCTTGGAAGCAGAGATTTTAGTTGTTGTAGAGCGGTTAGTAAGAAAACGACACATTTTTCGAATGAGGAGGAGGTTATTAAGAGCAGCAGAGGCAGTGATGAATTGTTGCATTCATAGGTCACTATCAAAGAGGATACAAGATTGCAAGCCTTGAGTAAGGGAACAAGAAAGTCAGATTGGAAGGAGATAGAAGAGTGGAGGGTAGAGATGGCATTGGATGCCGGGAGAATGAGGACTTCCATTTTTGGAGAGTTCAGCATGAGGCAGGGGAGAACCATCCAGTGACCAATTGTAGTCAGACAGCTTGTAATCCATTCCGAGTTGATTGGGTTGAAGGAGGGTAGTGAGAGAAATATTTGAGTGCAATCAGCAAAAATGTGATTATGAAAGCCAAAGGACGAGATGGGTCTTCATAGGGTAGATGTATATCAGGTGAAGAGCAGAGAGCCAAGGACTGATCCTTGAAGGACGGTGATGGAGAGATGGGTGGGGGTCAGACGTTTGAGAGTTCCAAGAGACTTTAAAGGATTGACCTTCCAGGTAGGCAGTGATCCAGCCAAGAACAGATTTGCAAAACCCAAGGTTCTGGAGAGTTAGAAAGAGTGAGAAGTGGTTGACAGTGTCGAAGGGGGCAGAAAGGTAGACGACAGGTTGGAGTGATGAGCATTAGAGATAAAGTTGGAGACATGCAAGAGTTTAGTCTCAGCGGAAGCTTTACTACGGAAACCAGATTGAGGTGGATCTCCAGGGCCATTATTGTTAAGGTACTTAGATATCTGGTCGAAGGTCACCCGCTCAAGAACTTTTGAGTAATGGGGTCGGAGAGAAACTGTGTGATAGTTTGTTGGGACGCTTGGGTCTACACAGAAGTAAGACAGTTGCATATTTGAAGGAGGCATGGAAGAGTCCCGTAGAGGGAGAGAGGATAGAGAACTCAGGGAGATAAGGGCAAGTGATTCAGACAAAGTCTTTGACCATTCGGGGAACAAAAGGGTTGATAGGAGCACAAGTTAGGTTGGCATTGCAAAGGACGGGTGCAAATTCAATGGGAGAGGTAGGGGCAAAGTAGTAGAGAGTTAGAAAGGTAAGGGAGAGAGGTGGTTGACAGGAGGGCTGGAGAGGGAGAGAAAGGAGGGCTATGAGAGTGTCTCAAATTTTAGAGATTTTAGAGGGAAAGTAGTGCACAAAACCATGAGCACAAAGGGAGGAGGAGATGGATATTAGCTTTGGAGGTGTAAGTAAAAATTTGAGGGTTGATGAAAGTTTGAGGAGACTATTGCAAAGGGAGGAGATTAGGTTTGTGAAATAGGAGGATTTGGCAGAATCCAGTGTAGAGGTTAGGGCAGAAAGGACATTTATGTAGGCTAGGAGTAGGACATGCCACATGTTTGGTCTGAGAGTCTGAATTTCACAGGTGTTTGAAGGCTGAGGAGAGGAAGGTGGGAATGTGCTAGAAGGATAGTGCTGGTCAAATGGGTTCATAAGTACATAGTAAAAGCCAGAGAAAGTGAGGTCATTGGAAGAGGCATGAAGATAAGGTCAAGACAGTTGTGGAGGGAGTTGTGATGAATCTGAGATTATCATCCCAGAAATCCTGGCTGGGGACGCCTCTCATGTGGCCAGAGAAAGGCAGAAGATTTCTGATCATGACCCTGCGGGTGGTGTTCTGCAAGAGGATCACATGGGGTGGCGGGGGTGCTCAAGTCAGGAAAATTGGGAGAACACCCTAAATAACTTCCCTAGTGATCCCACTGTCTTAATGGCTTAATGGCCTATTGTAAAATTGAGATTTTTTATGAAGGAAAGAACAAGAACATTAGGTACTTCAAGTCCCATAATGCTCTAAGTACTGGGACGAGGAAGAGAAGCTCAGAACTGCAGAACCGTGAGATGCAGGCTAGTGGTTCTAATGACCCACACCTGAGAGGGACGTTTGAATATTTAAGGCCACTTTAGGTGCAAGCCATCAGAAAGAGAAATGGAGAGCAGCTGTGGGAGAAGCAGAAAGAAGATGCCGGGACCGTTTCTGTTATTTCTACGGAACGCTGTGCTGAGAGAGTCGTGGAAGCTGGGCACTTTAACTGCAGAGGACGCAGAGCAGTTTCTGAATATCCCGTGGGAGAGAAGAGCTTTCCCTGCCCGGCGTCCTACTCCAGTCATTGGCGTTCATCAGAGTATGCAAGGAAAGGGACAAGCTCCTGTTGCTGTAAATGCTGGCTGGTAATGGTAATTTTGAATACCGAACTAATAGAAGTAGTTGAAGCATAATATGCACGTTGGAGGAAAGCAAGAGAACACAGACTGTAAATACCACTGCCAAAGAAAATAAAGGGCAATATGTAAGCACAAATGTAACAACCATTCTCAAAGTAAAGAGGGGCCATTTTTTTTAATCAGATTGCAACAAACATTGCCAAAGTAAAGAAGGGGCAATATTTAAGCAGAATTGTAACCCTCATTGCCCAAGTCAAGAGGAGGTAATTTTGGAATACAATAACAACCAGCATTGCCTCAGCCAAAAGAAGGTAATTATAAGGAAGAGGGGAAATCTTTTTCCTAATGAGAGAAATGTGAATAAGAGACATTACCAACAGCTAACTGGTGTAGTAGCAGAATCCAAAGGGTGGCAGGACAGACACCCTCCTTGTAGAAAGCTTCAAGTGGGAGAGGAGCTTAAACTGTGATGCAAGTGGCTGACAAACCAGTGGAACAAATAGCAGCAATATGCATCAGATCCTTATGAAAGAAGCTGTGAATTTCAATGTTGGTGAAAGTCAAAGACTTTCTATGAAGTGGAAGTAAACCACACTGCAGAGTATTTGGTAGTAGTAGTATGAGGAGGAGTTTTTGGCCTGACATGGTATACCATGAAAGGGACTCTTAGTAGTTAATCCTGGCAAATTAGTGTAACAGGAAGAAAACATTGAAGTATTACATTGTGGTGGAAAGTGGTTGGTAAGAGAAAGTAAATAGTCCACTAATGTGTTTGATGAACTGTGGAAAAAACCATTCTGACAAAACATTACTGTTCATGAAAGAGAAAGGTGAAATGTCTTCCAAAACAAGAGGAGTTGTATCAAAGTGTTGACTGATATCGTGGAGATAATGTTTCTTGGTTTATTAAGCAAGAGTTTGACAATTATCTTGAAGAGTGATGAACCTTATTTGGCAGGGGGACAATCCAAGTGCCATGTGAACATGTAATGGAGTGAAGCAACTTTGTGTGGGAAGCAAAACTCAGTTATTGACAGGAACATTGTATTACATTGTATTACCTGTGAAGCAGAAATGGATTATTGCAAAGAACTTAATTGATTGAAATTTTGAGTTGGAAAAATGTTACTTGAATCCTGTTTATAAGTGAGTTTAATTATTATCATACTGTTGAGTTTGAACGGCCATCTGATTTTGTTGTATGTATTAAGTGTGAGGGACAGTGTGAGGGACAGATACCTTTTGATGTTAGAGTGCTTTCCTTTAGTCTTAGTTTCATAGGCATGAAATTCTTTCGGCTAGGGAAAGTGAGGCGTTTGTCACACCCATATAATTTAATGAAATGGCTACTTGTTGTCTGCCTCACATTGCTGACCCCTCACAGAGTAGAGGGAATGGTCAGAGAGAAGAGAGTTAAGTTTAAGCCAGGTGGCTGCAGAGGGTTTGGGAAGGTTGAAGTCACCCAGCATAACAATCTGGACGTCGGTAGGAAGTGACTCAAGGACAAGGGTCAGATCAGGGAAGAAGGAGTTGAGAGGAGGAACACGTTACTTACTTGTAACTCTTGTTCTCCTGCAGGGGTCTTGCATGGATTCACATGCTCATGAATATTCCCTGTCGTCAGGCTAGGAATCCTCTGTAAAAATGAAAGCAGCTTAGCTTTAAGCTAAAACTGCTCGTCTCCTCTGTAGCCTATCAGTCATACTGCCCCCAGCCAATGACACTCTTCCTCCTAAGCTCCACCCCTGGTGGCCATCGTCAGATTTGGTAGCACACGTAAAGTGGCAGTTTGAATCAAGAAGAGCCAGATAGGGGAAGGAGGTAGTGCTCGCATGTGAATCCATGCACGACCCATATTGGAGAACAAGAGTTACAGGTAAGTAACTTGTTCCTTCTCCAAGGAGTCTTGCATGGATTAACATGCTCATGAATACGAATACATAGCAGTACATATACACAGCCAAGGGAGATGGCAATGCTCACAGAAGCAGTAGTTACCCCTGAAACAGACTCACCTCAAACAAACAGGTTGCGTCACACTTCTTGTCCGACCTGGGACTCCTCCCTGTAATCCCTGTCGACACAGTAGAATCTCAAGAAGGTGTGGGTAGTGTGACGGCATCATGAAGCAGGACACAGACAACAGATTCGAAACCAAATACTTTATTAACTTAAATGTCAGGATGGAAAAATGCCTAACTTGCCCTATGCTAGGGTGGGATGTCCCCAACTAAATGAAACTAAGGAAAGTCTGAATCAAAGAGTTCAACTTAAGAATCTGTCCGAGTCCTAAACCTATACTTGCCTAACAACTAATCTATGCAATGTGTAGGGATGTCAGCAACCAAAGAAAACCGTGTCCAACAAAGTTCTGAGCTTCTTCGAGCATGCAGCTTCCTTTCCGCTCCCTTCCCCAAGTATAAAACAGTTCCGACAAAAGTCTAAAAATTACCTTGCTTAAGTTCAGGATGATACAGTGTTAACCAATACTCAGGGCTTCCCTTCCCCAAGTTCCAAGTAACACAGTTCAAAACACAAAAGAAACTTGAGAGTCTGTCTTCAAATAAATAAATGTTCCAAGTATCTGGGTTCCCTTCCCCAAGACTCAGTTCCAGTATCACAAAAAATACTTCTTAGGGTTCTTTGCCACACTTGCACCCTCTTTTGCATGTAAATATCTTGACTGAGTTGGATGGCATTCGATATATATTTCTGCTGTAAGTAGTTCTCACACATTAGTTATTCAATATGCCTCTTTTTGGTTCAATGTTAAAATTCCATTCACTGTAGAATTCAGCATACAATGGTTGTTAAAGTTGAATTTATTTTAGAATTCAGCATACAGTCATTTTACTTGAGGTTAAAGTTTTGTTCAATTCAGAATTCAAAATGTAACAGTTCTGCTTATTTGTAAAGTTTTCATTCAGTTTGGTATTCAATAGACATGGGTTGCACTCATAATGCACTTTCAATTCAACCAGCTGTTTAATGTTCCTTTAGTTTGCTTTAAATTGAATTCCCAGCACTCTGAGACTTTCGAAAATGTGTTTCCTTAAATATGCGACCACTCAGATACAAAATGTTTCTTTAGAATGAGAACGTTCAAACGCTTGCGAACTGGGTTTCTCAATTGTTAAAAACTCACTAGTCATGTTCAGAGCTTTCCCAGCAGTGCGGTTCACAGACAGCCATCTGCTTTTCATGTCAGGGGTCCACCAGCTGCACCTCAGGCACTCCAGTGGTGACCCCCTAACACAGGGAAACAAGCACCTGGAACACCTGGAAAAAGTACAGCCTCTCCACACGACTCACTTCACAACATTCAGTTTGCTCCCCGCAGCCTCAGCTCCCATGCCACGCTTCATAAGCCGCCTCTCTCTGCACACCTCAGCTCCTCGGCATGCTTCTCAGTTAAGGTTCCTTTCTGCTTGCACCGGCCTCACTGCTGTTTCTCCTGTTGATCTCTGCCCTGCTGGGCTGGTCTCCTGTTATACACCTGCGGCCCTTTGGCAGACTGCAGGTGTGAACGTTTAATTAGTCATGCCTGACCACAATCAAAGGGACGTTCCTGACCTTCACAGCTCTTAGCAGGCATCTTCCTCGTTCCAGTACCAGAGTGGTAAAAGAGTGTTGAGCTTATGGCCCTTTAGGAACGTGCAAGCAATGGATGGGTTCATAGAATAACTCTGAGTCCAAATAACCAAACCAACTCAGGAAGATGGTAAAGTACTGTTTTATTAATAATTATCTAAAATGGGGAGTTATAACGAACATCAACGGACGTGCGCTCGATTTCTCTCAGCAATCTTTTCACACAACATAGACTTTATACTAAAAATACATCAGAGGTGAGGTCATACTGCCTGGCAAATGATGAAAAACATACTGGGGGTTGGGATAAGCTTAAGGAAAACATCTAAGCATACAATCTGTAGGAACTGGGATTCTAATTGGCTGCCCACTGTCAAGTGGACTACATATGCTTACCTCTAAAACATGTCATCTTCAAAAACATTAGGTATACCGTTTCTTAATGGTTTCTAAATACTATAAGGTTCTTCTTTATATGGACTTCTATAATTGGTTAGCACACTTGTGCCATGTCTGGAACATTTGGTTAACTTAGCAGCACATAAACCCAGACCTAGGTGCAAGGAGGTGGGCCTGGCTCTACCTCCCCACCCAATTAGCCCAACATCTCTCATCGCCCAGGCCTTCTGCCATGAAGATTGTCTTTGAACTTGGCCTTGCACAGTATCCTTGTCTCTGGGAATACATGGGAGTGCAGGCATTCTCTATCGTGTTCTGGGACTCCAAGTACAACACTATTTTCATCCTTGGCTCACGTGACAGGAGACCACGCTTTGGTCCATTTTGCAAGTCTTAAATGTTCTAAATGACTACAACTTGGCACTCTAGGTGTTCTTTCTTTGCACCTTAACAAGGGATGATTCATCCTTCACACATTCACTCCTTTCCAGAATAGATAGCTGACCTTGGCTGCGTCAGTCTTGACTACAGGCCAGACAACCTTGCCATGCAGCTCCATGATTTCAGCTTATTCTTGCTGCGACACAATTCTCCCTTTCTTCTTCATGGGTCCTGGCTTACTAATATTCATGATACCGATGTCAAGCTCCTATACAGTGGCGGCTCTGCCTGCATTCTATTTACTACATATAGCCAGTTTCTATCATGACTTAGTCTACCTTGCGTTTTAGCATCTGTACAATTATTGAACGGTTGATTCTCTTCAGTACTTCGTGCACGTGTGATCTTCTTTTTCATATTAAAAAGTTCACTTGACTCTTTACTTCGTCATTAGTTTCTGTAGGATCCATACATCCTCTTCAGCCAATATCCTGAAATGTCGTTCCTACTCTCTCATGACATCTCAAACTTCTTTCTTTGCTCTTTTTCATATTCCTTCAGGTAGTTCCTCCCTCAGATTATCGTCCCTTCGGGGATACATTCGATAGGGTTGTCTCAACGGGTACCTTCTTTCGAATATACGCTGTGGTATTGGCACAATTGCTGGTGTCAAACACTGCACGATCTCTGGCTTTCAACATATAGGAGGTGGGGGGCGGGATTTCCTGTAGAGGCATGCAGCTGCTCCTCTACAGTGTAGTCTTCATTGCTCTTAGCTGCCTCTTCTTCGTCCCAGTACTATCAGGGGTTACATGTGGGGAAACAAGGGGAGCTGACCTACAATAACCTATAAAGGTTGGGGAAGGGTTGGGTTGGTCGTCAATAGGGAAAGGGGGATATCATGTCCTGCTCAAGGGCTCCCCACTCCCCGTCCCCAAACACCATCCACCTAGGTGATCCTCCCTCACTTCTCCACCCCCAGGGTTGGGATCCAAGAGCAATGGCCTTTCCCTGGCCACCTGCACAGATGATCCAAGAGGTTTAGGAGTGAGAATACCATCAGGTTTCTCGGAGTAGACCTCCAAATAGCAGCTCAGCAGATGTCAAGCAGGGGAACACCAGAGAGAAACGCTGTCATCACTGCGATGGCTCTGGTGGAGGGGGCTCTCGGTTGGCCTTGAAGTGTTCTGTTGGCCATATAATGGCCATGCATGATACAGCCGGAGAGCCACCTGGAGATGGAAGCCTTAGACAAGGCCTTCCCACGTCTCACAGGTCCAAAATTAACAAAAAGCTGAGACGTCTTTTGAAAGTTGTTAGGAAACATTTCAATTATGTGCAATTTTCCCTCCAATTATGGACCCCCCCATCCCCAAACCTCTTGCTTTTGTTTGGCTATCCTAACCTGACTTTCAGCCTTCAGCTGAGCTCCCCTGGGCTTTTGCTCACTTGTTATGGGCAAACTGACACGCGCTTCAGACTGTCAGTACTGTGAAACATTGTTTCCCTTAGTCTTTGACTATGCTGCCATTACTTGGTAACTTTTTAACAGTGCACCATGTACCTTCCAGTACTGTGCTGTGGGGTCACTTTTTGTTTTATGGCCCTAGAAACCCTCGAAGGATTTTTTGGTGATTGTACGAGTGTGCAGGGGATGAAATGGTGGCAGCAGTTGCTTTTTATAATGTTTTACTTCTTTTTACTGAGTTAAACCACGTTTACCACGTTTGGCTCAAGACTGTGGCCAGATCCCAAAATGGCTGAGCCACAAAGTCTCTTGTTCTGTCCCATGGCAATTTTGTCCCTTGCCTCCCCCAGGTCGAGTAACCCCGGGTTTTCCTTATTTGGGCATGCAGTCTACAGCGAAAATCAATCTCTTTTGCGGGCTTCTGCCTGTCACGTATGTGTGCCCAGGAAGAGGGCTGGGACTGTCTAGTCCCAATCCACACTGCTGGTGCCAGGATGTCTGAAGTGCCTGAATGACAGACCACCGTGTCCAGTGATTGGTCCACGTCTGGGATGCCTGCAAGAGAGCAGATCTTATCTTGGAAGTCCTCGATTTTTGCGCAAAGCTAATCTTGGATAAAAGAAGGGGCTCTGCAGCCATACGAGGTTGATCACCTGTGTTCTCACCGAACTACAGAAGGAGCCAAGTCTCCTACATGAAGAAACAGACTTGTAATACCACCAGAGATGCTTTGGAAGGTTTTTGGCACCCTTTGCCCTGTGTTGTCCTGTCGGACCCCTGCTTTCTTCTTCCATCAAGAAGGCCTGCCAAGGCGCTTCACCCCTTTGAAGTAGTAGAAACAACTACTCTTGGCGCCCCCTGCTTAGCCAACGAACAAGCCCCTCCTTCGGAAGTGTTCCTGGGCCATCCAGTGAACTGTCCAGCTCTACCTCAGTGTATCCCAGAGTTCCGCCGCGTCTCAAGTGCAGACCCAAAACTTGGGATATTGCTTGCTTGTGGTCCCATGCATTCTCCTGCTAGATTTCACAGGCCTAGCTCCTCTGGGTCCTGAATTAGGATAGGGCATAACGCTGCCCGCATCCACGATTCCCGCGTCACTACCTGGTGGTGACAGTCGCTATAGATCCCCTGCTGTTCAGCTCTCCTGTGCCCTGAAGCCAGCTGCACCAGAATTTTCTTCATACCTCCTTCGGAGGCTGAGAAAAGGCAACTGTCCCGTCAAGGACGATAGTTCTCCACTGCAGCCACTGAGAGCCGGAGCGCTGCAAAACTGCAGGACTCTAACCAACTAGCGACCTCGATTACACTGGCGTAGTTTGGTCCGGACTGAGCCAAGGGTTGGTGAGTACTTGCATAACTTACCGGTGGCCCCCTGGCACAGCCGAGTGTGTTTACGCACAAGGTTTATAGTGATATTTTCAAATGTCATAGTTTCGAATGGAAAAGTTTTGGATTAAAATGCATCGCAAAAATGCACATTTTTTTTTTACTGGGGGGGGGGTCCCCCCCAACTGCTGTTTTCTACCCCTTAACACCAATTTTAGTAAAAAAAAAAAGAAAAAAAAACTTTACCTACAAAAAAATGCCTTTTTTCGATGCATTTTTAAAAAAAACATTTGTCATTCAAAACTATGTTTTCAAAAAAATGACTGGATACCTACGTACAAGTATCCCTTCAAGGTATTCAAACTTAGTTGGGTTAGCCTGCGCTCCCTAGCTATTCTCACCACTTGAATACTGCTTTGCCGCCAAGGGCAGGGCCTACTTGAATAGTGGGAACTTATTCTTCATTGCCCCAAGCCCCTTCCTGACTTGCTACAGCCCCTACAAGAAGACCTGCTCTTTTGTTCATCTGCACAATCGTATGTTTTTACGCACAACTGTACTGTTGAGCACAAGGCTCCCCTCTTCTTAGGGTTGGAAACGAAAGTTAGGGAACGAATTCTGAAGGATTATCTATTGCTATTTGTGTACCAAGCATAACCCTTTCTTTGCAGGTTGTGGTTGAAGTTTATAACTACATTGCACTAGGAGATGTAATGTATATATACTGTACAGTTTAAGGATTTGTGTGATATCTGTTTTTCACACTGCTAAAGTTACTTGTGTCTAATTGGTCCAGCCGACAATAAATGGATAGATATTTTTCATATACACTTGTCTAAGAGTAATTTGTGGTTCGTTGCTGTGTGTGCTCATTGTGGGCTTCCGATCACTCTCGCCCCTCCTGAGACTTAGGGCCTCATCACGAGTCTGGCGGTAACCCTTAAATGCGGCAGTAGCACTATTACCACTGCATTTAAGGGTCCGCCAGATCATGGCCTTGGCGGATTTCCCCCCAGCTCTAAGCTGGGGGGAAATTCGCAGCAAATTTGCTGATTTTTTTGTGCTATTACCGCCGGCGGAAAATCCGCCGGCGGTAATAGCGCGAATTTTCCCCATTGGGCCCAATGGGGAATGAGGAATTCCCGAATGGGCCCAATGGGGAATGGGCACTAACCGTTCGGCCAAACCCGTGATCCGGCGCTTATAGCGCCGGGGGGGGTTGGCAGTAGGGCTAAGAGCGCCAGCGGTAATAGCGCCTGCGTTACCGGCCAACTCGTCATGAGGCCCTTAGTCTTGACTGCCTGCCAAGCTACCTAGATTGGTCTGGCTTGTCCAGAAGGTTCCCCTGTTTCACTAAACTGAGGGTGGCCTCCTAAATTTCTGCCCACCAGGTCAGAGTTTGGAAATCCATCTTAACAAAAGTCCTTTGTGCGTGCAACGTACAACTTCAGGGCATGCACAACGACCAGCAAATGCAATGCCCTTTCAGCAGGCAAAGAAGGATTTTCAAAGAAAACTGGTAGAATCAAAGACTCATTGAGATGAAAGCCTGACGGAACCTTTGGCATGAAGGAAGGACGAGTTTGCAGAACCACTTTAGTGGCGTGGAAGGACAAATATGGAGGCTTACAGGAGAGGGCCTGGATCTCCCGGACATGCATGGCTAAGGTGATTGCCACCAGAAAGGCCATCTTCCACGACAGAAACTTTAAGGGGGAATGATGCATTGGTTAACACGGAGCCCCCATCAGTTTAGACAACACAACTTGGAGTTCCCATACCGAGGCAAGAGCTTTCGCCGGAGGGAAAGTTCTGATGAGACTCCTTAATGAGCCTGTACGACCACATGGAAAGCTTGCCTGGAGCCCGTGTGTCCCGGGATATGGTGCCAGGTGGACCTTGATGGACGCATGGGCAAAGCCAGTCTTGGCCAGAGAGAGCAGGTACTGAAGGAGCTGTTGGGCAGCCTCTGCGGCTAGCACCACACTGTAAATTACTTCCACTTGTGCCTGTAGCAAGCTAGCGTAAACAGAGCCCTGGCTTTGGTCAGGATCTTCTTGCATTCCTCATGCAGCGAATAGTGTCCAAATTCTAAGGCTACAGGAGCCAGGCCGTGAAGCTCAGAGACTCCAGGTTGTGGTGCAGGATGTACCGTCCTTCTCTCTGAGAGGAGGTTGGAAAGTGGAGGCTTTTTAATGGCCAGAACCACCAACAGATGTAGAAGATCTGAATACCAGATCGGTCTTGGTCACGCCGGAGCAATGAGTATCATCCTGCATTGGCAATGTCTGAGTGTGTTGATCACACATAGTAACAGCAGAATTGGAGGGAAAGTGTACAGGAAGAGACCCTCCCAATGGAATGAGAAGGCAACCCCAGGCTCCTGGGCTGAGGATACCTGCTGGCAAACTTGTGACACTTGGAGTTGGCAACCGTCGCAAAAAGGTCGATATGAGGGAGACCCCACTCGCCAAAGAGGCACAACATCTGTGTTTACTGAAGCCACCATTTGTAGCAGGACCGAAGCAGAGAGCCTGGGATGGTGTTCTTGATAACTGCCAGGTGAAAAGGGGACGAGCAACATGCGTTGAAGAATGGCCCAGCACTATAGAGACTGTGCTTCAAGGTAGAGAGTGGGGGAGCGTGGCCCGCTTTGTTCCCAATTTAAAACAAGGTGCAGGCTTTGTCCGTGAAGACCCGCACCACCTTTCCCTGTAGTTGAGGCTGAAAAGACTTGAGGGTCTAGAAGACTGCCAGCCGTTCCAAGACGTTTATATGCAACTCCTTGTCCTCCGGGAGCTAGAGGCCTCTGGCGTGAGAATATCCTGTGTGGGCTGCCCAAACCCGCAGAGAGGCAACAGTCGTGACTGCAGCATGATGCAGAGGGATGTGAAAGGGAGCACCCAGAGAGAGGTGTGGATGAACTGGCCACCATTACAGGGCTTGACGGAATGCATGATTGAGGGTGATTTTGTCAGTCCATGTGCCAGTGACTTGCCGCCACCTTGCATCCAGAAATACTTGAAGGGGTCTCATCTGAAGCCTACGAAAGTGGACCAGATTGATGCAGGAAAACACCATCCCCAACAGGAACTTGATGGACCGGACTGTTCCGACGGATGCTGTCGACAGCCATTAGACCTTTCCCAGGGTGGCCTTCACCTTCTCTTCTGAGGGATTTGCAAAAACAAGACTATGTTGAGCTGGGCACGCAGGAACAGTGCGTTCCGAGATGCCCCTATGCAGGACTTCGGATAGTTGATCGAGAATTCTAGTGAAGTCAGAAGTTGGATGGTTTCTGTTGTGTGCAGTGTTTTCAGTGCGCCGGAGCGGTTTCCAGATGAGCCAAGCATCGAGATAAGGGTAGACGTGGATTCGTTCGCGGCGCCCCCACCTGGGCCAAGCATTTGGTGAACACCCTTGGCCCGATTTCAGGCCAAAAGGAAGGGCCTTGAACTGGTGGTGTCGCCCCTGAACGACAAAACACAGGAACCTCTGGTGCATGAGATAAATGGGGATGTGGAAGTATGCATCCTCCAAGTCAAGTCGCCAGAAAGGCCCATTCCTCCAGCTGGTCGAGCACATCTTGCAACGTGACCATCCTCAACTTTTGTGACTTGAGAAACTTGTTGAGGCGTGGTTAGTATAAGATTGGTTGCCACTCTCCATACATTCCTCCTTACCAGAAAGTAACTGAAGTACACTCCTGAAGCCTCGAGGCACTGAGGGACTAGTTCTATCACCGCTTTGCATAGCTTGGCTTGAACCTCCTGCAGCAGCTGCACTTGTGCAACTCTTGCCATGCGTCAGGAGGAATGTGGGGGCATTTGTCTTGAAATTCTAAAACGTGCCCTTGCCAAAGAACATCCGGCACCCATTTGTCTGTAGAGATCTTTTGCCACTGATCAACAAAATTTGAAAGCCGACCTCCCACTGGGGTGCAAAAGTGGGGGCACTGGTCCTGGGTCAGTCCATGCCTGCTTCAGTGTCTGCATCCTGGATGGTGGGTGATGACGCGCTGGGAGCCCCTACTGTAGTCCTGGGAGCTTCCCCTATAAAACGTGGAGCAGGAGGGCTCTTTGAAGACCTCGAGACTCTCCCCTTAGGGGAACACAAGGACGGCCTCTACTGCTGCAGGGTTCCCAGATAAGCTTCCATCTCTGTGCCAGTTTTAATGGCCTGGAGAGTGTCATCAACCGCTTTACAGAACAGGTTGTCTCCATCGAACGGCATGCCGATGAACTTGGTCTGCAAGATATGTGCGGAAGTTCGTGGCTTTGAGCCAACCTTGGTGTGGGAAGACCACACCATTCCCCATTTGGCGGAAGCCAGAGTTTGCGATGTCGAGGGCGATGGTGATAGCGTGGTCGGAGGCCACTTTCCCCTCTTGGAACAGGGCCAAGGCCTCTGCCTTCTTATCATCAGGGAAGAAGTCAAGGATGAGCCTCAGCTTATACCACAGCTCCCTGTCGTACCTTGACAGCATGGTGAGGGCATTGGCGGCTTTTATGGTGGAAGCTGCTGTGGCGATTATGTGCTTCCCTGCTGTATCTAGTTTCTTACCCTCCTGGTACGGATGCACCATGGACGATGAATAGGGGTTAGAGGACCTCTTTCTGGTGGCAGTGAAGACCACTGGGTCTGGTGAAGGCTGGGACCTGAGGCACCTAGGGGCCGAGTCCGGTAACCGGTACTTCTTCTCCAACCGGTCATGCTTAGCAGACGTGGTATTAGGAGCATTCATGGCTGCCAAGCCATCCTCCCATATGTCATCCAACAAAGGAGCTGAATTTATGGTTTTCTTGGAGGATTCCTGCCATTCAAAAAGGAAACCCTCCTTTTTCTTCTGTTCTGGTACCAGGTTAAAGAGTTTGGCAGCCTTCGAGATGAGAGAGTGGAAAGAGCCAATCTCATCTGGATGAGAGGCACTGTTGGGTGCAACAACATCCAGAGGTGCCTCATCCACAGGAACATAGTCATCAAACTCATCTGTGTGAGTACCGTTGGTGTCGGGGTCTATGCCAGTGTCTGTTTGAAGTGGTTCTTCCGCCACAGGGGCCAGAGCCCCTAGCACTGGTAGTGGAGCAACAGCGCCTCTATGAGGATGTGTTGGTTGTCGAGGAGGGCTTGGAGGATGCTTCCCTGGAGCAGGAACAGGAGCTGTATTTCAGCCATCCGAATGTGTAAGGTGGTCAGCATGTCCAAGGACATGTCTCTGGGCGCAGGAGCAGTGGCAGCAGGAACTGGGCCTGAGCCCATTGGAGGGCTAAACGGCTGGGAGGGCCCGCAGGTTGGTAATCCCTGATGTGGCATAGGCAGAGTGGAGTTCAGTTCCCCTTGGCCTCCTTCCTGCTCAGAGTTAAAATCTTCTGAAAGATCCTCTTCAGAACTGGTGTAGATGGCTGGTGACCTTCTGGGAGATCCGAGAGGAGCCAGGGTAAAGAGTGATACAGCCTTGGTGGGCCTAGGCTGGAGGTCCAGAGTGGGAGGCATGTCCCTAGCCAAATCGGAGCCCCCCCTCAGAACAGAGGTGACTGGAGCCTGCAGAGCAGGAATAGGTGCTATCATCGACAGGATCGTTGTCGGGACAGCTGACAGAGGTGTAAGAGGCAGAGAGATCCTGGGTGTGGTGACAGTCGCAGTGGTAAAGGTGAGGGCCGCTGACGAAACCTTTGGTGTAGCAACCACCGAAGGGAGATTTGGCTTTGCAGACTTCACGGACGGTCAACGATGAGGCAACGGTATTGATGGATAAAGTTGTCTTTGACGAGACTCGTGGCATCGACGACAGTGGAGCTGGCTACAGGTCCTTGGCTGACTTGCAATTCGATAACGACCTGTGCATAGCCGAAGAGGTCAGCGATTTCCTCACAGACGCAGGTAACCCACCAGCCGGTAGGCTAACCGTCAACCGAGTTGGTGACGGAGACCGATCCTTTCCTAAATTGGGTCCCATAGCTGCGGCGACCGTTGATGAGGAAGGCGATGGAGCATGTGATTTTGCCATCTTTTGGATTTTCGCCAGAGAAGCATCCTCAAAGGACCTCAACCTCTTCTTAGCAGAGGGAATAGGCTCTGTGGACCTGCCGGCCCTGGAAGAGGCATTACTGCATCCAAAGGCTGTGTCAGCGGTCTTCCCCCTCCTCGATCCATGCCACAAACCTCCATTGGCGGTCCTTCTGTGTCTTTGACAAAAAGGATTGACAAATTGAGCAGCTGTCCGCATTGTGGTTGGGATGAAGACAGTAAATGCTCTTGAGGTGGCGATCCTCAATGAAGATATTCTTCAGGCCGCAGCTTTCACAGGGCCTCAAAAGGCTTTTCTTAGTGGCATCCACCATGGTTGTCCATAAAAGGCCTGCCTGGGACTGTTGCGTCACAAATTGAAGAGCCGACGATGGACTGAAGATCTTAGCCTGTAATGGGTTCCTGCCGCCGGTAGTCACTGCGTGACGGTAGATGAAGAGATTATGAACTTCTTTAAAAAAAAATAGCAAAAAGAGACCAGTAAAATAATAACGATTTTTGGGAAGCAAAGCACAAGGACTCCCAACACTAGAAAAGTGTGGTAAAATGGCCACCAGGGGTGGATCTTAAGAGGACGAGTGTCATTGGCTGGCGGCAGTGTTATCCAAATGACACAGATAGGCTACAGAGGAGATTAGCAGTTTTAGTTTAACGCTAAACTGCTTTAACTTTTACAGAGGATTCCCAGCCTGACGACGGGGAATATTCATGAGCATTTGAATCCATGCAAGACCCTATGCTGGAGAACAACAGGTTCAATAGAGAGCAAGAACAGTGAGAGGAGTTGAATAGTAGCATATTCAAAACAGGAAGAGTTGATGTCAGATGGGGCACAGGGGCAGAGTTGATTGCCTTATTTATAAGGAATCCCATATGCCTGCCCTTCCCAAGAGGTCGGGAGAGTGGGAGAAGGAAGCAGAGTCAGGGTGGAGAGCTGCTAGTGTCACAGGTTTCCCCCCTTCTCACCTGTCTTGGTTGCCTGATGACCTCTTTAGACGGAGTCTTCTTTCGAATGGTTCGGGACTTAAATAAGCCCGATCGGCCGTCCTCGGCTTCCAGATTACATTCAGCTTCGATGTCCAGGATCAAGGAAAAACTCCAGGAAATTCAGGAAGGAGTGGGGGGCGCGCGGAAGCGGCGCTGGGATTCCGGGAAGACTGGATAAAAGGAAGAAGGTCGGAAGAGGGGAATCCAGGGGCCAGGGAATAGCAAGTAGCACAAGGGAAAGTACAGAGCACACGTCCGATCACAGCTAGCAGCAGCGTTGAGACGCTCAGGGCCACGGCGGAGTGGTTTCTTTACAGAGTACGCTGCGTAGAACGTGAAATCTGTGAGCAGCGTTCTGAGCTTGCCGCCATGTTGGTAGTATTATGGAGCATAAGGCCCGACGTGTCAGGGACCAGGAGGCCCAGAAGGGGCGAGTTCGATGGTTCATGACAGCATGCCTCCTCCGGAAACCCGTTCCACCGGGTTTGCCCGGGTGTATGAGATGGAACCTTCTGAGTAACCTGGGGGTATTTAAATTTGAGATAGGTTCCCAAGTGCGTTCACTGGGGGGATATCCTTTCCATTCCACCAGGTACTGGAGTTTGCCCCGTCTATATCTAGAATCACAAATCCTGGAGACTTCATACTCCAGTTGGTTATTGCCGAGCACTGGTTTGGGCCGAAGGTTAGTTCGAGTGGTCTGGACATATGGCTTCATTAAGGACGGGTGAAAGACTGGATGGATCTTCTTCCAGGAGTCTGGTAACTTGAGTCGGTAGGCCACTGGGTTGATGATTTCCTTTATAAGGAATGGCCCATAATATAGAGGAGCCAATTTATTTGGCCGCAGATGCCGTGGCAGCAGCTTCGAGGATAACCAAACCTTATCCCCTATTGTGTAGGAGGGGCTTGGTCTTCGTTTGGAGTCCGCATACAGTTTGGTCTGGGTCCTGGCCTTCTCTAATTGTTCTTTGGCTTCTCTTTGAACATTAATGAGTGTTTCAATCCAGGAGTCAACTGTGGGAACTGGTGTAGGATGTGGAAGGATGGAGGGTAGAACCGAAGGGTGGAATCCTTGGCTACAGAAAAAAGGACTGGTTTTAACAGCCGAGTGGTCTGAATTATTATAGGCGAAGTCAGCCACTGGTATTAAAAAGGGACCAATCGTCCTGGACCTTGGTAGTGAAGCAACGGAGATACTGTTCCAAGGTTTGATTTACACGCTCTGAGGCTCCGTTGGTTTGGGGATGATATCCTGAGGAAAGAGCGTGTTGGATTCCTATTATTTGGCAAAGATGTTTCCAGAACTGAGAAATGTATTGGGGCCCTCTGTCTGAAATGATTTTGGAAGGAAGTCCATGTAGTCGGAATATGTGTTCCAGGAAAATTCCAGCAAGTTCTGACGAGGATGGCAGTTTATACAGAGGTGTAAAATGGGCCACATGAGTGAACAAGTCAATGGTGACCATGATGGTTGTGTATCCCCTGGAAGGTGGTAATTCCACAATGAAGTCTGTCGCTATGAATTCCCGAGGCCTTGTCGGAAGTGGAGGTTGCTGCAGTAGGCCCGCCGGTCTCTTGTTGTCATGTTTGTTTTGATTACAGACAGAGCATGCCTGAACATACAGTCGTACGTCAGCTTTCATTTCAGGCCACCAAAATTGCATTTGTATTAATCGGAGGGTATTGGTAATACCACGATGTCCGGAGTAAAGAGTATCGTGACAGAGATTTATTATCCTTTGCTGTAGTTTTTGTGTTGGGATGACCAGGGCATTGTCTTTGAACAGGTATCCATGCTTGGTCTTCAATTCCCACTGGTTCTTGTCCGAGATATCTTTCCATAGCTCCGAGGATTGAGTCTGAATGCGGACTTCATCTAGGAGGCTGGTCGCCTGAGCTACAAATATTGTGTCGGGAAACATCTTAGGAAATGTTCGGTCTTCAGGAGGTTGATAGTCAGGGCGCCGAGACAAGGCGTCAGCGATTATGTTTTGTTTTCCCGGAACATGATGAATCTGGAACTGGTATTGGGCAAAGAAGAAGGCCCAACGGGCCTGACGGATGTTCCTGCATTCCAGGGCCTGTAATACTTGGAGATTTCGATGGTCCGTTCGAACCTGGACAGGATGTTTAGCTCCTAGAAGTAAATGACGCCACTCGGTGAAGGCTTCATGGATGGCTAGAAGGTCTTTTTTCTAAGAATGAGTAATGAGTTTCACTGGAGGTCAATGTCCGTGAAAGGTAGGCAATAGGAAGTTCCAGCCCGTCATCGAGTTCCTGTTTCAGAACAGCTCCGATGGCATAGTTAGAGGCGTCTGTTTCCACTAGGAATGGTCGATTTATATCAGGTTGAGCCAGGATGGGGGCTTGTGTAAACTCTGCTTTCAGGCGTTGGAAGGCCTTCTCCTGGGCTGAGGTCCAATGATAGGGAGTATCTTTCTTCAACAAGGAGATAATCGGTTGAACAATCTCGGAGAAGGATGGTATAAACTTCCGATAGAAATTGGCCAAGCCCAGGAAGGATTGGATCTGTTTTACGGTGGTCGGAGTTGGCCAGGATAGTATGGCCTTAACATTGGATTGGTCCATTCCTATGCCATTTGGGCTAAGGACAAATCCTAGATAGTGAACAGTGGAAACATGAAAAAGGCATTTCTCGGGTTTTGCTAGAAGCTTGTGTTCACGAAGCCGTTGTAATACTGCTTTAACATGTTCTTCATGCTCGAGAGGATCCTTAGAGAATATCAAAATATCGTCCAAGTAGACGATGAAAAAAAATAGCATATCCGAAAACACCCGATCCATAAAACGTTGGAAGACTGCTGGAGCATTTGAGAGTCCAATGGGCATGACCAAGTATTCATAATGACCAAAGGGTGTTCTGAAGGCTGTCTTCCATTCATCTCCTTCTCTAATACGAATCAAATGATAAGCACCCCTGAGATCCATTTTGGTAAATATTAAGGCTCCTCTTACAGCTTCCAGGATATCAGAGATCAAGGGTAATGGATAACGATCCATAAGGGTGCAGTGATTAAGACCTCGATAATCAAGACAAGGCCTGAGCTCCTTGGTGTCTTTTTTAGGAACAAAAAATAATGAGGCTCCAGCCGGAGACTTGGATGGGCGTATGGTGCCGTTTTCTAGGTTAGTATCTAGGTATTCACGAAGGGCCTTTTTCTCGGGTTCAGACAGAATAAACATCCTTCCAAAAGGAATCACAGCTGAAAGTTTGGTTTCAATGGCACAGTCCTCAAGCCTATGGGGTGGTAAGGCATGGACAATGGCAGAAGAGAACACATCAGCGTATTCCTGGTAGGCTTTAGGAACCTGGATGATGTTGGAGACCATAAGAGGACCTTGCTGAGTTGTTGAACGTTCTTCGGATGTTGTCGGAGAAGGATCCAGGAGCAGACAATGGGACATCCAAAATTCGGAACCTAGGAACAGGGAACCTGCTGTCCAATTGATGTATGGGTTGTGTTTTTGTAGTCAGGGGATTCCCAATACCATTGGGTAATGGGCAGATTTTATGATGTCAAACTTTATCTTTTCTCGGTGATGGTTTATAGCAAGCTCAATTTCCTTAGTCTGAAGGGTTATGGGTCCAGAAGAGAGAGGTCTTCCATCAATTGCTTCTACAGGTTGCAAGACATTCTGAGATTCGTAGGGAATATGATGTTTAAGGACCCATTCCTGATATATGAATATTCCCATGGCCCAACAGTCCACTAGTGCCAGAATGGGGTAGGATTCCTTCTTGGATGACGATAGAAAGGCCTGTAAGATTACCAGGGAGTTTTGTCCAGGAGAGTTCAAGGATGGTATAGATGTGGAGCCTGCATCTCTCTCCCAAAACTGAGCTCCATCTAGGATCGGGAGCTGGCGTTTCGCGAACACCGTGGAGGGGCTAAAGGACATTCTCTGACTAAATGCTTATCCGAGGCACAGTACATGCATAAGCCACTATGGATCCTTTTCAACCTTTCTTGGGGGGATATGGGTCCACGGAAAGCCCCTAGCTGCATGGGTTCGGGTTCGTTTGTAAGAACAGGAGAATCTGCGGATTGGGAGGGGCCCACAAGAGGATTTTTCTGGAAGGGTGACTTGGTCTTCCTTTTCTCTGCCCTTCTTTCCTGGATGCGAAAATCAATCTGTAGAGCAAGATCCATAAGTGCCTGGTAAGAACTAGGACGTGCTACCCTGGCTAATCCATCCTTAATATCTTCATTTAGCCCTCTTCGAAAGAGGGTGAAGCAAGCGTCAGAAGGCCAACCCGCTTCTTTGGCCAATTGCTTGAATCGAGTTACATAGGTGAGCATGTCTTGAGAGCCTTGCTGGAAATTGAGTAAACGTTCTTGAGCACTAAAGACCTGTTCTGGGCGGTCAAACATGGTTTTAAGTGCTTGAATGAATCCATCATAATCATCCAAAATGGGATCCCCGGTGTTAACTAATAGTGTGGCCCAGGCTAAGGCATTCCCGGAAAGGTGTGAAATAATAAAGCCCACTTTAGCCCTGGGGGTGGAAAAATAATAAGGTTTAAAGGTAAAGTGGACCAAACAAGAATCCAGGAATCCCCGGAGGGTTTTTGCACAGCCATCATATTTATCAACAATGCCGCCCAATAGCACACTGTCCTTTGTGACAGTCACGTGAAAGTACCAATTGTTTTAGCGCTGCGTTTTCAGCTTTCAAGTTCTGTACTTCGGTCGTTAGTTATTGCATGCCACGCATAAAATCCTGGATGGCCGCCTCCATGTCTATCTCGACTTCGGTCAGGTGGCGTCTCAATCTGTCAAGATTTCCCCCCTTCTCACCTGTTTTTGTTGCCTGATGACCTCTTTAGGCAGAGTCTTCTTTCGAATGGTTCGGGACTTACATAAGCCCGCACGGCCGTCCTCGGCTTCCAGATTACGTTCAGCTTCGATGTCCAGGATCAAGGAAAAACTCCAAGAAATTCAGGAAGGAGTGGGGGGCGCGCGGAAGCGGCGCTGGGATTCTGGGAAGACTGGATAAAAGGAAGAAGGTCGGAAGAGGGGAATCCAGGGGCCAGGAAATTGCAAGTAGCACTAGGGAAAGTACGGAGCAATCGTCCGATCACAGCTAGCAGCAGCTTTGAGACGCGCACGGCCGGGGGGGGGGGGAGTGGTTTCTTTATAGAGTACGCTGCGTAGAACGTGAAATCTGTGAGCAGCGTTCTGAGCTTGCCGCCATGTTGGTAGTATTATGGAGCATAATGCCCGACGTGTCAGGGACCAGGAGGCCCAGAAGGGGCGAGTTCGATGGTTCATGACAGCTAGTTTAGCAGAGTTATGAGGGGAGATCCAGGTTTATGTGTTAGCAAGAAGTGAAAGTTGAGGGTGATAAATGTCGAAGTGGTCAGTGATGTAGAGAGACTTGTCGCAGTGGGATGTGCATTCCAGAGGCCAGGTGAAAGTGTAATAGGAGGTGGGGCAGAGAAGCAAGGGGGTTAGATGATGTTGGAGATCCTGAGAGTATGCTATTTGAGGGTAGAAGGAGGAAGATGGGGAGGCTGTAGCGTGATGCAGACGTTACACCAAGTTGAGGATGAAGGCTATCAGAAAAGGGAAGGATAGGAGTAAGTAGAAGGAGGAATGGAGTGAAGTTAAGATGCATGATGAAGGGTAGAAGAAATAGGCAAGTGAAGACAATCATGAAAGGGTGCAGCCCAAGAGAGAGAGGCTAGTTGGGTGAGCAGCAAGGGAAGGGGTGGATGGTTGGCTGAGAAGAAGCAAGTGTAAGTTCCGAGTTGGATTAGAATGGGACTACAGGTAACCAAAAGACAGATAACAGGCTCCAAACAGCAATGTTCATTGGTCAATGGGTGGAAGGACCCCTGTGCGTGGAAGAAGAAGTCAGGTAAGCTTGGAGAAGTCCTGATGTGTGCATGAGTACTGGCCTTAGGTCCATTTCAGCCACGACAGGCCCAAATAGGGAGTGACCCTTTGCTGCTTTTGGCCCTTAGCTGCAGACGTCCAGGCTGGATGCCTAGGGGAGACTGAAGGCAGTGTGTCCCATGGCCCTCTGGGAGCCAATCACAGTGTCCCGAGTGGCTTCGACACTTGAAGGCAGAGTTCTGGGTGTTGTAGGCCCATGGAGCTTTGTTTTGCAAGCAGGACCCTCAGATGGTGCACAGGAACTGCAGGGCTGAATTTGTGTGGCTGTGCTCTTGAACCTTTACGCACATCCAGGGCCAAAGAGGTGGCGAGATGGAGGCGCTCCGGCTCCACCATGCACATGCAAGAACCAGGAAGAACTCTCTCCTTTCTGGTTCATGTCGTATACTGCGTGGGATATGCGGGGACTTCACTGCAGCAGGCAGCACCAGGCGGAGTCCACTGGAATCCAAAGTGGGACTGCAGATAAGAAAATAAAAAAATAATGTATGTATGTGCTGTGAAGAACCTGAGGGCATCCTCCCATCTACTCCCCTTGGATCTTCCTCTCAGGTGGCCAGGGAAAGGCCATCGATCTTGAATCCTGATGCTGGGGGTGGATATGCGAGGGACGATCACCTGGGCGGAGGGACCTTGGGAAGTAGGAAGAGGATGTCTTCAGGTGAGACATGGCATCCTCCTTTCCCTCAGGAGAATGAACCCTACCCTCCCCCTGCCTTTGTAGGGAACTGTCAGTCTTTTTCCCTTCCTTACACACCAACTGTCCCACAATCATATGCCTTAGACTGGGACGAGGAAGAGGCAACCAGGAGCAATGCACACTTCTAGTAAATTTCACCACTTTGGTACTGAGAAGAGGAAGAGAACTATGGAGGAAAACCATTGTGAGGGTCAGCATTTCCCCTTAATATGTGTAACTGTGGTCAGGCAAAGGACTTGCACCTGCAACCAATTGAGAGGCCACATGTGCATAAATGGAGAGACCGGCAGAGAGGAAGGACGAACCTGCCTGGCATGAAGGGCGATGCTGTGAGGCGAGTAGCAGGGTTGAGGGGGGGCCAGTGGAGAGGACGCTTTGTACTGCAGAGGGGTGAGAAGAACGGAGCCCCTCCAGTGCCCTATGCCGTGTGTTCCCAGCTGGGAACACAGAAGGCTCTGAATTGCCGTGGGCCGATGATGCGAGGTTCACAGGTGGTGAGCGCTGCTTGCTGGAACCCCTGACGCAACTGGAAACCGGAAAACAGAAGAAATGCACCCAGAGGAGCTGCCGAGCACCGGTGAGTGTGGAAAGGGGAACACTTGTACCGCAGCAGGCAGGAATTGAATATTTGATATTACTGATCAAACTGACATTTCTTAGAATGAGATTTGGAGACCAAATGAAAGAATATTGAATAACAATCAAACTGCCAAATAATTTTTGAAATGCAACAACATTTATTGAATACCGAACTAAAGAGAAGATATGGAAATGATATGAAACTACAGCACGAGTGGAAAACAAATGATGTGCAATTATGAATACAGTCAAAACCGTTAAGAAGCATTTATGAACAAAGTGAAAGCCTGTAATGAGCACTTATGAATTAAGTGACAATCAGTGTGAAAGGCAAGTTAATGAACTTTGATGGACAATGTGAAAGCAAGATGGTGGAAAAGGATGAACACCACATTATGCATGGAATACAAGTTGTGGCAAAGACAAAATACTGCCAAGGAAAAAACAACAGCAAATGTTGACACAGGTACAAGGCGAAAACCTGTGTTGGCCAAAGGAAATCAAGAGCATCACAAAGTGCCAAAGGTTAGCGGTCGCGTAACCTGTGATGGGTGGACCGTGTGGTCCAACAATTGTGCCTAGACCGAGTAGCCCCTACGTGGGAAGGAAACAAGGAAAGCCAAGATACAAGGCTGTGTGGTATAACAAGTGCTGAATTGAAAGAAACCACATGTTTGTACTATTAAAGGGCTTAAAGGATTACCAAGTTAAATTGGAAGTATCATTGAAAGTGAAATGACTTCTACTGTGTTGAACTTGGGCAAAGGAACCCTGAGATATCTGGAACTGTGTTGAACTTGGGGAAGGGAACCCCGAGATATCTGGAATTGCGTTGAACTTGGGGAAGGGAAAGCTGAAACAAGCCAGAACTGGAAGAAGCTCAGAACTTTATTTTGAACACAGTCTCTTTTGGTGCTGACATCCCTAAACTTTGCATATCTTTAGCTGTGAGGTCAAGTATAGGTTTCAGACACAGACAGCCTTGGTTGAACTTAATGACACAGACTATCCTTAGTTTCTTTAGGTAGGGGAATCCTACCTTAGCTTGTAGCAAGTTAGGCCTTACTCCATCCTGGCAATTAAATCCTTTTGTTAAGAAAAGTGAATCTGTTGTCTGTGTCTTGCTTCACGATGCCTTCACAGAAGCTAGTGGAGAGTTTTAAGTGGAGGTGACAAGCAGTCTCATAAGTAAAGGCTTAGTAGTAACCTTGCAGCTGTGTTCTGAATTTTCTTTAGTACTTTCTTTAGTACATGTTCCAGGATGCCAAGATGTACACTGTTGACACAGTTGATCATTGACAAGGTAAGGGACTTCACTGTGAGGGCTCTGTGTAGGAAGGTAAGAACGGTATGATGCGTCTGATCAAAGGCAGATTTGACCACAATATTGATTTGTGGTTACATTGAAACCTTTTTCCCTGCCCCAGTGTCTATCAGTCTCTATCCTTGCCAGGTTTCTTTTTCTAATCTTTCAGGTGGTCCCCCAGAGTCATGGCATTCAGAGCAGCTTGGTGTACCCGCACAAGACGCACTGGCTACAGCTACCAGCATTCATCACCTTCCTCATGCCGCTGAAATGACTAGCGGACGGACCAACACTATTCGAGAAATACAACAAGAACTACAAACTTGATCCACTGGCCGAAACCCAGATCAGAAGGAAATTGTTGTGTTGTGAAAAGTGGATTTTCCGCACCCTTCCCGGACCCGAATGGGGGTCCAGCATCTGTGTTCTGAATTTTCTTTAGTACTTTCTTTAGTACATGTTCCAGGATGCCAAGATGTACACTGTTGACACAGTTGATCATTGACAAGGTAAGGGACTTCACTGTGAGGGCTCTGTGTAGGAAGGTAAGAACGGTATGATGCGTCTGATCAAAGGCAGATTTGACCACAATATTGATTTGTGGTTACATTGAAACCTTTTTCCCTGCCCCAGTGTCTATCAGTCTCTATCCTTGCCAGGTTTCTTTTTCTAATCTTTCAGGTGGTCCCCCAGAGTCATGGCATTCAGAGCAGCTTGGTGTACCCGCACAAGACGCACTGGCTACAGCTACCAGCATTCATCACCTTCCTCATGCCGCTGAAATGACTAGCGGACGGACCAACACTATTCGAGAAATACAACAAGAACTACAAACTTGATCCACTGGCCGAAACCCAGATCAGAAGGATAGAAATTGTTGTGTTGTGAAAAGTGGATTTTCCGCACCCTTCCCGGACCCGAATGGGGGTCCAGCATCTACTAGAGGTTTCCAATCTTGCTACAGAGGAGCTGCAGAGCAGTTGCAGCAGAGCTATTACCAGCGGGGATTTTCAGAGCAGTGGAGAAGACCAGGGAACAGTGCCCAAGATCTATATGGACAGTGACTTACCTGATCCAGCAGAGGAACTAGAAACTGGATGGTCGGCTGAGAAGAAATGGTGGTTAAAGCGGGTATATAAGGACTCTTATGAAGACTCCCAGCAAGAACTCAAGAGAGGGAAATAGGAGTTTGGGGAAGACAAGGAGAGACAGGTGTCCCGAGTACCCAATGGGAGTGTAAAGAACTTTGCAGTGAGGAAGTGGATGGCATTAAGAACCCAGGAGCATTGTCCTCAGAGAGAGGTGTTCCAGTCAAATCAGACAAGGTGCAGGTGGACCCAGAGAGTGCATCAAGAAGAAGAGGAGTTGGAGGGGAGCACTGGCGTGTTTGGAGAGAATGTAGGTAAGGTGTTTGGATTGAGAGTTGTACCAATTTTGTTGTATGTCTGTGTGTGAGTGAGTGAAGGTGAGAACGAGTGAAAGGAAGAGAAAGATCAGGAGGCAGGAGGAGCAGGAGAGGAGAAATAAGAGGATTGAGAGAGGGAGAAAGATGAGGAGGGAGAAGGAGCATAGAGATCGGATGAGTGAAAGTAGAATAGATCAGGGAGAGGAGGTGAGTATTGATAGAAGGCTTGAGAGTGGAAGAGAAGAGACGCAAAACCCGGGAATGAGTGGAGGGAATAGTGAGAATAAGAGTTGCAAGGCCATTGACAGAGCAGAAAGGTATGGTAAAACGATCAGGCTAGGCTTTTTTAGGTTACCTGAAAATTCCCAGATTAGGCCTAAGAGTGCAGGGAAAGATTAGACGGTAGGGGAGCCCTAACTATATTGCTACCTAAAAACATTTGGGAGATGGGAGGCCCCTTCAAAGTTGAGGAGACTTGGATCTCCAATTGCCTTTCTTTATTTGAGCTTAAAAAAACTGAAATTGTACTGATACTATCAATTGAGTTATTGGCAATATTGTCACAGTACCCGATATGACTGCCAGAGGTTGGGTGAAGCGGTAATCCATAGGCTCACTCTCCCCTCTGAGATGCACCATTACCTCTAACCTTAAAGATCTGTCTTTGCCTAAAAAGCCAGTTCAGGCCTACAGGTACAATATGCCCCAGAATTAGCATGTTCTGGTAATATGGAAAAAGCCAATGTAAATGCTTTCTAAAGTATAGGTCTGGAAGAATAAGAAGAGCTCCAAGTGCTGAGGGGACGATTACTATGCAGATAATACTAACCATGTCCCTTAAACACAGCAGAATATTGAATGAAAGCAAACAGCGAGAGTTCACGTTTCCCCAAATTACAGAAATGAATTACTCCACAAGAAGATATGTAAATCACTGCACCATTTGGGCGCAGAGCACAGAGCTCGTGGGCGGGTGGAACAGCACAATTCCCTTGCTCATAGAATGCTGAACATTGTAAGGCTGCATCTGGAAGCATTCACATTTTCAAAATGGCATAGATAGTCTGGCCATGTTTACAGGCATGAAGTCGATCATACAACAATTTATATCATAAGTAAGCCCTAACTAATGTCAAAAGAGTAAAATTCCAAAACAAAATCAATCATGAAATATAAAGCAAGTTGCTCAAGGGCAGTACCAATCCTGGGTTGGTTTTGAAGACCAGTTACCGTCCCAGAACTATGAACAGGAGGGAGAACGGCAGTGAGAGGTGAAGAATGGGAGGAAGCAGACACGCTTTCATCCGCACGCTGAATATACAGGGAGACTGCGATCTTGAAGGAGGTAGCACACATACGGTCAGTGTTGCAGCAGTTGCTCTGGAAAAGATATGCCAGAGGTTTATCTTAAGAGTTGATTATATGTCCTGTACACCAAAGCATATATCAGAAGACGGTTCTTAGGATGGGGTGCTTCCTTGAAGAAATCAAGCAGAACAACCACCTCTGGCCAAAGAGTGAGAATATCATCTGTCCTAAAAGGACACTGAATGGGGGGGAAGGGAAGGTGGGGACATACCCAGTATTGTCAGCAGTGTTGTGTTGAAAGAATGGTTTGAGAGAACCGAAGAGTAGTGTGAAAAAAATAGAGGCTGTGGAGAGACCAAAGACGATTTTATTTATTAAAATGTATGTTACGTGTCACATGTCCATGGGCCTCAGGGTGCACGTAAAACATAGACAAGACAAGGCAACAAAAGCCGCGGGAAGGTCAGGGGGTGGAGATGCTACGTGAAAAGGAGTAATGATGTGCTTGGATAAACATGGGCGTGGAGTGGTCCTAAGGAATCTATTTTCACCAAAGACTGTGTAGAAAACAGAGCCGCAAATAGAGGGTACTGCCCAGGAAGGCATTTGTTTGATTTTTAGAATAGGGATGGGTTTTAAAGGAATCGGTTTATGAACACTTGTGGTGGCCAATTTTGAGGGCCCTTGTGTTGCAGCTCATGGTTATCCTGGTGGCCAAATGGCATATAAAGTGCATGTCTCTAACTTTGTGGAGGAAATCACCCTTGTACTTTTGTTGTTAGAATAGGGTGTCTTTGGAGGGACAGAGACTCTGAGGGTTAGGTTGAAGACTTATGTTTAAGGATTTCTTCACCCAGAGGTGCAGGGAGCATCTGAAGAATCCCACTTTAAGTTAGCCCATCCTTGACACTATTTCATTAAGTATTTATTTTTTAAGGCTAGAATATTTTCACAGTGCCTATAGGCATTCATCCGAAAGCCATATACTGTGAGCCTTCATAACATATTGGTATCATACATGGTCTCATAGATAGACATCCCCACAAGGGGTGAATGGGTGTAATTGCAGTAATACAAGCAATTGCTTTTTTGAAAAGAAAAGTCGAAAAAGCTATTGGATAACGTTCCTTTCCCTGCATTCGTTTATTTCGTTTGAGTCAACAAGACCATATTTTTGAGGACCTGTGCCACCTATATTGGTTAACAGTGACAGAACAAGTCGAATTTTAAAGATATAGGGCCTCATTACACGTTGTGCGGTAAAAAATGGAATTTAACGGCATGGCGCTATTAGCGTGACTGCCCTCGCAAGAGGCCGCTAATTGCGGCCCATTATGAGTACGCGGACACGAGCATAGCGCTATGCGTAAATGACCCTACCGCCATGCTGCAAAATCCCCCAAAAAGCCCCTTACCGGCTTCGAACAAAGTGCTGATAGCACCTCCGCCCTCACGCTACATGCAAATAGCGGTCACCGCTATTTGCGGACAACGCTATTAGCAGTCACCGCTATTAACAGTCACCGTAAAAAAGCGGAACCGTTAATAGCGTCATCGCACAGGAACGGGAAAGAGCACGGTGGCCATCTTTAAAAACACAATCCATTGCCATCCTCTGCATCCAGGACCTCTTACCAGAGAACTACGACTAGAAATCATCCCGGATAGCCCAAAGATGCCAAAGGCCCTAAAGAAAGCTGCTGTTCGCCAGCGTAAGTAAATGTTTTCAAACGAGGAGCTGATAATGCTCACTGAGACACTTGCAGCTAATGCAGAAGTTGTATTGAGCAATGATATGTGCCGGGAGGCCCTCATAAAGAAAAAGTCCATCTGGGCCGAAGTTGCCCGCAAAGTCAGTGCGGTGGGCACTACCATCCGAAGTGTGAAGGACTGCTGCAAGAGGTGGGACGACCTCCGGGTTCGTGTCCGGAACATACTATCGGTCAACCGTAACCTGGCAATGGCGACATGAGGTGGCACAGATTCCCCTTTGAAGCTCAAGGAGTGGGAGGAGACCTGTGCCTCCACAATTGGAGTAGAATCCATAGAGGGCGTCAGAGATATGGAGCTTGGTGTGGCCATTTCATCTGATGGAGGTGAGTGTATACATCAAACAATGTACAGTGAAGGGTGAGGGGTCCCCCAAATATGTGTCCATGACCAGGCCATTGATCCAGCTAAACATACATGCATGCATCACCATATACACGTGCAACACAGACCCATCCATGCATGACTCACCCGACATCCCCATCACAAGAATCAATATTAAAGAGGCCCCAATGCATAGAGCTGCATGACGTAAAGATTCTGCATAAGGCACGTAGAACCATTAACAATGATATACCCTATTTCTGTCCCCTACAGGATCACTGACAGACACCGAAGGCACATGCACTGCAACACGTACTCCCCCAGCAGCCAAAAAGGCCAGGATGAATCAGACAGGGGACACCGCCACCACCTCCAGGGGAACTGGGAGGAGTGTCCATCATGAGAGGGCCAAAGGCAGCAGAAGCACCACTTCCACGCAGCCTGAGGGCACGGCTGCTGTCATTGCTGAACCCACGCCAGTGTGCCCCATCATAGGTGAAATCATCACAGAGGACACGCACTCGGCTGCCACCAGTTCGACTGGTGAGGCAGCAGCCACCGCACTGCTCACTGACGAGGAGGACGCCATTGATGTCCTGGATCCCAGCCGTACACCCAGCCCAACACGGTCCATTGAGGAAAGGCCAAGGGCAACGTCCATATCAGGTAGCCATGGAGGAAATGACACCCACACCGTTGAAGAGGCATGGAGCCCTCAGGTGTCCTCACCTGATGCGGGAAGCACGGACCAGGGCGCACCAGCCAGCCCAACAGCACACACCCTCCAACCTGACCTTGCAACCGTTTGTCGGAGGCAGGAAGAAATTACTGGCCTGGTCGCCCAGCATGTGGCCGAGGCAGGCCGTCTAAGGGATGACCTCAGCACATTAGCAGGGCGAACAAGGGTGGCCATGGAGGCCTGCACTGACAGGATCTGTAGGGAAATGTGCCAACTTCGCCAGGCCATTACACGCATTGGGGACATCATGGAGCGGCAATACCAACCCCCAACACAGGAGCAGCCAGGCTCCTCGGCAAGTTCCCGGCAGACAAGCCCCCTGCGCCGTTCCCAGCGCAACCTGAGGCGCTCCACATCACAACCACACAATGGTGGAGGAGGCCCTGACGCTTAGGTCCAGCAAGGACTAGGTGGCACATGTTGGAAAGACACGTAGACACTATGGGGCTCATATGGGGGTGTTGTGGTGGGAGGGGGGAAAGGGTGTGTTTGGGGGTGTTGTGGGGGGAAGGGGGAAAGGGTGTATTCGGGGGTGTTGTGGGGGGTTGGGGGGAAAGGGTGTATTTGGGGGTGTTGTGGGGGGAGGGGGGAAAGGGCGTTTACACAGTTGGGGTAAAGCACTTTTTGTCCACATTTTGTTAGCAATACACTGTTCTGAAGTTGAAACACAGGCGTGGTCTCCATCATTGTGTATGTGTAATTTATTGTGGACAGGGTACTTTGTGGGCCTCAAAAAATGCATCAGGGCAACAATACCCATCTCCATCCATTATATTTCACCTTTGTACCTGATGAAATTCCTGATTCAGATGCTGACGCACATTGTGTGCCTCCTTGCCATCGCCTCTTGCATGTGGGTGTGGATGGATGGGTGATATCTGGAGACATGGATTGTTTTCAATGATGTGCAGCTCAAATATGCATGTGAGGTCTTCTCAGGTACATTGTGGCCTTCCATGATGGACATTGCCGTACATTTGTATGTCCATTTGTCTGACACATGACAGTCAACACCCAGTTGGAGTATGTATCTCCCCCCCCCCAATCACACCACCATGTGCATGCCCTGCTACTCACTAACTTGCCACGATTGTCGTCCAGCTTGTCGCTGCATGTTGCGTGGTATGGTTGAGTTCTGCAGGACCATTGAATCATGGGTTGATCAGGGATATTTTGCACTACAATGTGTGATTATCTTGTTTGCGTCACATGCCATTTTGACTCATATGGAGTGTACTTGTTTTCTGGTTTCGGTAGACTACTTGGTTGTGATGTGGGCCCACAAATTCCACATGGGTACAGTCCATGGGCACAATGGTACTTTGGTGTCCTGCCAGTGAATTGAAGGCAACTTTGGTGTTTGCGATCTCCTGGCCAGTCCGTGGCAGGATTATGTGACCACATGCATACTTCAGGAGGGCATCGTGTACCTCGTTCAGTGTGCATGAGATTACTGGTCGTGAGATGCCATGCATCTGCGTCACAGTATGCTGCTAGGAGCCTGTGGGCAGGAAGTGCAGCACAGTCACCACCTTCAGTAGAGGGGGGATTGCAGTTCTGATGTCTATGAGGGTCAAAATGTTGTCATGTATCTTATCCATGATGCTGGTGATGGTATACCGGTCCAGACGGTACAGGGTAGGTATCTGCTCCGGTGTTGGGTGAAATGGAGTGCCTTGGATCCTGGGGTTTGTTGGCTGCCCTTGTGGTATTTATGGGTGCCCTGGTGGTGCTTGCTGCGCTAGTCTTGCACCTCCTCCTCCTCCTCCTCCTCCTGCGTCTCCTCTGTGCTGCCTGTCGTTGTTGGTGCTGCACTGCAATCATGTACTCAAGCCCATGTCATGCTGCTGGTATTGGGACCATCTTGGTGTGGGAAGGGGTGTGGGAAGGGATGTGGTGTGCTCTTTTGTGCTGCCTTTCTCCATTGCCTCCACCTGTGCTGCTTGTGTCCACCTGTGCCAGATGGGAACACAGCTCAGGTCTCTTAACGGGTGGTTTTAGATGCCGTTATTAGCGCCATGCCGGTAAGGGGTTTTTGGGTCTTTACGATGTCGCTAATGCCATGTCCGCATGGCTTGTAATGGCGTGCTATTATCGCCATGGCGCTATTTCCGTACTAGCCTTGCCGCTATTAGTGGCACCGTACTTACTGGGTCCGCTAATAGCGGAGGGTACAGGTCGTAATTGGCTTGGGGAATTAACGGTACCGGTAATTCTTTACCGGTACCGGTATTCCCTTACCGCACAATGTGTAATGAGGCCCATATACTTGGTGCATACAGCCTTTTATCATAAAGGGCCTCCATTTATACCGAGACATCCAAGACACTACATGGCAAGTTGTCATCTTGGATCAGTAGGAGCTGTTTGTTTTTTTTTTATCAATCCCTCAGTTCAGGCACCAAAACTGGAACAGGCATTTGTTTGCTGTTTAGGTAGCGAGGTTATGGCATACCGTGTCACTTTTACTTAATCTTTTGGAAAAACATGCTGACGTTAAGAAAAAAATTTAACACATTTTTGTTTCTTAGATAACAGCAGTTTGTATCCTCCAACTCAGATCTGTAAAGTGTCAAAGCACAACAAAGACGTGATGGCTGGAAAGTTTAGAATGAATCTTAAACCTCTGGCAATTGCTTTGGGTAACCATCCAGAGCATTGTGTTTCGCTTGCCAAGCTATTACAGAAAGAGGAAAGACCATATGCAAATCAGGGTTGGTCCCGCCATCAAAGGGGCAATCCAGCCCAAACTGCTAAATCAGATCCCTTTTGCACAAGACCACAAGCATCCCCAGACATGTTTCGACCTCATTGGGCACCATCAGTGAGGAGTTGCCTTGGTCTCTAGACCTAGCAGGCACGGGACCCATGTCTAGACAAACCCGTTCCACTTGGGGTGACAAAGCAAACCAAAGAGGTGATGGCTGGGAGGTTTAGAATGAATCTTAAACCTCTGGCAATTGCTCTGTGCAATCCTCTAGACCATCGTTCTTCGCTTACCAAGCTATTACAGAAAGGGGACAGACCATATGCAAATCAGGCTTGGTCCCTCCCTCAAAGGGGTAGTCCATCCCAAACCACCAGGTCAGATCGGTAAGGTGTTACAAGAACTTATCCTGCGCCATGATGGCTCGTCGGTGGCGAAATGTTTGCACAGTGTAAATTCATTTACCTCTACATCTCCACTTGTGATATTGTGTGGAGTCGATATGTAAGGAGGTAGCCAAGTGGTTTCTGTTTGATCCGTAAGGAAAGAGGTTATCCAACATAGTGCCTCAATTCTTTTGATTAACAAGCTGTGACTGACGGTGTCAAAAGCTGCTGCGAGCTTTAGCAGAATAATGGCCCACGTGACATTGGCACCTGTGTTAGTCTTAAGGTCATCCCGTGTAGATGGAGGGGCTGATTCTGTTTGTATAATCGTTTTCAGCAGCCTATTTCTGCAAGGTATGGTATGCTGGAAATGGGGCAGTTGTTTGTGGGGCCTTGCGTATTTCCTGTCATTAATTAAAGCAGTGATTTGATACAGGCAGACTTGAACTCAAGCATTAAGCCTGGCTTTGCTGCAAAAGCTTTGCCAGCAGACCACTTTTGCTGCACCCGGATGTGTGCACGCACATGCCATAACATTAGGTGGAGGCTATGCGCACGGGAAGCGGAAGCAGGCGAAGGGAGAGGATGTGCCAGCTGCCCAGCGCAGGAGGTAATGGAATCGGGATGGGGACAGGGGAACGAGGGTTGGGAGACTGCGGGTTGTGGGGATGTCCCCTGCACATGATGTGGGAGATAGGAATCGGGAGGCCGAGAGAGAATAAGCCCACAACCCCAATTCAGCTCCGAATGTAAGTGATAATTCAATATGTCCCCAGTAGAGAGCAACCAGGGTTTCCTTGCTTAGGATGTCCATGAAAATGCCTAGAGGGTGAGGGTTGGTATGCGAATCTGCTTTGCAACTTTGGCGGATTCCAGCTCAGTGATGGATTTAAAACGGTTGAGCGTGTGTAGGGCTGCCGCAGGCATGTTGTCTTCGTGTTCTTGCCCACAATCTCTTTCTCAACTCATCTATAGTCCATGATACATAATTGGTCAGTTGGACCATCCTCACTTTGATTCCGAAATATCTATCGATCTTGTTGCATAACTCTTGTGACGTGTCCTCATGGGTTTCACATTTCATTGAGGTTTCTTTCTGTGGGTATGCTGCCAGTAGTGTAATGTATTTTATTTTAGGAGGATCCCTTTGTAGTGTCACATCTGCTGTTGGTATGCTGCTTTGTCTTGTTTTCCTCGGGTTTTGGTCCCCTTTTCTTTAGATTTTCTTGAGTGTTTGCAATCTGGGGTAAATCATCCGAGTGCTTGTTTTTAGGGGTAAACTGGTACTGGAGGGTGTGTCGTGGTGCTGTGGTAACCCATTTGTGCCACAGGACAGTCACACATGCTGTTAAGATCTTGACTGCACACAGAAGGTTAGCAAAGTGTTTACTGATTTAGCCACACTAAAAAGTCTCTAGGAACATGAGCTTTTGATGGCTGCAATATAAATGTGTGACGAGAGTGTATATCACTCAGGTAAAAACTGCAAAATTGGCAGTCGATAAAGGTTCCACGTGTTGGAGGTGCAGAACTGAGGAAAGCACGTACATACACATGTGGTGGGGTTGCCGCACAGTGGCTCCTTTTTGGAAGGCTGTGGTGGAAAAGCATAGGGGTTTGACGAACATGGATATACAGCGGTAAGTTAGACATTGCCCGTTGGGATTAACACCTATTCCAAAATGCAGAAGAGCAGCTATGGCCAAATTGGTTGCATTCGGTTTGGTATTAGCCAAGAGACATCCAGCTATTGCGTGGAAGTCTCCTGGAGGGCCAGCATATGAGATGTGGTTGTTGGATATTAGGAAGTGGGTTAGGGCGGAGGTTGACATTAGGATGGATCCCGATCCTGACATTTACAGGACTCGGCATGCAGTGCACACTCTGTTCAGTGAGCCTTCAGATTTGTATCCGCCTCGAGGAAGTAATTGGCTCTGTGCGTGCTTTACTGTTGGGTGGACATTACGGTGAATACCTCAGAAGAAAAATATATTTGGTGGGGGCGAGGTTGGGTTCCGTGGTTCCCCATGCACAATTATAACAGGAAGAAGAATGGCATGCACTGGGAGTAGGATAACTGATAATGAGATTGTTCATTAGGAATGTCTGTCGACAGAGGATGGCCCAATGTCGTATATGTTTCAGGGCGAATGATTATGTCCGGTTAACGACTCAGTGCATCTCCACATTGTTCTGTTATTAATACGTTGCCTTTTCTTGACTGCACAGGTGTGAATAACATTAGGAGCAATATGCCCTCCAGCAGTGCAGTATTTTTGAATGCAGACCACATATTAAGCCTTGGAGGTCTTTTGTCTTGTGTTAGGGTGACAATTGCATATGATGAATCCATCAACGATCTCTGGATATAAATGCTGTCAAAACTGAACCAAGGTGCCATTTCAATGTCCAAATGTAAGAGACGAGTGGTTGCAGCTCACATATTGTACGGGCTAAGGGAAAACAGAAATGGGGTGTGCTATCTGCCATATATCTAGGTAATGTGTACAAATAGCATATGGGGCTAATCCGACATGATATTGTAAACCCCAAAATGGCTGGGGTCTTCACATCTAGCTATAAGAGGAAAAATCCACTCAAAATGGTGTTTAGCAGCAAGGTTTGAAATAATTAAAAAAAAATTGGGTTTTTATATAGCGCTTCATTCCAGAGTCCAGTGTCTAAGCGAAGGACCGGGTTTCGAACCCATGCTGCTAGAAGTGTCTTGCGCCTGAGCTATCCTCCCAGCCAATACAAATATTTATTATGCACATATTGTTTCTCAGGTGTCCTGTAGCCATTACCCCCAGACAAATAGGACCAGAATGACCCCCAACTGGGTATCAGCCGTAGTAAGTTGGAGACAAAAGCCAACACATTACCTTCCATCTGTCCACTTCTCTGCTGTAAATAGCACCCAGTTGAACTAAATGATACACGCATTTATTTTTAAAGCTCGACAAGATGAAATGCAAAGTCTGCCTCTAACAGAATGCCATCTGCCCAGTACACTCTCCTGCGCTTATTAGGTACAAAGTTAAGGTGCATTCTAGACGAAAGTTTGCTTTGGAAAATAAACCATTTTACACATATGCTCTGTAGTTAAAATTATCGCCAGTGGTACAACCCAGGTTGGATGCTGGCCCATGGGATGAACAACTAAATCATGGACATCCCTATAGCAGATACATGTGACCTTCTACTGTGCAGAGTCTAAAGGTACAGCAGCAGCTGCTGCAGTGGTAGAAGTGTTCCCAAAAAGTTGTTGGAAGTGTAACTCCGGCGGGGGACAAGATAGGCGGGAGGAAGCAAGGTGCAACGTATGTTTCAAGGGGTTGTGAATGGGCTACGTTGACAGCCAAGGGGGTAGAACAGGCAAAAGAAGGAGGTCTTCTGTATTGTTTTTCATAAATGTCTTTCAGTTCGAACATTTGTATATGGCCTTGTGAAATCAATCGCCTCTACTCAATGATCTAATTCTGCTGGAAACCCTACTTAACTCCTACTCAATAGTAGCTGCTTCAGCAGGGGACTGCAACGAGAAAATATTGTGCTGTCCTGTATAAAATGTGGTAATTTATTTTTAAAAAACCTGCATTTACAGACTGCAAATCATATCACCTCTTGTCTGAAAGAGTCTGAGGGACGAAGAGCCTGTGGCCATGAAGTATCCCACAGGTGTACATTACTGTAGTCCAAGCGACTAGTCACTAAGGCTCCTACTATAACTGCACACCTGTCCAGTGGTGTGAAGGAGCAACTCCCAGGTAGCTACCCAACGTTACAATAAAATCCTGTGAAAGGGCCTGGACCTTTATCAACTGCAGCAACTAAACATTTAACCTGAGATAACAACTTGACAAGTTTTCCAAAAATCAGAGGGAAATGGGGTGTTGCGAGTGATCATTTCTAGTGCTAGCAGAATCTATTCCAGCTTCCAATGCGTAATATAAAGCCAGATAGAGTTCATCCAGGCTGAGATGTCATTCAGTGTTTGTGAGTGTATGGTGAAGCAGATTTCAGTTTAGATGTAACTGCTGTTGGGTGGTAAAATGAAGGTATGTTTTAACTCCAAAAAGAACAGTTCTGGAATGGTGAAATTGGTTGTCTAAAAGTAGTGAAACGTAAAAGTACAAAATTAAAAATAAAAGTAGTGGTACTCCGCTCCCGACAGCTCCCACTCACTTCAAGCTGCAGAGTGAAATGCAACGTTCCAGAAACAAAATTGCATGCAGCCTGAAATGTTCTCATGAGAAACTATGCAGCAACTGTTGATAATATCTTCATAATTTAATTTATGAGCTGTGATGAAGAACTCTGCTGAGTTTACTGATTATCAGGTGGGGTCGACAAAGATGCTGGGTGCCTCCACAAGCCAGGTGATGTTGGGCCTGGGGCGGAATGGAGAGGGTACCAGACCTGTAGGCCATCCCCAGTAGTGGGTTCCATCAACCAATCCCCATTCCACCTTCACAGGGAGGCACACCTGAGTTCCACTATGCCAAAGAGAGAATGGAAGGTGGGGCCAAGGCCCTTGAATTGGAGACGGCTGGCAAAAAGAGCAGAGGGAGCAGTAGCTCCCTCTGCTTTGATAGGAGGCCAAAGGAGAGACCCAGGAGGCTGAGGAGGGAAAGACCCAAGAGGCCGGGCAGGGAAAGACCCAAGATGCCGGGCAGGGAAAAGACACAAGAAGCCGGGGAGAGAAAAGACCCAAGAAGCCGGGGAGGGAAAAGACCCAAGAGACCGGGGAGGGAAAAGACCCAAGAGACCGGGGAGGGAAAAGACCCAAGAGACCGGGGAGGGAAAAGACCCAAGAGACCGGGGAGGGAAAAGACCCAAGAGACCGGGGAGGGAAAAGACCCAAGAGACCGGGGAGGGAAAAGACCCAAGAGGCCAGGGAGGGAAAAGACCCAAGAGGCCAGGGAGGGAAAAGACCCAAGAGGCCAGGGAGGGAAAAGACCCAAGAGGCCAGGGAGGGAAAAGACCCAAGAGGCCAGGGAGGGAAACACCCTAAAGGCCAGGGAGGGAAACACCACAGCCAAGGGGCCAGGAAGGGAAACAGCCAAGGGGCCAGGGAGGGGAAAAGCCAAGGGGCCAGGGAGGGGAACAGCCAAGGGGCCAGGGAGGGGAACAGCCAAGGGGCCAGGGAGGGGAACAGCCAAGGGGCCAGGGAGGGGAACAGCCAAGGGGCCAGGGAGTTGAACAGCCAAGGGGCCAGGGAGTTGAACAGCCAAGGGGCCAGGGAGGGGAACAGCCAAGGGGCCAGGGAGGGGAACAGCCAAGGGGCCAGAGAGGGAAACAGCCAAGGGCCCAGGCACAGAAACAGCCAAGGGCCCAGGCACGGAAACAGCCAAGGGCCCAGGCACGGAAACAGCCAAGGGCCCAGGCACAGAAACAGCCAAGGGCCCAGGCTGGGAAACAGCCAAGGGCCCAGGCTGGGAAACAGCCAAGGGCCCAGGCTGGGAAACAGCCAAGGGCCCAGGCTGGGAAACACCCAAAGGCCCAGGCAGGGAAACACCCAAGGGGCCAGGCAGGGAAACACCCAAGGGGCCAGGCAGAGAAACACCTAAGGGGCCAGGCAGAGAAACACCCAAGGGGCCTGGGAAGGAAACACCCAGGAGGCCAGGGAAGGAAACACCCAAGAGGCCAGGCAGGGAAACACACAAGGGGCCAGGGAGGGAAGCATACAAGGGGCCAGGGAGGGAAGCACACAAGGGACCAGGGAGGGAAGCACACAAGGGGCCAGGGAGGGAAGCACACAAGGGGCCAGGGAGGGAAGCAACAAGGGGCCAGGGAAGGAAACACACAAGAGGCCGGGGAGGGAAGGACCCTATTGGCAGAGGGGGAGGGAAAGACCCAAGAGGCAGGGGAAGGAAAGACACAAGAAGCCCAAGAAAGAAGCAGGTGCAATTGCTCAGAGTAGCTGAGAAGAAGGTAAAGGTGCTCAGAGGAGCAGAGAGGAAGGATAAGCAGATAAAAGGAGCTAGGGAAGAGGAGGTGACCAGAGACAGAGAGAAAGAGACACTGGATGTAGAAGAGGAGGTGACCAGAGACAGAGAGAAAGAGACACTGGATGTAGAAGTTCCCAATGAGGATGAGGTAAAAGGAGTTAAGCAGGACTTAAGAGAAGATAAGCAGGAGATGGTGAGAGACCAATGAGGAGGGGGCGAGAGGCATTCATTAAAGAGGTGGTCGGAGAGCTTAAGCAGGGGATGTAAGGATAAGCTAAGCAGGAAGGGCCAAGAGAGACTAAGGCAGAGGGTATGAGAGAAGTCCATAAGAAAGTGGTGAGAGAAGTGAAGCAGAAGGGGTTAAGAGAAGCCAAGGAGGTGCTGGTGAATACCACAAAGAAGGAGGAAGCGAAGAAGCATCTCGAAGAGAAGGATATCTGAGTCGGAGGAGGTAAATAGGAAAGATGAGGAGGAGCAAGTGAGAAGAGGCATATAAGAGGAGTTCTCAGCGGAGGCGAAAAAGAGTGAGGAATCACCTACCCCACACTTATGGGTCACAGGGAAGTACAACAACAGCTAATGCAAGAGAAAAAGACAACCCCTTGGTACAAGCTTGAAATGAGATGGCAAGAAGGAGATGCAGCTGGGATTGGCGAAGCAGAGATCAAAGAACCTGAAGAGAGGGAGGCTTTGATGGAGGGAAGCAGCAAGAAATCAAAAGTAACCACGTAGACAGTCTAGATCGGCCTCCAGTTTTCCTATTGCTATGGGCCTGAGTAATTTCAGCTTCAGTATGACTCCCATCACAAAACAACCATCATGCTCCAGTGCAGGCTAGAGAACCGGGAGGTGAAGGCCTCACCATTGTCACCTAGCTCTGCACGAACATTGCAGAGGAAGCTGCAAACACTTTTTTTATTTTTATTTTATTCAAGACATACAGTTTACAATAAACCTTTTGTCTATACAGAATCCACAATCAACGTTTGAGCTTCATCATTCATCATTGCAGACGTATTTAATAAAAAAAGAAAAACATCCTTAGAATGGGAAATGTCATGTGCTTCTTGTGAGTTTCAAAAACTTCTGTCAAAAATGTTATCAAACAGAATGTCACTGAAGTATTTCGTACACAAAGATGGAAATGCCACAAGTCTTCAGCTTCTTCCGAATAGAAATTGGTGATCAGTTTGCCCGAATGGCGCGTACTTGAGACAGACCAATGCAGAACAAGGTGATGAGCTTTCGTGTTTTGTCCGTCCCTCTTTCAGCACAGAATCGGCATACGTTATCTGTGTGCTTGCTTATAGACAAACAATATCTGCTTAGTCGGATAAAGATTGAATCTGAAATGCATGAATTGAAAATGAATCTGCCAGATGGGAAACTTGATCAGATATTTCGGTAGAATGCCCAATTTTTAGTTTTCCTATTTTAGGGCTATGGGCAGCTTGTGGTCGTTCTTGACAGTTTGGTCTTAATCCAATCCATTTGCCAAATGTTTTGTTTTATCTTGTTCGAGTTGTCAATAAGATCTTCTTGGGTCAAAGATAGGAATTTCAGGTAAAGGCTGCAACTTTCATTCCATTGGGTCAGTAAATAATTGTTTTCCTTGTTTGAGGTTCTATTTAGCACCTGAAATGGTTTGGCTGAAATGGGTAACACACACTTCCGAAACAAAGTCAAGGTTTTCCACACGGTCCTAGCATGGAGGGAAATCAGACCCAGTTCAAATCTAATAATCGATGTCGAGGTGAGATTAGCTAATCTTAAAACTTTCCTCCAAAACGATTCCACTAATGTCGACCATAGCTCCCAGTAGAAAGAAATCCTGCCGCTCCATACCTCAATATGGGGGTCACCTTCTGATTGTAGAAGGTAATGGTAGGCCCTCAAAGAACATTTTCCAAGTATTTTTATATCAATCTTGCTTGCCTCACTAATGTCCACATTTTTGTTTTCAATAGCACTTGGCGAGGGCGATCAGCAATTTTCCCTCTAATTATTTTTCTCTATGTGCAGAACTGGTTGGCTGTTGTGCGCACATTATTTTCCATGTGCCCAACTGACTAAGTAAGCCACTTTGTGAGCAAGTGTATTTAGTGAACTACCGTCGCGAAGAGAGTTTGAAAAAGAATTGCCTCTTCCCAGCAACTGCAATTCTTGACCAATCTAACGACACTTTTTACAAACACACAGGCTAAAATAAAATATGGCATACGTGATTATACAGAAAACTCATCAACCAGTCGAAGACTTCAACATCTGCCACAGTACCTTGCAAACGTTTTATGCCACTGGAAAATCACTCATGTGTACTACAAAACACACATATCTCTTGTCATAACTGATGTGGCTGTCAAGAACTTCAGACAGAATACATTTGCCGATCGATTAATGGCAATTAAAAGAAATGTTTCGAAAACATGCTGATAGGATTTCAGGTGCCACTTTAATGAAGTAATTCAAGGGCCAGGAGAACATGCTTCTAATAATTTGTGTAAGGATAATTACATCAGAATAACTGCACCTCAGAATATGATCAAAAATTCCTGTGCCTCTGCTTACTATCCACATTATGTTCTCCTGAAGGTAGTTATAACACCAGCCTACAGCTAGGAGACATATGCACCATCAAGTTTTAGCCCCTAAAAAATGAAAATGTGCTTAATAAAAACAAGAAGCAATGAACATATCGTTGCTTCAACCCATAAAGCTCCACTGTTATTTTTTCAAATTAGTGACTAGTAAAGCACTGGCATAGGAAGGAACTCTAATATTAATGCCCGATTTCAAGAGGAATTTTAAGGGGAAGATCATCTTTTGATAAACAGAAAGTATCCTTATTGGCAAAGCTAATTACTTTTTTACTCCCTGAAAAATCATTTGGCTCCAAGTATGGAGCAAAATCTGATTAGACCCCTGACATAGGAAGTGAAATGACAGGGCACATATTAAAGTCTATAGTTTTGCAGACCCTTCTGCACCAAAGCCTAGACAAAATTAAACAAGGTTTATTATGGAGCCCTGCTGATGAAAATAACATATATATGCCTTTGAAGTTAATAGCATCAATTCATCAGAGATACAACTGATTGAGTGTCTTCTTCAGTAACTATGGATCCCTCTTCGTAATTTTTTGTTATCAGTTAAATAAGATGGAAGGGGATTCTAGGGACGATACACACAGAACACATGGTTATATTGAAAAGCCCTCAGCAGCTGAGCATAGAAAGAAAAATGGGCTGTTGTCTAGACGGGTACTAGAGTTTCCTATCCTTTAGCAAACAAGCAACACATTTGCTTCAGTGTACTGCCAAAACGTATTACTTGGTTTTTAAAATGTGCTGCTTTGTTCATCACCCACAAGAAGTGATGACCTGTGCTCTTCCACCCATACCCATCGCCGGCCCATGCGCTAGCCTCCAATACTAGTAGCTAGAGCACTGTAAAAAGTGAGGGATTGTAGCAGTAAACACTCGCTAGGATATTTGCAGACCCACAATACTTTGTATGCAGGGCATCTTTAATGCCTCAACATGTTATGTGCATTTCTAAGAATGTCATGACTCTGCATCTACACAATTATTTTGCAGTGCGTCCAAGATTGTTTGCAGCATACCCCACCCATTTATCATTGTATAGGATTATGCAGTGCTCAGTGAAACCGTTTTTGTATAGCAGCGAGTTATCATATAATGTGTGAAGGTCTACGCCCAAAGGAACTCTGAACACTTGCAAACGATGCAGATTTTGTGAAAAGCATTCTCATGTCTGAAAATCCTGTGCCGTGATACTATTGACGAGTAATCCCAGGCGTAGTCCATACCCATTATCCATTGTAGGCAAAGTAAATGATGTTGCAATGTTGCTCTCCACTTATAGGGTAATGTTAATGATGCTAAAGTCGGAGACGCTGAGATTCACATTTGTCTTCTCAAAATCCTTAGAGGGCAAATTAATATTTGAGTTTTATAATGCGTTAATCCGCAGGGCAGCCGCTTCAAAGCACTTGTGTGACATATGTAGAAAGAAGAGGAAGTATGGGATAACGTTACACATTCAAGTAGCCTTCTTACTTACAGTCATTATCCGATATTTGAGCTAGTAGTTCGATTGTATAGTGTGGGTGCCACTTTTGGTACGACACAATGAGTAACAGAAATTCTGGCGCGTGAAAGTTATTCATATTACAACATAAAACAAGTGGATGAAGGTACACGTCTGCTAACCTTTCGCAGAGCCAAGAGAGGAAGAGTCAAGGTTGTCTGGTAGTATCTTAATGTGTTCTGGGGCAGAAGTAAGAGTCATAAGGTAAAAGTGTGGTAGAGTCAAGTTTAGGAGTCATGGACTCCCTGGCTCCTGCCCTGGCTGACTTTTGCAACCACTCCTTCGCCTCTGGAGTCTTCCCATCCCCCCTCAAGCACTCCCTTGTGCACCCTCTCCTTAAGAAACCCTCTGCCGACCCCTCCTGTCCGGCAAACTATCGCCCAATCTCCATCACTCCCTTCCTGGGCAAGCTCCTGGAGAAACTGGCCATCTCCCAGCTTAACCTCCATGCTGAAGCTGTTGATAGTCTCCATGACCATCAATCTGGCTTCAGAGTGGCCAGAAGCACGGAAACTGCTCTCCTGAACATCCGTGAGGACCTTCTCTTGAACCTCGACTCCAACACTCCGTGTGTTCTCATTCTGCTCGATCTCTCTTCTGCCTTTGACACTGTCAACCATGCCATCCTGCTCAACCGTCTCCGTGATAACCTGGGTATCACTGGTCAGGCTCTGGCGTGGCTGACCTCTTTCCTTTCCAATCGACCCTCCGAGGTCCAACTTGGGTCCTTCCACTCTGACATCTTTTTCTCCACCTGTGGCGTTCCCCAGGGATCTAATCTCTCTCCCTGGCTGTTCAACCAGTATCTGGCACTCCTTGCTCACTGCATCGCCGCCCTCTGCCCCAACTTTCAGTGCTATGCGGACGATACCCAGCTCATTTTCAGGCTACCCTTGGCCTCCTCCTCTCCCTCCCTCATCTCTGACTGTGTCTGCTATCCAGGAATGGTGTGCTGCCAATGTCCCCTGCCTTAATGCTAGTAAGACTGAGATCCTACTCATCGGCACACCCACTCCCTCCTTCCCTGCAGCTCTCTGGCCGGCCTCTCTTGGCCCTCTTCCTGCTCCTACCTGCAAGGCAAAAAACCTCGGGGTCATCTTCGACTCCACTCTCTCTTTCTCTCCTCATATATCTGACGTCTCTAAGAAGTCACATTACCAGCTGCACCTCCTCAGAGGTATTCTTCCCTTCCTCTCCTTCCCCCAGAAGCTCACTGTCTCCCGAGCCCTGGTTCTCTCGAAGCTGGACTACTCTAACAGCCTCTATCTTAATCTGCCTGCCTCCACTCTCCGCCCTCTCCAACTCATCCAGAACAGAACTGCGAGACTTGTCCTTGGCCTCAAGCCCAGGGACCGTATCTCTCCAGGACTGAAATCTCTACACTGGCTCCCAGTGGCTGCGAGGATTAAGTTCAAAACCCTCTGCATTGTCCACAAGGCCTTCTGGGGCCTAGGGCCTAAATACCTTCAACTCTCTCTTCCTAAATATCTTCCTTCCCGAGCCCTACGCTCATCCGTCTCCAACTCCCTCAGGGTCAGCCGCTTCTCGAAGCAACGAGCTGGGGGTAGATCTCTCTCCGCGGCAGGGGCCTCCCTCTGGAACAGCCTTCCTGCCTCCCTGAAACTTGAGGAGAACCATCTCCGGTTCCGGAAGCACCTCAAAACCTTCCTCTTCACTTCTGCTTTCTCTCTCCCTCTCCCCTGCTAAATTCTTCACCTAAACTGCACTGATTCTGCAACTGGGCCACTCTCACCGACCTCGGTCCTGGGCCCAGTCACTCTTCACTTGCACTGCCTCCCTGGCAACCCCTGCACTGCGGGACTGTCTCTGTATCCCTACAGCCCCCCCCCCCCCCCAGCACTTGTCTGCACTTACCTTGCACTTGCCACCAGCTGGCCCTATTTATTTATTATTTTATTTCTATTCTACTTATTTGTACTGCACTCCCCCCCTCCCCCTTCCCCTTGCACTTTTTCCCTTCCCCCTACCCCTGCACTTGCGCGGTCTGAATGACACCTGGCCTAGTAGGATCGTTGTCTGTCTTCGCCTTGTTCCCCCCCCCAGCCTCGTCGCGCCTTGAAACACTTGTGTATAGGCGCGTTACAAATGCCATATCATATCATATCATGGGTGGCGAGGGAACATTATTTGGTTAATGTGTGCAGGCATATCTTGGTTAGATTCTTCTGTTCATGGAGCCAGTTTTTCATAAAGTTTTTTACCTCTTGTTTGTGTATTTTGCTGTTCGGGATTTTAGATGTTGTTAGGTAAAGATTTGGGGTAGTACCCTTTGGGCGTACAACAACAACCATAGCCTCCTGGCAATAGGACCCAAACTTTGGTATAATTCTTAACTACACAGGTTGGTAGTTTGGTAGAGCAGCCAGTCTTATCTCAAGAGGGGTCAATGTGAGCTGTAGTGAGTTTACGCAAAGATTCACAGTAAGTATCCAAATAAACGCTTATACACAAGGTTTCTTGATAAAACAATTATTCATTTATTTAACAGTCATTTGAATAAACCTTCTACAGAAGGGAGCAATATAATAGCAACACACAAATACCTTAACAATGCACACTCTTAGTTTCTAAATCAGCAAACACCCATTGGGGATGGCACACAGACCCTTCCTACACCCTCAGGTGACTTTAGTAGTTAGGACACTGTGGACATTGATATATTACTGTTGGCATTTAGAATAGTACTATGATGAGTGTCAAAGAAAAGGTTATCAGAACAAACAGGAGATCACAAATATTCTCAAGCAGGCAAATACTTTTGGACCCCCCAATAAGAGTCATTCAATGAAATAGGCTAAGCCAAAGTCAATGGGAAAAAGTCTATGTGAGCTGAAGCACTTCTTGCAAGTAAGTAAGAAAAGTCTTTGCACAATGTTTTAGAAGTCTTTGAAGAAAAAGAAGAATCAATGTAGGGCCACAAGCTGTTAGACTTGTGAGAAGTAGAAGATGCAAGCAACTCTACAGTAATAGGCAAGTTCTCTTAGACTTTACAGTACCTTTAGTTAGAAGAAAAAGCAGCAGATGGCTTCTGTTCCTATGCAGCTCTGCAGATCCTGGTGTTCATGTGCCTCAGTCATGGGGACAAGAGGGAGGACGTCTGGGGACACCTGCACTGCAACGGGACGGTCACCAACCATAACCGGCAATCTTCAAACAAGTGGCACTTTGGTGTTTCAGCTCCTTGCGTCTACTGCAAATAGCAACACTGCAGTTCCTGACTGTCGAGATGGGCTTTCCTTGCATCTGGGGTCCAGCACTCTGTTGAGGTGGCTCAGGCTCGGTCAGTCCTGCTTCCTGGGAGTCCGGAGGTGCTCTTGGCCAGGTGAAAAGTAACACACATGAACTGGTGTTCCTCTCCCTGGCTCTTCGGTTCCAACAGCAACTGCAGTGGAATTGCAACCACCTCTGAGAGGATGTCCAGGTGGCTTACTTTGGAGTTGATTGGTCCCACCAACTCAAGGGGAGAAGTTGTCCTTGCAGGGGCGTCTCTGTCGATACGAATTTGGAGTTTCAGCACAGCAGCAGGGCTTACCGGGCAAACCAACAGTCCAGGAGTTGCAGCAGGAGTCCTCTTCAAGTTCTTCTTCGGATTCCTTCATCTAGTGGTCGACTCTGCCTTCCAAGTCAAAAAGCCTTGCCTTTTATGCAGGTTTCTCGCCTTCATTCCAGCCCAGCTGTCAGTCACCCAGCAGGGTGGCTGTCCTTGCTGGACAGCCAGCCGGCCAATCATCCAAGAGTGCATTCCTGTCTTCTGGGAGAATAAGCACAGGGAGTTTCGGGCACCTCTCTCGCTTCGTTGCCCCCAACAGACACCATGGAGCCAGAGGCAGGCTCCTCTCGTGAACCCTGCCAAAGGCAAAGCGAACAAAGGGACCAAACCTGGTTTGGCACGCAGAGTAAATCTCAAGAAGGACATTTCCACAAAGAAATGGCAAGAAAAGAAGACCGGGCCATTTTGACAAAAATGGCACCCTTGGGTGTTTTACTGCAGTTGCGAATGCAGCCCGCGGTAAATGCACACCACAGCAGGTTAAAAGTAAACCACTGCCAACAGCCATTCATCGAGGAAAGGGTAACATAAAAATGTTACATGAGAAACTAGACAAAAGGGATACTAAGTAACCCCTCCAGCACCCTATTGTAAGATAGTGTGTGCTGGGTTTAGAAAGTTACAAATGTAAGTAAAGTCAATTTCACTTTACTGCTCTTGGAAACAGTACTTTGTCTAAGAGAAGGTAGTTAAACCTTGGGAAATCTGAAAGACTTCCCTGTGCCACTGCACTAAAGGTGCTGTGTGACACAATGCAAAAAGATGCCTATAGAGTTTGTCAGACTCCAAAAACCAAAAGAAACACAAGGTTACAATCATATTTAAAATACATGAGAGAGTGGGGAAAAAAGGGTCTCCCTCGCCAGGTAAAATTGAAAAAGTCCTAGAGTCCAGCAAAGAGCTGGGGGTCTCTAAGCTAGAGAGGAATTCGCACATTTCTGAGTATTCTCCCTATGAGGTGTTTACGGTCACCCTTGCATAGTAGTGTAATGCAAATGAGCAGAAAATCAAGACTAGTTGCTTATTTTAAGAGAGAGAACCTTTCAGGTAATTACTGTGGCTTGTGCCTTATTAAATCTTTTTGACTAGGTGAGAATTGTCTGCATGCACTGCTAAAAATCTTCTGAGCGGCACCCAGGAAGCTGGGCAAGCGCACATGCGCACAGTTTAGAGGGAACATTGGCGATCAGTACGACTGTTGGTAATCAATGCCCCCAAATAAGTAGCCTCACTTGTTTTCTTCAGCGGGGTGCCAATCAAAAACCATTTAAAAGCTGAGACTCTACACGAGGGCTTCGGGCCCATAATCATAACGCTTGTTTTGGATGCATTCACATTTAGGCCACTGTCGAGCATATAATTATTAAGCGTCTTAAGACATCTCTGAGGCCGAGAAGACTAAATGACTAAATCATCGGGGAAAAGCATTCTTTTATTTATTCATTCTTGACAGATATTTGTCACCGATCTTAGGGGGAAAGGATTTAGCCTTATCCAAGTAGTTCACCACATCCAAGAGGAATAGATTAAATAAGGTTGGTGCCAACGGGCATCCCTGCTTTAGGCCAATGAATGCATCAATAGGTTTGGTCAAATGGCCCTGAGCATTTAGTCGGATTTGTATGATTGTAGATTCATATAGAGATTTGATATCTTTCAGCAGATTCGGGGGACAGTTCCAGGCCTCCATTTTGGACCATAGGAGGTGGTGGTCTATGTTATCGAAAGTGTTGCGCAAAGTCAATAAACGTTATATAGATCCTGGTATTATCAATGAAAGCAGTGCCTTTCAGTAGATTTAGGAGTAGTACATTCAAATCTGTCCCAACTCCTGTAGTGAATCCTGCCTGTCTGTCTGCAATTTTCGTTTCCCATCTGTGCAATCCAAATTATGAGTTGCCTGAGAAGGAAAGCCCCAAAATGTTTTCCTAAGGAATCAAGTAAAGCAATCGGATGGAAATTCGCCGGGTCAGATTTTATGCCGTGCTTGAAGACAGGAACGACTATTGCAGATTTCCAGGAAGATAGAATTTCACGAGTTACCATTATTTGATTGAATAAGGCAAGAATGAGTGGAGCTCACAACTCAATACCGCCCTTGATCATTTGTATTTATTTTGTTTATATAGAGCTTTACACCAAAACACTTTACATTGAAAATTCCACCCGGACCTGGGGCTCTGGACTGACAAAATGTCTTGATAAGAAATTGAATGTCTTCCAGGACAAGAGGGACATTCCAATTGGCACTAGTCTGAGAAATAAGAGTGGATGTTGTTGGTGGGTTACAACCAAAGAGTTGTCTGTAAAACCTCCACCATGACTGTTCAGACACTGCGTCGGCCAAAGAATAGGAGAGCGAGGCCTCTGTTGCATTGAGCATTTGCCAAATGGATCTCTAATCTTAATTTGCGAGCGCTTTCAACATGTGTTCAGCATCTTGTTGTAGCATTGCCGCTTTGTGGCACATAAGCCAGTTTTTATATTTTTGCTTAAGTTTTTTCCTTTTCTTACTATGGTCCGGATCTGATGATTTATCTACACGCCTCAATTCTCGACTGAGATATTTCTTTGTTAGGTAGAGTTCTTTGTCGTAAGCATGTTTATGGCATGTAGTTGGGTTACCAAGCTCTTTTTGAGGCGGAACCTTGAATTGTAATAATAAAGCAATATAGTTCACCTCACCATTCTGGGAAAGTTGGGCAGATAGATTTGTAGACAGCTTTTTCAGTTCTCTATGTTTCAGTCGTATTCGACTAGCTCCTGCAGTGGGTTCAATGTCAACAGGACCTATATTTAGATGTTGGTCAGAAGGACCTCTCCATAAAAGTTGCAAAAGCGAATGATTGCTTGTTGGTTTAGAGATGATTTTGAAGGAGATGATTTCAGATAGTATGCCACTGGAGACAAAAATAGAGTCCAAAGTTCTAGTTCTTCTGCCATTGGACCAGGTAGATCTAGGGGAATGGTCTTTGCCTCTTTGTCCATTTAGAATGTGAAGATCATATGAGATAATAATTTCTAGCCATGCCGCCGCTCTTCCGTCATAGTTGGAATTTGTCTCCTGTTGTTGAAATAGATCTACACTCCTCTTTTTGACACAACTCCCTGTCCACAACAATGAAGTGTGGGTTATTATTGGCGGACAGCGTCATGAATGGATTGTCTCACAAGATTAATGAAGGCTTGAGTAGAAATCCTCCTCCTCGGATTCCAATACAAATTGAGGATCAATCCTCGCTGTGATTCCCCATCCTGGCGGGGTACGTTTATGCCGGATACTTATAAATGGGGATTACTAGCTAGATCTACTGTAAGCCCTTTTCCGTTTCTCAAGAGTGTCAATAGACCGCTGGTCGAAGTGGGCGGGAGTGGTTAGGAGCGATGCTCCTCTAATTAAAAAATATATATATTACTGTTCTTATACTTTTATTTGAAAAAGAAACCATTCCGGAATGGTTTTGTTTTAAAATAAGTGTACGAAGAAGTTGAAACTTGCACTTCAGTGCGCTGCACTGAATATTCCCTTAAACAGAAGGTGTGTTTGTTTGGAGGTTTGGATTGCGTGTGTGAGGCGTGCATGGATAGGGTTTGTGGGGAGCGGGGGCAGGCCAGCAGGGAACATAGTTCCATTATTTATTTTTGTGCACTTCAACCACTGCAATAGACCAGCTGCTCGGCAACCTCTCACACCTTTATATGCCGGATTAAAAAGAGTCGTATATATAGATCCAAAGCAGGCTCATGGGTGAGACAAGTTTCTTGGAGACAGATGATGTCTAGGGCTTCTTAGAACAGCTCAACATCCGCCGGCAAGTGAGAGAATTTTCCGGGTATTCCAGAAGGCAAACACGTTTACTGAAAGAATAAAATCGATGAGAAAGGGCACAAAGAAAGTGAGAAGAGTAATTGTGAGGGACATTTTACCTGGAATGATTTGTTTTGATTACACCAACTGGCGCATACCCCAAATCAATTTTCATTGAGATAAGTCACAGGGGGTGGGGAGTCCTGAAGGCATGCTTGTGGGGAACAAGAAAAACCTTTGTTTTTTTAGGTTGTAGGTCAAAGGAGCAACAACCAAAGGGTCGAATGGTCAAAGGATCGACACCAAAGGACCGAAAACCAAAGTATCGGAAAAAAAAAAAAAATTACATTTTTTTGGGGGGGGGGGGTCCCTCCCCAACCCCCGTTTTTGTGGTAAAAACCACTTTTTTCACTAAACGAAACCCCCCAAAAAATATACAATTTAAAAAAAAAGTGCGATCCCTTGGTTTTCGATCCTTTGGTGTCGATCCTTTGACCATTCGACCCTTTGTATTCGATCCTTTGACCGGACACCCCTTTTTAAGCTTCACGGGAGACACTGAGCATTGAGTTAATCCACAGACTTGGGCAGTTCCCGGAGAAAGACCAACCTGACAACAAATCAGTTATTTTCCTGACCGAAGGGATTTGATTTGCTTTGCTCTTGTAAAATTCCCATGTGTTCGATCTCATTGTACTACATGACAAGGCTCATTGGCAATAGGATGATGATTTAATATTAAACAAATGTCTATTTGCATTCCTGACCTTATCAGCACAACAAAATACTGGTCAGAGAAAGTAGGATGTTAATCAGGATGAGAGGTATGCCAGGGCAGTGCGTGGTAGCAGTCCAGTTATATTGCAAATCATAGTCCTTTGATCAAACTCCATTGATATTTTCAAAGTGTTGTCATAATTAATGGCAATGGGCTGTCACACTATAAATTCGTTGGTAGGTGCTCGTTAACATAAAGCAGCATACCGTCAAAGGAATACGATTTCCTATGTACAGAAAGTACGTTATGACCATATAAGTTGCAACTTTCAAAAATGCAATGAATTTGACATCTACTCACTGGTCCTGAGACAGGGTACAAAGAATGAGAAAACAGCCATCTCTCAGAACTGATACTGGCTTATTGGTGCCAAGGCCAGGAAGGCCCTTTGCCCTACTAACTGATACATTCACGAGTCTTTTAGGTGTAAAAGGGGGCGACTTAAAAATCATGCGCTGAACCCATAAGGATCCTTGGAGTAGAGCAGAGGATTACTAATTGCAGGGCTTTTTGTTCTTGAAGAGGCATGCTTCAGGGCTAGGTAAGAGGCCTTTGAAAAGCACTCACCATTCTTAGGTGTATCGACAGCGGAAGCAGGTGGGGGTCCCTGTGGGACTGACAAGGGAGTGACTACAATCCACAGGGCACTGACAGTCAATCCCTTGTGACTGTCATAAAATGTGCCCTGAATGGCGGTTGAATTTCTGGGGAGTAGGTACGATATCTGTCAGTCAACTGGCAGAGGCTGCTCCAAAATAAGGCTGCCTTTTAATGCTCTTCCTTATTTCGGTGCAACCTCTGCCAGGGGGCATAGAGCCACTCTTTGTCTCTCATTTGGACGTACCAGCCCCCCACACCTCCATTCCTTTACCCCCCTGACCCGCCCACATGCGCCCGAACCCTGGTGCCTTGATACCCACCAACTACTGCCCACTCATCCGACCGTGCACTCCTTTTATTGCAAACCATCCGCTGCACCGCCAATGCGCCCACACTCATACCCTTCCTTTCTTTCTTTCTACACTGATTGCCCTCCCAATCCAAACTTGCTTACCTGTGTCAATGCCACTCCATCCTCTTAGTGTGTGTGCGTTACCCTGTAGGCAGTGTTTCCTATGTGGGCACTTTTTTGTGGGTGGAACAGGATAGGGGGTCCGGAGACCCTACATGCTGGCGATGAATTAGCAGGTATGTGTGCAGCGTCCCTGCAGATTGACTACCTCAAAAATTAATGCAGTGAACAGAAAGGAATAAGGGATACAGAAGGGAAAACATACATGATTAGAGAGCCGGAAACGGGCGGACACTTCAGCAGAAGGTTCACAAAAATGAGAAAACGGCGAAAGAGGAGCTGCATTGTTCTGATGTGCGGTGAGTACCTGATACACCAGTCCATCTTCCTGGTTTACCTGTTGGGATTTTTACTCGGATCCCACAGCATGACTGGCATCCCATCTTTCTGGTTGGGCGTGCCAATCACCACTCTGGTTTCTTCCGGACTCCCAAGAGCAGACACTGGCAAATCCTACTACTGGTGTTGTATTCAGGTTAATGTAGGGTGTATTCTCTTAGCCACTTCCACTTCCTGCTGCAATGGGGCGTAGTACTTGCCCTGATTTCCAGGGTAAACCAGTGGTCTTCACTATGTTGGTGTGAGTGCCGGTGTGAGGTCCTCCATGACATGGGGGGTGAGAAGGCAGAGTGGGAAGCTAAGGAACAATTGGAGCCACTACCACCATGTGGAAACTCCCTGCAGGCTCAGCATCTGCCATCCCAGCAACTCCACTAGCAACAAGGGATCCTGGAATTATCTGCAAAGAAGGGAGGACACTCCACTGGGCAGATGCACCCATTGGACTCCAGAGTGGGGCTTGGACCCCACCACCCCCTGCTAGGGTTTGTGAGTGAATAGTGTGGAGGAGACCTACTAAGTGTGTTAGCTTGTTGGAGTTTTAAGGAATCCTGTCTCTATCCATAAGAGGGAAGACAGGAAAATCAATACGGGAGAAAGACCTTTTCCTTAGCCTCTCTAATGAACAGAAGGCACACTTGCTGAGAGAATCAAGGAGTGTCCCTGTTGGTGAGGATCAGAGACCCAGAACACCCAGATTACATTAGGGACCCAAGTCATTTGAGGGGCTTCAGAAAACTTCAACCTGGAGGGGGAAGAGCACACGAAAGCTCCATTTGGAGAGGATCTTGTAAGATGAAATCTAAGCACCCAAAATATAAGAAGGGCTACCTCCGGCTGCTTCATTTGCCCAGCAAATCGTTGAAAAGAAATTCAAGCCAGCATCCAGGTGCCAGTTGAACAAGCATGTTTCTTTGCAGCGGATTGCCACTTAAACCATTGGGTCCTGCTTTGTACCCACAAACTTCTGACCGAGCCAGCCAAGCAAGCTGTTTCGAGAACATCGCAGCAGAGATGGGGCACCATGAGGTGGTCTTGACGATCTTGAGAAAACCTGTGCAAACCCTTTTTTGCACCATCGGGATCCCAACCAACCCCAATAAGTCACCAAGATCGAAGACACCACCACTGCAACTGGGCACCATCAAGCCCATTGGGTAGTAGCACATTTCAAAAGTAATGCTGAGGAAATAAAGTATTGTTGAGCAGACCCAAGTCATCGAATCACAGCACCAGAAAGATCAGCTTGATGCATTGGAGCCATCAGAGACTGTATATAAAAGACCAGCTGGCAGTCCATGTAATTCCCATAACCCACATTTTTCTGTTAAAGGCTATTTTTCTTTTCTTTTCTTATACTTAAATGACCATTTTTAAATCCCTTGCATTGCAACTCTAAGCTTTAAGATTTAAAACCGTCTGGAGGGGCTTGCCCTGTACTAGGCCTCGACAGGTGAGCTAAAATAAACCTTCCTGGTAGACTTGCCAGAGAGGAATGTAAATGCACCACCGGGGCCAGCCGATGAGGAAAAATGTGGAGGAATATGCCTAGTTCTTTCCTATGCTGCAAGAAAGGGACCAGTAGATGAGTACAATATACAGGATCAAAGGAACCCAGTCCCCTTCCCAGTGTGCTCCCAAGGCACCTGGATGTTCTGCAGGAACTGTGAGATCCTGGCAGACATACTGGTATTAGCATCACTGCAAGATACATGGGCCGCAGGGAAGGCCACAGTCATAGAAACAGGACTAGAACAGCCTTTTCCAAGGTGAGCCTAAACTCTTCAATCAAGTGTATAACTGACTGCTCCCATTTCCCGGTAGTCATAACGAATCTGGAAGAGAAGCAGGAGATGAGCGAGGAATCAGGAAGGCCAGCCCCAATGAGAAATGCAGCGGGTGGCAAACCAAAAAAAAAGCATTCTCAGAAAAAGGAAACTTAACAAATAGATCTGTAAGGTGCAGCAGAAGGGTGCGACTAGGCAGGGACGGGTCTCTAGAACTTTTGGTAAAGAAGCAGTCCATTGGTAGTTCCACAGAAAAGGTAATTCTAAGGTCACCAAGTTTCAAAACCAAGAGTGCAAAGGAGAAGTCCAAGTTCACAATATGCCATGGGAGAACCCAAGACTTGTACAGTGTTGTACAAGTACTTCAAATATCAAAATCACCATCCAAATGCACAGGCCAAGTAGTCATCGCACCAATCAAGACAGATCACATACACGCCACAACAACTAAACAGAGTGAGCTGTGAAGCAAGCACGAGTGCACAACTTACTGCATCCTTTATTTCACGGCTTGTTCCCTGGACCTTCCGTCATTGAGTGCTGCTCCATTTCACTTGATTGCTGCTGGATCATGTGTGCTATCACGTGACCGTGATTTCCATGCATGTGTCCTTGGAAAGTGTAGTCCCCCTCTTGAGACTCTGTGAGGTACCAACGAGTTACAAGGGCACTACGCAGCATTACTGCGTGTAATACTGCCATTTCCCCTTGCATGAGTCTGTTGTTAGTGTTTTAGCATTTATTTTATTTTAGTACAACTTTTGCATTGACTTAAATGCACATTCCTTTGATTCAGTACTTACTTTGCTGTGATGGGTTGGATACTTGCACTGCTGACCTACCTCTCTGTTGAGAATAACCGGCAACAGGATACATAAGGCAAAGGCAGTATACAATCTACTTGCATGTCTCTTTAACCTTTATGAGTTAAACACCACAGAGCCAAGCTGTGGTACAGGTTTGGGTGTAGTGCAGAGACACCTGCGCACCCCTTATCTTTTCCGATCAGTGAAGGATTCTGCCAAACTGCCCTTCTGGAATTCAACCCTATGGGCTGCAGGCTAGTTGAGCTAACTTACCCTCCTGGTGTTCTGTTCTCGCCAAATATCTCCCTTCCAAACTTCCCGGTGATTGCCTACATCTGACTGACATGATTTTAAATGCGCCATAATGTTCTCTCACGTTTCCAGCAAATCTCTCCAAATCGTTACCCAAATCTCCCCAATGTTTCCCGCACATTTCCCTCATATTCTTTGCTCTGGTGATATTGAGTGTGGTTATCAATGAAAAGGCTGTAAGGAGCAGAAAGAAAATAATGCCAGTGTCAAGAAGTTAAAGTGAAACAAAAGACCCCACCACGAATCAGTGAAAGTGCCAGAAGGCACGCTCCCCAACTTGGTAAAGAGGCCTGTCAACAACATGACATGGCCCACCTACTCACTTTAATTCTCTCTTCTAATTTGATTGATATTTCTTCTGAGAGGTCTCACACATTTCCTGGATGTTCTCTCTAAATGAGGCTGAAAACTTCACATTCAGCTTCCTGGCCTTCCAATGGACCAGTTCGCTGCATTGTGGCAATAATGTTTCACTTCTTGGCATATTGTACCACTGTCTCAGGAAGGTTCGTTCTAGAGCCAACGTTCTATTGCAAGCGTCACAGTAGTGCAGCACCAGCACTGTATGTTGTGGTGAATGTAGTGCTATAAAGTGCTTTGTCCTATTCCAGGTCTTCTAGCTGACCATCAAAGTGTGGCAGATATTGTGCGGCAAATTGCCGATTCCAGCTCTCCCGATTATGGAGTGTTGGAGCTATGGCTCCTGGTCTTGCCGAAGAGAACTACAGGGCATTGTTGAGGACAATGTTTTTTGTTGAAGGTTTAGTCTTTTTACCATGAGAATGCCATGTAACACAGATTCATGGAGGCTTCCAGGAGGTAAATGATTTCCCATTCCAGCCCTGAATACCCTCCCATCTGGTCCTAGACACAGATCCCAACATGCATGCCTAACCATACTCGAATTCCCTCGGCCTCACCTACTAGACACATCCCCCATGACTGCATCCCCTATAATGCACCTGGCTCAGTGGGGAGGAGGCTAAACGGCAGATGAACCAGAGGCACCTGCATCCCCCCCCCCACCCCCTGCCCCCAGTCCTACTCATAGCCTAACAACCCACTGATTGGTTAAGGGCTGTAGGATGGACATGATGGAAAACTACAGAAAAGCGGACTCATACAAAAGAGGAAGGGGGTGGGCAGCCACTAGAGGGGGCATGGTGGGTATTATCCTTCTGCCTCCCCACCATGTCACAGCAACTCTTTCATGGAAGAATGCACACTGAACAAAAAATGAAAATGGGCGCACGCTCGGCCGCCATCGTGCAGGCGCTTTTTGGTACGCCAGAGCCATTTGTTATTTTTTCCCTTTTTTTGTCTAATGCATTAGCTGTGGCTGTTTTCTGCCAGAACCGAAAAGTACAACCGTGAATATCAATGCACGGGAAAATTGCAGAACTGCTCAATCCAAAATCTGAAGCTTTAAGTAAGAGAGGAGAAGCAAGCCGTGGTTGATGCCATCACAGCAGGTAAAGTCAGAAAGGTCCAGGTGCATTACAACACTTAAAATGCACCCTATTACTAAAGTATCATGAGCACAGAAATCGCTTTGCCCCTGACCGATCCGCTGCATCACAATGCCTGGGAGAGCTGCCGCGTTACGCTGGAACCAACTTCTAAAAGGACTGCCACCCTGGACTCAACCCTGTGGCTCTGAGTAACCTAGCACAAGGAAGCAGAGGAAATTGCGTTCTTGGGAAGTCCAGAGCAACAGAGAGAGACTGCTAGAACGCCCATTGCATGCCTTCAAGGGAAGACATTGTAGGGAGCAGGACCAACCCAGGGGAAAGAATTAGAAAGACATTCAGTGGGATCTCTCAGGGTTGTCCAACTCTAGGCCTCGAGGGCCAGAGACCTGACAGGTATTCAGGATATCCCTCATTATTATTCATGGGATACATGTGATTATACATGTATGCAAATGTATTCTCATGAATATTAATGAGTAATATCCTGAAAACCCATCAGGATTCCGGCTCTCGAGGCACAGCGTTTGACAGCCCTGTAGATGAACGTTCAAACGTTTTACAGACACAGGAAGCCTGAGAATATTGGCGAAAATATTCCAGCGAGAAACACCTACATCATCGAAAATAAACTGGAGGCAGGAAAAAGCCTGCAATATTTCCTTTGAGACAGAAGGAGCAATTGAAACTTTACTGTAGAATGGTGAAATGCTTCCTAGGGAGAGACAACAAGGAAAGAACACCTCAGGAAGAAGAGAAGTCAATGACCTGCCATAGTTCAGTCATCAAAAGGAATCAACATAGTGATGAAAAAATGCAAATGTCATCAAGTATAGACAATTATAGACAAGTGAAGGAAGATGTCAATACTGAGGAATGTACTTAGGGGCCAGGCGGGGGTTGCATCAAAAAGTGGATTGAAGGCTCTGGCCTTCTGGAAGGTGCCTCTCTCCCGAAAGGTATAGCCTGCAGTGATGACCAGACCACTTCGGACAACTTAATTGTAATTGGTTATTTATAATGTGCTTTATACCGAGAGGTTTCTAAGCGTGGACCCAGGGATCGAACCTGTGTTGCTCCGCGTCGTCTTGCTTCCAAGGCAAGCGCATTCCCCCTGCGCGATCCTCTCGAGACAATTACCTATAATGAGCCTTCAACATTACCTATAATCAGAGGGGAAGTGATTACAACCCTGCATTTCTGGAGAAATAGTGCTAGTCTATCAGGATTAACAGAGGCCGGGTGGGCAAGCCAGAGACCCAATGACCTTGGCATACCTATATTATATCAGTAACAGTGGCCGGAGGTAACTGCTAGGCAACAACAACTGCAGGTGCAGAGTCAAGCGATAGGGACTTGGCCTGTTGACATAGATGCTGACATGCACAGTGAGATGCTAGCCAGGATCCTGTGAGATCCGGACAAGGGCTTTGCAGGTGGAGCACGAAACCTTCCTTATGCAGGAGACTATTATGAAATCTAAATTCACTATGAGATCCTTATAATCTCAGCCCTGTGAGATCCTGGCAGACATACTGGTATTAGCATCACTGCAAGATACATGGGCCGCAGGGAAGGCCACAGTCATAGAAAGAGGACTAGCAGAGGCGGATCTAACGGTCGCCAGGCAGACAGCGACGGGGCCCCTGTCCCAGGCCCCACCCCTTCCTCACAGCAAAAGGCCCTTTCTGTTGTGATGTCACTCCAGTTCGAGTTGAGTCGTGTGTGCGTTTGTTCTACGCTTCTTTCAGTGTCAAAAGTTTAGCCTAAAATTGTGAAAGAAGAGCAGAACTGTTTAGGGTGTGCGTTTGTTATTTTGGGAATGGGGATCAGGCCACCAGGTATGAGTTACATGTTGGCTGTGTTGGAGGCAGGGCAGCAAGCATGGGCCAAGTTTCTTGTCTTAGTCGCTAGCGCCGCGGTTTCCTTCCCTAGGCGCTACCCTACAGTCCGAAGCCGTAAAGGGGACTCAATTTCTTGGTGGGCTTTTCTTCTGAAAAGCAGCATGAGCTGGGGACAGTCATGAATGAGAAAGCCTCACTCCATCCCACTCCCCCATCACGACCTGCACCAGTGAAGGGAAATGCCTGCCTTTGGCTGGATGGAGTGAACACAGGCTGCGGCCCCATACAGTGCCGCCTGCACTGATGTGCGCCCTGAAGTTGGGGGCTGCCCCAAAGGAAGCCCCAGGGCAGGGACCGTCCCTGGCCCGGTAAGGCAGAGACTCACGGCCCGACTCAGAGGGGAATGCATGGACCGCAGCACTGCGTATAGCAGCTGCACGCAGGCTGCCCTCAGGGACCCACCTCGTTACCTCTGTGGCTCTCTAACTGAGTGTGTTTCTCTATCTTTCTTGTCCTGCCCGCCTTCTTCTCCCTTCCCCTCCATCGCCCTATCTCGTTTTTCATCTGTTTCTCTACCATTCTCTTACCTGTGTTCTTCTCTAACCCCATCGCCCTTCCCCCACGACTTCTTCTTCTATCCTATGTTCCATCTTTCTTTCTCTTTACTCACTTTATATAATATTTCTTACTATCTCTCCCTGCCTCCCTGTCTTTACTTATATTTCTTTCTCCTTCATTCTCATCCCTTCATCTCACTTCTCCCTTGGCCCTCTCTGTCTCCCTCGCCCCTCTTTCTCATCGTCCTGCTCTTGTGACCACACTTAACTCCGCCCACCAAAAGCTCCGCCTCCATGACCCGCCCACCTAGGGCCCACACCAGGTGCTCCCCACGGGGCCCTTTGCCTTAAATCTGCCACTGAGGACTAGCACAGCCTTTTCCAAGGTGAGCCTAAACTCTTCAATCAAGTGTATAACTGACTGCTCCCATTTCCCGGTAGTCATAACGAATTCCAGAAAATATAGAAATTAAATCATTTAAAGGGTGAAATGATCAGCATTGATAATGGCCTATGTATGGTTGGTATGTAAGAAAATTTGCCCGTTTGCAAATGGTTAAGATATATGCTCCCTGAATTAGACATCCTAAAAATGTTTGGAAAGGGCAACTACTAAAGCACTTGTCAACTTCTGATGATTTTGTAACGTTTTAAGTGAGGTATAGGCAATGTCAAAGTGCAATGGTGCGTTATGTTATATTATTGAAGCAACTGCATAGCCTCAAAGTGCTTAAAGTTGTCTGGGAGTTCGCAAACGGTCCCTTGAACATGCATGACAAATCGTACATTGCATTGCAGGTGAAGGACATTGCATGACACTGCATTTATGGTTGAAGGCAAATGGCCATTTCTGCCAGAGATGACTAGTACTGTAATGTTAGAGTTTAGCAGTATACTGTGGTGGGTGCAGGGTGCTGTGTGAGCGACTATGAGAATGGATGATGGAATTGGCAAGCAACTCGAAACAATTCCAACATACACTTAAAGAAGATCAAACAGCCTTAATGACATGGTTTGCAAAATAAAATGGCACACGACCACCCACTTCATTGTGCAATTGAAAATAAACATTTCCCAAATGTGTATGCACAACGATTCCGATAGAAATGCCGGCAAAGTGTCCCACTAAGGGTCTCATCAAAAGGCCGGTAAGATAGCTCAGCAGGTTAAGCGCTCTGCAGGTCGCAGGTTCAAATCCCGGCAAGGCCAACTCAGCCTTTCATCCTTCTGAGGTCGATAAATGAGTACCAATTTCGGTTGGCTGATATTGTATGTAAATATGTGCTCTGTAAAAGGATTAAAGCGCTATATAAATAACACATCATCATTATCACAGGTATGGTGGCAAAGGGCAGAAGGGCCGTACTGAAATGCTGCCCATGTCCCCAACCATTCTAATAAACAGGTGTGGGAAAGTTACTCCATGCGGCATTTTGAAAATACAGCCTGCATTATATACGGCACGATTTGGGGTTCAAATTGCTCCTAAAAATGGGAGGTGTCTACACCCAGTGTTCTCTTTTCCTCCCTGTTCTGCAAGGCCCTTTCTCCCGTTAATGGAGGGCTGAGCTCGCGCATCCCTTTTTCTTTGCATAACAAAAGATTGGCGCCCAAAGGGCGTCAGAACGCGCCCCTCGCCGAGGCTCCCATTCTCGGTCACCCCCTTTCTGCAATAGGCCATGCAGAAGACACAGAGAGAGTGGCCACTACTGCCTGGGGAAGCAGCGGGTTGGGGTGCTGCTGTCCCCTATGTATGTCTAGCCGTGGATGCAAATGTACTTTTATATTTCAAAAACAAATTGCACGGAGTATTCCAAACATTCTGAAAGCAGTGTTCCTGACATACAGTAAGTTTGGCATGATTGTGCGCTGCCGCCCACCCCTACCCCACCGCCCCCATAGCAAAGCCACACCCAAGCAGGCTCCTTGGGGTACCGCATGCGGTAATGCCAGATACAGCTGGGTTTAATACCGCAAACTCGTAATGAGGCCCAAAAGTGTTACTCTGTCACCCAAAGAGCAACACCACTCAAAGATGCGCAACAATTAAAAAAGAATTCCGTGCACGTAAGTGATATGCAGTTTTCATGGAAAAAGAACTGCGTAGTAAAGCAGAGCCATAATCTCTAGGTGCTTGGGAAACCTTAGGCGATACAGAACATCATCACGCTTGCATCTCGGTGTTGGGCCAAGTTGCAAGCGGAAGGAAATTGAAAGATCTCAAAATGGAGTTTTGAAATGAAAAGTCCAGTGACATCAATGAAACATTGCACTTTCCATGCTTCAGGACCTCCGGAAGCTTAAGGCCTCCTGGAAAGAGTGAATGAAGGCGCTAGAGAAAATATGCTGCTCTTAGATAGTTGGCAAAGGCACCGAGGCCCTCTGCAGCACTGGTCAGCCAGTTGTTTTTTCACGTGAGCGGAAGCGCCATCACAATGTATCACGTGTCAAAAAAGATTAGGCCGATTCCCAAATGATATTACAAAGGAGTGTGGGAGCCCCTCTATTGGGAGTAGAGGGGCAACCACACTCCTTTATAATGACTCCCAAATGACATTTGAATATAGGGCCATCACAGATGCACACAGTCTAAAGTAAATTCCCACGAGTAATCACACCTTTGTTTATTTATTTATTTAGACATTTATATGCCAAAACCCACAGGTATCTAGGCGCATTAGCTTAAGAGATTGGTTACAGGCATTAAGTTAAAAGTGAAGACGACATTAAATAGTTCCAAAGAAAAGTGCAGTAATGAAATAGGTGGGCACATTCTGAAAGGCAAACCCCATGTTGCAGGGCGGCTGCGTGGCAAGGTGCAGAAAAGTCCACGTGTAAACATTGTGGAAGCCAACTCCATGTTGCAGGGCGGCTGCGTGGCAAGGTGCAGAAAAGTCCACGTGTAAACATTGTGGAAGCCAACCCCATGTTGCAGGGCGGCTGCCTCGCAAGGTGCAGAAAAGTCCATGTGAACACATTGTGGAAGCCAACCCCATGTTGCAGGGCGGCTGCGTCGCAAGGTGCAGAAAAGTCCACGTGTAAACATTGTGGAAGCCAACCCCATGTTGCAGGGCGGCTGCCTCGCAAGGTTGCAGAAAAGTTCATGTGAACACATTGTGGAAGCCAACCCCATGTTGCAGGGCGGCTGCCTCGCAAGGTGCAGAAAAGTCCATGTGAACACATTGTGGAAGCCAACCCCATGTTGCAGGGCGGCTGCCTCGCAAGGTTGCAGAAAAGTTCATGTGAACACATTGTGGAAGCCAACCCCATGTTGCATGGCGGCTGCCTCGCAAGGTGCAGAAAAGTCCATGTGAACACATTGTGGAAGCCAACCCCATGTTGCAGGGCAGCTGTGTCGCAAGGTTGCAGAAAAGTTCATGTGAACACATTGTGGAAGCCAACCCCACGTTGCAGGGCGACTGCGTCGTAAGGTTGCAGAAAAGTCCATGTGTAAACATTGTGGAAGCCAACCCCATGTTGCAGGGCGGCTGCCTCGCAAGGTGCAGAAAAGTCCATGTGAACACATTGTGGAAGCCAACCCCATGTTGCAGGGCGGCTGCCTCGCAAGGTTGCAGAAAAGTTCATGTGAACACATTGTGGAAGCCAACCCCATGTTGCAGGGCGGCTGCCTCGCAAGGTGCAGAAAAGTCCATGTGAACACATTGTGGAAGCCAACCCCATGTTGCAGGGCAGCTGTGTCGCAAGGTTGCAGAAAAGTTCATGTGAACACATTGTGGAAGCCAACCCCATATTGCAGGGCGACTGCGTCGCAAGGTTGCAGAAAAGTTCATGTGTAAACATTGCGGAAGCCAACCCCATATTGCAGGGCGACTGCGTCGTAAGGTTGCAGAAAAGTCCATGTGTAAACATTGTGGAAGCCAACCCCATGTTGCAGGGCCACTGTGTAAACATTGTGGAAGCCAACCCCATGTTGCAGGGCCACTGTGTAAACATTGCGGAAGCCAACCCAATGTTGCAGGGCGGATGCGTGGCAAGGTGCAAGGAAAGGGTCCTGGTACATATGATGCAATAATTAAAAAGGCCCGAAACAGGAAGACTGCAACCCCCCTGAATTGACATATGGAGAGGCAACTGTGGGTGTTATAGTGCAAGACCTCAAGAGAGAGTAATGTGTGCGGGTGAGCTGTTGCAGAAAGCGATCAGGTACATTGGAAGATCCTAAGGTAATAAATAGTAAGGGAGTTGGGAACACAAACATTCAATAGGGATGAGGTTCCTGGTACAGACAAAGAAAATAGGAGACTGCAATAAGTAAATACACAGCATTATATAGTGACAAGAACAAACGTAAGAATCCTCAAGTGTACGGGGGTTCAAAGTATGCACATAAGGGGTGCTGCGCTGTTCATACCTTTAAAAGCCCCCCCAACTCACTACTGGTATGATATAGCAATGTATTCCCCGCCCCCTCCCCCCCACCAAGTCAACAAGGTCCAGGCACAGTCGGGCACAATGTGCATACAGACCTTTTCTGAACCTTCTGTAATGTGTACTCAGCAAGGATAGGAAAAGGCATGAGCCACTGCCATCTCACATCAATTTCTCTAATTTTATTTATATATCTTAAGTTCTTGTATTGAATCCAGACATGAATCAAAAATAACATGAAACAAATGAATTGCTTAAATTCATCAGCAACATTCAAATCCGACATGCCCCTCTTTTCCAGCCTTCCAACCCCCCTATAAAAGGAAGGCTACACAAGGGTGAGTTAAACCTTTATCAGCCTGAGCTTGTGTAAGCACACATCCCATTCCATAAAGTGCCGGTCGAAACTGTTATTACAATGAAATGTTAAAACTATGCACCATCAACAACACTCTGACGCAGCAACCATGCACTAGTGACAGTGCCAAACCTCACCTGGAAACAATGGCATGGGCGAGGTCCTTGTTCTCCCGCTAGCGGACACACTTTGGAACTCTCTAAGCAAATACCTCTTTGCGGAAGACCACCTAACTGTTAGACAACAGCTAAAAACCTATGTTTTAAGCCAACTTCATCATAAGGCCACCACCTAAACACACCCAAACATACAGCTACTAGCCTCAACCTTGACCGACGGAAGGTGCCCCTTTTAAACTATAGAAATTACCCCACCAACAAATCTACTGGCACAGGGTTACTTTTATCAGACTTTGCACAAAGAAAACAGAACTGAATGATTATCCCGGCGAACATCCACCAAACCGGCTATTTACTTCACCAGCAGGCACAGCTGCGGGACGGCCAACCTTTAATAGCATTTCACCACTGTTGGTATCATCACTATTTGCCGATGCAGCTGAAATAACCAACGCCCCTCTAAAATCTCCCATGCCCTTTCAATGCGCCCTAACGGCTGCTAGAGGCCTAGCTAACACTAAAACATTATGGATCTAGAACTAAGCACTCCTCACAAGTCTTATATTACAACCTCACAACACGGAATAACATTAACCATAGCATATTTAGTCTCTGAAATCTTGGGCTCTCCCTTCCAGATTCCATATCCCCACAGGTTTTGCCAAACCCATAGAAGTATATCAACAAACAGGATCCAGGTACTTCCAACCTGTACAAATCAACACTACAGGTTCACAACGGCCTCTCCTGCTATCCCACAAACAATCCTTCCCAGCCCAGCCTTTCTTGCACAGTCATGCTCTACAAGGCTCACAACAAGTGGCAGAAGGGTGGCTCCACAGTCACACTTAATTTATTGACTTTTTCTTCCATCTGTGTTCCTACCATTCCCTGGCCTAGGTTTGCACCAGCAATCCCTAGTCCTGCACCCCTCCAGACCAAATCTCAGAGACCAAGAAGGATGTGGTCGGATCTGATGTGCGTCTCAACAAAACTATCCAGAGATCTTGCACAAAAGTGGCAACATTATTGTGAATGAGTGGATTATGTTTTCCCAGCATAGTTAAACATTTCTGGCAGTAGGCATTAGTACATCTGTGACAGATAGCCCTGACTTTCTTGGAAGACTGTTTTTGACAGCCCTTAGTGCTAAGCCAAACAAAATCATAAGCTGATCACTGGGTAGGCCCTCTACTGCTAAGACTAACTCAATTAAGGAGTTCTTCCCAGCAGATTCCACCTTGGGAATAAATAATCAGCCACTTCCCTGCATTCCCACAAGCATTCCCTCCGAGTTAAATAATACATGTTTACTAATCTGCTTGGGTCTAGGTGCCACCACGGAGAATTTGGAAGTTATGTGCCGTTGCATGTGTAAAGATGTGCTCATGCAAGATTCCTTCACATATTTTGCCAAAATCGTGCCTGGAATGTCCTTTTTCCCAACCCTTCCTAAATCCCTTCATTTACTTACAGTATCTGTACCCCTCCAGCAACCGTAATTCACTGGCAGGGAGAGAGTCTCTGCCAGGGGATTGCGCGCCATTTGTGATTTTGATATCACTTCATAAACTGAGCGGGAAGTCTTAAGATTAAGAATGCATCCGTCAACCACTTATGCTCCATGCAGAAAATATGCCAGCACCTTCACCAGCATAACATTTAGTGGGCAGAGCTGCTGGATTCCGCGTGGAAATCTGCATATTTTTGCACCTGCAAAAACCAGGCGTTATCCAGAGGGAAACATGTAAATGCTGGCCACCAGGTACAAACATGTTGGGTGGCAATAACTATGTTTATCATGAATGGGCGTGTATTTTGTACAGACACAGAATATACACCCAGCTTCTGCACAAGTGCATACTTAAGCACTTCTCTCTATGCAGGAACCATCCAAATGACCACCTTGTTTTTACAATTTTGAGATTCTGCCTTTCTTTGAATCAGCTGAATTCAGGGCTTCTTCAAAGTCGGTAAGATTCATACTAACCTTCTCATTCCAGCGCCATCCAAGAATGGTCCCCTTTTTCTTTTTTTTGAAACATGTTTATTTTCGGTTGACGCACAGGAGAATTATACATTACAGCATATGAACTCTTAGCCATTTATCAAGCCCACTAGTCCCCTTTCTTTAAGCTAGTCCCCCTCCCCTTAACCCTCAGTCAACCTCCAGCTCTCGCTCATCTGCTCGCCACATCATGCCTGTGCTCTCAGCCAATAGAGCGTTTTCCACCAAGCGTGGCTTATATGTTAGCGCCGGATAACTCTGGTCGTAGTCTATCAGCGGAGACCAAATGTTTGTGAAGCGGTGAAGGAGGCCTCTGCTTGCCGCAGTAATTTTCTCTGCTATGAAAATGTCCCATAGTTTCAGCCACCACAGGATCATCAGGGGGCCTTCCGGAGATTTCCAAGTTTGAGCCACTGTGATTTTAGCGGCTAAGAGTAAATGAGTTAGGAGGCCGGCCGTTCTGCCCGGTCTTGGGTATATGTCCGTGATCGGGGCTCCTAATAGGATTGATTCTGGTTCCAGGGGTAATGTTATCTTCGTTATGTCCCCAATGGCCAGGATGCATTGGGACCAGAAGTTTGCGACCACTGAGCATGACCACCACATATGTATGAATGACCCCGGGAGGCCACATTGGCGCCAACATCGTGGGTCTAAAGATTGGTTGATGTGGTGCAGTCGGAGCGGCAGGTAGAACCATCTTAAGAGTCATTTATGAGCGCACTCTCGATTAGTGATGCAATTGGAGGAAGATCGAGTGCGAGGCCAAATGTCTATCCACACCTGGTCTTCTATTGAGTGTCCTAGGTCCGTTTCCCATTGGGCCATGTAGGTTGCTCTGGTGACGAGAGTGTTTGTCTGCAACAGCTTGTAGAACGTTGAAATTCGACCTCGGTGTGGGGGATCAGCAATCGTCAGTTCTGTGGGGTCCAGATCTCGTGTTGCTGCAGAGCGAGTTGATGGATGGGAGCACCAATGGCGTAATTGCGCATACGAGAATCGATCTGTTTCCATTAAGCTAAAGGTGCTCTTGCATTGTTCAAAGGTGAGTGGTCGATCCCCCTCAAAGAGTTGACCTAGGGTTCACTGGGTGGGCTCCTGGCGAAAACGCTGGGTTATGGAATACTGGGGCTGATGGGCTTAAGTCTCTCGGGATACCCCTTTGCTTACGTGTCCATTCCCATGCTTTCAGGGTATGTTTGGTGGAGGATAGAATAGCTGACCATGTTCTCCGTGAGGCGGGGGGAAGATGCAGGAGGAAACAGAGAGGGAGGCGTGAGCGGGATTGTTCAATCTCTGCCCATCGTGGTTGGTTCGAGCTAATAGTCCAAGCTTGAGTGCGGGCTAGCTGTGCCGCTATCTGATATTTCTGGAGATCCGGGACCCCTAGGCCTCCTAGGTTTGAACTGCTCAGCATCGTTCTCAGTGGGATCCTCGATTTTTTACCCTTCCAGATAAAACGCAGAATCTTCCTCTGGAGGTGCTGAAGCGGGGGCTGGGGGTATTATAATCAGCAGGGCTGAGCAAGCATAAAGGAGTCGTGGGAGGAGGTTCATCTTACACGCCGCTATGCGGCCCAACAGCGAGATTTCCTGTTGGAGCCAACGATCTAGTTCTTCCTCCAGGGTCTTGAATAACAGCTGAAAGTTCGTCCGATAGGTGTCCTCTGGACCGGCTGTAATCTTGACTCCCAGGTAGGGTATCGCCTTTTCTGTCAGCTGGATCGAGCAGAGGGTTCTGAAGGACACTATCCTGCGGGTCCAGTCTCATCCCTAGGGTTGAAGACTTCGTGAGGTTTACAGCAAATCCTGAAGCCTTACCGAAGGCATGAATTTCTGCCAGGGAGGACCTCAACGTTTGGGCGGTATCCGTTATGGTTAGCATCACATCATCCGCGTATAATGCTATTTTATGTTGGGAAGGGCCTACTTGGGGGCCTTTGATTCTGGGTTAAGGCAGATTCGTTGGGCCAGGGGTTCCATGATAAGAGCGAAAAGCAGGGGGGATAAGGGGCATCCCTGCCTGGTTCCACATGATAGGGGGATCGGGTTAGATAGGAGCCCATTGACTCGCAGCAAGGTTTTCGGAGATTGATAGTTCGCTAGGACGTATTTCTGGAATGTGGGACTGAAATGGAAGGACTCCAGGGTGAGCCGGAGAAACGGCCAGACCACTTTGTCGAAGGCCTTGGCCGCATCCAGAGCCATAACTGCCAATTTTCGTGAGTCTTGCTGTGTAATTTCAATCAAATTCAGGACCCTGCGTATGTTATCTACTGCAGATCTGTTCATTATAAATCCTGTCTAGTCTGGGTCGATGATGTCTGGGAGTACCTTCGCTAATCGGTTAGCCAGGACTTTCGACTATATGTTAGCATCCAGGTTTCGTAGTGAGATCGGTCTATACGCTGTGACGTCCCTTGGGTCTTTTCTCGGTTTCAAAGCGAGGACAGTAATCGACTCTTGCATTGATGGAGTAATTGTCCCAGGGACAGCAAAAGAGTTAAAGAGCGTGGTCAGAGAGGCTACCAGCTGGGGCCGGAAAATTTTGTAAAAGCGGGTCGAGAATCCGTCTGGGCCCGGAGCCCTTGGTTTGAGACTCTTGAAATGCATTGTCGACCTTCTCACTTGTGATCGGGGTCTCTAGCTCATCCCTGGTGGCGGGGGGGACCTTGGGAAGGGCCGTGACTCGAAGGTAGGATTGTTGGTCTTCAGGGGATCTCGGGGACGCTGTCATTGTGTCCGTGAGATGGGCTGCTGCAATATCCAGTTTGTCTTTCTCCGCAAATTGGACTGTACCTTGAGGATCACAGAGGCCCAGAATAGCGTTCCTCTTCCTGACCTTCGCTAGCTTTTCTACCAGGAATTTGTTAGCCTTATTTCCCTTGGCATAATAGCTTTGTTTAGTCCTTACTAGGATCTGGGCTGTATCTTCCGCATAATGTGCTTCCAGCTTTTTTCGGGCTATCTGCAGGGTCCGGTGGGTTCTAGGCGTCCAGTTCTTCGCTGTACATATTGCTTCCGCTTTCTCCACTTCCTCTTGAAGGACCTGGCGGACTTGCCGTTTCCTCTTATGATAAGCTGCACCTCAAGATTAAGACCCCTCTCACGACTGCTTTCATTGCGTCCCATGTGGTGGCCGGAGAGGTGTCTTCATTTTTATTTTCCTTGAAGAAATCTTTGATGGCTTTCGCTACCACGTCTCTCAGTGACATGTCTCCCAAGATCGGGTTGTACAGCGACCACTTGCGCTTTGGGAGCGGGTCAGGATCGTGAGCTCTTAGCGTCAGGATGATCGGGGCGTGATCCGATAGGATTCTAGGGCCGATGGTTACATCGTCAGTATAGGCCAACGCTTGGGGGGTTGCTAGCAGCAGGTCGATGTGGGAGTAGGTTCGGTGTACACAGGAATAGAATGAATAGTCACGGACATCTGGGTGTATAACTCTCCAAGTGTCCACCACATCCAAAGTTCGGAATAATTTTAGGAGGGCCGTAGCAATGCCATAGTCTTTACGAGTCGGGGGGTGAGATTTATCTTTGATTGGGTTTGGTGCCCCATTGAAGTCCCCTCCTATTATTGTCTGGCCCTCTACAAATTGCAGCAAGGCTTCTTCTAGGGCTGAGTAAAACTATTCCTGTTTTTAGTTCGGGGCGTAGATCGAAACAAGTAAGTACAGTTGGCCAAAGATCCGGCATTTGATCGCCACGAAGCGGCCTTCCGGACAGAACAAGGTGTCTAGGATTTGTGGCCTAAGGTCCCTGGCGAAGAGTATCGCTGTTCCACCTTTCTTGGTGCCATTCAATGCCAGAAACTGCAACGGGAATTGTCTGTCATGGAGCCTAGTGAAATCTGCTGGGATCAGGTGGGTTTCCTGCAGGAATACTACCGAGGCCTCTTCGTACTGCAAACGTCGTAGCATGGATTTCCTCTTCTGTGGCGCGTTTAAGCCTCTGACGTTGATCGTTAGGAACCTTACTTTCCGGTGCGGGTGTGAGCCCTCACGATCTTCCATCAGCTCCTGGGGCGACATCTGAGGGGGCGGGGGGCGGTGGGTATCAGGCATCATCTATGGGCTTGATGAATATGCAGCTCTGCGGTGGTCGAGTTTTATGGGCCCCCCAACGGGAGGGTAAATTTGTCCTTTTGAGGGAGGCCGATTTTTCCTGTTCGCGATTCCCATGGCCAACCGGGCCATCTTTGTCCTCTCAGCCAACCGGGCTGGGACTATCAAACATAACTGAATCTGTATCCAAGGGTAGGATGATGGCATACACCTCGGAGTGGGGGTATAGACCGTTCGGGTCCCGCAGCAACATTATTAGCTTTCTTCACTCAGCGGGTGGGTGATCTTTGAGCTAAGGTCCTCATGTATCTATCTTATTTCCGTCGTCTCTGCGCCTTCGACCAGGCCGGTTGAGCCTGCTTCCAGGGAGGCTGATTTGGGTCATCGGGCGTGGAGGCTGGGCTGCGAGAGGACGAAGTCCTCAGAGAGGCTGGGTGGAGAATAGCTTCAGTGTCTTCCAGGTGACTTATCGAACGCTGGGTAACTTGATAGGTGAATTGGAACGCAGTGGGGAAAATCCATCAGTACCGGATCTTCTGGCTCTGCAGGAAGAGGGCCAGTGGCTTGAGGGCTCTTCTCTTTTGTAGAGTCGACAGGGAGAGGTCCTGCTACATCTGGAGCGGGGTGCTCAGGAAGGAAAGTTCGTCTTTAGTGCGGCTTATTGCTGCGATAGCTTCCTTAGTAGTGTAGAAATTGACCCTAGTTATCACATCTGGCGGGGTGTCCGCATTCACTCCTCGTCGCGGGCATAATCTATGGGTGCGATCAAGGATCAGCTGGGTTGGTTCCATTTGTGGGAGTAGGGCTTGAAAGAAGTTTCCTATGTATTCAGGGAGGTCTTTATCTTGTACTGATGAGGGTACCCCTCGGATGCGAAGATTGTTTCTCCGGGCCCTGTTTTCCAGGTCCTCCTGCTTAAATTCTAGTACTTCACTGCTGTTCTGGAGAGCCTGGATCGCTCGTTGCATCTCTATGAGGGTAGCATCATGACTCTGGGTCAAGTCCTCGACCTCTCCCAGCCGCTGCTCTGCCTCTGTGACTCACTGGTCAGTTTCTTCTAATTACGTGGTGAGCTCAGTCATGCAGGATCTAAATTCTTCTTTGATATCTAGCATTAAGGCCTGTATATCCTCCTTCGTTGCCAGCCTTCCTTGCTCCTCTGGGGACTTCTGTGGGGTGAGTTTCGGAGGGTCCGGTTTCTTAGATTTGTCTGCCGCTAACAGCATAGTGGAGATATCAGAGTGCTTGCTTCCCTTGACGGCCTTCGTCATCGTGGCTACCTCAATGTTTTATCTTGGGCATCAGGAAGAGGGGCCTTCAACAGGCCAATCTGTCAGCTCCCCGCCAGCTATGGGTCTGGTAACTAGTAGTGAGAAGCGCCTCAACGTCGGTCGGCGGATGCCTCTCCGGGCGGGATCCTCTGTGATGTTTGCCTGGCCTTGGCGGAAAAAGGAAAGCTCAGTGTCTATAGGTGGGGTTTAGCTTCTGTGCCTGGAGAGGAGAAGAGTGGGCCGGGGCGCCCCAGGAAGTTGTTGGGCTGAGAGGCCAAATCCGAGTACCAAGTAATGAGTTCAGGAGGCCAAAGGGCTGGAATACCTCAGGCACGCTCCGAGATGGGTGACGGGTTGTCCCAGTCACCTTACTCCGCTGGGATCTCACTGAGAGGGGGGTCCAGGCAGCTGTTATCAATGGGGTTGCTGGAGAAGCAGGGCCAGCAAGGCCTACGCGGGCTCTTCCACACCACAATTATGTTCCGTCAATTGAGTTATGGCTCCACGCCCCAGGAGTCACCCAAACCGTAGGTTCCGCTGGAGTGGAGGCCCCCGAGGCGGCCGCCGACCGCAGGCACAGCGACCGTAGCTGATGGTAAGGGGGGAGGATCAGGGCCTCACCAGAGGCGAATTACTGTTCGACTCTACGGCTCTCCCAGGGCGGATCTTCCCTTGAGCGTCATGCTGGTGCCGTCTCCTCCGGCTCCGGAGCTTCAACTTCCCCCTCAGCCGAGCTCCGCAGGTGGTGCAGATCTATGGCGCCTCACGGCCTCGCTGGTGTCAGGCGAGAGGGAGGCAAGGAGGCAGGTCTCCACAAACCGATTCAGCGGTTGTCCACGCTGCTACGATGGAATCACTGCCCGAACCGGGCCCTCAGGAGGCGGGCGTGGGGGCCATCCCAGCCAGGTCTCCACCCAGCCCGCACCAGGAGCTCACGGGCTTCGCCAGATCCGCCTAAGGCGCGGGCTGCATTTCGCTATGGAGGAGTCCGCCGGGACCTCGGCGCAACGTTTGCCAGTTCCGTTCGGAGCTGTGGAGGCCCTGCGCATGGGAACGCGGGGGCGCCATCTTCTTTGGACTCGCAGCTTCACTCCCTTCCACGGTAGGCCCAGCGGAAGTCGAGGCCCATTGTTCTCACTTGTGTCGGGAGAGGGAGATTGGGGGAAGCCGCTGGTTCGTCGGACTGCCGACTCTCTTTCGAAGTCAGCAGGGATTGTTAGGTCAGCATTTTCTGCTTTGATTTCTCTGTTAGACTGCGCCGCAGTCGCCATTCTCGCTGTCGGACAGGGGTCGCCTCTCCCGGCGGCCATCTTGGAAGTGGCGCCTCGGGCCAGGGGGGGGAGAGCACTAACCTGGCCTGTTTCGAGGTTCCCAGGGGGATTAGGAGCACCGCGAGACCATCGTGGGTGCCTCAGCCTTCAACGATGCCATAGATGAGGGAATTATCGCTGGATGCCCGGCGAAATGGTCAGCTTGTAGTCGGATGCCGCGGGTCCCGAACAGAGGCCATTAAAGGAACAGCCTCATGGCTGGCGCTCCAGGCCACCTGGTCCCCTTTTTCTAAAATGAAGCAATATCATTGCCTCATCCCCTCATTTCTCCTCTTAGGTCCGCCAGAGTCTTGGATGTTTCCCCTTTAATAAGATGGTGAACTCTCCGACCATTTGTCAATATATTTTGAATATGGTTGACCAAACTTAAATGGTGACCCCACATAGCAAGCTCATCAGTATTTCCAAGTAAATAACCCCCTTATTATAGTATGCTTCCAAGCATCCCAAATTATCCCTAAAACTGAATGCTGAAGGATGTGTCTCAGGAACTTCTTGCTAGATACCCATAATAGCTTTGGTACCTTGAAAGTGAAAGTACAACATTCCTTTCGATATGTCCCTCATAATTCATCCAGTGATGATCAACAAGCATCCTTAGTTGGAGCCATTTTTCTCCTCTCTTGAGGCAAGAAAGACCAGTCACCACCACCACCACCACCACCACCACCAACCCCCAGCCCAGCTCCCTGCCCAATCTCCATAAGTGAGAATTCCTGATCTCTAGAGAAATGTGTTCCTTTGACACCCAGGACTGACAGCGGTGATTTATTAAACTCTCACCTCTGTAATGAATTCCTAGTGTTGGAGTCAAGTCTATGGATGTTAAGCAAACCAATCCTGGCTTCCAGCATGGCAAACGCAAGTTAATCTCTCAGGCTCATTACAAGTCCCCCGGTCTCTGGACGGTAATTCCAGCTGGATACTGCGGGACTATCGTACTGTCTCCATCGCCCAATATCCCAGTATTACCAGGATATTACAGGTGGCAGGGACGCCAGGAAATTCCCATTCCAATGGAGTCCCACAGGACTCCATAGGATGGGGATTCCGCAATCACTGGCAAGGGTAATATCGGGGCCAGTGATTGCTGCAATTGGCTGCCGGTAGGGGCCTGAACTACTGGCAGGACAGGCCAGCCGGTAGATCACAGCTACAACCAGCAGATTTGGAGTTTGCCGGTATGGAAAGATGCAGGTACACGTTGTTACCGGCACCTTATTTCTAGACCCGCAAACTCATAATGAGCCCCTCTGTCTAGAGAAGCTAGTTGACTAACATTCATCATTACAAAGTGTTCTTGGCTTACCAACCTCCTTCTTACACAATGTCACAGGGCTGAAAACAGGAAACACAAGGGCATGGAAAGACAATGGACCCACATATCCCTGTCTGTCTATCCCTCCAACCACCCATTCCCACAAAGCAAACATTCATTCCTCAACGTATGATAATATCTGAGGAGGTCACTCCCCAACTTATTACCCTCTAGGGACCACATCACCAGCAAAGCTTGTCCATGGCAGTGTAGCCCCACCCACAGTGTTCCCTTGTAACGTAGTCTCTTTTCTTTATATCCTTACATAAATCGTCCATGTTCATGTCCAAGAATGTAGCCTTCCCCTTAATGCTTTTTGTTTCATAAGCATTACATGCCATCTCTTCTCCCTCATCTCAAAGCACTCAACACATTTTAAGAAAAGTAAAGTTGCTTTTGATCACAGCTCATGTGCCATTAAACATCCAATTAAACATTTTGCATAGATGTGTCAGTGAGTACCCAACATCTGGCACTAACCATCAATGCATCTTCATATCATACTTCATCATCCCTTCCTTCGCCTACCTGTTTGCCCCTTTATTTCCCCCTTCATTTCTTCTTTCTTGTCTTTTTTTCTCTTCTCTTTTGGACTGAGACCCTGCCCCTCCCCAATGTCGCTCATGTACCTAATTCCAAGGGTGTTTTTGGGGGAATGGGGTATTTACCCTCTGGACCTTGCTTGTACCCACCATGTTCCTTCTTTTTGGCTTCACCTCGCTTAACCTCCACTCAGCCCCCTCATGATCCTCTCACTGACATCTTGGGCAGGACAGCTGGTATTTCTCCCAATGAAACATCAAGCGAAACAGGGTCTACTTATCTTTTTCCTCCAGAACCATTGCACCGGCACTCCAGATTGCCTCCTTTTTAAAGCCCCAGAAAACAGGGTTTGCAACATCCTTATTTTCTTTTTCCTAAATGAAAATCTATTTACCTCCCAGTTTATTCCAGATTTCTGCATTGTCATTGTGCTAGAAGGACCTCCACCCACACCAGCCTTTGGGTGGGCCTTTTCCGTTAGGACTTTCAGCCCTTCTCCCTCCTTGAATATATGATTAACTGTGCCCTGGACCTCTCGCTAAATGTCTCCCTGTGTTTCTCCTTCATTTTGTAGGGTCCTGAAAAAGCTCAGATAACAAACCCACATCCCTGTTTTCGGTGTCGCCTAGTTTCATGGACATTTTGATCTCTTTTTAACTCCAATATGTGAATATTCTTCTGAGTTTCAAGGAAGTACCCCAAGAACTGGTTAACTTTGAGGCCAAAGACACTCTCTTCTTTTCTTCCAATCACAGAGATCTTCAAAGACCACCTTTGGTGTGCTCAGACCCCTGTCCTTTTAAGGTAAGCTATTCTTTGCTAGTCTTCTCCACCAAAAGATTGTGTTCAAGTCATCCACAAGCCACCTTGTTGTAAAACTACAACTAATATAGCGGGAGGACAACATGATTCACTCACATATAGCGCCACGCACCACTTTATTTGCATTTTTCCTTATGCAACCATGAAAGAGCAACATTATCCAGTGCCAATAGACGGGTCACACATGCTCAAAGAACATTTTTTTAATTGTATTTGGTTTTATTAAACCTTTACAAAATTATTTACAGTAAAAACAAAACAAGAAAAAATTACTTTCCTAACATATTTACATCATTTGCCACATGTTCAAACAGGGAGGCAAGTCAGTCAAATCACCTAAGGAACAAAAGGAAAGGAAAAAAAAATAAAAAGAAACATAAAACCATGAATCGGTATAGGAATCCACTTTGGGGAATAGTAACAGATTAATCAATAAAAAATGTATTCACAGACTTCAAGTTCATGTTAACCTCCCAATTAAGGTTCACAGATGATGTATAAGTAAGAAGAACGCAAAACTAAACAAAAGACTTAGATAAAAGAGCATACTACTATCGGACAAACGTTCCCTTAACTATCTGGGGCAATCTAGTCGGAGGCCCGTAAGGTAGCCGGAAAGAGCCAAACCTTCTCGTGTATTTTCTATGCATAAACAGCTTTGCCAGACTAGACCAATGGATTGACCAGAATATAAAACTTTCAATAGGCCTAAGGAAGAGTGTTTTAGATTGTTCAATTGTGGACAATGTAGGATAAGATGTTTAGCCATTTCATATTCTAAATGGCAGAATCTACATAGGCTGTCCTGCAAGTTAATTTGATTTCTTCTCAGCTGAATGTCAAAAGTGGGAAGAATATTTCATCGAAACCTTAACAAAATGGCACAATGAATTATATTGGGAAAGAGAGTAAGAATTATGGAGAGGGGTCCTCTTTTCTTATGTTCGTGAGATAGGTGGCTCATTGATTTATAAGAATGGAAGGTGTCTAACTTAAGGACCCAATCAGTATCTAGCAACTTCTTTTTAGTTTGCATCAGATTGAAGATTACATTTTCGAAATTTAAATTAATATTGAGGAGAATCTTCTCACAAGAGTTGCTAAATTTTAGTAGGAAGCCAGGGGAGTTTATAATATTCCCCACCAGCTCATATATGGTACTTACTGAAGGAGCCTTGGTTTTAGCATATAACATCAGCATTCTCCTTTGGACGCGGGCCCATAATGAAGTATACCCCAAATCATACCGAATTGCGGTTATGGGGACCGCGTTAGGAAGACCAAGGATCCGTCTCCAGATTCCACCCTCTATTATGTTCAATTTATGCATTATTAGCTCAGCGCACAGTTCCAAGCTTTCCTTAAAAAAAAAAGAAGAATATCCCATGGAAAATCTCCCATATTTGCAGTCAATTTTCAAGATCTGATTGTCCAATACTTTTGCTTTATGTGTGAGAGTATCCAGCTGGCCCTTGGAACCCCTGTACGCACCAACATAATAGCCCAATTAGATTAAACTACAGGAAATACCCATCCTGGACCCCTCCAGGTTCCAAGAATGCTGAGGGTTCTTATACTCACCCTTAGCAAATGCAAGAATTTTGGTCTTGCTTGGATTTATGACCATGCCATTGTATTTAGCATAAATTGCGAAGGAATTGAGGAGACGTTGGAGCCCCACCTTAGTGGAGTTGAACAACAAAAAGCCTCCGGCATAAGCCAACCAGACGACTTTACCAAGGCCCACTCTTGCGCCTAGCAGCCCCTCCTTGTGCAAGCACTCAGCAACGTCAGACAGGTACTGGTTAAAAATCCAGGGAGCCAGGACGCAACCCTGTCTCACCCGGCTGTGCGTAAGTATATTAGCTGACATATATCCCTTCTGATTTAGGCGAACTTGTATGCCAGCATTCTTGTACACTCCTTCAAGCAGGCTTAATAGGCCCCTTGGTAGACCCCACAAAGCTAACTTATGCCACAGTTTATGATGGTCAACGCAGTCAAAAGCTGCTGTGCCATAAAAGTATGACCCTTCTCCCTGCTCCAAACAGCATCCTGAATGCATTTTACTGCAATGCCATTGATGTTAGTGGAGTGGCCCTTATGGAAGCCTGTCTGAAAGATGCTTAGCGGATGGAATCTTTTTTCCCAGTCTTCAAGATGTGATAGAATTAGAGCAGAGAAGATTTTACAGTCTGCATCGATCAGGGTAATAGGCCGATAGTTCTTAGGGTCTCACCTACTGCCGCACTTGAAGAGTGGGATGACATGGGCAGTTGACCAAGATTGCAGACAGATCCCTGTCTTTAATATGTCCTTGAATTCATAATACAAGAGATTGGCCCAGAGGTTAGGATCTGATTTGAAGGTATTGTTGGTTAACAAGTTCGGTCCCGGAGCATGAAACCTTTTGCATTTCGAGATTAACCCCAACACTGTGTCAATCTCAAAAGATGGCTCGCATTTCGCCCCAGTACCAAGGTCAGGGATGTCTTCAAGCTCCCCACCCATCTGTGTCAATTTAGACCCAAATCTACTCCCATAGAATTCCATCCATTCCTGTTCGGCGATCGGGTTTAATTGAGAAATGGCCTGATTCATATCTTGGCCACTCACAATAGACCAGAATGCCCCACCATTAGACCTGATTAGAATCTGCAGCATGAGTTCAGCATCTTGTTGAAGGAAGCAATGTTTTAGGGGTTTACTTACATTTTTATATTTTTGCTTAATTGATCTAATACCATTAGATTGCACTTCCTCAACAAGATTTAAGGTCTTAAGTGACGTGATCTCCTTTCTCATAGATGTTTTGGCCTGGGCCAATTCATGATTATAGCAATGAGTATGCCGTGGGAGAGGCGCCGCTCTGGTTGGATTTTGTCCTATGTCCCTAACCAGAGCACTAACAAGGGACATGACCCCAAATGTGTTGAAGGTATCCAGCTTTCATTCCATAGTGATAAAAGTATGAGGTGTGTAGTAAACCTGCGCAAAGGACACTATGTTCTAATATTCAAGTATTAGAAATAGTTGAATCGCTACAATATCTTAGAGTATTCAAAAACAGCCATCCATATGTGTGAATGGAGATTTATTGTGATCACAGCCGACACGTGTTTCGACCATTCGGACGTCCTCAAGGCAAAACCGATAGGGACAAGGCCCTTAAGGCATGAATTCCGACACTTGCAAAATTGTGCATGTGCCCTTTCCTTGAAAGTACTTATTTAGTACTCAATGAATGCCCCAAATGTGACGGAGAAACAATATATTAGTTCATTCTGACCTGGTGGGATTAACACCACCCGCCTGCAGGCAGACATGGAAACACCGGCTCTGTCATAGACGGAACCAGTGTTTCCATGGTCCCCAACCCCATGGAGTCCTATAGGACTCCATGGGAATGGGGATTTACAGAATTCCGCCTCCGGAATTACCGGGTCACCGGAGTTGTAATGCCCTGGTGATTCTGGCAATCACGGAGGTGGAATGGTATTACGGGTCCGGCGGCAGCCTGCCGGTTTTTCCGGCACGGCTACCGCCGGACTCGTAATGAGGCCCATCCACTTTATGAGCAACACTGATGGACACTGCCCATACTTATGAAGGGACTATCAACGTTGCAGAAAATGGTGGGTTTTAAAATCATTCCGGAACTGTTGGGAGACATAGCTTTTGTGCAACAAAATGTTCTATTCATGTAAGTACCTACCACAAAGTAAGTAGCGGTACACATTACTAACCCCAGTGATGAATCCTGCGGAGTCCTCACAAAGACCCTACCTAAAATCTCCTCCCAGGTGGCCTGGGGATGGCCACCGCTACCTGATCCTGACCCTGGGGGGGGGGGGTAGTAGCCTGGAGGATCACCTGGGAGGAGAAGGGCCCCAGGGGAACAGGAGAACTCTGTTGGGAGGGATGCAGTATTTATCTTCCTCACAGGAGGAAGTGTCAGTAATGCCAGAATATGTAATGGCTTGTTGTCAGAGAGAGCTTTTCTTTCCCAAAGCTAAGTATCCTGAGAGTGGCAGAAACTGTCATGACCAATCATTTATTGGGAGAAAAAATCCCCCTCCTAAAATCATTTAAATGTATGGAGATGGAAATTCCTATGATCAATAGGGGAATGTTCTAGCTGAGTCTTCAAACATTAACATCTCAGATTATGAACATTCTAATTCCACTGTAAAACCAAACCACTCATCAAATCCTTATAATACTCCTTTATAAAGTGTAAGTAAGGATAGAAATGAAGTTGATAACCAAACTCCCATTAAAAGAAGAAATGGAACATTGGGGACTTAAAGTCCCACAATGCCCAAATTACTGGGACAAAGAAGAAGGAGGGGGAGGCATTGGACTGCAAGTCGCAGCCTAATAGGTTTAATGACACGCACCTATGTTAATGTTAATGTTAAAGGACATTTCTACTGCGCACTATCACCACCGTAGTGGTCCCTTGGCGCTCTGGCGGCTCTGAAAAGGGAGAGGGGGGTTGAGTTAGTGGGAGGAAGCAGGAAAAATGCAGGAGAGCAGTGATGTGCTGTGCTGTTGGCGGCCTCAGCCCAGTGGGTCTGTTGGCTGGGCCTGGGGTGTTTGCGGCCGGTAGTCGTCGTGTACTGTTGTGCAAGGCTATGTGTGTTTTTGTTTTGTTGTCGCAATGTAGTGAAGTTTGTGCGGTTTGTTGTGCTGTAGGTTTTGGTTGTGTTTGGTTTGGAGTTTGAGAGGTGTATGCAGAAAGGGAAGTTGTTAGTAGGGTTGGTTAGTTTGCATCTCTATCCTGAATTGAAGCGCTCGGCTTGCGTAGTCTCCCCTGTTGCGGCTCTGTCCTGATCTCGGTCTGTCTGGCCTACAGGTTCCTTACTCCTCTGGCCCCCACCTCTAACAGTAGCTATGGGTGACAGAGGCATAAAAGGACCCCAGGTGCAGGCCATAGAGAGCAGTAGTGGGAGGCGGAGTGATTGCAGTAACTTCAAATTTCAGTTGCAGCTGATGGAGAGCAGAGATGCTGGAGGCACTGTCGTTTGCCGAACGGATGCCGGTTCTCAGAGGGTCTCTACCTTCAGAGACCTTCATTGCAGAGGTTGCACAGTGGGAAGCATTGTTCCTTAAAGCTTTCCCACAGAAGACCGTAACTGCAGAGGTTGTGCAGTGGGAAGTGGGAAGTTTAGAAGCTTTCCCCTCATGTGAGGAACCAACAATATTCTGCAAGCATAACTTGCATGTCAGCAAACTGCATGCCTTCGACAAATAAAGGCTATAAGCAAGTCACCGTATCACAAAGGATCTTCATTGGTGTTTGTAGGTTAGTGAAGTGTCCTCATCCTTTTCTTTGGAGAATGCCAGCCACCAGGAACTGGGGCCTGAGCTGGTCCGGCTGTTAGCTGATGTGCCTCCCAGAGGGTGTACGAGGAGGGATCCCTTCGGCTTGATGTGATGATGTGATAATCCATATGCAAAACTACACCTCATAAAATGCCTTGTAATGTGCCCCAGACACTAGAGCTACAGTCAAAGCATTGTGAAAGCAGAAGTCCTGAGGCACAAACCAGTACCAGAACTTTCCCTGCAGGAAATCAAGCGAGGGAATGCATATGTAATCAGTGCGTCAACGCACCCTGCACTTCCCGATCCTCGGCAGAGCTGGGGCAATGCAGAACACAGCGGAACCACTCATAGCATAGAACTAAGTTCCATTACTGTGCTGCATGCCTTGAACGCCTTTGAAATCTCGCTGGCCCTCATTAGTCACTATCAGACAATTAACCAATGTGAAAACTAGCCAATAATAGCATAGGGAGGGAGATCAAGGATTCCCCAGGGACCAACAAATCAAATGTAACAATTCCAAAAAAGCTGAGGAATAACCTATAAGGAACAATATAAGAAGCTAAGGGCCTCATTACGAGTCAGGTGGTAGCCATGCCGGTAAAACCGGCAGGCTGCCGCAGGACTCGTGAATTTTTCCAACGCCTGGCTTCCCGGAATAACCGGAGGATTACGGCCCCAGCGTACGGGGAAGTCAGGCACCGGAAAAATGTAAATCCCCATTCACATTGAGTCCGATAGGGAATGGGGATGCCGGAAGCACCGCTACTGTTAATAACGGTGCCGGTGCTTCCGTGAAAGCCTGCGAGCGGGTGCCGTCCCGCCCATCCGGTCAGGCCTGGCAGGCGGGACGGCAGCCACTTGCAGACTCGTAGTGTGCCGGTCCGCTAACAACAGTGCCGGTAGGCTTACCGGCACCGCTGTTACCGGACCGGCACACTTGTGATGAGGCCAAAGACTCAGTCCAGGGAATATAAGACTCAGTCCAGGGAATGTAAAGGGCCTGGACAAATGTAGTGAGGGAACCCTTGAGGGCGCAGACAGATCTACTCATGCTTCTTTGGCACAAGGCGCGATCCCTGCAGGAAGGAACCAGGAGAGGATTACTTCCTGGAAGAAGGCTGTGATGATCTGGAGGAAGCTTGCAGAATCTAGACTGGAATCAGTCGATATCTGCAGGCCCTGGAAGGAGACAGGGCCTCCCAAACCTTGAGGGAATTGGGAGTCCAAAGCCTGAGACTATCCATCAGCGATCCTGTAGTAGAAGGGAGAAGGAGCTACCCTATGGCCTCCCACTTTCGCTCTCTCTCTCTCTCTCTCTCTCTCTCACACAATCACTCGTGCCCACACACACCCTCGCTGACACCTACTCTCACCCTTACCTTCCCCCTTTTTATTCTCCCTCCAAAACACCCTTCCGTCATACTCTCATTCACTCACTCCACTTGCACCTCACCCACACACCTTGTTACTTTCTTCTGCACCTGCTGGTTGTTTATAGCCCAGCCCTTTATGTCAGGAGCTCCCTTTGCCTCCCCCATTGGCTCTCTTAGCCAGATGCCTCCCATTGCAAATCTCTACCTGAGCCACTCCCCGGGGTGCCAGGACTTCCCCTGGAGAAGCCTCTAGGCCCGCCCCCTTTTCAGTCAATTCCCATTCATGGCAGCCCTGTGCTCAGACTGATCATTTTCACTCTGGGATTCTCTCGAATCCTTGGAGAATCTTGTTTCAAACAGGGTTTTGGAGGGTTACCTGGGTCACTCCATTCACCTGCAGTCTCGTTTGCGTCTGCGCTCTTCTGCTGCTGCCCGACATTTCCTCTAGGGTGTATCTGGGGTTTGTGAGGCAGGTGTTGAGTGTCCCATAATCTTACGAAGGGTAAATCACTGTCCAGTCCCATTTAGATCACGTCTCCATTCCTCTTTCTCTGGGACGTGTTTTTTTGGTTCAGCCCGGTGCATTCATGTGGTACTAGTTTGAATTTTTCTCCAAGTTGTATTTTTGTCCCCAGATCGGTCATTCCTGTCATGATTCCAAGGGCTCGGGTGCTTGCACAACTACGTGTTTTCTGAAAAAGAAGAAAAAGAGTCTTGCACAGAACAGAGGCTAGCAGATTTTGGGACAGGGACACTGGTGCCAATAGCCCTGCATATGTTGAGGCAGTCTAGGGAGCTGGGCCTAGGGTCTCTTGTTAGGCGATCCTCTACACACCAGGCCACGACACATCAGAACACTGCTCACATTCCCACAACACCTCCTCCCAAGCTTCGAGGCTCAAGTGATTCGGTGAAACCACAGAACCGAAAACCTCGTACCAGTGTACGGGCTCGATTGCAACCCTTTCTGCATTGGCAACTGCCTTGGAGAACGTATAGCAGAAAGGGCGGCCTTACGTCTTCACGCCGGTCACGTGATCGTTCCCCATGTGATCTTGGTGGACGTCACATGACCCAGGGGCGATCAGTATAAAGGTCTGAGAGACAGAACGCTCATTGCTTCTCAGCTGGCTTCGGACCCTGTTTGGCGTTGCAACTTGCTCCTTGTTACCTTGATCACGGAACTCTATCTCGGACTCCCTTGGACACCCCTTGGTACTTTTGCTTGGAACTGTTTACCTGTTGCCGGATATTTGGACTGCACCTCGACTTGTCTTTGGATCATCCCTTGGTACCCTGCTGGTCTCCTACGCCTTTTCCCTACTGGGGATTCAAGTCAAGCCCTGACTCCCACAGGTGGCTACTCCTCATCCACGCTAACCTGCGGTTCTACCATTCCAGGGACCGCCGCATCTAATGAGCCTCGAACCTCCCTACTAGGTTACCTGGGTCTCCCTTACACCAGATAGGTAAGACACTTTAGATTACTTTATTTACCTGCCTGTATTGTGATTGCCTGGTGCTTAACCTCCTTCCTTCTTGACAGCAGCATCAGTGTTCCAGAGGCTCTGTGGATCTGGGAAGACATCTCTCACCTGTGGCCTCAAGGGTCGCACAGCGGGTTTCTATTTTCGTTCCCCTGTGCGTCACTTGGGGACGGAGGTCTCATCGGTCTACACGACACTCAAGTCAGAACAGACTGAGAAGCCGTATAGTCGTGTTAGACGATGCAGGGATCCACGGACGAACCCATAACTGCTTTAGTTCAGGCAATTACAATACTAAGGGCAGACATGGCCGCCGCGAACACAGTGATCCACCAAAGGCTGGATACCATACAGAGCGTTCAGCATTCACTTCCTGCAGACCCGGAGTTTGGAGAGGGCAGCTCCTCCCCTACACCGCCAGTCCCGACTCCAATAGTCCTCCCAACTCCTTCCCCCCTGGCTGCTCCTGAACGTTACCAGGGTGATCCCAAGACATTCAGAACCTTTGTTAACCAGTGCAAGTTACATTTCTTATGCAGGCCTTTGGCTTTTCCCACGTCCACTGCTAAGGCCGCCTTTGCCCTTTCCCATTTAGCTAGAACAGCTGCCGCTTGGGCTAATCCCCTGTAAGAAAACAATAGCCCGGTTCTTTACGACTTTGATTTGTTGGTCCTAGAAATGTCCCGAGTATTCGATACTCGACACAAGGCACAGTCTAGGGATTTGGAGTTGTTGGAATTGACTCAGGGCAAAAGAACGCTGATAGATTACATCACCAGGTTTAATCAGCTAGTTGCGGAAACATCATGGCCAGAGAATAAGCGGGCGGTGGTCTTTTATAGGGGATTGAGTAACACCATGAAAGACGCTTTAGCAGTGATCCCTTCTATGCCTACCCAGTACCAGGAATTGGTTGACCTCGTCCTGCAGGTAGATGCACGCCGAGCGGAGCGTAGAGCTGAATCAGGGGCCTCCTCCTCTCCTCCTCTTGTTAATACTCCCGTTTCTGTTACTGTAGAACCTATGCAAGTGGGAGGGGTACGCAGTCCTATTACAACATCTGAGAGGGAACGAAGAAGGGTTGATAATGCGTGCTTTTACTGTGGCACCACTGGACATTTCGTGAAAGAGTGTCCTCGACGTCCCAAGAAGAGTCAGGTTTTTCGGATGGCTCGACCTTAGAACCGGAGACCAGGTCGAGTGTTCCATCATCTTCTCCGGGAACCCCTCTTACCTTTGCTCGTGTTCGACCTATCTCCGTAAAGGCTACTCTATGTCCCTCTACTGGCCTTCTACATGTAGTCAATATCATTATTGATTCTGGTGCCACTGGTAATTACATGGATATTGATTTGGCCCATTCCCTCAATCTACCTTTAGTGGTAAAAACACGACCGGAACCTGTCCAAGCCGTAGACGGCTCTGCATTGATTTCTGGTCCTGTTAGACATCAAACTGCACCCCTCTTGTTGAACATACAGGACATACACACAGAAACCTTAAGTTTTGATTTGATCACCGCACCTCAATTCGGTATCATACTAGGGATTCCCTGGTTACGTGAACATAATCCATTGATCAATTGGCAAGCAGGCACTGTACTCTTTGAGTCCGATATTTGTCAGAATTATTGTCTCCCGATCCATCAAGCCCCTGACACACCCTCTCGGGTCTTGGGAGCCCTAGCACAACTCACACTGACGGTTGACGATCCAGAAGTCATACAGTCCCATACTGTTGGGGGGTTGGTGTCTGGGATCCCGCCAGAATATCTGGCTTTCGAATCTGTTTTCGATCGAGGCTCGTCTGAGGTACTTCCTCCACATAGACCTTATGACTGCCCAATCGAATTGCTTCCTGATTCCACCGTTCCTTCGGGCAGGATCTACTCTCTGTCTCCTTCGGAGGAACTGGTGTTAAAAGAATACGTACAGAACGCCCTGCGTTTAGGACACATCCGCCCCTCCACTTCACCAGCGGCAAGTCCTATCTTCTTTGTACCCAAGAAGGAGGGGGACTTACGTCCTTGTGTGGATTATCGGCGTCTTAACGCGATCACCAAGAAGGATAGATATCCCATCCCGTTAATCACTCCACTCTTAGATCATTTGACACATACTTCCATTTTTACCAAACTCGATCTACGCGGCGCATACAATTTGGTACGCGTTCGCGAGGGAGACGAGTGGAAAACTGCTTTCTGTACTCGTTACGGATTGTACGAATATCTTGTCATGCCCTTTGGCTTATATAACGCCCCGGCCACGTTCCAACGGTTCATGAATGACATTTTCAGGGATATTCTGGATGTGTACATGGTTGTGTATTTGGACGACATCCTGATCTTCTCTCGTGATCTGGAAGACCATGTAAAACACGTCCGAGAAGTATTAACCCGTTTAAGTAAACATTCCTTATTTGCCAAACCCGAGAAATGTCAGTTCCATAAGACCTCTGTTGAGTTTTTGGGTTTCCACATCACCCCTGGGGCGTTATCCATGAACGAGTCTAAGGTCAAAGCAGTCTTAGATTGGCCAGTACCTCAAACACTCAAGTCCTTGCAGGCCTTTTTAGGATTCGCCAACTTCTATAGGCGTTTCATCTCTTCCTTTTCCACGATTGTAGCCCCACTCACGGCCCTGACTAGTCCTCGGGTACCATATCAGTGGCAGAGAGAACAGCAGGAGGCTTTTGAGACTCTGAAAACCGCCTTTACTACCGCACCGGTACTCCAACACCCCAATGCGGATCTTCCGTTCATAGTCGAGGCAGATGCCTCTTCCTTTGCCCTCGGGGCGGTGCTGTCACAAACGTGTCCTAATACCGGCAAATTACATCCAGTGGCATTCCACTCCCGTAAGTTTTCCAGTACTGAGTCTCATTATACCGTTACGGAAAAAGAACTCTTGGCGGTCATGGACGCGTTCCGTGTTTGGCGTCATCATCTTCTGGGGGCTAAGTATCCTGTCACAGTATACTCCGATCACCGGAACCTACAGGATTTGGCCTCCCTGAAATGCATTAATAGCAGACAGGTCCGATGGCATCTTTTCTTTTCCTCCTTTGACTTCCGTATTATGCACCGTCCTGGAACGGCGCATGGGAAGGCGGATGCCTTGTCACGTTCCCCGGGGGGGGTCCAATTGCCTACATTCCCCGACACTGTTCTCGAAAAGAGTCATGTGATCTGTCTCTGTACTCCCTCATTGTCACTGATAGACTCGGTTCGATCCTGGACTAGCGATCATTCTGACCAGTTACGAGAATGGGATCCGGTATATTCTGATGGTTTACCTTTCGTACATGAACGCCTGTTCCTTCCTACACCTGATACACGTAATCTTGCCCTTGAGTGGTCTCATGACGCCCCCTTTAATGCCCATCCCGGACAAGAGCGCACTTTAGACCTTCTCAAGCGTTGGTGTTGGTGGCCTTCTATGAAGCGCGATGTGGAGTGTTATGTCAGATCTTGTGCGGTATGTGCCCAGGCTAAACATCAAAGGGGTCGACCGATTGGGTTGTTGCTTCCGCTTCCGGTACCTCCCAGGCCCTGGCATACATTGACAATGGATTTCGTTACCCATCTCCCTAAGTCGAAAGGCTTCGATACCATCTGGGTAGTGGTGGACACGTTCACAAAGATGGCCCGTTTTGTTCCTTGCAAAGGCATCCCTTCGGCCCCTGTCTTGGCGGACCTGTTTTTTGAACATGTGTTTATGCTATTCGGCCTCCCTTCGGTCATTGTTTCTGATCGAGGTTCACAGTTCACCTCTCGGTTTTGGAGATCCTTGACGAAACTATTGGGCATTGATACGAGGTATTCTTCGGCCTATCATCCGGAGACCGATGGTCAGACCGAAAGGACGAATCAATCGATGGAACAGTACCTTCGTTGCCTCATATTGCAACATCAGTCCTCTTGGTTGGCCGTTTTGCGGCTTGCGGAGTTCGCGTATAACAATGCGGCTCATTCAGCTACTGGTTATTCTCCTTTTTACGCCCTCTATGGTCAACATCCCAAGGTTTTGCCGGTCCCTGATGCCTCTGGTTCTTCGAATCCTGCGGCCACGACATGTCTTAGGGATCTTTCTGCTATTCATGCGAGCACAGTGGTTCATCTCACTGAAGCAAAGGCCTCTATGAAGGCCCGTGTGGATGGCAAACGTCGTGCTGCTCCCCCTCTGGTGGTGGGTTCTAGGGTCTGGTTATCTTCCCGACATCTTCGCCTAGTGGGTTGCCGGAAATTGCTGCCTCGCTTTGTCGGGCCGTATGTGATCTCACAGGTTGTTAATCCGGTGGCTTTCCGTCTAGTACTCCCCAGCTCTTGGCGTATCCATCCTGTGTTTCATGTCTCCCTCCTCAAACCCTGTCCTGACTCGGTCCGTCTTCGTACCCCTGTTGCGCCGGTGTCCTTGACCTCTCCTGATGTTTTTGAGGTGTCGGCCATTTTGGGTTCCAGATGGTTTAGGGGTAGGCTCCAGTTTCTGGTGGATTGGACGGGTTACGGCCCGGAGGAGCGTTCGTGGGTTTCCGCATCTGATTTGAACGCCCCGCGGTTGGTAGCCCGCTTCCATAGGGATCATCCGTCCTGCCCACGGGGTCGTGGGCCGTTGGGGGGGGCTATGTTAGGCGATCCTCTACACACCAGGCCACGACACATCAGAACACTGCTCACATTCCCACAACACCTCCTCCCAAGCTTCGAGGCTCAAGTGATTCGGTGAAACCACAGAACCGAAAACCTCGTACCAGTGTACGGGCTCGATTGCAACCCTTTCTGCATTGGCAACTGCCTTGGAGAACGTATAGCAGAAAGGGCGGCCTTACGTCTTCACGCCGGTCACGTGATCGTTCCCCATGTGATCTTGGTGGACGTCACATGACCCAGGGGCGATCAGTATAAAGGTCTGAGAGACAGAACGCTCATTGCTTCTCAGCTGGCTTCGGACACTGTTTGGCGTTGCAACTTGCTCCTTGTTACCTTGATCACGGAACTCTATCTCGGACTCCCTTGGACACCCCTTGGTACTTTTGCTTGGAACTGTTTACCTGTTGCCGGATATTTGGACTGCACCTCGACTTGTCTTTGGATCATCCCTTGGTACCCTGCTGGTCTCCTACGCCTTTTCCCTACTGGGGATTCAAGTCAAGCCCTGACTCCCACAGGTGGCTACTCCTCATCCACGCTAACCTGCGGTTCTACCATTCCAGGGACCGCCGCATCTAATGAGCCTCGAACCTCCCTACTAGGTTACCTGGGTCTCCCTTACACCAGATAGGTAAGACACTTTAGATTACTTTATTTACCTGCCTGTATTGTGATTGCCTGGTGCTTAACCTCCTTCCTTCTTGACAGCAGCATCGGTGTTCCAGAGGCTCCGTGGATCTGGGAAGACATCTCTCACCTGTGGCCTCAAGGGTCGCACAGCGGGTTTCTATTTTCGTTCCCCTGTGCGTCACTTGGGGACGGAGGTCTCATCGGTCTACACGACACTCAAGTCAGAACATCTCTCTTAACTCCTCCCCTCCTTGCTATACAGGGTAACATCCATAAACCTATGTCAGAAACCTGAAGGGGTCGCCCCCATTAGTCCCTGGGGATCTATCATCCAGGTGGCCAAGGACACAGCCATCGCTTTTGGATCCAGTTCCTGGGGATGGACCAGTGTGGGAGGATTACCTGGATGAGGGGTCTTCGGGGAGTCAAAGTGGGGCACTGGATGGTGAGAGGCGGTATCCCCTTCCCTGTAACACATTTTCCCCATCCTACCAGGTAGGATACCTAAGAACTCAAACCCCCTGGCCACCTTTCACAACACAAACACTTTCTCACGGACAGTTCACCGTGAGGGACAACGGACTAACACCAGAGCCGTATACCTGACATGTCCCAATACAATGGTCAGGCAAGTTCAGCCAATTCCTGATCATTAAACATACCAGACTTCCACAACACATCCCCACATGGATAAAAGGCAGAGCATGAAAGCACACTCTGAGCAAGGAAAAGCACACGAGGAAACAGCAGTTCAAAGATGACAGTTTAATTCAAGTAGAAAGATGGCAAGACCAGAGAGGGTTACAAGGAGGGAAGTGCACTTCACCTTTAAAGACCGTTACTTTCGCGAACCTCAGAAAGTAAGAAGCCTAAGACCAAACACTAAAGCTGAACAAACCTACACTGTGCATGGAAGGTACCCAGAGCTCTCCCGCATTGATAACCAAGGCGGGGAGGAACGATTGCCACCGTGGTACTGTCCTTGGCTCCTATAACAAAGCTGCGCCAGTAAAGACAGCACAGACTGTGATTCGGAGAGACTGATACCAAACTAGCTTGTGTTTGAACCGAGGTTGCAAGCCGCAACATTGTATGAAGAAATCCAAAGAGGACAGTGTGTGAAACGCATGTGATGAGCGACGTGAACATAATTGGAAATCAAAGGAGTGAATGAACTTTGGGGAGGCCAAGCGAGATACCATATACAGGGTGGTCCGGCGACATGTGGGTGCTCATTCGAAGGTCTCTGTTAGGTATCCACTTGAATGGTGACTTTATTGTAAAAGGGAAGTTTGTATCGAAGTAGTCCTGCAAGGGGTCAAGCTTAACCCTGTGCACATTCAAAAGTCTTTAATAAATCAAGGTGAACTACAATTGGTCTGAGCCCGGCTGAGGGAGACTAATTGGCAAAGAGGACGGATCTGAGCTCGGCTGAGAGGGATCCGGGGGTGAACCATGAGTCACCCGAGAAAACAAATATTCTCTGAACTTTGTAAAAAGTTGGATCTGAGCCTGGAAGAGGGGGATCTGCAGTAATAATTGTAAAATAACAGGGATCTGAGCCCCGCTGAGGGGGATCCAGGGTGAAGCACCCCAATTGAATACTTGTAAGAAGAACTGTGTATCTTATTTTTTGTACATCAGGCCCTCTGAATCAAGAGACTTTGATGAGAAAAGAGACCTGGGCACAGAAGGCTCTGTTGCTGGAGATCTAACTGTATACTCATGCAGAAGAAGCCAGAGTGTGTGCTTTGCTCGAGTGAACAGCCTTGCCCGTGTTGAAAACGTTGCAAAGATTGTCATCCTTATTGCAAGCCATACAAACCAAAGTAGCATGGTCTGTTATCAATCCAACTGTCACCCTATCAGATAATCATGCAGGGTATATATAACCCACTTGCCGGCGAAGCATTCAAGCTCCACTACCAGGTACTTCCACTCTTGAGGATAGTGTTTTCAGATGAAATACAGGGTTGGTTTTCCCTTTCCGTCCTTTACTTAGGAGGGGACTGTTTCAAGCCATAGTAGGGAGCATCAGTTTGTGAGATAATTTATTTGAGGAGTCTGGCAAGACCAAGATTGGACTGCAGCACATTTTGGAATCTTGACCTACACACCCTGTATGAATTTCACCATCCACATGCAGTCCTGCCTCCTGGTGTTCAGACCGATGCGGACTCCCCCTGCTGCCAAGACATTTAGTGCATTATGCTCCCCATTCTACAGGCAGTGACCTGACGTTAAGATGGTTTGCTTATTTTAGCCTTGAACCTGTGAGACACTTCCAGAGCCTTCAATGATGCAGCTGCCTTCATGGTGTCTGCATCAGTCTGCCATTGAAGAAGCGCTGCACTTTGCTATGTCTTTTTCCCTGATGAGACTAGCAGATTTTCCTCTTTGCATAGGGGATTTGCCAAGGCAGACGAGGAATACCCCTCAATGAGGAGGGCTTGTTCCAGAGCATTGCAGCAGGCACAACAGAAGATTGAGCCTGTAGGTTAGAACCCAAACAGAGCTTCTCTGTTGGAACTGGCCAATACCTCAGACCCACCTTTAGACTTCCAGGGAGGGAGGAAGGAGATATCCCACAGATTGCCATTGCCTCTGCCAATACATCCTTTTGGAAGTGGAGTGAGCATGAGTCTGCTCTGACCTGAAAGGAGAGAGAAAAGAACTTCCCCCTTCCAAAATTAGAATTCCTAAACATTCCATGAGGCCTTCTATCCTCTTGTGGAAGGCCCATGTTTCAGATGTAGGGGAAGAGTTGGTTTAGCAGGAAGAGTTGCCGAGTCAGCTCTTATCAAAAAGGGGTTCTGTTGTGAGGGAGGAATAAACCTGTATTCAATAGAGATTCATATTCGATTCATATTGAGTAAGGGGACTGATGGAACTCTGGAAGCTCCAAAGTCTACTGTACTGAAGAGCTATGATAGGGCTCCACTACAAGCATTGATAAGAAGGAAGACAGCAAGACATCCAGGGCAAGATCACAAAGTATGTATGTAAGTTGCAGTGGAAAGATGAGAGATTGGCGGCTCACCTCTAAGGGTTCCCTTCAATTGACCCGAAACAGTCACTTTGAAGAGGAGACCAGAGGGGAAAAAGGAGCCTCTGGCCAGAGATGATGGAAGGATGAGGGCTTTTAGGAACAGCTGTTTCCAGTTTAAGCACATTTGACAGAGACCTTCATCTGGTGATACAGAATTTCAGAGAAATCGGCTCCTAGTTGGGGAATCTCTGAATGTGATCCAGTGACTGACTTACCCCTTGAGCAGGGATACCTAGGCCTTCACCCAGTAGAAGACTTATCCCAGAGCAGGATTCTATGACTGAGACCTGCTATTGTCAGTAAACTAAAAACCGTGCAAGTGCCTACAAAGTCCAGTGACACACTGAAATGGGGGTGAGGGGTGTTGGGGCTGTGGAGAAAGAAGACAACGTATGAGGCTTCTTGCTGAGGATAAATCCCTTGAAAGCCTGAAGTAAGGCCAGTGTAAGATCTCTTTCCAACAACACTGTCCATCCCCTAATACATAAGAAACGACAAGGCATCGTACAGGGAGCAAAGGTCCCATTAGTGATCTGAGGCATTCATGAGGTGTTTCGGTAATACCACTGGAGCTGGCAGTCGAAAGAAGCTGTCGGAAGAAAAGCTGTATTTTTTGAAGGAGAGAGTGGAAAAAAGTGCCCACAGAACAATTAAGAAATTGATACAAAACCGCAAGCTGCAAAGAAAACAAATCTGCAGACTTTGAGGCATCCAGTCCCATCGATGATGGATAAAACAATTGAAGGGCGGCTACAGAGGACTTCATGTGTCCATGCAGGAGCAACAGTTTGTCACTGTCAGCACCCAAAGGTGCAGTAAAAGTACTTGTGACATCGAGTTTGATGGCCACTGAATGTGATTCTCCTGGTATAGGTATGCCAGGGTAGTTCCAAGTGTACTTTGGCTAGTGTAACGATTCACACAGTGTCGTCACTTCTCCCCAAAGGGAAACCCTTTTCCATGAGGCTAGGGAGGTGTGGCCGCTACCCAATAGTCTGCCTACGGGTGTTTTAATAAGGGAGGACCTCATGGGAAGGGACTTCCCTTCCAGAGACAAGGACCATCATGTGGGGTGCAGCCCATTGAATATTGTCACTCCCCAATATTTCCTAGTCTTCCCTACTTTTTAAAACTATTTTGTGAATCTATGTACTTCTATAATACAAGGGATAGAGCTAAAACCAAAAGTAGTAGGACAAAGAAGAGCACCGGAAACATGAATGTCGTTAACTGTGCTAGTATTGGTACGAGGTGGCCCCGAGGAGAAATGCAGATTAAGTTATCAACAAGAATAAAGGACTTTTACAATATACCAGGGTGGAACTGGCAACTTTGTATAAGTATGGACAACAGATAATCAAGCAGTCAAACCCAGCCAGGAGAGGCAGCAGGCAAGGAAACCCGCAGGAGTTAAAAAAGCTGTGGGCAGACTAGAGTCAGAGAAGACCAGAGGACGCAAGTGAGGCAAGTAAGAAGTTCCCTGCAGCTCCAGATGGTGCATACCCGAAAGCGAAGCAGGAAAGAAGAGACGAGCAGCAGACAGGAGCGTGGAGTCGCTGCGGTGGAAACCAAAGCGATGAGACCGGTATGACAAAGAGAAGAACCCCAGTCCCAGGACGTCCTGGTGGTGTGCCACAATCCCTTTGAAGGTATGGGGGGTGCAAGAAACCCGAATGGGGCACGGGGTGGAAGCTAGAAGGGTTGGGAACCCTAACTCTGAAAAGCCAAGCACCTAAGGAGATCTTTCTTGTCGCCGTGGCGACCATATGCCCACTGACCACCAGAGAAGGGTCGTGGACCCTAACCCTGAAAATCCAAGCATCCAAAGAGAGTCCTCATGGCAGTGCTGACCATATGCCCACTGACCACCAGAGAAGGGTTGGAGACTCTAACACTGATAAGCCACACAGGGGAAAGGGTGCAGGTTGGGGCTTCCGCTCCAGTCATTGCCGGCATCAAGGAAGATGCTTGGTGGCTGCGCCCCTCCATCATTTGTATCCCGGCCTCACCCCACAGGGTGAAGCCCGCTGGGGAAAGGGCGTGGGTGTTTGGCGTCCCGCAGGGTGTTCGGCGGTCTAAGGGGGAGGAGGCTGCACCGACTTGCATAGCACCAGACTTAGTATATACAACGGAAGCAACATTAACAGCGGGAGAAGCAGACCAACAGGTGAGAAGCCACAACTATTGTGATGTGAATGTTGGTCCAAATGAATCATTGCCATACCGCAGTATTGGTACTAAGGGCAAAGAGCAAGTACCAACAAAGCGGAACATTTGGTCAGTCAAGCTGCAGATTGTGGTGGGCACGCAACTTCAGGAGTTGGTGCTTGCCCTGAGAGGAAACAACCCCCCTTCTGCACTAGAATTACGGGAGAGGCCTACTTCCTGATAGGAGAGATCAACCAATTCATGCCCTCCAATCATGATGTTTGTGTGGGTTAACCCTGGACAGTAAAGCACAGGAATATCTTCACACTGGCAGCAGCAAATGCAACATACCAGTGGTTTGTGACCTTGAGAAGTGGGAAAAGGACACTGCCACCTCTGAAAAACTTGAAGGCCTGCGCAGGAGTCCATCTAAGCACCTTAGGTGTTTATGATCGAGGGGCAAAGGGACCTAGGGTGGAATTGGAGCCATCCCATTCCCTTGCACCTCAGGCATTTGAGCACCAACAAGATCACCTTAATTAGCCCTGACACCCAGGTCACTCCCCAAGACAGCTCCATACCTAGACTTGTTGGAACAGTCAGGGATAACGCAGCGCTTACGATCATGCCGACAACCGTAGGTCAGAGTGCTATAATTAACAAACCAGCAAACTGGGCACAGGGGTGAGGTCAGTTGGCCTGGCATAACCCCGGGATAGGTTTAGGAGACTTCTGCCATCCAGGGCCCTGGAATCGATTATGACATGTTAAAATTACACCCATAACCCATAAGCTATGAAGCACCTAAGGACATAATGTTCATCGAAGGCGCAGAGGCCATTGTGCGTGCTGTGACCAACACCAAAATGTCTTGCATGTGCATGGCCACCAACAAGAGCGACTTGGAAATGTGTTTTGGGAATGGCTCCATGTGGAGCCTTAGCATCCTTGGCGCTGGGAGTGGTTCTCAGCTGAAGTTCAACGACCCCAGCGTACCCGCACCAGTTTCAGCGAGACCACTCAACTTGCACAACACGGACTACGCTAACCACAGGGTACCCACAGCCAGTATCTGTAAATGCAGCCTCATTTTGGTCGAGTTGGTGGCCTTGAAGAGGCTGATTCTAGCCCTATTGGAAGATCTTGGGGTGGTGAGTGCCATGGGTGGGTCATCAATTGGTGTGTTGGATGTACTGGGGACTCCTAACCAGGCCGAGCAGATGGCACATGAAAATCACGCTCCTCCTATACAAAAGCCATGTAGCAACCATGGGGCAGGACCAATTCCAGTTTTTGAAAAGAGTAATGACCATAATAGTGTATTGGCTGATGAGGTGCCCCAGGCCATATTCCATTCTGGCCCTTACAACTATAACCCAGAGCAAAGAATCTTGTAGTAAATCTCTCTGAACAGCCCAAAAGTAGATGCACACGCCAAACGCTGAGTTCAGATCCAAAAGGAGAGAAGCTAGCTGGCAGGACTGGCCTTGTACCAGGTAATTATGCCCCATATAGTGGCAGCCTCAGGTCTTGGCGATTAAGAACTGTCCAATGCATGACAATAAACAAGCCAGGGGAGGGAGGGGGGGATTCATGGGGGAACTTTTTGCACAAGGTACCCAAATTAGCTCCAAACCAGCTGGAAACCGGGACACACTCACAAATAAATGTACACACTGGTTTCGTGCAGTATGTGGTTGCCTCTCTGTAATCCGGGATGACACTGTGAACTACACCAGTTTGCACTACCAGGTGGAAAGTGACCATGATTTCTTACAGATAGAGTTTAGGGAACAGAGATTGGCCAGTGGCATGTTGGGCATTAACGCGAGACATAGCACAAGTCCAAGTGGTGGGATCAAAATCAGTACCAATACCCTGCACACCAATGACCATATTCCAGTAACACATCCCCTGCACCCGGTGTTAAGTGGTTCAAATGGAGAGCCATTAGGAAATAGGATCTGGCCCAGCCCACGATGGACACATGATCCGGGATCTCTGGGTGATTGGAAGAGAGCCTAATCAAGATATTTGCTGCTGGACAAGGGGTGTGCATTGGAGGTGTGGGCAGGGGGTTAAGTGCTAGACCAACATATGGAAGGATGTAACTGATGTTTATTTAGTCTGTGGTTGTTTGTTTTAGGATGTACTTTCATGTCCTCACGGCCGAATAAAGTTGTTGATGATAATAAGCCAAGCATCCAAGGAGAACCTCCTCATTGCAGTGGTGACCATAAGCCCACTGGCCACCAGCGGAGGGGCGGGAACCCTAACCAACGTGAACCAAGCAGCCAAGGAGAGCTTTCTCATGGCATTGGCCATAATATGCCCACTAACCACAAGAGCAGGGTCAGGGACCCCAACAAAAGGGAAGTGAGGAGGGCAAGATAACTTACTCATCACAGTGGCGACATTGAGCTCAGTGATCAACAAAGAAGGATTTTGAATTTTTCTAACAACAAAATAGAATGGGAAAACGTGAATCAAGCGCAGGGTGGTGAAATAGAACTTTTGGAACACCAGTAGAAGGGAGACATTCTTCTGGAGAAGGGGCCAAAGCTCTTGAAATATTGTCTAAAGATGTCAAGGAAAGGGAGTCATTCCCCTCGCCTTTTTGTAAACTGTGTCAAGCAAGACCAGGAGAAGGGAGTCATTCTCCTGGTCCTGAAGTACAAACTTGGCTAAAGACGCCAGGGAATGGGAGTCACTCCCCCTAGCCTTGTTGTGAATTGTGTCAAGCAATACCAGGAGAATGGAGTTATTCTCCTGGGTCTGAATTAAGAGTTGTGCTAAAGCTGTCAGGCGAAGGGAGTGCCCTTGGACTTGTTGTGAACTGTGCCAAGCAATTCCAGGAGAATGGAGTCATTCTCCTGGTATCAAATTGAGAGATGTAGATACTCTAGGGGAAGGGAGTCATTCCCTCTGGTTCTATTGGAAACTGTGCAGATCTACACCAGGAGAGGGGAGCCAATCTCTTGGATTTGGAAAGACTGTGTGAAACCCATACGCCAGAGAAAGGAAGTCATTCCGCCTGGCATATTTTAGTTGCAAGAGAACATTCTTTTAAACATTGTCCAAGCATCAGGAGAAAGGAGACATTCTCTCAGAGAAGGAACTTTTTGTTATATTATCCTTTAAATTTAGTGTGAGGGGATACAAGAAGGCTATGACACAAGACAGTGGCATTTGATTTGACTGACATTTTGACAAACCCTTTAGTATTAGTTCTGAGGCAGAGAAATCTCTCATAGAAATAGGGATAGTGAGGGATTCTTCTTACACAAATAAATGTTTATAACCAAAAGCATGCCAGCTTTGTGTCAGCTTCCTTCTTCGACACCCTTACACTAGAGTCACGAGAATTGTAAATGTTCTTGCTCTCTGCACCATTTGTGTGCTCATTTTACACAAATGACGCTCATACACTCAATATTTGTAAAAGCTTTAGAAATAGGAGTACAGGCCTAAAGGTATGGATAAACTAGATTCCCTTTGCTAGTCAGGGCTCCAGATTTCAATTTTGCTGCAAGGGTTTACAAGATCCTGTTTATAAGCAGACATCTTATTGGTGTCGGAAAATGACCTTTGCAGAACCATAATCGATCTGCCTGTGATTCACAACTCAGATATCACATACATCTCCCTTGCACCGGCCCCCAGATACTTGAGAGGGCATATGTGACACGCGCTACCAGATCTTGCCATGCCAGTGATGTCCTCTATCCAGTATGCCCCAGAGCATGATGGTGAACCTGAGGGTACATGAAATGCCAGGTGAGAGATTCATGCCCTGTTCAAAAACATATATTGGTATGGGTGAGCACAAGGATGGTGTGTTCTATTTTGGGGAAACATGAGTGTTCAACGTTTTAAGACACATTCATCCTTTCAGTAATGGTAGCCTCTTCAAGGTAGCAATGGGCATGCTGGCAAGACCCTGTGCAGTCTATGGATCCATAATGCCCTGGAGTATCCCCTGAACTGTTGTTGGATGCTTGCACAGGGCGCTCATGCCAGTAAATCTCCGGCCTTTAACTGATGACATACGGTTATTACACCGCAACATTAAGAAGCATCGAAGCATACATTGTTGCATCAGCTCTAAAATATGACACTTTTGAACCGAAACTGCAAATGTGTATTTCTCTCTGAAAAGGGTCCTGTATGCAAAGCTAATTTCTGGATCAATTGTTCACAGCACTGGGCCGAGCAATTTACAATTGGAAGGCTACCAGCGTACCCTGTTGTGTAAGAACTACAAGAGATACTTAGAGCAAATATATAGGCTAACAGGAAATTAAATGCAGGCTCTTGCAACAGCGGCGGCATCAAAACTAAATTGCATCAGCTCATCATTTTAAAAGATCAGAGCGCAAGAAATGGGACAACCTGGAATGCCCTCTCGGAAGCCTGGAAAAATAGATTAATAGATCACATAGCCATGGACTGTACAGGGTGTCAGATCAATCTCTTGAAGCACTGTACTGTAACATTATTGGGCCATGGCTCTTAATAAGGGCATTTTACCTACCTAACAATATTAATTCTCATTGTGAGTTTATATCTCCACTGAGCCAGACCTTCATAAATGTACCAGGCGGCACGAAGACTCCTGAGCAGTGTGAAGAGAAAGAACTGCACCTGTCAATGCCTGCCCGCACACCAGACCACCAGCACTATCGTGACAGTAGCTCAGTTTCAAACTTGCCCCTAGAAGAATAGAAAATGACCTCCTGGAAGTCAACAGGAGAGGAGTGGGCTGGGATTCTTCAGACACGGCTGGTGCAAGGACGTATACAAATATGCATCCCTCCTTTGAATGCATGTCCTTCCTTATTCTATGACCAGAGCTGATGTTTCAGGGTGGCCAAAATGGCACCCAGAGCTGCCTACCCATTGTTAGTGTCTTAGGCCACCACCTCTTTCTCATCATTGTAGCATCAGCACAGGGGATAACATAGCACTATATGCCACTGAGGTAACACCCGAGAATTTGATGGGGGATATTGATACTTTGGAATGGAATCGTTTTTCAGAGGGCAGAGATCAATGAAAGAGGAAATTGTAAAACATTTTAGTTGAGTACTAGTGCGCTTTTTGATAGGACAATACCATGTGTGTTGTCTGAGCTGCTCGTGCATGGGTCTGTTAGAAAGAGTGAGGAGTCATTCGCCGTCTAACAGTGTTTTAGAGTTGTGAGTGAGCTACAACTGACAAAGCACCTGTCAAATGAGCACTCATTCAATGTATGGGGCAGTGAATTGTGACTGCAAGGCGTGCCCAAGATTATTTACATGAGGGATCTGAGATTGTAGAATGTTGAGAGAATATTTTTTTTAATCTGTAATTTTCACTGACTGATCAACACTCCCGAGTAGGTTCCCTTTTGCCAGGGTGGGTGGGGGGCTTTGTCACGTATAGACAGGGATGGCGGGTTTGGAACCGCTGGCGCTTTGGTCTGCCATAACGTTCCCATCACGTTCTTCATTCTTACCTGTATCGCTCTAGTTGTTGCACGCACACGTAACCCGAAGTATTTATTCCACCACTTCTGGGTTGCGAGCGCGTTGCAACGTTTCCAGTTCTCCTGCGGTGTTGCTATCGCTCTCGTTTCGTTCTGTGTACTGCTCCCCTGCCTTCCTTGTACTATCCGCTGTTTACCTCTTGTTAGCCTTTTTTCTGTTTACCCTAACCTTTCTCTTGCCCCTTCTGCCGCCTTCAGTTTATTTTCTTCCTCAGCCTATCCTCCCCTCTTTACTTTTCTCCTTTTTCCCCTTTCCTGTTTTACCCCGACTCTGCCGGTATCTCGTTATCGGTTCTGCTCCACTCAACCTTGACTTCCCGTCCACTGTGTACCAGGACCCTGACTGCTCTACGGATTGCCTTTGTCTACTTGCATCCAGGCTTCCGTTGTGTACTGAATTCTGCCAGTTTGCCGGACTGCCTCTGCCTTGCCCTTGGTGCTACCTGTCCGCTACTCCTTCTTGCTTGTAGAACCTTCGTTAGCACCACCCATTCAGCTGCGCCCTCATTCCTGGAACCTCCATCCACACCAAGCGCCAGCTACTCAAGTCGGAACCTCATTTCCTTGGATTTGACCTCTTCTGGGTTTTTTGTGCCTCCGGCTTTTTCCCCGTTTTTGGTGTCTCCGGAAGGGTTCCCCCCGTTTCACCCTTTACTGGTGGCACGGTGGCATCCTTCCGGGGACGTCCATTTCGTCACAAAAAAAAGGAGAGACCTTCAGACTCCAAGAAAGGGAAATCCAAGAAGAAGGTAGAAGGTGAGGAGTCAGGGGGTGGGGGTGAACCGGAATTGTCCAGTGAAGGAGAAGATATTACAGACGATCGTGATAGGCTTACATAAGAGCAGCTTTGGACCAAGCCATATGTTTCAGCGGCTATCCCTCCCCACATCCAATGCCGACCCCAAGAGGGTGACGCTATGTCAAGGGGCACATGTAAGCAGTTGGTAGGGCTATGCTCTGGGTGCAAACGCTTTTAGGAAAGTTAATTCCCAGGTAGACACGTTTGGTAGTTTGTGCATTCCCCATGTGGTGGATGAAGCGATTTAGATGTCAAAATAAAAAGCAGTTGAACATTAACAGCCAACAATCCATTTCACACTTTTCCAAACACGCTTCGTCTGTTGAGCGTGTCTAAGCTCATATCGGGGGAAAGCAGGACACTGCAGCCTTCGCTTTTCAGCTTCTTATCATGGTACACAGCATGGACTGGGATTGGTTAGGCCCTTGTAGAGCTGTTCGGCTTGGTTTGTGTTCAGGAGGCAAGACAATGCCCTTTATAACTTCCGGGATGTCGAACTACATTGGCACTCATAAAAGAAAGCTAATCCTTGAAAAGTACTTGAACCTGGCTCTCGATCAGATCAATACCCCAACATCAGCTGACCAATGTTTAACCACACAGGGACTGCAGGTCCTTCTGTCACCCAGGCACAAACACAAAAACGCCTCTATAGATTTGCCCTCTCTGGATTGTGGCAGAAAAAACACACACGGATCTCAGGACAAAGGGTCTGCAATGACAGTCATCCCAGGGGGACGCAGTGAGGTCCCTCTCATACCTTTTAGTAACACCACTATGTTGACTGAACAATACACCAAGACAGATAATAATGCCAACAGGAATCCACCTCTCTTGGTCACGATTTCGTGTTTACCATTGATAGATATGAAACACACACACACTGAAGTTACTAATGAAATTACATCCTCGAGATCGGATGAGTACAAGTCCTCACATGCCTTTGCCAATAACTCTAATACGAATCAGCACCGGTCCGACCTCAATATGATCTTCACTAGCACTGTACCAAGTCCTTGTCTACCTACTGTTGAGTCCGCCGCAAGTCGGGGGACTGCCTTCCCTATGTCAAACCACAATAAATCTTTGTGCTGCCTACTTCGGAACACCAGATCTTTGATAAAACACTCTGCGGAAGTAGCAGATTTTATCGTAAAACATAATATTGACATTTGTGCAATCACTGAATCCTGGCTGCATTCCGCAGCGGGCCCCTCCTTGATGCTGACAGGGCCTGAGGGCTATAACATCTATAGAGCAGATGGCACCTCCAGCAAAGGAGGAGGAGTGGCTCTCCTTTTTTTCGTAACATCTCCATTCGCCAAGTTAGCTTTGTTGATATGCCTGACTGTGATATTCTGCTGGCCAAATTAGCACTTCACTACAACAGTACACTCAATCTATGTGTTGTGTCGTCCCCCTAACAATATGCCAGAGTTCTTAACTGTCAGGAATGAGAGAGGAAGAGGAGGAGGTAGAGGAGCGAAGCTTAAAAACGAGCTGTGTGTCATCAGCATAACACTAGAAATGAGGAGATGGTGGAGATAGAGTGGGCAAGAGGGGCAAGGTAGATGTTGAAAACCCACGGCGAGAGGATAGAGCCCTGAGGGATGCCATAAGCAGAGAGTGAGGTGGAGGAGAGAAAAGGGCCCAGTAGAACCTCTGAGGGCTGATCAGAAAGGAAAGAGGTCAACCAGCCCAGTGCCCGGTCCGTGAAGCCCAGGATTTAATGTAGTCGATTTATGATGGTGGCATTGTTAACTGTGTCAAAGGCAGAGGATAGATCGAGGAGGATGAGAAAAGAGGGAGAGTTGGATTCGAGGTTTGAGAGCAAGTCGTTACGGGTGTTCAGGAGAGCAGTTTCCCTGACTCTGGCTGCTCTGAAGCCAGACTGGTGGTTGCGGAGGTAGCCAACAGATTCTGTGTGATGGATTAATTGGGAGATGACCAACTTTGACAAGAGTTTGCCCAAGAAGGGGGTAGTGGAGATAGGGCGGTAGTTAGCCCCGCATTTTTGTGTCAATTTAATCGTTATCTATCGCCCTCCCCCCGCAACATGGCAGAGTTCAACAAAGACATTACCACCCTTCTCAACAATATAATTAGCCCGAATTCAGCCACCGTTATTTTGGGGGACTTAAATCGTTGAAGAGGCGATCTTAGGGACAAAGATGCGATTGACTTGGAAGAGGCGCTTTCACACAGCGACCACAAAGTCATTCATTCAAACCCCACCATGACCAATAATAACACTCTGGATTGGGTTGTGATTAGAAATCTCAAAACCGACAACGGTATTACCTCCCGGGGCATCTGGTCTGATCACTCTATTATCTTTTCGCTAGAGCTCCCCACCTCACTAAATAGACCCACTAACGTACTGAAATCTGTTAATGGGCAGAATTTTAAAAAGGTACGTCACTCTACCAGCATTACCTAGAGGCCATCATGTCCCATGCATCCCCAGCGGACCACATGGATCAATTATTGGCTGTCTTCACCGACTCCTTCAGCAATATGCTGGATAACATCGCCCCAGAAAAAACGAAGTTTGTCAGAGACAAATCAAGGCATCAAAATGGTTTACACCTGAGCTGGAGCCATCGAAAAAGGAGAAAAGGGGTCTAGAACAGCGCTAGCTAAAGCACCCCTCCGACGCCACCCGAAGAGAATGGAAACAACATGACAAAATGTATAAATTACTTATTGTTGAGACAAAGACAAACTTCTACAATTTCCAGATCGAACATGCCTCCAACTCTATGTGCAAACTTTTCGAGATACTCAAAGCCCTTGAAAAACCAAAAGCCTCAGCTATTCCTTTCATAGCCAAAGATCGAGATTGTTCTCAAATCAATGAGGCTTTTAGGGAGAAAATCTGGGTAGGGAGGGATCGAATTCTAGTAGCCCAGGGCTTATATAGCCAGGTAGTAGGAACTTTTCCTGGGCCGACAGAAGAAGCATGGTACATGGAGGAATTCTCATTTACACCAATTGTGTTGAGACATGATCAACACGCTCTCTTCGATGCATCCAACCTCCTGTGCTTTCAATCTTCTACCTTCGAAACTAATACTAGAGCACTAAGATCTGTTCGCTCCATTCCTCACCCAACTGGTAAACGTTTCCTTTAGAGACAACTATGTCTCCACGAGACTTAAGAAAGTCACTGTTACGCCGATTGTCAAGAAACCAAACATAGATCCTACTGATCCCTGTAACCTCAGGCCCATTACAAACAGCCAATTCTTGTTGAAAATTCTTGATTGATAAGGCAGCCACAGCTCAACTGCAAGCCTTTACAGAATCTAACAAAAACCTACATTGCCGAAAATCTGGTTTCCGCCCCTCTTTTAGCACAGAGACCGCCCTTGTGGACCTCCAATCGCACTAACTATATTGTATAAAGGGAAGGCTGGGATGCTGCTCCTCTTAGATCTATCCGTGGCCTTCGACCTCATTGACCACCAGTGTTTACTCCAGTGCCTATGACATCAGGGTGCCTGTTCCACAGAGGCTGCAAATTGGATTCAGCCCTTTTTGTCCAATCGCGAATCCAAGATCCACTTGGGACCCGCCTTTTCATCCACTTCCACCATTGAGTGTGGTGTTCCACAAGGAGCGTCCATCTCCCCCTTCTTTTCAATTTGTACATAAGATCCTTCTGTATGTTATTGGAAGAGCTGGGCATATTTTTCACAAACTATGCCAATGACATGCAGCTAGTCATCAAGCTGTCCGTGGACCATGCTATAGATTCAGGGATTTTGGATAACATCTATAATGCCATTGAGAGATGGATGTCCAAAAACTGGCTGTGTCTCAACGGAAATAAAACAGAACTTCTGGTTTTTGGCTCTCCCCAAGCCCTTTCCAAATTGGACCCTTCCTACGACCACTTTGTGATCCAAGGTAACGTCATTAAGACCCATCCGAAGGTCAAAATGCTTGGGGTATTTCTTGAGGCCTCCTTAAACTCTGACGCCCAGGTATGATACTTCAGTCGGACCTGTAATTACCATTTTAGGCTCCTCAGATCCATCCAACAGTTCCTCAATGAAAAGAAAAGAACTCTGTAAGCATAGCACGTGCTACCATACTATCCAGGTTAAACTACTGTAATACAATACTTGGTGGAGCCACTAAATCCAACATACACGCCATTCAGGTTATTCAAAATGACGCGGTTCGCCTTGCACTGAAGATCCCTAGAAAATCACACATATCCAATTTCAGGAGAGACCTACACTGGCTACCAGTGCAGGAGCGCATTCATTTCAAAATCGGCATGTTAATTCATCACTATCTTTGGCAAAGCTCCAGATTACCTCAAAGCTTTGATTCCACTCTACCAACCTGGCACAGCTTCAAGGAATAAAGCTTTCAAGATCCAGGGGTCTCGGTAGATCCTCCCAGTCATCGCCTCCTGTTTTTGGAACACACTACCGGTTGCAATCAGAGTTCTTCCCAACTTACAGTAATTCAAAAAGGCCCTGAAAACGCACCTCTTCAGATAAACCTCTTACTCTCAGGCTTTCCTACCCTGATGTTACACCGCAGATTCTCTGAACCTGACACTACCGTCCCGTCTTATTTGTTTGTCTCGGTGTGTTTTTGTGGCGCCCTGATACCTGCAGGGTGTCGGCGTGGTATAAACAAATACATAAAATAAAATAAATAAAATGAAGAGTCCGCAGGTGGCTTTTTTAGGAGTGGGTGCATAAAGTGCTTGAGGGGTAGTGGGAAGAAGCCAGTGGCAAAAGAGTGGTTGCTGAACTCCGCCAAGGAGGGAGCGAGGGAGGCAATGTTGTCCTTGATGGTGCTAGAGGAGCAAGGAAGCAACTGTTTGGATGAGACTTTCATAGAGCAGACTGTTTTGGTGACCTCATCCGGTGTTATGTTATGTTATTTTGCATTTATATAGCGCCTTATATACCATTGGTATGGTCTGAAGGCGCTGGTAGGTTGAACGCCCTTGGGAACCGAAGTTCAGGTCAGTAGAGAGAGTAGAGAGAGTCCAAAAGTGCGTGTGCGCACCAGGTATGTGTGCAGCTGGTGCGGAATTCAAGTGGTAGCTGCTTCTTAGTTGTAGGTGTGTTGGTTGAGAGATCAGGAGTATGTGTTCGCTCTGGTCGGCTTTATCCAGAACAAGTGTGGCTGCGTTAGGCCTGAGGAGAACGCCTGGCTGGGGGTGTGAAACCAGCAATGTTTACTTAGAGTGATGTGGAGTAAGCGGGAGATGTAGATATGAGAACAGTTATACCGAATGGTGTCATAGTATCTCTGTGTTCTAGATGAGTGGTGGTGTAAGGGAGAGAGTAAGCGTGGGGTGTGGTATGATGTATGTTTTCAAGTGTTTCCTTCATTCCAAAGCATATTAAGTATGTCACGCTGTTACGTGTGGGCAGGTCCGTCTATGCATTTTTGTTCATTTCAGGTGTTCGATTGTCCTACACATTCACGTCTTATTCATGTGCTCTGGTTCACGTTGCGAGCTCAAGTCTGACCTTCATTCTCCAGTGTGCCTCACGCATGCTCTCATGTGTTCCATCCGAATGCAATCCTGTCCTTCTTGCGCATGCACACCAGTCTACCCCGCGCTTGTACTTTTGTCTGCTTACGCGCTCATCTGCTCAAACACTCATCGCTCCATATACACATCCGCTCCATACGCTCATCCACACTACACATTCACTTTTTCGCTCTCCTCATTCATCCGCTCTCCACACTCATCTGCTCCCCACTCATCCGCTCCTCTGCTCTCCACACTCATCCGCGCTCGATACTCATCCATTCTCCACCTTCCTCCGCTCTCCACACTCTGCCGCTCTCTTCCGCTCCCCACATTCAACCGCTCTCCGCACTCAACCGCTCTCCACATGGGTGAGAAAGAGGAGAGTAGGAGGGAAGGAGGGAAGGAGGGGGGGCAAGGGAGGCCTGCAAGCAGGTGGAGGATGGAGAGTGGTAGAGGAGAGCGAGGACAGGATGTCATGAGTTTTGGTTGTGAAGTGGGAGGCCAAAGCCATGTAGAGGTCCTTGGAAGGAAGAGGAGAAGTGGAGACGACAGTAGGATCCGCAATTTCCCTACAGATTTTGAAAAGTTCAGCAGTGTTGTTGGTGGCCCCAGAGATGCAGGCTTGGATATGAGCCCACTTCTTGGAGCGGATGGAGAGCCTGTATTGCCTTTGGAGCAGGCGACAGGCCAGTTTGTCAGAGGATGTGCCAGAAGCCAACCACTTCCGTTCCACAACCCTGCACTAGCTTTTCAGCAAGGCTAGGTCGGAATCATACCAACTATTGCACTTGGAGGCAGGCTTCATGCAGATTCTCATGGCGGTGTCAAGGGTGTTGGTGATGGAGAGGTGGAGGTTAGCAAGTGCTGGGTCAGTGTGAGAGTCAATAGCAGAGGTAGGAGGGGGAATGAAAGAGGTGGCAAAAGCAGCTACTGACACACACTTCATCGGTCTAATGATGGAGAAGGAGACTGGCAGTGCCGGCAGAGGCTTAGCCAGGGAGCCCAAGAGCACCATATCAGAGGAGAGGAGAGCATGGTCAGACCAGGAGAGCGGTGTAGTGAGAGGGTTAGAGAAAGAGATGTCCACTGAGATGAGCGCATCCAAGATGTGCCCGGTTGAGTGTGTTGGGCCATAGGGAAGAATGGTGAGGGAAAGAGAGCCACAGAGGTTGCGGAAGTGTAAAGTGGCTGCATCAGGAGAATCAAGATGAATATTAAAGTCTCAGAGAAGGAGAATCTCAGAGGTAGAAGTAAAGGTCAGGGGAAAAGAGGCAAGGTTGGCCCACTCCAAAAGGAAGAGGGAGACCGGCCCAGGGGTCCTGTAGATGGTGGCAAGAGTGAGCGAGAGGTTAGGATAGGTGCAAAGCTAGGAGAGATAGACATTAAGGGGGGAGAATTAAGCTATGAGGAAAAAGAGAGTAACATCAATGAAGAGGAGAGAAAGTTAACATTAGATGGCAGGAGGAAAAGGAAAGAAAGAGGCATGGAGGTGGGACAGTTTACAGCTTGTCAGCACACTGATGAGGAGAGGAAGAGAGAAGCAGGAAGACGAAGTATAGGGAGGTGGTGAAGATCAGAAAGAAGCAAGGGGAAAGTAGAAGTGACAAAAAGGTTCCCCTCTTCTTGGGCACGAGATTGTCTGGGTGAAAGCTTCTGGGGAGTAACCTAAGTTGGTTAGGAAGCAGCACCAGGGAGGTTATGTCAGCCCAATGTGTTCTGAAAAGGTCCCAAAGAATCTGAAGCCTAGATCACATTTAGATTACCCAAGACACTCAGGGTGGTGGTACAATGTTTTTGGGAGCCAACGGGAATCACAGTAGAACATATCAACAACTTCTACAAAAGCCAAGGAAGCCATCACATCAAGTAAGCAAGCAAGAAGTGTGGCACGCTTAAAACCCTTCACAATGCGAGTGACTTTTGCCCTGCAGAAAAGCAGAGTCTAAGGTAGTGAAGGAATGCATGAAGACCAGGCCCTATATAGATGCTGGACTATTTTATTTTTTATTGAAACCATACCAGGTAACCCCAGTTAAACATAATCCCTTACTTTCTGTCTGTTGAATTGAAAACCCATGAAAACGTGGATCTTGGCATTGAGCAGTCTGTCAATCCTTCATGCATGACAATACACACATACAAACTCCTCTGCCTCATGTTAATGAACCTCCCCAATACACATGCACCGTCCTGCTCCATAAAACCCTAGCACACCACAATCGCTCATACCCTCCATCCCGTCTCAAAACCAACACCCCCAAAACACACAAAGGGCCTCATGACGACCCCGGCGCTAAACCCATAGGGCTCAATGGGAATGGGGAAGGCGCTAAGTACGGTGCCGCAAATTGCGGCACCGTACTTAGCACCAAGGTCCCTTTGCGGCACCCTACTTTAACGCCTGCTAAAAGCAGGTGTTAAGGTCGGGTCCCGCAAAGGGAACTCTTAATGAGGCGTTAAGGGTTTAACGGCGCCGACACCTTTTACGGCGGCGTTAAACCCTTAACGCCAGGGTCGTAATGAGGCCCTTAAACTGTACTTACTAAAAGGTTGTTTGCCACGTCCTGTGGAAGTGGTAGAGGACAGATAATTTGGCTGCCACAAGGTTGATGGCTGCTGATCGGTGAGAACATCTCTGTTCATTGCCAACGGCTTGAATGTCCCAGAGCCCATTTCAGACAAGTAAAAGACAGTTTTGCTCACAATAACAAAGGTGTTTAAAAACAAAACCGCACAACAGAAAACATACATGCCATGACAAAAAAACATACAATGTATGCATGAAAACTGAACAGCAACATTTTACAAAAACTGCTGTATGAGAATTTGCCAAACCTTCAAAAGGCATCGGAAAAAAAAGAAACTAACAGGCCTTCTTTCAGGTTTTTTTTAATGCCAGCTATGGAGAAAGAATATTTAATGGGAAAGCACACTATTGCCTAGTGAGTGAGAGGTGGTGATATTTCTGAAAATGTTGGGCATAAAAGTTGTCCCTGATTTGGCACACGCAAGCCTGAGTCCCAGTGAGGCTTGTGGTGTTCTCACACTAAAACGAATTGCAAAAAAGAGTCCAAATGCATTTTACACCTCAATTTTACAGGGAATTAAACAGATCTAAAAGATATGGGGTAGGCATGGAGTTCAGCAGCGGGAAGAGTAAATATTCCAGGTCTTCACATGCCAGGTCCACTGCCCCAGTTCTACCCCATGATACTATCACTACCCCAGTTCTACCCCATAATACTATCACTGCCCAAGTTCTGCCCCAATGTGGCTCTCCCTTCCTGTGTTCTGCCCCATTTCTTTCTTTGTTTCTAGGTTCTGTCTACACGTGGCTCGCACTGGGCGATTTTTAACCCATTTGGTTCTCACAATCCAAGTTCTGCCCCATGCCTCTATCCCTGCCGAGCTCCTGCCCCATCTTGCTTTCACTGGCCCAGTTCTGCTCCAGTGAAGTTCTGACTGCCCCACTTCGATGCTGTGTGGCTTTTATATTTTATTGTTTGTGGTTGACCAGTTTGAACCGTTACAACTTTTATAAACAAAAATACGAAATATACATTGCATCTCTCATAGATCACATAAACATACAAAAGGAAGAAAATAAACTGTCATATAAAATTAACAGTTGTTTCATAAACGAAAAAGATAACCATATGTGCATTCTCAGTACAGAGCCAACAATTATATGTGAACCATTCTTTCCCAGTTTAAATAAAAACATTCCTGATCTCTAAAAAGCGAATACGTATATTCCTTTAAATTATTAATACAACCCCAGACTGCTATAGTGTTACACTACGGCAGCAAAGATCTTTCTTACAAAGAACTTCCCGACCATGGAATCTGCTTTGGCATCGTTACAAGTTGCCTTGGAAACTGTTCAGGTCAAGTAAACGTGCTAGTCAGCTGATCGGACGTGCTTCACTTACACGGAAGCCACGCCCCCTTGTTCCTTAAAGCCTTCAGCCGCGGGAACTTGGTTGCTGCTAATTGTACGTTACTAAGTGCCTTTTCGTAGCCCGCCTACGGCACTGTTTGCCTTCCTCGGATTACCCTCTGTGAACCTTTGACTCAGAACTCTCGTTACCAGACCTCGGCTTTATACTCTGTTTCTGCTTATCTGGATTACCCTAAGGACTTGTTGCCACGGTAGTTTTCCTTTACTGCCGTTAAACCGCAGGAGCCTCCCCGCTCAACCTCCAGTTCTACGGGCTCTGTTGCTCTTCACTTCCGCTCAAAACTGAACTCCAGTTCTCATTCATCTTACGCTTGCACGAACGATTTTGCTTTCCATCTGAGTTCCGGCTCTACGATCAAGATTTGTTGAGATCTGCTTCAGCGCAACGCTGCTTGGTCTTTTTCTTGCTGTTATATCTGAATCATCTATTTGGAATATAAGACCATTCCTACCAGTGCTGCTTATCAAGGACTGCCTTTGCTCCAACTATCTGATTAACTGTGTTTGCACACTGAGACACTGTTTGTTTTTTCTACTGAAGTGCATTTATGAACGCTTTCCAGGACATGCACCAACCTGGCCCTAGTGCGTCCCTCGTGCCGTTCGGGTTATCCTCCCTATACTAACTTTACCATTTTATTATTTTTTCCTGTCGTTTTCATCAACCATTTGTATTTTGTATTCCTTATTGAAACTGGTCCAGGATTTCCTCTCAGGTCTACTCACATACACTATTTCAGGTACCGGCAGTTCTATTGTGTTTAACAGAATTATTTAAAAAGAAACAAGTTAGGCATAATACTCAAAATCTTTCTGTGTCTCTTGTAGCATTGGTCTGGCGGTGCGCTCAATCCCGTTCTTTTGCATTATAGACTACTATGTCTGTTCTTTCATAAATAGCAGAGTGGTACATCGTGAAAAAGAGCCCCTCTCGAAGAGGAAGCCTGATTCTTTTCGGAGACGTCTACGGCTCATCCTACATCTCGATCCAGGTTGGGGTCACGCACACCTTCTGGCTCGGTGAGTAACATATAGCCACAGAAGTGGGGGTTAATGCCACCAATCTCACAAAATTGCATTGTCCACACAAGGGACATTATGCACCTGTTGTCTAAAATAGAGAGATCTAAAGAATATAATTGCTGGACAGAATAAGAGCAGCTGTTTCCACATTTCCAACTCTTTAACATCATTACAGTGAGGACAGTACGGTAGATGCTTTGCTATTAAGCTTTGTTTGGCCAGAATTTCACGGGCGGGCAAAATATTACCTCTAAATCTCAACAGTGTGGACTGTGCTCCTGCATTTTAGGAAAACAGACCAAATAAGGTGCAATAGTACCTAATTATTTATGCTCTAGACTTAAATGGGCTAAAGAACTGTATGCATGCATTGCTTCAGCCGTCTTAATCCAGTCTGCTCTATACAATTCAGTTTTCCCCTGTCCAAGCCTATTTCAAGATCACTTACGTAAAACCTAACCCTGTATATATTCATACAATGATCCTGCAGCAAGTTCACAGTCTCATCACTGGTGTAGCACAAAATGTGGGCCCCCCCCGGCAAGCCCTGCCACCACGGCCACTGCCCTCCCCTCTGGGCATGTGCAGCATGGGGCTGCGGGGCCCCCCGTTACGCCAGTGTGTCTTATTACTTCTTTCCTCCATTATTTTAGCAAGATCACTGAGTGAGACATAGCAGAATGGTAAACAAGTGTCAAATTTATAATTTTCAAATGGCCACTAACATAACACTGCATGCAGAATAGCATAACATGCAGACAGGCTATAGTTGACTACCCTAACACGTATGTATCCCCATGGAAATGATGTGGCGGCAACTTGCGTGGCTGCAATGTGGTGTGTGGTTGACTATGTCAGTAGCTAATGCAAAAATATAATGTAATTCTTACAACTTCTTATCAATGAGTATAACTTTCCTTAAGGTTATGTGGTGTTACCTGTGGCTGTAAGACTTTTGGAAAATAACGACGAGGCCCAATCTTTAAAAGTGCAGCATTCTCAAGTTCTCCAAGGGCCTTTCAAAGGAATGACCTTGGAGGCTTTGCGATATATTGAAGCGCATCGTGGACGTGTCGGAAGCAGCCGTTGGTCTCAGAGAGGTGCATTGAGAATTGAGACTTGCTACGGCGTCGGCTTGAGGCGATCCTGAGGTGCTCCTGGCATGATAAGGTCCTTTCCTCTAGGGCCCTGTTAGCTTGGTTGCTGAGCAGCTACATGTTGCTTGAAATGGCTCGCTCCCTGCCGTCATTGTTTGGGATTTGAGGCGGCCGGTGGTAGTAGAACGGAAGGCAAACTATGTGAGGACGGGAGCCTTGGAGAGTGACAATGTCCCTAAGCTTTTGAAAGTAAGAGGTAACAAGCTGGGGACTCTACATAAATAAGGAGCCGATAGGGGCAAATAGCATAATCGGCGGTGCTCTGTGGGAACAAAGGAGGGACTGAGAAATAGGTGCATGACGAGGGGTTGAAACGCACAATAGTATTCAAATCAGCGATTAGCTTCCCCCTCTTGTTAAGAGCGCGCCGGGTCCGTGTTCTGTGACTCTGCGATTAGGATAAGGGAAGAAGGAAGGCTGCAACTCAATTAGGAGGGTGCCTTCCTATTTCTTATTGGTAAGCCCAGTGTTCTATCACCTAGAGGCGTCCTGCTACCGGCAAGAATGACACGCATAGGACATCTGTGGAAAGCAATTGCGCCGCATAAACGCCCCAATTTACGAAGCGCCAGTACGTATGAAGTTCTAAAAAATTCTAAAACTGACCAGCCCTCTCAAGCTGATATCACAGCTTTTTTTGGAGCACAAGATAAGCGCCTGCCCAGACACTCATCAAAGTCACGTGAATCAGATAAAAGAAATTTTTAATCTGATACTATTTACAATAATAATTCATTGTTAAAACTTGTAAATCATTTACAGAGATCCTTGCGGGGGGAGAGGAAAAAGCTGCCAAATATGGAAAGTGTGGAAGATAACGAGGGCATTAGCCTGTCCTACTCACCAGATTTGACAGTCTTCGCCTCACACTCTGATTCTTGTGATGCATCTAGCCTGGAGGAGGCAAATGAGTCCGCTCTAGCAGGATAAACAACTATGGTCGATGACCTGGTCACAAGGAACCTGCTAATGGCCATAGAATGCAAGATAGACGTTCAAGCTATATTGATAGCCACTATAGGAGCTTGCAGCCAGTCAAAAGCTCTCAAGGAAATTGTTAGGTATACTAACAGATCGGCACAAAAAAGTGGATTTTATCATAGACGTTAAAGCCAAGCAGGAAGAAAGAGAACGAGGAAAAGTCGACATTATGACTGGTACATACAAAGGAAATCCAAAGCATGGTCAATTTGATAGAGATATGATACAGGGGGTGCACCAGTAAGAAAAAATTGGATTGGGACTTCGAGGAGGTCCAAATTTCCCCACCTACCGAATTAAAGAAGGCATTAAAAAACAAACAATTGCCAGAGGAAATTGACAACACAGGGAACTCAAAAGCAGCTTAAGATGTTTGATTGTAAAGGCATAGGACATCAGACAAAAGAGGATCCTGTCCTAAAGGTTAAGAAAGGGTTGTCAGATATAGAGGAAACAAGGAATAAGCTAATAGCACAACCAGAAGATATACCTAAATGCGACAAGAAGACGGATAAAATAACATCACAAACACAAAAGCCAACAGAGCTGGATGGGGAAAGGAAAAATTTGCCAATTCCTACGGATGCTGCATACATCAACCCAATGGGGGCTCAAGTACAGATTGAAGATGACTACAAACTGCCCATTATATATCCCGGTGCATTGAAAGATGGTGGCACATGGGTAATATTGGAAGAAAATGCACCCACGTCACAAAGCCCTTTTTTAAATTAAAAAAACACAATTGGCAATATTTAAACAACTGAGATATCTGTATTATATACAATCAAGAGATATCCTGAAAATTGAGCTGTCGGAATTGAATAGTGAAAAAAATTGGGCACTGATCGAGTTTGTGCCACCTTTAGTGGTGGTCTTACTGAAAACACACTCCGATATGCCCTGGCATGCTGGTTACACACTAATTGTTTGCCAAAAAACTAAAGGCACAAAAGCGGCACAGGTTGATAACGTAAGGAATGAGTGCATTGATCTAAATTTCACAACAGAAAAAGATGCACTGAGAGCATTACAAGAACAGAACTCATGGATAATGCTTAAGGTCGCCACTGCCACATTATGGATGCCCATGAATACATGCAGTGGGGCTAACTGACATGTGAAAGATACTGTAAAGTTGGCTTGGTCCTCTTGGAACAAAAGAGGTCATAATTCATTTTCAACACATCCAATGTGTTAGCTTCTCAAGAAGGAAGTGGACATATTCTTGTTCCAAGAGACCTGGTGCACAAAACATTTCTATATGGATGGGTACCAAATTCTGTTTAAGAAGGCCATAAAACATAATAAAGGTAGGGCGACTGGGTACTGGCTATAGGGGCTAGGTAACACCTAAAATTGGAACCTTGGACAATGACGAACGACTCCCCTAATGTGCTAATGGGTACACTACAAATTTCTACTCCTAAAATCCTAATCATCAACATTTACGACCCCCCTGGGGGCTCCTGTACTAAACCAATACAAGTTCTAATAACAGAGGTCATCACATATTGGATAGAATCACCCCTATAGGTGGCGTCAACCTGGCTGGTGATTTTAATAGAAGACTACTGCATGTTTCAAATGGCCCTTAAGTGGGGCAAAAAGAGAATTGGCAATCACTATTTGAATTTTTTGACTTGGAACCCTTACGAATGCAGATTAACAAGGATACCGAACCAATTTACACATGGTCAAATGGCATACTTACATCCTTAATCGATTATGTGATTATGGACAGAGGGTTGCGTACAACCTCTAGTCCCATAGTGGTTACCCATAGTGGAGCAAGTGAACATGGTATGCTACGTTGGACAATCATCCAAAAGGAAAGGCAGAAAGATCTGGAAAAATGGGCACATTTTCTCCCAAACAACACAGCAAATAGACTGTGATGGGCACAAAACACATTGAATGTTTAAATGAGGTCTTAAAAACAAATTAGATAAAGTTGAATTGCCTGTTTCCCAATGCAGAATGGAACCTTGAAAGAATAATCAAATCCGTTATACCACCATATGTAAAAAAAGGGGAGCATTAAACTAACCAAGAGCAAAAGCTTAAACTATTCGATCTTATCATTCAGGAAAGAAAGAGAAAACATTGTAACGAAACGGCAGCGGTGAAAAGAAATTTAGAGATTTCTTCAAAAATCAAAAAAGAGAATTATAAAAAATATGGCTACAAAATATAGAAATTGGCAAAAAATGCATAGAGCCTCTATCAGGATGGTAAACTGGATAAATCTGTTTACCTGATTGAGACAAGACAATAAGGCTACATTTTGGCGAAACTTTAATATCTTTAAGGATTTATCAACGAAGATTGATTTAAATCCTATATCAGAGGAAGGTTGGACAAAACACATTCAAAGCTGTACAGTACAAAGGGCCAGGATTCTGCAAACCTAGAAGAGGACAAGATAACAACATGGACTAGTGTCAAAGTATCCTCTTTATTAAATCTGGCAGAAGATTGTTCCCAAATAAACCTTGAAAGGCTAATAGTTAAATCAAAAGCCTCCAGAGCGCCGGGGCCAAACGGTATCCCAAACTTGCTCTACAAAGCTGAACCTAATTTATGGGCTAGAATCCTAGCGCAACACTTTTTAAAAAAAGGAGACAGACATATAACAACAAATTATAGATTATTGGCGATGATGGACTCTTGCCAAAAATTGTTTGCGAGTGTTCTTTTGGAATCATTGAATACCTGGGTGAAAGATAAGAACATAATGAGCATCTTCCAAACAGGATTCAGAAAGAGCTACAGCACAACAACTAATATAGCAACATTGCAATTCTAGAGGGCATTACGCCCAAAAGGAGAAAATAAGCTATACTGCCGTTATGTGGACTTTTCGAATGCCTTTGACCTGGTCTCTAGAAAAAGACTTTGGTCAAAATTTAAAACATGGGGCATCGATTCTGCTCTTCTACATTTCATACAAAAATTATATACGAACACGTTGGTGGCAGTCCGTCTAAATCAGGAGGGGTCAATGACTGAATCCATTGCCACCAAAGAGGGCTTGAAACAGGGATGTGCGTTGGGCCCTATCCTGTACAATCTCTATGCTGCAGACATGGATCACGCATTAAAGGATATTAAAAACATTCCACCAACTAGAAACAGCGTGAAAATTATCATAATGGCCTATGCGGATGATGTAATACTTTTAGATCAAACCCAGATTGGTCTTCAGCGCTCCATGAACGGCCTCAATGTATATGCAAAGGAGAGCTTTATGATTATAAACAAAACGAAGACAAGAACAATGTGTTTGACAGATTCTAATAGAACATTTTTTAAAACACATTGGTTTTCTGATGGTATAACACTGGAAATGACTTCGGAGGTACTATATCTGCGCTTTCCAATATGGGTAACTGCATCGGCCTCGCAGTATAAAGATCATATTGTAACCAGGATATGGAGGAGATGGTTGGCAATAAAATATTATGTGGATCATAGGGGTGGAAGCAATATAGAGGGTTTTATCCAAGTATATAAATCTACTATCTGTACAGCTATTCTATACGCACTAGAGACCCTGACACAAAAGGAGGTTGGGTGGCTCCAAAAATTGGAAGGAAAACGATTATGTTCTATGATAAATATGCCAAGAGGAGTATCTGTTGAAGCACTTTGCCTAGAGTATGGATTACAGTCTTTGCTGACAAGCTGGTTTATTAGAAAAACTTTCCTGTACCTAAAAATGGGTAAAAGGGTAGCAGGAACAAACCAGCTTTTACAGCTACTCGGTAAAGTGCAAAAGGGCAGCAGCTCCAACTTTTATATGAAGGAGCCGAGTAGTGCCACAGAAGAGTGCTTGAGTACTCCGGGTCTGGATTTGAATACTATACAGGAACGTCCAGATAGAGTGCTTGTCGTTAAAAAGAAAGCGAGGGAATGGGATAGGATAGCAGATATTGATTATCTCAGTAAGGTTCCCAGATATAGAGAGTATTGACATCAAAGCTTTGAGATTGGTAAACCCAAAAGCTATTTAACAAAATGGTCAAATCCACCACTTCAAAGGTTTACGTTGCAAATAAGATTTAACATCCTGTGCTCCAAAGAATACTTGAATAAGTGGAACAAAGAAGCCCAAGAGGATCAAGATGTAATGTGTAGGCATTGTTATACAGAAGTTGAAACAAGTAGACACCTTGCACTGCGCTGAAACCCCTATACATTAAAGGATATAGCGGTCTTGGGTCTTCTACAGAGTTCATATGTAGTGATCAATTTTGGTCAGACGTGATAGGCGCAGAATCAGTAGTGCATAACGCTGCGGCCTATTATATATGGCATATGGTGACTAAATAGAAGATCAATTTCTTTTTTTCCCTCTTTTTTTACTATCTATCATCTCGGTAAATGACATGTTATGCATAAAGGTAAAAAATAATAATGAATTATGAATGTCAATATATCTGCATTTTGAGAATTTTATGTTATGTCTGATTTTAAGTAGTATGGAAAACTTTCTTTTAAAATTGTTTGTTTTTTAATGTTTTGTATTATCTTTTAGGGTATTTTCTCTATTTTTGAATATGCCAAAGTTTGTTCGTTATGAATATAAACTAAATGCATAAATAAAGAAATAAATAAAAAAATATATATATTGACCATGTTTGTACCTCCAGAGTGATAGTTCTTTTTAAAATAAACACAGTCCTCAACCCAAGATCTGAAAGGTATGCGCTATATTTTTTTTGCTAGGGTGAGGCTTTAAAAGCGCTTCAAAAGTGGCTCAGCCGGGGCCATCACTTGCGCCACTCTGCCCTGTGACCCCTGGGGTCATTCGGTTTCCAATGTCCCAATACACAGCTTGATTGCTAATTGCCACAGGAGCTAAAAATAACACAAAAAGGACCACCACCACCCTCCCCCAGGTGGTCAAGCTGTTTTATACTATACCGTCTGGAATTCAGACAAACAAACTGATGAATTGATGCCAACAGTTCCTCCTGGGCAACTAAATGACAAGGCCCCCTGGAAGTGAACCCATGCACCATATGCAATCCGTAACAGGGTGCGCCACACTTACTGATCCTTCAGCCAGTCTTCCACAAACGGGATCTGAAAGAACTCGGTCACCTCCTGCCCCTTCCTCTTCAGATTATAACTGCAAATAAACACAACAGAATGCCATATTAGGTGCGTTCCTGTAGAATGTTCACCCTGTTCATCGGAGAAGGCCCACCAGGAACTTACTTGTATAGCCACTGAGTGAGGAAATCGAGTGCAATGAATCTGGTTCTCTTTCTCTACAAAAGAAAACACGTTATAAGGAGTGTGCATGTGTCGAGTTTATTATACAAAAAGAGACAGCAGATCGGTTAATAACAGTTATTGGCACCCTGGCGGGGGGAGCCATCCAATCAGGTGACTAGGAACGCAGGCTTGAAAATCCTCCACCTCACTGCCAAATCTGCAGTATGGCAATGCAGTAATGTCACAGTAACGGAGTTACTACTGCTTTACTGCCATACTACGTCCCTAAAGAGTGATTTTTCAACAGTTTGTTTATTTATTTAAGCACTATAGAGAAGACAGATCTGGATTCGTTCTCCTGGTACAGCCATGTTAAAGGCATTTCTTTCATTATACATTATAGCATCTGAGGGGCCGTGACTTAACTGCTCTTTTCCCTGACACAGACCACCTAGAAACAGACCCACAAGCAACTGGGCACTTCTATACTGCATGCATCAATACATCAGTAGGGCTTTCTTGGCATTTTCCCTCTCCCAAGTAACACAGCTCACCCCCTCTCTTTCATCACTGGGAGACCATCCAAGCGGTGCGCAGCAGTGTGTGGTATACATCCCAATAACATAACGAAGAAATGGACACAGGCCAGTAGGTGAGCAACCCGCAATACATATTACACTTGGCAGCGCACCAGTAAAAGGGACTTAAGCGGCCCGGGGCTAGCCTGGGTTGAGCCCTGCACAGTCTCAGAAAAAGGGTTCCGAGACTGGGCCCTGCTGTGGCTCCCTAATGTCCCCTGGCAGCCACAGCCGATGAGGCAACAAGAGCCCAGGATATTTTTCTAAAGCCTGAAGCTCTCACTCATTTGCGAGAGCTTCAGGCATTTAGAAAAAAAGGCATTTCCACCATAATGGTGGCGCCGACGCCTGCCAGGCATCCTTTTAACCGACAGATGCCTGTGGGCCACCGCTACCATTTTGGAAGAAAAGGTGAGGCCGTTCCAAGCCGAGTCCTTTTTTCTATAGCCTGAAGCTTGCACTCATTCGCAGCAGCTTCAGGCTTTAGGAAAAAAGGACTTGGCTTTCAACAGTCTTGCCTTTTCATCCTTAATGGTTAGTTCGGCCTCCACCAATCATCCATTCAACTAAGAGATGCAATGATCACCCAAGGGTGATCGCTGCATCTATTAAAGGAATGCCTTGCGAGGAGCAGCGCCAACATTAAGGATGAAAACATGTGCCACTGTCCCCGGCAGGTATCCCTTTATATAAGAGATGCAGGGATCATCACCCTCGCACAGGGTGCTGATCCCTGCAAAGGGATGCCTGGCAGGGTTCGGCGCCACCATTAAGGAAGGAAAGGGGTGATGTTAACACCTGCAAGGCATCCCTTTAGTTAAGAGATGCAAGAATTAACACCCTCTTCCCCGGAGGGAAGAGGGTGATGATCTTTTATTTATTTATTGGTCATTTGTTAGGCGCTTATACAATTAGCAACAACTGTTTCAAAGCCCTGCAAAAGGCTACCTGGAGGGTGTCGCCTGTAGCCCATTAAGCTGGAGCGTGTTGAGGGGGCCTGGCCTAATGGGCAGCACACGACCATTGAACCACGTCCCCTTGACGAACTCCAGCTCCATTTGCCACTTAAAGTACTGACTAGTAATGATAATATCAAGTTTCAATATGGCGCTTCATGCTACAGTCCTCCAACTCTAGAGCTGTAACAATAGCAGTCATTAGTACCCAATTTATTTGTCGTAATTTTAGATTGAAATTTGCAAAGTGCATGCCGGCTTTCCCTCGATCAAACAGAATAAGCGTCTACAGTTATTTTTAGCCACGGTTTAAAAGAATGCTAAGGAGGGTAAATGAGTTAGTGCTTGTGAGATAGGTAGGCAGAGGATGGGTACCGGGTGAGCAATCCAAACATAAATAATGGATAGTGAAGTTCCAAAATCGCAAGCTACCAAAACAAGCATTCTACTGCAGTAGCATAATAAATGTAAACCCAATATAAACCCAGTGGTGACCATTTAACCGGGCTGCCCTTCCTTGCTAATTTGTGACATAAGCCAGAATAGGCCTTAGTTTTGCGACCAGCCTATTTCAGTTCTCATCTCCTTCCTTGTTCGATTTTCATGTGCACGTGCCACTCTGGAACGACTACATTTGCGTTTCTGGCAGCCCCACTCTGAGATAAATACAGTGATCTACGTGGCATACAGGATGCGGATGTTAATTAGCAGGCCGCACACATGCCAGATGCAGACGCTGGAAGATGTGCCCATCAAGAGAGTGTGCATGGCACTAAACAGAGGGAGAAGGTGCCTGAAAGGAACTACAAAACAAATTCAACAGACCTTGCGCCTATGTGTGTGAGTGGTTAGTCGTGATACAGGTTTTAGCAATACTCATGTGGGGTAAATAATTAAATTACTCCACTCTGTACAAATTATAAATTCAAATTTAATTATTGTCAGAAATGCATATAAAAACCTGCAACCCAGAAAAAGTGACACATGCTAATTAAAATGTTAGGGAGAACTCCTAGGCAAGCAGAGTGGGTTGCTAGGAGTTCGCGGGCTCCGAACTAATGGAAGGCCTAACTCCTGCAAGTCCAGACAGGTAACAAGTTCAACTGAGGTTTATTACAGCCAACAAACCATCAAGGATTCGCACGTGGATAAAAGTCCAGGCACACTATCTGTGAATACTGGCTCGCAGGCCAGTTTTTAGGCAAATCTATGTCACAATGACATCACGACCTGGGCCCTTCTCCAGCAAACCTAATGCCACCCGGGATTGGGAGTTGAGTGGTAGTCCCCCTATAGCGGTCCCCATAGAGATTAGCTTACTGGCTCTCCCATGTAAGGTGTCTAGCCTGGATCAACCCCGAAAAGTGTTACTTCTACATTACTTCAGTATGCAGACCCAATGATTGGTTGGTGGCCCCTGTTACCCACTCCTAGGGCCATGCATTGTGATTGGTTGAGCCGCTCGCCCTTCCCCCCCCAGGCCTGGCACCCAAGTTGGTTCTCAGCACAGAGTGTACCTGTTCAAGGTAGCATGTGCAACTATGTGTCTGTGTTATACCCGTGTGTGAACCACCATCGACTATGAGAGTGCTCCTTTCCAATTGTGTAACTTCGGCTCTTGTTCTAACAACTTTGTTGAGAGCCGCTGTCCAGCTCGTGGGATCTCTGCTCTTCTCAGCTGCCAATTCTTGGCGCCTCGCCAGCTCTGCTGGACCACGTGTCCAGAGACCACGTTTATGAGCCTATGGACCTCTGAATTAGTCTGAATTTAGGAGAATTATTAGGGCCGGCCGTGCTGGTGTTACTTCAGTTCAGGGGACACACACTGCAGTTCTCTGGTGCGCGCTGTATTTCAGTTCAGCCTTAGATTTCTGAGATCGTTGTGGCCTACTGTGACTTCCTGAGCCAGTCTGGTTTCTACTGCATGTGTTTGTCCATAGTATCCATAGGTTAGTTGACCCCAGAGTTACTGGGTCCCTCAAGAGTTCCTGTGCTCTAAAGGGTTATTTGCATGTGGGCATCTGCAAGCCTTTAAACAATATCTTCTTTGCTTCTTGCGGTTTCTGCATTGCTGCGACAAGCTCATGACAAAATAATAAACGTGCAAGCAGTATGTATATGTTGCTGTCCTCTAGCTAATAGAACTGTACGCCTGTGTTCTTTGTGCATTTGGGTGTGTGATTATGTCCCGATGTACGGATGGCACGTATGCTTCGTGTTTGACGCTACTATGTCCTGTTGTCTCTAGCGACTGGATGCATGTTGAGACTGTCGATAGAGTTGTCTTTGGTCTCGTCCTGCTGGTCTTCATCCGCCTTGCGTAATTTTCGCACTGCTCCCGTGTTGTAAGGTTGGCTGTGAGGGTATCTTTCATTGTACTTGTCCATCGGAGGTGCAGTGGGGGTCGGTGCAAGCTCATGCGATCGGCGGCCACATTGTCTTTGGTTTTTCTTCCGGTTTGAGTGTTTGGTGGGTGGGGAGAAGAGGGCCTGATTTCAACCTTCCCTCTTCAAAAACATTATACATTTCATGATTCTATCAACAAATTTAAACAGTTCATACATACAAAATGGAAAACAGCAATACATATAAAACACAGCAAGACACATAAAAACTATATGTAAATTGTGCTAATTGTTATTACTTCTTCAAGACAACCCTTGTCAATTAAATGACTTGATAGTGTCACATGCGTTACAAATTATTAGCTATAATTAACACAACACGTGTCACTTTTTCTAGGTTGCACTTTACACTTGCTGGGAAGAGTAAAGCAGGTTTTTGAGTTTTTTATAAGCATTTCTCCCAATAATAACATTTGAATTATAATTTGTGCACAGAGTGAGGTAATTTGATTCTTTACCCCCACGTGAGTATTGCTACACCCTGCATCACAACTAACCACACAAACACAAGGTCTGTTGAATTTGTTTTATTGATAGACCAGGTTTGGCCTTGTTGCAATCTATCCTGGTGTCCCTTCTTTTTATAGAAGCCTGACAGGAACTGCCATTACAAATTAGGAATAGTGAGATTAGAACAAAGATGACAGAATACAGAAATGGTAGAAAAAGTAAAAAGGGGAAGGGAAGACAACTTACTTGCAGGCTTATAGCTCTCTGAGTATTGTTAAAACAACCAATTAAATTTTCCAGCTTGGCATCATCGGTCACAATTTAGCCTTAAAGACACACTAAACAGCAATAAAGCAGCAGTAAAACGCCATTGCTAGCATAGCACTGACCACCACCAGTCTCCCTGTCGGTGTTCCCAAGAATCAGTCCTTAGACATCCTGCTCTTCACCCTCTACTCTTCTGCCCTAGGAGGTCTCATCTCATCCTTTGGTTTTTAGTAACACCTTTTTGCTGATGACAATCAAATATGTTTGTCCTTTGCCTGCTTCACCCCAGCCATCTCGGAACAGATTAAGAACGGTCTACATGCAATTCTTACAGGATGGCTCTACGCTGCCTCATGCTGAACTAAAAAATGGAAGTCATCTTCATTCCAGCTTCTAATACTATCTCCTTTCTGCCTGACCTTCTTGCTCCCTCGCCCAAGGCTTGCAATATTGGGGTCCTCTTTTATAGCGACCTACGACTGCAACAATTCATCACTACCACTGCCTCTGCTTACGAACCACTCTACAAAAACCCTAATCTCCACTCTTGTGCTGAGCAAACTGGACTACTGCTCAAGCCTACTCCTTGGCCCTTCCCTCTCTAAACCTCCCTCCCTCTAGACAAAGCCCTCAACTTTGCTACCTGCACTTTCTACAGCCTACACAGATCATCCCCCACTTCAACCTACCAACAACATGCAGGTTGGCTCTGCATGCACAACTGCTTTCATTTCAAGATCCTTCTCCTACTCTACAAAGATATCAATGGCCTTGCTCCTCAGTATCTTTCTGATTGTATCTTAGTTTACTCACCATCTCATTCCCTCTAATACCCCTGTGCACTCAACCTCACTATTCCATGTCCTCCCTTTGCCTCCTCTTCCATCTGCTTTTTGACCCCTCTCCACTGGAGTCCAATGCCCATAACAATCAAAACCAGCCCAAATGTGGATCTCTTCAAAGTGTGGCTTGAGCTTCACTTACTTGCTAAAGAGGGAGCTCTGCCTTCCCACTGCCCTATCCCCCTATCCCCCCTACCTGAGCCCATCACTGCATCCAGTGATACTTAATTTAATTTTGTATATTCTATATATTTAAACGTGCCCGCTTAGGTTAATGTTACCTTTGTAAGTCACCTGTTTTCCTATTTACATTTTGTTTCTGTTTGTTTTGCTACTGGTATATGTCATCATTTTTTACACCCTCGTAAACTGGCTTGCACCTTGTTCTCATCTTTACGCTATTTTATAGACACCCTTCATGGGAATGTTTTACACCATCTGTAAAAGTGTAATTGTAACACTTTTCTGATTAAAATGAGCATTCCTGTTCTTCAAATAAATACAAATCAAATACAGATTGCTGCAACCTTGAATAACAATAAAACATCTGATTCAAGTCTATGTGAGGATGAATGCACCACAATTGAATACTGTACAATAACTGAATTTTCAAACACAGGTACGACGGGGGTCGTAACTTGCAATCAGGCATTCAACATGTTATGCCGTAAAAGTTAGGTGGTCATTGCACGTGAATTTTGGATCAGAATATTTGCTAAATTAAGTCAATTCTTCGAAGAAAATTAGATACTGAGCAAAGCATGAGCAGTAGAGAATACAGGTGTTGGTGCCAGAAGGGGCAAATGGCTTCTCAGCGTGCACTGCTCCATACCATTTCGCCAAGTACGTGGCCAGTGGGTTCAAGAAGATTTGAAAAAGGTCCTGGTGTGCAGTGGTAACTGCCAGAACCAGTCTCTCCCCCAACTGCCACCTCTCAGCAAGAGCAATACTGAGGTCAAGAATGTGGCGTGAAGCCCCTGTTCCAAGGGTAGGAATGGGGGTAACAGTCCGGCAGCCCAAGTTAACAGCCTGAGCAAAGCGTGAGAACCTGGGCCTCACAGGCCAGGTCCTGGAGTGGAGTGGTTGATCTCCTTCCTCCTGGACCGCCCTTCCCAGGTCCAACTTGGGTTCTTTCTCTCCACCACCTCCCTCTCCCCATATGGTGTTCTACAGGGCTCTAACCTTTCACCCTGGTTCTTCAATGTCTACTTGGCCCCTTTGGCCCACCAGATCTCTACCTTCTCCTCTTTCAGTGTTATGCGGATGACACCAAGCTCTCTTTCAGGCTCCCCTCCGCCTCCTCTTCTCTCCCAGTCATTCCGGACTGTCTATCTGTGGTTCAGGATTGGTGCACCTCCAATGATCTCTGCCTTGAGACCAGTAAGACAGAGATCCTCCTCATTGGGACTCCTGATCCCGCTTTCCCTCCGTCACTCTGGCCACCATCCTTGGGCCCCTCTTCCTTGGCCTTTCTGTGAGGCAAAACCCCTTGGTGTCATCTTCGACTCCACTCTCTCCTTCTCTCCTCACATCACAACCTTGCCAAGAAGGCCCATTACCAGCTGGACTTCCTCAGAGGTATTCTTCCTTTTCTCATTTTCTCCCAGAAGCTCACTGTATCCACAGCCCTGGTTCTCTCTAGGCCAGCCTCTTTCTCAACCTACCCCCTTCTTCTTCTCTCCGTCCTCTGCAACTAATCCGGAACAGGACTGCAAGACTTGTCCTTGGCCTCAAGTCCAGGGACTGTATTTCTCCAGTCCTGAAATCTCTCCACTGGCTCCCGGTGGCTGCAAAGATCAAGGTCAAGACCCTCTGCATCGTACACAATGCTTTCTGGGGCCGGGGTCCACACTACATCCAACTCTCTCTTCCTAAATACCTTCCCTATCGAATCCTTCACTCAGCTACCTCAAACTCTCTGATCGTCAGATGGCTTCTATGTCATTTCACCGCCAGTCATTTTTACAATTGCTGTTTTTACGAATAGATTTTGCAGAAAAAAGTCATTGAATTATTTGTTTTTGTCTTTGGGGGGGTTCCCCCTAAACCCTCCCTCTCCCACCTATTTTTAACTATTCCCGACACCCCCAATCCCTCATCTGCCCTTTTCTCACCCCCCCAAAACAAAAAATGTTGATTAATTTTTTAGGCAAAGTGTACTGGTAAAAAGAAAAAAACTGTTGTAAAAACGACTGCCGATGAAATGACGGTATACCGGTCAGATGCTTCTCCAGGCAGAGAGTAGGGGTAGATCTCTCTCCTCTGCAGGTGCCGCCCTCTGGAATGGCCTCCCTGCCCCTCTCAAACTTGAGCCGGACCACCGGGAGTTCCGGAAGCAGTTCAAGCCCATCCTTTTCTCCTCTGCTTTCTCCCTCTCTCCTTCCCTTGCTGAACTAGCTGTCTGCTGCATGGACTGGTTGCTTGGCTACCCTCGGAGTCTTACTGAGTACCAGATTCCTCCTTGATCAGTCCCCCTTGCACTGCCTCCACACCTACCACGCATTTAGGGGCTGAAATTACAACCCTACAGCCCCCTGCCTCCTTGCACTTACCCAGAGCCGAGCTGCCCTGGCTGCACTTCGCCATTCCCCTCCCTGGCACTTGCACGATCTGAATGACACAAGGCCTAGTAAGATTGTGTGTCTTGTCGTGCCTAGAAACATTTGTGTACAGGCACGTTATATATGACATATCATATCAAAACCCAATGCAAAAGTGAGCCACGTGTTTCTCTCCTGCCGACTGTCGTGATTTTTGTTTTAGACCGTTTAGCAAAGCATACGAATACAGAGCATTCATCAAGTAATGCAATCCCACAGGTCTTCGATCATCAGACAATACCATCGGGGTGTGAGAGCCATAAGATGCTCTCACCGTCCGAAAAATGGCAGAAATGTCACACAGTCTTGCAGGGCCATGTCTAAATGGGCCACGTAGAGGATGAAAAGGCCCTGTTTTAAACCGGTGGTTAGTAGAATATGATTTTGTAGTGCACCCTTCCTATATCAGCCTCACTGTGACTGATGTTTCACAGTAGAGTAGTCTAAGGAAGTAAAGAAGAGTGGGCTCAATTGCCCATAACTCCAATTTGGCAAATCATTTGGCTCGAGGGATGCTGTCAAATGCAGCATAGTAATCTATATAACAAAGGACTAGGCACGATTCTGCGTTCAGATATGCATCTGGTATCAGTGATTGTAGCACCCAGATACTGTGTGGTGCTACAGCCTTTATTTGTGTTAGCCCAATTATTGAGCCTGTCCAGGAGGAGAGGCAAAGATCTTTCCGCTCTGAGTCTAGGGGTGAGCCCTTTTTGTGGACTGGTATTAGAATAGAGTGGTATTAGTATAGAGCTGAGTAGTATAATTACTGCAAGCTGCTGGGTATTTTACCAGTATTAATAATAAAGAGAAAGAACTCATACAAAATACTGGCCCAAAGTTGAGGATCTCTTTTAATGAAAGCGTTGGCAAGGCCGTCTGGGCCTGGAGCCCTTGAGGCCTTAAGTCTTGTGATAAATCTTAAAATAGCCTCTTCAAGGACAACCAACAATTACTGTTGTCATATTCTATCGGCCCGACATTCTCAGCTCGTAGCAATGAGAAATACCAGTTCATTCCCAACATATGAGTGCCCAATTCCTCCTCTGACATAACACAGAACTATCCAACAGTATCCCCTGACCTGTCTCAGCAAAACAAATGGCAAAGTATCTTTGTATCATGCGTTCTAATCAGGGTCTGTAGCATTTTCCAATTGGAAGAATCCGAATGAAATGTATGGCTGTGCGTTTTTTTCACTCTCTGACAGATTCCTAACCCTCCAGGTCCTACGTACAGCAGAATGCAATTATTTCTTCTTTTTAAATATAGCTAGATCAAAAAGAGCACCATGCTTGCCAGTAGATTTGTGCGTTACCAAGTGCCTATGCTGGCTAGGCCAAAAGTTGTTCACCATTTCCTTTATATAAAATTCCTGTAGAGTACAGTTGTCACTGCTCGGGCTTCCTCCTGGCGCTGAAGAACTTCACTACACAACAAGGATATCAGTGGATCATATATTAGTATGCAAAGAGTATGCAAAGAGGAATGCAAGTGGTTTCTTAAATGTATTATGGTTGAGGTAGACCTTAAAGGATAGTTCCGGGACTTTTTTTTTATTGTCCCTACGGTTCGGCCATGTGTTTTTAAGCATAAATCGGTAGATCGTAGAAAACTTTCCTATGGACCTTACCCGACTTTTCGTCCATTAACGCACTTGAAATCAGCCGCCATTTTCTGATAATCCTATCATTTCCCTATCGACCTGGCTCACCTGCGTTTGCGGCACTAAATCATATCCCCCGCATTAGCTCGCACCGATTGCACGTGCACCAGGTGGAGACGCCGTCCATGCGACATGGTCCAGGCTCTTCATCCGTTGACTGGTCCTCCCAACTGCCGTCCGAATCCCCATCGTTTTCGCGTGCTTGCCTTTGCAGTAGTTCTTCCTCGGTGTACTCGGGCTCGTACATATACAGCATTATTGTAGCCATTGTGTGGTAAAGAAAGTAAAATAATTTACAGAGATGGTACAGGTGTTCACAAGGCCTAGAAGCGGCGAAGGTAGCTGACCAGAGCACAGAAACGAGTCACAGAATACTCAAAGTAACACAGAGAGAGTAATGGAATCGAAAATCTGCTGCTGTGTGTTGTGAAACGGTGTGTTTATACTTATTGAGGAAAGAGGCGTCCTGCCATTTCCATGGCGACACTTCATTAGCTGAGGCGCAGCGATTGTTGACACGAAACGTGCTTTGGCGTTGGGAAATGGGCGGTACGCGTCTGCTGATGTCAGGCTCAGGGGCGGGGGATTTGATTTAGTGCCGCAAACGCAGGTGAGCCAGGTCGATGGGGGGAAATGATAGGATTATCAGAAAATGGCGGCTGATTTCGAGTGCGTTAATGGACGAAAAGTCGGGTAAGGTCCATAGGAAAGTTTTCTACGATCTACCGATTTATGCTTAAAAAGACATGGCCGAACCGTAGGTACAATAAAAAAAAAGTCCCGGAACTATCCTTTAAAGATAACGTTTTGCAACACTGACAGAAGAAGCCCGATCACCTAATATGCATTTTGTAGATCTAGGAGCACTCAAAAGCTGTGTGCATCCTGAAGGAAACGCCCAAAAAGTCTGTATCCATTTGTACGAATGGTACAAAAGACCGTAAAAGATCTGTACCATTCGTACAAATGGATACAATATTTTTGGGCATTTCCATTGAGAATCCGAAAATGCTGAACATGAGGAGCGGGGCTTGCGGGGGTGCTCCCCGCTCTGCCCATGTTCAACAGTTTCGGATTCGGGGAATGTGGGGTGTGCCCCGCAAAGGAGAATAAAGTTTTTTTTTTAAATTCAAAAAATGTAAAGGACCCTGCAGTGCCGCTTCCCAAGCATGTGAGGGGAACCGGTGTCGCAGGGATTCGACGGCACACAACAAGGTGTGCCGCTAAAAGCAAAAGGTAAGTAATGGGGTGAGGGGTGTTTGTGGAGCATGTTTGGGAAGGTATTTACTTTGGGTTGTTTGACGGTAATGGTCAAGTTAGCTACAGTCTTTTTGCCCAAAAACCTTTCAGTTACGGGCAAACAACCCAAATCCTCCCTTTCTTCTATTCACTCCCGTGATTTGTGAGAGGAAGGATGCCTCAACAGATAATCTGCCGGATTATCATCCCTGGGGTGGTACAAGAAAGTCAATTTATAGTCATGTAATGCAAACAACCACTTAATCAATTCTTGCGGGAGGACACAAAGATCAGCCAGACACGAATGGGCTCCCCATCAATATATAGGTGTTAATGTCAGCAACCCCACAGATGGGTGATAGCACCCTGCTAGCATACGCTCCCGGTTTCATGTCACCATGCGGGTCAGCTTGCAATAGGACCGCCCCGAGACCAAGAGAACTTGCATCGACTACTAACTCTGATCGCCGTTCGGCATCGATAGCAGCAATGGTCAAATCTTACATGAGGGCTGCCTTAATTTCTATGAGTGCCACTTCCTCAAGCGGAGTCCAATGGTACAAAACATATTTTTTCATCAAGTGTCTGAGAGGTTCTGACAATGTTACCAGATTTTTGCTGAAACAGCCACAATATGTGACCATGCTCAGAAAACTCCTGACTTCGGACACCCTTGTGGGTGCCTACGGCTAACGTATGTCTTGTACTTCTTTAGGGTGTACAGATAAACCATCTTCTTGAAAAATATAAACGAAGAACTCCAGTTTCCTTTCAAGGAACATCCATTTTCCTTGTTAGACCCACAAATGGTATCCTCTAAAGGCCATTCTCCAGTTCCAATGGGTTCTACCCCCATCTTGGCAAATATCAGGATCAAAGATATTTATCATTCCTATATGCCAGCCAGTGCACCTATAACTGCATGCGGAAACATTTCCACCGCCAACAAAATTCTTATAGCGGTACAACCCATTACGGGTAGAGAAAGACATAATGTACCAGGAAGACGGGTGTAGTAAAGTTGATGGTAGCCTGCTCTTAAAATCAAGTATTAAAAGGAACGCAGCACAATGTACATCTGAAACAATGCTATCAATTGTAGGTGTGATGTGTCTTTCTCTTTTAATAGCTTTATTGGGTCGCCTCATGTCCACACAAATTCTCACTGAATTGAGTTATTTGGGCTTACAGGCCACCACAATAGGAGAGACCCATGGAGTCAGACCTTCAACTCAATTTGTCTACCTCTACCGCCACCCTTCTTCACAAATGAAATGGCACTCAACAGATCGATGACAATCTTCTGCCCATTGCCCTAAAGCACTGTCATCTAATGGGGTCCCCTTTTATACAGCCCACACCGTCAAATATGAATCTTTCAATCAAGGATTGGCACATCTTCCACATAGGCGCTGAAAGCAAAGTTGATCATTTGTAGAGCTTCTGCAGCAGAGCAGCCAAGCAAAGTGTCCTCACTCACGGATGTAACATAGAACCTAGCTTGGATATGTGTAGTTGGGGAGCCATGCATGACTGTTGTCACAAATACTCCATAAATAAGGGTCCGCTTCACTGCTCTGAAAGTGAATATGCATACCTGAGTTTTCACTAGTGGAGGAGGCTTCTTAAACCTTCCCATATGTGGCATCGCGATCACGTTTACGGACGCTCCGGACTCAATAAAAACTGAAGCGTTTGTGTCTTGTAGGTGCACCACACACCTCTGCTGGAATTTGCATTTTCTGCCCACATAAAAAACTGTTGAAATGAAGACATCTCCAACCTCTTCCTTCGCACATTGTGCATCAGTTTCCATAGTCAACGGAGCAACCTTTTGTCATGTCTTCTTGTGAAAGATGTCATTGTGTACCTTTGCTTTGTAAAGGCAGTGGTGGTAGTTGGGTTCTACATGCTTTAGCAAAGTGATTTATTTGTCCACATCAACCACATATGTGGCCTGTCCAGGTGAATTGGCCTGTGTGACATGATGTGTAACTGCAGTATTGGCAGGTTCCCAATGAATCAGACAATGTGTCTGTTGTCACAGGCCCACCCTTTTGAAATTACTTTGAGGAACTTCTACTGAACACAAATGCTTCTTCTAATTTAGTAGCTTTCAAAGTGCAGTCCATCCTATACGCTATCACCTCTGCCAACTCAGGAGACATTCCCAGTTTGAGAATTCTCATCAGGCTAATGCCAGGTTCCTGTAGTATTTGTTTTCTTCATTTCACAGAGAAACAACCTTAAATGACCTGGGCTCGTATTTCCTCCTCATTTAGGAGAACAGACGTAAAAGCAAGCTGCCTCAATTGTGCATGAAAAACATCAAGGGATTAATCTTCCTTCTGCTTGGCGTCACGCAATATATAGTGTTCATAGTAAGCATTGACCATTGAGCTAAAGTAGTTAGTTGCTTAGCGCCATCGTAGCAGCAGCAGAAGGATTGTCTGTTGGAATCAGAGTTTTGAAAATTCTGTGCACAGCCGGAACTGCGGAGTATAGCAGGGTGGGTCTCTTGCAGCTGTAATTCAGCTCACCTGTGGCATCAAAATACTTATGAAGGTGCTCTACCCACATAGCTCATTTAAGCCCCTGGCTGGATGGTGGCCCCAAAATGTCAAATTCAGTCATCTGAGGTAATGATCCTTGCTGCTTGTGAAGCACTGCTGGGTCAGGAGCACCCCCTGCGTGATCAGCCATTCCTACACTTTCCAATGCACCTCTGTCTGCCCAACAACACCTCAGTGGGGCTCCCAAATCAAATCATAGCGTGGCTTCAAACAGACATGACCATTGTGATTTCAGTGGCCAAAATCTTGATGAACAGTTACCTTTTTCATGTGCAGACACAATTTGTGATGTGAAATCAGCATTCATCAATGGAGGGTGATAACTCTGGGCCTCACACGAAAATTATCATCTGTTGAGGGTGCCGACTGCTCACAGGCGTATCCATGAATGTGCTTACACACACAGTGTGGGTGAATAAGATGTTGGACGCGGACAAGCACTCTCCGTAGAGCGGCAACCTCATGTGGCTCATACTGGCATGTTAATAGTGTTCTGTGCTGTCTGCAATCTCCTGGCACAGAACGGCAGATGAATACGGCCACAGACTATCAAGATGCGGAATACGCATTTGCCGGCAATCACTACACCACTGCTCGCGGACATCCAAATGCATGCTTCGTTTCAGTGCGAGCATGCATACATGTCTTCAGGGTTCAGGAGCGACACACACACCAGAGGCATACAGCAAGACAATGTGGCTTCTTTCTTCTTCTTGCTGACAGATTTGATCTATCAGCTGTGATTATTGGATACCGAGGATTGAGCCTCATTACTCCATCCTCTCGGGTTGAGTCAATAGTCGTGGGTTGGGTTTCTTCATGGTCTGTGTGGACTTGTCACAACAAGGCTGATTTCACAGGGTATTTGCCATTATGGGCCGCGGGAAGCGGTCAAAAGGGTTTGCAGCGGTAGCAGAGAGTCTTCTGATCAGAAGGTTCGGGAAAAGAGTGCCACCCTCATCACCATTGTTATTGAGTTTGAGGGCAATCACTGAAGCCACACAATAACTGAGACACGGAGGTGCACGCTCATGCTTTCTAACTTCCATGCTGTCTAACTTCCTATTTATTGCACTGGCATCATGATTTATATGGCAACGGTCCTCTTAGAGGGTATACATCATAACGCCATCTACTGCTAATGCTGCCTAACTGAAATTGATAGAAACAGGTGGCATCTGTGCTCAGTTATGAGATGCAGTTATTTCCACTGCCCTTTGAGGAATGTGGCTATCAGCGCCAGTGGTAATACCGAAAGCTCCATTACTGCTTTTGTTGGAGGTTATACAGCCATGCACATGTCATCCGTGTTACCCCCTTGTCATCCGTGTTACCCCCTAATCAGGCAGGCCGAAACAAACGGACTGCAATACTCAGTTACCACCGAACTCATACATAAAATACAAATAATGAGACCCTATGGCTTTTCTTTGAGAAATGGAAAACCCTCTCTTTCCCCGGAACCGTCAAACGGGACATTTGCAAAGTAATCTATGGGGTGCCTCTTTCCTCTGTTTAGACTCGCAGAGAAACCCATGAAGCGCAGATAAATAAACACGAGGATTGCCCCGTCTGCCATGGAAATGAAACGCCTCTCGCGATTCTTTCTGGCATCGAGGGGGAACTTCCTGTGACGAGCAGAGTCTGCCGGTGCTAGGAAAGGAGTGACCACAAGGTGACCCGCGCTTTGGCTCCGCTTCTCTCCATTTGCTCATAGCAGGAAACGCACCGGAAGTCCCTGTACAATGCGCATTGTTGCTCCTTCATGAACCTACGGTTCTGGCAGGAACGAGCAGGTCTCCGGGGATGGCAGGCTGGTGGATATTCCTCCTGAACTAGCCCTTTCCATCCGAGGAACCCCAGCATCAGACATACCCCTGAGTTTAAGGTCCAGCATGTAAATAAAGCTGCACTGTACTCGAAATGCTGTATCACAGAGTCAAGGAATACACCCTCCCAATCAAGCATCACACACAGCTACATTGTTTCCACTCTGGCCTGGGAAAGGGGGTGATGAATGGTAAGAAGAATCGTGCTGCGAAATTACATGAGATAATAAAATAAAGAGTTTATGGGGCTATGTTGGGTTTCACATTGCCTGTTGTTATTTACGAGACAGCATACATGAAATCTTAATGTCAGTGATTCCACTGTGGCTTTACATTTTATATAAAGATGATTATGTGTAAGCATGGCAAACGATGCAGCCAAACACCCAAAAAAAACTATTTAAAAAAAAAAAAAAAACAGAAGGGTGCACAAGGAAATATAGTCTGTTAACTAGATCATACACCCCCGTTTTGACCTAACTTTTGCATGATGCCCTCTTGGAACAGGACACAGTAAACTGCAGCCCAGGTTGAGTAGGCTACTCAAAGGCGGGATTATGTAAACAAACTCAGCCTAAGAGGATTCCTGCCTCACACACCAATAAAACCCTAGCAGGACTCGGGAGCCTCTTGGAAGGCCAGCCTGTGCTTCTGCTCCCAAGGAAGCCATGGCTGAAATCCCACCCTCAGTTAAATGTGCCCAAATTTCCTTTCAGCGTTCCAGTCTATAGAACCCCGGCTGTTGGTGGCCGTTAGAGGGGCTTTGCATGCTTTGTTTTCTTGGGCAGGATTTCTACATGACATGGCTCGCCATGACACTGCGGAAGGCTCAGAAGTCGGACCATGGCTAAGCCATAGGCAAGCTGGGTGTTCTTAAGCACAAGCCTAGGGTTATGGTAACCGTGACATAATTAAATGAGGATACCAAAAAGTGTGAGCTTTCTTGCTCACTTTTCAGGGAGCTGTAGCAAAATTGGCAGAAATTCAGATTCCATCATCCAACCCCTGTCAAATGTTGCCTGGGGCCCTAGGGAAGTAAGGAGAACAGCTTTGCCACCTGTGTTAGCTTGGGCATGGCTTCAACGTGCCCCAGCTCACCATGCAGTGAGTAAATTCCAGACACCCCCGCTGGCGTGGCAAACAACTCTTCTCCACTATCTCTACTTTCGGCGCTGCATCCCCTAGAATACAGTTATGTCCCACAGTAAATTTGTTCTATTTTTACACATAGCTCTTGCACCCTTTCCTTCTCATGCCTCCCATAGCACTTTATCCCTCACCCTCATCCAACTATCTACCTGACTTTGCTCCTCCTACCACTACGGAATGTCCAATCATACTCTCCTTTACCTCTCTGACGGGCGAAAGCGCTTCGGCACCATGAATTATACCAGTAGGCGCTATAGTTACAAATGCAATATAACATGACATATTCCCCATCGTTTTGTGTTAACAGTGGGTATTTGTTTCTGTTATTAGAAAAGCAACATTTTAACACTTCCACTACCCTTTAGACTTATATAAGACCCATTTTAATGGCTAATTTGATCCTTAGGACTCATAAATACATTATAATTGTCCATGGCAACAAGCCCACACTGTAAAGGGTGTCGCACACCTCTTTACCCACCCAGCACGCTAAGCAACCACCGGTAAATGGGCAAATGACCCACGATGGCAAATTTAAAGTTGGTACAGTAATCCACCAGATAAATAGGGACAGGGGGACTGGTGCCTTAATACACAAACCTTGCAACAGAACAAGAACAAATAGCTCTTGTGCCAGTGCAGAAAACATTTGTATGGATGAAAGGAATCGCCAAAGCGCAATGAATAGAAAACTCTTCCAATTTCAAAGGCTCCACTGGGAGGAAGAAAGGGAAGCCGGGCCTATGCGCCACGGTTGATATGTGATCACAGTAGACCATGTTTGACATGGAACAAAAACAAAGGTAGCAAAAAAAGCACCAGACTGAAGACAACGACGTAAAACCAATATTTGATGCATTACCTATAGTCATAAAAAAATATCACTGCTGCAGTCTGCCTGTTGTTGACACAAGTCATGGTGCAGTAATTTACTGTTGCAAGCGCTGTAATCTTGGAGGTCCTACAATTACGTAGTCCAGTAGCTGGTAAAGCTAAAAGTACTGCTGAACCGAATTAACGCCATTTGTAAAACTCTATACTTTAGGTAGAAGACCTATTTAGCTGCATTTCCAGCATCTAAACAACCACTTGGAGGTTACAATGTGTCACTTACTTTATAAAATAGTGGCAGTTGTTCCAAGGATAGGCCAACTGTAGATGAAGCTGGTTATAGGTTTTACCCGTCACAAGACTAGCACAGAGCTGATGTTATTTTGTGAATTCAAGTTAGCCCTTTTTTTAGTAAGTATTTTTTAAATGTTTTTATTAAGCATTTAGTTAAAATACAAACTTTTGCTTTTCCTTTCGTTCCAAGACCGTTAGCCAAGAGATGAAACCATACATGTGTAGCTTCTCATACTACTCCCTTTCCTCGTTAGGCCGAAAATCGCTCTTTCGTGAGTTCCTTACAAATTGGTCCAAAGTTTCATCTAGAAGTAACATCTCTTGGCTTGGCAAGGCCCCCTTCTAAGACATCTCCTATCGTCTCTAGAAAGATTTCCAGGGCCCTAGTTGGCCTTACGGTGGACCCCCGATACAAGCATTCCCACCAGAGATCAGCATTTAATCCACATCCATTTTGCAATAGGTCATAAAAAAGTCTGGTTGTTTCTGATGTTAAGTCGTTACAAAATAGGGTCAGATGTTGCAGTGACTCTTCTTGTAATCCTCAGAACCGACATTTGTTGTCTTTTGTTACTCCGTACTTGAATACGTTTTTTTCGTTCTTAAAATGTTCAGCCTGAATCTCAAAATCAGGTCTCTATGTTTGGGGTTTGGTGATTTTGCCAGATAGATCGGGGTGATGTTAGGAAGCCCTGTCAGGAGTTCTGAGAGAGTGTGGCTCTTTGACGTTGCACGTCTTGCCTTCATTTCAGACCAACCTGCACTCATAAAAGCAATCTTTGTTCTCTTTGGACTAGAATATAGAGATTCGACTGTGATGTTGAGGTTCTTCTGTATTTCCATACAGTTGTCTCTCCAACTGCACAAAGGCCAAAAGGTCATACCATCACCCTCGATTTTAATGATTCTATACTGCGGAGGGCAAGATGGGTCCACCAGCTTGCAGAGAGTTGTCAGAGATTTCCAGATGATCCGCGAGTGCAGTCTGTATAGGCCCAGTTCGTGCCTAATGACTGCCATTGGTACAGATTTCGGAAATCTCAGCACTCGCTTACAGAATGTTCCTTCAAGCTTTCCCCATGTTTCCATAGGCAATCCTAGTCCTACTTCTGCGCATAGGCCATAGTAGGCACCACCTTCTGATTGTAAAAATTGATAATAGGTTGAAGCGAGAATTTGCCAAACTTTCTCCCAATTATCAGCTCTTGGGCAGTGAGTTGATTGATTTTCATCTGCAAGTTGTCAATCCAGGGCTTTTCGCCACTATCCGAGCTCATTATTATGCCCAGGAACTTTGTTGATTTTGTTGTTTCTATTTTCATGTTGTCCAGGCACCATCTAAAGGAATTCCTTTTGTGTGCTGGTTTTTGATTTCCACAATCTCGGATTTGCCGATGTTGACTGTTTGGTCATTCTGTTCTGCTTAAGCCTGGAGAGTGTGATGAGTGTGAGGGAAGGCCTGGCCTAGCCGTGACGCACTTGAGGCAGAGCGAATAATGACGCAGACACCAGGTGTTGGTGTCCGAGCGAGAACTGCCTTTCGGCGGGCTCCACGCTCGCCTTTATTAACTTGACGACGTGACCGCGGTCACGTGGACATCACATCCCTCATCAACTTTTAGATGGCTTTTCAAACATAAAGAAAAGATCATTGGTATTCAAGCAGGTATTTAAAGTCAAGAAACTTTCAACAAACTGTTGAAACATGAATAGCACCTGTATTCAAGACAGGCGTTCAAACACAAGAACATAGTCTTTCAACCTCTGGAGTCCTCTGTGGCTTCTCCTTCAATCACCGCTTCTGGAACATGGGGATAGTCACAACTGTTCTCACTTGTCTGCCATTGACGCAGCCCTTCACGTTCTCTGTCGGGGCTGCTTCCTAGTCTTACACCTTGACCGAACATAGACGCCATTGAGGACATAGCCTTTCAGCCTCGTCGATGCCATTGGCTGCTTTCTAAGCGTGTACCGCTCAGTCCTCTCCCGTGGCGGGGATGTGGGGTGTGTCCCTATTCCTTTCTTCTTTTTCCAGGCGGGCTGGAGACTCTGAGCTTGTCTCTTCACTTCTTCATTCTTGAGGGTTGTCAGTCTGTGCTGGTTGGTCTCCTCTGGAACTGCTTTCTCTTTTCCCTTCCTCCCACAATGTTGGCGGAACTTTTTGGAAGTGCGAGGCATTTCTTGACATCGACTCTCACCGTTGCGTGGCTGACACGAGGCCATGTTCTCGCTTGGATACTGTCCATGGTTCCGATTCATACGGCAGTGACATCTTTCCCTTCCGGTTCCGAGTCTTCACTAGGACTGTGTCGCCAACCTGTAGGTCACAGGTCACTGCTCTCCTTGCGAAGTCCTCTCTAGCATTGTGTAGCCGTCTCCTTGTCTCAATGTCGTCCCAGTCAGCTGGGGTTGGTTTCCAGGAGTGGTGCAAAGGCAAACCCCTTTGGATGGGGACCTGAAACATCAAATCCGCCCGGCTGATGTGTGTTGAGGAGTGTGGCGTGAGACGGTACGTGCGTAGGAATCTGTAGAGCTCGGGGAGCCACCTGCGGCCTTTATCCTTTGCAATACGGATGGTTTTGTTGATAGACGCCATAAATTGTTCAACGTCCCCGTTTGCTTGCGGCCAGTATGGCATGATGTGATGATGGTGTATCCCAAGATCTTCTATGAAGCGACGGAATTCCTTGCTTGTGATCGGCGGGCCATTATCACTTCGGATCGCCGACGGAATGCCATGCGTTGCAAACATTTTTTCTAAAGCTGTAGTAACCGCTTCTGCTTCTGTGGAGTAGACCAGTTCCACTTCAGGATACCATGTGTGCTCATCAATCGCCACTAGCAGGTAGGTTTCATTAGCGATGGTGCAAAAGTCAATGCTGATGGATTCCCACCTGCGAGTGCTTTGTGGTAGGTATTCCATGGGCTCTGGTGGTCCGGGGCGATGTGAAGACCGGTAGGCGCTGCAGGTTTCTACAAGGGCCAATACTTTCTGTTGCATGTGGGGCAGCCAGATGCATGACTTGAGGTATGCCAGTGTTTTGACGACACCCTGGTGTCCCTCATGCGCCAATTGGATTGCTCTCTCGTGTAGGGACAGCAGCAGCACAATCCTGTGCCCCTTTAGGATTAGCCCTTCCACAGATATGGACAACTCATGGCGTATCCCGAACAGCGCATGTAAGAGTTCTTGCGCTGATTGTGTTCTCCTAGTGACTGCCGACAGGAATGTCTTCCATTCCCCTGTCAAAGTAGCAGTCTTCGCAAGCTGTAGGCATGGGTCACCTGCTGTTTCAGACTGAATTTCCTCTAGCGTCACAGCTGTTGGTCTGGCAAGCTCAATGATTTGGCAGACATGCTCCTCTGCAATTTTCGCCACTTCCTGTTCCGATGCCGTGGCCGTTCGTGGGTGGCGCAATAAGTAATCCGCAGGGTTTTCACCTCCCGCACGGTACTGCACGTTCAGGTCGAACTGTTACACTTGCAGTAGCCACCGATCAATTCTTGCAGGCAGGTGTGGTGCTGTGCCTCCAAAAATAGGGATGAGTGGTTTGTGAGCACTTTTATCGGGTGCCCTAGGATATACACATGAAAATGCTTACACCCCCAGATAATGGCTAGTGCCTCCTTCTCAATATGAGCATAGTTTTTTTCTGCTGGCGTAAGTGCTCTGCTTGCGAAAGCAATAGTGTAAACCATTCCATTCTTATCTCTCTGCGTCAGCACCGCTCCTAGCCCAACTGGACTGGCGTCCACAAGTAGTTCAGTGGAGCGATTTATGTCAAAGAATGCCATGGTGGAATCACTGGAGAGGGAGTCTTATCTTCTGGGATGCCTGTTCCTCCCTGATGCCCGACTGCCACAAGGCTTTGGCTTTCGTGAGCTCGTGTAGCGGAGCAGCCACCATGGCAAGATCTGGGATGAAACGGCCACAATACGTAGCCATGCCTAAAAAACTTCTCACTTCCGACTCGGTCGATGGTGCTTTCGCATTTTTGATGTCGCTAACTTTACTGGGGTCTGGGGAGATGGCCTGTTCATTGAACACATATCCAAAAAAAACTGAGTAACTTCTTTGCGAACTTGCATTTTTCTGCATGGAGTGTGAGTCCCGATTCTTCTAGCCATTGCAGTGTCACTGCTAGCCGAGCTGCATGTTCCGCTTCCGTTCTTCCGTAGACCAAAATGTCATTGCTGACATTGGTGACACCTGGTAGATCCTGGAGCACTCGGCGAATCTCATTCTGGAAGACCTCCACTGCTGAGGAAATTCCAAAGTTAAGGCGACGGTATCATCGGATCCCTAAATGTGATGAGAAGGTAGTAATGTAGCATGATTCCTTGGCCAATCCGATCTGATGGTAGCCAGATCGAAGATCGAGCTTGCTGAAGACAGTTGCGCCAGTGAGGTCTACGATCAGCTCATCAATCGTTGGCGTGATGTGTCTTTCCCAGCCGATAGCTGCATTGAGAAGACGCATGTCAATACAGATGCGCACAGCATTGGGTTGTTTGGGTTTTGTCGGGATTACCACGGGGGAAACCCACGGGGTGGCTCCCGTTGTCTTTTCGATGATTTTCTGGTCTTCCAGTTTCTTGAGTTCGGCTTCTATGGCAGCCCTCATATGAAAAGGGACCCTCATGTGTCTCACTGCTCGGGGTTCAATGGTCGGGTCGATGTGGAGCTTCACTGATCGACCTTTGAGACACCCAATTCCAGTGAAGAGTTTCTGGTGTTTTTTTAGAAGGATCTCAATGTTCTCAGGCTGGATTGCAAGATTGAACTGCATTACTTCAAGGCGTTCAGCCGTGGTGCAACTGAGCAGGGTTTTAATGCCGGCGACCACAACATGGATCCATGTTTTGCAGCTAATGACGCAATGTGAAAGCGTTGTTTTGAAGTATCCTGTTCCTGGGAGAGGCTTCTTGCACCCGTAACCATACAGCAGGACTGAGCGTCGTCGAAGCATCGGCTGTGGTTTAAGCTTGTCAAATCTGGAGACTGGCATAACATTCACAGTGGCCCCGGTATCTATCATCATGGTGACTGGGATGTCTCCTACTAGCACTGTGCATAGTCGGGACTTGGCATCACTGTGGTCGTTGCTGTCTCCTGGTTTCACAGCTGATATCTTGTGTGCCTTCTCCCTTCTCCGATTGTAGGTCCATCTGGTGTTGCTTGGGGATGTCTCCCTGCTGGACTGGCTTTCTTCACTACTACTCGCACTGTCGGACCCTTCACCCCCAATGGCGCGGGCGCGCCCACTTCTGCTATGTCAGGGTTTCTCCATTGGTCTTTTCTGACGGGGAGGCTGTCTCTCTCAACGCTTGGTGGATCCTCGGGTTTCCACATCTGTGTCGTGGCGCGTTTTCCCTGCGGGTAGTGTCCCTGGGCGGCCTGGAGCTCATGCACACCGATGCGTAATGATTCTCTTTCCCGCACTTATGGCACTTGGTGCCGTACGAAGGGCATGGTTCGTTCCTGCTACGTTGTCCTCCACACCATATGCAGTCGTTTGGCTTCTTGCTGGATGGCCCTCCCTCCTCGTGGCCTCTGGTGCCTCAGGGCGTTGCTTGTTGGGGTGTTGCTCTTTGACAGATCAGTGTCTAACGGTAGGCCACTTATAATCTGCTCCATCTCTGCCGCATACTCATCTGTCCTTTCACGCAAGCGTCCTATTGTCACGATAGTGTCAAGCGGGAGGTCTTCTTCAGCTGGGACTGCACGCCTTGGCTTCTCCAAGGACAGCCCATGTATGACTTGTTGCCTAACTCCAAACTCCTCATCTGGGAAGTCACACGACAGCGCAATCTCTCTCAACCGACTGTGGAAATCATCTGTTCTCCTGTGGGTGTTGTCTAGCTTGATTCATCTTAAATCTTTCGAAGTCATGGCTGGTTTTGGCTTAAATTCTTCGTGAGGACATCCCTGGCAGTTGCGTAGTCATCGTCTGTACCTCGGTTTGGCAGGGCATTGAAAATGCAAAGGGCCATCGTGCCTAGGTTAAGCATGAGAAATGCCCTCTTCATCTCCTCATCCTCAATCTTGCGGGTGTGGAGGGAGCGTTCAAACTGTTGCAGCCACAGTTCCCACCGGAGGCCGGTGCGGGCACCAAATGGTTGAAATGGTTGCATGAACGTACCCTGCATGGTATCCAGCCATGTGCTGGTGTCTGGGTTCTGGCTCTGGCTTTGCAACCTTTGCGACGTTGCGATGTCGTCTGCCATGTTTACACTTATTTCTTGCCACCTCCTCCTGACGAGCGTGGCTTTGCTGTGGATGAGTCCGTGGGGTCAGCACGTGCATGGGGGTCCTAACGTGTTCTTCGTGTGAGCTAGGGGTACTTCTGATGCCATGTTTGAGCTTCAGATCCACGACATCACATGTGGATTCATGTGGGGATTCATGCAAGGCCTCTTGGGTGCTTAGTTCTAGCGCTAGTTGTACTGCTGTTTTTTGGCTGTCGCAGTAGTTTTGGGCCTCTGAGCGGGGTCACTGTCCTTGGGCTTTCCTTGCATCAGTGGGGAAATTGACCTTGCAGTCTTTGTTGTGCCTCTCATGCTTTGTGCTCACTCCCTCAAGCAGAGCTTCCTTATTTCTCTTTAATTAATATGTTTGTTTAAAAAAAATGGCCTTGCAGTCTTTGTTGAACTTTTTATCTTTCACGCTCGGCGTTAACTGGCTGTGTGCCAGGGCACAGCTGAGTTTTCCCCCCTTTTTCTCTCTCCCGCCGTAGGGGCCTGTGGAAAATGGCCGTTAGTTGTTGCGCGGGAAGCACCTGTTCAAGTTCGCGATGGCGGGCTTGCGTTGTTTTTTTTTCTTCTTTCACTCTCCCCGGCTTTACCTCCCGGCACGAGTAGCTCAGCGGGCCTGGGCTGCCAGGGAAGCGCGAACATCTGCACTCTCTTCTTCGGGCAGATCCTCAGGAGATTCCCACCTCGTCGCCAGTATGATGAGTGTGATGGAAGGCCTGGCCTAGCTGTGACGCACTTGAGGCGGAGCAAATAATGACACAGACACCAGGTGTGGGTGTCCGAGCGGGAACTGCATTTCGGCGGGCTCGACGCTCGCCTTTATTAACTTGTCCACGTGACCGCGGCCACGTGGACATCACAGAGAGCGTCCAATTTTCGTTGTAGATCTAGTGACGTTCTGTCCAGCAACACTAGGTCGTCTGCATATAATAAATGGCCCACCGGGTGACCATTTATCCTTGGGGAACAAGATCTATTCGGCTCTGGCTCTAACACATCTTTTATGTCTATAATGTAAAGATTGTATAAGATCAATGCCAAGGGACAACCTTGTTTCAGGCCCCTTCTGGTGGGTATTTCTTTGGTTAGATTTCCTGCACGCTCCAACCTGATCTGCAGCGATGTTCCTGTGTGTAGGGCTTTGATTGCTGCTAAAAGATCTTTAGGGCAGCCTTTTTCTTTCCTTTTCAACCAAAGAATGTTTCTATCGACTATCGAACGCTCGATACAGGCTAGGAAAAGATTTTTATTTCCTTTCAAGGTCTTCATTTTTAGGAGGCTAATTAGAAGGAGGTTCAGCCCACATTCTACTTTTTCGACGAAACCAGTTTGTCTGGGGTCGAAGTTGCCAGAGATCATTATCCATTCTTTCAGACTTTTGAGGAGAATTCCCGCGTAGATTTTCCCAAGCAGTCCAGAAGTGAGATTGGGAGGTAGTTTCCTGGTTTTGCCCTGTCCCCTTTTTGGAAAATTGGCACCACCATTGCCCTTTTCCACGAAACGGTAATTGTTCTTAGATGGTTAATTCTGCTGAACAGGTCAAAGCAGAAATTTGTCCAAAGTTCCATGGCTCCCTTTAGCATGACATTTGTTATGCCATCTGGGCCCGGTGCCCTTGACGCGCTGGCTTTCGAGATAATGGCCCTCATTGGGACCTTGGCGTTAAGGGGTTAACAGCGCCGTAAAAGGTGTTGGCGCTGTTAATCCCTTAACGCATTACTACGAGGGCAATTTGCGGTACCGCACTTACCGCCTTCCCCATTCCCATTATGGCCTATGGGGCAAAAATGGGAATGGGGAAGGGCCATGGTGGCATGGGGAATTACCGCCCCGCCAACCTTGGAATGGGGTGGCAATTCTCCATTCCGCCATGGCGGACTCCGGCTTCGACCATGGTGCTAATAGCACCATGGTTTTCTGCCGGAGTCCTAATGAGGGACAATGAGTTTTATTTCTTCTCTATCGAAGGCTATGGACTAGGGTTTAGTCTCCGGACTTTCTTCTGCTCTAGATTTTAAGGTGATATTTTGGCCATAAATCAATTCAAAGTGCTCTACCCAACAGGATTCTTCGATTGGATTTAACTGTGGAGCTCCAATGTCATTCTCTTTGGCATTCAACAGAGACCAGAAAAATATGGCGTTTTTCTTACTTAAGGCCATCACCATGTGTTCCGAGTCCTTTTGATATAGAGAAGCTCTATATGACTTAACTCAGTTTCGATGTTGTTGTTTTAGGACCCTCTTCTTCTAATGCGAGAGAGAGCTTCCAGTAGTCTGAGGTTCTTTTGCAGTTGTTTTATTTTCCTCACAATGTCTTTGTCGAAGACATGCTTTCTCTTATGCGGGGGCATGCCCCTTTTCCAAGATAGCTCCATAAGTAAGTTAGTGGATTTCACTGATGCCCCTATTTCAAAAGTAATACATCCGCCGTAATAACCGGGTTAGATCCCTCTGCTTTCCATTAGGCGTACAATCGCGTGCTGCACGATTGTACGCCTAATGGAAAGCAGAGGGATCTAACCCGGTTATTACGGCGGATGTATTACTTTTGAAATAGGGGCATCAGTGAAATCTACTAACTTACTTATGGAGCTATGACTAAGAAATAGCCCTGATTTGAAAAAGGTCTCAGGGAGACCGAAACACGTGTCATCACTTAAGGGCACTTTGCAAATATAATAAAAACACATTTTCTTGATTATTGGGCGCTGTCTCTTTCCGGATTATCTATACTTTTTACCTAGTCTGAGGGGTTTTTCTTGGCTTAACCCTCCATCCGGTGAGACACGACCATTGGTTATTTCAAGGAATCCTTTTTTGAAAAACACCAAATCCCAAATATTCTGATGTCGCCATGTTAGACCTAACCACAGCAGCCAGGCTTGTTTGAAAAAACCCTTTTCCAAGATGTTTCTCTAAATAGAAGAAGGCATGATTCATAGTCAACTCCTTGTTCAGGCGCTAATTGCCATTTGCACATGGCTGTTTCTAGGGCAGGGAGTGATTTTGAGTCAATCTTTAGCCTGTTTCGTCCGTTGTTTAGGCTTCCCTTACATTGGCTGCGCTTTTTCGTCACCGTTTGTTAGGACCCTTTTCGGTTTGCCACAAGCAGTTAAGGATTAAGTGGTTATGATCACTCTGCGAGGGCGGCAGGACTTTTAAGGATATCACCCTTTGGAAAGTTGGTTCATCAACAAAGAAGTAATCGATTGTAGCACTTGCTCGGGTTGAGCACCATGTCTTTGCCCCCATACGATCACCCTTCACCTGGCCATTGGCCATTCGTATGTCTCTGTTTCTGGTTTCTTGCAACCACTTCTTAGTATGAGTGTTCTTTTCGGTTTTGGTGCAAAACTTTGCATCCCTCCTTAAGTACTCCAGGCAATCAACATTCAGGTCCCCGCAAATAATTGAGGGGTCTTCCAATTCAGCTCTTAAGTCATCTATCCATTTCGTTATCGACTGCATAAAGGACGTTCCCTCTCTTGCGTTGGGATTCCAGTATAGATTGAATATCGCTTGTACTCCCTCTTTATGGTTCAGGGAATCCTTTAGTTTTATTAGGGCAATTTGTATTAGGGGTGAAGGGTTAATCACACTCAGCACCTTTCCTGCCGTTCTGTTTATGAACATAAGAAGTCCCGATGATGGTCTCCCCCTTAATCCCTTCACTGCCTTGTTTAAATATCCAGTGAAGCCGTCTAGAGCCAAGGTCTCTCTAAGCCAGGATTATTGGAGGCATAATACATCCAGGCTTGTTAACTTTGAGTCAAGGTGTTGGAACAAATGTACAAAGCGTCTGATGTTCCACTAGCCGATCTTTAGCCCTCCAATACATTTATTCCGTTCGATCTATTCTTTTGGTTGTTGGGCCAAGGCCGTTGCTAACCAGTCCCATGATTTCTCCATACCTATTCTGGTTTCCAATCAATCTTTTTTCGCTTTGTCTGCCTTTACCTTATCCTGTGGCCTGCCCTTAATGACAAACCGTAAGGCTTCCCGCCCATGTAATATTGTTGGTAGGTGTCTTTCTGGTTTTTCATATGCTTCTTCCTCATTCGGAACGCATTGTTTGTATTCTCGTCCCCGATTCATTGAGGGTGTCTTGTTTATCTCATTCTGGATCTCAGTATTTCGTGTGCAGAGCTTTAGATCAAAACCTAATGCCCTTAGGTCATCGGGTGCAATTATCATTAGAAATGTTGCGGCTTGTGTCGTGATGTGCAGACGGACCCTATCATTCTCCATTTCATTGGGAAAGTCTACAATCTTAACGTCCTTGGGTTCGATCACTCTGAGTTGTGGCACACTGTGCAGCAGGGTCATTATGTTTGAGCGGTTCATGATTAGACCATCGTTTGCTTTTAGGACTCGCTCTATTAAGATCTTATGTGTGCTGCTTCCCAATTCCTGGAATTTTCTCGAGGGGCTCAGATGCTTTCGTTCCCCAGGCTAATCCACTTGCCACATCTTTTTTGACTGCTCTTTCGCCGTGTTTGCGGATGTCTCTCCTGTCTTGATCGATCCACCAGAGCCTCCATTACAGCTTGTTTTGGCATCTTATAATAGTCTTAGCTACCAGATTGACTCTTCTTTCTTCTAGAGTTTCAAAGTGATAGTTTTGTTCAAGAGACTCTATTTCACGTTCCTCACTATCTGAGTCAAATATCGTGATGTTACAGGGCACGTCGCCTTCTGTGGCAAAGGAATCCTCGTCCTCATAGGTGTCGTAAATCTCCCCCCGTCTCACCTGTGATCGGGATCTCCCTTGTTCGGCCGCAGGACTCTTCCTGTGGATGTTTCGGGTCTTGAATAGGCTCGCCCGAGCCTCGTCAGGTTGCAGGTCGTGTTCAGAGTTCCGGGAAGTTCGTGGTTCCAGGGTATCCAGGATTAGCGATGAACGAGTAAGTAGGGGGGGAAATCCAGGAACAGGATAAAAGGCAAGGAAGGAAGTAAGAGGATCAAAGGAAACCAATGTAGAGAGTAAGCACACGTCGGGTCACTACCGAAGATAGCGTTGAGACGCGCGGACCCGCAGGGGCGTGACCAATTTATAGTACGTGCCACGACGTGAAAGCTAGTGCGTAGCACGGAGCTTGGTACGGCCATGTTGGGAGGAACAAGGAGTACAAGCCCTTCGTGACAATGACCATTAGGTCCAGAAGGGGCAATTTCGCCGGGTCATAACAATAGGTCGATAATTGTAACAGAGGGTCAGTGGCTCTTTCCAGGATCGGGCTTCTGGCTTCTGGCTGTGAGAGTATCTTCCCAGTTTCACTGGCATTTATCTCTCGCCTCTTTACAGACATGCTGGTAGAATCCTTGTCTCCACCAATGGAGGGAGTTTTATTAAGGCAATACTCTGAGGTCGTTCTCAAATTTCTAATTACATTTCTAGAGCCTCCCTCCGCCATTTGTTTTACATCTTGGCATTTTTTTTTGTGTAGCCCTAAGTTTGCATCTTGCACCAGCACCCATGATCTTAGGCTCCAGTGGTGCATCTAAATAAAAAATGGTGAAGACTTCCTGGCTTAAGTTTAAGGTTCTTCTTGAGGGAGATTGCCCTTCCTTTGCCTTCCCTATTTCTGCTGTCATGTGGCTTCCCTGGTTTCCCTATTGCTCATCTAGGGGCAGATGCTGACATTCTTTGGCATGTCCGGCATCTGTTTGGTGGTCCCTACCTCTTTGAAGTTACCCGAAGTAGCATCCTCATACATGCTTGTGGCCCCCACCTCCTGTTGCACGGCCTGGTCACCCTGAGGTGCATCCATGTTGATTTGGACTGATTGGCTTATTTTATTGTTTCCCACATCTTGTGTTCTCAGCAGATTTAGGGTATCCCTGAAGCAAGCTAGGAAGGATCTTTTGTCTTCTCTTGCCTCCTCTATTAGGTCAATTAAGGTTTTGAAGATAACACTTTCAGATTCTTTTTCTCTGCCTCTCTTCTCCCTTACTGCCTTGATGTGCGACTCAATGAATATCAGCTTAGACTGCATTAATGCGATGAGCGTTGTCTGGTCTTTGTAATTTTCATGGAGGGATTTATACAATTTTAGGAATAGTGACAAGGTTATGGAAACGATTGAGCCCAGTGCTGCGTGCAAATTTGCACATCGATCTTCCTGATTAGAATGATTGCAGGACCGTCCCCTCTTCAAGTCCTGGGGTTCACCTCCCAACTTCCAACTGTCTTTGTCCCAGTTTTCTTGTTGTTGAAACCCCTCTCAATCCGGGTCTTTGGTGTCAGAATCTTCTGAATCGTCCGTAGATGAACATCTCCTTTTTTGGGTCATCCGGGGTTTATTAAGGTTAACCTTGTCCTTACAACTTTCAACTTTTTTCCCGGCGCCACAGGTGATGAAGATCTATCTGGATCCACTTCTAGTATTGTCCTTTTCGCTCCGCTTGTTGATGACTGGACGTTTTGTTGGGTATGATATGAGGAGGGTGCCTTCCCTTTCTTAACAGTCTGATCCTGTCCCCCAAGGGGAGGCACCACTTCCTCTTGCATACCACCAGCATGCCATTTTTTGATTTCTCCTATGATTGTTTTACTTGTGTTGCAAGTAAATGCTGTGTTGTTTGCCGGAATGGTTGAAATCATAGGGAGTGGATCGGTGGATATCTCTATTTCTTGGATAATTTCCATGTCCTCTGAGGCTTGTTCATTTACCATGCCTCCTTAGTCTGATGGTAATTGATCACCCTCTGCTATTTCGCAGGGAGACAGGGACGATTTTTCAGTGTTTTCCACACCACTAGGACTCGAGCCGACCAGCAGGTCGGCGTCCGATATATCCTGACAGGATTCCTCCTGTTTCCCCCGGTTAGCAGATTTGTCTTTTGTCTGTTTTACATCTAGTTGACCCTATAAAAGCGTAACTGCTTCTTTTGATCTGAAATGCCACCTTATTGTTTTGGCATCCATATGGGATTTGCATCTTTGTTTTTGTTGCTGGCTGCTTAATTTTTTGTCAAAATACGCCCTCTTTCCTTAGAAAACTGCAGGCGCCGCGAGGTCATGAACTTGCTCTGAGTAACTACCTCAGATTCTTTTGATGTACTCAGTGTCTGGGAAAATGCTGAAGAATAAGGCATGGTGTCCGTTTGAGGATTGGGTTGGATCTTAAGGTTTTCCTCCATTCTATTTTCAACCCCCAGAACGTAGGGCTTTTCCAATAAATTGGAGTCCGCTTGCAGTATGGATCGGGTCTTGATGTTTTTGCCCATTGTCTCTTCGGCCCCAGAACCGAGCGGCTTTTCCAGATAGTTGGAATTCGCTAGAAAGCTTGATGTGACTTCTTCTCTGGAGCGCGTAAAAGAGGTCCTAGAAAGTGGCCCAAAGAGATGTCTCAATATCACAATAAGCAAGCAGCAGGACCACTGAACTGTGACCCTCCTCTTCTCTATTTTCCCAGGATGCTACTTATAGCATTAGCCAGGTTTTGGGGGCTTGTGCGCTCTCCAAGTTAGCCGTTTTTACATTTGCCAACTGGAGAGAACAGAGAGACACCATCAGAATTTCAGGGTGGGAAGTGAAGAAAACAGTACCTTCTGCTGCTGTCGGGCTCACAGACATAGCCTGTAATGATATGATAGGTTATTTATAACGCGCTTAATACCAGAGGTTTCTTAGCGTGGAACCGGGGATCGAACCTGTGTTGCTCCATGTCGTCTTGCTTCCAAGGCGAGCACGTTGCCCCCGAGCTATGCTCCCGAGACTGCGGCTCCTCCTGCTCCTCCAAATTCGTCTCACCATCCTTCATGGGACGCCGTCCTCACTTGGCTTGTTCCGAGGGGCAAACTGGTGTCTAGTAGATTCCGCTGCTGCATGGCACATTTCCACTTTGGTGCTACCAACACTGTGCCAACAGTCCGCCTCTGGGAAGTATTTTGAACCATAGTAGGCCTTACTGGATGGAATGCCGATAACCTTACATATTGGGATGCGAGGGACTTCAATACACTGGCCCTCATTAGGACCCTGGCGTTAAGGGGTTAACGGCGCAGTAAAAGGTTTGCAGCGCCGTTAATCCCTTAACGCCTTACTACAAGGTCCCTTTGCGGCTCCCAACCTTAACGGCTGGTCTGGACCAGCCGTTAAAGTAGGGACCCTCAAAGGGACCTTGAAGGTCATTACGGTACCGCAATTTGCGGTACCGTACTTACCGCCTTCCCCATTCCCATTGAGCCCTACGGGGCAAAAATGGGAATGGGGAAGGGCCAATGGTGAATGGGGAATTACCGCCCCGCCAACCTTGGAATGGGGTGGTAATTCCCTATTTCACCATGGCGGAGTCGATAAGTTACTGGCGTTAACCATGGCGCTAATAGCCAATAGCGCCATTGGTTAACGCTGGGGTCCTAATGAGGGCCACTGTCTACAGAACTCCTGGGAGACACTGAACCGCAGTTTATAGTGAACGCCTGCTCAATACTGCCAAAGCAAGGTCTGGTGAAATGACTTAACTTCCTACACGAGTAGTGCAAAGACATCTTCCTGTCCTAGGTAGAAATGTAAAGCTGGCCACTTCCGATTGTTTGCTCTTTTCCAGTAATAAGTAGGTTTTGTTTGCATGAATAAGATCAAACCTCTTAAGTGGCGCCATTCCTACAGCAATGCTAATTTTATGTGTAAAAGGTTGCTTCGTATGAGAATGGTCACACGCATGCACATAACCGACTCTGGCTTGCACCGTTATATATTACAGCCCTCCACGCACACCAAAAAATGAAACATCCTATCCTCAGTGGTAAAACATTTAAAGGGGGGATCCCACAAGGTGCAGGGTGGGGGTGGAGTTTGGAGGAGGGGTGGAGTTCCAAGGGGGCGGAGCAGGCGTTTGAACTCTGCTCAAAGGAAATGTTCAAAATAATAGTTAAAATATCAGGCAATATCTTTCAGGCTGCCTTTCTCCAAACTCCACACTGTACATCAATTCCACTTGAAATCACTTCCATGGCAGTGGTACGCCCCAAAATACTTTTGGTAATGCAGTGATTTTTAGTACATTAAGGGATCCATAGACAGGCTCTACAGTAGAAGGTTACCAGGGTAGGTCACAGGTTGAGAGACAGTTGCCGAGTTGTAATATATTAAAAACTGCTTGTGGGATCCATAGACAGGCTCTACAGTAGAAGATTACCAGGGTAGCTCAGCAGGTTGACAGACCATTGCGGTGTTGTTATATATTAAAAACTGGTTGTTAATGGTATTAGTTTTTGCAATTCGTTATAAAAAACAAAAGCTGTAATATGTGTTTTGCCAGACCATGGGTTGGGGCTGGTCGCTTGCTTATATTCAGGGCGGAGGTGTGGGTATTTCTACCCTGTTGTGAAAATCAAAAGTTGGCACCCATGAAACCTCAGTTTAATTTCCTTATAACTGCTGTCAGCGCAACAGAAGCATGTATTTGTGATTAATCAGTTGGACAACCATATAAGATCTTTATAAATCTAACCTGTGATAAAACACAAAGGAAGGGGCACAACAATGGCAGGGTGTTTGTATGGTAGACCGAAAAAAAGAAACGCATTTCAAAGAAAATTAGTGAATGCAAGTTTAAGCAGCATTTTTTTAGTTTGGATTTATTTTTTTCTATGAAAGTGTAAGATGCACATTTGGAAAACATAAGTTTGCCCAGCGTATAGAACCCCTACTTTTAACAATGATGGGCCCCACCCCAGAGATAGCCATGGCTCATTAATTCCTGTGGTCGTGTCCCTTTCAGGCCAGAAGAAAAAAAACTGGCTGAGCAAATACAAAAAATACAGCCTGCAAACGATTGAGGGATGACTACGGAAAGGTGGACAGCAGATAAGATCACTGTAAAGCCTTTTCAGGGCTGAGGCAGGTGGGGTTCAAGATCCGGTCAGACATCTGATGCCGGATCGCAGACCCGGCAAGAGCCAGCCCATTGACCAGCTACGCCCATCATATCACCTAATATCCTGTAACGTCCTGGCTTGTGGGCACGCAGGCCAGGCAGTCCAAGGCTGGGGGGCTCCCAGCAGGCGCAAAGACCGCGGTCACGCAGCAGGATTAGAGGCAGGATCACCCTACCTATGTCAGGATCACCCGATATGACACCAATGCTGGGGGCACCTAGCAGACATCTCCGAACTGGGGGCACCCGGTCAGCCCATGAGCACACAGGCTCCTCCATGGCCTGGAGGCACCCAGGCCTACACCAGAAGACCGGCGCCAGAGTTGTCCAGCAGGGGCACTGGCACCTCTCTGCAGTGTGGCCCAATAGGGGCTCTGCAACATCATGTAGATAGAGTTGCCCAGCAGGGGCTCTACAGACTTAGGGACAGACCGTCATTGACAGAGATGCCCAGCAGGGGCACTGTCCCAGTGGAGGGCCCTGCAGAGCATGAACTCAGCCAGCTACGCAGCGGTAATAAAAGGACACACCACACTGGAGTCAGTTAGTCCCAAGACTGACAAACGGGAATCTGCTCATTACTATTATTAGTTTGGTCACGTGGCCACGGACAGCACGCGCCCTGGGAGATACCATGCTCCCAGGAGGGGTGACACGCCACACATCCCACCCTCTGATTATCTTCTTCCTTTTCTGGCTCAAATGTATACACTCATTCATGGCCTTCCTTCCATTTCAAAACGTCTGTGCTAGCTCTACCTTTCCTACCCCAATAACGAAATATTCCCTCTCAGACTCTGCTTCTAGAGTTTGTTGCCCACAAAGGACAAATGCACCATCCTACCTGAACAGACAGTTTGCATCAAACCTAACTTTCAGTCAACGGATCTATGTGATCACTGCGCCGCCGAAAATGCTGAATGTGAAAGTTCCGAGCACCATAACTGTGGCGCGCAAGTGATTACGGCATCTAAATAGGCGACACTAATTAATTTCAGAGAGCGGTCGCCCCCCCACCCCGCCCGCCCATCATTTGCCCTCTACCACTGACCTCCTCTCCGCCATGCTTTATCTCGTTTTTTATGGGTCGGCTATCCCCCTTTATGGTCCCATTTCCACTATGCCTTTACACAAATGACACAAATGACTTTCTCGCGAGATATCTGTTATGTATTCCATCCATACATAATTACACCACTAGTCTCAAGTATAGATGGGAATCTTTAGTTTAATTGGAGGAACCCCCGAGGAGGCCAACTTCTTTTCATTAACATCTTCGTGTATGGTCTCATCAACATTCTGGAACCATACACGAAGATGTTGTCATGGTTACAGAACCTTGTGTGCATGCATTCCTAACATATCCTCACATCTCCCTTTCTAAATAAACATAATAAATATTGGAAACTTTTGAATATCTTAAAATACAATTTCTGCTATGCTATGCATACATAACTATATATATATAAATCTCAACTTTAACTTCTACGAAATTATAAAGGATACATATCTTAATGTTACCACGATTGTAACATCTAAGCTGGTCCAATTCCTCAGTCCAACTTCTCAGTTTCCAGTTCTCAATAATACACAAAATCTTGTTTACGGTTCCACATCCTTTTCCTATGTCCTGGTATCGACTGAACATTGTCATTCCTTCCTTCATGTGAATTTCCTTGTACTTTCTCTTCCTGTGTACTTCCTTTGCTCTTCACACTTGTCTCATCATTCTTTTTCTTGATATTCATCTCTTCAGATGTTTCTCCATACCATTCCCTTTTACTTCTCATTACCTCCTCCTCCTTTGCCAAAACAACATCATCACACGACCATTTCTTGCCATCCTCTAAAATCACGGATTTCTTTGAGCATTCCATCACCCTTTGAAGAGGTCGATATCTTGACTCTCCTTTCATTACACGTTTTGGTTCTCTCACTCTTACCCAATCACCTTTCACAATTTTACTTTCTTGTACATGTTTTTGCTTGTCATAGTATCTTTTATACTCCTCTTGTTTTTTTTTTACTCTGATGACAATGTCTTCCAAATTTATCTCTGTATTTCTTTTGTTCATCATCCAAGCTGGCTTAAGTCTATTTGTAGATAACCTTCCTCTCATCAAGGTGAATGGAACTTCTTCAGTTATTGAATGTGGAATAACTTTGTATGTGTTGAGAGCCTCCTTGAGTGTCTCTTTCCATGGTAAACCATTTATAATGGCCAATTGGATAATGCCTTTTATGAAGCGATTCATCCTCTCCACCAAACCTTTCCCCATTGGATGATATAAGGCCGTTGTGCTGTGTTTAATGGCTCTATCTTTCAAAAACTTTTGCAATTCCACAGATCTGAATTGAGCTCCATTATCAGACACTAACTCTTGTGGTTCTCCTTCTCTGTTAAAGATTTCTTCCAAAAACTTCACAACCTTGATAGCCGACACAGAGTCCTCAACAATACCACATTCCACCCATTTGGACATATAATCCACCAACACTATGAGGAATATTTTTTGTGATTCCAAAGTTTCATATGGTCCAGCTATATCAATAGCCAATTTTGTCCATACTGTACTGGGAATATTCACCGGCTGTAACGGGGTTGTCTTAATCAATTTACTTTTGTCACTTACTGCACATGCAGTACAATCTCTAACCAGAGATTCCATTTCACCCCACATATTAGGCCACCAATAAGCTGTCCTTACTCTTCTTTTTGTCAACATCCTTCCCACGTGCCCTTCATGGGCAATGTCCATAATCCTCTTCCTCAAGTTTGTCGGAGGTATTACACGCTCTCCTCGATATACACATATCTTATCACTAGACAACTCATCTTTAAATCTCTCCCAGTACTTTACATTGTCATCCATATCTTTCCAACCACTCTCAATGGCTCTTCTAAACATTTCCTGTTCCGGGTCACATTCTCTGGCTCTTACCCATTCCTCCTTTGAGAAACTCGGGTGTACTTGAGCTACAATGCAATCCATGCCTTCTTCTTCCATGCCTTCATCTTTGTGCTCACAATCACCCGCAAACTCCTCACACGGCAGGCGTGAAAAGCAATCTGCTACCACGTTGTTTTTTCCTGGAGTGTATTTTATGGTCACATTAAACTGCATGATGATCAGTGTCCATCTCCTTATGCGTGGAGATGTCATGTGAGGATTTTTTGAGTTTAAAACATGGATAAGTGGTTTATGATCCGTTCTAATGTCCACTGGGATGCCCCAAATTAAACTTTTGAAGTGTTCTAATATCCACTTAACCCCAAGAGCTTCCTTCTCTATCGTTGAATAATGTCTTTCAGCACCTCTTAATGTCCTTGAAGCAAAGGCAATGGGAACAATTTCACCTGCTTGCACTTGTTCTAGTACACCTCCCAATCCTAAATTACTTGCATCCACTGATATTCTTGTCTTGGCACTTGAATCAAACAACTTTAACACTGGTGCTTTATTGATCAATGTTTTGATTTGCTCAAATTCACTCCTACAATCTTCAGACCACAAAAACTTCACACCTTTGCACATCAATCTTCTCATTTTCTCAGTTCTATCTGAATAATGGTCAATGAATTTCGAGTAGTATTCTGTTAAACCCATGAAACTCCTGAGTTGGTCCTTGTTTTTTGGATCAGAAATTTTTAGAATGGTGTCTACCAATGATTCTTTTGGCATTATACCATCAGCATTTATCCGATGACCCAAGTATGTTACCTCACTATCCTTGATCTTGCACTTTTCAATTTTTAGTGTCATTCCTTTCTGTTGCAGAACCTGTAGTACACCTAATAACTTCGCATCATGATCTTCTTGAGAAATCCCTGATACCAATATATCATCTTGGAAATAATGTACTCCTTGTAAACCTTCAAATAAATGATGCATTAATCTCTGGAATACAGCGGCTGCTGAAGCCAACCCAAAAGGCATTCTCTTGTATCAAAAAGCTCCCAATGGTGTTACAAACGATGTTAAGTGTCTAGACTCTTCCTCTAATACAACTTGATGATATGCTGACGATAGATCTAACGTCGTAAAATACTTTGCTGGCTTCATGGTGGTCAACATTTCCCCAATGTTCGGCAAAGGATGTCGATCTACCCATATGTTGGCATTTAAGTCTCTTAAGTCCACGCACATCCTGATGGATCCATCCGTTTTTTTTACAATTACAATCGGGGATAACCACTCTGAGCTTTCAATGGGTTCGATGACATCTTGCGTGCATAATCTTTCTAATTCACTCTTTAATGCCTCTCTGGTACCAATGGGTATGTTCCTCACTTTATGTACTACAGGTTTTGCACCTCTTTTGAGTATAATCCGATGTTCAAATCCTTTGAGTAACCCTATTTTATCACTAAATACTTTGGGGAAAGCCTTCGCCAAATTCTCTGCGGTATCACAGCTATTCTCAGTAATGCACAAAATGGGTACATTTTCACCTGGATGAATTCTCATTTTCAAGGATGCTTGTTCCCACCATCCTACTATCGAAAACCCATTCTCAGCCACATACAATCTGCAATATGTTTTCCTCCCTTCAAAATTGAGATGTACCCAAACAAATCCTATAATGTTGATGGGTGTTTTACCATACCCTGTTGCATTTATTCTTGTCATCTGTAGTTCTTCCATTCTTTTCTTCAATACAGTAACATATGTCTCCACATCAACCATCGTATAAGGAGATCCAGTATCCACCATCACTTGTAAAGTTATGCCATCTACTTCCATGGCGACCCACGGTCCCGCGTTTTTTTCACCTGGTGCAACAGCTAGTATCTGAACTCTGTCTTCAAGCTGATTCGTGACTGCCACCAAGTTGCTTGGACCACCCATTTCCTCCAATGCCTTTATACTCGTCATTGCTGCACCTCTGCCTCTATTGTATCGTCCAGCATTTCTTCCAAACCGGCTATTAAATCTACCTCTTCCTCTATTGTTGCGACACATTTTTCCAAAATGCCCTACATGTCCACATCTGAAACATTCCGCCGACATTGCCGGACAGTCCTTTTCTGCGTTGGCATGTTTATACCATCCACAATTTGAACATCTAGTATGTTGTTTGAACATTCCTGCTCTTTCTTGTCTAGGCCCATTATTTGTCTCTGACCTGACCAATCTCTTAACCATGGCAATTAGTTCACCTTCCTGGATGTCATGCTGCCCATCCTCCATGTCTTGAACCGATTTGATTTCTACATTCTCCAATTTGTTTTGGACTTCCTTCATGCATTTTTCACCAAGTTCTATTGACCTGGCTATCTCAATTGTCTTGTCCAATGTGGGGTTCTTTGCCTGCCACAAACGTTGTTGAATACGAGGATCTGCCACATGTAACACCATCTGATCCCTCAAATATTCATCCGCTACCCCTGTGAAGGCACAGGTAGCCATCAAACCCCTTAGTGCAGCCAAATATGAGTCTATGCTTTCTCCCTTACTTTGTTTCCTCGTGAAAAATCTGTATCTCTCCAGTACAATATTAGTTTTATTTCCAAAATGTTTGCTAAGTTTGGCAATCGCTGTGTCATATTTCCTAGCTCCACTCGAAGATTCTTCCCAATTCACTTCATCATGTTCCAATTCAGGTAATGTCCTGAAAACTCTTAATGCCTCTGCACCAATGCAACTTAGAAGTGTAGCCTCCTTCTGATCATCACTGTACCTCGAGCCACCTATTGCCCTCAGATACACTTGGAAATTATCTTGCCACTGTTCCCATGGACAATTTGGATTACCCGGCAATGGCAAAAACTTCACTGGGGCAGATATGGTCTGCATGATGCACTGGTATGCAAAGAAATCTTTTCCTGACAATATTGTATCCAGTATGACACTTCACTGGCTGTACTTTGCCCTTTTCTTCTTATTTCGAATTATCAAAGCATCCACTTTTGCACATATTTTAAATTAGTCCAAATGCCCAAAAAATTTTTTCTTTTTTATTTTTATTTTTTTACATCACATAATATCTCCCTCTCTCACCACGTAAACTTCCACTGTAAACCGCTCCTTCCGCACACACGCGGCGTGCACTATATTGTTTTCCACTTGATCGCGTGATTCCTTCACCCTTAATGATGCCTTAAAATGGCGGCACGCATAGCACGCATTGAGGTCCTTTTTTCTAATGCACTAGACGGTTGGTCCGCTCTCGTGCAGCGTCCGTATAATGCCGTTCCTAGTGAGTATTAGCATTAACAGTTCTTTATTTGATTATTTTTCCCTTATCGTTGCGCCGCTCACCTCCTTACTTGTTAGCATATTCCCCTCATCGTATTCAGCATTATCACAGCTTCTGGTGACATACGGCATCAATATTCATTTCATGTATCACACTCCTCACGCTGTGCCCGGGGGCTCTCTCCATGAAAACAACTCCTCGTCGCCAATTGTTATGTATTCCATCCATACATAATTACACCACTAGTCTCAAGTATAGATGGGAATCTTTAGTTTAATTGGAGGAACCCCCGAGGAGGCCAACTTCTTTTCATTAACATCTTCGTGTATGGTCTCATCAACATTCTGGAACCATACACGAAGATGTTGTCATGGTTACAGAACCTTGTGTGCATGCATTCCTAACATATCCTCACAATATCGCACTTTTTTTCAAAGTGTTGTACGAATGCGCGGGACACCCCTGCCATCACTCGCTGTGCGTTCTGCATTCCCCGAATCACATTATACCTTACAAAGGGAGCGGGGACACCCCTCACCATCCCTGCGCCCCCTCACTGTGCGTTCCGCATTCCCTGAATTCCAATATACTGTACAAGGGGAGCGGGCGACACCCCAGCAACTCCCCCTCCCCTTGTACAATATAATAGGATTCAACATTTTCAGTACTGCAGAATGCGCAGTGAATGCGCATTCGGCATTTTGTTAGAGAAAAGAAATGTACGGATGCCTTGTGGACTAGCCCCATCTTTAGTGCCTATTTCTACAAAATAAATGTCAATTTCTCTGTTTATTTCCTTCTGAGTTCTATCAATTGATGGCTGTTCCCTTGCTACTCACTACACACCCTTAGGCAAAAATCTTGTTTTTTATTGAAACTTGTAGTTTATTGCAAGCCTTTGTAACAAAATAGCTCAAATGAGCCGTTTACAAAAGGGCAGAACAAAGGATTATGCATCAGTATTCAGTTTTGTGCCAGAGACTTTTCCAGGTCGCTAAAGGCCTTATCTAAAAATTGAATTCAGCAAAAGATGATCCAAAAGTTATTTCCTTGTGTAAGAAAGGCCCAAAATATTTCTGCGTCTGACATTTTCCAAGGTGAAATGTTTGTGGATCAGTCAACTCCGTGCAAAATAGGGTTACATGTTTAAGCGTTTCAGGATCTTCTGCTTTCTTACAAAAGCGACAACCAACAGTTCTTGACTTTTTATAGATGTTGAGCAGTTCGTTGGTTGGAAGGATGTTCAGTCTAAAACGTAGGAAATAGTTCCTATAGCAAGGATTTGGAAATTTGGCGAAGTATCTAGGCAACTGATTTCTGGGTTTATGGGCTCCTTTTACCGCAGATGGCTGCTTGAACTTATCCTTCTCTTCTTGGGTTTTGATCCAATCGTCTGTCCACAGTTTCTGATTGACTTTTGCTGGGTTAAAGCAAACTAGTGTTCATCAGGATCAGAATCCTGTTGTGACAAAAGGGCGTGGCATCTCTTGAAGCAACCGTTCAGTAAAAACTCGGTGCTGCTTGTCAGGGCTAAATTTAGAATGTGATAGGGCTTGGCCACCAGTGAAAGAATGCACTTGTGGTAGAGAGACAAGCATTTTCATTGTGACCTCGCGAGTAGCAAGATCAATCCTAATTCATTTCGTATAACCACTATTGGTATCATATTTAGAAGTCTGAGGAGTTTCCTCCAGAATGTGCCTTCAAGGGTTGACCAAAGTTCCCAAGGGGTAGATATGCAGCCTTCAGATCCATGTAGAAGAGGTGGAGAGACTTTCGCTGTATACAATGTGAGAATAGGTTGTAAAGAGAATTTGCTGAATCTTTTATGTATAAGATGCCCTTGCATAAGTAGGGACCTCAATTTTCCTTTCCGGCTAGTCTGCCAGGCCTGATCGACTCTGCTATTGTTGATCAAGACTCCCAAGTAACATGTCTTTCTGATGATAGAGAGTGGTTGGTTATTAAGGTACCATCTGCTTGCAGGGCTATGGCGGCAACCACGTGCTCCTAGGATCATAATGTTCATTTTTGTGGGGTTCATTTCCAGACCGTTTTCAGACAGATATTGCTTTAGATGGTTCAGACCAATGTATCAAAACAAGATCGTCTGCATTGAGATACATGGTAGGTGATGGCCACCAATTTTCAGTGGGAAAGAACGAGTTATGTTCATTTCATCTTTCATATCAGACAGAATGAGATTGAATAATTTTGTGTTGCTGCGAGTGGACAGCCTTGCTTTAGACCATTGTTGGTGTTGATTTTGGTAGACAGAAGTCCTTGGGCTTTGAGGCGTATACTGCTGTAGGTGTTATCATACAGGGCTCAAATGGCAACCAGTAGATCGGGGGTAGGGGCAGTTCCATGCTTCCATTATCGCCCACAGCTGTTGACAATTCACACTATCGAATGCCTTTTGATATCGATGAAGGCCAAATATATTTGTCTATTGTTGTGGTGAGCCTTTAACTTAAGTATATTTATTAAAAATACCTTTAGCCCCGTACCAACTCCTTTGGTGAAATCAGACTGCCATGGATCTTCTCTGTCATTTATTGAAATCCATGATTGGAGGTGTCGCAACATTAATGAGGTAAGAAGTTTACCTAAGGCGTCCAAAAGAGCGATGTGGTGGTAGTTTGCTGGGTTCTCTCTGGGGCCTTTCTTGTAAATCGGTTTGATAATGACGAACTTCCAGGAGTTCGGGATCAATTTGGTCTCCAATTTATGAGTAAATAAGTTAAGAATCAAGGGTGCCCACGCCTTGATCATTGAATTGGTTAGACCATCTGGGCCCGGTGCTCTGGAGTTGTTTGTTTTGTTAATCAGTATTGCTATATCAATATCGATCTGCAATTGCCAGCCCGTCTCCGAATGAAGGGTCGGGGAAGATGTTGTTTCACTCTTGGCGTCAAAGAGGTTCCGATAATATTCAGCCCATGTTACTCCAGAAATTGCATTTGCGAAGTGTGAGTTCTGGAGTGCACCGGCCCCATTAAGTAATTGCCAGGATGTTCTGGTGTCCTTATTTTTGATCAAGTGAAGCATCAGTTCGGTGTCGTTTTGAGTCAGCGCAGCTCTGTCTTTTAAGCCAGTTCTTATATTCCTGTCTCTTTTTCCTTCTCTTTGACCTGTTCGGATCGTCAGGTGGGTGTTTAAGCAGTTTTAGCTCTTTGTTAAAAGGTTTCTTTGCTTGGATGACAATCTTGTCTGAGGCATGTTTTTGAGTCAGCTTCTTATGATTAGCATTTTGTTGGGAGGATTGAAACGGCAGCAGAAGAGGCAAATAATTAACATCACCCCCAGTTTGAAAGTGGTGGAGAAAGTTCTCTGTCAAAACTTTAATGTCATTATTACGGAGCCATAGGCGGCCAGCTCGAAGGCCATTCTAAGGCCTGTTGGGTGCCTGTTCGGAGCCACAGGAGCTAGGGGCCAGAAACTCTGCCCTTACCAATCCAGAGCCACCATGAGCAGGAGCTCCTTCCATCTACTGCTGGAGCTGCTGACACCAGGTATGTCACGAGTCCCTAGCTATAGCACGAGCGTGCGTCTTGGAGGCAACACGCAGCAAATTATTTAGTAATATCCGCACTGCTCCAGCGTTGCCCAGTGCGGCCCTTCCCGCCAGGATCTGCCCCATTAATGCACTCAAAGTGCATCCAGCCACCAATCGAAGCCCCGAGGTTCACACCATTTAAAGATGGCTGTCCGCCGCATCTTTAGCCCTCCATCCGGCCCAGCTACCCTGCAAACTTCGTGATTGGCCCCTCTCCTCTATTGGGAGCCAACCACAAGCCAGCAGGTTCCGAACCGGCCCACCTCGAAGGCACTGTGCACTGTGCCTATCTCTAGCCTGTATACACCACCGAGCATAGGGCTAGATCCCCTGCCCATCTCCTCTGGGGTAAACATACCGCCCCTTACAGCAACCTTTTTTTTCAACTGTTCCAGCCAGCAACCTGAACTGTTTCAAGCCTTCACTGAACCCTGTTCTCGCAGTACGGTATAACACAGACTACTGCTCACATTGTGTAGTGCCTTATGGTCGCTTAGAGACCACTATGACCACTTGTGTTGTGCCTTATGATCGCTTAGACACTACTATGACATTGTGTAGCGTCTTATGGTCGCTTAGAGACTACTGTGACATTGTGTAGTGCCTTATGGTCGCTTAGAGACCACTGTAACATTGTGTAGTGCCTTATGGTCGCGTAGAGACCACTGTGACCACTTGTGTTGTGCCTTATGGTCGCTTAGAGACTACTGTGACATTGCGTAGTGCCTTATGGTCGCCTAGAGACTACTGTAACATTGTGTAGTGCCTTATGGTCGCTTAGAGACCACTGTAACATTGTGTAGTGCCTTATGGTCGCGTAGAGACCACTGTGACCACTTGTGTTGTGCCTTATGGTCGCTTAGAGACTACTGTGACATTGTGTAGTGCCTTATGGTCGCTTAGAGACTACTGTGACATTGTGTAGTGCCTTATGGTCGCTTAGAGACTACTGTAACATTGTGTAGTGCCTTATGGTCGCTTAGAGACCACTGTAACATTGTGTAGTGCCTTATGGTCGCTTAGAGACTACTGTAACATTGTGTAGTGCCTTATGGTCGCTTAGAGACCACTGTAACATTGTGTAGTGCCTTATGGTCGCGTAGAGACCACTGTGACCACTTGTGTTGTGCCTTATGGTCGCTTAGAGACCACTGTAACATTGTGTAGTGCCTTATGGTCGCTTAGAGACTACTGTAACATTGTGTAGTGCCTTATGGTCGCTTAGAGACCACTGTAACATTGTGTAGTGCCTTATGGTCGCGTAGAGACCACTGTGACCACTTGTGTTGTGCCTTATGGTCGCTTAGAGACTACTGTGACATTGTGTAGTGCCTTATGGTCGCTTAGAGACTACTGTGACATTGTGTAAGTGCCTTATGGTCGCTTAGAGACTACTGTGACATTGTGTAATGCCTTATGGTCGCCTAGAGTACACTGCGTATTAGTACTGGGTATCAGCACTGTGCACTAGCATTTCTCCGATTCTCTGCGCTAGTACCCTCACTGCAGCACCATTGTGTACTAACATTGCGCACTAGCTTCTCTCTGACGATTTTGTGCGTCAGTTCCCTCTAAACTCAGACATGATAACCTGGACCTTCCTCATTATGTTCCCATTCTGCCTGGTCCCCCATGACACCCCTTGTACAGGGTCACACTTTCGCTTACACCCCAACGGCCTCAGCAGACTAGCCTGCCCCAGACATTATCCCATACCCTGCCCCACCCCCTTCCTACCCAACATCAACCCCTTCCAGCCTACCTCCTCCATTGACTCTCATCGCATAGCAGACACCCCCAGCCCCCAAGAAGCATCACAAACTACTCCCATCGGCCAACCCACTATCACAAACCTCACTACCAGCAGATCCTATCCCTGCTCAGGATTATCGAGATTCACCCGACTCAGATCCAGAACACACACACCCGCATCCTTCCCCAATCTAGGCAACAAACAAAACATAACCTTAACCAAATCTGCCCCTCACTGCACACGCCCTACACTTCCGACAGACCAGATATCACACGGCCTGATCGCACCCTCCCCCCGCACCCACACCAAAAAATCATGCATCCCCACCAAAACCATTAAAGGTGCACTCATCAATGCGAGATCTGTAGTCGCCCATGCCTTAGACATTGCTGACATTATTACCGTCAATGATCTCGACTTCATAGCTATTACAGAGACCTGGCTCCACCCAGCATCTGGCCCCTCTCTATCACTTGCTATACCCAATGACTATACCATCTACCGTGCAGACAGACAAACAGCTAAAGGTGGTGGAGTAGCCGTTATTGCAAAAAGTTCCATCAACATTAGACACATACAAAACCAATCACTGACATCAGCGGAATTACTCACCCTCAAACTATCCACAACGCACACAAGCACTATCACCATCCACCTCATCTACAGACCGCCAGGCCCCATACTATCCTTTAATGACGACATAGCCCTTCTACTCTCTAACAATATCAAACCTAACTCTCGACTACTCATCCTAGGAGACTTTAATCTAGGTCTCAATGATGAGAAAGATGACAAAGCTCACACTATCGCCAACACTATTTCAGAATTAGGACTCACCCACCATATCGCACAACCCACACATAACAAAGGCCGCATCCTTGACTGGATTGCTGACCTCAATTGCAACACTACCATCCTCTCCAACACTCCATGCGCCTGGACCGATCACCACCTTATTACCTTCACCATCAACAAAGGCACTCAAACACCAGGGCCCTCCTCCAATGCCCCACCCACACTCACAAGAAACAACAAAAATATCACACTAGAGAAACTCCTCCCGCTACTCCAACCCATCATCGACTTCTCACCCACCATGACCAACCCTACTGAATTAGTAGATTTATACAACACAACTATCCTTAAGGCCATAAATACCATAGCACCACTCAAGCTTCGGAAAGCCAAACCACGAGCACACCTCAATTCCTGGTTCACCCCCAAACTAAAAACACTCCGCAAAGCCAAAAGACAAGCTGAATTAGCATGGAAACAGTCACCATCCACTATTAATAAGACATCCTACGCACTAGCATCGAACATCTATAAATCAGCCATCATCCAGTCTAAAAAAAACATGTACAATGAAAGAATCAGCAACGCCAAATCTAATACCAAAGAGCTCTTCAATATCCTGAGAGAACTCGAATCACCCTCCCCCATTCCAGACACTTGCAACAAAGACATCCACTGGTGCACGAACATCCAGGAAGCACTCCTAGGCAAAATTGCCACGCTACAAGCCAAAATCCTGACAAAGAAAGAAAGCCTCACCCTCTCCGATAACATCACCCCCTCTACACACACCCACACCACCCCCCAAAATGATGACAATAACCTCTTTGAGTTTTCCACCATAACCATTAAAGAGGTTGAAGAAATAATCTACTCTCTTAAACCGTCCAAATGCCAAGGCGACACTTGCCCAGCCCCTATCATTAAAGATGCTGCCAAACAACTTGCTCCCTTCATCACCTCCCTCATCAACGCATCTTTCACCTCCAACATAGTGCCCAACAACCTCAAGGACTCCTGGGTTCTTCCTTTACTTAAGAAGCCCACCCTTGACCCTAATGTCCCCACCAACTACAGACCCATAACGACTGTACCCTTCCTACTAAAAATCCTCGACAGAGCTGCCTATCTCCAGATACAGAACCACCTCGAGAAAAATAACTTACTAGGACTCAGACAATCAGGATTCCGCCCCAAACACGGCACTGAGACCGCCCTGATTGACCTTAAGACACAGATGGACAACATTAAAGACAATGGTAAACTAGCCCTCCTTCTCCTCCTTGACTTATCGGCCGCCTTCGACCTGGTCAACCACGACATCCTCTGCAAACATCTATCCTCAGCAGCCAAATTTTCAGATAACGCCAACGCATGGATCCATTCCTTCCTTAACAACAGATCCATGAGAGTCTTCGCACCCACAGCCTCTGCCATCCCAGCCCCTGTCACTTGCGGTGTCCCCCAGGGCTCCTGCGTCTCCCCCACTCTATACAATGTATTCACGAAACCCCTCTTTGACATACTGGACCGCTTGGGTGTCATCTACACCAACTACGCAGATGACACCCAAATACTGATCCCTTTAACAGGCGACTACTCCACCGACCTCACTGCTCTCAACAACATTTATTCCATTATCCAAGAATGGATGGCCAAGCATGGCCTATGCCTTAATGACGACAAGACCGAGCTTCTTCTCCTAGGTTCCCAACCCAGACTTAATAAACTCGACAAACTCTATCAAGCATTCACTATAGACGGCAATAACATCATCGTCTCTAACAGCGTCAAAACCCTAGGAATCTACCTCGACTCCTCCCTCACACTGACAAGACAGATCAATTCCATCTCATCAGCCACTGCTTACACTTGTAAACTTATCAATGCCAGCAGACCTTACCTCTCACCATCCAACTGCATCACCTTAGCCAGAGCGCTAGTCCTTTCCAAAGTTGACTACTGCAATGCGCTATACTTGGGAACCAGTCAGAAAAACATCAACAAACTACAAGTCATACAAAACAACGCCTTGCGAGCAGCCCTGAACATACCCAAACAAGAACACATCTCGGACGCCAGACGCACCTGCCATTGGCTATCCATACCACAAAGAATTGAATATAAAACCATCTCACTCACACACAAATGCCTAGCTAACCAAGCACCCAGATACCTATCCGACAACCTCAAGCACCACACCCCAGCGCGCCCTACCAGATCAGCCCAAACACACTGCTTAAATATCCCAAGATTTAAGCTCCAAAAAGCAGGTGGCTCCAGCTTCCCCGTGCTTGCCTCCAAACTTTGGAATTCACTTCCACTCGAGCTGAGATCAGAACCGTCCTTTCACAGATTTAGACACAACACCAAAACTTGGCTTCTATCCAAAGAAACTGCCTAGCCCTACCGCACTAGCATGCACCAAGACTGTAAATTTGTAAATATGTAATCGATTTGTACATTTCTGCTGCATTATTCTTGTTGTATTCATTATTCTTGTTGTATTCATCGCAAGCGCCTGGATGCCCTAGGGCCAGGCGGCGCTATACAAATAATAAACTAAACTAAACTAAACAAGTTTGGTTGAGTTCAGTGGACACCGTCCAATGTTCAGGAGTTTCAGACAGATTGGCACACCAGGAAAGTTGTAGAAGATCATGGCCACTGGCTGTTTTCTGTTTGACTTCAAATGTTTTGATGTTGGGCAAAAGACCACTGGAAATAAAGACGTAATCGAATACCCTGCTGGACCAGGTTGGTTAATAGGGGCTGTCTCCATTTGGGTACCCGTTCATCATATGCAGGTCTCGAGCTGTCAAGGTTTCCGTCAGTGCGGCAGCTCGCCTAGCCTCTTTGGAATTCTGAATTTGCGCATATGTATTGATAGTTGAAGTCTCCCCCAACAGTGATGAAGTGGGGATTGAAGGTAGCAATTCCTTCATTGAGCGCTGAAATTAGAGCAGAGATACATTTGTTGCTTTGTTTTGCCACAGGATTACAGTAGGCCTTCAATACCAAGAAGCGTTGAGGCTATTCGTTTATATGCAGATTGAATGTAATTCCTGTAACCTGTAGGAAGTGATTTGCACATACAAAGGCTTCGATCTTAGTATTATTATCATTTTTGATCAGAGTCAGCAGTCCGGCAGCCTGTCTGGTCAATAATCATTTGTAGGCCGGATTCAACATAGGCGTGTATCCATCAAGCGACAGATTAGATAGTAACCAAGTTTCTTGTGTGTAGATGTATTGTAAGGCTGCTGAGAACAGATCAGCATCATTGGGCAGATGGGTAAAGCCTCTGGTATTCCAATACGCTGCGTTCCACAATGTTTGTCGTGGTTAATGCAAACTTTACAAATCTGGCCGTTTTCCTTTGGCAGATTGTGAGGAAGCTGATTTAAGCTCATGACATACTTGCATAAAGAAACTTTTCTTGAAGATGTGTCTTTGGTTGCTGTGATGACAAGTTGATTATTAAGCTCTTCTAATGATACTGGCTCTGCTAGTTTATGAGAAGGAAGCGGTATGTATTTGCCTACGGCAATCTCTATGAATTTTGAGGTGTAGGCCTTTTGGTAGGAATCCGAGTTATAAAGTAGAGGCTGATGTGTGCTTACCTCAGGCGATGTTCTAAAGTCTCCCTTTGTAAAGACTGGAAACTCTCTACAGTCAAATCCCATTGGAAGTAGCAAGTCAGCCATTTCCAAAATGGTGGACTTAATCAGGTTTGTTTTCAAGTGTAAGATCACTTTATCCATGACACTTCCTTTTGGAAATTAAACAATCCTTATGTCCTCTGATCGCAGAAAACGTAAAGACGGAACAATATGGAATAGTTTCACGACATTGGTGCGATACAAGATTAGATCATCGTGCATAGGAAACAGAAGTTCCAGCATAACACTGCCCTCTCCTCACTCCCCTCTGCTATATCTGATACTCTTGATATCCTTGCTCCTGTCATGAGGATCCGCCTGAAGTCCAAAGACAAGTGCAACTCATGGTACGACTCAGACCTCGTCACCCTTAAACACAAGTGCAGGGTGGCAGAGAGGAAATGGCGTGCTTCTTGTACATCCGCCGACAAACTGGCCTGCCGCCTGCTCCAAAGGCAATACTGGCTCTGTCCTCACCAAGAAGAGAGCTCATATCCAAGCCAGTGTCTCGGGGGCATCTAATAACTCGGCTGAACTCTTTGAAATCTGCAAGGAACTGGCCAATCCTGCTGCAGTCTCTTCCTCTCCCGTCCCTTCCCCTTCCCAGAACCTCTGCACGGCACTGGCTTCTCATTTCATCTCTAAAACTCAGGACATCCTGTCCTCACTCTCCTCCTCTCCCCTCCCTATACTCCCTGCTCTTCCTCTGGCCCTACTGTAGCCACCCCTCCTCCCTCCTTCTCTGCCTTTCCCCTTTTCTACGCCGACGAGGTTTCTAGACTAGTCCGATCTATGAAAGTCTTGTCAAAACAGGTTCACCCCTGTTCCCCCAAAACCATCAAGGACCACATTGACACCCTGGCTCCTTCTCTGGCTGACTTCTGCAACCACTCCTTGGCCACTGGAGTCTTCCCATCCCCCCTGAAGCACTCTCTTGTGGGCCCTCTTCTTAAGAAACCCTCTGCCGATCCCTCCTGCCCGGCTAACTATCGCCCAATCTCCATCACTCCCTTCCTGGGTAAGCTCCTGGAGAAACTGGCCATCTCCCAGCTTAATCTCAACACTGAATCTGTTGGTTGACTCCATGACCATCAGTCTGGATTCAGAGCTGCCAGAAGCATGGAAACTGCTCTCCTGGACATCCGTGAAGACCTACTCTCAGACCTTGACTCTAACACCCCCTGTGTCCTCATCTTGCTTGATCTCTCTTCTGCCTTTGACACTGTCAACCATGCCATCCTGCTAAAGTGTCTCTGTGATAACCTAGGTATCACCGGTCAGGCCCTGGCGTGGCTGACTTCCTTCCTCTCTGATCAACCCTCCCAGGTTCAACTTGGGTCTTTCCTCTCTGCTATCTTTTTCACTACCTGTGGTGTCCCCTCAGGGGTCTAACCTCTCTCCCCGGCTGTTCAACAAATACCTGGCACTCCTTGCCCACCTCATTGCCACTCTCTGCCCCAACTTTCAGTGCTATGCGGATGACACTCAGCTCCTTTTCAGGCTACCTTCGGCCACCTCTTCCCCCGTCCCTCATCTCTGACTGCCTGTCTGCTATCCAGGAGTGGTGTGCCGCCAATGACCTCGGCTTTAATGCCAGTAAGACTGAGATTCTCCTCATCGGCACACCCACTCCCTCCTTTCCTGTAGCTCTGTGGCCGGCCTCTCTTGGCCCTCTTCCTGCTCCCACCTGCAAGGCTAAAAACCTGGGGGTAATCTTCGACTCCACACTCTCCTTCTCACCTCACATCTCTGACGTCTCTAAGAAGTCACACTACCAGCTGCACCTCCTCAGAGGTATTCTTTCTTTCCTCTCCTTCACCCAGAAGCTCACTGTCTCCAGAGCCCTGGTTCTCTCCATGCTGGACTATTGCCACATCCTCTTTCTAAATCTGCCTACTTCTACTCTACGCCCTCTGCAACTCATCCAGAACAGGACTGCGAGACTTGTCCTTGGCCTCAAGCCCAGGGATGGTACCTCTCCAGGACTGAAATCTCTGCACTGGCTCCCAGTGGCTGCGAGGATTAAGTTCAAAACCCTCTGCATCGTCCACAAGACCTTCTGGGGTCTGGGGCCTCAATACCTTCAACTCTCTTCCTGAATATCTTCCCTCTCAAGCTCTTCGCTTATCCGCCTCCAACTGCCTCAGGGTCAGTCGCTTCTCCAAGCAACGAGTTGGTGGTAGATCTCTCTCTTCGGCTGGGGCCTGCCTCTGGAACAGCCTCCCCGCCTCTCTGAAACTTGAGTAGAACCACCTTCTGTTCCGGAAGCACCTAAAAACCTTCCTCTTTGCTTCTGCTTTCTCTCCCCCTCTACCCTGTTGATGTCCTGGCTGATCATGAGACTGCACGGGTTACCTGGCCACCCATCTGATCTCGGGCCCAAGCCCTGCCAGTTGCACGCTTGCGCTACCTCCCTGGAAACCCCTACACCTGGGGACTGTTTTCTGTATCCCTACAGTCCCCAAACCAGCACTTATGTCTGCCCTCACCCTGCACTTGCCACCAGCTGGCCGTTCTTATTTATTTTGTTATTATTTATTATCCCATGTACTGCACTTTCACACCCCCGCAGTTTTCTTTTCCCCCTTCCCTTGCACTTGCGCAATCTGAATTACACCTGGCCTAGTAAGATCGCTGTCTGTCTTCCCTCTATTCCCCCTCCCTTGCCTCCTCGCGCCTTGAAACACTTGTGTATAGGTGCGTTATAAATGTCATATCATTTCATATCATAACTAACAGGTCTTCAGGCACGGATTTCATTTCCAGTGGTTCGGGTTGCCATCTCTGATCTAAGGCCAGAGGTACCTCGGTTCAAAAACTGCACCGAAGCACATTGTGAGTCTCATCTTTCGATCATCGATCGGTGTTAAGAATCAATGATTTTTGGACGCTTCTCTGCCACGGTCGAAAACCACCTGAAAGAGGTATTAAGATGGCAGTGGGCTTTGTGTAGGGCTGAGTGTATGTCTTGAATCTTTGTTTGGCTGTTTTCAACCAATGGTTTCACATTTTCAAAATCGTCGGCTTCAGTGGGGTCCGAAGCCACCAGAAACCTCTGATTAGGATGCACATTGCAATCGTCGGTTATGCAAAGGTTGTCGTCAATGGAATAGGTTGAGAAGTTCAGGCACCCGTCGTCATCGCTGACAGGGACAGAATCTCTTGTCAGTATGGTATTTTCTGCGCCATTGAAGAGACTTAATAGCAGTCGTCTTTAGTAGAGAAGGCAGGTCTTTAGCAACGTAAACTGGGGTTTCACACACATTCTGCAAATGACAAATACATTTTCGAGCCTGATTAGAGTTTTTATTTTTTGGCATGGATTGGTTCTTTGTTTTTTTTCCTGATGTGTATCCTTTGGGGAATGTCAAATCCGCTTCCATTTTTTCCTTTTAGATCGAACAAAGAACCGGTGATATCCCATGTTTGCATGCAAAGGCGTATCACTGTTTTTTTTAATGGGGACAACTCTGCGGTTGTTGCCGGCACACATGGTATCACCTTAGTTGGTTGTTCGATCATTTGTAGAGTCAATACAGTCGGTTCTACTATGATGTTTGACAAGGAGGACTGACCGACTTGTGAGATCTCACAGGTTGTCTTTTCTACGGGTAGTATTCCTTGTAGTAGAACCGTTGGCTGAGCAGGTACAGGATCAGTAGAATTAAGCTGGATAGGTTTTAAAAGGCTTACGTTATTGTCCTGTTTTTTTTTGCATTTCGTATCAGTGGTTTCAGATGTAAAAGGTCTAATACCGAGTTTAGCAGCCATTTTTTATCAGCTCTTTCTAAACTGAGAGCAGCTTCCAGTTGCTGCAGGATAGACTCAGCACATTCCATCTCTTGTTCAACACGAGTTTGCATCGATGTAATGAAGGCTTCTATGTAGATCATCTTTGAGTTAATCAAAGCAAGCAGCATTGCCTGCTCTTTAATGTTTTCATTCATCCCTTCTTATAGTTTTAAAAATGGTGCTAACGATATAGAGAGTGCAGACATCAAGTGTAAATGTGTTTTGCGAAGGCAACAGGATTCGTGTCAGGCAGCAGCCTGTGAGGATGGGATGCATTGTGGTTAACATTAGGAGCCACGCTAGCATTTGTAAAAAAATGTCTGGACAAGCTACTGAGGGTACGGGAGCCTGAGAAACTAGAAAGTAAAAAGAAAACATATGAAAGGAGGACTGAGGATAGTACTAACACTGTGAATAACAGCTGGAAAAAGCTCTTCAGGTTACAGAAGTCTGAGAAACCCACCTCTTTTGGACTTGTTTGGCTTGGAAACACCTTTAACCTTATTGCACCTTCCCTGTTGCAACCTAGCAGCTCTATGCTGGATTGTCACTCTCAGTTCTGCACTATGCTACCCATCTGTACGTTCCTTATATACCTATCTGCTGCTGTAACCACCGGTTTGGCATTTCTCAGCCTGTGATGTGTTTTGCATTTTACCTACCTGCATCCAGTGGAATGACCTTTCACTACCTGTGCTGTGTTTTGCATTTTACCGACCTGCATCCACTGGATTGACTTTCCGCATCCTTTGCTGTGTTTTGCATTTTACCTACTGTGAGGAACCGGAGGGCGTCCTCAGTTCTTTTCTCACTGTATCCTCCTCTCGGGTGGCCAGGGAAAGGCCATCGCTCTTGAATCCTGACCCTGTGGGTGGATAAGCGAGGGAGGCCTGGGTGGAGGAAACTTGGAGAGTGGCAAGAGGACGTCCTTAGGTGGGACATGGTATCCCCCATTTCCTTTTCATAATGAACCCTCCATCCCACAAGCATTCATAGGCTATTGTCAGCCCTTTCCTTGTCCTTCCTCTAAAACATTCCCCAAGAAACAACAGTACTCTACTGGGATAAGGAAGAGACCAACTAGAGCACCACATCCTCATTCTGATAATGCACACACATATAAGCCTCACCTGGTTACTGAGACGCGGAGGAGGACTAGAATATGGCAGGACTACCGCTTCAGCAATGAGCGGTCTAGTCCTTTTTGGACCAATCCTAACGGCGCGATCTTTAAAAGCCGGAATAATTACAAGAAAGGAGCCAGCAACTGGGAAAGCGAGGCCAGATCAGCAGTGTGGAAAGCAGGGCGCTTGAGACCCGTTCAAAGATGCAGAACATGTGCAGCAGGAAGCGAAGCTGAAGGATGCTGGAGGCCAGTAGCAGACCGTGTGAGGGAGCCCGGCGTATCTCGGCGTGACTGAGTCCTGAACTGCAGGCGGAGCATCGCTGGAGAAGCAACGCTGGGAGAAGAAGTGAGGTAACACACAGGAAGACCAGAACCCATGGCGGCAGAGGACCTCGCAGAGCCATAAGCTCTGACCAGTGAATGTACCGAGAAGGGGAAACACCGGGCTGGCAGGCGACTATGCGAACCAGGCATTGAACATTGTTTTGAATGCCGAACAAAATGAGACATTGAAAGTACTTTTGAATGCCGAACAAAGTGAAAGCAAGCTTTGAGCACACGTGAATATTGAGTGGAGTGAAAGAAAGTTGCTGAATTAGGCTGAAACCACAAACTGTATTGTCAGAGAAACAAGTATTGCCAAAGTAAGAGAACACCAATGAGGTTATGGTATGAGAAAACAAGTATTGGCCAAAGCCAATAGAATTCAAATCATTGCACTACATGAGAAAAAGAGCATCCAAAAGAGTTCAAGGAAATGCATGTTATGAGGAAATGTGCATTGGCAAGAGTAAAGAGAATACAAGAAAGTGTAACAAGTGCATGCCACGCTACAGTGTCAGGAGAGTGTGACAAAGGTGAATAAATTAAGCATCACTGTCAAATTGAAGCAGTGGTATATTTCTGATGGGAAACAGTCAAGAAAGGGGTATCAGTTGCGTGACCTGTAATGGGTGGATCATATGGTCCGACAAGTGCGCCTAGACCGAGTGCCCCCTTTGTATGGAAAAGCCACTGAAAGTATCCTTAAAGAAGCTTGTGCTTTATAACAACCTCTTCTGTGATTTTGAAGTTGAGAATCTGCGCTGCCTATGTGAACTAGTGAAAAGTACCAATATCAAAAGAGCTGGGAAGTGTCCCAAGGAATTGTGTTGTTTTTGAAAAGCTGGAAGATTTGAACTCTCGGGAAGGTTACCCTGATGCCTTGTGAACTGTTTTGAACTTGAGGAAGGGAAGCTGATTACAGGCCAAGAGCTGGAAGGAGCTCTGAACTTAATTTTGAACACTATTCATTTTGATACCGACATCCCTACACATTGTATACAAATAGGGCAAGTATAGGTTTTGGACACAGACCGACATTTGAGTTGGACTTCCTGACACAGTCTATTCTTAGTTTTCTTTAGGTAGGGAAATCCCACCTTAGCATAGGGCAAGTTAGGCCTTCCTCCATCCTGCCTTTTAAGTAAAATATCATTTGTAAACCAAACTTGAATCTGTTGTCTGTGTCTACTTCATGATGCCTTCACACTACCCGCATCCACTGATTTACCTTTCCCAGCCTGTGCTGTGTTTTGCATTTAATCTTGTGGTGATACTTAATGTAGTACCATGCCGACTGCTCTCGGCAGCCTCGGGGGAATCTGCATTCTTACCTGCCTGCAATTACTGACTGACCATTACTCAGCCTTGTGCCGCCTCGCTTGTCATCTGCTTGTTACTTCTATTCTTGACTCACTTCGCCCCCTATGCACCCTCTGTATTATCTTACTGTAACTCTCACCTATTTGTCTTATTTGCAGTCTGCATGCCTGATGTAGACCCTAATGCCATGAGGCGAGGCTTTTCCAGTCTGCAGTCATTCATAACTACTTTGTCATAATTGCTTGTCTGCATGCCTGATGTAGCCCCTCATGCCATGAGGCAAGGCTTATCCAGTCTGCAGTCAACCAAACCACGTGTCATATTTGCTTGTTGGTTTTTCCAAAATGCATTTTACCTACTTGTACCTGCACATTCCCGCTCCCCTCTCCCCTGCTTTCATGTTCAGCACTTGCCTGTTCCGAATGGCCCATGGCCTAGTGGGAATGTTTTTGGTTTGTTCTCCTGACCCTTGTTCCACCGCATTTAGGCTTGATGCCTTCTTGTTACAGCACTTGCCTGATCTAAATGTCTCAAGGTCTAAGAGGAACGTTTCTGCTCAGGTTTTCATTACCCTTGTTCCCCGCCCGCACCCTTTTTTTGTCTTGATGCATCTTGAAACACCATTTAGCTGTATAGGCACATTATAAATACTCAATAAATAAATATAATTAATTGAATTAAGGCTAAGAAAGCCAGAAAGATTGCAAACTATGAACAACCAGGGCGGACCATCACACTATCCAAAATAACTTGAGTGAAAGAAGTTTTAATTTACTTACCTGTAACTATTGTTCTCCAGCATGGGTCTCGCATGGAATCACATGCTCATGAATATTCGCTGTCGTCAGGCTGGAAATCCTTGGTAAAAGAAAAAACAGGTAGCTACAACGAGGAACAACGCACAAGGTGGAGCACCGAGCACAATCGCAGAAAGTAACCTTCCCCTTCCCAGAACCTCTGCACGGCACTGGCTTCTCATTTCATCTCTAAAACTCAGGACATCCTGTCCTCACTCTCCTCCTCTCCCCTCCCTATACTCCCTGCTCTTCCTCTGGCCCTACTGTAGCCACCCCTCCTCCCTCCTTCTCTGCCTTTCCCCTTTTCTACGCCGACGAGGTTTCTAGACTAGTCCGATCTATGAAAGTCTTGTCAAAACAGGTTCACCCCTGTTCCTCCAAAACCATCAAGGACCACATTGACACCCTGGCTCCTTCTCTGGCTGACTTCTGCAACCACTCCTTGGCCACTGGAGTCTTCCCATCCCCCTGAAGCACTCCCTTGTGGGCCCTCTTCTTAAGAAACCCTCTGCCGATCCCTCCTGCCCGGCTAACTATCGCCCAATCTCCATCACTCCCTTCCTGGGTAAGCTCCTGGAGAAACTGGCCATCTCCCAGCTTAATCTCAACACTGAATCTGTTGGTTGACTCCATGACCATCAGTCTGGATTCAGAGCTGTCAGAAGCATGGAAACTGCTCTCCTGGACATCCGTGAAGACCTACTGTCAGACCTTGACTCTAACACCCCCTGTGTCCTCATCTTGCTTGATCTCTCTTCTGCCTTTGACACTGTCAACCATGCCATCCTGCTAAAGTGTCTCTGTGATAACCTAGGTATCACCGGTCAGGCCCTGGCGTGGCTGACTTCCTTCCTCTCTGATCAACCCTCCCAGGTTCAACTTGGGTCTTTCCTCTCTGCTATCTTTTTCACTACCTGTGGTGTCCCCTCAGGGGTCTAACCTCTCTCCCTGGTTGTTCAACCAATACCTGGCACTCCTTGCCCACCTCATTGCCACTCTCTGCCCCAACTTTCAGTGCTATGCGGATGACACTCAGCTCATTTTCAGGCTACCTTCGGCCACCTCTTCCCCCGTCCCTCATCTCTGACTGCCTGTCTGCTATCCAGGAGTCGTGTGCCGCCAATGACCTCGGCTTTAATGCCAGTAAGACTGAGATTCTCCTCATCGGCACACCCACTCCCTCCTTTCCTGTAGCTCTGTGGCCGGCCTCTCTTGGCCCTCTTCCTGCTCCCACCTGCAAGGCTAAAAACCTGGGGGTAATCTTCGACTCCACACTCTCCTTCTCACCTCACATCTCTGACGTCTCTAAGAAGTCACACTACCAGCTGCACCTCCTCAGAGGTATTCTTTCTTTCCTCTCCTTCACCCAGAAGCTCACTGTCTCCAGAGCCCTGGTTCTCTCCATGCTGGACTATTGCCACATCCTCTTTCTAAATCTGCCTACTTCTACTCTACGCCCTCTGCAACTCATCCAGAACAGGACTGCGAGACTTGTCCTTGGCCTCAAGCCCAGCGATGGTACCTCTCCAGGACTGAAATCTCTGCACTGGCTCCCAGTGGCTGCGAGGATTAAGTTCAAAACCCTCTGCATCGTCCACAAGACCTTCTGGGGTCTGGGGCCTCAATACCTTCAACTCTCTTCCTGAATATCTTCCCTCTCAAGCTCTTCGCTTATCCGCCTCCAACTGCCTCAGGGTCAGTCGCTTCTCCAAGCAACGAGTTGGTGGTAGATCTCTCTCTTCGGCTGGGGCCTGCCTCTGGAACAGCCTCCCCGCCTCTCTGAAACTTGAGTAGAACCACCTTCTGTTCCGGAAGCACCTAAAAACCTTCCTCTTTGCTTCTGCTTTCTCTCCCCCTCTACCCTGTTGATGTCCTGGCTGATCATGAGACTGCACGGGTTACCTGGCCACCCATCTGATCTCGGGCCCAAGCCCTGCCAGTTGCACGCTTGCGCTACCTCCCTGGAAACCCCTACACCTGGGGACTGTTTTCTGTATCCCTACAGTCCCCAAACCAGCACTTATGTCTGCCCTCACCCTGCATTTGCCACCAGCTGGCCGTTCTTATTTATTTTGTTATTATTTATTATCCCATGTACTGCACTTTCACACCCCCGCAGTTTTCTTTTCCCCCTTCCCTTGCACTTGCGCAATCTGAATTACACCTGGCCTAGTAAGATCGCTGTCTGTCTTCCCTCTATTCCCCCTCCCTTGCCTCCTCGCGCCTTGAAACACTTGTGTATAGGTGCGTTATAAATGTCATATCATTTCATATCATAACTAACAGGTCTTCAGGCACGGATTTCATTTCCAGTGGTTCGGGTTGCCATCTCTGATCTAAGGCCAGAGGTACCTCGGTTCAAAAACTGCACCGAAGCACATTGTGAGTCTCATCTTTCGATCATCGATCGGTGTTAAGAATCAATGATTTTTGGACGCTTCTCTGCCACGGTCGAAAACCACCTGAAAGAGGTATTAAGATGGCAGTGGGCTTTGTGTAGGGCTGAGTGTATGTCTTGAATCTTTGTTTGGCTGTTTTCAACCAATGGTTTCACATTTTCAAAATCGTCGGCTTCAGTGGGGTCCGAAGCCACCAGAAACCTCTGATTAGGATGCACATTGCAATCGTCGGTTATGCAAAGGTTGTCGTCAATGGAATAGGTTGAGAAGTTCAGGCACCCGTCGTCATCGCTGACAGGGACAGAATCTCTTGTCAGTATGGTATTTTCTGCGCCATTGAAGAGACTTAATAGCAGTCGTCTTTAGTAGAGAAGGCAGGTCTTTAGCAACGTAAACTGGGGTTTCACACACATTCTGCAAATGACAAATACATTTTCGAGCCTGATTAGAGTTTTTATTTTTTGGCATGGATTGGTTCTTTGTTTTTTTTTCCTGATGTGTATCCTTTGGGGAATGTCAAATCCGCTTCCATTTTTTCCTTTTAGATCGAACAAAGAACGGGTGATATCCCATGTTTGCATGCAAAGGCGTATCACTGTTTTTTTTAATGGAGACAACTCTGCGGTTGTTGCCGGCACACATGGTATCACCTTAGTTGGTTGTTCGATCATTTGTAGAGTCAATACAGTCGGTTCTACTATGATGTTTGACAAGGAGGACTGACCGACTTGTGAGATCTCACAGGTTGTCTTTTCTACGGGTAGTATTCCTTGTAGTAGAACCGTTGGCTGAGCAGGTACAGGATCAGTAGAATTAAGCTGGATAGGTTTTTAAAAGGCTTACGTTATTGTCCTGTTTTTTTTTGCATTTCGTATCAGTGGTTTCAGATGTAAAAGGTCTAATACCGAGTTTAGCAGCCATTTTTTATCAGCTCTTTCTAAACTGAGAGCAGCTTCCAGTTGCTGCAGGATAGACTCAGCACATTCCATCTCTTGTTCAACACGAGTTTGCATCGATGTAATGAAGGCTTCTATGTAGATCATCTTTGAGTTAATCAAAGCAAGCAGCATTGCCTGCTCTTTAATGTTTTCATTCATCCCTTCTTATAGTTTTAAAAATGGTGCTAACGATATAGAGAGTGCAGACATCAAGTGTAAATGTGTTTTGCGAAGGCAACAGGATTCGTGTCAGGCAGCAGCCTGTGAGGATGGGATGCATTGTGGTTAACATTAGGAGCCACGCTAGCATTTGTAAAAAATGTCTGGACAAGCTACTGAGGGTACGGGAGCCTGAGAAACTAGAAAGTGAAAAGAAAACATATGAAAGGAGGACTGAGGATAGTACTAACACTGTGAATAACAGCTGGAAAAAGCTCTTCAGGTTACAGAAGTCTGAGAAACCCACCTCTTTTGGACTTGTTTGGCTTGGAAACACCTTTACCCTTATTGCACCTTCCCTGTTGCAACCTAGCAGCTCTATGCTGGATTGTCACTCTCAGTTCTGCACTATGCTACCCATCTGTACGTTCCTTATATACCTATCTGCTGCTGTAACCACCGGTTTGGCATTTCTCAGCCTGTGATGTGTTTTGCATTTTACCTACCTGCATCCAGTGGAATGACCTTTCACTACCTGTGCTGTGTTTTGCATTTTACCGACCTGCATCCACTGGATTGACTTTCCGCATCCTTTGCTGTGTTTTGCATTTTACCTACTGTGAGGAACCGGAGGGCGTCCTCAGTTCTTTTCTCACTGTATCCTCCTCTCGGGTGGCCAGGGAAAGGCCATCGCTCTTGAATCCTGACCCTGTGGGTGGATAAGCGAGGGAGGCCTGGGTGGAGGAAACTTGGAGAGTGGCAAGAGGACGTCCTTAGGTGGGACATGGTATCCCCCATTTCCTTTTCATAATGAACCCTCCATCCCACAAGCATTCATAGGCTATTGTCAGCCCTTTCCTTGTCCTTCCTCTAAAACATTCCCCAAGAAACAACAGTACTCTACTGGGATAAGGAAGAGACCAACTAGAGCACCACATCCTCATTCTGATAATGCACACACATATAAGCCTCACCTGGTTACTGAGACGCGGAGGAGGACTAGAATATGGCAGGACTACCGCTTCAGCAATGAGCGGTCTAGTCCTTTTTGGACCAATCCTAACGGCGCGATCTTTAAAAGCCGGAATAATTACAAGAAAGGAGCCAGCAACTGGGAAAGCGAGGCCAGATCAGCAGTGTGGAAAGCGGGGCGCTTGAGACCCGTTCAAAGATGCAGAACATGTGCAGCAGGAAGCGAAGCTGAAGGATGCTGGAGGCCAGTAGCAGACCGTGTGAGGGAGCCCGGCGTATCTCGGCGTGACTGAGTCCTGAACTGCAGGCGGAGCATCGCTGGAGAAGCAACGCTGGGAGAAGAAGTGAGGTAACACACAGGAAGACCAGAACCCATGGCGGCAGAGGACCTCGCAGAGCCATAAGCTCTGACCAGTGAATGTACCGAGAAGGGGAAACACCGGGCTGGCAGGCGACTATGCGAACCAGGCATTGAACATTGTTTTGAATGCCGAACAAAATGAGACATTGAAAGTACTTTTGAATGCCGAACAAAGTGAAAGCAAGCTTTGAGCACACGTGAATATTGAGTGGAGTGAAAGAAAGTTGCTGAATTAGGCTGAAACCACAAACTGTATTGTCAGAGAAACAAGTATTGCCAAAGTAAGAGAACACCAATGAGGTTATGGTATGAGAAAACAAGTATTGGCCAAAGCCAATAGAATTCAAATCATTGCACTACATGAGAAAAAGAGCATCCAAAAGAGTTCAAGGAAATGCATGTTATGAGGAAATGTGCATTGGCAAGAGTAAAGAGAATACAAGAAAGTGTAACAAGTGCATGCCACGCTACAGTGTCAGGAGAGTGTGACAAAGGTGAATAAATTAAGCATCACTGTCAAATTGAAGCAGTGGTATATTTCTGATGGGAAACAGTCAAGAAAGGGGTATCAGTTGCGTGACCTGTAATGGGTGGATCATATGGTCCGACAAGTGCGCCTAGACCGAGTGCCCCCTTTGTATGGAAAAGCCACTGAAAGTATCCTTAAAGAAGCTTGTGCTTTATAACAACCTCTTCTGTGATTTTGAAGTTGAGAATCTGCGCTGCCTATGTGAACTAGTGAAAAGTACCAATATCAAAAGAGCTGGGAAGTGTCCCAAGGAATTGTGTTGTTTTTGAAAAGCTGGAAGATTTGAACTCTCGGGAAGGTTACCCTGATGCCTTGTGAACTGTTTTGAACTTGAGGAAGGGAAGCTGATTACAGGCCAAGAGCTGGAAGGAGCTCTGAACTTAATTTTGAACACTATTCATTTTGATACCGACATCCCTACACATTGTATACAAATAGGGCAAGTATAGGTTTTGGACACAGACCGACATTTGAGTTGGACTTCCTGACACAGTCTATTCTTAGTTTTCTTTAGGTAGGGAAATCCCACCTTAGCATAGGGCAAGTTAGGCCTTCCTCCATCCTGCCTTTTAAGTAAAATATCATTTGTAAACCAAACTTGAACCTGTTGTCTGTGTCTACTTCATGATGCCTTCACACTACCCGCATCCACTGATTTACCTTTCCCAGCCTGTGCTGTGTTTTGCATTTAATCTTGTGGTGATACTTAATGTAGCACCATGCCGACTGCTCTCGGCAGTCTCGGGGGTATCTGCATTCTTACCTGCCTGCAATTACTGACTGACCATTACTCAGCCTTGTGCCGCCTCGCTTGTCATCTGCTTGTTACTTCTATTCTTGACTCACTTCGCCCCCTATGCACCCTCTGTATTATCTTACTGTAACTCTCACCTATTTGTCTTATTTGCAGTCTGCATGCCTGATGTAGACCCTAATGCCATGAGGCGAGGCTTTTCCAGTCTGCAGTCATTCATAACTACTTTGTCATAATTGCTTGTCTGCATGCCTGATGTAGCCCCTCATGCCATGAGGCAAGGCTTATCCAGTCTGCAGTCAACCAAACCACGTGTCATATTTGCTTGTTGGTTTTTCCAAAATGCATTTTACCTACTTGTACCTGCACATTCCCGCTCCCCCTCTCCCCTGCTTTCTTGTTCAGCACTTGCCTGTTCCGAATGGCCCATGGCCTAGTGGGAATGTTTTTGGTTTGTTCTCCTGACCCTTGTTCCACCGCATTTAGGCTTGATGCCTTCTTGTTACAGCACTTGCCTGATCTAAATGTCTCAAGGTCTAATAGGAACGTTTCTGCTCAGGTTTTCATTACCCTTGTTCCCCGCCCGCACCCTTTTTTTGTCTTGATGCATCTTGAAACACCATTTAGCTGTTTAGGCACATTATAAATACTCAATAAATAAATATAATTAATTGAATTAAGGCTTAGAAAGCCAGAAAGATTGCAAACTATGAACAACCAGGGCGGGCCATCACACTATCCAAAATAACTTGAGTGAAAGAAGTTTTAATTTACTTACCTGTAACTATTGTTCTCCAGCATGGGTCTCGCATGGAATCACATGCTCATGAATATTCGCTGTCGTCAGGCTGGAAATCCTTGGTAAAAGAAAAAACAGGTAGCTACAACGAGGAACAACGCACAAGGTGGAGCACCGAGCACAATCGCAGAAAGTAACCTAACAAGGGAAGAATACACCGCTCACCAAGTATCAGAAACCTGAATTGCAAGCCTTATGAGGAAATTGGACATCAGGAGAGCCGGAAAGGCTCTTGACAACTTGACCACCCACATTTGGAACACCTTACCTGATAACTAAGAACCACAGAGGAAATTGTGATTTTTGTAATATGAATACTATGTCAAGCAAATGCAAATAGCACTTTGAAAAATTGAATGTTGATATGAACCAATAACTGTTTATTGAACTGCTGAAATTATTGCCTTGAAAAAGCTTAAGGAAGAGCGAATCTCATGCACATGCCTCCTGGTGGAGTTATGTTGGCACCACCTTAAAATGTTGGCACTAAATTGAAAGGAATAAGAGAATTTGTGAAAAGCAAATAAAATATTGCAACCAAATACGCTTAAGGAACTGAATAAACTACAAAAGTGTTAATAACTAACAAGTTTAGAATTGAATCATTGAAAAGGAAAACCTGTGAGCAGTGTATATAAAAAAACACACAGGCTTACATAAAACATACAAAACGCGCCTTGAAACACCATTTGGCTGTATAGGCACATTATAAATACTCAATAAATATAATTATTCAATAAATAAGTAACTAAATATGAATAATTGAATTAAGGCTTAGAAAGCCAGAAAGATTGCAAACTTTGAACAACAAGGGTGGACAATCACACTACCCATAATAACCTGAGTGAAAGAAAGTTTAAATTACTTACATGTAACTATTGTTCTCCAGCATGGGTCTGGCATGGACTCACATGCTCATGAATATTCCCCCTCGTCAGGCTGGAAATCCTTGGTAAAAGAAAAAACAGTTTAACTTTCGCTTGAAAACTGTATTTCTCCTCTAAACCAATCACTGTCCTCTGAGTCATCCTGCCCCCATCCAATGACAGTCCTCTCCCTAAGCTTCACCCCGGTGGCCGTTTTCAGATTTGGTAAGCACATAAAGTGGCAGTATGAACCAAGAAGAGCCACAGAGGGGAAGGAGAGAGGGTTTGCATGTGAATTCATACCAGACCCATGCTGGACAACAATAGTTTAAGGTAAGCAACTTGAACCTTCTCCAGCATGGCCTCTGGCATGGAATCACAGGCTCAACAGAAGCACTAAAAACGTACCCCTGGAACAGACTCACCTCAAGTAAACAGGTTGCGTAGCACCGCTTGGCCGACTCAGGACTCCACCCTGGAATCCCTGCCGAAGCAGTAGAACCTCGTGAAGATGTGTAGACCTCCACGTAGCAGCCCTGAAGATGCTGAGCAGGGGCAAACCAGAGAGAAACGCTGCCGTCGCTGCGATGGCTCTGGTAGAGTGGGCTCTCGACCGGCCCGGCAGTGGCCTGCTAGCCAGTTGATGACAAGGCATGATGCAGCCGGAGAGCCACCTGGAGATGGAAGCCTTTGACAGGGCCTTTCCGTGATTCACAGGTCCAAAATTGAGGAAAAGTTGGGAAGTCTTCCGGAAGCTCTTTGTGCGTGCCACGTAAAACTTAAAAGCACAAGCAAAATCCAGCGCATGCAAGGCCCTCTCCGCTGGCGACAATGGATTTGGGAAGAAGACAGGCAACACCAAAGGCTCCTTGAGGTGGAACTCCGACTGCACCTTCGGCATAAAGGTGGGGTGTGCACGCAGTGCCACCTTTGAAGCGGGGAAGGACAAGTACGGCTGCTTGCACGACAGGGCCTGGATCTCCCCGACCCGCCTGGCTGAGGTGATCACCACGATGAAAGCAGTCTTCCACAACCGTAAATTGAGCGGGTCCTGATGCATCGGCTTAAAAGGAGCCTCCCATAAGCTTAGTCAAAACCACTTTGAGCTCCCAAGCTGGGGCAGGAGCCTTCATCGGCAGATAAGTCCTGAAACGTCCTTTGAGGAACTCCTTAACGGGTCTGTGTGACCACACAGAAGGCCTACCTGGCGCCCTGGTGTAGCAGGATGTGGCAGCCAGGTGCACTTTGATAGAGGCCCTTGGCCAAGGAAAGCAGGTATGGCAAGAGCTATGGGGCTGTGATATGCAGAGGGCTAATCTTCTGGGCCTGGCACCACACGGAAAAAAGCTTTCATTTATGGCCGTAGCACGTCAACATTGAAGAAGAGGCCCTGGCCTTGGCCAGGATGTCCTTACACTCTGCAGGTAAAGCATAATGCCCAAACTCTAGAACTGCAGGAGCCAGGCCCTGAGGTTCAGCCACGCTGGTTTGTGGTGTAGAAACACTCCTCCCTCTCTGAACAGAAGGTCCAGAAGTAGTGACAGTTTGATGGACGGGACCGCCGACAGACGTAGCAGGTCTGGATACCAGATTTGTCACAGCCATGCCCAGGCGACGAGTATCATCATCCTGCAATGATACTGTCTGAGTGTGTTGATCACTCGTAGCAGGAGTGGGAACGGAGGAAAAGCGTATAAGAAAAGTCCCTCCCACAGGAACGAGATTCCATCCCCCATGCTCCTCGGCTGCAGGAACCTGATGGCGAACTTCTGACACTTGGAATTGGTTGCTGTCGCGAAAAGATTGATCTGGGGATGACCCCATTCATGGAATAGAAGATCAACCTGGTCCTGGCGAAACTTCCACTCGTGGCAAGAACGTAGTTCCCTGCTGAGCGAGTCTTCAATGGTGTTCTTGATGGCCACCAGGTGAAAAGGGACAAGAAACATGTCCTGCCGAACGGCACAGTGCCAGAGATCCTGGGCCTCCCTGGAAAGAGCCGGAGAGCGTGTCCCGCCCTGCTTCCAGATGAAGCACATGCTGGTGGTGTTGTCCGTGAAGATCCTCACCACCGTTCCCGTCATCGAAGGCAGGAAAGACTTGAGGGCCCAGAAGACAGCCCAAAGCTCCAGGACATTGATGTACAGGGTCTTTTATTCTTGCAGCCAGAGGCCTCTGGTGTGCACCTGAGTTCCCCAACCCCTCCAGAGAAGCATCTGTGGTGACTGTCTCCTTGTAAGGATGGACTTTGAGGCTCATTGCCTTCAATGAGCGCGCACGCCCCACCAATGTATTGCTCTTCGGAACTCCTCATTGAGGGGGATCTTGTCCAGCCAAGACCCCGAGACTTGGAGCCATCGAGCATCCAGAAACTCCTAGAGGGACCTCATCTGTAGTCTGCAAAGGAGGAGGAGGTTGATGCAGGAGGACATCATGCCCAAAAGCGACTTGACGGATCGCACAGTAGCCGACCACGCAGACGACAGGCGCTGCACCTTCCCTAGGATGGCTACTGCCCTCTCTTCTGAATGAGCCGCCAGACAAGTTACTATGTTGAGTCGTGCCCCCAGGAATAAAGCGTTCTGCGATGGCTCCAAGCAGGACTTTGGAACATTTATGGAAAATCCCAGATCCATAGATCCATCAGCAGACGCACGGTCCGCACGGTGTGCTGGCTCCCCAGAGGATGGGAGCGGGATCGAACGAGCCAATTGTCCAGGTAAGCGTAGATATGGATGCCCTTGAGACGAAGATGCGCTACCACCGGAGTCAGGACCCTTGGGGCTGATTTCAGGCCGAAGGGGAGTGCCTTGAACTGATAGTGCCGCCCCTGGAACACGAACCGAAGCAACTTGCAGCGCTTCCGGTGGATGGGGATGTGGAAGTAGGCATCCTCCAGGTCCAGAAATGCCAGGAATTTGCCTACCTCCAGTTGGCCGAGCACATGCTGCAACGTGACCATCCTGAACATCTGGGACTTCAGGTACTTGTTGAGGCTTTGCAGGTCCAGGAACGGCCTCCACCCTCCTGTCTTCTTTCGGACCAGAAATTATCTGGAGTACACCCCCAATCTCCGGAGATGCTGGAGAATGGGTTCTACCCCCTTTTTTTTAACATGGTTTGGACCTACTGTAGTAGCTGCGCAACATGCTGTTCTCCTCAAACTACAGGGGGAATGCAATGACACCTGTGTTGGAACTCCAACGTGTGAACCTGTCCGAGAGCGTCCAGCACCCATATGTCGGTGGTGATGGTCCTCCACGCGCTGATGAACCTCACCAGCCAGCCTCCCACAGGGGTGCATGAGTAAGAGCCCGAGTCCACAGCCGGTTCAAGCCTATTCATGTGGCAGGGCCCTGCCCCCTGTGGGCGGCACCGTCATTGTCCCCCGGTGCCGTATGCCAGAGACCAGCCTCTGTACGCCTCCTGCGTCGTGGAGCAGCAAAGGCTGCCGACAAAGGGTGGTGTAGCGCTTGGCGACCTACCTGGTTTTGCCCTTGAGGAACGAAAGGACGTCGACCGGCATTACTGGAGGGTGCACAGCGAATGTGCAATTTCGGAGTCAGTTTTGATGATTTGAAGAGACTCGTCGAACGTCTTGCTAAATAGGTTTTCTCTGTCGAATGGCATATCTAAAACCTTCGACAGAATGTCCGGCCTGAAGTTTGTGGCATTCAGCTATCCCAGCCGATGTAGAGACACTACGTTGCCCATCTGCTGGAATCCGGTGTCTGCGATGTCCACTGCCACTGAGATGGCGTGGCCCGAGGCCACCTCCCCCTCCTAGAACTGTTCAAGAACTTCTGCCTTCTTGTCATCTGGTAGGAAGTCAAGAATAGGGCCCAGCTTATACCAGAGCTCCCGACTGTAGCATGACAAAATGTCCAGTGCATTAGCAGCCTTAATGGTGCTGGCAGCTGTATAGATAATCCTCTTCCGCCTAGCGTCCATCTTCTTCCCCTCCTGGTCCGGGGGTAACATGCATGAGGATGATGGATTCGCAGAGTGTTTCATGGCCGCGGCTGAGACCACAGAGTGAGGTGAAGGCTGGGACCTCAGGCACTTGGGGGCCAAGTCCGGGACTCTGTATTTCTTCTCAAGCCTGTCTCGCTTGGGTGGGCGGTGCTCAGATTCTTCAACAGTGCTAGGCCTTCATCCCAGATATCATCCAACAAAGGTACGGACAAGATGGTCCTTGGCCTGGACTCACGACATTGATAAAGGAAACCTTCCTTTTTCGCTTCCTCAGGCACAGTTGTGAAAGTTTGGAGGCCCATGACATCATTGAATGGAGGGACCCAACCTCATCTGATGGAGAGGGCCTCTGCGGGTCATCCGCGCTTCCTGGCTCTCCGTCCGCTGGCACGAAGTCGTCAGTGTCTGTCACTGTAGCGGTCCTTCCATGCCTGTATCCTTGTGTGTGGCAGGGTCCCCTGTCGAGGTCAAAACCCGAGGTGGCGGTGGTGTTGGTTGGCGCCTCAGACCCACAGGGTTCTTTGATTTATGTTTGTGCCTAGAAGGACTTCCAGAAAGCGGCCCTGGAAGACTTCAATGGAGCAGAGACCGGTGTGGGGGCAGTCTTTGCTGAAATTCTGATACCAGTGTGTGCAACGTGGTCAGAATGTACAACAAAACATCTCTGGGTTGACGTGTAGAAGGAATGAGAGGGGAAGCCTCAGGGCTGGTACGCCTCTTATGGAGAGGTAGGCGATATGGTTCACTCTGCAGTGACCCACCTTCCAACAAGGGTACCTGACCCCCTTCGTGGTCTGAATAGTAGCCCTATGGCAGGTCGTCACCCTCATCGGAGAGAGTATAAATGTGCCCTGGCACACTTGGATCAGATCCTTGTTCTGTACCCTTCCTAGGGGTCATCAGAGACCTACTCCCTCCCCTCTCCTGAGACTTCTGTGTGGGAGAGGCTGCTGTCCCCTTTCTGGGAGTCTTTGCCGAAGCTGTGGCAGTTACCTCACGCCATGCCGGTAAGGACACCCGTGGAGTAGCCGTTACTGTGGGCACCACCTTTGTGGTCTGCCCTCGTTTCAAAGAAGTAGTGGTTGTCGATAGGGTCGTTGACAGGGTGGCAACAGCAGTCGTCCATGTGGCTGTGGATGATAAAGTTGAGGATGGTGTTGTCTTGGCTGGTGGAAACGTCGATGAAGGTAGAGAAGGGCCCACCTTGGATTTCTCCTTTGTCGCCTTGTCCATTGATGGCAAGCAGAGTTTCAAAGGGGTCAAGGACTTTCTCTTTGAGTGTGCGACCCTCGCCGGCAGGCTCATCGTGGATTTGGTCGGTGAGGGTGACCCTGTCCTTCCCGAGCCGGGACCGCAGTAGCGGCTAGCCCAGTGGGATCCATGGAGTGAAGCCTTACTTCCTTTTGGACACCCGCGGGTAGGGCGTCCTCAAAGAACCTCAACCTCTTATCTGAGGGATTTCGATCGGTGGACCGCTCAGTCCTGGGAGAAGCATGCTCATGCCCAGAGGCTGAGTCAGAGGCCTTACCGGATTTTAACCACGCCGCCAGTCTGCTGTAGCGGCCTTCTTGGTCTTCTTTGAAAAACCACGGCAGACCTTGCATCCCTCCTCATTACGGTCTGGATGCAGGCAGTAAATACATTTGTGGTGTTGATCTTTAGTCCACATTTTGCACAGAGTTGGAAGAGGCATCTCTTCTCTTCTGTCATGGTGAAAAAGCACAAAGTAGGCCCAAGCCTGGCCTTCTCTGATCCGATGAAAGATCCTCAATGAAGTATAATCTTCACCGACAGCGGGTCGCCGCTGCCGGTAGTCGACCTCCGGTCGAGCGATAAATTGAAAAAAATCGGTCAAAACTTTCACATTTGACCAAAAACTCAAAATATTAGGAAAATAAGCTCAGGTGTTGCAACAATGGCTGTCCTAGCAGCACCGTAGTCCCAGCCTGGGGAACGGATACAGGAAGTGTAGAGGGCAACCCTCTGCTATCTCAACTGAAGAGCCCGCAGTGTGCACTCTCCTATTGCTTCCTCTCGGCAGGCCTCACCCACGGTTGGACTGCCTGTGGCAGGCTGGGGACCCGCTAGCGCCACATAGGCACCACTCCAGCACTGTGCGTTCACCAGATGTTCAGGTAGGGGGTGTCCAGTACTGCTGGATCCAACTCTGTGGCCACCTCCCTGTCCCTTTATGGCCGTTTGAACTTCAGAAGGGTGCCTTTCCCGCCCCCAGTGCAGGGCACTTCACCGCTGCTGGTCAGGATTCCTTCTCCTGTCGCTTCAGGGGACCGGCAGCGGACCTCCCCAGCCTAGACAACACTAAGTTCGGGAGCTCCCAGATTGCTCTGCACCAGTTCCAATAACTGCATTGGATTAATTCTGTCCCTGTGTCTCCTCTCTGCGCACTGCCCTTTTCAGTGCACCCCTTCTTGCTGGAGTTCTGCAAGTATGCCCTTCTCCTTTGAGGGGCTCATCCACCTTCTCAGGATGGGGCCGCTACAGTCTCAAGCAGTCACCAGGTCTCCATGGCCCATTGTCACCATCTGTGTTAAGCCACCAGAGGCCTCGCTCCCAGCTGCGCACCACTGCGGGACCCAGCAGGGGACTGTGGGCTGGCTTACCCCTTCTTCAGAGCTCGCAGCAGTGGTCCCGGGTCTCCTGCGTCGGGTCCCCACAATGTAGTTCAAGATGCCAAGCTGCCCGCAGGCGACCTCCAGGCCCACATATCCTCCGTCGACAGCCCGCTGACTGATTCCTGTCAAACTGGAACTCCCTAGTGCCCTCACCGCGAGCACCAATATGGCCCATGGGCAGACACAGCAATCTCCATGTGTGTGTGTCCAATTCACACCAAATTCAGGATGGATGCTCCTCAAGACTCCACGACCCGGAGCCAATCACCAAATTATCTATTAGAGAGGGGGAACAGGGAGGCTCAGTTCCCATTGCCCTGCAATGTTCAAGGAGCAGTGACGGTTAAGCCACCATTTACTGCGCCCCCTGGTGGTCACATAGTGGTAGGGCCAGTTAGCTGTATAGGATTCAGACGAAATAGCTTTAATTTGGACTTTAGCATCCACCCTTTTTTGGTAGGGAAGTTCCCTCATAGAAATGGGCATTTGATTCCTTTTCTTCTAATAAAGCTTCGAAACATGACTCACAATCATCTGAGTTATTCTTCTGATTCACCACATATGGTATCAAAAGTGGGATGTAGACCAATTGATATGAACTGGGGACCCCTCCTCTTCACTAAGACCAATGAGTGAGCCAAGGCCCCTAATCTGGCCACTCCTCAATCCTTCGACTTTGATCTATATAGCATGGGAACCATATCCATACCCCGAAGGTGAGACGCGTAATACCAACTGGCATATGTCTTTCCCCTCCAAGAGGGACCTATATCAGGCTGGCATGCATTAGCTTGGTGATGCAACCTAGATGTTACCGCTAGGGTAGTAGATCCCGACTATAGGGGGAGGTGAAGGTGATCCTCCATAACCATGGAATCTGCAATTTTCTGGTTTAAGACAGGGAGGCTGTAGGTCAGGGAATCCCAGAGAAAGCCCTTACCCAAATTCCCCACGAAAAGGAAACTTTACTTGAAACCGAGAGGGGGTCAATAGGATTTGGGGACGCATATTTCACTAGAGAGGAGTCTGAGGTGAGAGAATCAGAGGAAACAGCTGTGTTTCCTGATCTTTCCTTCGCTCAAAGCAACAACCCATACAAGTCAAGTCAACAAGTTTATTCGGATTCCGAAGAAAATCCATCAAACACAAAAAAACATCATACAAAAACAATTACTTTCAATATTCCAAGAAATAACAGAATGCACCCCATCAAAAATCATTGAGGAGGAAAATAAATAAAACTAGGAGCCCCATTATCATCAAGGAGTCCCCCATTACAAGGGCCTATCCCCCAAGGAACCTGACCCATGACGTCCCAAAGGGGTGAGGTTAGCACCAGACAGGGGGGAGGGTCTCATAGTTAACCTCGGGGGGCACTCAAGGACTATTAGAGGATGACTACTGATTAAAATACCACTCCTAGGTGACCAACTAGTCCCCCCACGTTGTCCTAGGACCGCCCTTGCCACTCCCAAGTCCCAAAATGCAAGTTCCACAATGTCACCCTGCTGATTGTCCACTCTTGGCATTCTGCGACACCCTACCAAGGATTCCCCGGACAAAAAAGAGCAGCCTCTTACGGACCGCAGCCAATGTAGACTTTTGTTGAGGAGGGCATCCCTTGACTCCTTCCTGTCCCTTGCCAACCTGGGTATGCCATGCAAGTACATGGTAGCTTGTCCGGTCCGGCCTAGGACATAGGGTGGAGGTAACCTCTCTCTACGCCACGAGCCATAGGCTCTCCCCTCTCCAGGAATGAGGCGTTTTGGGCCCAATTTGCTTGGTGCAGTGTCCTCCCGAGATGTAGATTTTGCCTTAGATTGGGGCACCCCATTGGACACTCTAGGCTCGACACAGGTACTGGGGTTGATACCCTTGGCTGCTTGTAGATTCCCAAGCACCATGCTAGAGCAGGGTTCAATGAACGTGGGTGACACAGGGGCCTGTTCCTGATGGTGTGCCAGGGGGTGGACCAGGGGTGTGACGATGGGCCCTTTGCGAGCTATTAGAAAGTTACAGGGCTCCCCCTCGCACTGCTTTTCCCCCTGCATTCCTATGAGGACTGAGAGCAGATTTTTGATAACTGCCAACTCAGCCAACACTTGGAGGCATACACAATTGCACACCCTGGCTGTGGAATCACCCCCAATTGAGGGGTCGGTGGCTGGTTTTACAGCGGAATTGGGGTCATCAGGTTGTTGCTTCGGAGCCCCGAGTAAGGATAGATGAGAAAGCGAGCTGACTGAAGGGCTTAACGATGACATATAATCGCTCCAGAGACTGCTATGGTCAGAAGATATATTCAACGGGGGTATGTCAATAGGCGGACTGCAAAGATGCCGGCTGCCCTCGTTGAGTGAGCAGACAGGGGTTGAGCTGGACGGGCCCACCTCTGTGCAAGGGCCAGGGTTAGAGCAAGGGACTGGGATGGGGACCATGCTGAGGGTTCCGGGGGTGGGATTTGGTGGAGGACCGCTGCTTTCCAATGTTACAGTCCCGGCCGCTTCCCACTCTTGTCCCCCCTCTTGCTCTTGCTCGAAACAGGATTGGCCGGATACAGAAATCCCAATTAAGGCACTGGGTATCGTGGGGAACTGAGGTGTAGGGAGCTCGACCTCATCGGAGTTCTGGAGGGCCGAGATGGGGGGTTTGACTGTATGACACTGTTGGCGCTGCCTCCTGACAACCAGTATCTTGCGATCCGATTTAGGACCGTTAACAGGGGGAGCAGACGTGAGGCCAAAAGGGGGGGGGGAGGAGGGGCAAAACAGAGGGAGCTTTCCTTGGCTCAGCATGAGACTTCAAGGACCTTAGAGACTTTAGGAGAGTCATGGTCGGTGATCTCTGTCCCCCCTTGGCAGCAGTTGGATTTGAGGTTGCTTGATGACTGACTCTTAAGTGGCTTCGTGTGGTACTTACTCGTGGTCCTCAGTTTTCTGAATTTACAAGCCGGACCAGGCAGGTCTCCCGCCGCAGGCCAAGCCTTGCCCCGCCGCGTACTTCACCTCGGCATGGCCCAGCACAGATCGTTGAAGGCCGGTCAGTCTGGCCCCCCACGGATCCGCGAACACCCTGCGGGCCGCAAACACCCGCGCCCTTTCTCCCGCGGGCTTCACCCTAGCGGGTGCAGGAGGCGAACAGAAGTAGTGGAGGGGGCGTGGCTTCTGTATGGAGGCCCTCCTGGGCCAAGCGAAACACCCTGCGGGCCGCAAACACCCGCGCCCTTTCTCCCGCGGGCTTCACCCTAGCGGGTGCAGGAGGCGAACAGAAGTAGTGGAGGGGGCGTGGCTTCTGTATGGAGGCCCTCCTGGGCCAAGCGAAACACCCTGCGGGCCGCAAACACCCGCGCCCTTTCTCCCGCGGGCTTCACCCTAGCGGGTGCAGGAGGCGAACAGAAGTAGTGGAGGGGGCGTGGCTTCTGTATGGAGGCCCTCCTGGGCGAAGCGAAACACCCTGCGGGCCGCAAACACCCGCGCCCTTTCTCCCGCGGGCTTCACCCTAGCGGGTGCAGGAGGCGAACAGAAGTAGTGGAGGGGGCGTGGCTTCTGTATGGAGGCCCTCCTGGGCCAAGCGAAACACCCTGCGGGCTGCAAACACCCGCGCCCTTTCTCCCGCGGGCTTCACCCTAGCGGGTGCAGGAGGCGAACAGAAGTAGTGGAGGGGGCGTGGCTTCTGTATGGAGGCCCTCCTGGGCCAAGCGAAACACCCTGCGGGCCGCAAACACCCGCGCCCTTTCTCCCGCGGGCTTCACCCTAGCGGGTGCAGGAGGCGAACAGAAGTAGTGGAGGGGGCGTGGCTTCTGTATGGAGGCCCTCCTGGGCCAAGCGAAACACCCTGCGGGCCGCAAACACCCGCGCCCTTTCTCCCGCGGGCTTCACCCTAGCGGGTGCAGGAGGCGAACAGAAGTAGTGGAGGGGGCGTGGCTTCTGTATGGAGGCCCTCCTGGGCCAAGCGAAACACCCTGCGGGCCGCAAACACCCGCGCCCTTTCTCCCGCGGGCTTCACCCTAGCGGGTGCAGGAGGCGAACAGAAGTAGTGGAGGGGGCGTGGCTTCTGTATGGAGGCCCTCCTGGGCCAAGCGAAACACCCTGCGGGCCGCAAACACCCGCGCCCTTTCTCCCGCGGGCTTCACCCTAGCGGGTGCAGGAGGCGAACAGAAGTAGTGGAGGGGGCGTGGCTTCTGTATGGAGGCCCTCCTGGGCCAAGCGAAACACCCTGCGGGCCGCAAACACCCGCGCCCTTTCTCCCGCGGGCTTCACCCATACCTAACAGTTGCCTTTTCCAGTATAACCTCGGAAGAACAGGGTCAAAACCAAGTCGGTCCCTTTTTCTTCCTAAAAAAGGGACTATAATACTGAACAGACGTGGGAAAGGCTGGGGGTCACCAGACACAACTGGTGATTCCTCACAGGGTGGTGCTGGAACTTGCCCACTCCCATCTCACAGCCGCCCATTAGGGGGTAGCGAAGACCCAAAGCCAATGGTATCCTGATTCTACTGGCCTGGAGTGTTAGCTGATGTATCCTTCAAACCTTCCTAGACACACATTGTAGGTGTTACGCTCACCTTAGGTCTGCGGGAGCGTCTGGACCCTCTGTGTTGGGTTTCCTCGACTGTCATGTCAGGGAGGACTGCTTCTAAGGGCGAAGTTTAAGGGTCAGTGGTGAAAAACGTGGTGTGTGAATTGCAGGTAACCCAAACCTCCCACTTCCCTGTGCTCCCCCCACCCACCTATGGGTGTGCTCACCTTGCGTGAATAGGAGGTAGGCTCTCCGCCCTGCTCTTGGTCTTCAGCAGGGGTGCGAGTGTTCAGTAGTCATCTGTTACGTCACTGATGATAGTCCCAAGCCCAGACCAGCTGTGGCATGGGGTACTGTGTTCTAGAGCGCTGAGAGTGTGGCACGTGTTGGGCTGGCCTTGCCTTACAGTGCTTATTTACTCCCTCTGTGCAACTTCAATGTGCAGTCTTATATGCTTGTTTAGCCTTGCATGCGCCTGCTGGCTCCCTCTGTACTTTCTCTCCTTGTGGCCTCTTAATGTCTTTACATCCTATCTTGTAACCTCTTAAATGTCTTTATGTTCTATCCTGCAGCTCTGTCTTGCATGCTTCCTTGTATCCACTCTTGCATGCCCATGGTTTTAAAGGTTCGGTCCCGTTAGTCCCTTAGTTTCTTTATTGCGCGTTATTCCTATGCTTGTTACACACGCGCTCTGCTTTCTTACCGTTACCTGTTTTGTGCTTTTCTTGAGCCTGCGGCTATACGCGGCTTTCCGTGAGTGACTCGGAGCGGGTGGAGGAATCCGGAGATGACTGCGGAGCTGGGAAGTGCAAGGACGCCTCGCGGAACGGCTGCAGATGTGAGGAGACGTCGCGGGAATCAGGAAGCTGAGGGTAATGCTCCGTGGGACGTGCTGAGAAGTTCTCGGCTCTATTACTCTTCATAGAGCCTCCCGGAGCACAATAAGCGTTACGCTGCCACTTGGCAGAACAACGCGAAGCGAAAATACATGCCTGGGTGTGGCTTATATAGTCAGCCACACCCAGAGCCTAGACTGTAGCCCTTAGTGGAAGTCAGGGCAGAATCTCCTCCATGTTGGATTCCTGGTCTCATGAGCCAAACGTGCCATGCCTGTGTCCAGCTGAGGTCTGTCTGGAATCTATTGGTTATGTTTCTAAGTGTTCTGTGTAACCCATAAGGATGCCTTAGGACATATGTATGTGAAATGGGTTCATGGTGGATGGGAGCAGGTGTAGAAGCACTAGTGGTTGTGACAGTAGGATGACCCTGGTTGACTCCCTTCTTTGAATCTAAACAGCAAACGTAGCCCTATGGCCCTCATGTGCCGCTAGGGGTCACCTCTAGATCTGCAACTAGTGTTTAAACTAAATGTGACCTGCTACTTTGATCGATTGGAACTTAGTATAAGAAATGTGATTACATGATTTATTTGCATTTCAGTATAAAATATGTTCTATGTGATGGTAACTGTAACCCTGTATAAAAATGCTACAATTTACTGAATTTTCGCTGTGATACCCGCGGGTCTGGGCGAGTAACAAATGTAATAAATAAATAAAATAATACTTTGGGGAATGGTAGAAAATAAGGAAATATGTGTTATTAATATGTATGCACCGAATCAGGATACTGCAGCCTATTTCCGATCTCTATATCCCAAGATTAGCCCGTATAGAGATTGTGCGTGGATATGGGGTGGGAGATTTTAATTGTACGTTAGACCCGACGAGGGATGGATCGGATGATAAATTCGCTTATCCAACCCCTCGGCCAAAGCTTTAAACACGCTGTTGCGTACATTCAAGTTGGCTGATGTATGAAGAACAAAGTACCTGCAGGGCCGAGTATATTCTCACTACACCGCCCCACAGAATCTATACACGAGACTAGACTACGTGTTCGCGGGGGAAGGAAACACTGAGTGAGTTCATACAGGCCAAGTATAAAGCTTGGGTCCTTTCGGACCATGTCCCTTTGTTTGTTATGTGGCATGTTCTTCTCCCCCGCCCCCTGCCCGAGCAAGAATCCCGACATGGAGACTTAGGGGGGAAGCACTTAAAGATACAGGGTTCCGAGAATATTTGAGAGAAGAAGTGAAAGAATATTTTAAGTACAATACTGGCATCGTAAACTCTGCGGGTACACTGTGGGAGGCCTATAAAGTAGTGGTGAGGGGAGTGGCTATAGCAAAGTAGAAAGGGATGCAAGAAGTTATTGTATGGGATTTGCAAAAAGCAGAAAGTAGACTAGAAATCATAATGCCAGAGGGTAATAGGTCCCTAGAAGAGGCATAGGAGGTGTCCTGCCTACAACTGTATTGTAGGGAACACTGGGACAGGTTAGGTAAATTAAGCTACAGGAAATATATAGGGAGACAACATGCAGAGGGGGACAAGTCGGGACGATTGCTAGCCTGGCTGTATAAAAGCGAGACTACACGGCAGACAATTAGTGCTGTGAAGGCAATAGATGGGAAGTTGTGAGAGACCTAAGAGGATGTGAACGAGTGTATTTATGACTATTATACACACCTGTATAGCGAAACTACGGAGAGTGATGCGTCAGAGATACAGGAAGCATTGACCGAGATCTGTCTCCCCAAACTAGATAAGAAGGAAAGGGACAGCCTAGAGATACCCATCATGATAGAAGAACTAGAGAATGTGATAAAAGAACTACCGACCAGTAAAGTCCCAGGGGCAGATGGGCTCCCTGGAGAATTTTATAAAGAATATAGGACAGAAATCCTCGCCCCACTGCTAGCAATGTTAAACAAGGTACTGGACAGGGGCAGATTTCCTGGATACCTTAGAGAGTCGATAATTATCCCCCTCCTCAAACCAAATAAGCCGGATACCGAATGCGGCTCGTACAGGCCCCTCTCGTTGTTGAACGAAGATGGGAAGATTCTCACAGCAGTCATGCAAAGAGACTCAAACCGGTCATAGCCAGGCTCATACATCCAGATCACACAGGATATGTCCCACACAGAAATATTACCAATAATCTGAGGAGATTGCATCACATAATAGATTATACCCAGGGAGAAACACAGGAAATGGCTGTAGCGTCACGGGATGCAGTAAAAGCGTTTGACTCAGTCTGATGGTATTGGCTGTTAGAGGTGCTGAAAGAGTTTGGTATTGGGCCCACATACATAAAATGGAGGCGGTTGTTGTACAATGAACTGATAGCAAGGGTCAAAACGGGCACTAATATCTCGGAGCCGTGGCAGTTGAGTAAGGGCATGAGGCAGGGATGTCCATGGTCACTGATGCTCTTCATCCTAGCGTTGGAGCCACTAGCGGTATATTTAAGAGAAGAATACAGAGAGGCGGGCATTAGTACTTCGGGGGGAAGGCATCTGATCTCGTATGCGGATGACATGCTCCTGTACCTGCAGCACCCAGAGACGAATCTGACATATATCCTGGATGTGATGGAACGATATGCTGCACTGTCAGGTATAACTATTAACCCACACAAGTCGAGACTGTTCCCAATGGGAGGGTATGTTGGGAGGCTCGTACACAAACTGCCGGTGTTACCAATTAAGTGGGAAATAGATACGTTTTGGTACTTTGGGGTGGACATCTACCACGACTCTAAGAGAGAATATATACAAAACACGGTGAGGGCGGTTAGCAAAATTGAAAACTACATGTCTTTCTGGACTAGATTACCATTGACCATGATGGGCCGCACAGCATTACTGAAGATGGTGGTGCTACCAAGACTCCGGCATTAATTTGCAAATATCCCGTTTGTGATACTGAAAATGTTCTTTACACAACTGCATAGCATATGCAGGAGCTTCTTATGGCATAATTCGAGGTGCAGAGCGGCATTATGGAAGCTCCAGAATCTCTATGAACAAGGGGGAATAAAATTGCCCAATTTTGAGGTATATTTTGTAGCTAGCCAGCTGCAATTTGTGGCCAAATGGCTGTCAGATGGACAAACACCTGAATCAAGGCTACTACGAGCAGAAAGTACTCTGTTCTTTTTGAACAAAGTTATATGGCTAACCGATTCGCGCACGATCCGCTTGCACTTACTGTTGCGCCTGGGGTGCATAATGTGGCGCAGAGCCTGCCAGCTGTTGGAGAACACAAATCTGTACTCTCCACAGATCCGGCTAGTTGCGTTGGAAAGGGTAGACGAAGAAGTGAGACTCAACGTGAGGAAGTATTGGGAACCCATGGGAGTGGCAATGCTGGGAGATGTGCTAAAGGAGGGGTCTCCCAAGGATTTTGATGAACTGATAAGAGACTTAGGGTATACCGGGGGCCACACCTCACATATTCTCGACTCCTAAGGAGTCTAAGACGTCCTTACAATAAGACAAGGTTGTAGAGACATTTTATGATGTTTCAGAGGGAGGACACAAAGGGCCTTATTACAACTCTGGCAGTAGCCGTGCCATTAAAAAAATGGCACAGCTGCCGCCGGAATTGCATTTTTATCGGCACCCGCGAATGGGCAAGAACCGGGTCATGCCGAGCTCGGCGGACTCGGTAATTGCCCATTTGCGGGTGCCGGAATCAAGGGCCTCCCGATCCCGATTCTGCTCGATAGGGCTGAATGGGGATGGGGACGTCAGATGCACCGGCACATTCAGAGTTGTGCATCCGACGTGCTATGCTCGCGGGTGCTGTTACACCCACCTAGAAAAACCTGGTGGGTGAGACGGCACCCGTGAGCAGAGCTCATAGTATGGCGGTCCGGGAACTACAGTACCGGCATGCTTAACGGTACCGTAGTGCCCGGACCGCCATGCTCGTAATAAGGCCTAAAGTCTCGCAGATATATGAGCTACTGATGTCCAAGGTTGGAAGGGAATTATTACAGATGAGGCAAAACTGGGAAGCAGACTTACAGGAGCCGGTGTCAAACGAGGTGTGGAGTAAAGTTATGCGGTATCACAAAAAGGCATCGATGAATGCACGACTACAACAGATCCAATTATACGTGACCCATAGGGCATATCTGACCACGAACAAAATAGCCAAATTAAGCCAAACAGAAACACAAGCATGCCCGAAGTGCGGGGAGATAAACGCAGATCTGGTGCATATGTCCAGGCATGTGTAGAGATCGGCAGATTTTGGGGAGAGGCAGCCCAAGCATGAGCAAAAGGAACAAGTTACTTACCTGTAACTGTTGTTCTCCAGCATGGGTGTGGCATGGATTCACATGCTCATGAATATTCCCCGTTGTCACGCTGGGAATCCTCGGTAAAGAAAAAATCAGTATCAGTTTTATTCTGATCTGCCTTTCTTAGTAGTAACAAATCACTGGTCTCTGGTCATACTGGCCCCAGCCAATGACTGCCCTCTCCCTAAGCCCCGCCCCTTGCAGCCATCCTCAGATTTGGTAGCACGTAAAGTGGCAGTATGACCAAGTGAAGAGCCGCAGAGGGGAAGGAGGGAGGGTTCGCATGTGAATCCATGCCAGACCCATGCTGGAGAACAACAGTTACAGGTAAGTAACTTGTTCCTTCTCCAGCATGGGGTCTGGCATGGATTCACATGCTCATGAATATAAGAATACATAGCAGTACACACATGCACAACCATGGGAGGTGGCAAGGCTCAACATTAAGCATTACATAAAACTCAACATTAAGCGTCTCTTACCTCCTCACCAGGCTCACCTTAAGCGAACAGGTTGCGCAGCACTGCCTGGCCGACTCTGGACTCCTCCCTGGAATCCCGGTCGACGCAGTAGAATCTCGTGAAGGTGTGCGTCGACCTCCACATAGCAGCCCTGCAGATGTCCAGCAGGGGCACACCAGACAAGAACGCCGTGGTAGCAGCGATCGTTCTGGTCGAATGGGCTCTCGGACGGCCGGGCAACGGTCGGTTTGCCAACCGATGACAGTGCATGATGAAGCCGGAGAGCCATCTGGAAATGGAAGCCTTCGAGAGAGCCTTCCCTTGGTTCACAGGTCCAAAGTTCACAAACAGCTGTGATGTCTTTCGAAAACTCTTCGTTCGGTCCACGTAGAACTTCAGCACTCTAGCTACATCAAGCGAGTGCAAAGTCCTCTCGGCCGGCGACAAAGGCGACGGGGAAAAAGACTGGTAACACCAAGGGCTCGTTGAGATGGAAGTCCGACAGCACCTTGGGCATGAAGGAGGGGTGCGTCCTCAGCACCACCCTCGTCTCGTGGAAAGTCAAGTATGGAGGCTTGCAGGAAAGGGCCTGAATCTCTCCCACGCGTCGTGCAGAGGTGATGGCCACAAGGAACGCTGTCTTCCATGACAGAAACTTCAACAGAGCCAAATGCAAGGGCTCAAATGGCGGGCCCATGAGCCTAGTCAGCACCACGTTGAGTTCCCATGCCGGGGCTGGAGCCTTCACCGGCGGGAACGATTGGAACAGTCCTTTCATAAACTCCTTCATCAGGCGATGAGACCACAAGGACGACGGTCCTGCAGTTCTGGTGTATAGGGAAATCGCTGCCAGATGTTTCTTGATGGAAGCGTGAGCTAGTCCAGCTTTGGCCAGCGACAGTAAGTACGATAGCACTTGAGGGGCTGTAATTTGTAGAGGGTTAATCTTCTGTGCTCGGCACCAGACAGAGAACCTCTTCCACTTGTGTCCGTAGCACTTGAGAGTTGAGGACGCCCGGGCCTTTGCAAGAACCTCTCTGCAGTCAGCCGGGATATCGTACCCTCAAAACTCTAGTGCTGCAGGAGCCAGGCCTGCAAGTTCAGCGACTCCGGGTCGTGATGAAGAATGGTGCCTCTTTCTCTGGAGAGAAGATCTGTGTCCGTCGACAGTTTGACTGGTGGGGACGCTGACAAGTACAGAAGGTCCGGGAACCATATCTGTCTCGGCCACCTCAGTGCGACGAGGATCATCCTGCACCGGGACCTCTTGAGTTGGTTGATGAGCCTGAGCAGCAACGGCGGGAACGCATACAGGAACAGGCCGTCCCAGGGGAACGAGAAAGCATCGCCCATGCTCCTCGGCTGGGGGAACCTGCTGGCGAACCTCTGGCACTTGGAGTTTGTCGTCCTCGCAAACAGGTCGATTTGGGGTTTGCCCCATCGCCGGAAGAGTCGATCCACTTGATCCTGGTGCAGTTCCCACCCATGGCAAGAGCGCAGCTGCCTGCTGAGCGAGTCGGCGATGGTGTTTTTTATCCCTGCTAGATGAAAAGGCACCAGAAACATCCCCTGGGCAACGACCCAGTGCCACAGATCCTGTGCTTCTTTGGATAGGGCTGGGGATCTGGTTCCTCCCTGCCTCCGGATGTAGAACATCGTGGTGGTGTTGTCAGTGAAGATCCTCACCACCTTGCCCTTGAGGGACGGGAGGAATGACTTGGCCCAGAACACTGCTCGGAGCTCCAGTATGTTGATGTGGAGCAGCCTCTCCTCCGGGAGCCACAGGCCTCTCGCGTGAAGATCTCCGGTGTGCGCTCCCTACCCCTTCAGGGAGACATCCGTCGTCACCGTCACATGGTATGCTGGGGTCTGAAAGTCAGTGCCTGCGGCGAGATGCGCGCGGGTGCCCCACCATCGAATTGCCTGGCGGAATACTTCGTTTAGCAAGATCTTGTCATCGAAGCTGTCCGTCGCTTGTGTCCAACGGGTGTCGAGGAACTCCTGCAGAGGACGCATCCGAAGCCTGCACAGGCGCACCAGGTAGATGCAAGAGGACATCATCCCGAAAAGGGACTTGATGGACCTCACTCTGGCCACGTCCATGGCCAGCAGACACTGTACCTTGCCAAGGACGGCCTGCGTTCTTTCCTCCGACGGCGAGGCCAACTGCGCTACTGTATCGAGCTTGGCTCCCAGAAACAGCGCGACCTGAGACGGAACCAGGTGAAATTTGGGGAAGTTGATGGAGAATCCCAGGTCCGTGAGCAGCCGGACGGTCTTTGCCGTGTGTTCGACGGCGAGTTCCCTTGTCCCTGCTCGGATGAGCCAGTCGTCCAGGTAGGGGTAGACGTGGATCCCCTGCAGGCGCAGCCGCGCCGCCACTGGTGCCAGGCACTTGGTGAACACCCTGGGCGTCGACTTCAATCCGAATGGGAGGGCCTTGAACTGGTAGTGCTGCCCTTGGACTACGAACCTGAGAAACTTTCGGTGTCCTTTTAAGATGGGGATGTGAAAGTACGCATCCTCCAGATCCAGCGACGCTAGGAAGTCGCCTTCCTCCAGCTGTCCCAGCACATGCTGGAGGGTGACCATCCGGAACTTCTGTGCCTTGATGTATTTTGATGAGGAAGTATCTTGAGTATACACCGGAGCCCCGGAGCCTCTTTGGGACGAGCTCGATGGCTCCTTTCTTGAGCATCGCCCTCAACTTCTAGAGCAGTTGAGGGATGTTGTTTTCCTTCCTGGCCACTGGAGGAATTCAGGGGCACTTCTTTAGGAATTCCAGAGTGTGCCCGTGGGCCAGGGCATCCAGCACCCAACAGTCGGTGGAGATGGACTCCCACACGCTGACGAACTTCGCCAGCCGGCCTCCCACCGGGGTGCTTCGGTGGGGGCCCGACGCCACAGCCAGTTCAGTCTTGTTTGGAAGCAGCCTTGCCTCCTTGGCCTCCCTGGTGACGACGGCAAGATCCACCAGACTTGCCTCATCCTCGGTAGGCTTCTTGCGACGAGGAACGGGCTGCTTGACGGTAGGTCGAGGAGCCGCTGCCGAATCCTTTGGAGGCACCTTGCTTGCCTCTGGAGTTCCGAAAGTGCGGCCGCCGTTGCTGCAGAACTCCCAAGACCCGAGCCGTCTCCGTGTCGGTCTTGATGGCCTGCAGCGACTCATCCACAGTCTTTCTAAACAGATTGTTCCCGTCGAAGGGCATGTCCAAAACCTTGGCTTGCACGTCCTGGCGGAAATCCGTAGCCTTGAGCCACCCCCGCCGTCGAAGGCAAAAGCTGTTGCCCAACTGGCGGAAACTGGTGTCGGCAATGTCCGTGGCCACAGTTATGGTGTGGTCCGACGCCACCTCACCATCCTGTAGGATCGCCAGGGCCTCTGCCCTCTTGTCGTCCGGGAGGAAGTCCAACAGGGGGGGCGATCTTTTACCGCAATTCCCTGTCGTAGCGGGCCACAATCGCTAGGGCGTTGGCCGCCTTAATCGTCGTCACCGCCGACGAGATGACTCGTCATCCCTCGGCGTCCAGCTTCTTTCCCTCGCCGTCCAGTGGGGAAGTTGAGGATGAAGCCAATGCCCCCCCGCTTTCTTCTTGGCCGCCGCTGAGACGACCGAATCCGGGGTCGGCTGCACCCTAAGGCACAACGGGGCGGCGTCGGGGACCCGGTACTTCTTCTCGTACCGGTCCCTCTTGGCAGGTGTCGTGGATTGGTTCTTGAGGAGGGCAAGACCCTCGTCCTAGATGTCATCCAGCAACGGCACTGCGAGGACCGTCTTCCTTTTGGCCTTGCACCGCGGGTAGAGGAAGCCTTCCTTCTTCTTCTCCTCAGGGCAGAGTTGAAAGAGCTTGGATGCCCTGGCAATCATGGCATGGAAGGAGCCAATCTCGTCGGGCGGGGACGCCCGAGGAATCGGCGACGGGAGGCCAGTCCCATCATCACCGCCATCGTCATCCGTCCCCGTCGTGGCCATGTCCGTTCCTGTGTCGTCCCTCAGGATCGGGGAAGGCGACAAAGGCTGAGAAGGCCTTGAGGGCTGAAGGGGCACTGGATGAATTCTCCTCCTCTTGTTCGGAGGGCTTCCCAATGGACCGTTACAGCTGGGTCGTCCGTCGGGGGTAGGGGCAGTCTCATCCTTATCTCCATGCATAAGGCTTGGATTGTCCTCAAAATGGCTGCCGAGTCGTCCTGAGGCTCGGGTTGCGACAGGCGTGCCGGGAGCGATGGTTGTTCCTACACGGGAACCTCATCGTTGTTGCCGCCCTCGCTCTCGTCGTCCCCCTCCATGGGATTCCTCCCGTGGGGCTGGACCTCCTCAAAATTCTCGGTCGGCTCCTCCTCGGAGGTTGTGTCCGTGTCCGTAACGGCCACCGCCCCCCCCTCTTTTTCCACCGAGATCTTCACGGGGGTCTTCTCGATGGGTTTAAAAGAGGATTCCCTATGCGGAGCCAGGGAAACTCTGGGCCACGAGGTCGCCTCCACTGGGATAGCATCCACAGGCTTCACCAGGGCCGCAGCGACTCCCTCGATAGAGGCCTTAGCCCGGTGAATCAAGGCCTTCACCACCTCGGGCGCGCTTGAGGCCTTCACCTTAGGGGGAGGATCACCGCCTCGCTCCCCCTCGGCCGGTTCCTCCGAGATCGACCGGGGCCTCTCCAGAAGCTTAGCCGGGTTCTCGGATTTTCTCTTCCCCGAGCCAGAGCGTTGGCTCGCGGTTGATGGCGTCGGTGAAGGTGCGCCCTGCCTGGCAGCCGAGAAGCCCGACGGTTCGGCGCTCCCGGTGCCCGCAGACTCGCGGTGCTTTGCCTTCTGTTAGGCCCCGTCGCACCCACACAGGACTTAGAAGACTGCTCGGACTTCTTCTTCTTCTTCTCACCTGCTGGGCTCTTGCCTTCCAGCCAGTTGGAGAGACGGGTCCGGCGATCCCTCATCGTCCGATCCGACATGTTAAAGCAAAACGCACAGTCCTTCTCCACGTGCGTTTTGTCCTCGTGGAGGCAGTAAAGGCATTTTGAATGCTCGTCCTCCTTGAACACATTTTGTAGGTTGCATCCAGGGCAGATCCTGAACAGTTTGCCGGGAGTCGAGCTTCCCTTCTCCTGGGCCATGTTCTTCCCGTCCACGAGGTAGGCCACAGAAACATCTGGAATCCTCCAAGAAGCGTAACTCGACGAAGACTTCACCCTTGAGGGGCGCAGATAAATCTGAAACGGGTCCCCGTTAATCAGAAGTAGAAACGGTGGAGCTTGAGGCTGGATTAAACCGAAAAATGAGATAAATCTCTTTGAAAAAGCGCAAAACGCAGTAAAAGCTCGAGAGCTATAGCACAAGGACTCCTAACACTTGAGCGTGCGGTAAAAATCTGAGGATGGCTGCCAGGGGCAGGGCTTAGGGAGAGGGCAGTCATTGGCTGGGGACAGTATGACCCAGAGACCAGTGATTGGTTACTACTAAGAAAGACAGATCAGAAACGAAACTGATTTTTTCTTTACCGAGGATTCCCAGCCTGACGACGGGGAATATTCATGAGCATGTGAATCCATGCCAGACCCCATGCTGGAGAAGTACATGGCCACTGTGTTGTCAGTCATTATCATGACATTATTTACCCATACAGAGGGCAGAAAGGCCTTCAGCGCTAGTCTGATTGCCCTCAGCTCTAAAAGGTTGAGGTGTAGTTTGGACTCTGACGGATACCAAAGACTGCTGATCATCAAATCATTGGTGTGGGCTCCCCACCCATGAGTGAGGCATCCGTTACAACCGTTATCTCCGGCCATAGCTGCCACAAAGGTTCTGGCCACCTCTGAACAGGGTGCCAAAGACTTGGAGGAAACTCTCGTACAAGAGGATACCGAAGCCAAGAGAGCTGATGAGGAATGAAGGAAGGAGATGGTACATTTGGTTAGACGTAGGCCTGGGATGGGAGACAGGAGTTGGGGGTGGCGGAAGCAGACAGACAAATTTGATGTGTATTGTTTTGTAAATGATTAACAAAGTCTGCAAGTTGTCATGGTTAGGTAAAAATAATAAAAAGTGTTTAAAAAAAAAATCAGTTGAGAATTTTGAACAAAGCGAAGGTCTAGGAGATACCTGTTGAAGATCCCAAACAAAGCTGAGGTCTAGGAGATGACCGCTAAAAGTTCTGGACAAAGCCTGTTGCAGGGTTTGAAATTGCTGGGAGCTGGGGGCTATTTAGCTCTTGGGTATAGGCTAGAAGAGTCTAGTAAGCTTATTAAGCTTGGCATCAACAACTACCAGGAGCTACCTTTAACTCCCCAAGTCAATTTGTGCCATACAAACATGAATACAAGACATTAAATGCGTTCAAAAAAGTGTATAATCGAACTTTAGGACAAGGCTAGATGACACAAAGTGTAATAATGGTTAAAATGTATAGATTGCACCTCACGTGGAAGCTAGATTTGTGTCATGCCATACATTAGTTCCTTGTGTAGACAAAGACAGAGCACGCAAGATGACATCACATAAAAAGAAGTGGCAGCAGATATCAAAATGCTGTGGCAGTAGAGAGACAGCAACAAAGATCGATGCAGTGACAGAATTATGTACATAGTGGCTCTAAAAAGTAATGACTAAATGGGATCTATTAGTAAGACAAAAGAACTGGCAGGAAAGAAATCTAAAGAAACATAAAAAGAGAGAGGAGGCACAGGAATAATCAGCAATAGTGTGAAACACAGAGTAAGAAATCAACAGAAAGGGGTTCAATGGCATGTCCATTTTGGATGCATGCCACAGTTTGAAAATAAAATAGGGAGGCTATCCTGACACGTGTGCGTATCTCAATAATAAATCAGTATACAAAGAGAGCTTTTTTCAAATATCTGAATTTCTTTTAATCCACTTGAGCTATGTGACAAGGCCGACGAACAGGCCCTGTCAGGGGTAGGAGAAAGCCTGACACAAGAGGCCCCAGCGGTGCCAGAGTTCATGCCCCCTCTCAGCCCTTCTTGCCTATCAGCAGTGCGGTGTGGCAGCAGCAGGACGCTGAAGCCGCTGTCTCGGGCCCAGCAGGAGAAACCTGTTATAAAAAGCGGCGGACCGATGAGAGCGCGGCTGCGGCTAGTATAGCGCTTCAAGAAGGAAGTCCACTAACCCAGATGGGATTGTATTATTAAAGAAGAACAAGTTACTTACCCTTAGTAACATTCTTTCGACTGGATGTTCCTCCCATGTATTCCTTATTTTTTTATATTTCCAATATCCAGTTTAGCTGCTTCGGAAATTATGATTTATTTTTCAGCAGGGGGGTACTGTGCATCGATGCCTGTCGACTCGGTGTCGATGTCACTGGAGGTATATGTAGCGCGCGCAGCATCCGTTGGAATCAGTTCCGTTTTTGCAAATGAAGGATTTATCCCATACCTGACGGTTACTCCTCCTGAGAGAGTGCAGACTGTAATTGCAAGGGGAAGTTTACTATAGAGTAGGTTGGGAGGGACGATAAGCAATACGTGGGTGGAACATCTAGTCGAAAGAACATTACCAGGCGTAGTTTTACTGGAGGAGGGAGTCAGAATTTTACATGACAATTTAATCGTTTTCATAAGTATGCGTGCACGGAATGCAATATTGCTTTACCAAATACAGTTTCCTGACCTGAGGAAGAGTCTAAACTATAATGTTTGGTTAAAGTATGTAGAGACGACAATGTGGCAGCCGCACACATTTCTTTTATTGGTACTCCCCTTTGTAATGCAGAGGAAGTTTCCATGCCTCTGGTTGAATGAGCCCAAAGGCCTTCTGGAGGATCTTTTCCTGCAAACCTGTAGCATTCCGATATTGCCAATATAATGCATCTGAATAATGTCTGTTTGGTGATAGCCATACAAAATGTGTGGCCCGAATAGCCGACAAATAATTGGTCATCCTGACTGAACTTTGCCATTCTAGTGATAAAGAAGCTTAGTGCAAGTTTAGGGTCAAACCTGTGAAGCCTCTCCTCTTCCTTCCCAGGGTGAGGAGGGGGGCGGGGTACAATGATGGTAAAGTTATCTTCTGAGTGAGATGAAATTCAGAGACAATTTTTGGTAAAAAGGTGGGTTTTACCTTCAGCACCACCATATCCTTATACATAATTGTGTAAGGAGGCTTGCAGGATAAAGCCTGAAGCTCACTCACCCTTCTGGTAGATGTAATCGCTACTAAAAAAGATGGTTTTCAGGGTTAGTAGCCTCAAAGGAAAGGAGTGTATAGTCTGGAAAGGAGCACACATCATGAACTTCAACACCAAATTGAGATCCCAAACCTGGACCTGAGAAGGGATTGGAGGGAAAACATTTGTCAATACCTTTAGAAATTGGATTATTAGAGGTATTTTAAAGTAAGAAACCTCTTGTGAAGTGCGCTTTAATATAGAAAGTGCCGCCAGATATCCCTTAATGGTACCAATCTAGAGTCCCAGATTAGCTAGGTGTAAGAAAAACGATAATACCATAGGTGTATTACATGTAAACGGATCAACATTCTTATCTCTACACGAGCTGCGAAATTTGTTCAAACAGCAGTGGTACAAAGACTTAGTTGCTGGCCTTCTGGACGAAAGAAAAATCTCCATTACATCATCCGGGAGGTCACAATCATTTTATCTCAGCCTCTCAGAAACCATGCTTCAAGGCCAAGTGCCTTGATCTCTGGATGGAGAACCTGGCCATCCTCTTGCGAGAGAAGGTCCTCTCTTTGTAGAAGACGTATTGGAGGGCAGATGGACATGTCCAGAAGGTCCGGGTACCACGTCCTTCTGGCCCAATCTGGAGAAATTAGGATCAGGGATTTCCCAAATGTTCTCAACCTCCTGATAACTTGAGGAATGATGGGGACTGGAGGAAACGCGTAGAGGAGTGGAAACTCCCAGTCCACCACAAACGTGTCTCCTAGAGCCCCTCTTGGGGGTTTCCCTGGAGCACAACAGTTCACACTTCCGGTTGACACTGGTCACAAACAGATCCTCTTGAGGGGTTCCCCAAAGGGTGACGATCTCTTGAAGGACTTCCTGCGCTAGATCAAACTCGTGGGAGACTGTGCTCTGCCTGCTCAGAGCGTCCGCTGCTGTATTCTCCACTCTGGCTAGGTGAACTGCCGATAGGGAGATTCCTTCTTGGATTGCCCAGAACCAGAGCTGCATTGCCTCTCTGCACAGTGGTAGTTACCCTACACCTCCTCCTTCTTTTGTTGAGGTAGTACATGGCCACTGTGTTGTCAGTCATTATCTGGACATTTTTTCCCCATACAGATGGCAGAGAACCCTTCAGCGCTAGTCTGATTGCCCTCAGCTCCAAAAGGTTGATGTGTAGTTTGGACTCCAACGTACACCAACGACCGCAGGGATGCATCCAGGACTGCTCCCATAAACTGAAGCCTTTGAGATGATATCATATGAGACGTCTTGAAGTTGAGGCAGAATCTGTGAAGGGACTGACAAGTGGAGCTGAGATGTTCCTTGGCCTGTTTGGGGGAACTGGCCCGGATCAGCCAATCGCCCATGTACGGGTAAACGTGAATCCCCCCCTCTCCTGAGACTCACTGCCACCACCGTCATTAACTTGGTGAAAACCCTTGGGGCGGAGATAAGCCCAAATGGCAGAACCCGAAACTGATAATGAGCACTGCCAACAGCAAACCGCAGGTACTGTCTGTGCTTCTGATGGATCGGCACATGAAAGTAAGCATCCTGAAGGTCCAATGATACCATCCAATCTTGAAGCTGGAGGGCCTAAAGGATCTGAGAAAGGTTAACCATCCTGAACTTGTCCTTCCTGAGGAACTTGTTCAAGTTTCTTAAGTCCAAGATGGGTCTCAATCCTCTGTCCTTTTTTGGAATTAGAAAGTACGGGGGGTACAAAACCTTGTTCCTCTCCGCTACAGGTACTGGTTCTATAGCACCTTTCTCTAGCAGGATTAATATTTCCTGCATAAGAAGCGGATCTGGAACTTTGTAAGAGCTGTTCGCCGGTGGATGACTGAGGCTTTTTTTAGAAAGGGAAGGCAGTAACCCTGGGCAACTGTTTCCAATTCCCATGCATCTGAAGTAATAGCCTGCCATTCTGTCAGATGCCGTGACAGCCTGCCTCCCACTGTAGTCTTGTGAACTAAGTCCTCAGAGAGGTTTTGGGGTGGCTGACACAGTTGCTGATGGTAAAGTAGCCGCTGCTATTGCGGTCTTAGTACCTGTAACCTGTCCAACACGGGGGAATCTTCTTTGGCCTCTTTGAACTGGTTGTCTGCTGCCTCTTCCAAATGTGGAGTAGTGATGAAAGAACATACCCCTCCAGGGCGTACCTGTGGGGCGATTTGGAGGTTGTCTGATCGCAGCACCAAGTGATTTAGCTGCTGCCTTTGAAGTTTGCAGTTTCTCCAAACTCTCATCAGCCTTGCTTCCGAATAAATGAGTACCGTCAAAGAGCATGTTGAGCAGTTTGGATTGTACATCTGGAGCAAATCCCGACTTTCTCAACCAGGCAAACCTGCACATAGCTGTACTAGCCGCCATAGTTCTGCTGATACTGTCAGCAGAGTCGAGACCAGTCTGGAGGGATACACACATCGCATATTTCCTATCCTTGACTATGTTTAAAACCCTGTCTCGTTCTTCCTCTTTGGGGATATGGTCATCCGCCATGGATATACACTCTAGTTGGCTAGTGCCAACATCCCCAAGAACCCAGTGTGAGGGGTCAGAAATGCGAGGCGGACAACTGGATAGAGATTTTTCACAAGTAGACATTTTTTTAATTATATGGTTGTGATAAACGCATCACTTTCCCTAACCTAACAAAGATTTCCCTGCCTATTAAACAAAGACTAAAGGAAAAAACACTAACATCAAAAGGTATCTGTCCGTAACACTTATAAATATAAAACAATCATACAGTTATCATATGGCCATTCAAACTCAACAAAATAATAGTTATATTCACACTTTATAACCTTTAGAACCATATATCCTTGTAACCAGGGTCGGTTGCTCCTTCCCCAGGATTAAAGCAGGATTTTTCCAACTCAGAGTTTCAGTCATTTAAGTTATTTTCAGTAATCCAGTTCTGTTTCAAAGGCAATACAAAGTTTCTATTAATAGGCAAGTTTTCAAGTTTTACTTCCAACACAAAGGGCCTATGTTTGCCGGGATCCCGCCAGTAATTCCAGCAAGATACTGGCAAATGGTAATATTGTTACCGGCACTTGGAATACCAGAATTACCGACATATTCCAAATGGCGGCGACAGCAGTGATTCCCCATTCCATGAAGTGCCATGGGACTCTATGGGGGAAATGCCAGTATTACCGCCACCAGTAATACCAGTGCCGGTAATACTGGGGATTTTCTGGTAGTGGGGTGGCGGAATTACCGGCAGTTCAGGATGCAGGTAATTACGGCCAAACCACCACCAAACTTGTAGTTTAGCAGTGCGGGAAAAGTGACGGTAACATAATTACTGGCACTTTTTTCCTACACTGCCAAACTTGTAATGAGGCACAACGTTTCTTCACTCTATGTGTTTTTCACTTGGCCCTTGGATTGTTGCCCTGTCAGACAAGGTTCATCACTCTTCAGAATAATTGTCAAGTTTCCACAAACACTTGCTTAATAAATCAAGAAACGTTATCTTCACACTGCCAGGCAATATTCCTCTGCTTTGAAAAACAACTGTTGTCACCTTTCTCTTTCATATACAATAATGTTTTGTCAGAATGGTTTTACCACAGTTCATCAAACACATTAGTAGACTTCCCACTTTCTTTTCACAACCACCTTCTACCACAATGCAGTACTTCAATGTCTTCTTCCAGGTCCACTAACCTGCCAGGACTAACCACTCGCAGTCCTTTTCCTGGTATACTCTCCTGCCAGGATGAAGTACTCTGCTTGCATCAAACTTTAAAGAAAGTCTTTGACTTTCACCAACATTGAAATTCACAACTTCATTCACAACTTCTCTCATAAGGAAACAATGCACATTGATGCGGTTTGTTCCACTTGTATGTTTGCCACTTGCACTGCAGATTTCCTCTCCCCCTTGAAGCTTTCTGCAAGGAGGGTTACTCTCCTGCCACCTTTGGTTTTCTACTACCACACCAGTTAACTGCTGGTGATGTCTCTTATTCACTTTTCTATTCTTTGGAAAACGATTTCCTCTTTTTCTATGATTTTCTTTTTTTGGCTTAGTTAATGCTAGTTGTTATGTGCTACAATATTACCTCCTCTTTACTTTGGCAATGATTGTTAGGATCTGGTTAAATAATTGCCCCCTCTTTACTTTGACAATGGTTGTTACAATTATTCTCCTCTCGCTATCCTTCAATGTGTATATTAGGCCACAAACACTTAAATTAATTTGTTCTGTATTCAAAACGACTGTTAGCAGACATCGGTCTAGTACGGAGCACCCTGGGGTCACCTAATGAAGGCCACCTCACTGGTCTTCCCTTGCGCGTCCACACACCCGCTGCCGCTTCAGTCTTCTCTTCTCACGTCAGGTTCGGGTTGTTTGACAGCTCTGGTCATACTTCCACGGCCCGCGCTGACTGCAACAGGAGCTTGTCACTTTCAGCATGCTCCGGTGAACGCCAACAACTGGAGTAAGATGCTGGACAGGGAGAGCTCCTCTCTCCAACGGGACAGCCAGCAACAGCACCACTTCCCGCTGCATGTCCTCTGCAAGTTAAACTCCTAGCTTCTATGACTCTCTCAACACTGCACTCTGCTGAAATCACAGCGGCTATCACAGCATCTTCGTTCTGCTTCTTCCACTGCTGATGTCCACTTCCCCTTCTAATGGCCCGCACCTGAAGGGGCCTTAAATATTCAAAAGTCCCGCTCAGGAGTGGGTCATTAGAACCACAAGTCTTCACATCACAGTTCTGCATCTCTGAGCTCCTCTTCCTTGCCCCAGTACCTGGGGCAATATGGGACTTGAAGACCATAATGTACTTGTTTTTCCGAAAAACTTCACTGTTTAAATGACTGTTGAAATACATTTTTAGGGGAGGTTTGTAAAGTAGTCAATAGCGGATTCTGGCCTTTATAGCACACACCAAAGGGGAATCATGACCATCGAAAGTAGTTATAGGGCTTCTCTGTGACTCCTACATATATCATTCCCCTGTTGACTATAAGTATTTTCACTTCTGACAACTTGGGTAGTTTTGGGAAGGGAAGCCCCACTCTGACAACAAGCCATTAGGTATACTGGCATTATGGAAATCTCCCCCTCTGAAAAAGATGAATACCACGTCTCTCCTAACGGAGCCATCATATTCCCTTGGGGGCTTCTCCTCCCAGGTGATCCACCCGGCTAATACCAGCCTCAGGCTTAGGATCAGGCAGTGGCTTCCTTTCCCTGGCCACATGGGAGGAGACTTTAGGATGGGAATCTGTAAGAACGCCTCAGGATTCATCACACCAGTCAGACCTAAAGTTTACCTGAGAAATCCCTAAACCAATCTGTCTTTATCATTTGAATAAACACCACTGGCATGCCAATCAAGCCCCCAGAGTGGTTATTCATGGTGGACCCTGTCACAGATACTCATTTAATCCTCTTGTTATACTCATTTAATTTACACCATCCATTGAATGTACACCATCATAAGAACTCATTCATGAGCCCTCACTTTAATAGCTCCTGGGTCAGGGTGAGTAACTCCTGGCCAATGGAAAATCTTGACACCCTAAAGCTACTTCCAGCTCCTGGTCCATGAATTCCAATTCCGACCCCTGATGTTATGAATGCTCAAAAACACAAACTCTAGGAAAGAACTGTTGCAACTCTGAGAAACTCAAAGAGGGAAGAACCCCACAAGTAACCACTATAAATGCTGAGGAAGACCCCAAAGGTGAAAAAAAACATGAGATCAGAACCATAGGAGAGCTCTTGAAGAGCAAGTTGAAAGCAGGGTGGCCAGGTTAAGAGACATGACTGCTGAGTAACTGCTACATGAGCCTTTCATGAGGAATGCCTCTGTTTTGTTGCATTGGAATCTGGCAGGCCTTTGAAGAATACATTTTTGAAACGTTGTATGTGGCCTACTCCTTGCAGCATGTATGTTGTAAACGTAGGATAGCCTGAAGGCTATGGATTTGTTAGGAGTAGATGTTGGAACTTTATGTTGACCATCTTCTGGAAAGACCTTTACTGTGCCGGGTTGGTCCTCTCGGTACGAGTCTAAAACTTTCAAGCAAAGGTTAAACACTTTATCATTTAGTTTAGGACCGCACGTGATACTAGGCACCTCTAGGAAACGTCATATTCAGTTGATTCACACCAGACACTGTTTGCTCTAGAATAATCCACATTTATTTTGTAACTTCATTAAAAACTTCATTAATAAAGACTGTTTTGTTTTAACCACCAAAAGCGGTATCACACATCACATGGCTCGTCCCTACACATGGACAGTGTGAGCAAAAGGCAGAGAATACCTGAAGAAGAAGCACGCCTAGCAGGGAGTGATCAATCATGACCAGAAGCCAGCAAACAATGAATCAGGAAGGTAATAGAATAAAAAAGACAATATTCAGCCCTTTAAAAGATGTGTGGGCCATACACAGAGGGGCAAACAACAGGCTGTCAAACAGAGCATTGTGAGTGCAGAGAAGGAGACAGATAGATCTAAGAGCCTGATGAGGGCTGTATCTTCGACACCAGGAGAGATCAGCTTGAGTGAGAATTTCAAAAGCCTACAGAGAGCTTCATCTCAAACACTGGAAGAGACCAGGCTGGGGAAAGACCTAAAGAGCTCCCACTACAGACCAGGAAAGCATAACCTTGGTTGTCGGGCCATGGCTGGTGAGTGAGAATAACACAGTCTGGCAAAATCCCTAAACAAGGAGGAAGAAAAACCCGCTGGTAGAAGTTCCCAGCAATATTTGACTTGATCCAAAAGGCAACCTGTAGCTAGAGGGTGATCATTTCGGAGCCTACGGGCAAGTGAGAGAAGTACTTACTTGTAGGTGATGCCAAGCAGTAGCTATATCTTTAGGAATTCGAAATCATGGAGAAAAGTGGGCGTTATGTCCCTGGGGCTGTAGGTTTGAGCCAAGAAGCAAATGAGAGCTATATCACTGAAACTGTACATTATATTAGGGAGTTCTGAAAGGACCAGTAATCCCTTAGTGTTGTCACTATTTTGAGTTATCCCATCCTAGCCATATTTGTATAGTTATCCTGATGAGTTGTAGTTGAAAACCCAAACCATATTCCTTTGTAACACCTTACCTTAGCTTTTAAGGGTGACGTGATGAGCCACAGGTTTGATGCATGTCCTGACAGACGTCCGTTGATACCCGGGAGTTGCCTCCTGGCTCTTAACCGAGGTGGTACATTGAAGGGACCCACAGGGGGAAAGTGGGCTGGGATCTTGTCTGGTGCTGCCAGTGTGGACTGATGCCATGGCTTGGTTGGTGTGAGCGTATCCTGTAATGAAAGGGACACAGGTTGATTACCTTGGTCTAGTCTCCCCTTCTCTTGTCTCGGTTGCCCCACCACAGACCTCCCTTAACCAGAGGGTGAGTACTAGTGCCCTCCATAACGTGCCTTCAGAAGTTCTTCCCAAGATCTGATTTCTTCTGCGTTGTTTGCGCTACTACTGTGACATGTTCATTCATTTAACAAGAACTATCCTTCGGTGTGCACTTGGGTTGTCACTAATGTCCTGACTGAGCCAGTTGCATTAGGGTCATGCAAGTCCAAATGTTAATACTGTAAAGAATGCAGGTGTAGTATTAAGCATCTGCCTCATGCACAATAGTTTGAGAATATTCTTTGCATTAGGGCCATGCACATTTAGTAAGTAAGCATTAGCTTTATGCACAATAGTTCGACAAAAGTCTTTGCATAAGGGTCATGCACGCTCTATCGTGTTCGGTATTAAGCAGTTGTAACTTCTCTGTGGTTGGCATTGACAGCATTCACAAGCACGGCTCAGTTGGTCGATTAGGTAATGCAAGTTGAAACAGTGGACAGAGGACTACTTCTTCAAGGGTGCTACAGAGCTGCCTAGGTGAATGCACAATGTTGGCTGTGCCTCCAGATATTACTGGTTTATGTTTCAGGTGCGTTCCTGCTTCTTACCCAGGTGTCTTTATCTTTGTTCTTTCAGGGACTGCTACTGCCCAGCAAACAGAAGATCCAGGCGGTTCGAGGAGGATCGGAAAACAAAGACCAATTTGCAATGGTGAACTGAAGGAGATACGGTGCTGGTGAATGTACACACAGCATGTATGAGGCCCAGTGGGTGTGGCCTTTAATGGGAATGGGCATCAAGATCGCCACCAAGAACCCAGGCTCCTGTGATAATATGGTGGAACCTAGGCAACAGAGTCTGTTTGTTCCTTAGGCTGTCTCTGGTGCTGTTGGTGCACTATATGACTGCATTGACACTTGACTCGACCTTTAATGCATGGAGGATGCCCAAGGAAGCAAATATGACTCTCCTTGTTTGGAAATGACTAGTAGGGGCGGTCCCAGAGTTAGGGACATGGTTAGTGGAAGTATTCACCTTTAGCATCCCTCCTCCGACCAAGCCTTTTTTGGTAGGGTTTTTTCTATGGAACACTCCGATTAATCTGGGTGTAGAAAAGGTTTTCTGGGCCACATTCCTATCAAAGTCGAGGAATTATGAAAGGCGACCCGGAACACACTTTGAACTAACTATCTCTTGCACCTTGTGCTTAGGTTCCCAGTCTACAATTACAGGTGGTAAAAGAGAGGTTTAAACAGGTTGATGGATGTCCTGGTTTGATAAGTTAGACTTTAAATACTGTAAATCACAGTATTCCATGTAAATGAATGTCACTGGGAAGATGTAGTTTAACTGGGGCTTCACCTGCCGTTATAGAAGCCAATAAAGCAAGGCAGAGTACTTGTTTTGTTCATAACCAGATCTTGTCACATATGGTGTATGGTGTAATAAGGGGCCAGTTTTCAGTGTTGATCTGCATACTACTATGCATTTGTTTAGCTTCCTGTGGAATTTTCTGAGCCCGTCTCAAAAAGAAACATAGGTAAGCATGCAGTTGCTGAACTTCTGAAACAGGACTAGGTAACATGGTGAAATCCTTGCTGGCAATAAAAGGGAGAGTATCCCAATGAGGAGTGTGGTGTATTTATTTATGGTAATTGAGCTGCCCAGAGGATTTCACCCACTTGTTTTCTGTCTGTGTCACAGTGAACCGCAAGAAACTTTTCTAATGCCCGATTTACACGATTTCCTTTAGCCCATTGGTTTGGGGGGTCAGCTTGCAGGTAGCCTGACATATATCGCACCTACTAAACACAAGCGCAACCAAAACCAGAACATGAACTGTGATCCATGCTCAGAATCAACCATATAGCATTCAATGCAGTTTTATCACATTCTTATGAAAGAGGGTAACTATTGTGCTAGAAGTCGGCAATTTGTTTAATGAAACAAAATGGGCCATCTTGCTGAGAAGGCCAACTACTAATCACAAAGTCTTTCCGGTAGCTCTTCGGAAAGTCTAAGATAAAGTCCACAAAGAGCGTTTGCCAATTTCTTGGTGGTGCTGGTAGGGGCTGTAGCATTCCTGATGGTTTTTGATGAGGTGGTTTGAACTAGGCACAGATGGGTGAGGTCTCCACATAGATCTGACTGCCCTTGATTATATTAGAACTCAAAGGGTCAGTCAAGCGAGTTGTGTTGTTTTTTGAACGCCTGTTTGGCCCAGCTAACAAGGGTCATGTTTTTTTTCTATGGGCAGGAAGAGCTGGTACCCGCGATACGATAGTCCTTCCTTGTATATTTTTGTGGGGATCTGGACAATGCATGTGCAAGAATGTTTGGACTTAAGTGCTCCCAGATCTGTTCTATGAAGGAGGAATCCATGTCACAAGCCTCCTCCAACAACCTGGCTTGGAGTACAGTGTTAGGACGCTCGACAGGCTTCAGCGTTGCGTACTCCATTTCCATGCCCAATGTGGACAGTATATCTGCATTGTCATTTTTGTTTTCCAGGGGAACATGTGATGAGGAAATCATAACCAGTGAAAAGGTGTCCAGCATGACGGACAAGCAGATGATATCCATGCTGATTTGGGCACCTGAAGGTTTCTGTCATCAGTGTAAATGGTTACCATGTGTTTTGCCTCAAGTTGGTAATGCCTCAATTCCTTGAATGCGGACATGGTAACCAGTAGTAACTTGTCCTTGAATTAATAATTCAACTTGGCGGATGTTATTTTTTTTACCAGAAGGTTATGGGGTACATTAGCTTGGTAGGAGGATGACGTTGTGAGAGAACAGCTAACATTGCCACATTGGAAGCGTCGTCCTGTATGATAATAAGCAACACCATATTAGGCAGTAACAATAAAGTAGCTAATGTGAACTATGCTTTTAGGCACCTGAAAGTCTTCTATGCTCTTTGTTCTAAGCAAATGTGATCCATAATGCAAGAGGCTAGTGATGGGATGCCCTTTGGCTGTGATGTTTGATATGAAGAACCTGTAAAAGTTATCGAAACCCAGAAAATCATCATCCTCTTTTACTGCCGAAGGTGAGGACCTTTGAAGACAAGCATTGATCATTTTGGTTTGCATGATTATCGCTGCTGGATTAAAGATGAAGTAATCCAAGGAAATAAACTTCTTCAGTAGGAAAAGCACACTTCTCCAATTTGGGGAAAAAGTGATTCTCATGAGTCACAGCAAGAAGGATCTAACATGCCCAACACATTCTTCCAGGGATGTGGAATAGACCACAATATCATCTATATAGATTACTGCATGCACGCCCAAGAACTCCCTTATGCATATATAACTGAAATAAAGAGGGGCACTGGTCAGCAAGAATGGTATCACTTGGTATTCATACAGCCGAATTCTGCACGGAAGGACATCTTCCGTTCATCCTCCTCACATACACATACCAGATGGTAAGCACACATTGGGTCCAACGTGGTGTAAATTCTGGCTGCCTTGACCTGATCTCATAGGACGGGAACAAGAGAGAGAGAGAGGATACCAGCTTTCTATGTGATTTTGTTCAGTGTGCAGTAATCTATGCAGGGTCGCTTCATTCTTTGGGACCAAAAAGAGTGGAAAGGTTGCTGGGGACTTTAAGTGGCATATGAACATGTTTATAACACAAAACAGGCAGTAGTTATTTCATTAAAACAAATTATTCCTGGGTCTGAATCCCTATTTATTGCTCTCTGGCCCTGTGTTTAGATACCTCATACCCCCATAGTGTGGTACAGCCATCCCTAGGTGGCGATGGTGTACCGCCTGCAATATGGGTATAGAGATCCTTGCCCTAAGCTCTCTCACTGCTTTCCTAAAACTAAATAATTAGGTGCACATTTCTTGGTGGTCGGTTCTCTTTTTTAATTTTACCGCCCACAGTCTATGTGTCTTATAGTTCAAACTGCTTTGGCCGGATGGTTGAATGCAACTTAAAAAAATGCCATTTACAAGTACAAGGATGAAATTGAAAAATGTTAGGACATTTGGAGCTGTTTTCTTGATGTCTAGGGATGAACCTGAACTTTCATTCGGGAATGATGTATCCCTGGCTTTGTATATTACTGTTATTTGTCATTGCTTATGGTTTTATACAATGTTTTTGTGATATTCTTGTATCTGATGCATGGATTGTTGCTTTTGTAATTTGCAGTCTTTGGCTTTGTTGTTCTTTTCTCCCCTTTATGCACCTCTATTCTTTTTCTTATTTAGGATATTGAGTGGTAGTTTATGATGAACTGATTAATATGTTTTGACTTTGGTTGACAAGGAGTGTGATTTTTGGATTAATGTCATGTTTTGTTGGTAGTTGCTGTTGTGAAAATTAAAAAATGTTAACATGGAATGAAGAGTCCAGTATGTCTAGAACATATAATGAGCTGCTGGTGCCTGCGGCTTTCCCTCTCTTCGTTAATGAGGGGCTCCCAAATTCCCTTGACCTGCATGGGATTTACGGGAGACTTCATGGGATCTTGAGTGGTGGTGCCCCTCGGGATTGGTGCTGCGGCTTAGTACACATGAATGTATCTTGTAACGAGAGGGAAACCGGTTGAGTACCCTGGTCTAGACCATCTCCATTTCCTCCTAGAACCTGCCTTTACCCGAGGAGGAGATATAGAGCACATGACAGCGTTCCTTAACATATTGTTCCCACCGTATGGTTTTTTCCATGTCCCTTGTGCTACTACTATGAAATGCTCCTCCACACATCTCAGCACTGACTATTGATGGAGTATGCAACAAGGTTATGCCAAGTGTGCAGACGGTGTCCGTTGCATTATGGTTATGTAAGTCCAGTGGTTTTATAGTGTTAATGTAATGCAAGTTTAGTATTAAGTGTTTGCTTCATGCACAATAGTTTGAGAATAGTGTTTACTTTATGGTCATGCCAACGCTGTAGGTTTAGCTATTAGACGGCTGCCACCTCTCTGTGGCTGCCACACACAGCACGCACATGTACTGGCTCAGTTGGTGGATTGGGTCATGCAAGTTCAAAGAGTGGACTGAGGGCTGCTTGATCAAGAGCGCTGTAGAGTGGCCCATGTAAACGAGCGGTGCTGGGGGAGATTTTTCGGGCATTACTGATGCGTGGTTCAGTTAAGTGTCCGCTTCTTACCCTGATCCTGTCTTTGCTATTTCAAGGACTACTGTCGGCCGGCTAAGAGAAGATCCAGATGGCTGAAGTACAACTGGAATGAAGACTAATTTGGAGCTGAGAACTGTACGTAAAGGTGCTGGTGAATGTGCAAACGCCAAGCACGAGTCCCGGAGGGGCATGCGGTTTTATGGCCTTCCGCATGAAGAGGACCATTGATAACACAGACCACTGCAGAGTTATGGGGGAGCATGGGAAATCTGGTTTGTTGGATTCTTCTGCTGCCTCTGGTGCTGTAAGTGCAAAAGGTGCCCCACAGAGCTCTGTTTGGACCCCAGATGCATTGGCAAGGCCCAAGGAAGCTTGTAAGGCCTCCATTCTGAAGTGACCAGTAGCAGCAATCTAGAGTTTAAGGGCATGGTAACCGACATTCCTGTAGGCCTTCAACCCACCAATCCTGCTATAGTGAATAAAGATTGTTGAACAATACTGTTGTGTTATATACACGATGGTAAGGGAGGAGCAGGATATTTAGAACAGCAATAACATGTCTTATTGTTGAAGGTATTTTATTTGTACAACCACAATTATTAACAGGCAATAATGTGCGGAGTCTATTCCTTCCTTTCTTCTGCAGCCAAATTCCTTGCCTGCCCCTTCCTGCCTCCTTCACTGGTCACGTGGTTTAGGGTCTCGTTTATTAACCCTTGAGTGGGCACCACAGATACATTTCTGACTCCTTCAGTCTATTGATCCTACATCTCATTCCTTTTAGTGGCAGCGAAAGGGGGGGGGGCGAATAGGAAGTCGGAGCAATACTTAAAGGTCGTTATCCTGGCAGACAAGCCCCAAGTGTCAGAGGTATTCATTTATTTAACTTGCTGAGTTATTGAAGAAGTATATGACAATCATCATGGCACTTCGAGTTCATTAAATGTCGCTATTGAATGGTTCTTTCTGCCTGCAGGACACAGCCTCCATTCCGCGGCGGGGCTGATGGACATGTAAACTCTGGGCGATCAAAAGCCAGAAAATAAAAATAAATAAGATGTAAGCCCTCAACACTGTTTGGCACCTTCCAAGATCACTTTAACAGAAGTCCTCTATTGCTGCTGGTAATCAGAATCCAAGCGCATTGTAAAAGTCTTGTTCAACATCCAAGCACAAAGTCACACAATGGCAGCACATGGGGTTGATAAAAATCAGGCCCAGAGGCTTCTGTTGTGTGTCAAGGAAGTAAAGCTTAGCAGTTCCACAAAGGGGTGAGAGGACCTGAACAAAGCAAGAAAACGTTCAACGTTGCCTTGAGAGACATCAAGCATTGAGCTGTTATCCCCCCCAACAGTTGCATGTTGCGTTAAGGGAGTCCCAGAAGGAATGTTCTTTATCTAACAGTGTTGGATGCCGGGAACAAGAGTCCCCAAGTCAGGGACAGTCCTTTATATATGAGCGGTGCATGCTGGGAAGGAGCCTCCAACCCTGGAGAAATCCTGGATCTACCCACCTTGCATATTGGGAGAAAAGAAGGTCCAGAACTGTCCTTGGTCTAACAAAAAAAGCTGCATGTGAAGAACTAGAGTCTCTGCAAAACCTAAATCCAAGCAAACTAAGAGTGACGCTGTGCCTTCTGCAGAATTAAGTTCTACCACCCCCAGAGAAAAATGAAACCCCTTAACTGAGTTTAAATGAATTCTGCCAACAAGAGCCTACCTGGCACTAATAACCTGTTGAAAATGAGAATATAAGTGCATTTTACATTTCAAACATTCAAGCATCTATTTTGTAAAGGGGGGTCTGTCACAGGCAATGTCATTGTGGTTGAAGAACCTCGGAAAACAAGCTATCAAAGTATTGATGGATGAGAAGCAAAGCGTCACAGTAAGACATTGGACGTTTCATGGCAACAGTAGCATTTAGATAACATTACCTAGGAACGGAGGGCTTTCCCTTACAGGTTGCTTAACAGCACTGGTGCTGCATATTGTGGTGTGTGAGGCTGCAGTGTGAGTTGGGGTGTGGGTGGCTATGTCCATTTCTAGAGTTGGGTGGTGACTGCATGGATCCTTTATCGTTTAGCCCACGCCCTCCTCTCCCCCACCCATGTGGGCCATTTCTTGTGTTGCTCTTATACTCAATATGAGAATTGGAGACTATTTTGTTTTCTTATTCCTAGGCCAAATAGTAGAAAAACTGTGATTTTTTATGTGTTGCACTCGGGCAGATGTTTTCCCCTTTTGGTGAATTTCTGTAATTGTGGTCTGTCCTTATTCAAGGGAGCTTTGCTAATCACAATCCAGGTTTAAAAAAAGAGCAAAATAAATCTTCTTTTTTTTTTTTTTTTTTGTTTATTAACCTGTTAGGGTTTTTTACAAAACTGTGTTGTGGCGAACTGTGTTTGTGCTACTTTTGGAAGTTGGAAGTTGGCCCAGGACTCACGACACCACTCTTGAATTTCCTTGGAGGTCTCTTACTGACGTTGCAGGCGATGAGCCAATGTCGCTAGCTTTTACCAGAGCTACTTCGAGAAATTTAGCTGCCGCTCTGGACCATCTAGTGGAGTCGCCTGCAATTAGACGGAACCATATTGTCTCTTCGTCGAGTGTAAAAGGGCACGTGATGAGTGGTGTCAAATAAGCCCTTCTTTCCTGCGCAAGTCCAACACATGAAGTGAGTAGATGACGAACAGATTCTATTTGATCAACTAGGCCGCAGACCCGGCAATAAGAAGAATTAGCCAGCGCTCTTTTGGCCAAAATTTCTCTTGTGTGCAGAAGATTCAGGCGGGCCCGCAGGAGAATTTTCCTCAAGTTTTTTTGGGGAAATTTTTCACAATATTTCAACTGAACCTTTGGGCGATTGTAAGTGGGTGGCAAGTCTTTTAGGGATTTGTACGTTAGGATTTTTCCATTAGTACGTATCCAATCTTGTTCTAGAAGTTTTTGCTTTACACGCCCAGGATTTGAGATGAGGAGGTCGTCCGTACAGTGGACTTCTTCTAGTTTTTTTTCAATTTTCTTCGCCCAGTTAGTGAGTGGTATGCACTTCCCATTTTTCAGTTCATTTTCTAATATCCGAAAAATCAGCAAAGAGTCAGAGGTCCGTATTTTTCTATAAAGTAGAATCGCACTTTGCATAACAACTGAGGCTAGTGAGGGAAGGCCAAGGTCGCGCCGAATGGCTGGCATGGGGGCTGAGGTAGGAAGCCCCAAGACCGATTTCCATAGAAAACCTTCCAGTCTCAGCCAGAATTCAACAGGTAAAGTTAAGTTGGCTGCCATGCCGTATGTTATGGCCGGTACTACCTTTGTTTTATAGAATTGTAGTACCGGGGTCCAGGAAAACTTGCCGATTTTTTTGTCAACAGCTCGGGATTGGGCTGTCAAGTTCTTGATTTTTGACCATAATGAGGCTTGTAGTGAAATGTCATTCAGTGTGTTGTCTAGTTGGATGCCCAGATACTTAAACTCGTCTACTACTTCGATTTTTTCTTCATCGAGAAACCATGCCGGACATTTCTTTGTCTTTTTTGTACCTTTTGAGAAAGACAGGATTTTGGTTTTGTTTTTATTTATTTGCAGATTATTTTCTTCCATGTATTTGGCCAAGTTTGTTAGCTGTCTCTGAAGGCCCACTGCTGTCTGATCAATCAGAATTAAATCGTCAGCATACCACAGTCTTGAGACTTTAGCGACACCCACTCGCGGTGGGAAGGATCTTACTAATTTCTCTGAGTCTTGGAAGTCTCCAATGAACGAAATAAACAGAGCTGGGGCCAGAGGGCAGCACTGTTTTACTCCGCGATTTGTAAATATTTGCTCTGAGAGTGTGCCTTGTTGGTTTAGGCAAACTCTGAGCGAAGTGGTTGCATGGAGTGCCATTATTGGTGCAAGAATCGGGTCAGGACATTTCCAGGTGGCTAACTTGCTCCACAGTCTTTCTCGGTCTACCAGGTCAAAGGCCTGGGACAGGTCCACCATTGCCATGTGGACCTTTCCAGTGCCCCTCTTTGTGTTTGCTTTGAGTATGTTCAAAATCAGAAGGTTGATTGACGTTCTTGCTCCCTTCTGGAATCCTGTTTGAAACATATCGGCTGCCGGGGAGGCACTGGCCCAGACTTTGAAGTGGCGTAGGAGTAGTGCTGCAAAAATCTTCCCTATGATGTCCAATAAGACTATAGGTCTGTAATTGGCAGGGATGTCTCTGTCTCCTTTTTTGTAGATGGGCACCAGTACAGCCTCTGTCCAGGTTTTGGGAATTTCTTTGGTTTTCTGAGTTTGGGTGAATATTTCGCCAATTGCTTGCGCCCATAATAGTGGATGTTCCTTGAGGTCAGTGTTAGTCAAGCCGTCTGGCCCTGGGGCCCTTGAGGATTTAAGTTTGTTGATCACTTCTCTGATGTCCTCAACCGATGAGAGAGTGATCCATGGGGAATCTGAGGGGATAGGAGGATGCGATGACGAGGTGGTGGGGCAGCGGTACAGCTCCGTAAAATGCTGAATCCACTTTGACTCTAGGACACAGTTAGCCAGCACATTTGCCCTCTGCCCGTTAATTAAATTCAATAGCGACCAAAAGTCACGGGTGTTCCTTGTGGCACAAGTATGGAGCATTGCTTCGGCGTCATTTTGGTACATGAGCAACCGGTGCTGTTTTAGCCATGATTTGTAGGACTTTTGTTCCGCTCGATAATTAGACCATGTTTCCGGCGAGTCAGCTCTTACGGCCGTTTTTTTCAATTTGTTAAGACTCAGCCTTTTTGTCGCCACTTCTATGTCAAAAGAGTGCATGTGAGTAGGTTTCCCTGTTTTTGTTCCCGCGAAGTTCGTTTTGTGTAGGGCCAGAAGCGAGACGTATTCTGGTCGTCTATCGCTTTTACTCTTCATTATTTGGACAGTTTTCCTCGCAATGTTGGACGTGAAATTTTTTACATTGTCGAGAGTTAAACGGAGCCTATTTTGTTGTTAGTTAGATTCCACCACTGCTGGGTAGAAGGACCTTGATGGAACTGTTCCGTTCCATGACATTTCTAGGAGGTTATGATCACTTTCCTGTGTTTTCACCACTGTGAAGTCGGTAAAGTAGGCTATCAGCCCTTCAGTGACGAATATATAGTCCAGCGTGGCGGTCGAGCTCAGTCTTTCCCATGTAGGAATTTGTGTTTCTCGGTCTTGGAGTAATGATGCATTGTGGAAATTCCTTGATTTCATTAGGAGGGACCAGGCTCGACCTCTTTCATCCATCGTTGAATTAGGGCTTTGTTTGTTTTTCACTCTCCCCTCACATTTAGAGTTCAAGTCACCGCAGATGATGATATTAGATGCTTTCCGCTCCACCGTTAGGTCGTCAATTTGATTGGCGACCATGGTGCAGAACACTGTAGTGCTGGTTTTCGCCGGGTTCCAGTAGAGGTTTATTATGCCTAACTCTGAATTTATCCAAGCGTCTCTGGTTAACTCTTGGTGGAACCATGTGGTCAGCGTCGTTAGCATTTCATAACCCTCTGCTATTTTCCCTTTTGGAGTGATCCCTGAACCAATCCGGATAGCTGTTAGTACGCCTCCAGAGGGGCGTCCTAGAATGGACTTGCAGGCGGGCGAGACCTCTGTTGCGTATCCTTCCATGGCTGGTTTATGAACCAACCACGTTTCTTGAAGGCAGATCAGTTCGAACATACCTAAATTTATGTCACTAGGCGTTGTAAGATGTCGGTGTCCTCTCGTGTTCCACGAAGCCATTTTTAGGGTGCATTTCATTGGAGGGTTTAAGGGACCGGTGCGTTGCTTCTCCATCGGATTTGGTCCTTGATTTTGTTGCTATTTCTTGTGATTTTGCGCAAAGGTTTCTGAAATCCATATCCATGGATTTCGTGTCGGTGGTACACTCGCTTCTCTTAAGGGTCTGCTCTCTTTTGTGCTTTCAGTTCTAGATTGTCTTTTTTCTCTTTTCTCGTGATAGCCTTGTGTTTTTGGTGCATCGTAGTTTTTGGTTTGGGTCGTAGTTGGTGGGGTAGTTTGGTTGCTCCACCACCACCTTTCGTTGCCATATGCCACGTTTTGTTTTCTCAGGGGCCTCTGTACATTACTTTCTCTGTGTCGCTCCCTGTCTTGATTTGAACCTTCACTTTTTTCTTTCGCCGCCTTAGCGTTGTCCTTCGATTGTTTCTGAAGGCAATAGATTTTTAGGCCCATTTTTTGGAGATCCTTGTGCACGTCGGGGTAAATGGAGATAGGCTTTTGCTTTATGTTCCCGATGGTAGGGTTCGACCAGTATGAAGTCTTCCGATCTTAGGTGGCAGAGTTTTCCTATTTTCCCCAGTCTTTTTAAGACTGTTCTGCGGTTTAGGACCAGATAAGAGTCTTTAGATGATATTTGTTCTAGCTTGAAGAGTTTACCCCCTTCAAAGATTTTATCTTTGTTTGAGGCAGCGTCCTTATTTCGTCTTGGTTCCTTCAGTGACCGAGCTCTGGCGGAATAGTGAGATTTGTAGTGTTTCTGCTCTTGATCTCTATGTGGCTCGTGTCCGGCATTTTCATGTGTCTCCTTTAAGTTTCTCAGAGCTTCTAGGGCAGTAGATGGAGAGTTTGAGCGAGATCGTTGTCTGAACAGCTCCCTAGATGTCTCGGGCTGACTTTTTTCCTCAAGTTCTCGAGTAGGTTCATCTTTTTTTGTGGGAATTGTTTGCGTTTGTTTTGGAGCGTCGTCACAATTCAACGGCAGTGGGGAGTCTGGTTCCCTTTCGTCAGAGTACAGCGATATGTTCGACAGATCTGAAGGTGAGTTTGAGTCTACACTTATTCTAGATGTGTCTGTTACATTCGTCTGCTTCAAGTTTGAGGGTAAGGGGTTCATATTCGCTTCCCCTTGGTTAGCTCCCGTCTCCGTCTCCCCAATACAGTTACGATTTGGAAGAGTTTTTTGAGGGGATTCCTTTGGGCGCAACAGCACAGAGGTTTTGATGCCGTTTTTGATCTTTTCTTTGACTTTCCCCCTGGGTATGGGTTTTAGTGGGGACAGCAGTACTGGTGTAATCACATCGGCTTTATGTTTTGCAGGGATTTTTGCAAAGATAGGGGCGACTTCTTTGTTCTTCTCGGTCTGTGTGGACTGTGTGGTTTTGATTGATAATTCCACATTTGTATGGGTACTGCCATCTTTCTTTAGCAATTCTGTCATCATAATGTCTATTTTTTCCTCCAACTTTGAATGTATGGAGTTCGAAGTTCTTTCAGTTGCTGTTAGGTAGCCTTCCACGAAAATTAGCTTGTCCTTTAATTCACTGATCATTGCTGTATTGTCTTTCATGGCCTTGTGTATTGATTCGTACAGCTTTGTGAAAGGGTTTAACACTATTGAAAATGCAGACATCACCGACAAAAGATCTTTTTTCTTTGTCGAGGGAGAGTCGTTTTCTGACATGTTTGATGTGTTCCCAGGGCGTCTACTTTTCTGCGGGGTATTAAAATCTTTAGTGGCGTGGAGTGTCGAGAATCTTTCTGAGAGTCTTCTTTCTGCGGTTGATGTGTTAGCTTGGGGAGGCTGAGATAGATTTTCCAACATTTGGCTCGAGTTTCCCAGAATGTGCGGCCGGGTCCACGCATGATTTTCTAGTTGTTGGCTAGGGCAGAAATTATGGGTCTGCTTTGGTCCATCTAGGGTGGACACAGAGATTGGCAGGCTCACGTGTGGCAGCTTTGGGAGACTAAGGGAGACTTCAGGAAGCTTATTTGTTACATCTGATTTCTTTTTGTTCGCGTCTCCTTCTCTTTCTTCTTGTTGAGACAGTTCGGGCAGCACTGGTCTCATTTGATTCAGGTCCCCCGATTGCATGGTCTCGTGTTCGCTGAGTGCATGTGCCGTCTGAATCCGTCCTTGGAGGTTTGTGTCGGTTTTCCTGGCTTTACTCAGGATTTCGGCGTCTGATAACTCAGACTCTTGACTTATCTTTCTTTTATGTTGCTTTAGGAAGTATTCCTTTAGGCTGCTTAGATTCATCACACTCGGGTTTCCTTTGTGCCCTCCTAATGATTTAGAGATTACTTTTTTTTTCAGGGTCTTTGATGTCGTTTTTTTCTCCCTTATTTGGTTCTGATTAGAGTTTTCGTTATTGCGAGAAGTCTTTACTCCCTGAGGTGAGTTTGTAGGGACTATGCCGTGTTGCTCCGTGTCGCTCAGCTGTATTTCAGCCAGCACTGAAGGCATGCCTACAGCTGGATTTGATGTTTGAGGTCTCAGTTGTCGGTCTAGGTCCTGAACTGGGGATTCGCTCCCCTCTAAGGACCCTGTGGACCCTACGATCTTGATGTCTACTAGGGGGTTTCGGGCCCGTTCAGGGTCCGTGGTGCTGGTTATTTCTGATGGTGGATACACCTCCGGCCCTTTGTTCGTGAAGACCTTGTCTTCTGATTCCGTGTCCCATGAGGCAGTTTGAGTGATCTTCCTCATAGTTAGCTGAGCCTTCCTAAAATGAGGCTTCCTTTCAAGGTCTGTCTGATGGGCTCGACTCTGATGGACCTGAGCCTCAGCCATGATGGCTGTATCATACAAGTCTGCTTGCGCTGGGCCCGCCTCAGCCCGCGTCGAGCCACTGACCAGCGTGTTTACCCGATCTGGGTTTCCCCCGAACTTCTGGAGCTTGAAGCTGACGTGGCGAGGTGTGTGGACCCTCCAGGTCGCTTTTTCCGTTGGTAGGTTGGGTAGGTTGCGGTTGATTCGTGTTTAACAAGCCCGGCTCGACAGATCCCTGCCGTGCCCGCCCTCCGACGGTCACCGGCAAGGAATCACTCGTCAAGGCGGTGATCAGACTGGGCGGCAGGTGCCGCTCCGTTCTTGCTGTTTGGCTGGAGTGACTGTACGAATTCCCCGCTGTAGTAGCGAGACTATCCCGCCCCCCTGCTTGTACGGTGCCCTTCAGGTTTCCAGGTCCGGGGTCAGATTCAGGTTCTGGTGATGAAGCAAGGGGGTGGTCAGTGAAGGGGGAAGCGGGGGGTTCGGTCGTTGAATGTTTGCAGTGGGGTCTTTCCTTACTCTTAGGAGTAGTAAGTGTTGGCGGACCTGTCTCACCCTTCCGTTGCCTGTCAGCCGTTTTAGTACTGGCAGGGCGGTCTTGCAATCTCTCTTGGTCTGTTTTGCTGCTGCTGCGAAGCCGGCGGCTGATGTCGTCCTCCGTGGGTGATGGAGGAGCCATGAGTGTGATATAAGTGTGGTGAGAGGGTGGCTACAGGGTTGTGGCAGTAGAATAGGGACAGCACGGGTTCTTTACCTTTCTGGTGCTGCCGCAGTGCGCCGAACAGTCGCTCAACAGTCCCTGGGCTTTGCTCCTCTCGGGCTTAACGCCACAAGGGTGGTAGCCTCCGCTCTTTGTATGCGCCCGAGGTCACGTGATGGAGTCACGTGTCGCGTGTTGCGGTGAAGCCCCGCCTCCTCCAGGAAGCGCGGCGGGTTAATCGTTGCCGGCAAGAGCGTTAGAGGGCTCGCAGTGACGGTTCTGTAGGTTAAAGTAAGATACGCTCCTTTTTCAAGGCAAAGCAAATTCGCTACTGAGTAGCACACATGGGGCGGGCGGCAGCCTCCGCTCTTTGTATGCGCCCGAGGTCACGTGATGGAGTCACGTGTCGCGTGTTGCGGTGAAGCCCCGCCTCCTCCAGGAAGCGCGGCGGGTTAATCGTTGCCGGCAAGAGCGTTAGAGGGCTCGCAGTGCCGGTTCTGTAGGTTAAAGTAAGATATGCTCCTTTTTCAAGGCAAAGCAAATTCGCTACTGAGTAGCACAAATCATTTGATTTTGCACCACAATCACGTATAACAGTTTGAATGACAAATCAGTGTTTGCATCTAACAGTTTAAGTTTGAACCCATAACACATAACCAGAGAACAATGTGAACAAAGCGCCATGTTCTCCAAAGGTCAATATAGGCTTTGAGGTTAACACGTTATTCAGTGCAAAGCGAATTAGTCCAAAATAGACCTGTTTTTATTTTAACTTAGGACACATAAAATTCACCCATCCCTACGCATGCATGTCTTGGACACATTTTACTTCAGTAAAACAACTCCATTGCTATAGTTTGTTAGTCACAGATTTTTGTGAAGCGCCACATGCCATAACGCACAGCTCGAGTGCGTCAGTGCTGAAATAAAGACAAGGAGACAGGAAAGGAAGCTGGAAAATAATACAGGCAGGCGGGCGGGCCGGCCACCGGCAATCGACGCAATCATGCAAGAATAATACAGGCACAGAAGCTTACACAATGAACGCAGGATACAATAGCCAAGCCTTCGGTTATTTCCTGAACGATAACAAGAGTCCCAGTTTATCTAGGCATGGGTGTGCAAGGTTCTGTGTAAGTGTTGTGAGAGGGTTACAGTTAAAGAGTTTTTTTTGGAGTTGTTACCATCACACACTAAGAGCTTTGCAGATGTGTTACAGCATACGTCAGCCAGTTAACACCCTATTCTATTCTGCCTTGTAGGCGCGAGAATCGAAAGCATTAGCAATTCTATATCGCTTTTTTAACTTAAGTAAATGCATTGCAGATGACAAAAGGAAATGCTTTGGGCCTCATTGCAGAAAGTTAGGCTGCAGCCAACATGCAATTAAAATTCAAAGGCTACCATCTTTCGAAGGACAAGAGGCAGAAGCACACTACATGGGAGGCGCTTCAAGCAACGATGGGCTCGTGTAATAACCGTTATTAAATCTTTGTGAATTCAAATTGACTGTCTTTAATGAGGTGGGCTGGAAAGAATAGCACAGCTGCGCTGGCTGCTCTGGAAAGGTTCGGATCTGTCCAGGAAGCAGCCTGGAAATATATTTACCGCACATCACACATGGATCTCATTCCTAGCCAGAACTCGACAGAAAGATTACAAAGATTTCCATGAATGGAGTCATACTTTTTCAGGAACAAGGTAGTATCTGCCACAAAACACATAAGCTAATTATAAAGGCAAAAACATTATTAATTTTGAGAAATGTACTTCTAATATAGACAAAGGCAAGAAAGCACGTAACATGTAAAATGTGTGTGAACTGTAAAAATCCATGCATTATACACACCCACATTAAAAAGCCACTTCTACTAGGAGGGCAGAGGTTCAATTTGAACGATGATCCATATGAGTGGCTTTTCACGTGGGAGTTCACTGTGCCTCGATGGAATTCACAGCGCTAGACTCTGCCTCTCCCATTCTGTGCTTTCCTTTGTTTCTGGTTACAAAAGAATGATCATCAAGGTCAGGTAGTACAGAACAAGGACTGGGGTGTCTGAATGGGAGAATAATGCAAGAGAGCTGGTGAGGAGGCAGCAACCAGGGGCAGCAGTGATGTGAATGTGGTGTAGATATGGCCTTGGAAGGAGGAGGTGTGTCAGAGGGAGTTGATGTTACCCGTGGAGAATCACAAGCGTTTTTTGGATCAATGCTGTCACATTTTAAAAATATTCTTTGAGTAAGGGACCATGGCACATGTCATGGACAAACCGTGGCAATCCACTGACAATGATACAGAAACAATGGATTACTGTGGCTTGTCATGGCCACCCATGGCCACCGATAAAGTAAGAGCTAACTGTGTTTTGTCATGGCCATCGACAGCCAAGGATAAAGAAACAACTGTTGACTTTGGATTGTAATGGCCTTCCAAAGCCAACGATAAAGAAACAACGGGTAACTGTGGTTTGTCATGGCTAGCCATAGCCAAGGATAAAGAAACAACGGGTAACTGTGGTTTGTCATGGCTAGCCATAGCCAAGGATAAAGAAACAAAGGGTAACTGTGTTTTGTCATGGCCATCCATAGTCGCTGATAAAGAAACAACTGATGACTTTGGATCGTCATCGCCATCCAAAGTCAACTATAAAGAAACAACGGGTAACTGTGGTTTGTCATGGCTAGCCATAGCCAAGGATAAAGAAACAACGGGTAACTGTGGTTTGTCATGGCTAGCCATAGCCAAGGATAAAGAAACAAAGGGTAACTGTGGTTTGGCATGGCAACCCATAGCCAAGGATAAAGAAACGACGGATGACTGTGGATTGTCATGCCCATCCATAGCCAAGGATAATCAAACAACGGATGACTGTGGATTGTCATGGCCATGCATAGCCAACAGTAAAAAAACAACAGATGACTGTGGTTTGTCATGGCCATCCATAGCCTAGCATAAAGAAACAATGGATAACTGTGGTTTGTCATGGCCATCCATAGCCAACAGTAAAGAAACAACTGATAACTGTGGTTTGTCATGATCATCCACAGCCAAAGAAACAACGGACAAGTGTTGTATGGGGTAGCCATCCATAGACCACAATAAACAGATAACCGTGGTTTGTCAATGAACAAAAAAAACACTCACAAGCAATATCCAAAAAGATGATTAGAAAGATCTGCCTAGTCCCTTTTTTTGAGATGATCCCTCATGCAATCAATACATATCATTGATATCCTGTAAACCCCATGGCCCTCACCACCACCACAACCGCAGCCTATTGCCTCTAAAACGGACAAAAGGTTTTCTGAGAAGAGTGTCCTGAAATCCCATTTAAATTAATATAATTGTTATTTATACATGTTTTGTTGCGATCCAGGCAAATCCAAGCATCAGAAGGCTCAACTGACATGAATTAAATAAAGGGCACCTGGCAAAGCCCTGAAAAACCCAGTAGGGAATACTTAAATAAACTGAACCAAAATTTCAGGGTGGGAGGTAAAGCAACAATTCCAATCTAATACCGGAAAGAAACAGTCATACTGCAATCCTTTTTTCACAAAATGTATATTTTTAATAACAAATGGATAGGATTAGTGGGGATAGAGCACCCAAGGCGTATTAAAGACACAACAATACAAAATGAGTATGGTCCAGTATGGACAACTGGATCTCAATGTGATAACACAAATGGTATACTGCTGTTTTAGGTGGATCAAAAACAGTTATGCAGTCACAGAAGTAGAACATAAACCCACATCAATGGACATGTATACAAAAGACACAAAAACAATGCTTCCAATGTACATTGTTTGAATAGTGATATCGTCGACACAACGGTGTTTCGGCCTAAAAGGAGCTGTGTAGTGCAGCTATGTGAGCAGGCCTTCATCAGGACGTGTGGTAACCTTGGAGGTAGTCCTGGAGTCTCTATCTAAGAACAGAAAAATAGGGAATTGTCAGTGGAACTGTGACCTCGAATTAAAATGAAAGATTCAAAAAGCTCTCACAAGATGCTGAAAAAGGGGGGGGGGAGGAGCTCCTTGAGCTAGGAGCCTAAAATCTTACCAAAGATTTATCCAGTGCTATGGTATGCAAGAATATCCACGATAAATCAAGATATCTGGGGGGCACTGAGTGCGTCATGGAGGAACAGGACTTGAACCTGTAACGACATGTGCATGAGACTGTAAAACTACTGTACAGAAAGAATCGCCTCATATTGGCTAAATGCAAAATGCAAACATGGGAGAGTCTTACCTCAACAGGTAAGTTGAAAATTCTCTGCGAGTAAAAGTGGAAAAACCCACTCTAAACTGTGATTCCTCAGCCAAAGGTGTCCAGATATGGCTAAACTGTGTGAGAAAACACAAAAACAAAAGAAAAAGTAAAAGTAAAAAATGTGCCCTGTATAGTTTGAGCATACCCAGAATATGAGGCGCTCAACTGTTGAAAATAGAATTTCAGTGGGGGCCAAAACGTCAAGGTATAGGCAGGAGCGCATACTTAATTACTTAAAATTGTATGCGCGAGTCAGGGCCGAGCAAAGAGGCGAAGCGTCTCAGTACGCGAGCGCTGTCAGAGTGAAAGCGTCTCCCAGGAGACCGCGAGTATTCAAGCTTGCAGGAAAATCCAATTGGTTAAAAAATGGCGCTCCTTTTTGCGAAGCGTCATCCTCAAGTAGACCAATGGGAACACGACACGGGGGCTTTACAGGACGTGTGTGTAGGCGGGGCCTCTGGGGGTGTGCCAAACCCAATGAAAGCTGTATGATAAATGGCTACAATCGTGATGACACGTAGGCTGTCACACGGAAGCCGAGTGCGTGCGGGTAGAAACCTGCAGGGAAACATCCAGCGTTCGAAAACAATGCAGGGAAGTTTAAAATGGGGGAAAAAAACTGGTAGGGGTACAAACATCCTTATGTTGTACTTGTAAATGCCACTGATGGTCACGTGTGAAAACTGGCACTCGGCCGTGATAATCAAAAAAATAAAAGTGGAACATAGAATGAAAGAATGAACATTGCATAGATGGATCACATGAAATGGCATTTAGAATTGAATATTGCAACAAAACAGTATTTTGCGAAATTAAACACACAGCAACAAAATTCCCGTTCGTTTGTTCGCGAGGTGCATACACAGAAAGGTACATTGTTAAACTCGTAAAACTGAGTGTCAGAGCAGAGAGACATACTTGGATGATAATGCACATGAGACAGCATAACATATATTTGTTTGATGGTGCTGCCACTAGATTAGGTAGGAATGCCCCAAGTGACACCATTATTACAGTAAACAATGGGTCATACATATGCATATTGAATTTTGGAGCCGAGATACATAGTTCAATGATGTTGGAACATGTAAAAGCATCACGTGTGGTGTTGACACTGTATTGAATGGGTGTGCCCAAAACACAAATACTGCATTGTTGTAGTACATCCTGGATAGTCAATATGCACAATTTTAAACGTTGGCTAAACCCGGAATCTAAAAAACAACAGAGAGAAATGGCTGTCTATTAATGAAGAAGGACCAATGATTCTCATAGATCAAAAAACTGACATGACTGGGATGGTCAACGGAGTGGACAAGTTGGCCATGGGTTTATTGGCTATAGAAATGTTTCCACTCCACAGAAATATTCAACCCTGATTTGACTGTATCGAGTTGATGGACTAGTTGTTGTTCCAATCTGGTCAAAGCTCCGTCTCTGTCCCCACCTCTTTTTTGTGGAGTAAGTTGCTGGATGATGGTCCAGGATAAGTCGTTGTTAGTGTGTCCTAGTCGGCTGAAATGGTCGACCAAAGGTTTGTCCTGAATCTTGTTCTTGATGCAGGATCTGTGCTCTGAGATCCACTGTTTGACTGGTCTTATAGTTTTGCCTATGTATAACAAATGACACGGGCATAATATTCCATAGATCACAAACTTGCTGTTGCAGTTAGTGTGGGTTTGTAGGGTTCGGTGGTAGCCCTTGTAGTCAAAAGTTTTAGTGGGGCTGGTGTAGCGACATGCTATACAGGTCCCGCACCGATAATGACCCACAACATTAGGAAGGTCCCACAGTGTATTAGATGTCTTGGTCTCCTCGATATAGGTATGAACCAAAGAATCCCTTAGGTTCCTGTTCTTCTTGAATGCAAAAATGGGCTTTTTCTCAAGGGTGCCTTTTTTTTTTATCAAATGCCAATGTTTATTGATGGTTTGTTTAGTGAGATTGCTTAAGGGACTGTAGGTAGTAACACAAACCAGTCTCTTCATTTCGGTTTTGTCTTTAGGGGTGAGACATATGGTTCTGTCAGTGTTCAAAGCCCTCTTTCTCGCCAGTTTAACAGATTTTTTCGGATATCCCCTTTCCTTCAGTCGTAGTTGTAGTCCATCTGCATGTTGTTCATATTTTTCTTTGCTGGAACAATTCCGTCTGATTCTCAAAAACTGACCATAGGGCAGATTATATCTCAGGCCCTGGGGATGGTAACTCGAAAAATGCAACAGGGTGTTGCGGTCAGTTGGTTTCCTGTAAAGTTCAGTTTGGAGAATATTGCCTGATCTGTAAATGTGCAAATCGAGGAAGTCTACCACCTGGTAGCTCCAATCAATGGTGAACCGGATGTAATCGTTGCATTGATTTAACCATTGATGGAACAAATTCAACTCAACTTCTGTGCCTGTCCAAATGAGTAGGACGTCATCAATGTATCGTCGCCATAGGAGTATCTGTGACTTAAAAGGGTTATGATCATGGTATATATGATCTGTTTCATATTGTGCCATGTACAGATTGGCGATATCTGGAGCGAAAGTAGCCCCCATGCTGACGCCTTTAATTTGTTGGTATAATTGTTCCTTGAAAAGGAAGAAATTCTCCGACATAGCCAAACGTACGCATTCCAGGATGAAGTCTGTGGGTGTAGAGATGACATCAATCCTTTTGTTCAGACAAACCTTGAGGGCCTCTAACCCCTCTGCTTTTGGAATTGAAGTATACAGGGCTTCTACGTCCAATGTGGCCAGTATACAATGCAGTGGTAGTTCAAGATCTTGTAGTATTAGTATGACGTTTGTGGAGTCCTTAATGTAGGATGGCATCTTACATATAAAAGGTTTAAGGAAGAAATCTGTGTAGAGGGACAAAGGTTCCAATAAAGAATCGCACACAGAGACAATAGGTCTTGCTGGTGGTTGCCTGGGATTCTTGTGAATCTTAGGTAGAATATAGAATGCCGGAATCCTTGGGTGTGTTTTATTAAGAAAATGGCGTTCTCCCTCGCAAATCCAGCCTTCCTGCTCCGCGTGTTTGGTAAGATTGATGATCTCTTCCTGGAGTCTAGTGGTGGGGTCCCTTCTCAGAGGTTTGTATGAAGTGGCGTCGGCGAGGAGACGCCAACATTCGTTGTTGTAGTCAGCTGTTTCCATGATGACGATCCCTCCTCCTTTGTCAGCAGGTTTTAGAGTGATGGATGGATCTTTTTTAAGGTCTGCTAGGGATTTCCTTTCGTCTCGGGTTAGATTGTCCTGGTAGCAGTTATTTTTGGACAAACCTTCTTTAAGGCTTTTAGAAACCAAATTCTCAAAAGTTCCAAATTCAGCCGGTATGGTGTGTGGTGGAGGCATAAAAACTGATTTGGGTTTGAACCCGGTGGTGTGCTCAGGTTTTTCATTGCTCTCAGGTGTAGTCTCTTGGTGATCTGGTAGGTATATTTCAAAGAAATATTTCAGTCGGAGGTTGCGAAAAAATCTCTTCAACTCCATTTCAGCTTGGAAAGGGTTAGCTCGTGCAGAAGGGACGAAAGATAGGCCTTTCTCTAAAAGGGTTTCTTCCGATAGGGTGAGTGTTCGTGAAGATAAGTTAAAAATAGGAATCTGTTGTCTCATGGTTGGTTTGAGTACCACTGTCGAGTTCTCATATATTGCCCTTGTTGCTGGGGTCGTCTCTTGGGGCGCCCCATTGTCCCCCCCGGGGAAAAAAAGGTTGTTGTGGTGGGAGGCCGGATGAGTTTCCGTCCGAGAGACTCGGGTCGCTCCCACTGGAGGAGGCGGAGCTACCAGAAAAATTAACAAAAATTAACAAATTTTCATAGGCGTAACAAGTTTGTTAATTTTTCTGGTAGCTCCGCCTCCTCCAGTGGGAGCGACCCGAGTCTCTCGGGCGGAAACTCATCCGGCCTCCCACCACAACAACCTTTTTTTCCCCGGGGGGGACAACGGGGGCGCCCCAAGAGACGACCCCAGCAACAAGGGCAATATATGAGAACTCGACAGTGGTACTCAAACCAACCATGAGACAACTGATTCCTATTTTTAACTTATCTTCACGAACACTCACCCTATCGGAAGAAACCCTTTTAGAGAAAGGCCTATCTTTTGTCCCTTTTGCACGAGCTAACCCTTTCCAAGCCGAAATGGAGTTGAAGAGATTTTTTCGCAACCTCCGACTGAAATATTTCTTTGAAATATACCTACCAGATCACCAAGAGACTACACCTGAGAGCAATGAAAAACCTGAGAACACCGCCGGGTTCAAACCCAAATCAGTTTTTATGCCTCCACCACACACCATACCGGCTGAATATGAAACTTTCGAGAATTTGGTTTCTAAAAGCCTTAAAGAAGGTTTGTCCAAAAAGAACTACTACCAGGACAATCTAACCCGAGACGAAAGGAAATCCCTAGCAGACCTTAAAAAAGATCCATCCATCACTCTAAAACCTGCTGACAAAGGAGGAGGGATCGTCATCATGGAAACAGCTGACTACAACAACGAATGTTGGCGTCTCCTCGCCAACGCCACTTCATACAAACCTCTGAGAAGGGACCCCACCACTAGACTCCAGGAAGAGATCATCAATCTTACCAAACACGCGGAGCAGGAAGGCTGGATTTGCGAGGGAGAACGCCATTTTCTTAATAAAACACACCCAAGGATTCCGGCATTCTATATTCTACCTAAGATTCACAAGAATCCCAGGCAACCACCAGGAAGACCTATTGTCTCTGTGTGCGATTCTTTATTGGATCCTTTGTCCCTCTACACAGATTTCTTCCTTAAACCTTTTGTATGTAAGATGCCATCCTACATTAAGGAGTCCACAAACGTCATACTAATACTACAAGATCTTGAACTACCACTGCATTGTATACTGGCCACATTGGACGTAGAAGCCCTGTATACTTCAATTCCACAAGCAGAGGGGTTAGAGGCCCTCAAGGTTTGTCTGAACAAAAGGATTGATGTCATCTCTACACCCACGGACTTCATCCTGGAATGCGTACGTTTGGCTATGTCGGAGAATTTCTTCCTTTTCAAGGAACAATTATACCAACAAATTAAAGGCGTCAGCATGGGGGCTACTTTCGCTCCAGATGTCGCCAATCTGTACATGGCACAATATGAAACAGATCATATATACCATGATCATAACCCTTTTAAGTCACAGATACTCCTATGGCGACGATACATTGATGACGTCCTACTCATTTGGACAGGCACAGAAGTTGAGTTGAATTTGTTCCATCAATGGTTAAATCAATGCAACGATTACATCCGGTTCACCATTGATTGGAGCTACCAGGTGGTAGACTTCCTCGATTTGCACATTTACAGATCAGGCAATATTCTCCAAACTGAACTTTACAGGAAACCAACTGACCGCAACACCCTGTTGCATTTTTCGAGTTACCATCCCCAGGGCCTGAGATATAATCTGCCCTATGGTCTGTTTTTGAGAATCAGGCGGAATTGTTCCAGCAAAGAAAAATATGAACAACATGCAGATGGACTACAACTACGACTGAAGGAAAGGGGATATCCGAAAAAAAAAATCTGTTAAACTGGCGAGAAAGAGGGCTTTGAACACTGACAGAACCATATGTCTCACCCCTAAAGACAAAACCGAAATGAAGAGACTGGTTTGTGTTACTACCTACAGTCCCTTAAGCAATCTCACTAAACAAACCATCAATAAACATTGGCATTTGATCAAAAACAAAGGCACCCTTGAGAAAAAGCCCATTTTTGCATTCAAGAAGAACAGGAACCTAAGGGATTCTTTGGTTCATACCTATATCGAGGAGACCAAGACATCTAATACACTGTGGGACCTTCCTAATGTTGTGGGTCATTATCGGTGCGGGACCTGTATAGCATGTCGCTACACTAGCCCCACTAAAACCTTTGACTACAAGGGCTACCACCGAACCCTACAAACCCACACTAACTGCAACAGCAAGTTTGTGATCTATGGAATATTATGCCCGTGTCATTTGTTATACATAGGCAAAACTATAAGACCAGTCAAGCAGCGGATCTCAGAGCACAGATCCTGCATCAAGAACAAGATTCAGGACAAACCTTTGGTCGACCATTTCAGCCGACTAGGACACACTAACGACGACTTATCCTGGACCATCATCCAGCAACTTACTCCACAAAAAAGAGGTGGGGACAGAGATGGAGCTTTGACCAGATTGGAACAACAACTAGTCCATCAACTCGATACAGTCAAATCAGGGTTGAATATTTCTGTGGAGTGGAAACATTTCTATAGCCAATAAACCCATGGCCAACTTGTCCACTCCGTTGACCATCCCAGCCATGTCAGTTTTTTGATCTATGAGAATCATTGGTCCTTCTTCATTAATAGACAGCCATTTCTCTCTGTTGTTTTTTAGATTCCGGGTTTAGCCAACTTTTAAAATTGTGCATATTGACTATCCAGGATGTACTACAACAATGCAGTATTTGTGTTTTGGGCACACCCATTCAATACAGTGTCAACACCACACGTGATGCTTTTACATGTTCCAACATCATTGAACTATGTATCTCGGCTCCAAAATTCAATATGCATATGTATGACCCATTGTTTACTGTAATAATGGTGTCACTTGGGGCATTCCTACCTAATCTAGTGGCAGCACCAACAAACAAATATATGTTATGCTGTCTCATGTGCATTATCATCCAAGTATGTCTCTCTGCTCTGACACTCAGTTTTACGAGTTTAACAATGTACCTTTCTGTGTATGCACCTCGCGAACAAACAAACGAGAATTTTGTTGCTGTGTGTTTAATTTCGCAAAATACTGTTTTGTTGCGACATTCAATTCTAAATGCCATTTCATGTGATCCATCTATGCAATGTTCATTTTTTCATTCTATGTTCCACTTTTTTTTTTTTTGACTATCACGGCCGAGTGCCGGTTTTCACACGTGACCATCAGTGGCATTTACAAGTACAACATAAGGATGTTTGTACCCCTACCAGTTTTAAACTTCCCTGCATTGTTTTCGAACGCTGGACGTTTCCCTGCAGGTTTCTACCCGCACGCACTCGGCTTCTGTGTGACAGCCTACGCGTCATCACGATTGTAGCCATTTATCATACAGCTTTCATTGGGTTTGGCACACCCCCAGAGGCCCCGCCTACGTCCTGTAAAGCCCCCGTGTCGTGTTCCCATTGGTCTACTTGAGGATGACGCTTCGCAAAGGGAGCGCCATTTTTTAACCAATTGGATTTTCCTACGAGCTTGAATACTCGCGGTCTCCTGGGAGACGCTTTCACTCTGACAGCGCTCGCGTACTGAGACGCTTCGCCTCTTTGCTCGGCCCTGACTCGCGCATACAATTGTAAGTAATTAAGTATGCGCTCCTGCCTATACCTTGATGTTTTGGCCCCCATTGAAATTCTATTTTCAACAGTTGAGCGCCTCATATTCTGGGTATGCTCAAACTATACAGGGCACAACTTTTACTTTTACTTTTTCTTTTGTTTTTGTGTTTTCTCACACAGTTTAGCCATATCTGGACACCTTTGGCTGAGGAATCACAGTTTAGAGTGGGTTTTTCCACTTTTACTCGCAGAGAATTTTCAATTTACCTGTTGAGGTAAGACTCTCCCATGTTTGCATTTTGCATTTTGCATTTAGCCAATATGAGGCGATTCTTTCTGTACAGTAGTTTTACAGTCTCATGCACATGTCGTTACAGGTTCAAGTCCTGTTCCTCCATGACGCACTCAGTGCCCCCCAGATATCTTGACTTATGATGGATATTCTTGCATACCATAGCACTGGATAAATCGTTGGTAAGATTTTAGGCTCCTAGCTCAAGGAGCTCCTCTCCCCCCCTTTTTCAGCATCTTGTGAGAGCTTTTTGAATCTTTCATTTTAATTCGAGGTCACAGTTCCACTGACAATTCCCTATTTTTCTGTTCTTAGATAGAGACTCCAGGACTACCTCCAAGGTTACCACACGTCCTGATGAAGGCCTGCTCACATAGCTGCACTACACAGCTCCTTTTAGGCCGAAACACCGTTGTGTCGACGATATCACTATTCAAACAATGTACATTGGAAGCATTGTTTTTGTGTCTTTTGTATACATGTCCATTGATGTGGGTTTATGTCCTACTTCTGTGACTGCATAACTGTTTTTGATCCACCTAAAACAGCAGTATACCATTTGTGTTATCACATTGAGATCCAGTTGTCCATACTGGACCATACTCATTTTGTATTGTTGTGTCTTTAATACGCCTTGGGTGCTCTATCCCCACTAATCCTATCCATTTGTTATTAAAAATATACATTTTGTGAAAAAAGGATTACAGTATGACTAACTGTTTCTTTCCGGTATTAGATTGGAATTGTTGTTTTACCTCCCACCCTGAAATTTTGGTTCAGTTTATTTAAGTCAAATGACATGAATAAATTACCATCATGGGGAGACAAACGATAACATGAAATCTCCTGGGGATGTGGAATCATCTGTCGAGAGGGGATTCCATTTCAAAAATGATTTTGAATTGAAAACAGAACATCAATTTGTGTAATGCGTAAATAGAAATGTTGTGCCGGCTCAGCAGACATTTGGCGAAGCCGCGCAATCAATGATGCCTTGCTGACTGAAGGGAAAGTATGCACTGTTGCGTTACGCAGTTTTTTATTTGCAATACTGTCCCCATGTGCCATTCGGCAGTGAACCATCATCTTACAACCCATGAATACGTTATTTCTTCCGAATCACTGCTTTAAGTATCATCATCCTCCTTAGATGCATATGCTTGGCTGAATACCCTCGCATGTGAGTAGGGAGAGGATGTGGTAGGGTTATCTTCATACTCTTGAGTAGCCTACCAATGTAAATTGGGCCAAATAGTAAACCATACCCGGGACCCCATAAAGAATATATAAGATTCTGACCTCCAAAAGCATGTGGTACTTCAGTTTCCAGGTTGGCCCTTTACCAGAATGACAAAAACTATTGTTGATTTTCGAGTAGAAGCACCACAGTGAAAAGCATACTGTAACTCGAATGGCCTGCCAAGTCCACGTTGCTTGCAAAAACCAAATCGTTGCTCATCCGGGCCGTAGAAGAAATCGGGGGATGCTTCACCTGCAATTAACTGAAGGCCCCATTGAGCATGTGGATCCAATTGATTATCTAGGGCTGAGACTGATGGCAAACTGCCACTGGGATGCTCAAATAGCCAAACTCACGATGGCAAGATACAGTGGTGCATTGACAAGGTTTACCAAGGAGTATGACGGTGGGGGCCGTTTGTGTATCTATTGAAGCCTATAAAAGGTCAAGCCAGGCAGACAGCCACCTTTTGGGCAGAGTTGTTGTGCAATATCGGCTGTCAGAAATGATCTATTCTCGAAAGCAAATATCTCAAAAATATTCTTGATCTTCCGCACTGCGCGCCCAATCTGCCTGTGCACGTGACGAGCACTTTACATTAAGCTTCGCATGGGGATATGGCCATTGGCAACTGTATGTAATAGATGGAAAGCCAGTACCCCCGCCAATTGCCCTTTTTGCCCGGATGTAAGTGAAACAACAGCACATTTTCTGTTCATTTGCATGAATACCGGTTGCTAATTAAAAAAAATGACCGAGACCACGTTTCAGGGCAAGAGCCGTTGGAAACATAGAGGAAGCAATGACACTGTATCTCAATTCAAGGACGCTGCTGCTGTTTTTTTCCACAGCAAAGTACATACTAAATGCGTGTCATGAGTAGACAGTAAACATATATATTATTTATATTGTGCAGAATATATTTTTTCTCTTACTTTCGAATTTTGCTGTTGTGAACAATGTGTGTGCTTTTTTTTAATTCTTTTTATTAAGGTCTGGAGGCGAAATTCAACAACTTGACATGATCAACTTTGTATTAGATCTTAGCTTTTTAACATTTAGGCTTTAATGAGCCTGATTTATTAATAAACCATGAGATAGTTGTATTAATATTTATGTTTGTTCTTTTAAATTGTTTGATGTATTTTCAATTGTATTCTGCTTTTACGTGTGAGTGATTTCAATCTAGCACACACCCAAGTCAGGCCCAGCATGTAGTGCGCAAATGAAACTCTTATTTATTTTTATCTATAAGTTCAATATTCTGAACGAAATACCACTCGTATCACACCCTTCTCCTGAGACCCCCCCTCCCCCGCCCCCGGTCACACAACCAGAAATCAGGCTAGTTTGCAAAAGTAAATATTTATTTATGTATTTAGAATTTTAATCACAATATATTTTAATAGGTAAACAACAATCACCAATGGGGTGACAGAACACTGAGTGATAGCTTTAATACACTAGGAATCAAGTAATGAGCACAAAAACAAATGCAGCACAGAAAAAATACTTGCCAATAGGCAATTAAATAGATGTGAGGAGAGAGCAGGTATTCAGGAATAAAAACAAATCAAACAGAATATCACTCCCACCTTCCGCCTTCAAACACAAGAGAAAAACAGAATTGACTTTTCAACTGTCAATATGGCTTTGAAATTGTCTTTGGAATTGGCTGAGCAAAAACACCAAATTATAAACTCCTATGGGAGCCGCTTTGAACAGATGCAAATAATCACAAGCAACGATTTAGTCAGAAGAAAACATTTGAAAGCTAATTAAAGCTAATTCACACGTGTAAAATTTCTCAGAATGTCAAATCACTGCAAACTTTTCCTTATGCGAATTTCGCTATAACGGGGCAATCGCACTGCGGTTTAGGGTTCTGTGGATAGCTAAGGATGTTAGGTACAAGTAAGAGTTGAAATTTCTCTTCTATCATAAAAACGGAGGTTTTAGTAAGAGGCATTTCTTTTGCAAAATATGTGCGAAAATGAAAACAGCAATGTACTTTTGAAAATGACAGATGGGTTTGATTACACTATATTATGACTATGAAAAAGAGAATGCCACATATGGCTCTTACAGTCACGTGATCAGCATAACACACCTGTTGTGGATACTCTACTTCTTCCTGGGATTTACTTTAGTTATTCAAAATCACTAGGAAGTTAACACAGGGGAGACAATCAGCGCAAGAAAGATTCTAACAATACTGGAGTTCTGAATTAAAGATGGGTTGGGTTTGAGATTGTGATCAAACAATGCAGATATTATGGGTCACTGTTTTTCCTATTAATACTTACAGCATAAGTTATTAAATTGCACCGTCAGTTCTGGTCATGTATTGGATCTGTCAAGGAAGGACAGCACATCAGGCACGGGACTGGATCAGCTAGGCCGGTCACTGGATTTGCACAGGATCTGCCCTTCTTGTTTCTGGGTGTTTCAAATCAGCGGGATAGCGAGTTCCTCAGGCAAGCCTTGTGGTGGCAAGCAAGATAGTTTCAGGATACTAGTTCAGAAGTCTTTCCACACCACAACGCTAAACTGGGTTGTGAGAATAAGTTTGAGGATTTAGGCCTTGCTGAAGTCAATAGTTCTCTAGAGTCTTGGCATCTGGAAGGATGTTAAAGCTGGATGTAGAATGCTGGAACAAAGTGCTTCGCCGGAATCAGGAAAGTGAGTGAATCAGTGAGTCCCTATGTGTTGTCAGCTGTCTCTATTTATCCATTCAAATGACATCACAAAATGGGTGCATGGGCCGGCTTAGCTAAGCTTACCCCTGTGAACTGGAATTGGATCCCGGCCTCATCTCCGCCTTGCATCTGAGTGATTGGATCAAGGCCGGATGATGTCACATTTATGGTTTAGCTTTACAGTCCTTAGAAACCTCCCCTCAGCCACTAGTGTCAAAATCAAATTTGATCCTAAATACATATTTCTACATTGGTCACCTCTACACAAATCACACACAAAGGTTCCATATTTTATGTAGCATCTGTTCATCAAAATCCCAGAGCTGTGGGATCTGGTTGCACCTTTCTACAGAATTTTGTCCTTTTCACCATGAACACATTTTCCAAATTGTCTGCAACTTTCCACAAATGTGTGTGTTTACCATAGGGATGTGTGTGTACATTTTCACAATTCTAGTATTAATACAATTCACATAAAACCACATATATTTCCATTCCTGTCCAGAATATGTTACACAGTTCTACCGCCTCTTAAAACGTGCAGCCAAAATTTAGATTAACAACTCTGTCCTTTTTATATTTTTCACCACTTTGAATCACAAGTTATGAGTCTCTAAAAATTGTTCATAGTTCATTCTTAACAGCAAATGGTCCGCCCATTTGTCTCTCCCTGGAGTCCACGAACAGCCCCCTCCTTTGGGGAAGTCCTTCCAGGAGCAGTTTACGACCCTTTCACACCTCTGTTTCCTGGGCTGAAGGATCTGCCATTGTTCATCCTCTTTCTGTAGACAAGAGTCTGGCCTAATGTTACGCTCACCTGGCTCCCACAGGGGCGTCGATCTGAACTGGACAGCTGCGGTCTCCACCAATGTGACGCGTAGTGCCGAGATGACAGACTGAACTGGCCCACCTAGCTTCGTTTGCTTGGCCCGTAGGAGTATTCTTCTGCAAATGGAGAAAGGGAATTAACCACCCGTGGAGTTGAGTGTAAACCCCCACCCCCGCTGTTCTCCCCACTGATCACCTTTAATGTCCCCTCGTATAGTCTCACCTGATGGTTTGGAAACATGAGCTCTCCATCCTGCATTGAGCTTAGGGGCGCGTAGATAACCAGTTGCTTCACTGGTTCGAAGGAATTGGTGAGTTCCAGAACAATATTGACTATGAGATTTTCGGCGAGACGCCGTAAGTATATAGTTCGTAAGAGTTCAAATGTCTGACTTTCACTCTTGTCCGATTCCTTGGAGGTTGCAGCTTGACCCTAGCGAAGAGTTCCTCGTGGCAACCGGTAACATTCAGCTAAGGATTTGTATTATCCAACACAGTTCGATAAAATAATGTCAGTGTGTAACCTGTTGCTTTCTCCCTTATTCAGCTGCTGAGAGAAATTATGAAGTCTCGGGGAATAATGCCTCCGGCAGTAAAATTAGGTAAGTCTATTGTGGTGAGAAGGATTCCCCTTGTTTGTCCCTTTGTTTCACCTTGCTGTCCTTTTGTTCCCCTTAGGGGCCGGGGTACGGCAAAGATGCGGTGGAGGCTGCGCCGACCCGTGAAGAGGAACAGTACCCCCGGCGGTAAAATCAGGTAAGTCTATGGGGGGTAACTAATATTGCCTCCATTTATTCCCTTGGCTCACCTTGTTGTTCTCGTGTTCCCCTTAGGTGCCGGAGTGCGGCGGGAACATGCAGAAGGATGCGGTGGATAGTGAAGATGCTGCGAAGGCCGGTGAGTTCAGCACGGCGCTGCAGGCGAGGCGACGCGCATAAAATAACTTCTTTCTTCCAGCTCGAAGACGCGGTGGATCGGGAATTCAGGTAAGGATCAAAGGTATTGCTCTTGTTCTAACCTTTTCTCCTTCTTTCTCCCTTTTTCTAGGAGCTCCAGACTCGAGGCGGGCGTGGCAGAAGACTGGATGCAGACTTGCAGGCACGGTGAGCGTTACGCTGCTGGATGCAGAGTAACGCGAAGCGTGTGCTGCTCTTCGGGCGTGGTTTAAATAGCCTCCAAAGTAGTCCCAGGTAAGTATTCCTCCCCGACCCCACCAGAGTAAGAAAATAGTCCCTAGGTAAAGTAGTCCCTTCCAAGCCTCTTTTGGCTTGGAGCTCTTGCAGTATGGTCTGCATCAGGTAAGTTTGCAGTATGGTCTGCATCAGGTAAATTTTAATCTATGAGACTGGCACCTATGGCGCCAGGACTGACTCTCCATATGAGCCTGGCGCCATAGACGCCAGGACTGCACCCAAATAGCCCCTAGCAGGGGTTGTTGGGCTTGCTTGGAATAACTTGATGCCTGCTTCCGGGGGTTGCTGGACTTGATCTGGATCCCCGGGGGTAGGCATCATGACACCTAACCCACAATTATCATCTATCAGTGAGTTTCTGCTGAGAGGATTTCCCTCCCCTTGGGAGAAACCTGTTTTTCCACTTCTTGCAGCTCAGCCAGGCTAATTAACTTCTTAAATCCAGCAAAACCAAACTTGTTGCATCAAACATAAATAGATTACTTTCTTAGCTTTAACTCTGTGGGATCAAAAACACAACTGAGATCTGTATTCCTTTTAGCAACAATCCTTTTATGTTTGCTAAACCGACAGACTTTTAGTTTAGATACTTTGAAGTTTCATCAGGAGCTCATCTGACAGCTGTCATCCACAGGTAGCCCAGTGTACTGCACACAGATTTTCACAGGACAGGATCTGTCAGTTTACAGGCAATCCAGTTTGTCTGAGGAAATGTTTTGCTCTTTACTCTTTACTCGTGATTCTTCCCTACCGGCTTTGATGAAACAGATAGAGGCCTTCACTGCCTTCTCCAGATACAAAATAAATTGGACCAAGTCTGAGGCCATGCCTGTTTCCCCTTCATGCAACAGTACACACATCAATACGTTTGGATTCTGCTAGAGTTTGAGATATTTAGGAATATAGTAGACTAAGGAGGTCAGACTTATGATGGAGAAATACCTGAGGTACCTGACAACGAACTTGAAAAACAATCTGGCAAGACGGGCCGAATTGAAATTGTCCCTTTGGGGAAAGGTCAACGCTATCAAGAGGTCTTCTGCTCCATGAGTTAACTATGTCCCGAGTATACTACCTCTTCAAATAAAGAAAAAAAGCTTATTGGAAATAGAGAGCCTGAGTTTTCTGTAGGAGCACAACGGCCACGCCTGAAGCTTTGGAAACTACAAGTCCCATGTGAGAGAGGTCGTTTGGGAGTTCAAGACTTGGCACTGTATCACCTGGCTTTTTATGCAATCCATTTAACTCCCTGTCTTGTGGAATTGCCTGATATTTGGGCGCAGGTGGAATTTGGCATGAACATGTTGCTTGCACCTCAGGCACTCTTGACAACTGGAAATGCCAGAGGTTGTTCTTTCTCTCCAGCGATGGAATTCTTGAGGAACTGACCAAAGGAAATACCTCCTTATCAGTAAGATCATCATTTTGGCTGAATACAAGGGTGCAGATTGATGGTGTGAGAAACCTGAAGGTGTCTCCCTGACTAGTCCCCAGGGATCTGTTATCCAGGTGGCCAGGACATGGCCATCGCTATTGGATCCAGTTCCTGGGGGTGAACCAGTGCGGGAGGATCATCTGGACGAGGATCACCTGGATGAGGGGTCTTCAGGGAGTGGAAGTGTGATACCGAAGGTTGAGATGCGGTACCCCCTTCCTTGTAACACCTTTTCTCCATTCTATTCTGTTGGACATTTAGATGCTCTACCCCCAGCCCCTTTTCCGACACAAACACTTTCTTACACCGTAACAAACAATGGACTAACACCAGAGCCGTTTACCTGACATGTCCTAACACAAGGGTCAGGCAGAGTCAGGCAATTGATAATAATCATGCACACCTGACAGCCCTTTACCTTCCCCACAGGGATAAAAGGTGGAGCACGAGCGCACACTACGAGCAAGACCAAATGCACGACAAGACAACTTTACCGAACCTGCAGTTTGAACGGAGGAGAAAGGCGCCGAGACCCAGAGGGACGAGGAGGAGGGAACTGCCCTTTCCCTTTTCAACTCGGACCCGCAAAGCCTCCGAAAGGGAAATCATAAGACCGGGAGTCACAGATGGCGTGTGGAGGAACAACTGTAAACGGTGCACGGGGGCCTCCCAAATTGGTAACACAGGTTGGGGAGGCACGCTGGCTGCCGTGGTACCTTCGTTGACTCCAGAAGCAAGCCAAGTCCGCAGACCCGACACCACGGTGAATCGGAGGTTGATAGTGAGCTAAATCGTATTGAGCCCAAGGTTGCAAGCGGCAACCCTAGATGAACGCAAGAACTTGAGAACAAAGAACCTCTGTGTGTTTGAACTTTTGAGGATAGCCCAGAGAAGGGTCAGCCGTAGAGTGGTCAGGCGCTGTAGGAGTGCTCATTCGAAGGACTGTAGCAGGCCCCTTTGTGAAACTGCAAGTACCAGAAGGCCCTAGGAAAGGGCGGCATGAGGTGTCGGAGTGGTCCTATAAGGGTCTCGTCAAATCCCTTGTACACTCGAACATCTCTGACCCATTGCTAAGAAAAAGCTAATGGAAGTGAATCTTGCATCGCGAGAATGTAAAGTGAACTGTATATTTGGCAAACGTGAAATCCGATTTGAGCGATGCCTGTGAGTTGGGGTGAAGAGTAATACACCCGTGAACCCTGTGCAGATGAGAGTGAACCTGGTTGAGGGTTGTCCGCAGTGGTAAGTTGCAATCTGCATTTGAGAGGCAGTAGGGAACACGACGGAGGGAGGCCCAAGTTGCAAGAAGGATGGGAGCCCGGCGGAGGGATATCCAAGGGGCAAAGAGCAATCACCCTAGGTACAAGATTACCAAAGGAACTCTTTGTTGTTTGATCAGGTCTTCCAAGGCAAAAGACTTTGCATAGAAGAGACTTGACCCTTGAAGGTTCTGGTATCATGAAATACACTTGTGAACCTCGTGCTGGAGAGGCCCAGGAGTGTGCTGTGCTCAGAAGTCCCGCCTTGTCCCGTGCTAAAAACGTGGGGAAGAGAGACCAAGCCATACCATCCTGACTTATCATTTTGTGAACACATCTTTCTTTTCTGGTGAACATTATCCCACACTCTTTTTGTAACTTAGTGGTAAGGATTGGCAATAGATGTTTTAGTATAGGCCCTTTTTATTTGACAAGAGGCCACTAGGACTGCCTTATTATTATTTGATGGTTGTAGCTTGCTCCCATCTTAAATTTAGGTTTAGATTAGGCGTTTATCTCACCCATTATAAAGTTCAATAAACACTCTTGAGCTGTGATCACTTGTGTCTGTCTTTACTGTTGTCACCACGAGTTCCTTATGGCCTATTGTCTGGCCACATTGGTTTTTAAGTGGAGTATAATAGATTGGAGATTTATTTGTGGGCAAAAAATGGATCTGCAATGAAAAACGTTCAGGATTGCATTTACAGCAAATACAGGAAATTGAGGACAGCGATTGGGGTGGAAACAGATGGAAATGATGTTCTCAATGATCAATAGTTGAATTGTAAAGAAAAAGGACACTTTGCATCAAATGTGTACATCAAATGTGTACAGGCTTCTAATGAGCTACATGAAATCTGATGAAAAACTCCTCAAGTTCTGGTCGGAATCAATTGGTACAGAAATAAAGGAAAGGAGACGGGAGAGCCTGTGCAGGAATATAGCATTGACCTCATTGAATCTTGAGGAAAGTGTGTGGCAGATGCAAATTCACAACAATGTCTATTGGAAGTCAACTAAACTGTGTGCAAAGGGTTTAAGCGACTCAGGTGCCTGTTGGACTTCTGGCCACAGACCGGTCTGCTTTGAACATATGATGTGGGAGTGTTATAAAGTGAGAACATTCTGGCTCAAAAGTCACTGAAACAATGAAGGAGGTTTTGTTATCGGACCTGGATTTTAATTTTCAGACCATTGTGCAGCGAGAAGATTAACTCTTGGGAAATGTGTCACATCCCCTCAAATGTTGGTTTTTTTAGGTCTTCACTCTGTGCTAAAATAAAATCATATTGAGGGATTGGAAGAATGTCAACTTTCCCTCATGGTCAATATGGGCTGAAGATCTCCGCAAAATATCACTGCATGAACAAGTAATTTTATGTAAGCTAAAAAAATAATAATCTGTATGAAGAAATTTGGGGTAGGTTTTTGGATCCGACGTAAATTCATACTGTGTTCTCTTTTCCTGGTCTTTTTGGCTTGATAGACTGTAAATACTTTAATAAAAAAAATGTGAATACAAAATATTTACTGTCATTTCAGAGCACTTATTGGGAGTGGGGAGAATGGGGATGGTTTTGCAGGGATGGTAGGGGCAGATCAGAAATAGATGAAGATTTGAATAATTGCAGTGGGTTTGTATGATGCCCCCAAAGCTCAGGCTCTTCAAGATACAAGGGTATTCAACTAAAAGATGGGACTTGGCCAACAAAAGTAGGAGAACCAGGAGTTTGGAGGCATTGGTTGAGCCCTTGTTAGACTGTATTTATTTACTGGAATTTTATAACAAGACATATGCATAACCACCTTCGAGCACCAAGAGCAATGGGGGAGGAGACGAAGTCTAAGGCATATCAGTTCTGGTTTTCATTGGGGTTTGTGGGGCTGAGCAAAACAAGTGTATTTTCTGTGCTAAGTTGCACCTCAGTGCATTGGTTTCTATGCAAAGAGGCAGGGGACGAGTCCATGAAGAATTTACATCTAAGCATGCTGTTGGGCAAGAGATGTTGTGAAGCTATCATTACACTTGCTGTCACCTAATAGGACAGGAGGACATTACCAATATATCTGGAAGCAAGGACATAGTGATTTTTATGACAGGACTGAAGGCGTCAAAGTATGCTGGTTGCTTGAACAATATTCAGTGTAATAATTTTATGGTGGAGGAGGGGAGGTCAATCTTGGCAAGGAGAACCATGTAGCTACTGTCCCAATACTTTTGTCAGGCATGACAAATTTCCCCTTAAAGTGCAGTGTGAGGGGTTAGTAATGCGAGGCGGACAACTGCTTGTAGTTTTCTCAAAGTAAGACATTTTATTAAAGTAAATGTTTTCAAATAAAGCCTTGCTTGACCTATTCTATCGAGGAATTCCCTATCTAGTCTAAAGGCTAAGAGAACAATCTCTAGCATGGGTAAACTGGCCCCTACTCTAAACAGCAAGCATACAAGGAAAATTATAGGGCAACACAAGATAATAAACAATATTAAACAATATTTGGATGACCTTCACCTATCCTGGATAGAATCCTTCTCCCATGTTTTAAAGTCCACTTCAAAATGTAAAAAAAAGAAAATAGAGACTTGAACCAGTTCTTATCAGTTCCAAGACAAAACAAAAGTTCAAACAAAAATCCACTGGTAACCATTCTCTGGTTTTGGTTAAAAAGACCGCATTCACATTCCAGCAAAGAAAACAGAAATCCTGGTAATTTTCTCTTCAAGATTATCTGCCACAGTTCAAAAGAATAGGTGATATTTACTTTTAGGACTTCTTAATCCACAATTGTACAATTGATTAGGACTTCTGCATTACATTTGGTATATATTCGCCAGGATTCTTCTCTTGGGGTGGCTACTTCCCTTCTAGCAACCACCCTTTTACTGTTGTTACCATGAGAACAGCCACCTGTGTCCCACAGTATGCGACTACTTCAAACCACTCCAATGTGACATCCGTTAACAGCTTTGTATACCGCCACAGTTAGGTACTTCTACCACTGTGTTGTACTTCTGAATTATCAGGCAAAGTCTGAAAAGACACTTCAACCTCTTCAGGTAGATAAGGAACTCTTCCCTTTAATGTCTTTCTAAAAGGGGGCAGCTTCTTTGCCTCTTGCATCTGTTTGTCTCAAGAAGAACCTGCCTCTGGCCACAAGACTTACTTCCTTTCAGCTTTAGCAGTCTAACATTACAGGTTAACGTCTGAATATTCTTAACACGCACCCATCTGCCCTTCCTCAGCTTTACTCACAGCTTCCCTGCCCCAGTAATTACCCAGAAGCCGTAGTGCCACTCTTTCGGCTCCAGATAACAATACCACAGTTCTATATGAGGCCACTGGACTGTTGACAACTTCACAGATTAGGTGTATGGGTTTAAACAAGACTGTTTTCACTATGAACAGGGATCACCTCTTGGAATGGGTAATGCTTGTTCTTTTCTTCAATATTGTGACTTCTTGGAATAATAAAGAATGTCAATTCTGGAAACAATACAAGGTTCAAGTCTTCAAAGTGAAAACATAATTGGGCACATGCGACCAGGTTTTAAGGTATATTTCTTAACTTAAAGTGATGAATATAATTGGATTCCCGTGTATTATCAAGGAGACAAGTTGGGAAACAATTGGTCACAGGCGACCTTCCTTTGATGCCGTTTCACTTGTTAATACTTGTAACTCTTTTAAGATGTCAATGTTATATTTTTGGAATAGGTTCAACAAGCATTCCGTCTTCACAATTAAGGACACGCGACGACCCTGGTCATTCGAAAAGAGTTCAACAATGGATGTAATGGCCTTTTACTTCTGACGCGAATAACACAGCTTTTGAAATAAGCGCAAGTATTACAATCCCATTGTTAGCAAACTGTAACTTTCACTCACTTTACACATTATGCAAGTTACTTCGGAGCTGGTTACAGTTACCAGCAAGGCTTGTGAAGTGAATCTGAACGACATGCTTCACTCACCGGCTTCGGGGACACTGAGGTTGCGGGTTGCTCTGCTTCCCCGACTTCCTTGACTACTGCTACTACTTCGGGCACCCTTGGAACCCACACCCTTCCCCAGCACGGGTGTCCCCGGTCCGGCTACCTTAATTGGGAGTCTATTTGACTCCCAAGACCCTCACAGCTTCTCGGCTCACATGGGGAAAACTTCACTTCCAGCATGTCTTCCTCTACATAGCCTCTGCAATACAGGTTTTGAGAACACAGGACCCTCTCAGAACTTGCAGGTGAAATCTGTTGTCTCCACATTCTGGCATCCCTTCTGTGCTCCTACTTCCTCATGAATTGCCAGCTTCTCCTCAGCTACTACTACGGCCAGCCTTTCAACTCCTGCTCCAGATCCTTCTCTGTCTCCTCTCCTGCTTTCCAGCTGGGACCTTTTATGCCTCAACGGTTTGATAATAGGCTTCAAGTGTGAGCCATTAGTTTCAATTGCCTGACTCTTGCGATGGGTACTAGGCTAATTGCCTGACCACTAAAATCTACATACCTTTTCAGCCCTCTTCCACATTTCAGTTCCTCTAGGATTCTGGGACATGTAGTTTGTTTTAACAAAGTTTGTTTTTTCTACTTCTTGATTATTTATAAGGGTAGGTTCAATTCCCTTAGTATTTTTAACAGAGGGGCTGTGGTTTTAACTTTTATAGTGGGAGATGGTTTATAGAAGACAACATTTCCACAATCCTTTGTAGTGCACCCGGGAAATTGAGGAGGGCATTTAGTTTTAGATACCAAAAAGAGTCTTTCAACTATTGTGTGAACTCCGAGCTGGGACACGGCCAAAGCATGCTCCTAAAGTGACACTGTCAGGCTTAGAGCTTCTGCTCTGTTGGAACATAAATAAATCTATTGTGCATGCTCTTAGCTGAGACACTACCAATGTGGTGTCAGTCGTGGACAAAAGCGAGACACTAGTGCCCTGCCTTTGGTATAGAGTGCTTTGATGTTACAACCTTATGGTTCACAACCTTAGATTTAATAGGAGGCTGAGAGACATTAAAATGACACGAAGCCATAACCTCTTTTGGCACAGTGGTAAGAATCTCCCTATCAGAGGAAAAATATTTTGTCTCATCCCACAGAATCTCCTCACTACCCTGGGCCATGTCTCCACACAAGGGATCCTCCCGCAGTACACCAGAGGAAAGCCGACGGCAATACGGAGCAAGAGGGAAGCTCCAAGAGAAGCCTGAATCCCAAAGATGCTTCCCTTCACAGCCAGAGGTAACGGGGAGAATGGGAATAACAGGAGGCCCAGAGGGAATCATTATACCATGATATAATATGACATGATATGATATATGATATGGCATTCATAACGCGCCTATACACAAGTGTTTATCATGCAAGAAACTCGTCCCAGTACAATTCATGAGGAAAAGTTGAACGTGAAACTGATGAACTTAAAGTATTGTGATATAAGAGAAAGAAGTATTGAACATCTTGAGAGTGAAAGAAAAGAACAGTGCATAACAATACCTTGGGAAAAGGGGAGAGTATCTCAGTATTCTGTACAAGAAGAGAGTAACATAAGATAAAGAGAATATTAAGAGCCAGAGCTCAGAGGAACTGGCGGTGAACATTATACAAAATCGAATAGACAAGAACAAGGTGAACTATAATTTTCCAGGCGAGAAGGCCTACCAGAGAAATAATATTTTTCAGGAATACTTTGAATCTAGTAACCAGGAATACAGATCTTATAAAAGATCCGCTATGGCTATATGCAAGAAGGACAGAAAAGCTAATAGCCCACTTGAAGAATGTCAGGATTGGCCCTAGACCGCAGCAATCTTAGCATACCCTGAGAAAACATCCCCTGTCCATTAATCAACCTGGAAACACTCGTTCGAGCGCTCCGCAACGTGCAGTACCTTGCTTTCGCCATCATCGCCTCGGAACTCACGCTGCCATGTTACCATGGCGACTATGGCGTCCTCTCCACATGTGTAACGCTATCGCGCCGTAGAGAGGAGGAGCCAAGTGAGGTCGCGGCCACCCATTATAGCGCTTCCGGGTTGCCGCACTTGCTGCTTCTGATTTGTTCGAATCACAGCTAGCGCTTGCCCTGTATTCATGTTCTCGTTCTTTGAACCTTTTCGACCGTACTCTTTCCTGCTTTGAACAAGTAATCCTTTGATACCGACCACGGCCTGCGTTCTTTGACCTGCCTTTGCCTCCTGATTGTCTATTCATTTATTGCTTGCACGTTGCTGACCCCGGAACGTTCATTGACCTGTCTTGTCTCCTGATTGCCAAGTCCTTTTACTGCCTGCACGCTGCTGACCCCGGAACATTCTTGACCTGCCCTTGCCTTCTGATTACCAAATCCTTGCTGCCCGCACGCTGATGACCCCGGAACGTTCTTGACCTGCCTTTTCCTTCTGATTGCCAAATCCTTACTGCCCGCACACTGCTGACCCCGGAACATTTTTTACCAGTCCACTGCTTCAGCACTTCATGCACAGTTGGTTTGCACGTCAGGAGATTTACCTGCCAGACTAAGAGGAACAAATGCGCTCTCCTCCTCAGCTTGGCATTGACCGTTGTGAAATCAGATCTAACTAGCATACCCACACTGCCTCGAGTGAACCTGCATTACCCGAACTCCAAAGCGCCCAAACTAGACACTGCTATTATTGGCGCTCATGTCGATAGGCGTCCTCGTTTCGTCGAGGTAGTTCTTGGACTAGAGACTGCTGATTTTCCGCCTAGACGTCCTCGTGCCGTTGGGTATCAGGGATAGGCTGGGTTGTGCAGAGTTCCTTGGTAGTACCTCCCTTATGCCCCCACAGTGGTAAGTCATATCTATGTTCGTTCCTCAGTTCATGTTGATGTAATATTTCCTGCCACTATCTCTTGATCTTTGTTATACAATGTTCTTGTTCTTGGGAAGATCTTCTCTGATATAAGGTATTTTCCTTTTCTGCAGTCAACGGTGTCAGTGTCCTTCGAAAGCTGATGCAGTGTTCCCATCTTTCGACAAATTGATTCCTTTCTAGCTTGCTTTAGAAATACAAAGGGATACATTGGTAGGAAGAACTCAGCGACTACTCTTCGAGTTCTTCTACAGAACTACCTGCTCAGGACCTGGCATATCCTGACAAAGAATTACAGAGACTGATACAAGAAATAACAAGAAACTATTTGAACATTAAATATTAATAAGTAATCCTAACACTGGTAGAAGAAGTACCCTCAGGCGAAGGGAGCCATTCCCCTGACCACTGTTAGTTATAATAGTTATAGGGTCAGTTAGGTTAGTTTGGACAGCAAATGTATTCCTTTGGACATTAACAAATGACTAACAGGCACCTCAGTTAGTAACATAGGTACGGACCACCAATAGTGATAGGGAAAGTTAGGCAGTGTCATTTTCCTTTAATAAAACCATGTGTCTGTGTCTGTCTGCTGATTTGCCACAGTATTGTGACAGATTTTCATCTGATAGTTGGAATCTCCCATATTACTTTAAATTTGAGGAGCTCTAGTAAACGGATTCTGCCATGAAAGTGTGATCTGCTTAACAGTCTCACTTTTAGACAGCTCTCTTTGTTTTAAAAACTGGTGTTGGTGGGGATTTTACCCAGCTGGGCATGCTCGCTGTTGTGTGCATAATTGAATTTACTAACATCCAGCCTTATATATCCTCGGGACCCTGACCCTCCCATATCTCTCATCCCAGTCACTGTCTATTTACTGCACTTACTTGGCTCACCCTCCCCACGGGAGATTGCACTTATGTTCTCCTCTTCTTAGCACTTCACCCCGAGCACTTCTCCATAAGCACCACAGCACCTATCCCCTACCCCCCTGCACTTGCACGTTCTGAACACTCACAAGGCATAGTAGGTTTGTCTCCCCTCCCGGTTAGTCTCACTATTTGTTTGCACTGTTAATTCAAGTATTTAGCTTTGTAGCAATTCATTGTCTACCTCCCCTGTCCACACCCTGTCACCCTGCGGGCGCTTTGAAACAGTTTTGCTAATTGTATAAGTGCCTATAAAATGACCAATAAAATAAAATAAAACAAATAAAAATTAAATAAATATAAGGCGCCCCATTTATACTTTCAGTTGGACACCAGAAATGTGCATGCCAGCATCTATTAGGAGACACAGTACATAAAGGTATGCACAAAAGGAGACAGGGGTGTGGCTGTGTTGATGGTGTGGGGATGCACAGTCTCAGCGCTCTGGCCCAAACTGCTATAAATAGGATGTGCATTCGGATATACTTGCCATATACTGGCACCCGACAAGCCATAATCAAGGTGAAAACCAGTAGATGCTATGAGAAATTGGTGATTGAACAGGATATGCCATTCCTCAAATTGGTGATCGAGGGGCTGAAAGTAAATCTGGAACAGAGGAGAAGAAAATAACCCTACTCCTTCCCAGACTGGGGAGCCAACACTGGAGCGGCGCCAACACGAGTGCCACAAAATCCGACTGCTGGAGACTCACAATACCTCCATATCCTGTGCACAGTGGGAGGGCGAGAAGTGGCGAGAGCCCCGATAGGGACGTTAGAGTGAATCACTGAAGCGGCAGTACACTACTGCTAGAGGGCTGATGGGCTTGGTCATGCCAAGTGGATAGACAACCACATGGTGACAATCACAAGTAAGGAATGATTGGAGCATGCGTGAATCGGATTGAAGTGAAATGTAAATGAACAAATCTGCAAGCAGAACCACATGGAAATAGAAAATATGCCTACCCCCACAGGAGGAATGTTATCACAAGTAAGACACAGACACAAGAGATAACAATTTCAAAACCTTTATTAGATTTGTGGGGTTTGGAAAAACTCCTACATTGCCCTATAGCTATGATGGAAGTTGTCTCTACAAATAATAACAAAAACACAGTCCTAGTCATTCTTTGTCAGATCCAAATGGCCTGTGCTAACAAAACCTAATGCCTGCCCTATTGCTTATACAAAAAGCTAGTAAAGGGGAATATGTATGCAAAGAAAAATCAGTGTTACAACAAAAAGGATCAAAATGGCTGAGTCAGGCACCCGTAGACAGGATGACACACACTGGCTCAAGTTCTCAAAACAAAGGCAGTTCAAAACGGGGATCGAGGCCCCTGGCATTCCATGTTAAAGTCTCTAATTCCAGCTTTCAAAAGTTCTTTTGCAGTTCAACAAAAGTGCACATAGGTCTCCCTCCATCGGGCTCGGACCTCTCAAGCACAGCACTTGCAGGAGTTCCCTTCCCCAAGCTTAGTTCACATTCTTAAGGAGTTCCCTTACTCTACCTTATTACACTTCCAGTCTCCCTTTGTCAGGCGCAGACCTTTTTCTGATGCCGAAGACTTTCGAATGTGCAAGGTTTTTACTATAGATCTCCGCAGGACCACTTCGACTTTCCCTCAGGTCAGACTCTTGTGTTATTTGCCCCAGTGTCTCTTGGTCTGGGTAGTTCAGTATCATAAGCACAAAAGTACAACATTCACCTTTTCACTTTCCCTTTTTGACATGGTTAATCTTGATCTTTAAGTTATTTAGAGTTCATTCACTTTGTTGCTTTATAAAAAAAAGTTCACCTTTCGCTGAGACTTTTGAGTGGGCTACTTCCTTTCGCCAGAACACTCCGCTATTCTGTATCACTGGTTTCACACTTATCAGTAATTTAAAGTTCACCACAGATCTACCGTCCTTCGTGTCTCATCCACACGCGTGCAGCCTTCAATTGTGAGATATAATGTTGCAACTTCAATCTTTCCTTAACACACACAAGCCTTTCATGTCGCTCATCAACTCACCGGACGTGTGCATTATTTTCTTTTCTTCACGGTTTTAATTCACAAGTCAAGGATAATACCACAGACTCGGCCTCGCCTCCGCAACTCTGTCATTCACCTGGGATGGTCGCTGGTGCCTTTGAAACACAATGCAGTCTTCTTGTCTGGGATTTGGTCTTTGCGCGTTTTTCATGGCTTTTCAGAGGCAACAACCTCCTGCATGGATCTCCTGGGTTATTCTACCCTTTGCTCTCTTCCCTCTCTCAGTCGCTCTGCTCCAGTAGGTTCGCCTTCACCCCGGGAAGTCCAGATCCTTCTCGTGTTCCACCTTGCTCAGAGTGTGTCTATATGTTCCGCCTTTTTTTCGTTGTGGGGGTAGCAAATGGGTATCAGATGTATGTGGTTCAAGTCAAGTGCTTGACCCAATTAGCGGGACATGTCCAATGAGATATGTAGGGGTTAGCCTCTTTAATCTCAGTCGTCCTCTTCCTCGGCCCAGTGTTTTTGCAGAAGGGGGGGGGAGTTGGAACATTGGAGAATCCTATAGGATGAGTCATAGGTACGGGAAAGGGGGGAATGCCGCATCTCACCATAGGTTGTGTCACTCCCACTCCCCGAATACCCCTCACCCAGGTGATCCTCTGCACTGGTGCACCACCAGGGGTTTGGAACCAAAGGTGATGGCTGTGTCCTGGCCACCTGAGCGAGAGATTCCCGGGGACTAGCAGGTGAGATACCCTTTGGTTTCTCACACCACAGGGGGATGGAGAAACATACCCTGAGAGAGGCATTGGTTTTCTGAAGCACAGGTTATTGACCTGGATATGCTGATCTGAAGAGAGGCTGCACAGAGACTAGTACTCGGCAAGAAAGGTACGAGTATGCTTTCACTGCTTGATGAACTGAGCCCAGTACAAGGACATAAATTAATAGATAATAGTCAAAGTAAACATCTATGATTAGGACCCTGCCAGCCCACCAGCAATGTAAACACTGCTGAACTCTGCTTTTATAGCACAGTGGGCTCGGTGTTAAAACTTGGTCAGGTGTGGACTACAACTCCTTGCTACACAAACAGCATTGGCTGTAAGAATTGGAGTATTGCAGGTGTTCTCCAATGTTGAAATCACAACATTCAATGAGATTTAAGCAGACCAGAATGGGAAATGTATGTACAGAAAGCCTTGCAAAAAGGGGAAAGAAACAGCGCAACTGATAACCCCGACACTGGATCTTTAACCCCAAAAATCATGATTTGTGTACCCTTGTTGTTTATCTATGGCTTCTAGGCCGGTATCAACATTTTAAGCTGCTATTATTTATTGCACCGAACACGTTTTAACAAAATTACCCTGCCATACCGCCTCTAAGACAATGGAGATAGTAGGGTACTTTATCTTTCTGTGCACTTAATGATGCTACTGGATTTATTACCATGAAAAAATGTTGAAAATACATTTTTCCTAAAAAAAGATGTAAATGAACTCATGGATATGCCTGGCTTTCTGAATAATGCAAAATAATGTATTAGAAAAATGATCTATTAGTGAAATAAACCACTCTTTGTTTTTTGATCCCCAGTCCATAGTGTTCTTTGGATTTATTCAGACACTTGATAATTCAAAATAAAACCATATGTCACCACCAGGAACCTCTCCCTGTTGCTCCTAGTTTACTCCCTGATTCCTGTGTGAGTAGGGGAACTTCCCTTTTGTGTTTCTGTCAGATTCTGAGTGCAATAACAGCGTTGTTTAACTCTCTGGAAACCATGATGGGGAAGTGAAAAAGGATGGGCCTCATTCCGGGTTTGGAGCTAACCATGGAGTAATTAGCTCCATGGTTGCCTCCGAAACCGTCCCAAATCCGGCATGATGAATGGAGTAATTACCGGTCCATTCCAGGGTTGGAGGGACCGGTAATTCCCCATTCACCTTTTGCCCTTCCCCATTCCCATTTCTGCCCCATAGGGCTCAATGGGAATGGGGAAGGAGGTAATTACGGCACCGTAAATTACGGTACCGTAATTACTTCCGAAGTACCTTTGCGGGTCCCGTACTTAACTCCTGCTACAAGCAGGAGGTAAGGAAGGACCCGCAAAGGGACCTCGGAATACGGAGGTAAGGGATTACCGGCATCGGCACCCTTACCGGTGCCGGTAATTCCTTACCTCCAACCTCGGAATGACCCCCGATGTTACCCTACTAACACAAGACCTGAGATTGATATCCCTATCAGAGAGAGTGGGTATCTCAGAGAAACAAATCTCTGAAACACTGAGAAAAGAACCTGCAAAACCTAGTAGAAGATTTAAACAGGAAAACATAAGCGCTGAAAAATAAGGTCAAAGACGCTAAAGGCAGAGCAGAGTGTAATAACGTCAGAATACTAGTGTCAAAACTACCAACTTCCCCTTTTCTTTTGCCCAACTCCTCCTCACCTGAATCTCCAGTGGATCCCGTAGAAGTCGACCAATCCTGTCTTCTTCGATACTTTTTAGATTCCGTCTTCTCCTTGGTTTTCTTTTGACGTAAATAAGGACGTGGCTCCTCGGAGGCCACCCTGACCGGATGGGAACCAAGTCAGGTGATCCCCCAGGAGCCAGTCCCAAAACTTCAGGGAAAAAGCCGTTTGGCAAAAAACCCTGTGTAGCAGGTCTTTTCTCCTGTCAGAAAGGAGTATCTGTGAATTCCACTGTGACGAAAAAGGTCTTTAAAGGTGGGTATGTTCTGAAGACTTTGAGGCAATCAAAGGACAAGACCAGTAGTAGTATGGAGAGACTTCAAGTTCCAGCAGGCACCACAGGAGACAGACAACCCCTTTTGAAGAGTACTGATACCCAGAAGACGCCGTAGAAGGTAGACGTTGTCTGGATAAACCGCAAGATCCAAACGGCACCGCAGAAGGCAGAAGATGCGTAGGACCAGCGGCTCCGTGGAGGCTGCGGTAACCGGGGCTTCGGCACAGAACTATAATTATAGCGGTGAAAGAGTGCAGCGGAAAAAAGAACTGGAAGCAGACAGAGTATCGGACAGGCGAGAAGGGAGCAGAATATGTGAAGGTAGGAACAGACAACCGAAGAAAAATAGAAAAGAAACTCCTGTGAACTTACCAGAGAAAACCGCTGTTGAGTATACACCTGAGAGAGGTAACACCGCGAGTGGAAGCAGAAGGGTAGAAAAAGGCTTAAGGCAAGGATAAGGAGGTAAGGTCTTTCTGTAAAACAGAGTAGTATGAGCAATGGGCAATGAACAAAGTAGAATACAACGATGATACAACGCACCGTTGTTACTGTGCGTGGTACGTATATACGCTCCGGCCGCCATCTTGTTGAGAGGCTAGACCGTTAATTAGACATAGAAGGCAACCATGCTAGGTGTATCTCCACCTATACCATAACTTCCATGGCTGGTGCATAACAGTATGCCCCCTTTTATGCCGGAAGCCTCCCGGCTTACCCGGAAACAATCTGTGGAACTTCTTGATTAGTTCTGGGGCATGTAGATGCGATCTAGGTTCCCAAGTTCTTTCGGAATTTGGGTAACCCTTCCAATGGACCAGATATTGCAATGTTCCCTGTTTGTAGCGTGAATCCATCAATCTGGCTACCTCGTACTCTTCAGGAATCAGAGACGTCTTGATGTCCTTCTTCCTAGTTCTTCTGTGAAAAGGATCCTCGATATGTTCCTTCAACAAGGAAGTGTGGAATACTGGGTGTATTCTACTGGAACGAGCAGGTAGCTTTAGTTTGTATGCCACAGGATTGATCTTAGTCTCTATCCGAAAAGGACCTATATATCTTGGGGTGAATTTGCCTAGTCTCGCCCACCTGGGTAAGTACCTGGTGGATAGCCAGACTAACGACCCTGGACCCCATTGAGGGACTGGTCTTCTTTTCTTGTCCGCGTACTTCTTGGAGTTTTTCCTGCTCTCTTCCAAGGTATGTAGAGCAGAGGTATGTAATTGTTGGATCTCAGCCAAGGCTTTATCCACAGACGGTGCCTTGGTATCGATAAATCCGATCTTGGGGAAGGAGTGAGGGTGATAGCCGTAAGTACACAAAAACGGACTCATACCGATAGAGGTGTGATAAGTATTGTTGTAAACAAATTCTGCCATGGGGATCAAGGAATTCCAATCGTCCTGTTCCTTATTACAGAAACAACGGAGGTACTCTTCAAGAGTGGCATTGAGTCTCTCTGTCTGTCCATTTGACTGCGGGTGATAACCCGACGACATAGCTCTATGAATTCCTAGCTCCTTACAAAGTATGGACCAAAACTTTGAAGTGAACTGTACGCCCCTATCGGAAATGATCACTCGAGGTAGTCCATGTAGTCTTACTATGTCTCTAAGAAACACAGAGGCAGTTTCTGCTGCCGAGGGTACTCCTTTCAGAGAAGAGAAATGGGCTTGTTTGGAAAACGAATCAATCGTTACCATTACTGCTGTTCTTCCCTGAGAAGAAGGTAGGTCCACATTAAAATCCATAGAGATGTTTTCCCAGGGACGAGTTGGAAGCTCGGGTTGTTGTAGTAAACCGATGGGGTTCTGCCTAGATACCTTTGCACTGGCACAAACTGAACAAGACCTGACATATGACTTGACGTCAGAATTCACCGAAGGCCACCAAAAACTTCGTGTAAGTAGCTCATATGTGGCTTTTTGTCCTCTATGTCCAGCCAGAGGAAGATCATGACATAAACTGAGTGCTTGTTGTTGAAGCTCTGGAGAGGGTAGAAAAAGAGCTGACTTGTAGAACCATAACCCTTTTATCTCTTGCAGATCCTTGGAAGCAGGTGTCTGTTTAGTGCATGTTTTATAACTAGGGTGACCAGACGTCCGGGTTTTCCCGGGACAGTCCGGGGAAATCACCTGACGTCCCGGGGTCCCGGGAGTTTTTTTAGTTTATAAACCCCGTCCGGGGTTTTGATTACAGACCTTTTTTGCTGTTTTTTTTGTTGCCGGGCCCCGATTTCGAAATACCGAAATCGGGTCCCGGCGCAACTTTTCCTGTGAGAATGGGCCCCCATTTCCTCCCCTTTACCCTCCCCAGCGCTCTCCTCCAATGCGAGGAGTGTGCCTGTTAGGACACCCCCTCCATGACCCCCGCAACGGGCCAACGAAACAGAAGTAGGACTAAAGTCGAATGTGTACTTTCTTTAGTCCTACTTCTATTTCCATAGCCCATCCGGGTTTTTTTTTTTCGAAAATCTGGTCACCCTATTTATAACCTTCCTGTACCTTTTGGAGATAAAGATTGATCGTGGCTATGAATCGTTGTTTGGGTAACAACTTCTCTATATTGACCAACGCCGTCCTTTCCTGTCCGGATTCAGGCCAGCTTCTGGAAAGAGCATCAGCCACTCCGTTCAATGTACCTGGTATGTAAGTAATCTGGAAATCAAAAGTCGAAAAGTAATAGGCCCAGCGAGCATGACGAGAGTTATGACATTCCATCTGCTGAAGGACCTTTAGATTTCTATGGTCGGTACGTATGAGGAATGGATTGGTTGCTCCTTGTAAGAGGTGTCTCCACTCTTCACAAGCCATTCTCATGGCCAACAACTCTCGCTCGAGCACAGAATAATTTCGCTCACTGATGGTAAGCGTTCGTGAATAGTAGGCGATAGGGTGTTCCTGTCCTTCCTTGTCTTCCTGCAAGAGTACCGCTCCCAGAGCGCCACCGGAGGCATCAGTCTCAACTATGAAAGGCTTCGACTGGTCGGGTTGTATCAGAACAGGTGCTGTGGTAAACAGTTCCTTTAGTGTGGCAAATGCTTTCTGGACCGCTGGATTCCAGGAAAAAAGAACACCCTTCTTAAGGAGTGAGGTAAGGGGTAACACTATCTCAGAGAAATGTGGTATAAAGCGGCGATAGAAATTCGCCAGACCGAGAAAGCGTTGAACCTCCTTGACAGATGATAGATCAGGCCATCTAAGAATGGCCTTAACCGCAATACTCGAACAACCCCAACGGTGTTCGAAAGGCGGTCTTCCATTCATCGCCATGACGTATCCTTAGCAAATGATAGGCTCCTCGTAAGTCAATCTTAGTGAAGATTTGTGAGTCTTTAACAGCCTCTAGAATATCCCTGATGAGGGGCATAGGGTATCTGTCCCGAACAGTAATACTGTTCAATCCACGATAATCGATACAGGGGCGGAGCTCTTTGGTACCTTTCTTTGCTACAAAAAACAAAGATGCACCGCCTGATGATTTTGACCGTCTTATCAGTCCGTTGCTGAGGTTGGATTCAAGATATTCCTTAAGTGCAGTCCGTTCCAGTTGGGACAATGGATACATTCTTCCAAAGGGCAAGGGTACGTCTTCCTTAAGTTCGATGCTGCAGTCCTCGGGGCGATGAGGTGGAAGGAGTTTGGGCAGGACGTCTTCAAATACATCCTCGTATTCCTTGTATTGCATCGGAATAGCTGATATCGTCAACTGAGGTTGAACTACCAGGTTGGCGGATTGTACCTCTGGGTACGGAACCTTGATACAGACTCTGCTGCAGAATTCGGAATCGAAACTCAGTCGGTTGGTACTCCAGTTGATGCACGGGTTATGAAGTCTCAACCATGGTATTCCCAGTATGAGAGGAAAGTGTGCTGCTCTAATCACATCGAAAGTAATCTCTTCGTGATGGTTACCCATAGATACTCGCATGGGTAGCGTTTCCATGGTGATAGGTCCAGAGGATAAAGGACAGCCATCAACTCCCTCTACTGGTATTGCCTTCTTCTTGGGTTGGAGGATGATCATATTGTTCTTAGCCCAGGTAATGTCAATAAAGTTGCCTGCTGCTCCGCAGTCTAACATGGCTAGAACCGAAATACAACTTCCAGTTGTTGTGGTTAGTGATACTCGGAAAATCATTAGACTGTTGTTCTCTATTCCTTTCCCAGATCCTGTGGGGTTGCAAGGACTTGTGCTACTCTCCCCGTTACCTCCCTTGCAGAGGGACGAGGTTGAGCGTTTCCCGAACGTCGGGAAGGAGTCTCGGTACAATCCTTCAATTGATGTTTGGGAGAACCACAGTACATACATAAGTTCAGTTCTCGCCTGCGTCTTCTTTCGTCTGATGTCAAAGGTCCACGAGTAGCACCTATCTGCATTGGTTCCTCGGTGGAGGTTCTTTCCCTCGGAATTGAAGGAGGGTTATAGTTCAGCTGGCCTCCTCGTGCTCTCTTCCTCTCATGGCGTCTCTCATTCATTCTGTATTCGATCCGTAGCACCAAGGTTACTAGTTCCGCAAAAGTGTCTGGTCTGGCTACTCGAGCTAATTCATCCTTTATCTCATCTTGGAGACCTCTACGGAATATTGTCTGCTGAGCCGTTTCCGGCCATCCAGCCAAGGTAGCCAACCCTTGGAATTGAGATACGTAGGATTGTACATCTTGATTCCCTTGTCTCACATCCAACAGTGCCTCATACGTTGAGTACTGGACTTCTGGTCTCTCAAACCGTGTCTGTAAATTGCGAACAAATAAGGCATAGTCATTCACTGACGGATCGTCAGCCGTCACCAAAGGTGTTGCCCATCTTAAGGCATTGCCTGTCAGGTTGGAGATCAAGAACCCTACCCGGGTTCTTCCGGACTCGAAGGTTCTTCTTCTAAAAGAAAAGTACACAGAGCAAGAATCCAGGAAATCCTTTATGCCCTTTGGGTTTCCGTCGTACTTGGGCATGGAAAAAGGCATTGCCGGTAATTCACCTCTTCCTTCATCCCTGATTGCGGCTTGGTTACGCAATGTTTGGTTCTCAGCCTGGAGTGCTTGCATATCCACTCGTAGGTTTTGGATGGCATTACACATCTCCTGTATCTGTTCTGGAGTAGCCATCTGGGTACTTTCTGGGCGTTGTATACTGTCAAAACTACCAACTTCCCCTTTTCTTTTGCCCAACTCCTCCTCACCTGAATCTCCAGTGGATCCCGTAGAAGTCGACCAATCCTGTCTTCTTCGATACTTTTTAGATTCCGTCTTCTCCTTGGTTTTCTTTTGACGTAAATAAGGACGTGGCTCCTCGGAGGCCACCCTGACCGGATGGGAACCAAGTCAGGTGATCCCCCAGGAGCCAGTCCCAAAACTTCAGGGAAAAAGCCGTTTGGCAAAAAACCCTGTGTAGCAGGTCTTTTCTCCTGTCAGAAAGGAGTATCTGTGAATTCCGCTGTGACGAAAAAGGTCTTTAAAGGTGGGTATGTTCTGAAGACTTTGAGGCAATCAAAGGACAAGACCAGTAGTAGTATGGAGAGACTTCAAGTTCCAGCAGGCACCACAGGAGACAGACAACCCCTTTTGAAGAGTACTGATACCCAGAAGACGCCGTAGAAGGTAGACGTTGTCTGGATAAACCGCAAGATCCTAACGGCACCGCAGAAGGCAGAAGATGCGTAGGACCAGCGGCCCCGTGGAGGCTGCGGTAACCGGGGCTTCGGCACAGAACTATAATTATAGCGGTGAAAGAGTGCAGCGGAAAAAAGAACTGGAAGCAGACAGAGTATCGGACAGGCGAGAAGGGAGCAGAATATGTGAAGGTAGGAACAGACAACCGAAGAAAAATAGAAAAGAAACTCCTGTGAACTTACCAGAGAAAACCGCTGTTGAGTATACACCTGAGAGAGGTAACACCGCGAGTGGAAGCAGAAGGGTAGAAAAAGGCTTAAGGCAAGGATAAGGAGGTAAGGTCTTTCTGTAAAACAGAGTAGTACGAGCAATGGGCAATGAACAAAGTAGAATACAACGATGATACAACGCACCGTTGTTACTGTGCGTGATACGTATATACGCTCCGGCCGCCATCTTGGTGAGAGGCTAGACCGTTAATTAGACATAGAAGGCAACCATGCTAGGTGTATCTCCACCTATACCATAACTTCCATGGCTGGTGCATAACAACTAGGCCTGCTAGAAGGAGAGGAAGGAACGACTGCATCACCATCATCTTAAATATTTGCTGACGAACCCAGCGAAAATGAAAGTGCTACATAACGGAAAATCGTTCCTCTTTGAAAGTCCTGATAAAATACACCAACGGGTGGACAACAACAAGCTTGCCATGCCACTAAAGAGGGATAAATAGAAACATAATCACCAGAACTATGATTTAACATAAAATGACCTTGCTGGACAGAGTTATGATGCAAGACGATATAATACTAACTTCATGGGCTGTACAATACTCTCAGCCACTCCAGATAATGTAATTGAGAACTATGACGTGCCCATAATGGAGACTAAGGGTGCCTAAAATCAGAATCCAAAAGCAGAGATGTAACTCTTTCAACAACCCCCCCCCCCCATGTTACTGAGACTGGTGTTGAACAACATAGATGTACACACTGATCCCATAACTTGATTGACGTTAAATGAACACAAGCTGGGCAATAATGCAAACAAGATTCTATTATTACTTAGGGGAGGGCTGTAAGTGACTATGACCCTGCACAGAAAGCTATTAAGCCCATCATAGAGTGGACAATAGTGTAAATACAGGAAAACACTGTAGATGCCCCCTGTTTATTTGGGAAACGCATGTCACCAGTGTTCCTGCCAATTCACTGTATGAAAACTTAAGTGTTTAGGAAAGAAATACAGAGTGCACAACTCAAATAGTCTCAGGCTTTTGACTTTTTACTTTTTAAGTTTTTCTCTTTTTTAAAAGTTTTTAATTGCCTTGTTAAATTATTTATTGTTACTAACTGTCTTACACCACTGCTTAATGTTAGAAATATAATAGGATATGCAGAATGAAAGAAGAACGGACAGTCAAAGTGAATAAGGGTGCTATTAATTATAGGAATAGAAAGGCATAGGAAGAATTCCTCCTCGAGACATAATATAGTAAAATCACTTCTGCAACTTTTTTCAGAAGCCTATGTTAATTTGACATTTTCCCTGAGGAGAATAAAGAACAGTCAACATTAACCTTATGAAGCGGAACAGAGTCTGGTCGTACCTGCAGAGATAACGCATATATATTGCGCTATTACAAGAAACCCACCTAACTTAGAAGACACAAGGTGACCTCTAAAGAGATGGTGGGACCAGGTTTATGGATCCACTTATTTGAGTAACTCCAGGGGGGTGCTGACATGGATTGCAAATGCAGTTCCTTTCTCGCTTGGTGAAATATGTAGATATAGTGATGGAACGGTGGTCATTGTCAGAGGACATGTTGACAGTAGAGTAATATATATAATTAACTTCTATGAACCAAATTGCAATACAGCCCAGTTCTTTCACTCGCTCTGCAAGATGGTAAACCTGTTTAGAAATGTATTATGGGTTTCGGGTGGAGATTTCAATTGTACAATGGATCCTAAATTAGATCAGACCACAGAAGAACAAGTTACTTAGCCCCTGGTAACGTTCTTTCGATTGGATGTTCCTCCCACGTATTACTCTTCTTATGATATCTTTGTTTCTCAGCTTCGGCTGCTTCAGAACATATTTTCTTTCGGCAAAGGACTCTGTGCTTCGAGACGGTCAACCCGATGTCCCTCAAGGGCTTCCATCTAAGGTGACGTAATCATTGAGTACTTACACCACAAGCAGCGCCCTTTGGCTTCAGTTCTGTTTTTTCACCACCCGCCATTGATGAGTGCCTTTAATTTAACATACATTAAAAGATCGCAAGGTATAGAGCTCGGAAATTCTACAGTGGGGTAGGTTGGGAGGGGGAGGAGGAACATGTGGGAGCAACATCCAGTCAAAACAACGTTACCAGGGGTAAGTAACTTTTTCTTCAAATGGATTGTGTCCTCCATGTATTCCTCATCTTATGATAGACTCCCAAAGCAGTATTAGGTTCTTTTGGAGGAGGGAGTACGAATTTGAGAGATAATGTGTGTCAAGAATGGAGCATAGAACTGTCTTCTCAAATCTTTCCTCGTTGTTGGAGGTGTCCAAACAATAATGTTTTGTAAACGTGTGGATGGTGGACCAGGTAGCTGCCTCGCAGGTTTCCTTTATCAGAACTCTCCTCTGAAGGGCAGAGGACATTGTCATGCCCCAGGTGGAATGAGTCCTTAAGCCTTCTGGGTGATCTTTCCCCACTAACCTGTAGAATTCCGAAATACCCTGTATGATCCAGCTGGATAGAGCCTGTTTGGTAACTGATGGACCTAGTTTGTGTCCTGTACAACCATGATCAGGCTGGGGTGTCGTCGTGCTTGCATCAGTACCTGTCTGCCATGGGAGGCTGGCGATGAACCACAATCGGCTGAAGCTTAACAAGACGGAGATGTTGGTGGTGGGTTCCCCCCCCCTGACCCTTCACTCCGGGTCTCCTCTTTCTGGCCGTCTTTCCTTGGCCCTCTCCCGATCCCGGTTGCCAAGGTAAAGAATCTGGGTGTGGTTATCTCTGCTTCCCTTTCTATTGAGACACAAGTTTCAGCGGTCTGCCAAGCAGACCATTTCCATCTAGGAATACTAAAAAAGGTGCTTCCCCTGATACCCCCACACCTGAGGCCGTCGGTGGTGGTTGCAGCCTTGGTACTGAGTCGCTTGGACTACTGCAATTCACTATACTTGGCCCAGCCTAAGGGCTTAGTCCAGTGGCTTCAGCGCCTGCAGAACACGGATGCCTGGGTAGTCACGGGCTCTCCCTATGGGGCCCATATTTCACTGGTTCCGCTTTCTTTGCATTGGCTCCCTGTCACTCAGCGCATTGGGTTTAAGGCTCTTTGCCTGGTACATCGTGCCCTACACGGTCAGGGGGCTAAATACCTGCATGTTAAATTTACCCGCTACCTTCCCTTGCGGTCACTACGATCCGCCTCAGCAGGTCTGCTCTGCGTTCCTTCATTTCGCCGTTCCCGCATTGGTGGCCGGGCCTTTTCAGTTGCTTCATCTCAACTATGGAATGCCCTCCCATTGACATTGAAAAGCTTGTCAAATCATTTGGCTTTAGGAAATCTTTAAAAACCTATCTGTTTTAGTTGACTTATCTGACGGTTTGTGGATTACTGACCTCCCTCTCTCCAGCGCCATGATACCCTTGGGTGACAGTGCGCTTAAATTCCTATAGCATAACATCTTTGTTATTCTTGAAACATAAACGCTTAGACTTCTCCTTGGATCGAGTCTATGAAATCTTTCCTCTTCCTTGCCAGGATGAGGTGGAGGATAGAAGGCCGGAAGCACAATTGTATGTGCTAAATGGTAATCCAATACAATGTTAGGTAGAAAAGAGGGCTTGACCTTAAGGACAACCTTATCCTTTTAAAAGGTGGTAAACATGGGTTTACATGATAATGCCTGCCACTCATTGACCCTGCGGGCTGATGTTATCGCTACTAACAAAATAGTTTTGTAAGTTAGAAACCTTAAAGGGCAGGAATGAAGTGTCTCGAAAGTAGCACACGTCAAAAACCTTAAAACCAAATTAAGGTCCCAAGTTGGCATTTGGAATGGTGTAGAAGGAAACACATTTGTCAGTCCTTTAACAAATTGAGCTATTAAGGGTATTTTGAAGTAGGATGCCTCCTTAGAGGTGCGCTTGACTATGAAAGCGCTGCTAGATAACCATTGACTGTTCCAATCTGGAGCCCCAGATTTGCCAGATGCAGCAGAAATGATAACACCATAGGTGTATCGCACTTAAAGGGTCCACATCTTTTCCCCTACACCAGCTGCAGAACTTGTTCCAACGGCAGCAGTATAAGGATTATGTTGCTGGCCGAAAGCAAAATCTCCATTACATCATCGGGGATGTCCCAGGGAGGTATCTCAGCCTCTCAGAAACCATGCATGAAGGTTGAGTGTCTTGACCTCTGGATGGGGAACCCTACCCTCCTCTCGCGAGATGGTCCTCTCTTTGTGGACGATGTATTGGAGGGCAGATGGACATGTCCAGAAGATCTGGGTACCACATCCTCCTGGCCCAATCTGGGGCAATTAGGATCATGGATTTCTCGAATGTTCTCAACCTCCTGATCACATGAGGAATGACAAGGACTGGAGGAAACGTGTACAGGAGTGGAAACTCCCAGTCCACTATCAACACGTCCCCTAGAGCTCCTCTTGGAGGAAATTCCGTGGAGCAGTACAATTTGCACTTCACGCTGACACCGGTGGCGAACAGATCCACTTTTAGGGGCTCCCAAAAGGGTGAAGATCTCTTGAAGGACTTCCTGAGCTAGTTCACAGTCGTGGGAGACTGTGCTCTGCCTGCTCAGAGTGTCCGCCGCCGTGTTCTGCTCTCCGGCCAGGTAAACTGCCAACAGAGAGATTCCTTCTTGAATTGCCCAGAACCAAAGCTGCATTGCTCTCTGCACAGTGGTATTCACCCTACACCTCCTCTCTTGTTAAGGGAGGAAAAAGTTACTTACCTGTAACTGTTGTTCTCCAATATGGGTCTGGCATGGATTCACATGCTCATTAATGTTCCCCGTCATCAGGCTGGGAATCCTCGGTAAAGAAAAAATCAGTATCAGCTTCGTTTCTGATCTGTCTTTCTTAGTAGTAACCAATCACTGGTCTCTGGGTCATACTGCCCCCAGCCAAAGACTGCCCTCTCCCTAAGCCCCGCCCCTGGCAGCCATCCTCAGATTTGGTAGCACGTAAAGTGGCAATATGACCAAGTGAAGAGCCGCAGAGGGGAAGGAGGGAAGGTTTGCATGTGAATCCATGCCAGACCCATGCTGGAGAACAACAGTTACAGGTAAGTAACTTGTTCCTTCTCCTGCATGGGGTCTGGCATGGATTCACATGCTCATGAATATAAGAATAAATAGCAGTACACACATGCACAACCACGGGAGGTGGCAAGGCTCAACATTAAGTATTACATAAAACTCAACATTAAGCGTCTCTTACCTCCTCACCAGGCTCACCTTAAGCGAACAGGTTGCGTAACACTGCCTGGCCGACTCTGGCCTCCTCCCAGGAATCCTGGTCAACGCAGTAGAATCTCGTGAAGATGTGCGTCGACCTCCACGTAGCAGCCCTGCAGATGTCCGGCAGGGGCACACCAGATAAGAACGCCGTGGTAGCAGCGATCGCTCTGGTCGAATGGGCTCTCGGACGGCCGGGCAACAGTCGGTTTGCCAACCGATGACAGCCGGAGAGCCATCTGGAAATGGAAGCCTTCGAGAGAGCCTTCCCTTGGTTCACAGGTCCAAAGTTCACAAAAAGCTGTGATGCCTTCCGAAAAATCTTTGTTCGGTCCATGTGGAACTTCAGCGCTCTAGCTACATCCAGCGAGTGCAAAGTCCTCTCGGCCGGCGACAAAGGCGACGGGAAAAAGACTGGTAACACAAAGGGCTCGTTGAGATGGAAGTCCGACTGCACCTTGGGCATGATGGAGGGGTGCGTCCTCAGCACCACCCTCGTCTCATGGAAAGTCAAGTATGGAGGCTTGCAGGAAAGGGCCTGAATCTCTCCCATGCGTCGTGCAGAGGTGATGGCCACAAGGAACGCTGTCTTCCACGACAGAAACTTCAACGGAGCCGAATGCAAGGGCTTGAATGGCGGGCCCATGAGCCTAGTCAGTACCATGTTGAGTTCCCACGCCGGGGCTGGAGCCATCACCGGTGGGAACGATCGGAACAGTCCTTTCATAAACTCCTTCACCAGGCGATGAGACCACAGGGACGACCGTCCTGCAGTTCTGGTGTATCGGGAAATCGCTGCCAGATGTATCTTGATGGAAGCGTGAGCTAGTCCAGCTTTGGCCAGCGACAGTAAGTACGGTAGCACTTGAGGGGCTGTAATCCGTAGAGGGTTAATCTTCTGTGCACGGCACCAGACAGAGAACCTCTTCCACTTGTGTCCGTAGCACTTGAGAGTTGAGGACGCCCTGGCCTTTGCATGAACCTCTCTGCAGTCAGACGGGATATCGTACCCTCCAAACTCTAGTGCTGCAGGAGCCAGGCCTGCGAGTTCAGTGACTCCGGGTAGTGATGAAGAATGGTGCCTCCTTCTCTGGAGAGAAGATCTGCGTCCGTCGACAGTTTGACTGGTGGGGTCGCTGACAAGTCCAGAAGGTCCGGGAACCATATCTGTCTCAGCCACCTCGGTGCGATGAGGATCATCCTGCACCGGGACCTCTTGAGTTGGTTGATGAGCGTGAGCAGCAACGGCGGGAATGCATACAGGAACAGGCCGTCCCAGGGGAATGAGAAAGCATCGCCCATGCTCCAGGGCTGGGGGAACCTGCTGGCGAACCTCTGGCACTTGGAGTTTGTCGCCGTCGCGAACAGGTCGATTTGGGGTTTGCCCCATCGCTGGAAGAGTCGATCCACTTGATCCTGGCGTAGTTCCCACTCGTGGCACGAGCACAGCTCCTTGCTGAGCGAGTCAGCAATGGTGTTTTTTATCCCTGCTAGATGAAAAGGCACAAGAAACATCCCCTGGGCAACGGCCCAGTGCCACAGATCCTGGGATTCCTTGGATAGGGCTGGGGATCTGGTTCCTCCCTGCTTCCGGATGTAGAACATCGTGGTGGTGTTGTCGGTGAAGATCCTCACCACCTTGCCCTTGAGGGACGGGAGGAATGACTTGAGGGCCCAGAACACTGCTCGGAGCTCCAGTATGTTGATGTGGAGCGGCCTCTCCTCCAGGAGCCACAGGCCTCTCGCGTGAAGATCTCTGGTGTGCGCTCCCCACCCCTCCAGGGAGGCATCCGTCGTCATCGTCACTTGGTATGCTGGGGTCTGAAAGTCTGTGCCCGTGGCGAGATGCGCGCGGGTGCCCCACCATCGAATTGCCTGGTGGAATACTTCATTGAGAGAGATCTTGTCCTCAAAGCTGTCCATCGCTTGTGTCCAACGGGCGACGAGGAACTCCTGCAGAGGTCGCATCCGAAGCCTGCACAGGGGCACCAGGTAGATGCAAGAGGACATCATCCCGAGAAGGGACTTGATGGACCTCACTCTGGCCACGTCTGTGGCCAGCAGATGCTGTACCTTGCCCAGGATGGCCTGCGTTCTTTCCTTCGACGGCGAGGCCAACTGCGCTACTGTATCGAGCTTGGCTCCCAGAAACAGCGCGACCTGCGACGGAACCAGGTGGGATTTGGGGAAGTTGATGGAGAATCCCAGGTCCGTGAGCAGCCGGAAGTCTTTGCCGTGTGTTCGACGGCGAGTTCCCTTGTCCCTGCTTGGATGAGCCAGTCGTCCAGGTAGGGGTAGACGTGGATCCCTTGCAGGCGCAGCCGCGCCGCCACTGGTGCCAGGCACTTGATGAACACCCTGGGCGCCGACTTCAATCCGAATGGGAGGGCCTTGAACTGGTAGTGCCGCCCTTGGACTACGAACCTAAGAAACTTTCGGTGTCCTTTTAAGATGGGGATGTGAAAGTAAGCATCCTCCAGATCCAGCGACGCTAGGAAGTCATCTTCCTCCAGCTGTCCCAGCACGTGCTGGAGGGTGACCATCCGGAACTTCTGTGCCTTGATGTATTTGTTTAGCCGACGCAAGTCCAGGATGGGACGCCAACCTCCTGTCTTCTTTCTGACGAGGAAGTATCTTGAGTATACTCCGGAGCCCCGGAGCCTCTTTGGGACGAGCTCAATGGCTCCTTTCTTGAGGATCGCCCTCACCTGTAACAGCAGTTGAGGGACGTGGTTTTCCTTCCTGGCCACTGGAGGAATTCGGGGGCACTTCTTTAGGAATTCCAGAGTGTGCCCGTGGGCAAGGGCATTGAGCACCCAACCGTCGGTGGAGATGGACTCTCACACGCTGACGAACTTCGCCAGCCGGCCTCCCACCGGGGTGCTTCGGTGGGGGCCCGACGCCACGGCCGGTTCAGTCTTGTTTGGAAGCAGCCTTGCCTCCTTGCCCTCCCTGGCAACGACGGCGAGATCCACCGGACTTGCCTCGTCCTCGGTAGGCTTCTTGCGACGAGGAACGGGCTGCTTGACGGTAGGTCGAGGAGCCGCCACCGAATCCTTTGGAGGCACCTTGCTTGAGTTTTCGAAAGGGCGGCTGCCGTTGCTGCAGAACTCCCAAGTCCCGAGCCAGCTCTGTGTCGGTCTTGATGGCCTGCAGCGACTCATCCACAGTCTTTCCAAACAGATTGTTCCCATCGAAGGGCATGTCCAAAACCTTGGCTTGCATGTCCTGGCGGAAATCCGTCACCTTGAGCCACCCCCGCCGTCGAAGACAAACGCTGTTCCCCAACTGGTGGAAACCGGTGTCGGCAATGTCGTTGGCCGCCTGAATCGTCGTCGCCGCCGACGAGATGCCTAGTCGTCCCACGGCGTCCAGCTTCTTTCACTCGCTGTCCGGTGGGGAAGTTGAGGATGAAACTGATGCCCCCCCCCCCCCCGCTTTCTTCTTGGCCACCGCTGAGATGACCGAATCCGGGGTCGGATGCGCCCTAAGGCACAACGGGGTGGCGTTAGTGACCGGTCCCTCTTGGCAGGTGTCGTGGATGGGTTCTTGAGGAGGGCAAGACCCTCGTCCCAGATGTCATCCAGCAACGGCACCACGAGGACCGTCTTCCTTTTGGCCTTGCGCCGTTGGTAGAGGAAGCCTTCCTTCTTCTTCTCCTCAGGGCAGAGTTGAAAGAGCTCAGATGCCCTGGCAATCATGGCGTGGAGGGAGCCACTCTCGTTGGGCGGGGACACCCGAGGAATCGGCGACGGGAGGCCAGTCCCGTCGTCACCGTCATCGTCATCCGTCCGCGTCGTGGCCATGTCCGTTCCTGTGTCGTCCCTCGCGATCGGGGGAAGGCGACAAAGGCTGAGAAGGCCGTCAGGGCTGAAGGGGCACTGGATGAATTCTTCTCCTCTTGTTCAGAGGGCTTCCCGACAGACCGGTACAGCTGGGTCATCCGTCGGGGGTAGGGACAGTCTCGTCCTTATCTCCGTGCATAAGGCTTGGATTGCCATCAAAATGGCCGGCGAGTTGTCCTAAGGCTCAGGTTGCGACGGACGTGCCGGGAGCGACGGTTGTTCCTCCACGGGAACCTCGTCATCGTTGCCGCCCTCGCTCTCGTCGTCCCCCTCCTCGGGATTCCTCCCGTGGGGCTGGGCCTCCTCCAAATTCTCGGTCACCTCCTCCTCGGAGGTTGTGTCCGTAACGGCCAACGCCTCCTCTCTTATTCTACCGTATTCTTCACGGGGGTCTTCTCAGAGTAGGGAAACTCTGGGCCCCGAGGTCGCTTCCACTGGGATAGCCTCCACAGGCTTCACCAGGGCCGCAGCGACTCCCTCGATAGAGGCCTTAGCCGGGTGAATCAAGGCCTTCACAACCTTGGGCGCGCTTAAGGCCTTCACCTTAGGGGGAGTGTCACCGCCTCGCTCCCCGTCGGCCGGTTCCTCCGAGATCGACCGGGGCCTCTCCAGAAGCTTAACTGGGTTCTTGGATTTTCTCTTCCCCAAGCCAGAAAGTTGGCTCGCGGTTGATGGCGTCGGTGAAGGTGCGGCCTGCCTGGCAGCCGAGGAGCCCGCAGACTCGCAGTGCTTTGCCTTCTGTTGGGCCCCCGTTGCTGGGGCGCCCTCGCAGGACTTAGAAGACCGCTCAGACTTCTTCTTCTTCTTCTCACCTGCTGGGCTCTTGCCTTCCAGCCAGTTGGAGAGACGGGTCCGGCGATCCCTCATCGTCCGATCCGACATGTTAAAGCAAAAAGCACAGTCCTTCTCCACGTGCATTTTGTCCTCGTGGAGGCAGTAAAGGCATTTCGAATGCTTGTCCTCCTTGAACACATTTTGTAGGTTGCATCCAGGGCAGATCCTGAACAGTTTGCCGGGAGTCGAGCTTCCCTTCTCCTGGGCCATGTTCTTCTCGTCCACGAGGTAGGCCTCAGAAACTTCTGGAATCCTCCAAGAAGCTTAACTCGACGAAAACTTCACCCTTGAGGGGCGTAGATAAATCTGAAACGGGTCCCCGTTGATCGGAAGTAGAAACGGTGGAGCTTGAGGCTCGATTAACCGAAAAATGAGATAAATCTCTTTAAAAAAATGTTTTAAGAAAAGCGAAAAACGCAGCAAAAGCTCGAGAGCTATAGCACGAGGACTCCCAACACTTGAGCGTGCGGTAAAAATCTGAGGATGGCTACCAGGGGAGGGGCTTAGGGAGAGGGCAGTATGACCCAGAGATCAGTGATTGGTTACTACTAAGAAAGACAGATCTGTACTGATTTTTTCTTTACTGAGGATTCCCAGCCTGATGACGGGGAATATTCATGAGCATGTGAATCCATGCCAGACCCCATGCTGGAGAAGTACAGGGCCACTGTGTTGTCCGTCATTATCATGACATTATTTCCCCATACAGAGGGCAGAATGGCCTTCAGCGCTAGTCTGATTGCCCTCAGCTCCAAAAGGTTGAGGTTTAGTTTGGACTCTGACGGATACCAAAGACCGCTGATCATCAAATCATTGGTGTGGGCTCCCCACCCCATGAGTGAGGCACCGTCACAACTGTTATCTCTGGCCATAGCTGCCACAAAGGTTCTCCTTTCAGAATGTTGTCCTCACAGGCCCACCACAGAAGGTCCTGTGCGACTCTGCTCGGAACCTGAAGGTCTGACATCCTGCCTGAGAATTGGGACCACTAAGTCCTGAGAACTCACTCAAGGGATCTTATTCTCAGGCAGGCCTCTGGCACCAGAAAATTGCAGGATGCAATGAGGCAGAGCAACCTCAACAAGTCCAAGGCCGCAGGGCACTCAAACCTGGTGACCATCTGCAAAATGTGTTGACCCCTCACCTCGGGTGGCAAGGCTTTTCCCAAGGATGCATCCAGGACCGCTCCAAGTCCCACACGATACCATCTCCAAGATGGCATCATGTGGGACTTCTTGTAATTGAGAAGCCCAATCTGAGGAGGGAGTGGCAGGTGATACTGAGATGTTCCTTGGCCTGTTCGGGTGAACATGCCTTGATCAGCCAATCATCCAAGTAGGGGTAGACATGAATTCTCCCTCTCCTGACACTTTCTGCCATCACCACCGCCATCAACTTGGTGAAAACCCTTGGGACGGAGGTCAGCCGGAATGGCATAACTTGAAACTGATAATAAGAACCGCCAACGACAAACCTCAGGTACTTCCTGTGCTTGTGATGGATTGGCACATGAAAGTAAGTATCCTGAAGGTCCAAAGATATGATCCAATCATGGAGCTGGAGGGCCTGAAGGATCTGAGAAAGTGTGACCATCTTGAACTTGTCCTTCCTGAGGAACTTGTTCAATGATCTCAAGTACAAGATTGGTCTCAGTCCTACGTTCTTCTTGGGGATTAGCAAATAGGGAGAATACCATCCTCTGTTACTCTCCATAACAGGCACTGGTTCTATAGCACCTTTCTCTAGCAGGGTCACAATTTCCTGCAACAGGAATGGATCTGGAACATTTAGCGAATGGCTTCCCAGTGGATGATCTCAAGGTCTCTGAATAAAGGGGAGGTAGTAACCCTGGGCTACTGTTTCCAGTGCCCATGCAACCGAAGTGATACCTCGCCATTCTTTCAGCTGATGTGATAATCTGCCTCCCACTGGGGTGTCGTGAGTCAAGACCTCACAGTGGTTTTGAGGTAGCTGAAGCAGCGACTGATGGTAAAGACACTGCTGCTTGTGCGGGCATTGCACCTCCCCCTCGTCCACCACAAGGGAATATTCTTTGACCAGCCTGTCCTCTCGCTCTTTCAAATGAGGAGTAGTAGTGAATAGACCTACCCCTCCAAGATGAACTGAAGGGGTGAAAAGGCTGTGGCTGCCTGATGGCTGCACCTGAGGACTTGGCTGCCGCCTTTGAGGTTTCCAGCTTTTCAAGGCTTTTGTCAGCCTTATTACCGAATAAATGAGAGCCGTCTAAGGGCATGTTAAGGAGTCTGGATTGTACATCAGGTGCACATCCTGACTTCCTCAACCACGCAAATTTGTGTATGACAATGCTTGCTGCCATGGCCCTGCTGATGCTGTCAGCAGTGTCTAAACCTGATTGCAGAGACTCACATGTGGCCTCCTTGCCATCCCTTATCAGGTTCATGAAGCCACCTGCTTCCTCACCTTCAGGGATGTGATCAGCCGCCATCGCTATGCAGTCCTACAGGGCGAATGTGAACTTTGCAAGGGCACATGTAGAATTAGCAGACTTTAAAGCCAGGCTGTAGCCGAGAAGACTTTTTTTGACCATGAGTCAATGCGCTTATCATCGCTATCAGGCTGTATGTTTCGGTACGCAGTTTGCTTAGAGGCAGATGTAGCTGCCTGCACTACTAGACTTTCCTGAGTCTGGTGTATTGACAGGTAGCCAGGGTCGCTACTGCATCGCCTGTATTTTTTTGCCAGATTTTTATTTACTGCAGGGCTGGACTCTGGAGAGTCCCAGTTTGCTGCAGCTCTTTTTTGGAGTGCCGCATGAAATGTTAGTATGGGGTCATATTGAGGACCTTTGTCTAAAATGTCTGTAAGGTCGTCTTGCTCAAATGAAGGAGCTGGTCTACTCCATCCTAGGAATTCTACCACTCTGGACATTACGCTTCTGTATGATGCATCGGCATGATCCGCGGGGTCTGGTTTCACAAAATCTTGCTCTGGGGAGGTGTCTCCCGCACTAGCTGTCTGTAGGGTGTCATGTAGCTCCCTAACCTTGGTCTCTTCTTAAATGAAGCACTCAGGGACATTATTCTTCTTATGAATACTGGGGGTATCCAATTGAAGACTACATGGAGAGGTTTCATCTGATGTTTCATAGCCCTCCTATACTGATGTTAAGGACTTGAAAAAATCTTTTTTAGGTAGAGTTTTAAAAACCTTTTCCTGACTTTTTTGAGGCAACACCTTCAATTAATGTCTCAATGTTTTTTGTATCAGCGTCTATGGAGTCTACGGTGTCGATGTCAGTGCTGTCAATGGAATCGACAATTTGACCTTGCACTTGGAGGGCCTCTGCCCTCGACGCAACGGTTTCTTCGACGATTTCCCATCTCGTTGAGTACTAGAAAACCCTTGAGAAGTCTTAAGGCTTAGAACCCGGGAGCATGGGGTTTTGCTTTGGCCTGATGCTTGTCATTGACAGTATCATGGCCACTTTTCTCATCTTTCAAGAAGGACAAGGCCTGTTCCTCGAAGATTTTAAACACTCATCTTTGGAGGAGATTTTAGTCGGGCATACTAAGCTCCTTTCATCTGAGGAAGAAGAAGAGGAAGAAGGTGATCTATGCCTTTGCTTTGATTTTTTTGATGACAACGAGGAGTGTCTGCTCCTCAAATGGGATAATTTCTTTGACCTTTTTTTTATGAGGAGATCAATCTCTCGACTTGTGGGATGACCCACATTTCGAAGGAGTGGACGGGTATTTGGGGACAATCCTACCCACTGAAAGTTTAGCTTTAACGCTCATTTAAGGCCTCACCTGTCATCGCCTGACAGGCTCGACAGTCGGCAGTTACATGTTCGATGCCCAGGCCCCAGATGCATATTTTTGTGCTGGACATTTGGGCACTGCATTTTACGCACTTTTTGAAGGCCGTCTTCGGAGTATTCAGAACTGAAGACAAGTCCATTCTGAAAACGTTTTCACAGAAAACTGAAGTGCGCTGTCATTCTCGAAGTAATCGCATTTCGTGGAAAAAGGGAACTGAAGCCAACGGGCACTGGCGTTATATATGTACTCGGCAATGACATCAGTCGAGATGGAGGCCCTCAAAGGACATCGTGTCGACCGTCTCAACGCACAGTGCACTCTGCCAGGAGCATTTGTTTCACGAAGCAGATGAAGCTGGAAACAAAGATATCATAAGATGAGGAATACGTGTGAGGACACAAGCCATTCGAAATGCCCAGCTGTCCCCTACAACAAAGGCCCTTATAACAATTTTGGAAGACTTAAATCTACAGGATTTATGAATAGAAAACAAAATTGAAAAAACATTCTATTCTACTCCGCGCCTCACAACATATATGCACACATTGATTGCTTATTTACGGGGTGGAATTACACATGTATATGCTGACACCTATTATATAGGATGATCAATATCGGACCATGCACTGGTGACCACTACTTTATTACTAAAGTCACCAAAGCTCCAATACCAACCGGGAAGCTTGGAGCAGAGTCTCTTTTAGACCCACCCTTTAAGAGATGCTTAGAGAAGAAAATTGAGGATTTTTTGGGGAATGTTCTGTTATGTTAAAGGCTATCTATACCGCACACTATCACCACCGGAGTGATCCCCTGGCGGATCTGAAAAGCGAAGGGGTAGGGTAAGTTAGTAGGGCTTAGAGGGAAAAGGCTCCGGAGAGCTGTGATGTGCTTTTGGCAGCTTAAGTTCGGTGTACACCGTTCGCTGAGCATGGGTGTGATTTTCCGGTCAGCAGCTGTCGTCTGCTGTTGTGCAAGGCTATGTGTGGTTTGTTTCGTTGTGGCGCTGTAGTGAAGTGGGTGCAGTTATTTGTGCAGTATAGGTATGGTTGTGCTATGTTTGGAATTTGAGAGGTGTGAGCAGAGCGATGAGGTTATTAATGGGTTTGGTTAGTTGTGGTGTTCCATCGTACCTCCTACGCTACGGCCACCTGCAAAACGCTTCCCTGCTAGTGTAGTGTATTGTACTGTGGTGCTCTGGGGGATCTCCCTCCTTTATTTTGTTTAGGGTTGTGGGTAGTCTGCTGGGCTATTTAGAAAGATTCTCTCCTCCTACCTCCCCCTAGCATCTGGAATAATTTATTTCTGCACCCGTTTTGCCCTTTGGCCTATACATGTGTGCACCTATCACCGCTATCCTCAGCCTCTTTCGGGTGTGTTTGTGGAGGGGCATTGCGACTTTTTCTCTGTGCCCTTGATCTACCTGGTCTCAATCCTATCCCTCTGTCTGGGGTTCAATCTGGGATGCTCCCATCTCCCTCTTTAGACTCTGTGAAGGCCCTCCATGGGGACCCAGGCTCAACCTTATGAAGAGAGCACAGAGGATTACAGGGTGTTGTGGGAAACCTTCAAGTTAGTGATCAGGGCAGAGGGAGTTAAGAAATGGTTAATGAACGAACTGACAAACACTGAAAATTAAATAAATGTTATAGAGAATGCCCCCACCACTGATCGAATTGATGAAGTAAAATTAGTCAAACTTAGAGAACAGTACGTAGAAGCATTGGATAGATTAGGCAAATATAAATCCGAAATATACATTGAGAAACTCCATGACATGGGAGATAAAGCCGGGAAATTACTTTTGTGGCTACTTAAGAGAAGACCCCAAATCATTAATTTTGTCAGTGATAGATGAAGATGGGGTAATGCATAGGACCCAAACTTAGATGAATGGAACATTTAAGTGTTATTTTGAGTCATTGTATGATAAAAAGGACAACATCCAGACAGATGATATTGACTATACACTTCAACGCATTAAGCTGTCTATGATAAACAATGAACAAGCAGAAATGTTAGGCACCCTCTTAACGAAACATTGCCTAGATAAGGACCAGTGGTCGAAACACGTGTTGGTTGTGGCTATGAACTGGTAGTGAAAAATAATTTTGACCAATTAAAATGTGTGTACTAAGAATTTGCTCACTGAGGCTTGACAAAGAAGTTCATTCTTTTGTATCATGTATAAAACAATTACAGAGAACTAAATAGGATAAGTGCAATCAACAGGGTACAGACTTAATAATCTACAAGACAGGGATGCCTGATGTCTCCTATGCCGTTTGTTCTAGTATTGACCCCTTTGTCCGTGTTTCTAAGGCCAGAGATGGAAGAATCAGGAATACTGATTGATGGGACGAGACACCTAATCTCCATGTTTATTTATTTGCATACAGGGAAGCAAGTTATTTTGGTCACAAAGGAGTGTACAGAAGGGTACCATGTATGCAGACGACATACTTCTATATATTAGTGAACCTATCACTAATCACAATGATATGCTTCACAATTATATGATTGAAGTATTTGATGATTACGCATACATTGTGAAAAGTCATGTCTGTTCCTGCTGGCAGCCTTAGCTAAATGAGATAGGAGAGCTTTTACCTAAAATTGGATGGGTAGGGGCCTGCTTTAATGCTTAGGGATAGAAATATCCATTGGCATTAGAGATATGCATAAACATAATACGCTTATCATTGATGTGATGTGCAGCTCTAATTATCCACCAAACAACCCGCAAGCATTTTTCAAACAGCTGAATATCAAGATAGGGTAACTACTGTGTGGATGCAAGAGACAGAAAATATCCGTAAACGCCCTATGAAGAACATATGAGGAAGGTGGTATTCAGATATCAGAAGGGTGGTACAGGAATAGACATATGGACAAACACAGATGCGGACAATGGTATTTTGGCGTGTAACACTTTGACCCAATAATTATTTTATCGTTCAGACGACAAACCACCTTGAAGGTCTACACTCATGACTACCGATTCTTAGCTATAAAGCAGAAGATGTTAGACATTGGTATACTTGTTTGATCTCTAAGACGCATCCACATACGTACATCTGACTTAACATAGACTTAAATTGTACTCACATCTGCACAATGGATACATGTAATGGTCAATGGAAACAGTGGTAAAAGTACAGAGCAACATCCATTAGAAGATCTTTATATAATTTTGTGTTAAACAGACTGATGTGGAATCGTAACTTTGTTAAACTCAATAAAGACATTTTAGTAGGAATGTATGCACAGAAGGACATTTTCTCATGCAGAAGCGGAGTAAAAGTTTCACATGCAGGCTTCTTTTTAAAATTTTAAGTGTTCCTAAGGGAACCCATTCATATCATTTAGCAGTTTATTGACACATCATATCGTACTAATTCATATAATAAGTTGAGGGGAAGTTTGATTTGGACTTACAGTCTGCTGAAACTAAATTGATAATAACAGCAATTGGGCTTCACATTTAGAAGGTGCACCAAAAGTGTAAACCAGAGAGGTCACCAGGGGCCACGCTGATGGAGGCAGCAGCAGCGTAGACCTCCCGCTTTAGGCCCGGCAAAAGTGGATTGAGTCCCCACTCAGAGGCCCCCCCATCCAGCAAACCTCACCCCCAGGAAGATAACAAGCAGGGACATCTGGGGTAAAAGTGTGGGCGAAAACGCCTCCCCGTTGCAGAGATATTGTGGACAACACTGCCAGCGTAAACAACAGCGACATGTGCCGTGGTTTGGCCACAGCAGGGTGAGAGGTGCACAGAAGGAAGGTCCCGGCACAAGAGCAACCGAGGAGCGGAGTGAACCGGGAGGAGGGACCAACCTGTGCCCTCACCATAGCAGATTATCCCACTCTGGGCAAAACTGAGACGGTATAGACACCCCCCCACTGTCAGCAGGGGGCAGGCAAGTCTGGGAGTGCCGGTCCGCCTGGGGAAGGGGCTCCCCCATCGCGTGGGTCGGCAGAGCGAAGACCGGCTCCATGCTGAGGGACGACCCGGCCGCAGGCCACAAAGGAGGTAAGGAGGACCCCCCCAACCGCCATCGGGGCGGCTGGCGCATCCTGGTGGGCCAGTTCACCTGGGGGAGAGGTATCCCTCACATGACAGAGGCATCAGAGGGAGGGCCCGATCCAGAATCTGCAGAACGGAACCCAGTGGAATCGCAGAAGGGAAGGAACGGTGGAGAGGACCAGAGCTGCGGCGACACACCTCCTGCAAGGCCCCTCGCATGGCTCCCCTACACGGGCGGTAGGCCTGGCAAACACCCCGGCCACAAGGTTATCCCCCTGGGGGACCCTGGAGAGGGAGAGTCAGTCTCTGGGCAAAAAATAAGGGGGCCATCCTTCCCCCCCTTCCAAAAGTTCAACGGAATCTGCAATGGACAGGCACTAATACAGGCAGTCTGAAAGCAGAGTCATAAGAGGAAAGGGATACACAGCAGGACTGAGCGTGCCCCCTTCCAGAACGAATGAGGTTCCACGCTACCCTAGGGGTCTTTTTGTCAGTCTGGAGGGATAAAATTGAAACACGGGTACACAACATGGTCCTCTCCGATGTCCTCAATATGGGGGCATCTGTTTGAGTTGGGACGTCAGGGTTTCATGCATTCACACAGGTGGTCAGATGCAGGCCTGGAAAGGGGGGGGAGACACATTTTCGAGGGTGGGAGCTTCCAGGAATGGGGTACGGTGCGGGCACGTTGGGAGGGGACTTCCTTACAATCTTTGATCACCTCTGCATTAAGGGGATTCTGACAGATCCTAAGTCTAGAGAACTAACACTAGTGGAAAAGGTCCTGGACCAGTCAGTATTGCGGAAGGGAATGCTGTCCAAATTATACAAGGCGATGAACGGAACACGCTTACAGGGGAGGCAAACTTTCCAGAGGTATTGGAAGGAGCGGGTGGGGGAGGAGATCCCTGAGGAGGAATGGTTGCCTAGAATGGTCTTCCAGCGAGAGCTGTTCACCTCCTCGATAGAGCGCAACTTCAAAATGTTAATAGGTTGGCATAGGGACCCAGTGAAATGGTCTGAAATGTTTCAGGGAGTATCTCAGTTTTTCCCAAGGGGGTGCAGGAATCAGGAAACCCTGGCACACATGTGGTGGTGCCCCCAGGTCCAAGTTTTTTGGAAAGAGGTGCTGAGCTGGATGGAAGAGGTAACAGGGGTTGGGTTAGACCTAGACCCTCTGCAGCTGCTAACAGGGTGCTTGCAAAAAGACAGGGATGAACAGAGACTCCCGAAGATGTGGGAAGCCATGTTAAGAGCGGGGAGAATGACTATAGCCCAATGGTGGAAAAAGGAAACGCTCCCTACGAAAGAGGTGTGGGAAGGGAAAGTACAAAACATGATGGTTATGGAAAAACTCACAGTGGTGGTGAATGGTGGAATGGAGGAATTTCATGCCAAGTGGTCAGCCCTACTGCTTAAATGGGGGATGGAGGAAAGAAGCCAAGTAGACTAATCCAATGGGGGCACCAAGTGTTATGGGGAAGAGTGTGATGAGGAGGGGGTGAGGGCCTTTTTAGGGGAGCCGATAAGGATTATGTGCAGACACTGGAATGACCTTTGGAACTGAGAGATTGTCAAAGGCACCATGCATCAATGGGGAGGGAAGGGGAAATGGGGGGATCTAGACAGTTATTGGTAATATGGGTTTCACCTGAAATTGTTTGTCACATTGAAAATGTCTGGTTCTCTTAAAAAATGCGAATCAAATCAAGTTTAAAACCCTTTTTGGTTGGCAAACCTAGTAAAATAAAACAGTTTGAAATATACCAATTGGAAGGTACATTCTTGGCCATATCAGTGCAGTGGCCTCCAAAAGATCGAACCAGATTTATTCTAAATATTGCATTTGCCTGTTTTGTAATAAACTAGGGGATCTCTTTGAAGGCAAAAAAAGAGGTTTAAATATAACTCTTCATCCCCCATGGGCAGTTGACAGAATGGGTTAAAAATGTATACAGTTATAAGTGCCCAAACTATTGGATATCATTTTATTGTCCACTGACTTCCAGGGGATCCCGAAATTGTCAGAGCTTTGTGCATTACTGTCTGGGGCTGGAAGTTTTACCCTCAACAAACAGTTGGGCCCAGACCTAGAAGATTCATTTGTTCTCTGCTCGGAAGGCTTGACACCTTCCAGCGGAACAGAACATAGCCCCTGGGTTAGGATGGGAGCCAGTACTCCAAATAAAGTTTTGCCAGCACAATGGGGACCTCACACCATTGAGATAATTAGTGAAGTATTTTTGATCTTAGTCAGAGGGGAAGGGAGTGGGGTTAAGTGGATCTTGCCAAAGACTTGCAATGGACCACTACACTGTGGCAAAATAAACCCCACCTTAGTAAGGGAACCCTCTAGAAAACTAATCTCAATCAACTTGAAGAGGATTTCACTGGAACTTTGTCAGGGTAAAGTCTACCCAAAGTCCCCAGCCATTGGGGCGACGATGAAGAGGAGAGAGAAATGATTCCCCTCCCCCTACCCACTTCATAGGAACATTTAAAGTGAACTGTGTCGGACCCAGCAGGATGTGTGGAAATGTTGGGGCCAGCATGGCGATGTGTACATCAGCCCAACTTTTCACCTAGGGGCTCAGATGTTAGATTTCAACAGGTCACCAAGTGCATCAGGACCCGTATCCCAACTTAAAAACAGAAGTCCTAAGAGTAAATAGCATAGACTCCCCCATGAGAAGGCAGGATAGACCCCGGCCTCACACCCAACTGGGAAATACTCTGTTTTCTACAACGATCAACAGAAATCAGAGGCTGAGACAGGATGAATAAGTAAAGAGGACTTTATGAAAAACTAAGTATTTCGGCACTTGCTCATCTTGGTATGCACTAAGTAATTATTTTTTAATGGGTAAATAATCCTCCACCACTCTAAATCTCTACCAGCAGTCTGCAGAATTTATTGGAAACTGATCACGACTGGTCTTGGTTGATTGCAGGTAAGCGACACACAAAAAGAGCAACAGCAGAAGAAACATCTGCTTACAAGAAGCTTCAGAAGATTCCAAAGATGTTGAGAATTGGATCCAGTAGTCTTTAAGGTCTTCAGGCAGCAACAGGAAAGTGGAAGATACAGAAAGCAGCAAAGATGACAAGCTAGTTACATGTAGCTTTACTACACTGAGAACAGAGAAGAATCATGGAGGTTGCACCTTTGGTCCGATTCTCCTGCAGCCACTTTATACTTCCATTTTGGATATCCCTATTTTGATTTGGAAGTAGATTTACCATACCGCCTCCCTGCCCGTCCACCCCCCTCTGATTGGTTCTCCTGTGGTCCCTCCAGGACTACGCTACGACCGCTCTCCACGCTCGCTTCTTTGTCGAGCTGAGCGGGATTGAGCAGTCGCCCGTAGCCATGTGCAGCCAGCTGTGAGGCTGCCCTTTCCAGGCCCCGTTGGGCTTACAGTGAGTTTTATTTGCATAACTTAATTCAGGCACTGCTGTTGTGTTCGTGCCCCGTGCGCGTTGTGCTGCCCCCTGCCCCCTCCCTCCACCTCACTTCCTGGTCCTCCTCTCCCCTATCCATTCCCGCCTCCCTGCCCGCCCACACCCCCTCCTCTCCTCCTGCCTTTAAATCTTACCCCCCTAGGCAGCCCCCCTGCCCGGCAGCCCCCCTCGGCTAAGGGCCCCTTAGGCAAAGGGCGGCTCCTACGGCTGCGGCTCCCAGTGTGTCTGCAGATGTCCGCATGGGACGCCAGGCGCCGTTCCGCCGTTCTATCTGGTTAGCTCCACCTGCTCGCCCAGCCCACCAACCTACACCTGTTCACTTCATTCGCATGGTTTCTACACTTCACTGTGTTCTGAAAAATGGTGGTATACTAGGTCTGTTTTTCTCCCCTCGCAGGACTCTCAAACTTAGGTGGCCTCTACACTGGGTGCCTAATACGCATTTACTGTTACTGTTGCTCTGAAATGTGGTATACTAGGTCTGTTTTTCTCCCCTCGCAGGAATCTCAAACTTAGGTGGCCTCTACACTGGGTACCTAATACGCATTTACTGTTTTACTGTTGCTCTGAAATGTGGTATCCTAGGTCTGTTTTTCTACCCTCGCAGGACTCTCAAACTTAGGTGGCCTCTACACTGGGTACCTAATATGCATTCACTGTGTTACTGTTGCTCTGAAATGTGGTAAACTAGGGCTTGCCGCTCATTCCTGTCAGCTTGCTCTCGTCTGTCTCCCCCCCCCACTCCCTCCTTATTCCATGGTGCTCTCTATCTCGCCTATCTTCTCTAACTGCTTCTCCATTGACTATCCTGCTCTCTTCACTAAATCTGGTAGGAAAAAGTTTAAAAAGGACATCCTGGTCTCCAACCCAGGCCTCCCTATCACTGACACTTACACTAGTGCCTCCTCCAAGGAAACTCTTACTGACATCCTCTTTTTCGTGCCTCCCCCTGACCTATGGACCCTTCCTATAGTCTCTGTGCTCTCTCCCTTCTCCTCTTCTCCCATTCATGGTGGCACCCGTTGGGATGTCCTCTTGGCCCCCTTCCGCTCTTCTAAGGCCATCATTAATGTCTACGCTAATGGGACCGTCTTGGTCCAAGGCCCTCAGGCCAACCTCCACCTCTTTCATCAACTTCCTTTCCTCTCCTGCTGTCCCCTCTTCTCTGTCCTCGGCTACCTTGCCTCTACCCTCTCACCCTGCCCTCTCTCGGGCTCCTTCTTCACCTCCACAGGGCGTACCTCTGATCTGTACCCCTCCCCGGAAGTTCTTCAAGGATGGCAAACCTCTCCACATTGCCACTCTCAACTCTCGCTCTGCCGTCAAACATTCCTCTGATATCTGTCGCCTTCTTGAGGAACTGGACCTTGACATCCTCGGTCTCACTGAGACATGGTTCACGGTCAGCTCTGTCACCAGCTTTGACACACTCCTACCTGACGGTTACAAGATCCTGTCTGTGCCCAGGCCCAAACGTGCTGGGCGGGGGTGTGGCCCTTATCTTCCCTGAGTGGATTCCTGCCACTGTCACTGCTACGCAGACCTACTCCTCCTTTGAATGCCTTGTCTGCCGACTCTCTCTTTCTCTCCTAGCCAATCCCTTACCGTGGCTACTATCTATCGGCCAACTGGTCAAATTTCCTCCATCCTCTCCGAGTGGGCGGACCTCTCCTCCTCACTCCTGTCCTCAACCACTCAACTTCTCTTTCTTGGAGACTTCAACATCCACCTTGGTGCCTCCTGTCCTCCCTCTGAACTCTTTCGCGACCTCTGCAACTCTCTCTCACTCTCTATTCTCCCATCTGGGCCGACTCATTCTGCAGGGCACACTCTTGATGCTCTGATCTCTTCTGACCTTCCCCTCTCTGCCCCTCTCTGTCCCTCTCCACTCCTCTCTCCTGGAATGATCACTTTCTCCTATCCTCCCACCTCACCGTCCCTACCCCACAGGCAAAGCCACCCTCATCACTGCCACCCACCTTTGTGGTCATCGGACCCATGAAGCGTGTGTCAGTTGAGGCTTTCGCTACCACCTTCTCGCCCCCTCCTCCCCCTTCGGCTGACTCCCATCCTGACACAGCCCTCTCCACTCTCCTATATCTGATACTCTTGATATCCTTGCCCCTGTCATGAGAATCCGCCTGAAGCCCAAAGCCAAATGTAACTCCTGGTTTGATTCGGATCTCGTCACCCTTAAACGCAAGTGCAGGGTGGCAGAGAGGAAATGGTGAGCTTCATGTTCATCCTGTGACAAACTGGCCTGCCGCCTGCTCCAAAGGCAATACCGGCTCTCCGTTCTCACCAAGAAGAGAGCCCTTATCCAAGCCCGCATCTCTGCGGCATCTAACAATTCGGCCGAACTCTTTAAAATCTGCAAGGAGCTGGCCAACCCTGTTGCAGTCTCTACCTCTCCTGTCCCCTCCCAGGCCCTCTGCACGCACTGGCCTCTCACTTCATTTAAAAAACTCAGGACATCCTGTCCTCACTCTCCTCCTATCACCTCCCCCCTCTATTCCCTGCTCTTCCTCTGGCCCTTCTGCAGCCACCCCTCCTCCCTCCTTCTCTGCCTTACCCCTTTTTTCTGCTGACGAGGTTTCGAGACAAGTCAGATCTATGAAAGTCTCGTCTAAACAGGTCCACCTCTGTTCCTCCAAAACTATTAAGGACCACATCGACTCCTTGGCTCCTGCCCTGGCTGACTTCTGCAATCACTCCTTCGCCTCTGGAGTCTTCCCTTCCCCCCTCAAGCACTCCTTTGTGCACCCCCTTCTTAAGAAACCCTCTTCCGACCCCTCCTGCCCATCTAACTATCGCCCAATCTCTATCACTCCCTTCCTGGGCAAGCTCCTGGAGAATCTGGCCATCTCCCAGCTTAATCTCCATGCTGAATCAGTTGGTAGTCTTCATGACCATCAGTCTGGCTTCAGAGCTGCCAGAAGCATGCAAACTGCTCTCCTGAACATCCGCGAGGACCTGCTCTCAAACCTTGACTCTAACACCCCTTGTGTTCTCATTTTGCTTGAGCTCTCTTCTGCCTCTGACACTGTCAACCACACCTACCTGCTCAACCATCTTCTTGATAACCTGGGTATCACTGGTCAGGCTCTGGCGTGGCTGACCTCCTTCCTCTCCAATCGACCCTCCCAGGTCCAACTGGGGTCCTTCCTCTCCGACATCTTTTTCTCTGCCTGTGGTGTCCCCCAGGGATCTAACTAAATCTGCCTGCCTCTACTCTCCGCCCTTTGCAACTCATCCAGAACAGGACTGCGAGACTTGTCGTTGGCCTCAAGCCCAGGGACCGTATCTCTCCAGGACTGAAATCACTACATTGGCTCCCAGTGGCTGCGAGGATTAAGTTCATTGTCCACAAGGCCTTCTGGGGGCTCGGGCCAAAATACCTTCAACTCTCTCTTCCTAAATATCTTCCTTCTCGAGCTCTTCGCTCATCCACCTCCAACTCCCTCAGGGTCAGCCGCTTCTCCAAGCAACGAGTTGGGGGTAGATATCTCTCTGCAGCAGGGGCCTCTCTCTGGAACAGCCTTCCTGCCTCCCTGAAACTTGAGGAGAACCATCTCCGGAAGCACCTCAAAACCTTCCTCTTTGCCTCTGCTTTCTCTCCCTCTCTCCCCTGCTAAAATCACTGAACCTGCAACTAGGCCACTCACCGATCTCGGTCCTGGGTCCAGCCACTCTTCCTGCGCTGCCTCCCTGCACTACGGGACTGTCTCTGTATCCTACAGCCCCTCCTACCGGCACTTACCTTGAATTTACCACCAGCTGGCCCTATTATTTATCTTGTATTCTACTAACCCTGTACTGCACTTTCCCCTCTCCCTTTCCCCTTGCACTTTTGCCTTCCCCTCTTCCCTTGCACTTGCGCGATCTGAATGACACCTGGCCTAGTAGGATCGTTGTCTGTCTCCCCTTGCCCCCCCCTGCCTCGTCGCGCCTTGAAACACTTGTGTATAGGCGCGTTACAAATGCCATATCATATCATATCATATATCATACCATACCGTATTTGCCAATTGTCTGCCACTTACTAACAATGCCAGGAGGCCACCATCTTGTTTCTGAAAAAGGTGGAGCTCCTTGAATATTGTGTTGCTGTGGCCTCCCAATCGAATAAATCAACACTATCCCACAATCATCATTTTAATCTTGGATGAAAGATGAAAAAGCAATTCTGTAGCAGGTAAACAATGGTGTGTGCGTGTGTTCTTCTATGTTCGGGTCTCTCACATCTACAGTTGTAGCTGACTCCATTGTGGTTCTAGCCGTGTCTCTTGTGGCTGTCACGTCGGATGACTCTTACATGGCACCAGCTGCATCTCGCTCTCACCATGGCTGACTCCTGCATAGTTCCGACCACATCTCTCATAGCCCGTGCCATGGCTCTCATAATAATAATAATAATTTAATAATTTAATTTGGCATTTATATAGCGCTACTTATTATTACCCACGGTGTGTGGTGCTCATTTATCGACCTCGGAAGGATGAAAGGCTGAGTTTGGCCCTGCCGGGATTCGAACCTGTGTTAGCAAGCTCTGCACCGATGTCAAAGCGAGCGCTCTACTCGCTGTGCCACTTGACCGGCTCATGATGTTTATTGAGGATCTTGTCGCTGCCTAACACTACTCTACTTCATCGAGGCACTTATAATGGTGGAACCCCTCAGAGCTTTCCTCCTCACATCATTGCCTCCAACCTCACAACCATCTAGCATTTTTTCTAACTATTTTGCACCAATCCCAGTAATTGAGAGAAATGCCATACCCCACTTATCCACCCCATGTCTTCCTTCCATACGGCCCCTAAAAACCATAACTATATCCCTATCCAGGCATAAACAATGATCTTTTTAAAACAGAGCAACACCAAGGACTTTAAATGTTATTATTTTAGAACTTTAACGAATATGGATTTGTTTGGCATTTAAGAAGTATTATTTTCATGTAACAAGGCTAATTGGACAAAATACTACTCAATGATAAAAATGTGATAGGAAAAAGACTCAAGGACAAGGGTACTCAAGAACAAAACACTTGTGAAAGCAAATAGCTATCATTCATAACAGGGCAGCGGAAAAAAGGGATGCTTCATGGAAATGACACCATGGTGACAATTGCAGTCTGGGAGAAATCCGTTCCAGCACTGAAGAATATAACTGACGCCACACAACCTCCTCTAGATATATAATCAACTGGGGAAATTAAGTTAAGTGTCACCGTCCCCTCTCGGATTGTGAATGGTGGGGGCGGGATGGGGAGCGAGTGCTGCTGCCCGCGTAGCAATGATGGACCGCCGGTGTAGTCCAAGAGAGATCCACTCGATCACCCCACCTTACCCGCTCATGTGGCAGGAGTTCGTCACAGGGAGCCTATGAGAGGTTCTGAGCATTTATGGGACCTTGGTGTGTTTAAAGCCCTAGAAACACTGTCACCCTCCCAAAAAAAACTAAATCGCAGCGAAGACACAGTCCCATATTGAGACACCCCGTGCCTGCCCCATCTAAGCTGGTAAGTGCCAGTTGCAGGGAGGTACAGTTAGTGCCGGGGTCAGACAAGGTGATTACATATCAAACAGACCCACTTAAAAGTGCATACAGTCCTACTGGAGAAACCTTTGTTCTGCTCTCTTCAAGCATGTGTGAGAAACAAAGTTAAGAATTGCATCATAAAGAACTGGAAACTATTTAATAGTGGTAAAACCAAGTATGATACACCATTTTGTTCCGTCATAAAGTGTAAGTATACAAAATCTGATTATCCATTGTGACCTAAAGTAAAAAGAGGAACTAACTCCCTACATTACTAGTACAGGAGGGCTACAAATAATCAATGGACACTTCCCTTGTGGCACATATGTGATGTGTGTGCAAACAATAAAAACAAAAGTAGTGGACTTGGGATTAATGAGGATATGGCGTTTACAAATTTGTACCAACTGTAATACCAGTCCAATTTGTCTCTTTGTTGTTTGAAATATATTGGTAAAACGAAGAAAGCTGTGAAAACTAGGATTATAGAGCATATGTGTTGCATTAACAAAAATATTTTGTAATCTGTCTGGAACTGCTCCTGCAGGCATTCCGCACAACGCAAGAGATAAAAGGATTATATTTGGGAAGGAACAGCATAGGGTAGCAGCGTTTGCTGATGATATGCTACTAAAATTGTCAGATCCTGAGGCATTACTGAGGGGTGTACTAAAAGAAACTAGATAAGTTTAGGAAAGTGGCAGGCATGAAGATTAATACGGGGAAGTCAGAGATCTTAAACATCACCCATTAAATAAGTAAATAAAAATATAATGTAAATAAAAGGATACCAAATAGCCAGTGGATTGGATGACTTCTATTTGTCCTGTGAAGATCTTGCTCCCCCAGGAATGTCCGAAAGTCAATTTCTTTCAAGAAAAAGAGTCTTAACGCAAGTCTTGAACAGTTCCAAAGAAACAAAGGTTTTCACGAACAGAAATCCACCTCTAACAGTTCCTTCTTCGCTTGATGAAAAGATTCCCTTTCCAAATTCCACAAAGAAAACTACAGCACCAATGGGATTCTTGGATAACCCCGTTCCAGGAAAGAATGGGTAAAGTTTAAGACAAAAGTACCACTTCTGCTTAGGAACAACTCTTCTTCTTGCAACTTCTGCTGCGTCCTCAATTACAGTTTGTCTGGATGCTTCTTCTTAGGGTTTGCTCTCTCTAGCAACTCTCTTCTGCCAGTGATACTGTCAGAACAGGTTCCCTTGCCCCACAGATTACTTTTGCTTCTACTACATTCAAATGATAATTTTCGGACAAATGTATCGACAATCACAGTTCTGCTACTGCGACTTAGTAATTTAGGCAACTTCAACAAGACGATGGACCTCTACAGATTAGCAAGGCACTCTGCTCTCGTACATGGCAAGAAAGGGCATCCTGTTTGCCTTTCCTTTCTGTCTTGCAGCTACCACACAATCGGTCTTTAGCTCCCAGACTGCTTCTTCTTATCCTGAACAGTCTCAGCTTTACAGATTTGAATGAGTTCATGTCTCCAGTGGTTATCCCAAAGCTATATCGCCACTCTTCCAGCCTTGGAGAACCTTGTCACCCTTCTATCAGAGGACTCTGGGGTTACAAAAGCTTCAGCGACTTTAAAAAAAATGGCGTTCGGTTCTCAAATAAGCTGTTTTCACTTTAACAGGGTTTGGTCTACTGGCTTGGGTAATACTTGTTCTCTGTTTGACTTCAGCCACTTCTACGAGTGCTACATCAGTGTTGAGTATGTTACAAGAAGTACGTTTCTCTGTTGAAACGAAATTAGGCACGCACAATTTCGTTTTGATATTGGACTACCACCTTAAAAGATGTGTCTTCCCTCCTTTCGGTCAGCATTATGCTTCAAAAGGAATTGGGAAACTGTAATGCGTGCAACCTCTTCTGATGTTAAATGGGCTTGTAACATTGCAGGAAAGTCAGCTTCTGCTTCATTCGGTTTACCTGCAACATTCTCCTCTTTAATAGGAGACACGCGACCATTTGGCAACAGGTTACATCTAACAATGGGGAAAAGTTACGCTTTCTCTACACGCAGGTAATTTAGCTTGGTTAATAAACGCATGTTAAAATTCCCTTGTTAGAATGACTTCCTACTTCTGCGAACAATTTTTACTCGCTTTTATGTGTACGCAAGTATGAATTAAGTTGGCTACAGTTACCGGCAAGGTATTCCGGAGCTTCTTTCCACTGACTCCACAATCACAGCGGCTGTGTGCTGCTTCTACTTCCCGATTTAATTTCTTATGCTGCTAGTGCTACATGCACTCTGGGGACCCACACCCCTCTTCTACACGGGTGTCTCCGATCTGGCCTCGTTAAAGGAGAGTATTCCTCTCTTCAGCTACCCTCAGCTTGCATCTGCACACTGGCCTTGGGTGGATACAGGACTTCAGCTCTGCATTCACAGCAATTAGGCGCACATGAAAAGACTGCCTGTTTCTCCCAATCTTTTCCAATGTTGCCACAGCCAAACAGGGTTTGTGAGCACAGGACCAACTCAGAGCCTGCAGGTGAAATATGCTCTTCCTCTTCTCCGGCGTCCCTTCTGTGTCACACTTCCTAGTGAACTGCCAGCCTTGTGCTCTGCTTCTTCTGCGACTGCCGACCTTCCAGCTCCTGCTCCAGCTTCCTTCTACTGCTCCTTCCTGCTGCAGCCTTTTATGCCCCTCAGGTGGGTTAATTGGCTTCAGGTACAGGCCCTTAGGACTAACAGCCTGACCTTGCCAAAAGCTGTTAGGCCTGCCTGCCTGTCCGTGGTTGCTACATGCCTCTTCACCCCTGTTCTTCGTCACAGTCCCTGAGAGATTCTGGGACATATAGTGTACCTTGGAGACATTTATTTTTCCTACTTCTTTAAAGTGGCAAAAGGCCATCAGAAGTGCAGGATTACTGGGGAAAAGTTAAAAAGGGCTTCCTCTCAGTTCTGATTTCCTTCCCCCCTCACGCCCCCCCCATGTGATCCTCACGCAGTGCACCAACCCCAGGGGCAGGATCAGAGAGCGCCTGCCTTCGGCCACACAAGAATGGTCCCAGACCAGGTCCCTGGGGGGAATCCCATCGGATTCTCCACAATACCCAAGAGAGTCAGACCCGGCCATATAAACCTTAGTAGCATCACCAAGCTGGTAGGGGACACCTGGGACAAAATGGTTGGGAAATATTGCATCTCCTCATTCCCTTCTCCTTTTACTCTGCTATTTGATTACCCCCGATTCTCACCAGGACTGGAGCATGGGGCTTTTCGTAGCAGGCAGGTAGGGGTTGTCTCAATCTGTGGGATCTGTACGCAGGCTCTGAACTCAGATCATTCAAGAAGTACAAACAATGCTTCTCCATCGGTGAGCGGGAGCGATTGCACCACTTCCAATTGAGGCACTGGGCTTCCCACACGAGTAACAAACAGGCAGGTACCAGCTCCCTGATGCCCTTTGAAAAGTTCTTGGTCACTCATGAGGGGACAAAGGGACTGATCTCATATATATATACATAGGATTCTTAGTAATGCCAGGCCACAAGTGACATGGACATGAATGGGTAAGTGGGAGAAATCGGTGGGGGCAGAGATTCAGACTGACAAATGGGAAACACTGTGGAGAGATATCTCTAAACTGACTATGGCAATGTAGTTGCTAGAAAATGTGGAACAAACTGTTGTACAGGTGGCATCTAACATTCAGTCAAACTCCAGAAAATGTTCCCAAACTCAACCACACAGTGTTGGAGGAAGTGCGGACACAAAGGCACTCCGGCGTACATCTGGTGGGAGTGCCCTAAGCTTCAGAGCTTTTGGGCAGAAGTCAGGAGTTCAATCAGGGACATGTTTGGCGGGGAATATGTGAAACCCCAGAGGGAACCTTTGCCGGGAATATGGTGTTGGGGGGAGAGAGCCGCCGGACAGAGAGACATGGAGGGCGAATACTGTGATGATGTCTGCAGCCATCTTGCTCATAGCCAAAAGATGGAAGGGTCGAGGAGGTCCCAATGCTCCACGACTGGTTACAAAAAATATGGGCATTTGTGGTGCTGGAATGGGTGACCTACATGCTACAAATGAAGGCGTGAGATTCTCTGCAGATTGGAGAGAAGCTATATCATTTTTTAATGGAGACTATAGCGTTCAGTGCTGTCCACAAAGACTCAGATTAATAGAAATAGGATAGTATAGACATTGTCCATTCACAAAGGGGGATGTTCTTGTGTGTCAGGTTGGGACGGGGCAGTGGGGTCGGTGGGACTAGGGTACAGGAGGAAAAAATACAAAACAATGAGGTTTTAATCAATGATCCGATGGGTTTCGGTGTAGTGTTCTCTTTGCAATCCAATAAAAGTTTTTTTTAAAAGTTGTTTCGGAACAAAGTCATAGAATGAGACAATTTAATTAGCAGGAAATAAGTTATCTGTATGTAGATTGAGTACTACATTAGGTTCTTTCATCTTTTAAAAAAATAGATTGGTAAAAGCAGTAAGGATTACTTAGAAGCTTGTTGAAGTGGTGTTCCATTAGGTAATATGAGGATTTAATCTATTTTATAGAGACCCTAATACATAAAGAAGCTGACAACTACATTACACAAGAGGGAAAGCGCATGGTCAGAAGCAGACTGTCACTAACTCAGTGAAAACAGATAATTTCATCCACAAAAGGAAAACACGTTATTGGGCGGGCCCTATGGAGCCATAGTAATAAACCACTATGGTTTTCCAGGAGCCTAAAGGCACGGTTGAATTAAGACTGTTGCATATCTTGCGAGATCAAATAGCATAATCCTTAAAAGGAGAATGCCAAATCAGGCAGGCTTTTCTTAGCACTATGGAGCCCACTCAGCTAAGATATGTACGTAAGTCGGACAAGAGTAAACAATAATTAGACGCAATGATCAGTTGTAACATGGAATGCAAGTCTTTCAGACAAGATAAATATTTTTTAGTAATCACCCATAAAGAAAGTATGACCCACTCGAGTGATGCCAGTTTACTCTTAGTGATATCTCAAGAGTTAAGATCCAACAATAGAATTCAAGTAAGAGATTTTTGTTTACTTCAACATTGTTAATGAGCATAATTCTAGCCATACTGAGGTAAGCTTCCTATATCTTCTTCTAGCCATAGGAAACATGAATTGTGGAAAATACTCCCAGTGAAACATAATAATAATAAGTGAAGACTACTACACTTCCTATTTATAAGTTGGATATGTATATATATGTAAAATATTTTTATAACTGAGATGGTATTTAAGTAACTGCAGTAAAAACAAATTTGTTTCCGCTGTAGATCGAAAGACACTTGAGAATTAAGTCCAATATATGTAAGAAGACTCCTGACGAATGTCCAGCACTAGAGGCATATAGAGGACAGAAACATGCGCATGTCGGGTACAGACATATACCAATATTCATATGTAAGATACTGCTTGATTTATTTTCAAGTTTCAAATCTTAAAAAAGACTCTGCACCTGTGATACAGACCGCTATTTTACATATCAATGTTAACACATAGTTATTTTCAAAATGTGCAACAATCAAGAGAAAGTAAAGGAAAAGATTTACAGGAAGTTTACAGAAAGATTGAGGCAGTTGGTGGAGCAATTTGTTTTTTTTTCCGCTGTGTCTTGTGTTTGTATCCAGTCTAGCTCTTTCAATTTCTTAATGACTCTGACTGGGTTGGAGATGAGGTCTTCTTCCGAGCAGGTGACTGTCAAAAGTAAAGCCTTATTGTCCTTTTTCCATGTCGATAGTGTTTTCACCTTTGCTACTTGTATTTCTTTGTTTAGCAGACCGGAAATTTCTTGACTTCCTGCTATGATGCATTTTCGGTATAGGAGTAAGGAGTTGATGTTGACAGTTGCCGTAAGAGATAAAAGGCTGAGTTCTCGCCTTATTGCTGTGATGGCCGTGGATTTTGGCAAGGAGAGGGACGACTTCCAAAACTGGCTTTCTAGTTTTGGCCAGACTTTTTTTTAGGAATCAAAGGCATGGCCTCCGCGCAATAGGTGATTGATGGGACGACTTTCTTCTTATAGAATTCGATGACTGGGATTGCTGAAAATCTTCCAAATTTCATATCTATCGCCCTACCTTGGGCTGCCAGCTGTTTTATTTTGTTTTGGAGGTTTTCCTGCATGGAGGTTTCTTGTTTCGAACTGTCTATTATCACCCGAGTTATTTGTACTCCTTGACTTTTTCAATCTCGGTGTCCTCTAGAAAACATTTGTGTTTTTCAGATATTTTTTTTCGACCTTCTTCCAGTATCATGATTTTGGTTTTCTCTTTATTGATTTTCAAGTTGTTTTCTGAAGTATAACGAAGTAGGTTATTTAACTGTCTTTGAAGTCCAATCTGGGCCGAATAGAACAAGGTCGTTCGCATACAGTAGGCGGCTGATTTTGACGGTTGCCAAAGTAGTGTGGACATTCGGGTGAGATCTTCGGATTCCCCATAGTCGCCTATATAGGCTAGGAACAAAGCTGGGGCTAGGGGGCAGCCTTGTATCACCCCTCTTCCTGTTGGTATTTTGCCTGAAAGGTTTCCTAGTTGAGACAGTCGCACCCTGAGGGTGGTGTCCGAATGGAGGGCTTTTATTGGCTGTAAGATCTCTTGAGGACAGTTCCACTCCTCCAGTTTTTCCAGAGGCGGGACCTGTCAACCAGGTCAAACGCCTGGGAGAGGTCTATGAGAGCCACAAAGATTCGTGGCTTGCCCTCAAGGACTTTGCTTTTTAGGGTGCTGATTGTTAGTATATTTGCTGATGTGCCGACTTTTTTTTTTAAGCCCGTTTGGAAGATGTCTTTACAGGGCGCCAATTTGGCCCAAGTTTGGAATCTTTTCAAGAGTAAGCTCCCAAAAACTTTTCCGATGCAGTCCAAGAGGGCTACAGGACGGTAGTTTGAAGGATCGCTGATGTCGCCCTTCTTGTAAATCGGGACAATGGTGGCTTTTGTCCAAGATAGCGGAATCGATTTCTGAGCTGCACATCTTTTGAAGATTTCCTTGATGAGGATTGACCATTCTGCAGAGTTTTATTTCAAGTCTATGTTGGACAAGCCATCTGGCCCTGCAACTCTGGAGTTTTTCAGCTTTTTGAGATGGTCTAAGATTTTATCCTGGTCTTCCAGTAAGAGCCAATCTACGTCGTCGGGTATCTTTGGGGTTTGTTCCAAGTCAGATGGAGAATGAAAGAGGGCGGTAAAGTGGTCGATCCATTTTTGTTCACCCATAGGGTTTAGAATCAAGTTTTTGTTCGAGGGTTTAGATGTTTTTAGCAGAGACCAGAATTCCTTAGCTTTATTCCCGCATATTTTCAGAATCCTGCTGGTATAATTGAAACCTGTGGTTTTTCGTCCAGTTTCGGTGTGCTTTTATGGCGTCCCTTAGTTCTTCTTTATTTGACGTAGAATGTCCAAGCCTTCTTTTCATTCTTCGTAACTCTCTTCGTTTTTCAACCAAGAGGACGTCATATACGTGTTTGGGGGCGTCGAAAGAGTTAGTGTCATGATCTCTGCTTCCAAAAGATCAGGACTTGCCCGACTCCCTTGGAAGCAGACCCATAACCCCGGTTCCGAGTGCCAGCCAGTCCCTATTGGGACCTTTTGGACCCTGTCCTGGCGCCAGTGGCACCAGGCTCATAAAGATGCCCAGTCCCAGCGCTGGAAGCGCCGGGCTCATAATGCTTGGGTGGACTTACCTGCAGCAGACCATGCGGCTTACTTACCTGCCAGTTGAACCCCTGATCCTCTTCTGTTTGGGACTACTTTTCCTGTTGGGTGGGGCACTCCCTAGGTTCAGAACACTGGAACTCTTCTGGAAAGCAGGAACTCTTTTCTTACCTAGGCGTGGCTGTGGAAGGAGACACCTAAGCACTACAGGAGGCTATTTAAACCACACCCGATGGATGAATCTTGCTTTGTGTTATTCTGCATTCTCTGCAGCAGAACGCTCATCGTGTCTTCTGCTTCTGATCCTGGGCCTAAGGGAACAAAGGCTTACCATCCTGGAATCCAGTCTTCAGCAGCACCTGTAAAGACAAAGAAAGAACAGGTTAGCACTACGGTCTTCAGTGGCAGCGCATCTCTTACCTGGTCCATCGGCTGTCACCAACGCCTCGCGCTGCATTCCGGCATCTCAACGACAAAGGCTTACCTACTCTTCGCACGCTCCGGAGGCCTTTGGCGCTGCATCCCGCATCTGAAAGACAAAAGAAGGTGCGTTTAAAGACATTGGGCAACTTTATTACTCACGTGCCATTACTCCTTCCCACGCCGAATCCAGTGGGTATTCCAGCACCCTTCAGCTTCTCTAAAGCTCCGAACTTGTACCTGCAAGATAAAAGGGACAGTTAGTGCGCATCGTGAAGCAGGCTACAAGCGCTTACTTACGTGCTTCCAGGCGCTTCTATTCCTCACGCGGGTTCGATCCTCAACTCTCATCAGCCCGCCATCCGCCATCGCTGGAACCCTGCAAAACAAGAGATATCATTACAAAAGACTTTTAAGACATTTGAAGTGCCCAGAACTTACCGTTCGTGCAGTTAACGACGGACAGCAGTCCTCTGAGGTCAAGAGGCCTGCACCCTTATCCAGTGAAGAAACTAGTTATACGGCACCCTGCCCCGAGGCAGATGGAGAGCTCGGCGTTCACTTACCTAAGGTGAGGGCGTTAACCTTTGGGGTTCTACAGGAGAAGAGAAAGGGAAGAGGAGAGAGGCACCCAATAACCCCAGTTCATTAATCCCATATTTTCTATCTGCAGACATCTTACTCTTCAAGTCAGACATACAGTGCACAGAGGTCCAGCCCAAAGAGCCAACCGTGTGTTACACATCACCTTTGAAGATACGGCATTCACCCAGTCAAGACCGGCGCCTCTGCGGGAATCAGGTGAGCGTTACAGTTAGACGGTGCTCTGTTTTTTACCATATACTGGACTAGTAGATGTACATAGTCAGGTTTTTCTTTGTTTTCAGAGCTCTCTCCGGGAGCATACCTTTCTGTCAGTTTTCTGACTGAGTCGGCTGTTAGCTTTAAACGATTTCCCCGGTTGTTTGGTTCCACCCCTAAACTATTGGTGGTTTGCTGGTTGAAGCTGTTTTGCCAAGATGTTGTTAACTGATTGTGGTCACTGTTTTTTGTTTTAAATACTTCAAAGTCCCTCACCTTTGCCAAAAAGGGCGCGAAACAAAAATGTAGTCAATGGTGGCTTGAAGGGTTCCCTGCTCCCAAGTAGGGAGGCGGACCTTTTTTGGAAAGGATGAATCGAGGTTTAGTAGATTTCTAGAAGCCATTAGAGTCGAGAGAAAGATTGGAGAAAGATTTGTTGTGTGTCCTATTTTCTTAAAGGAATCATAGCATTGGGCATTCAGGTCTCCACAAATTATGATAAAGGGGACCTGGTGCGTGGCTCGAATATCGTCTATGATTTGTTCCATCATAGACAGATAGGTGTTTTGATTTATAGCCGCCGGGTTCCAGTATGTATTTATGATTGCTATTTGCAACGCCATAGTTTTCATAGACTCTACCCAGTCTATAAAAACTGTCAGGATTGATAGGTTAGATTGTAGCGTGACCTTGATCTTTAGGCCTGTTCTCTGTCTGTAGGCTATAAGGAGGACAGATGTGGGGTGACCAAAGGGGCCTTTATTCGCCGGGGCTAGCATGATGTTGTACCCGTCCAGGACTGGAGTTTTTCGTAGCCATGTCTCTTGGAGGCAAATAATGTCGAACGAGGCCAAATTTGCGTCTCCCGGCGACGTCAGGTGAAGGTGGCCTCAGGTGTTCCATGAACAGAGGCATAGCGGAGTTGCATTGTGGTCGGCTGTTGAGTCATCGTTGACGCTTTGGTGCCGACCTGCAAATTGCTATTTCCTGGTTTGTGTCAGCGCCTTTGGAAGCCAACCCCAAAAGCCCTGAGGTTTATCCCTCGTTTGGGAATTTGACGGAGGCCTTTCTTTATCTGCAGTTGATCTGGAGTGAGGTCTCCTCTCTTGTTGATTGTCATTTTTATTTCCGTTGTTATAGCTTGCTCTAGGCTTGGCATTTTCGTCTAGATTTTAGTTTCTTTCCGTCACGCTTTGAACCAAAGGATGTTTAGGATTACGATCAGTGGTTTTTTCTGTTTTTTTGTGTTCGATCCTTTCTTATGGTGTGGCATTGTAATCGTTTCTTCTGTTCGTTCTTACTGGTGATTTTCCTTGTTTTTTTTTCTGGGTCGTGTTTTCAACCTGAACGCTTCGTTGGCTTCTGTTCCAGCTTTGATCAGTCAAAATGTAGCCCATGGTTAGAAGGTCCTCCTTCGCTTGGGTTATTTCTGTTTTCACGCTCGTTGAAGAGATGTATAAATAGGCTTTTGCCCTTTGGTGAGAATGATATGGGTCCCCGATCTCCAATTCGTCGGACTTAATCCGACGATGGGCTGGGGATGAGGCCAAACAGGGTGAGGATTCCCCTTCTATTGAGGATTATGTCATCCCTGTTTTCGGCATGTTGTTCCAGTTTTATAGGTGACGTTTTCAATTGCCTTGTCTTCTTGTGGTACATTTCAGTACTGGATTTATAGTGCTTGTGGTGGTGGCGTGGCTCATCTGTGGTCCGAATTCCCAGCAGGCTATGCTGATTTCTGGCCTTTACGTTGCGTTCTGGCCCACGTACTCCACTCTTGCTGGGTGAAGTTTGGGATCGAGTAACCGTCTTTCTGCTGGACGAAGTTGGAGAATGCGGACAAGTTGTGAACGAAACAGTCCGCCCCTGGGGGAAGTAGAAGATCGCCTTTTTGAGTTCTGATAGAGCTTTTTCCTTCGATCTTCCAGAGTTTGAGAAGGGGGAGATGCTTTGTCTTCAGTACATGAAGATTTCACCTGGCAAACGAGTTTTTCAGGCGTTGCTGTAACTTGGGTCTTTTGAGCAACGGGCGCCTGATCGGATGGCGAGATTGGGTGCCCGTTGCTCAATCAATACATTGAGAAATGTTCATCAAGGGGTCCTCCGTGAGGAAGTCTTCCGTTGTTTTAGGAGAGGATTTGTTCCCTTGGGGCTTGTTCAGTTGAAGGACAAGGGTTTGGTCCGGTCTACGGGTCGAGGGAGCTTTTTTTTTTTGGTGTCGGTATCAATTTTTTGGTTTGCCTTTCCTGTATGTTTTTGAACTTGAACTAGATTTTCGGTGTTATCTTCTTTGGTTGCAGAAAATATTGGGTAAGCTCGATCTTTTGCCTCTGAGATCAGTTTTTGGTGTGACGGAGTAAGAGGTGGATCGTCTATGATATGGATGACCTCCCGCTGGTCTACCTTGGTGTTTTCTTCCAATTGATCACATCGAGGGACTAGGCTGGAAGTTGGTGATGGTAGTTTTGCCATGGAACTTGTTTCAGGTGTTAAGCCAGCTGGGGTTTCGTCTTGAGCTTGAAGGTGGGTGGCCTCCCTGTGCTTTTCACTGTTGGTATTGTGTTTCGTGAGACGTTCGTCTAAAGCAGTGATGTAACCTTCTAAGAAGATTAGTTTTGTATGCATTATTGCTTGTATGGTGGTGTAGTCTTTTAAGTTCTCATTTATTGCTTCGTAGAGTTTCGTGAACGGTGCCAAGGCAATTGTTACAGCAGATATAATGGATAGAATGTCCAACTTTTTTTTTTATGGTGATTTGTTAGGTGTTCCAATTTGTTGGGAGTGTCTTTTATAGGTGTTCCAATTTGTTGGGAGTGTCTTTTAGATGATGGCGTGGTTATGTAGCACTCGTTAAGCGGTCTCCTGGATGTAGAACCGCTTGTTAAGTCTAAAAGCTTCGCCAGGTCCCGATCCAAAAACAACTTTTTATTTGCACGGTCAGGGAGTTCACCCTCTAGGATGACCCGGGATGACAGCCGGTTTTCAGTGCTAGATTGGTAGGCGTCTTGGAAGGAATTTCGGGACTTCTGACCCATTGAGGATCCTTTGACCCCGTTCGGTTCTAGGAGATCGGGGAACGATGTAGGTGGTGGTTGGTCAGGATTGTTTTTCGTGCAAGTTGTTGACGTGGGTTTGCTGAGGTTTCAGAACAGAAGTAGTTTCACTCGGCTGAGCTTCTCTTTCCTCCTGGACCCTATGGGTCACTGGTGTAGGGTTTTCAGTTTCCCTGATAGAAGGGTCGGTGGTGGGGTCCCTGCTGAGCGGGGACGGGGCTTGTTCAGAATTTCAGGGACTGTGGAGAGCAGAGGCGTTCTTTGTGGGGCCTTGGACACCTTAGAAACATCGTCGACCTTAGAAGATGGGTCTGGGGCCAAGTCTCTTTTTCTGGCTTTTTGTGGCGGTTGGCAAGTCGTAACAGCCTCAAGGATTTTGGCATCTGTGAGGTCTTCTTGACGCCGTAGTGGTTGAGGTGCGAAGGCGTTAAAAAAGTCAGTTACTAGACTTGCCATTAGTGGTTTAGTTGATTTTTTATTTAATTTTTCTCCAGGTTTTTTTGATGAGGTTGCCGTCGAAGCTGTGTTTTTCTATTGTTTGGGTTTTGTTTTCTCTTTCCATTTTGAGTGGCGCTTTTTCCCTTTTTCGGGAGAAATGATCTCACTCGACCGGCGTTATTTTGATTCCGTGGATCGTATCGGCTGAAGTGCCTCTGCGTGATGGGTGTCAGAGGATCCTGGTTCTTTTGTAGTAGACTGAGCCTGACCTCTAGTGTCTGCTTGTAACTGAGAGAAAGACCCACCTGGAAAAGGTGAGCTTTTTTCCAACAATTCCGAGTGGATTTGAGCGATGGTCTGTATCTGGCTGTATTTGGCACTGAGGTTTGACTCCTGTTTGTCATCCATGTTTAAAGAAACTATCACACGGTTTGCCCCCTCGCGAGTAGTTTCCTTCTGTAATGTTTGGCCCGAATTTGTGGAGCAGTTCGAGATCGCCAGGAAGGGGGGCGTGACTTCGCCCCGGCGTCTCTGCTCCGTCCTCTGCTCAGCGGCAGGGGGAGACTCACTGTCTTCGTTGGAGACCGCCTCCGTCTCGCCCGAGGGCTGTGATCCCGCTTCCCGGCCTCTGGCAGGTTTCCCTCCCCGCTCACGGGCCTTGGTCCTCCCTCCGGAGGCCACCAAGGGCCAGAGCTGTGGGAGGGCTTTCCGCGGTGGAGACGACGGGAGTGAAGGACGCAACACAAGGTTCTCGGCCAACGGTAAGAGATGTCTTTCCCCCTCGAGGTTTGCACTCCCTAAATCCATGCGGGAGGGGGGCCTCGAGGGGGCTGAAAAGTTTATTTCGCCCCGTTCCGGTGGTGTTGGTACTGTGGGGGTGTTGAGAGGGTCTTCGCCCCTTTGAGGCAGGGTTTGTGCAGGTGGTATCGGAGGCGGCCGGTTTTGTAGATATTTCTTTGAAATTAAGCGCGGACGCGCACTTCTAAGAGAGCGGCCTTCCTCGTTACCCATAGTATCGAGGTCCTTTTCCGGGATCAACGGGTTCACTGGGTCTGGCGCCAGGGCAGCCATGCAGAAGACTGCAGTAGACGGCACACTAGTAGCCACACTCCGCGGCCCACTCCGCGGTGTGGTGAGAGTCTTTTAATGAAGCAGCAAGGTAGCTCCTCCTCGTACAGGCACAATGGAGACTGGAGAGATACTGCAGTAGACTGCACACTCGTAGACACACTTATTACAATCAGCAATAAAACAATTGTAATTAAAAGAAATACTGTGGGCACCCGCCTCGGATCTCGGATGTTGCTCGTTACTGATAGCGATAGGCATCCAGATATGGCGCAGAGCATGTGAAGCATTGGGAATAAATAGACCCGCTTTCACCGCAGATTCCACTAGTAGCATTGAAGGCCGATGAGACAATGGAAATTGTGCATCAGAAGATATTGGGAACCGGCTAGGATGGTGACAATAGGAGACTTGATACAAGGGGACGAGATTACAGATTTCAAAACACTAGTAGAAAATACAGGCATTGCTGGAGGACAATTTTTGTTGTACCTCGCAATAAGACGAAGGATCAAACACAAGTGGCCTGAGTTTACTGAACAGGTGAAGCAACAAGAGGCAATACAAACAATGTATGATATAGCCGAAGGGGAACATGCAGTGTATGAGCTACTACTCTCCAAAGGCACGAAACGGGTATTAAAATCAGACAGAAGTGGGAACCGGACATGGGAAAGGTATGCACAGACTCGGAGTGGGGCAGGGTTTTGGAATATCATAAAAAAGTCTCCAGAAATTAAAAGTTACAGTTAATAGAGCTTTACATTACACATAGGGCCTATTCAACACCGTGCAAGGTCTCTTGGTTTAAAGGGGGCCGAAAAACAGAGCTACCCAAAGTGAGGCGACAGTGATGTGGGTATACTCCACATGTTATGGTCTTGCTCGAAAGAACGACAATATTGGGGAGATCTTGCAAACATCATGTCTGGAGGAGCTGTCACACTAGATGTACAGTCCCGAGGAGCCTGCCTACTTGGGCTCTACCCATGCACCACAAGAAAGAAATATAGAATTTGAAAGACCTTGTATACATCTTGGCAAAACGCAGACTAGCTATGTCATGGAAATCCAAGGAAGCGTCTGATGTCAAAGCGCGGTGGAAAGACTTACAAAAATGGATAATGGCAGAGTCAGCAGTCTGGCTGCAGGCAGCCAGAGGTATTAATGTCGAGTGCATTGAGGAAATCACGTCCTGGATTGAACACACACAGACCTTGTTAGCGTCCAGACCAGACAAGAAAGAACAATAGGTAACAAGAGGGACACTATTCAATGAAAAGGATCAAGATGACCAGAAACTGCTGGGAGCATAGATCGATTAAAGAAGACAAAGGCGGGGGAGGGGGAAAGATGAGGGGCAACACACAGAATGTGGAGTTGTTGTTGTAAAAGGCAAATAAAAAAAAGAAGTGGGTCGAGGTGAGCAAGAAGGAGGTCATCAATAAGAAGGGAAAGAAAGAGTGGGCAAAAGAACTGGAGGTAGTGAATAGAAATGAAAGAAGGGAAAGGATGGATAATAAGAGGGAGAAGGAGAAGGAGAAAGGGCTAAAGACGGTGGAGAAGCAACAGGTAGAGGAAAGTCTTGGAAGAGTAGAAGGAATAGATCATATGCCTTCCAGGGGCAGAAGGTATGACTAGCCAGGAAAAGACCACAGAAAGTAGAGGGCAAAAGTAGGCCCGCCATAAGCCTGAAAGAGAAGGGAGGAAGGGAGGAGAAATGCGCACGTACAAAAGCATTGAGGAGGTTGGAGGGGAGAAAAATGGGGTTAACCGTGTGGAGCAGAAACCACCAGGGGGTGCAGAAGGTGATGGCCGCCTGAAGCACGGCTCCGCAATCCGAGGGGACAACAGAGATGAGTAAAAGGGTATCTTGACCTCCAAACTTGACAGAAATAAAGTAAATTTGCCCTGAAACCTGAAGGAAAGAAGAGAAGTTGTGTTCGGAATAAAATCGGAGCGGTGAAGGGAGAAATCCCAGATGGCTGGCCCTCCCCCATGGGCCATCAGAAAAAGGCAGGCTAAACTACATGGTCGTGCAGGAACCGAGAAACAGAGGCAAACCCCCCCCTGAGATCTGTCGGAAGGGTCTGCCTTACAGCGGGAAGCTGCATTGGGAGGCGAGGAGGGGCGCCTTGGAATCGAGACGGACACTGACGGAGCAGAGGTTGATGGCGAACGAAGGCTGAGGGCGCTGCTGAGAGAAACACCACCGGCGGCGAAAAAGGAAATCGCGGCACAACATAAATAAGAAGCCCTCGTCGGAGCGCCTGGATTCCAACCGTAATACGGCAGAGATGACCGAAGAAGGGGCCGCCGCCGATGCGTCCTGAGAGAGGGAGAGAATCAGCAGCAGAGGTCCCCCAGGAAAGCAACCTAAGGACGTAGCAGGGAGCGGTTGGCGCCACCGAACGAAAACGTGAGAGGAGTGCGGAGAAGCAGCGGCGTGGGAGCAGATAGGCGCTGGAACAGATTGCCGGTGCGGAGCAGCAAAGGGAACGCAGAGTCCCTGTTCAGGGGCTGTAGTCTGGGCACCAGCTCCCATCACGATCCGGAGCGGGGAAGAGCTTCCAGGAGAAAGCCGCGCGACAACGAGAAAGTTTGGCAGTGAAAGAGAGTGGAGCACGACATAAACAAGAGGTTGGTGAGTCGGGAGAGGAATAAAAGAGCGCTAGCCTACAGGCAGTAAGAGGGGCACCGGAACATAAAAAGAGTGTGAAGCCTGGGAAAGGACACGTACTGGGCAGTGCAGAAAACAGTAAGGTGGTGTGGGGGTATCGCAGTCAAAGAGAGTGGACGAAAGGGCCTCAAGGAGGGAATAGGAATGACGAGCCGAGGGGAGGCCCCAAGCTGTAGTGAAAGCTAGCAGGCACGATCAGAATGGTGATTGAAAGCCGGTAAGGAAAAAGATCAGGGGGGACATGCAAAAAGCCGCAAAAATACGGAAAATCCCCGAACAACCTATTAAACATCCACAAGGCTGCGACAAAAAGAGGAGGTGAGACCCCAACACTAGGGGCAAGTGAAGAATAAATAAATACCGCAACCCGGGGCGCTGAAGGTGTGAGACCCCAGACCAGCTGGCAAGTTAGCAGTGGGCCCGGAGACTAGAGCCTCGCACAAAACACGAACGCTAAGAAAGCGGGGAGACCACACCGCGTACATCCCACGCACGCCTCCCCATAGTTTAAGGCGTGAAAGCCCCCTCATGGCACCAGTATACATGTGACTCAAAACATGCAAGACCTGCAACTTTTGTGGTACCTCCAGTCAAGGGAGAGTAGGAGACGGAAAGCGGGGGCAGGGAAGGGACAACTTAATTTTCAGGGGACCAGTTGCCCTGGAAGTGGTCAAGTACATGTCAAGTCCCCGCCCTGAAGGAGGTATCAACAGGCTCCAACAATACAGGAGAGAAAAGCAAGAGACCCAAGGGGCAACAATGGGGAGTGAGGCTGAAATGAGCATGGCAGCCACAAAGGAAGATATAGCTGGAATAATGGCGCAGATCTAGGCGCTGAGATCAGACATACAGACGTCCATATCTGAAATAAGGGGAAAAGTGGATCAAATAGAGGGGAAAGTGGAAAACCTGGAGAACAACCAAGCCAATGGGGATCTAGTAGAAATGAAACTCAATGCTAGGCTGACGGACATTGAACTAAGAGAAGAAGAAATCACGCTCAAGATGGACGATATGGAGAACAGAGGTTGAACCTACCGATCTTGGGCCTAGCGGAAAAGGACAGGGAAACCCTGCAACAGGTTGAAAGTAAGGTTCAGGACATAATCAACCATCTATTTGAGAGCAAAGGAGGAAAGGTAGTAACGATTAAAAGAGCCCACATAGGAGGTAGGGTGTTTGGAGGAGGTCCACGATCAATTGTAATCAAAAGCAAAGGCAAGACATAGAATTCTAAGGCTCCAACATTAAAAAAAAAATCAGGATCTCTTAAGCCTGATGTTGGCTAGAAGAAGGGTATGCCATCTCTCACTGTATGGCTTACGGAGCAGGCAATTCGATACAGATGGGGGTATCCATTTGATTTAACCTTCGAATACAGAGGGGAGGACTATAGAATGACCACTCCAGAGGAAGCGAAACAAGTCCTCAGCGGCTTAACAGACAAGATAAACTCCAGGGGGCCTGTAGGCTGGCAAGAAGTGGCGCTTTCTCAATCGGAGGAGCAAGAAGGTACCAAGCGCAGACAAAGAAGGGCGAAAGTGGGGAGGAACTATTACAAACCGAACCCGGTGTCACCATCAAAGCCGCCATGATAAAGGTACGAAAATGGGGATAGCAAGAAATAAGGGGAGGTAAAAGAAGATACATGAACACAGAAATGTAGGTACGAGGGGGAGAAATGGGAAAGGAAGTCAGGACAACTGTCAATGTCCCCAGGGGAGGGCAGGGTAAAAACCCTGATGGCCCTCAGTTCAAGGAGGGCGTCTCAAACCCGGGAACCGGAGCAGTCATCTAGGGCTGAGGTTCAGTCTACACAGTTAAACAATGTTTATTGGTATGGGGGAAATTGGGGGAGGAATCAAACGGAGGCAACGCCAACAGGACACCATGGAAGGTGAAGAAACTTTGGCAAGCGCGAAACAAGGCCGACAGGAGTGGATAACCACGAGGGGAACTAAGATAAAGGAATGACGGATCAAACTAACCAAATGTCGGGGAGGCCTATCTTAAGGGTGGGTACTTTCAATGTTAAGGGGATTAACTAAGAGAATTTCTAAGGGCGGAACTAGACGTCCTTTTCATGCAGAAGACTAGATTTAAAACAGGGGGGGAAAGACAGCTGAGGGGAAGAGGACTGGGGCAAGTGTTCTGGGCTTCGGGGAATCAAAGAAGAGGGGGAGTGGGAATCCTGTTGAGTAAGAGGTTAAGGATTGAAAACCCGATAGTGGAACGATTGACAGAAGGTAGAAGAATAATAGTCCAGAGGAAGTGGGAAAAGGTACGAATATCCCTGGTAGGGGTATACGCACCTTTCAATGAAGCAGCATTGGCATCCCTGGGAAGAAACTACAGGGATCTGGTAGTGATAGGGGGCGATTTTAACACCTGGGCTGACCCCCAAATGGACAGGCAGTAGACAAGAATTCATGCAAAGAGCGCCGCCCCAGCGGAGGGCAACAAGTTTGCAGCTACCCTGCCGAAGGAGGGTTTGGGTTGAGCTCTGGAGAGCGTGCAATCCGGGGAGAAAGGGCTATACGTTTAAATCGGAGGTCACACAAATCGATTATCGGTTAATCAACAAAGAGCAAAGCTCCAGAGTGCAGGGCGCTTTGATCTGACCAATGTCATGGATGGACCTCGATATGGTCATAGCCACAATAGAGATAGATGGGAGAGGCCATAGAGACAGCCCGGTTGAAGTGTAATGACCTCTTAAGGTTGGACAAGGTATATGCCGAGGAACTTAAGGAAGCAATTGAGGAGTTTTTCCAGATTGAGGATAACGGAGAGGTAGACATGGCCACAATTTCGCAAGCGGGTAAGGCTAAAGAGGGAACGTAAATTACTGGAGGACAAACTAAGAGGGGAGATAATAGTACTATAGGGGAAGCTACATGCGCAAGGTTCATATCGCAGAGAATACCTAGCTACTCTTAAAGATAAACGGGATGAACTGAAAGCTTTGGGGAAAGGCGAGGTAATAAGAAAACTCCAATTCTTAAGGCAGAAATTCTACGAAAAAGGGGATAAAGCCGACAAGATGCTGGCCAATAGACTTCGGGCTCGGAAAGCGGAAAGATGGGTGTAGGAGCTACAGACTGAGGGGAATGGGCTAGTGAGATCACCAGAAGAAATAGCAGGGCATTTGATGAATACTATGAAACTCTCTATACCTCTGAGGGGATCCTGGTGGGGGTGAGATGGAGGATTTTATCAGAAAGGCTGGGTTAGCACATCTGACTGATTCTGAAAAGACTGTCATCAACCATTTTGCAATGGGGTCCCTTCTAAGGCTGTGGTGGAGCAAGGGAGAAATGTGTTGACTTATAACGTGCCCAGCGCCAATGCGCTGTATATGGGCACCACCAATACGTGATGACATTATGGACCCAATACGTTTTCAGGAATGGTACGAGGCAGGGCTCCAAAGGGCAGACCAGATGATAAAACCAAGTGGGTGCATAACAATTCAAGAGTTGGAAACTGGCCTCCAGATAGGGTCATTAGACATGTTAAAATTTCTGCAGCTCAAGGGAACTTTGCTGTCTGGGAAGTGGAGGGGGAAGCTTGAAAGAGAATTTAGTTACGGAAAGGATCCAAAGTGACTCAACCCTTACCAAGGGCCTAATTTCAAAGATATACAGAGCTCTGCTAGAGGCAAAAGGAAACAAGATGGAGGGCATTAGAAAGAGGTGGGAGAGAGACATGGGCCCAACGTTAACTGATGCCGTTTGGGCGCAAATCCGCACTGCAACACACAAAATGTCCATCTCCGCCCAGTACAAGCTGCACGGATTTAAACTGCTACATAGGTGGCAATTTGACCCCAAAAGACTATCGAAAATGTTACCCCAAGCAAAGCCGATGTGCTGGAGAGACTGTGGCAATGAAGCGGACTATTGGCACATGTGGTGGGCATGCCCTAAAGCACAAACATACTGGAAGGAAGTCCTGGGCTGGATCAGGAAGATTGAAGGTACTTACATGTATTTCTCGTTAAAGTTTTTGATGATGTATTGTTGAAATATGAAAGTGCCATTTGAAAAATGCTCAATAAAAGCAAATAAAAAAATAAAAAAACAGTGTGGAGCAGAGGAATGAGGGATGGCCCCCCTTAGGAAAGACAATGTCCACAGCAGCAAGGAGGCAAAGAAAAGCAAGGTCGAGGGGAGCAGCGACTATTCCCATACAGAAGGAGAAGGTCTGGGATATGGCAAAACAGAAGAGGTGATAGCTGGAAAGTTTAGAATCAATCTCAAACCTCTGTCAATTGCTCTGGGCAACTGTCCAGACCATCGTTCTTCATCCTGCCAAGCTATTACCTATTTTAGAGGTTAGCAAAAACGTCTGGCTAAGGCTTAATAGGAGCCTGCATAATATGATCTCAGATATTATTAGCTGCATGGGAATACATTGAAAGGGCACCAAGAGGTGGGACAAATAGTTATTCATATTGGGGAAATAATTAAAATGTCTTTGGGAAGAGACCCTTACTAGTAGAATCGCAAACATGTAAAACACTCAAGCCTTTTAGGTTACAAGTTAAACACATAAGCACAAGTACTGAAATTTCAAGCTATAGAATGTTGGCCCTATTAATGTATAAAAATCAGTCTGGGTACAAAATGGAAACAGAACCTCTTACAGCATTATGAGGAGTGTGATGGTATCATCACTTCTTTCCCTGTGGTAGCCTCTCCCTATGTGGCCAGGGGACGGCAGCAGTTACCTTATCCTGAACCCGGGGGCGGATATATGAGGGAGGACCACCTGGGGAGAGGCGACCCTCAGAGGGAGATGTGATATCTTCTGGAAAGACATATATCCCCCCCATTCCCTTTTAGGGATGTTTCCTCCATTACTCAGGTTTTAATCGTTTATTGCACCACTCATCCTCATCCATGTACTAAATCTATTGTTAATATTCCCAGACACGATAACCAGAGCAATACATGAATTACTGAGACGAGGAAGAGGCAGGGAGCAGTAATGATTACTCCTGAAAGAATCCCATACCAGCTTCCACAACAACACAAAGAATCATCCATCAACTACTGAGACGAGGAAGAAACAAAGAACAGTAAATATCACCTAGACAGGGAAGCCTACGCTGTGGTATAGCCTTCAGAAAATCTTTAATTAGCTGTGGGAGATTTAAAACTCACACAGACGACAGCAATGGGAGAGAGCTGCAGATGCTGAGCTGCGCGGTTACCTGCACGAGCACCGGCTGGAATGTTGCACGAGAAGACACAGCGGGAAACGGTGCCGAAGCTAATCCGCCCAGCAGGAAAAGGAACCGTAGTGCAAAGGAAGTGCTGCCCGAGCCAGAAAGGCAGCAGACACCGAAGACTGGCACGGCAGACGCACAGTGGATGCCAGGTCGCACGCCAAGCCCACAGCCTGACGTGAATAGAAGCGGAGAGACACAAGAGACACTTGGAGCACCCAGTAAGCTAAGGGAAGTGGAGAGGGTTACAGGGTTGCCTGAAATTGTGTGCTGCTTTGAAATAGTTACTCGTAAGCAAAGTGAAATATGTGAAGAAGCTAATAAATCTAATAGCTATACCACGCATGAACAAAGTATGTGAAAAAGCTGAAAAAGGCATAAGCTATTCCACAAATGAGTCGTTCGACCCGCATCTTAAAAAGGGACAGCAAGAGAAAACCAAGTAAAGGTGAACAAACCTTAGATAGGGGCCAAAGCCCGATATATGAAGGATAGAACCATTCCAGAAATACTACGCCAATATTGGGCTGGTATTGTTTCAGGATTACCGTGAATTAAACTAATTTGAAATGTTCGAGGGAGAAAAAAACGAGTCATTTGAACAAAAATGACTTTTAGTTTCCACTCCCCTGAACATTTCCCGTTAACACGCTTCCCCCCAACCCGTTACTTACCTGTGGGCGGCACACCTCTTTGTGTGCCGCCCTCTCCTGCATCTCTCTGTGACACCGGTTCCCTTCACTTCCGTACATGGGAACAGGCGCAGCAGGGTCCTCTTCTTTTTATTTTGTTCTTAACTTTATAATACCCCTGATGCCTTTATAGTGAACAAAGGTGCAGGGGACACCCCCGCAACCAGTGAACCCCTTTATTCGCTATAAAGGCAACAAATGGTAAACGCATTCGATATTTTCAGCTGTTTGTTTTTTTCATACAGCCAAAATTTGAACAAGTTTACCATTCGCTTTTTTTCCAAACAAATCTGCAGATACCATTGTTTCATGGGTAAAAGAGAATGGTAATAAAGATATGATATGAAAGTCGTGGCAGGACAGTACACCAGGTGAAGAGAATTGTAATAAAGTTACGGTATGAAAGTCCTGGCAGGAGAGTACACCAGGTGAAGAGAATTATAATAAAGTTATGGTATGAAAGTTCTGGCAGGAGAGTACACTAGGTGCAGAGAACGGTAATAACGTTATGGTATGCAAGTCCTGGCAGAAGAGTATACCAGGTGAAGATAAATGTGTAAAGACCGTAAATAAGTCCTGACAGAAGGAATATACCAGGATAAATCAACATGTGTTAAATTACAGGAGAATCCTTAGGAAGTCACATGCCCTAGGAGCTTGAACTATTTGAAGCGTGATTCTTTGTTTTGAACCTACCTGCAAAAGGAACCTGGGGAAGGGAACTATTTCCCAGAGATTTGTGTGTGTAGCAAGATGGAGAAGCCATTCGCTTGGGCTATAAGGAACTTGCATATTGGGAACAAGAACCTGGGGAAGGGAGCCATTGCCCAGCATTGTGAACATTCCTACTTGGAATCTTTGGTTGGAGTTGTCTTTTTGTTGAATTGGAACATTTGTGCACCTTGAGAACCAGAGACAAGGGGCCTCATTATAAGGGTGGCAGCCACGGTATGAACGGTGCCTGTAAGGCACCGGCACCGTTAATACCGGGCCACTGCATTACGAGTTCTGCTTGTGGGTTCCTGATAGCTGTGCGGCACCCGCGAGCAGAACTCGTGATCGCACCGGCACCGCTATCAACGGTGCTGGTGCAACCATACTCCCCACCCCCATTCTGCCCTATTGGGCAGAATGGGGATCGGGAGCCCGGCATTACCGCCACCCGTGAATGGGCAATTACCGGCCCCATCATCTTCTAATGGGCCGGTTATTGGCCAATCGCGGGAGGCGGTGCAGTTAGCGAGCATGGCGGTAGCCGTGCCTGCCATACAGGCACGGCTACCGCCATGCTCGTAATGAGGCCCAATGTCATTTTCACCTTAGATTTAGTTTGTAGAGTGTGAGGGCCAGAAAAGGATTTCAGACACAGGAAGTATTTTTACTTTGGACATCTTGACAACGGGCAGGCCCCTTAGTTTTTGGTTGAGATAGGGAAATATCTCCTAGGATAGGGACAGTAAGGCATTTCCCCAACCCTTTTGATTTGTAATAAAAGTCTATAGCGAAAACTATAAATCCTCTGTGTCAGCATCTAATTCCTGGCTCTTCAAAGCATTGAAAGGCTTAGTCCCAATTTATAGAGAAGCCAAAAAACATAAGCATGCCCATTTCTGATGAAAAATACACGAGTGATGAGAAGATCATGTAGGCTGCTGAAGCTCGTTTCAGTTAGATAGTGAAGAGTACTCAGATGGGGGAATTCAAAGATTGAGAAAAAATTCACATGTTGGAAGGACTGGCACAGTAGAGGGCATGCAAACAAAGGGACATACTGTTAAATTTGGTAATCTAATGCCATTTTGATGCTCAATGGAAACCAAGAAATTGGTGACTGCACAAAAGACTGTAAAGACAAGGTACTACTTGAATTATAACCAGTATTGGGCAGTTTCTCGGAATATAAGGGGGCTCGATACATGGGGGAAGGAATATGAGGGGCTCGATAAATGGGGGAATTATACATGGCTACCATCTCCAAAGAACTCTAAAATGATAGAACATCTACTATGGAAAAGGCTATCAGACTACGTGCAGATGAGATAGTAGGAACAGCCGAAGGACGTTTTCACTCAACACAGTCCCCACGGGCTATATCAAGAATCAAAGTGACAAAGGAAGAGAAACGTGAGTGGACCCGGTATAAGAATATTTTAAATTGCCACAGGGCCCAGTCGAAATAACAATGTTGAATAGAAGGAACACAATCTCTGGTGAAGTTTGTTAGAAGGGAAGACTTGTTCTGTTTCAGCAATAAGCTGGCAAAATAGCTTAGCAAATTAAGAACTATTTTCAGAGACAGGGAAGCAGTGTGCAGTGAACAATCTGAATACAAGAAGGGCCATCTCAGCCCTTCATCAGAGTTGACAAATTGAACACCAAATTTGCTAATAACACCACCTGATGAAACAGTGCTTGGCATTGGGTTGCATCATGCATGAAGCTCTATCAGAACATCAAAGTATTATTATTATCAACATCAAATACTATGATACTAATGCCACATTCTATTTCACTGTGATATATTAACAGCCTATCTATTGAAAACAAACATGTCTTCATCTATCCATATTACACAGCCACGTTAGTGATATGATATGATATGATATGATATGGCATTTGTAACGCGCCTATACACAAGTGTTTCAAGGCGCGACGAGGCAGGGGAGGGGAACAAGGGGAGACAGACAACGATCTTACTAGGCCAGGTGTCATTCAGATCGCGCAAGTGCAAGGGTAGAGGGGAAGGGAAAAGTGCATGGGGGAAAGGGAGAGGGGAAAGTGCAGTACAGGGTTATAAGCATACAGCATACAGGATAAATAACAAGGGCCAGCTGGTGGCAAGTGCGAGGTAAGTGCAAACAAGTGCTGGGAAGGGGGGCTGTATGGATACAGACACAGTCCCGTAGTGCAGGGGTTGCCGTGGAGGCAGTGCAGGGGAGAGTGGCTGGGCCGAGATCGGTGAATGGCCCAGTTGCAGATTCAGTGCAGTTTCAGTAGTATTAGCAGGGGAGAGGGGGAGAGAAAGCGGAGGCAAAGAGGAAAGTTTTGAGGTGCTTCCGGAACCGGAGGTGGTTCTCCTCAAGTTTCAGGGAGGTAGGAAGGCTGTTCCAGAGGGAGGCCCCTGCAGTGGAAAGAGATCTGCCCCCAACTCGTTGTTTGGAGAAGCGGCTGACCCTGAGGGAGTTGGAGGCGGATGAGCGAAGAGCTCGAGAAGGAAGATATTTATGAAGAGAGAGTTGAAGGTATTTTGGCCCAAGGCCCCAGACGGCCTTGTGGACAATGCAGAGGGTTTTGAACTTGATCCTCGCAGTCACTGGGAGCCAGTGTAGTGATTTCAGTCCTGGAGAGATACGGTCCCTGGGCTTGAGGCCAAGGACAAGTCTTGCAGTCCTGTTCTGGATGAGTTGCAAAGGGCGGAGAGTAGAGGCGGGCAGATTAAGATAGAGGCTGTTACAGTAGTCCAGCTTAGAGAGAACCAGGGCTCTAGAGACAGTGAGCTTCTGGGGGAAGGAGAGGAAAGGAAGGATACCTCTGAGGAGGTGTAGCTGGTAGTGTGACTTCTTAGATACGTCGGATATGTGAGGAGAGAAGGAGAGTGTGGAGTCGAAGATGACCCCAAGGTTTTTTGCCTTGCAGGTAGGAGTAGGAAGAGGGCCCAGAGAGGCCGGCCAGAGAGCAGCAGGGAAGGAGGGAGTGGGAGTGCCGATGAGTAGAATCTCAGTCTTACTGGCATTAAGGCAGAGGTCGTTGGCGGCACACCATTCCTGGATAGCAGAAAGACAGTCAGAGATGAGGGAAGGAGAAGAGGAGGCCGAGGGTAGCCTGAAAATGAGTTGGGTATCCTCCGCATAGAACTGAAAGTAGGGGCAGAGAGCGGCGATGTGGTGGGCGAGAAGTGCCAGATACTGGTTGAACAGCCAGGGAGAGAGGTTAGATCCCTGGGGGACACCACAGGTAGAGAAGAAGATGTCAGAGAGGAAAGACCCCAGTTGGACCTGGGAGGGTCGATTTGAGAGGAAAGAGGTCAGCCACGCCAGAGCCTGACCAGTGATACCGAGGTTATCACGGAGACGGTTGAGCAGGATGGTATGGTTGACAGTATCAAAGGCAGAAGAGAGATCAAGCAAAATGAGAACACATGGAATGTTAGAGTCAAGGTTCGAGAGCAGGTCCTCACAGATGTTCAGGAGAGCAGTTTCCGTGCTTCTGGCAGCTCTGAAGCCAGACTGATGGTCATGAAGACTACCAACACATTCAGCATGGAGATTAAGCTGGGAGATGGCCAGTTTCTCCAGGAGCTTGCCCAGGAAGGGAGTGATAGAGATTGGGCGATAGTTAGCTGTGTAGTTATGGTTAAGTTGCTTTTTGCTTAGGAAGAGCACTTTTTGGGCGGCTTATAACTTCGCTCTCCCTGGACGAATCCTCACCAAACTTTGCATAAAAAGTATATGGCCCACTTTGCAAAGTTTGGTGCGGTTTGGTGCAGGCGGGGGGGAAAGTTATAGGGGAAGTCCCAAAATGTCTTTTTTTCCCCATAGACTGAATGGCGGAAAAACTTTGCGCATGGCTACAGCTCAAACCGCTGGACGGATTGTCCCCAAATTTGTGGCAGGATCAGCGGCTTGGTCCCAAAAGCATGCTTTTGTAAGTTTGGTGAAAATCCGTCCTGGTTTTTTTTTTTTTTAAACGATCAAAAGGTAGGTCTAAAAAAATTAGTGATATCTATGTCCGTTCCGCGGACACACTTCCCTGTTCGCTTTGCGGGCAAGATAACGATTGGCTAATCGGTCCCATCATGTCCGCGGACATGTGACGCGTTCGCTCATTGGATGGTGAAGAGCGTGAAGTGCGTCAGATTGTTCTGATGCGCCGGCCATCTTGGATCTGTGTTTTGGTGTCCGCGGACATCGCCGCAAAAACATATTAAAAAACACAACATTGCACTTGTTAAACTTATCAAATACTGCCTGGGGAGGTGAGGGGTGATGAGGATGGGATGGGATATGGCAGCAAGAAGCAAAAAAGTGTTTTTTTTTTGTCACGAAAGTCATACGGTACATTTGGAGGTGTTCCACAATATAATGTGCGTAAAGTACAGGCGAAGGACTAATGTGTCTGTGTTAAAATGTATTTAAAATAATATTGGAGTCAGACTGGCGCCCCCTAGAGTCTGGCATCTTAGGCAGCCACCTGCAGTGTTTGATGGAAACAGCGGCCCTGCACGTGTATGAGAATACGAGTTATCATGGATGCGTTAAGCCATGTTGTTGCAAAGTGAGAATGTGTTTAGATTCTGAGTGAAGGTCACCAGCTTTGATTTTTTGGTTGCGAGCTAAGGAAGCCCACGCATGGGACACAAATTATAAGGTTCAATTGTTTTTTGACCTTGAGAGAAAGGGAATGTTCCGTAAGGAATGCAGTGAGAGGAGGTTTGTAATAATGAACATTTGATAAGGTTATGCATTCCAAGAGTGTGTAAGGAACATGAAAATTCAGTTCATGAAGAATCTTTGGTGCGAGCGCAGTGAGCATTACGGTCTGACTTACGCCAAGAGAATGGAAATGGTGAATATAACGTAAGTTTGATTTTAACAGCTGTATACCGGAACAAGCATTAACTTATTATTATCTGAAGATTAATTTTGGCAATGTAACGCAAGTACTATCTTTCTGTGTGGTTGTCTTTTTTATGTGGTTATGGGGAGTGCAGGATCTAGGTGCATGTAGACTATCACTAGGTTCAGCCAGATTGAATGATAATATTTCATTAAAATGTCATGTATGACCATATCGAATTGTGTATCAGTTTCCACGTTGTTTTTGTCTTTGTTGAGATTGTTTGATGTGTGTGCTAATTGTTAGTTTAAACTCTATGCCGAATTAAAAAGTCAATAGATATATTGTAATAAAATTCGGGTATTGATACACATTTTCTGTTATGTTTTCCAAATAGCTACATGCTGCCTTACTGCGATTGCCATAGATTCCAGATGCCAACTGATGGCTTCTTCAATCGGCAGGTGCACGTAGTTGTCAACGGCTGATCACAGTGACTGTTTTTTGGGACGATCGCCCAGGGCCAATGTGCCCATACGCTGCACTAGTGATTAGGAGTAACATAACATCCTTTATAGTGGTCTAGACCTAAGTTGATGCAGAAGCCCTGGAATTCACTGTGCGACCAAAGCGGTTCCTTTACCGAAAACAAACACTTTGTGTATGGAAAAAGAACAACGTGTGCCTCACGATTAACATTTTGGATCACGAGCGAAGAAACAAATTTGCAATTTGATTGAATATGGGAGTAGTCGGATGCTCTCAGAAAGTTTATTGTGAAATAAAAGTACTTTACAAATTGTACAGTGTTATTGTTTTCTTTTAAAGAACGGTTTAATATTTCGAATTGTGACGTGCTGTGTTGTTAGTCGATGTGTGTTGATTTTCGGGTTCTGTGATTAGGTGATTATGGGCACGTTTGGCTACGCTGAAGAGGAACGTCACTGAGAAAGGTGTAGAATATCACTAGGGTTGGTGATGTGAGTGTCAGAGGCGGGGCATATGATTTAGCGACGTCAGGCCAGTTTACCTTAGGCAGATGCAGCAATGGATAAGAATAGCACAAGATGGACGCGGCCTGCTGCCAGATTTCGTATGCTTTTAAAAGAGGAAAAATGAGGTAAGGTGAATTGGAAATGTTTGCGATAGATCAACGTATGTATAAAAATACATGGTTGAACCCTCGGGACAATAATATTTTCTGATCATTGCACTTGTGAAACTTATGAAATAATGTTTGGGGAGGTGAGGGTTGATGATTATGGGTGGGATATTTCTGACGTGATTTCGAATAAGTTTACAAAGTTTGTTTGGATTTTGTGCAGAGCTTATATGACGATTGTATGTGCATTCATTTGACAGTTTTGAAAAAATAAAACGTGGGTGGATTTCCAGCAAATTTGCATAAGGCTCATTGGCAAGGATCGAAAAGCATGGTTTTGCAAATGTGGCAGTGTTTTCTTATTTGACAAGTGTCATAATGTAGTTAAAAAAATAGAAGTATACCTTTAGTGACTGAGGGGTAGGCTGTAGCTATGTGCAGTGGTCAGAATGTCGGGGTCATGGTATAAGGTCATGATCCGGACAATGTGGCTACTTGCCATGACCAGAAGGGACAAAACATAGGATTAAAGTGGCCATGTCCACCTGGGACTGGCTTTGTGGTAAAGTTATTCGAAATTAGGATAGATTTGAAAGGGAAGAAAAATGTGCTTGTGGTAATATGCACACAGGGTTTTCTTTTTGCCTTTTGCAGGCTGCCATGGAAAGTGAAGAGAGGCCCTGTATGGAACCCCCGCCTTCCCTTTCCATGGTGGCCATCTTGGAAAAGGATTTTCCTTCCTAAACCGGGACGCGAAAGGCGTCCCGGTATAGGACGAAAAATCCTCTTTTTTAGTAGCACCGGTTACCGCTTTGAAAACCTAGGCTGCTAATGGCCTTCATCCCCCATTTCAGGGGCTGGAATGGAGGGCAATGGTCCAGAGACCTTGTTATCCACCCTCACTTTGCTTGGGCTGATAACTTGGGCTGCTGGGCCTGTATCCACCATTCCAGTCCGTGCAACGGAGGATGAACGTCCCAATATTCCCATTACCATAAAACAAAATGTAAATGGAAATGTTGTAAAATCTTATTGAGTTTATGTACTTAGGGTGGGGAGGGAAATGAGGGAAGAGGCACCAAACACTAATATGGAGGGACAGGTGGACAGGGGAAAATGTTGCACGTGTGTTATTTCTAAGGTAGGGGGCAGTGTTTCTCATGCTCCTTGATTACAGCAGTGGTGGTGTCTCTTGGGGAGGAGGGATGGCCTTAGCCGATGCCATTTTAAGATAAATAGCAGTTTTGCTAAATGTATGTACTGTGTACTAGATTGTTAATGAATGAATACGAATAGGTGTTGGAGCTGTGCAAGGGAAATGTTGAAGTTGGAAGTTCCTAGATCAGTAGAAAATGTAGTTCCAAACTGTCCACGAAGCACAGATCTTATTGTGAAGTGCGTACGGGTTCTCGCACGTCATCATGCTGTGCGCCAGCATAGAATGTGGCATTCTCCGGAAGGTGTGCAATTGAGTCAGATGTTCGTAGTTAAGTTGCGCTGATAAAAACCTATGAATTCTGTAAAAAATCTTTGTTAAAGGGACGTTATGGTTAAAGGCATGGTCTAGTAAAAATTTGTATTGTCGCTACAGGTCGGCCATGTTTTTTTAAGCCTAAGTGGCTCGATTTTAGAAAACTTTCCTATGGACCTTACCCGAGTTTTCGTCCATTAAACGCACGCGAAAACAAGCACCAGGGAGCTGCCATTTTGTGATAATCCTATCATTTCCCCCATCGCGCTGGCTGACCTGCTTTTGCAGCACTAAATCATATCCCCCGCCCCTGAGCCTGTCATCAGCAGACTCGTACCGCCCATTTCCCAACGCCAAAGCACGTCTTGTGTCAACATTCGCTGCGCTTCAGCTAATGACGTGCCGCCATGGAAATGGCAGGACGCCTCTTTCCCCAATAAGTATAAACAGACCGTTTCACAACACACAGCAGCAGATTTTCGATTCCATTCCTCTCTCTGTGTTACTTAGAGTATTCTGTGACTCGTTTCTGTGCTCTGGTCAGCTACCTTCGCCGCTTGCAGCCCGTGTGAACACCTGTACCATCTCGGTAAATTATTTTACTTTGTTTACCACACAATGGCTACAATAATTGCCTACATGTACGAGCCCGAGTATACCGAGGAGGAACTACTGGAAAGGGAAGCATGCGAAAATGATGGGGATTCGGATGGCAGTTGGCAGGACGAATCAACAGATGAAGAGCCTGGGCCTAGTCGCATGGACAGCGTCTCCACCTGGTGCACATGCAATCGGTGCGAGCTAATGCCGACCGAGGAGGAGAACTGCTGCTGTCGAGAAAACTCAGGATGCCTGGCCTACATTTCGGAAGGCGAGCCACGACCGCAATGCATCACCGAGCTGCCAGACTTCAGGGCAGCCTGCCTCACACGGTCCGTGTTGAGGATAATGATGGTGCTTATTCACGAACTTCGCGCAAATGTTCGTCCTCGTAATCCGAGTAACGAGTAAGTATACTCTGCTTGTCATGCCACTCCTATTTCATGTTCTTCGACTATATCCAAAATTACATCTACATATCATTGTAACGCATGTAAGTCGTTCAATAATGTGCATTGTCTAGATAGCATTTGTCCGTGTAAAATGCCATTAGTTACAAGAATTGTCATTGACAACAAACGTTTATTAAACTTATCTTGGTCATTTAAAAACAGTTTGTTTCATTCCTTTTCACAGGTGGTACAGGCTGGTGGCCTATCGTTCCTTTACATGGTGGCTCCACGGGAGGCTTGGACACCGCGTTCGAAGACTGATACCCGCCTGTGCCGTTCGTGCCATTAGAGAAACGTTCCCGAGTGACAGCGGTCAGTACAGGGGATTTTCTCTCGCTGTGCTGCAACCTGACATGTATAATCTTTAAAGTCTTGTATTTTTGTGTCACGAAAATAAGATACAAAAAAAACACCACATATATTTTAACAACGGTTGTTTCGATTTTTTAAATGAATCAAGTGTGTCTCCATTCAAGGATGGACGTCAGAAATCTGTGCTCCGAATGGGTGAAGGTCTGGTCGCTGTGAAGCAGGGTGGTCACTATCTATCTAAGCTAACATAACATATTCTCGATAATGCATGCACTAAATAACACTTGTTCAAAGTCTTTCAGTAGGTTATGTCGCTATAAAAGTCACACATATTTATACTAACAATTACCATTGGATTATACAGGCCTAAGGGTCTTGACCACTATGATACACCGGTTGAAGTGTGGGTCTGTGCTCACAAGAATCTCCGGTATGTGGCATTTGTTATTGATAAGCAACGATATACTATCAAAGGCGGTTCGCGCCAGTGGATGAGCGCTGGCATGGGGGGCTGTCAGGGGCGCGAAAGGCCAAGGTGCCAAACTGCATGTACACTTGAAAAGGTATCCCACGCCAAAGGGCCATCGGTCACATGGACTCCTCAGACTCCGTGTCTCCAGCCAGGCCTCCCCTTGAAGCAGGCCGCCCCCCTGCAATCCACATAAGTGTGTCTCCATTCAGCAGTCTTCCTGTGCCTTTTCTGCACGCCCCAGGCCCATCTATCCCACCCCCATCTATCAAAGGCGGTTCGCACCCAGGGATGAGCGCTGGCATTGGGGGCTGTGACGGGCGCAAACGGCCAAGGTGCCAAACAGCATGTACACTTCAAAAGGTATCCCACGCCAAGGGGCCATTGCTCACATGGCCTCCTCAGACCCCGTGTCTCCAGCCAGGCCTCCCCTTCAAGCAGGCTGCCCCCCTAAGACCACGACATACATATGTCATTCATTCACAAACACACCCCTGTTTCTAATACTTTATAAACCACTTGATATGTCTCATGAGAACATCTTTGTGCTTTGCAAGTCAACTCCTGAACGTGTTACCTGGCAACCACTGAGATGTACGCTAATCTGCTCGTCGTCCTGCTATCCGTGAACTTCTGTGACCGCTTAGAGCAAACCCATCAGTGTGCTACCTGTGGCCACCCACGTATTCTCCTGCAACATACTGCTGTGCTTGCTGAATCCAACTGTTTGTTGGTCAAGGTAAGGCCATGTATCCTAGTCATATTTCGCAGATTTTTAAATTTCTATCTATTTGCGAGTAGAGTACACAATAGTGCTATGTTCATTGGTCTCATTGCTATTGACTTGAGTTTCCATTGCTATGTTATCAATAGATCTATTTATTTTCATCTGTGTCTATTGTCATCGAATTGCATCCTTCGGGGGTCCAGTCTATAATGTAAGCATGTTTCCTTCTCATGCAAGACAGAACATCCAAGGGACGAGTCACATGTTCAGATTTTAGTCACATCATTTATACATTTCTGCAACGTATGCAAATACTAAGCCGCACATAATGAACTGGTATAGTTCCTGCGACCAAAACAAACCTTGCATTGATCATTGTATGATTCATTTACTTTTGTATCAAATCTTTATTCTTGAAGATTGTATAATAATGTCGATATTTACTTTTCAGATTTATCAACAATGCCTGCCTGTTCGATTAGCGGTTGCCCTTCGAAGACCCATGCGAAATCTGAAGGCAACACTATGCATGTATTCCCGAAAACTGTTGATCGAATAAGAGAATGGGTCAGACATTGCGGATATCCACTGGATGAGCTGGAAAGTAGAGTCCAACAAGTCTTACAGGACAAGAGGGGTGATCGATACCGCATCTGCAGCCGGCACTTTTCCTTGGACATGTACACAACTTCTTGGGTAACAAAGAAGAATAAACGGCGAACGACACGGAAATTGCTCGAAAACGCTATTCCCACTCTATTCGTCCACATTCCGCCACCGGTGAGTCAAGTGTCCGGATTTAGCTTTAGGCCTTGCGGTAGTGTGTAGGTAGCCGAACGGATTAATTGATATTGTAGGTGTTCTATCCCTTGTAATAATTTTGATATTGATATGAGTGTATAGTTTTTTGAATAATGACATTTATCAATATATTCTTTTTCGATTTCATAACCCACAAACGCAATGTATATATATGGGAACAGGGAACTGTGCTGTATTGAGCATTTTTCAAGTATTCTGTCGCCTTACATGGCTATTTTTAATATTGGCATTTCATTATCAATCATTAATTTACCTTTACAACTTCTTGACTATCCCTTGAATCTGAAGCAAGAACATTTTACATCCTTGACGTGGTCGCAGTTATCAACCACTTCTAGCGCGTATCAGGTAATCTTACTAGGCTAATCCGCTACAGACTTCTTTTATGCATGGCAAGTAATAGTTTTATTTTATCGTGTAATTATTTTACCGAATGTTTGGTTAGTGCTTTCCAATTGATATACACCTTATTTATCGTCCACTGGTGTTTGTTTTCAGTTATAATTAGTGTAATCCAAACTAATGCAAGTACTGTCTTTCAGGGAGATGCTGAAGCGTCCGCCACATCTACAACATTTCTAGATGTTCTTCACCAGCAGGAGGTATGGATACTGACAGCTCCATCGAGCGTCATCATCAGAGCTGGAATTCTTGTCGTTTGATTGTTCTACACAATGTTTCATTCGTGGTTAGCCGTTGATATGTACCTGTGCTGTCGACCCCAGGTGTGTGTTATGTTTTCACTATTGTAATCCTCACTAATGCAAGTACTATGTTTCAGGCAGTTGATGGAGCGTCAACCCCTGCACTTGATGCAGAGCCTGACATTCAAGTAATTCCAGGGGAAGTGGAAGCGGGACCATGCGTATACGAATCGGCGCAACAGCTTTCGGAAGTGCGCACTACATTTGCAACATCCATAGATATTCTTCAGCAGCACGAGGTATGGATACTGGCAGCTCCATCATGCGTGATCATATAACGTGATTCCATTTGCTATACTTTCTTCCCTATTAACGCAAGTGCTGTGTTTCAGGGAGACGACGGAGCTTCCACCACAATCACAACATCTAATTTAGATGATGCAGATGTAAAGGAATCGGAGAAATAAGTCGATGAAATGTGATCATATTTAGATTTTCCTTGATTCTTTTGGACAATGCATCATTTGTGGTTATCTCTTTATATGTACCTGTGCCGTCGACCCCAAGTGTGTGTTAGGTTTCCAATATTGAAAAGCATACTAATGCAAGTACTGTGTTTCAGGGAGATGCGGATGCCTCCTCTCCAATACAACCATTCATGGCAGTCCATGCAGAGCCAGAGGTATGGATACTGACAGCTCCATCGAAATAGATCATCACTGGTCGAATACTTGTCGTTTGATTTTTGCACACAATGTTTAAATCGTGTTTGGCTATTGAGATGTACCCGTGTGTTCGTCCTCACGTGTGTTTTATGCTAACAATATTTTGATACATAGTAATGAAAGTACTATGTTTCAGGGAGACAATGGAGCCTAATTCCGTGCTGTCCATGCGGATACAGAAAATATAGTCGTTGCAGCGCAAGAGGAAGGGAGGACATGCGGAAACGAATCGGAGCTACAGCGTTCAGATGTTGAAGGTCGAGTCAAAAAAGTTGCAAAGAAAAAAAAACAAAAAAAGGTTAGTTACAAACAGTTCATAACTTTAAAAAAATGTTTGTGCTGGGGACTATTTTATGTTTTTTTCCAGTCAATTGGACTACACTTTATCTTGTGTTTAAACTGAACATCCCTTTTCCAATCTCTCCTCCAGTTACCCGTGGGTGTCAGAACTATACATACACAGACAGTGAAACAAATGAGAGATGTTGCTTGCCAGACCATGTACACTATGGAGGAACTATTAATTGAGGCGAGGCGTGTTCAGGCTCGAGATGCTCATGTCCAATGGCCAGAACATGAATTAACTGTGTTTGGAGACTACAGCAAAGTTGCATTGGACCGCACCACCACAAGAAGATGTTATTGAATGTATTGAAGATAGCTCTGAAGTAGTTGCAGATCAATTCACACAATCTACACCCGCCAAAAATTTGCCACCAAAAAACCTGTCGACATTGTTGTGTTCTCCCATCAATGTTAAAGTAATAGATGTCGAAATGACAGAGAATGAACCAGCCGCAACATCCATAGACGCATCAGAACTTGATATCAGCGATATTACTTTCCAATGTGTTGAAATCTCCACAACGTCACAGGCCGAAACAACGTTGACGCAGGATGACAGTCTAATGAAAGAGAGCAAATACATTGTATTCGACAGTTGTTTGATGGAAATTATAAGTATGCTGAAATGTGTGCATTCCATTAGAGGGAAAGTATGTGGGAAGCCATTGATTGATGTGACTCGTCAAATAAAAGGCAGTAACGTCAAAATAAATGCCGCCTGTAGATTAAATCATAGGTTCTCATGGTCTGCACAACCGATGCTGGGGAAACTGCCAGCAGGCAATCTACTGTGTGCAGCTGCATCACTTTTTAGTGGCTGCAGTTTTAGAAAGTTAGAGGCTTTCTTTCAGTTTGTGGGACTCCATTTCATTTCTAAAGCGCTGTACTACATATACCAACGTGATTATCTGTTTCCGGCCATTAGTGATACTTGGAAAATTGAACAATTGTCTCTAGCAAGTACATTCGAAGGCAAACGATTCAGGCTAGCCAGCGATGGACAGTGCGACAGCCCTGGATTTTCTGCAAAGTACTGCACCTACCACTTTCAGGACATGGATAGTAAGAAAATTGTGAGTTTGGTGGTCGTGCAGGTAACACAATGTACATCGTCAGTGGCCATGGAGAAACTAGGATTTATAAAATCAGTGGAATATCTACAATCAAGGGGAATGCACATCGACCTCATAGCCACGGACAGACACGTTTCAATTGCCAAGACAATGAGAGAGCAGTTCCCACATATTAAACATCAATTTGACGTATGGCATCTTGCTAAATCAATCAATAAGAAAATCTCGGCTGCAGGGAAAAAAAAAGGTTTTGAAAGTATTTTGCAGTGGTCCCATTCTATCACCAACCATCTTTGGTGGAGCTCAAAAACCTGTGAAGGGTCAGTGGAAATACTACTTGAAAAATTGCGGTCACTGATGCACCACTGTACCAACGTTCACCGCTGGACAGCAAATCAACATTTCCACCAATGTGAACATGGCCCTTTGTCCCCAGAGGAGGCACGGAAGAAGAAGTGGTTTATTCCATCTTCACCGACACACAAAGCCATTGAGAAGATTGTTTTCGACAAAACTCTATCAAGAGATTTGAGAGGACTGACAGAATTCTGTCACACAGGAGATTTGGAGGTGTTCCACAATATGTGCCTAAAGTACAGGCCAAAGCGCTTGCATTTTAGCTTTCGGGGCATGAAACATCGCACTCTACTAGCGGTCTTGGCCCATAACAGCAATGTCGGACGTGAACAATCTAGGACTAGGGGTAAAGTAAGGATGCCTCGCTACACTAAGGTGTTTTCAAAACGAAGTAAGCAATGGGTGATCAAACCAGTCTATGATGAAATGCAGTTCGACTTTGTGAAAGGCCTTATTGTTGCTGTGTTAGAGAAGCACAGATATGGAATTTTGGACGTTTCTGTGCAGAGCAGTGATCCATTGCCACCGAACATTGCGACTGTGCCATGCCCACCCGAAGCACAGCTGTTTGTGAAGTACAAATCCCGGTTTAAATAATTGCAATACGATTGTCTTTTTGTAAATAAATGTTATTGTACAGTGTACCTGTAACCATAACCCCTACCTTCACCATCATGGGTGGCGAACAAGCTGGGTGTCATCTTTGAATTCTCTCTATTCACCTCATATATGTGTATGTATATATTTTTCTCATGTCTCATCTCATGTAAATGTAAATGCTGCGCACTGTTAACGGAGGGGAGGCTTGCGTATTGCAAATAATAAAACAAACAAACAAACAATAAATCTCACTTTTAACTCAACTCCTGTGGTACTTTATACTTTCCCTGACCTTCCGCCAAAAATTAAATGTCTCAATTTGGGCTGCAAAGCTCGTAGACAACGGGGACAAAATTGGGGCACTTAGAACGTGCCAGCCAAGCGGGCCGTGGCATTTGGGAGAGAAGCCAGTTCGCATTTGCACATTGAGGCGCACTACATAGAGGGATTCTAAACTTCAAGTTCTCACAGATGCTTATACTACGTGATGTTGCAAATAAAGAATGCGAAGGAAAGCGGCTTTAATTTTCAGCTCGCGCCCAGATGAGGCCCACAAGTCACACTGGAAGTATAAGGGTCTATTGTTTTTTGACCTTGAGACAGGGACCATGCCGAAAGAACTACATTTGAAGGGGGTGCGCAATAACGTAAGAGACGATAAGGCAGAAAATTCAGAAACTAGACCGAGTTTCATTTTAGTTCAGTATACGAAAAAATTGTTGTCAAGAGCACGGTCCGTTTTACAGACTGCATTACGAAGAGACACAATGGAAATTTCAAATATAATGTAAGTAAATCTTTACACGCTTTTATACCGGAATGAAGATTTAATGAATGGATGCATGAATAAATGAACGAATGAAGAGCTAGGAAAAGCAAGGAAAATGTGTTCGTAGTGGGCACATGGACATGCAGGTCCACTGGTCTCACCGATCTCGGTCCTTGGCCCAGCCACTTTTCCCTGCACTGCCTACCTGCACTACGGGACTGTATGTATCCTTCAGCCCCTTCTCCCGGCACTTACCTTGCACTTGCCACCAGCTGGCCCTATTATTTAATTTGTATTCAACTAACCATGTACAGCCCTTGCCCATGTGCGATCAGAAAGACACCTGGCCTAGTAGGATCGTTGTCTGTCTGCCCTTGTTCCCCACCTGCCTCGTCGCGGCTAGAAACACTTGAGTATAGGCGCGTTACAAATGCCATATCATATATCATATCATTCCTCACGCATGTAGACTAACTGTCGTTTATCATTGTGTGTTGGGCTCGATTTATTTAGTTACTTTTCGCATTGATTTTAGAGCCGAACATACTCCATTGAACTATCCTTGCAAGCAAATAGTTTCTGATCGGCTGTAATAAATAAAATAAGTAATATTAATGAAGATCGGCTGGCGAGACTAATTATAATTTTTTTGTTTTCATAACAGGTATTTGCTCTCCTTCTGCTACTGCCATCGGTTTGAGACACCAGCAGATGGCTTTTACAGTAGACACCTGCAGCTTCGTGTGAACAACTGGAGCACACTGACAATTTTATGGGATGATCGCCAAGGGCCCTCATGCCCTTACGCTGTATTAGTGGCTAGAAGCAACATATCAACCTTTACGATGGACTAGTGCCTAGTTGATGGAACAGCCTTGCGGTTCACCGTGCTTCCAAAGTGCTTCTTTTAACGAAAAGCAACACCCTGTGTACCATGGCGGATACAGAACAAAGAAAATAAACGGCTTTCGGAGTTCATATGGCAATTGCTGAATGTTCTCTAAACATTTCATGTAAAATAAATGTACTTTACCAAATGTATCGTGTTGCTGTTTGATTTTAAAGTACAGTTTCATATTCCGAATTGTGGCGCGCTGTGTTGTGAGATGGTCTGTGTTGGTTTCCGGGTTCTGTGTGGAGTCGCGTAGAAGACGACTGGGCGCCTTTGCCTACGCAGCACAGTAACGTCACGGAGAGAGGCGGGGAATATGAATGTTTGGATAATGTCAGGCTCAGGGGCGGGGGAATTGATTTAGTGCCGCAGAAGCAGGTCAGTCAGGGCGATGCGGCAAGTGATAGGATTATCAGAAAATGGCGGCGACCTGGTGCTTGTTTTCGCGTGCGTTTAATGGACGAAAACTCGGGTAAGGTCCATAGGAAAGTTTTCTAAAGTCGAGCCACTTAGGCTTAAAAAAACATGGCCGACCCATAGGGACAATAACATTTTTTACTAGACCATGCCTTTAAGTTGCGCTACTAAAAACCTATGAAATTCAGTGAAAAAACTTTGTTAAAGGGACGTTATGGTTCCAAGTAAAACCGAAAAACCCCTGAAATTTGCCAGTTATAGTAAGCTAAGCACCCATAACCCGTGCAACCACCCTGCACTGCTAAGACTAACACCCAGGACATCAAAGATGACATCACATATGCATTAACTTTTCATGCAGAGCCTCCACAAGGGATTGTCATTATAATATTGGCAGAAAAGTATCAGAGATAATTGGTGAACTATCATATGCCAAATAGTTCATTAAGCAATGCATTGCAAAAAAATGCCATTGCATTACTGAGTTCTTTCAGTACATGAACGAACTCATGAAGAAACGTAGGCATTGTTTGCAGCATGCGCTATAGAGGTGCAATATTCGAAATCTTCCCATGTTGGATACTAAATTGATAAATGCTTCTATTATAGAATTTTGCATACTGTGAAACAAGTATCTACGAATGCTTCACTTACTGCATAATTGTACTATTACACACGAAACATAAATAGACCACAATGCATACAAATAGAAGCATATACAGGGAACGTAAAGTAAGCAAAAAAAACTGCAGTATTACCAGAAAGTGTTCATACCCGAACTAATTAACGTCATGTACAGAAAATATTCTTGTGTTTCAAAATTCCTTCTTCTACTATGTGTATGTATCATATTATTATTTTTAAAAATTTTAAATTCCTGACTGACAGTGAAGAAAGCCACCTGGCTTAGATATGTCAGTGAACAAAAAAAGAGGGAGCTAGACATGTGATGTCATCAGTGATGTCATCAATGACATTTGTGATGTCATCTTTGATGTCCTGGGTGTTAGTTTTAGCAGTGCAGGGTGGTTGCATGAATAATGGGTGCTTAGCTTATCATCACTGGCGAATTTCAGGGGTTTTTCGGTTTTACTTGGAACCATAATGACCCCTTAACAAAGTTTTTTCACTGAATTTCATAGGTTTTTAGTAGCGCAACTTAACCATAACGTCCCTTTAACAACGTTTTTTTACTGAATATATATATATATATATATGATGAAGGATTGCTGTGGCAATTAGCTACAAGCAAATATTTGGCTAAAACGTCGCTTTTTCATGCACTACGACAGAGGGTAAAACATAGCGGAGAGAGAAACAAACTAAATTACAGCATGCAACCATAAAACATCACCAACAGACAACCTGAGACCCACCCAACAAGAAAAGACCCCACCAGAATGAACACAAGGATCAGACACCTGGAAAGGAACAAACAAACCTACAGAAAACGCTAAATGTTAGATAATCAACCATAATCGCTTTGTGCCAGCATGCCATAAAGGACTGGCAAACTAGCACTACCATCAAATAACCTTTCACCCACTCAAAAAGTGCAAATCCTAACAGGAAGAAGACAAGAATCAGGCAACAAGGAACAAAGCAGCAGAAAAACTCAAATGGCATTTACTCCAAATGCTTCGTGCTAGCATGCCATATAGGCGCTGCCCATCAAGCCTATCAATCGCTATTCTTGCAGCAACAGCCAAAACCAAAACAAAGGCAAGGGACCCTCACTCAACTTCTACGTACCCAAGACCAATAAGCAACATGGTAACATATAAAAATAAAGCAATCAACATAAAGGACCCATCCTGGACAACCTCATGCTCAACCACCCTCATGCAGCAAATGCTCACCAACCACATTAACACAAATGGCTAGACAAACCCCCCGCCCAAAATACTCACAATCAACATCTCTCAAATCACCTTGCAAGCCTCAGGCACCCGGTCAAAGCACCATGACAAGTTAAACACATGAGGTCTTCCATCTGCTCACTAAAGGCCTCTGGTGTACCAATCAATGTTCACCTAGGAAACACATGCATACAGATGTAATTTACTCCTTGTACTACATGCACCAACAGTTAAGCACAACTCCTTGTCTTCCATCTCTTCCCCTAACCAAACCCCCATCCCTTCACTTTCCATTTCAGATCCACAAAAGCGCTTGGGCACCATGCAAATGACAGTGATGTGCGGTATACACGCCAATGGCAAAACACAACCTAACAATTGGTGCCACTAAATGATAGCGCAGTTGAACATATAGATACCAGGAACATTTGATGGGATCTTCTAGATCGGTGTACGCTATACCTGAGAAAGCTAGCTGTATCAAAAATACCCAAAGAACCAATCCGTTTTTTCTTACATGATTCAAAAAGGACAGAATCACCAGATGTCGAGATGGCTAATGGTCATTATTATCAATACGTACTTCCAATACGATGATCATAGGGCCAGGATAATGAATTAATAGAATTCAGTACATAGCCAAATATGAGTTAATGGGGTGTAGCACTAATTACAGTACCAGGATCACATTTTTGGCCGAATTGGTAGCGGGGGTTTGTGAGGAGACATCTGGAATCAATCATAGAGTGAAGAAATGACTGATGGAAAAGCTGATGCAGGGAAGGAACACAGTAGCCAGGGAATTAAAATACAGTGAAAAGTGGACTCTGGGAAACGAACTGGAAAGGTTATTTGCCAATGTTCAATATTCATATAACAATGTGGTGACAGAGGCAAGTGTTCAGATTAAGTCATGTCATGACAGTGAACACCACTGTGGCACTTTTTGACTTTTAACACTGTTGACCATCAATGACTCCTAGCATTGTTCTTGCATGACGTCCAGATACTGCTTCATAATAAAGCTTAATTGTTTCCACATGACTTTGTTGTGTTCGTTTTTTTTTTTTTTACATTCTTAAGAAGATGAATATACCGAACAAATTGTGACAGACCTACTGACCTCAAAACATTTCTGCTTGTCTGCTTCTTTCAGCATTTCCTCCAATCCTGGAAGGAGGATTGGGAAGATAAAAGCTTCCAGATATTCCCGGACAGGACCTGAACAAACACACATTTTAGGTCATCAGAATTGCAATTTGACCCTTACTACACTAAATTTGCAAAAAAACGACTTGCATACATGTGTATTTTTGTCAGGATCGTACAAATTGTCAACACACTGACTGAGCTTCTAATGGACTTCTTAATATATAATCAATGTAAATTAGTAAATATAAATCGAAAACAGTTTCAAAATGATTTGGCACATTGCTTTAAAGAAATACACTGGTACATGTGAAGACTACTAAATAGCCACCCCTCCAACACATCTCTGCATTTGGGGCTAAAGGCATACCTAGAAGGCCTAACAGGATTGTTCTTGCTTCACTCACTAACACATTTTCGGGGCAAGTATTTACACTACACCTGCTTGAAAGTTCACGGTCTGCCACTGCAAATGACTCAATTGTGCATGTAATGAAGGCACAACATTTTCACTTCAAACAACCCCTTGCTAATTACACAAACAGTGACACTGCGTCACATGTTTTGGTACATTTGACAAACAATGTTCAGAGGACTTACTGGGGGTGCACAGGACACAGGCAGGCAACACTCAGTTCAACTAGTGTTCAGAGGACGTACTGGAAGGGGAAAGGGGACAGGACACAGGATGGCCACACTCAGTTTAACTAGTGTTCCGGGGATGTATTGGAGGGGGTGTACTGGAGGGGACAGGACACAGGCTGCCAACACTCATACCTAGTGTTCAGAGGACGTACTGGAGGGGACAGGGGGAATTGGATAGTGCGGAACATAGGACAGAGCAAAATAAATAATAATAAGTCAAATATAAATAAATAAAGAAATGTGATACACAATAGTAGTGCAGCCGGAAAGTGGCAAAGTGCTAGGTAAGTCAGATAGGGTGAATCTGATAAGTGCAGAAAAAGCGTGCGTGGGGGACTGTATGTGTACAGATACAGGCCCCAGTGCAAGGGGTGGCCCGGAGGCAGGGCATTGGGGTGGCAGGGTGAGCAGGTACCTGGGGCCGAAGGAAAGAGGGTGGCCAGGTGCACAGTGCCAAGAGATAAAGTAAGTGTGCAGGGGAGAAGAGGAGCAAAGGCAGAAGCGAAGAGGAAGGTCACGAGGTGCTTCCGGATCCGTAGAAGGTTCTCCTCAAGTTTCAAGGTGGCAGGGAGGCTGTTCCAGAAGGAGGCCCCGGCCGAAGATAGAGATCTACCCCCAGCTTGTTTCTCTGAAAAACTACTGACCCTGAGGGGGTTAGCAGTAGAGGAGCGAAGGGCTTGGGTTGGGAGGTATTTACAGAGGGATAGTTGAAGGTATTGTGGGCCCAGGCCCCAGAAAGCCTTGTGAACAATGCAGAGGGTTATAAATTTAATCCTTGCATCCACTGGGAGCCAATGAAGGGATTTCAGAGCTGGAGAGATACGATCGCAGGGCTTGAGGCCAAGGACAAGTCTCGCAGTTCTGTTCTGGATTAGTTGCAAACGGCGGAGAGTGGAGGCAGGTAGATTTAGAAAGAGGCTGTTACAGTAGTCCAACCTAGAGAGAATCAGAGCTTGGGAGACAGTGAGCTTCTGAGGGAACGAGAGGAAAGGCAGAGTACCTCTGAGGAAGTGCAGTTAGAAGTTTGACTTTTTAGAGACATCAGAGATGTGTGCAGAGATGGAAAGTGAAGAGTCAAAGATGACCCTGAGGTTCTTAGCCTCGCAGGTAGGAGCAGGAGGAGGGCCAAGAGAGGCCGGCCACAGAGTGAGGGGAAAGGATGGTGAAGGTGTACCAATGAGGAGGATCTCAGTCTTGTTGGCATTTAAACAGAGATTATTGCGGCACACCAATTGCGAATGGCAATTAGGTAGTCAGAGATGAGGGAAGGAGAGGAGGTGGCTGGAGGGAGCTTGAAAATAAGTTGGGTGTCATCAGCACAGCACTGGAAATTTGAGCAGAAAAAGGAAATGTAGTAGGCGAGAGTTGCCAGGTATTGGTTGAAAAGCCAGGGTGAGAGGTTAGACCCCTGGGGGACACCACAGGTAGAGAGGGAGACAGAAGATAGGAAATACCCTAGTTGTACCTGGGAGGGTCGATCAGAGTGGAAAGAGGTAAGCCAGAGCCTGATCGGTGAAACCCATGTTGTCACGGAGACGATTGAGCAGGATGGTATGATTGACCGGGTCGAAAGCAGAGGAGAGATTGAGTAGCATAAGGACAGAGGGGATGTTAGAGTCAAGGTTGGACGCTGAGCCACTGTCCCCACCTTCTTGAGACACTGTCATTGATTTCATAATTTCTTCTTAAGAGGGAAAATAAAGTATCACGAAACTTTAATACCACAGCGATTATGCGTCATTGATAAAAAAAAAATACAATATGCTTTAATTTATACAATTTCCATGTCACTGCCCTCACATACATTATTACAATTAAATCTGCAGTATGCTGTGGCTGCATTTGTGATGACAAAACTAATATTTTGCACAGCAATTCAAGCAAGCCAGACAGGTTCATATGCAGAATTGTGTGCGCTTTTACATCATTTCTGCAAACATGTTTGAGAAATACAAATACTGTGCCATATTTAGCAGGTTGTATACAAATTGTTCGAGTTCCAATTCCTCGAATTACAATTGACCGAATTGTGAATGTCAATTGTAACATATATGGGGGGGAAACGCCTGCAACCCCCCACCCAACGCAAACCCCCCCAAAGCCCCTTGTATATTACCAAACCGATATATATATATATATATATATATATATATATATATATTCGGTCAATTGTCAAAAGGTCAATTGCGACCCTTTAAAATCGGTCAATTGTTCATTCGAACAATTGTAAACGAACAATTCGGGTAATACCATTTAGGGTTTAGCAAATACACATTCCCCACGTGATCGAATCGGAAGTGAACTGTTCGGTTGAATCTGAGCAAGCGCATTATTTTAGTGCTGGAGGGCCACAGTGGTGGGAACCTTTCACAGCCGCCTCCCGCCTGCACTGGGAGCGTATAACACCAGCATGATAGCACCACATGCCCAAGAGCATTCAGGCAGAAGGCAGGCGCCCCATTTCAGGCCAGAATACTTTGGGGTTATACGGTTTCCCAGGTTGGTAGTTCTTTCATGGAGAAGAAAAGAAAGATTAAAAAAGATAACATAATTGGCTCTAACATAAAGCAGCCCTGTACAATTCAAACATGCCTCAAGTTTCCATTTCCTCATCTGGCTGATATTGAGCCCCAATCGTCATGCTCCTAAGGTCAGAAAAGTGTCATGGTTTCAAAACAGGCTGTAGAATGGAGTCAATATCGGCGGTGATGTGCCTGGCACTCTCAAGCATAGCGCAGACCCTGCCCTCCTTTGGTGAGCACACCCACCCCCCAACCCCCCAACCCCCACAACCCCCACAACCTGCCCTTTTGCTCTCATAAAGTACATTTCCAAAGTGAAAAACGCCCTCCCGTCTTAAAATCCTGGCCAGATTAGTCGAAGGATTTTGTTTTTAATTACAAGGTGTAGACACATATGCACTGCAAACCGTTCTTATTGAAACCAATTTAATATTTAATATTGCAAGTGCAATGCTTTGAAATCTGATACAGAACTGTTAGGGCTTTCAAAAGTGCCTGTGAAATAGAAGCATCGAGCGAAGTCAATGACTTTAATACTTTGTAATTAAAAAATATCTTTTAATGTGGTGTTTCAAGTCAATCATCAAAAGGTTTTTTTGTATCTGTTCTGGGAGTGGTGCTATGGGACTCATTTATATTTCGACCATCATATAAAGAACACTAATCCAATCACTGGCTTTAGCATACATGCCAATATTATCCATTGCATTAGGGAGGCACTAGACCGCACCTGGTTGTAACTTTGAATTCTGGGATGTGTAAACCCAGATTTATAATGGGAAAATCCAGGACTACAAGTCCCAGAATGCAAAATTATAACCAGGACTAGACTAGCATCTACTGAATTGAATGGATAATGCTGGCATGTGTGCTTTACACATCTCTTGATCTTGCTGTATATCAAATACAATTCCTGGCCGCAGGTGATCTAACAAGTCCATGCTGGAGGCGCGTGATGTGATGCTGTAACGGGAAGAGTTACTAACAGAGCGCAAATCACTGGCACAGTAGCAGCAGACACTGTCCTCATGTGATGACTGGTCACATCAGGTTTGGTGTCTTCCAACATGGACTGTCTGGCCGCCTCGTCCCTGCTATCCTGTTGTCCAATGGGCGCGTTAGGAACAAGTTGCAGGTAGTACATCTTGGATACATTTAATGTTGGCACCCCGCATCTTGTTTACGCTCACCCACTGCAGTAGGTGTAGTTGTGGCATATTCTTCAGCTTTGGTGTTTTCCCGTTGTAGGGGGGGTTCAAGGGGTGTTGAGGTGTCTCAATAGGTGAATGCAGTAGTTCTGCTCATGGATGGTGTCACTTGGTTCCATTAGCGTCACCAAGGGTGTGGACCTCCTCTTCAAGTGCCTTTGAAGAACTTGAGGCATTTGACCGAGCCGCTGTCCAGCCTCCAAGGAGCTTCAGTACCATATCAACAATATGGAATTCATAGCCATCATTGTTGCTATCAAATCATCCTTTCCTGTCAGCAGGGTGTTCAGAATCTTATGGACAGCAGAACAGCAATGTTGTGTCTGGACAGGAAGGGGAGACAAACTATCATTATATGTGTCTTCTTAAGAAGCAGTTGTGGAAATGAGCCGCCAAAACAACAACATTTCTCCTGTTCTGCCTCAACTAAATGTGACGAAAAATATGGAGACAGATTCAATAAGCAGGCTTCGATGTGTGCCACATGAATGGACACCAGGAGAATAAAACTGCTTCAGAAATGTCATCGTTGGGCTTCTCCCCACAGAGACCTCCTGGCCACCAGGTGCAATGCCCAGTGCCCTCTGTATGCCTCAGGCTTATGAGTGGTTGAAAGTGGTGGCAGGGATGGAGGAGATCATTCCAGAGGGACTAGGGGAACCTTCATTCTGGAGGCCAAAATTGGAGTAGGGTTTCCATCCATTTTCACTGATCCAGTGAACCCTGCAGAAATTCAAGTGATTACCGTAGTCACAGAGGACTTTGTATAGCTCTTTTCTGGCCTCCTCAGATAGGGCTCTCAGAACACCTATTTGTTTCTAACAATTGTCTGATGCTTTTGCGGATCCAGAATCTCTTGGTTCAGTCATTCACACTTCCCTACCAGCACTGACCCTACGAGGCTGCTTCCTGAAAAATGTGCCTATGTGCACTTCAAGGCTTTAGAGGACAATACTGCCATGATATGCGCTGCCAGGAAAGGATCTATCTTGAAGCAGTAGGAGAGAAAATGGCCGAGGTCTTGTACTTGGGCTCTTCAAAAATCCGACTACTAGGATGGATCTTTGAAGGAACGTTTTCCCTTTTATGTTCCTTCTTCCATTCCAAAAGTACAGACTGAATTTCACTTCAATTAAAAAAACAGTCTTATTTGTATAGATCCTAGACTATACACTTTCGGCAGAAGAAACACTTCACAATCCCAGTGTGCCCAGATGCTTAAAATTAATTATAGAAGGAACAAAATCCTTCAGAACAAATGTACCACCAATGTGTAATGTTCCCTAGTAAAAAATGCAGCAAGGCCACTACGGTCAGATGGCTTGTTTCTTGTGTCTATAAAGTTTTTACAGACAGCGGTATTCAGGTTTCACAGTGGTTTCACACTCAGTCACCCATGGCTAAGGAAGCATTGGTTGTCTTTCAAGACATACAGCCATTAGAGTTACGTGGGGCACTCCTCATGCGTGTTATAAGCACCAGTCAGTCAATATTTCCTTCAGAAGACATGCCCCTCTTGGTCAGGAGGTTATGGCAACCATTTTGTTTGAGCCCTGGCCATGGCATAAGGTTACAAAGAGATACTGCCGAGAGGGCTTTGGGGAGGTGGAGAGGGAACGGGTAAGAGCAAGGACCAAGAGAACCGAAAAGCAGGAAAGCAATTTTTCATTATGCATTCCTCCAGCTATTCCCCCATGCCAACTGCTGGAACAAGGGGTTTACTGAAGAACAATGGCAAATGCAAAATAACACCCCTTCGAGTAAGGGGAGACAGCAATGAAAGAGGGCACCGCCCAAAAGAAAAGTGGGAATGCCAAGAAAAGACTTCCCTACGTCTAATCAATAGGCAGAAAAAGGCAGCATTTGCGACGGCTGGGTAGGCCCTCGGAGAGGCGCCGGGGCTGGGAGCTTAGCACGAAAAACATGAAAAGGGAGAGCAACCTTTGAAGAAGCCTCCTAGCATTCCCAACCAGTTGCAGACAAGGAACAGCAGGACGACAGAGTAATATTTTATACAGCCAACAGCTGATTACTAAGCCTTAAGGGTGTTTTGCGAGAGGCAAGTGTAAAGGTGGTCCTCTTAAAGCACCCAAAGGCTTGTGTATGAGCCAACCTTAATATGCAATTAAAAGGTGGTTCACAAGAAAAACGGGTTCAGATTTTGGTAGTGAGGCTGCAGTTATGGCAGAATTTCATTGGGAGGTAATACAGCCCATTTAGTGCCCAACTCATGATCGGGCCAGCCCTTAAATGTGGCGATAACAGCGGTACCACCGCATTTATGGGCTACAGTCCAACTCGTGCTGAGGCCCTGTGTCAGTTGGCAGGAAATGAGGATTGAGGGGGCTTTCTGGCCGTAGTCCAATTTCGTCCAAGGGTATAGCTGTTGCTGGGCAGATCCTTTAAAGCAGGCTGTCTACCACTAGACAACTACCTCCACGTTTGAATATTGCAAAGCCTCTTATTAGAGGGCTGGGCTAAACTCTCAGCCTAATTTCTGGATATAAGAAGGGGAGCTGGACCCAGGAATTAAGTCGACCACTGGAAACTGAGGCGATCCGAAGTAGACAATGACTGAAGAATGCCAGAGGACTGCTGCAGGAACAAGCATTGTGTCAGCTAACACACTGCATTTCTCACCTCAACCTTCGACTGATCAGGGGAGCCAGGCACCACCCTCCCTTTGACTGATGGGCATACAAAGCCATTTATTCTGCTTGAGCTGCATCACCATCCCTGGGTTAAAAAAGTGTACAGGCTTGCAATTTGCCTACAGCCCATAGAACCAGGTTTTGATCTGCTGCAAGGACAAACCCAGTCTGGCTGTTGTAATCTTCTTGAGCACCTCAGGATTCTGCTGCAACGCAGGAACCCTGCTGTGCTCACTTTCACACGAAGGGGAGCCTGCCAGGAACCTGAAGAACATCCACTGAGCTGTTGAGAGCCTAATGACCCTGTTCGGAGTCAGTGCAACAACAAATGGGAGAGACATCTTTATTCCCTAATAAAAAATCATTGCCTATAATTGTCTCTTTCCCTCCAGAAAAGCTAGTTCACCCTGCCCATACATATTAACCCCAGGGAGCAGTGGTGTGCCGCCTATCTAAGAAAGGGCTAGAGCAAGAAAAGTGAGCATCCCGAGTCAACGTTTACCTCCACTGATAATTGCTTCATGTGTGCATGCAACCTTTAGCCCATTCACTGTGTAGAAACATTAAAAGAACTACTGCAGAAACTGCAGAGTTTGACACAGGTGGGAAATGAAGGACTTTTATTACTTCCCATCATCTGTGACTCTAAAATACCTAAATACTTAGGACAACTAAAAACCAACATCTATTCCCAAGTGGGCCGGGATTTCCTCTCACTGAATGATAATCCTTCCTTCCACCACTATCAACAAAGTCGACCGATTTTAGCGGTTCATCACTCTCTTTACACAGCTTGCTTCAGGACCACAATGTAGTCTAAAACTCAATTTAATGTTTCAAAACATAAAGGCTATCGATTTGTCATACCTCCTAATCTATGGCCATGCATAATTATAGCAGCAAAAGTCGTGTGCAGCTAACATCTTTAGCTAGTTTCCTTAATAAATGGTGACATTAATTTAAGTCATCAATGAATATTAGGTTTAAGCACCAGATACATTTAAATGTGTGAATTGCTCAATATCATGTTTCAATTCGTGTTGTAAGGGTTTGAAAATCTGCCCAGTTCTTAGCAGTATGCACTTTACAGTCTATAACAATTAACATTCCTATGATCATAATGTACTTCTTTTGACCAAAGCATGTCTAGATTATAGCATTTTGCACTTTAGTATTATTGGTTTGCTTTTTAAGTACCTTTATGGGCAATTATCGAAAAGGACCAATGTGAATACTGGGATTTCCCTCCCTTTACTTTGATACGCATTGATACCGAGTTTTTAACGGTTTCGGTATTTGGTAATCATTACTCGAGGTATTGTAAAATTTAGTTGGTAGCATTTGCACTTTAACCTGCATGACATTCCAGTAGTTCAAAGAAATAACTTGAGGGACATTAGGGTATTACATATTCCCCAGTTTACAGCACTATGCACTTTACATTTTAGCAGCAATTTTAATGTTCACATTGTGACGGTTATCATTGGGGAACAGCTATAATCACTTGGCACTTTATTTAGGATATGTTGCCTTTAAAATAATAGTATGTTGAAAACATGTGTCACATTGGTGATATTGTTAGATATCATACAGGACTTCTGGATACAGATGGGATGTGAAAACAAAAGATGGAAAACGGCTTAGCATTATGCACTTTATATCATGGCAGCTATTTCATTGTACATACACTACGTTGGTTATTTTAGGTTTTCATATTATGTCTTTATTAGTCCTTTGACAAGCCATGGGCAGTTGGCGCATTATTGAAGATGCTCTGTCCCCAAAGCAAATGTATATAGAGAACATGTGTTAAAATGGATGACTTGTTTTCATGCAGGACCTTGAACACACAGGGAATGTAAAAATAAAAGATGGGCTATTATTTGGCATGACAGAACCATAGAATCGGTATAAATTTCGGGTAGCGGTTCGATGTCATTGTATGTGATCAATTGACGTATAAGCTGCGAAACGCGTTGTACACCCAGTTCTTTGTCAGTGTTTGGCATGGGGATATTAAAGGAATGGTTCGGTCAGAAAATATTATTGTCCCTAAGGTTCGGCCATGTGTTTTCAACCATAATTCGATCGATCGTACAAACATTTCCTATGCACCTTACCCGAGTTTTAGTCTCTTGAATTCAAGCAAAATCAGGCAGCAGGGTGCGGCCATCTTGTGATAATCTTATCACTTGCCGCATCGCCCTGGGTGACCTGCGTTTGCGGCAGTAAATCATATCCCCCGCCCCTGAGACTGACATCACCAAATGATTGATATTCTCCGCCTCTCTCCGTGACGTAACTGGGCAGCGTAGTCAAACGCGCCTAGTCGTCACCTACGCGACTAGACGCGGAACCCGGAAAACAACACACATCGTCTCACAGCACAGCGCGTCACAATTAGGAATATGAAACTGTACTTTAAAAGGAAACAACAAGACTGTACAATTGGTAAAGTACATTTATTTCACATTACATGTTTCAATAACATTCGGCGTCTGACATAATCAATCAAAATTGAACTTTTTTTCTTTGCTCTCGTTCCGCAAATCCGAAAATGTTTATCGTGAGTCACGTGCTGTTCCTTTTGGGTACACAGGGTGTTTGTTTTGTCTAAATGAAGCACTTTGGTTGCACAGTGAATTGCAAAGCTGGTGCATGAACTTGGCACTAGACCGCCGTAAAGGTTATGTTGCTCCTAATTGCTGGTACCGCATACAGGCATATTGGACCTTGTCTGTCGTCCCAAAAGACGGTTAAGTAGATCCAGTGATTGACATGTAGCTGCAGCTGGCGGTTGAAGAATCCATCGGTCGGGGTCTGGAATAGATGATAATAGCAGAATGGCACGATGTACCTGTTTGCAAAAGATAAAAATAGAAATGTGTCTCAGTAGCCAATCTTTATTATAATTAATCATTTTCTTTATTAGCGCAGAGGTGACACAATGTGAACCGAGAGAATACAACGTGGAATATCAAAGTACTCCGCTATTTGCTTCCGAGGATAGTGCAATGGAGTATGTTGAGCTCTAAACGTAATGCGTAAACTGGGGCAAGAATTCGAGGTGCCCAAACAATGTAATGATTTATTAGCGTAGAACCAGGGAGAAACGAGTGGTGGTCTACATGAGCCTCGATGCTGGCCTGCCCATGTGCCCGGTAGATAGCCCAGCACACAAAGGTTGTACTAGCACTTCATTGCAATATGCCACACAGAACGAACAAGTACAATGTGACCCAGCAATAACGGTCAGCTATTCATATTTTGACTAGTTCTGGTATGAAATCGCCTAAAGAGAAACGATTTTTATTTTTCATAAACTGAACTTATATGTAACTAGGTCCAGTTTCGGAATGGGCAACCTTATCATGTCATACGTTATTACACTCCCCCCCCCACCCACTTCAATTCAATCCCTTTCGGAATGGTCCCTGCCTCTCAAGGTCAAAAAACAATAGAACTTTATACTGTGCGCGGGACGTGTGGGCCTCCCAGCTCCCAAGCAAAAATTCAAAGCTGGTGACCTTCACTCAAAATTAACATACATTCTTCCTTTGCAACATCCCGTGCCAATCCATCCATGAGAACATGAATTTTGAAGCATGGGCACAGGAAATTGGGGGCTATCACTGCTCGTGGTTCGTGGCGCTGCTGAGCTGTAGGGGAAACTTGCCAATGACAGAATGCCCCCTATTCCCAAATTATAGTCGATGTAACACATAAAATCAGTCAAAATGTGTCTAGTAATAGGCCCACCTCTGCTTATCTCATGGCCTCCTACCCCATGGCATGTTTTCACAGTCAGTACTTCTTGCGTGCCTAGAATGTTTTGTGGCCTAGGTCTAATCCCTTTTGTAGGACGAGCAGATATTCAGCTTTTTGCGGAACTTTATGGCAAGGCAACTGCCAAAACCCAAATATTCTTACACACTGTTATCCATTGGTCATTAACACGAAAAATGAAGGTCCCACAGTAGCTCGACTAAACTGTGAAATGTGAAAGCAATTGTAATAATTGTACTATTTTTTTAAGAAACTGACTAAGAGGATTGATTTCAAAAGACAAATTGCATACTTTATTTGGACACTTTATAAAAACATTTTTGGCAAAAATAAAAACAGATGGTAATCATTTGTACCGGGATATGAACGATTGAGCGAGCTCTGCTTTGGGTGGACAAGGCACGTTGGCAATGTTTTGTGGCAATGTATGTGTGCTCTGAACATATTTGTGCGCAATTCCATGAGTATGCATCTCTACGACATTAATAATAAGATCCTTCACAAAATCAAATTCCATTTTATCATATACTGGCTTGACCACCCATTTTTTGCTTCTTTTTGTAAAGGCCATATTGTAGCGAAGCATCCCTAAATTTCCTGCAGTCCTAGATTGTTCCCGGCCTACATTCTCGTTATGCGCTAATACCGCTAGTAAAGTCCTAGCTTTCATCCCTTGGATGCCGAAATGCAATCTCTTTGGCCTGTACTTTAGGCACATATTGTGGAACACCTCCAAATCTCCTGTGTGACAGAATTCTGTGAGTCCCTTCAGATCTCTTGATAGGGTTTTATCAAACACAATCTTCTCAAGGGCTTTGTCTGGAGGTGAAGATGGGATCAACCACTTCTTCCGTGCCTGCTCTGGGGACAAAGGGCCATGTTCACATTGGTGGAAATGTTGGTTTTCTTTCCATTGGTGAACGTTGGAACAGTGGTGCATTAGTGAGCGCCATTTATCCAGCAGAATTTCCACAGACCCATCACATGTTTTGGAGCTCCACCAAAGATGGTTGCTGAAAGACTGGGACCATTGTGAAATACTTTCAAAACCTTTTTTTTTCCCTGCCGCAGAGATTTTTTTATTTATTGATTTGGCAACATGCCATACATCAAATTGATGTTTAATATTTGGATACTGCTCTCTCATTGTCTTGGCTATTGAAACGTGTCTGTCTGTGGCTATGAGGTCGATTTGCATTCCCCTCGATTGTAGATCTTCCAGTGATTTTATAAAACCAAGTTTCTCCATGGCCACTGAGGATTTACATTGGGACACCTGCACGACCACCAAACTCACAATGTTCTTACTTTCCATGTCCTGAAAACGGTAGGTGCAGTACTTAGCAAAAACACAGGGGCTGTTACACTGTCCATCGCCGGCTAGCCTGAACCATTTGTCGGGGAATGTACTTTGAATAGCCAATTGTTCAATTGTCCAAGCTTCACTAATGGCAGGGAATAGATAATCACGTTGGTATTTGTAGTATTGCGTTTAAGAAATGAAATGGATTCCCACAAACTGAAAGAAACTGGATAACTTCGTGAAACTAGAGCCACTGAAAAGTAAAGCTGCTGCACACAGTAGATTGCCAGCTGGCAGTTTCCCCAGCATCGGTTGAGCGGACCATGAAAATGTTTTATGTGACTTTTCACAGGTGGCATGTATTTTGAGGTTACTGCCTTGTGTTAGACGAGTCACACTGACCAATGGCTTCCCACATACTTCCCCTCCCACTGAATGCACGCATTTCAGCATCTTTATAATCTCCATCAAGCTGCTGTCGAATACTATGTATTTGGCCTCTTTTTATTAGACTGTCATCCGGCAACACTGTTGTTTCGGACTGAACCATTGTGGACATATCAGCCAAACTGGACATACTGTAGTCGATATCTTTGTCTGTTTCGTCGGTCAATAGTGTTGATGCTTCAGTCTCTGTCATTTCAACATCTGTTACTTCACCATTGAATAGGAGAAAACATCAATGTGGACTATTTTTTGGGGGGCATTTTTTTGGCGGGTGTCGATTGTGTCAAGTGCTCATCGAGTAATGTAAAACTATTTTCTATAAATTCACTTTCGTATTCATCTGGCGGAGCAGGCGCATTGTAGCAATGGTGCAAAAACACTTGTCTTGATTCGCCGGTAATATTAAATTCATTTTCTGGCCATTGGACATAGGCATCTCGAGTGTGAACACGCCGCACCTCAATTAATAGTTCCTCCATGGTGAAAACAGTTTGGCAAGCAGCATCTGTCATTTGTATAGTTGTGTGTCTGCATAGTCCGTACTCCATCGTGCAACTACAGGACAGATAGGAAAAGGGATGTTCAGTGTAAATCCAACATACAGTGTTGTACAATTTACATTAAAAAAAAAAGCATATAATGAAGGCCTCAGCACAAAACAATTGCCAACAATATAAAGTGTTTATAACCTACCTTATTTTTATTTCTTTTCTTTGAAACCTTCTTTACTCTAACATCAACATCAGCAAGCTGACGCACCGACTCAGATCCACGTGTCTCCGGTTCAATATACAGATTTTGTATACATCCCTACAAAAAATAGTATCCATTTAAAATAAGTCATTTGCATTACACATATAATTAGACCGACTTTCTTTCATTAGATGGTACTGTCAGTACGCATACCTCTGGCTCCGGATCAACTGCAAGGTCTGGTTCCGGAACAACTACAAGGGATAATGTAATTGTTGAGGACGCTGCAGCATCTCCCTGAAACACAGTGCTTGCATTAGTAAGGACGAAAATATTGGAAACTGGACACACAATTTGGAAAGACGACAAAGCTACATATCAATAGTAAAGTAGGAATGAAACATTGTGTAAAACAATTACACAATATGTAAATATGATTAGATTTTCTCGTCCAATTGAACGGTGAAGACCCATACCACTGGCACCGGATCTACTAAGAGGAATGTTGTAATTGTAGTAGATGCTTCAGCACCTCCCTGAAACACAGTACTTGCATTAGTAAGGACGAAAATATTGGAAACTGGACACACAATTTGGAAAGACCACAAAGGTACATATCAATAGTAAAGTAGGAATGAAACATTGTGTAAAACAATGAAACAATATGTAAATATGATCAGATTATCTCGTCCAATTGAACTGTGAAGACACATACCTCTGGCACCGGCTCTACTACGAGGGATGTTGTAATTGTAGTGAACGCTTCAGCATCTCCCTGAAACACAGTACTTGCATTGGTAAGGATGAAAATATTGGAAACTGGGCACACAATTTGGAAAGGCGACAAAGGTACATATCAATATCAAACCACGATAAACATTGTGTAAAGCAATGATACATTGCGAAAATATGATCACATTATCTAGAATTCCGTGCATAAAACCAGTCTGGAACAGAATAGCTAGGTAAGATTACCTGATTCGTGCTCGAAGTGGTTGATGACTCCAGGCAAGACTTGGATGTTGAATCTTGTTGCTTCATATTCAGTGGATAGTCATGGAGTTGTAAAGGGAAAGTATTATTCGATTTAGAAATTCCAACATTAAAAAGTGGCATGTAAGGAGACTGAATACGAGAAAATTATGCGTATGTAAATGCATAATATAGCATAGTTATCTGTCCCCATAAATCATTTTTCTATGTGGGTTCTAAAACACAAGGACTGATGTTTAGCAAAATAGTCATTATTTAAACAGCTATTCGATCACATAAATATCGAAAGTATCATAAGTGACAATTACAACGAAAATACAGCTGTAAAGGTAAATCAGGAAGCGTGACTCACCTGTGGCGGCATTTTCACGATTAAAGTCAGAATAGCGTTTGGGAGCAATTTTCGAGTTGTTCTAAGTTGATTCCTCTTTGTGTACAAGGATGTGTCATAGATATCCGGGTTGAAGTGCAGGCTGCAGATGCGGTATCAATGACCCCTCTTGTCCTCCAAGACTTGTTTAACTCTACTTTCAAGCTCTTCTGGTGGATATCCGCAATGTCTGACCCATTCTCTTATTCGATCAACAGTTTTAGGGAATACATGCATTGTAATGCCTTCGGATTTGTCATGGGTCTTCGAAGGGCAACTGAAAATAGAACATGCAGGCATTGTTGTAAATTCTGCAAAATAAAGGTCAACATTATTAGAAAATTATTTTGCATAAACATGTGAGAAAGAATGAATTGGACCATACATTGTTCATTGCACGCTTTCTTTTGGGCACCACAGCAAAACCAGTGCAGCGTGTGCGGCTGTATTATGGGATAAATTTCACAAACGATTCATTGATGTGTTGAAAATCAGAACATGTTACTCGTCCCTTCAATGTTCTAACGTGCACGAAAAGGAAACATGCTTATATTATAGATATGGTCCGCGAAGGATGCAATACGATGCCAATTGACACTGTTAAAAATTGATATATCGATAACATAACAAAAGAAACTGAAGTCAATAGCAATGATACAAATTAACATAGCACTACTGAGTATGTTACTTCGAAATAGAAATAAATTTACAAATGAAGGAGATATGATTAGGATACATGCTCTTACCTTGACCAACAAACAGTTGGATTCAGCAAGCAGAGTAATAAGTGGCAGGAGAACAGGGAGATGTTCACAGGTAGCACACTGACGAGTTCACTCGAAGCGGTCACAGAGTAGCACGTTCACGAGTTGACTTGCAGTGCTCAAAGATGTTCTCATGGTAAATATCAAGTGGTTTATAAAGAATAACAAAAAGGGGTGTGTTTGTGAATGAATGACGTGTATACGTCGTGGTATTATGTGTATTGCAGGGGAGCGGCCTGCTTCAAGGGGAGCCTGCTTGGAGACACAGGGTCTGAGGAGGCCATGTGAACAATGACCCATGGGCGTAAAATAGCTTTTGAAGTGTACATGTTGTTTGGCACCTTGGCCGTTCACGCCCCTGACAGCACCCCATGGCAGCGCACATCCACTGGCGCAAACTGCCTTTGATAGTGGGGGGTGGGATGGATGGGCCGGGAGGCGTGCAGACAAGGCACCGGAATACTGCTGAATGGAAACACACTTATGTGGATTGCAGGGGCACGATCTGCTTCAGGGGAGCCTGCCAGGAGACACGGGGTCTGAGGAGGCCATGTGAACAATGACCCCTGGGCGTAAGATAGCTTTTGAAGTGTACATGTTGTTTGGCACCTTCGCCGTTCGCGCCCCTGACAGCACCCCATGGCAGCGCACATCCACTGGTGCTAACTGCCTTTGATAGTAGGGGGTGGGATGGATGGACTGGGAGGCATGCAGACAAGGCACCGGAACACTGCTGAATGGAAACACACTTGATTCACTTAAAAACTGAAACAACCATTGATAAAAAATATGTTGTGTTTTATTTGGTTTCTTATTTTGATGGCACAAAGATACTACACATTGTAAAGGTCTGGTTGCAGCTCAGCGAGGGAAAATCCCCTGTACTGACCGCTGTCACTGGGGAAAGTTTGTCTAATGGCACCAACGACACAGGCGGGTATTACTCGTCGAACGCGTTGTCCAAGCCTCCCATGAAGCCACCATGTGTACGAACGATAGGCCACAAGCCGGTACCACCTGTGAAAGAGAAAGATAAAAACTGTTTTTAAATGACCAAAATAAGTGTATTAAACCTTAGTTGTCAGTGACAATTCTTGTATGCAATGGCATTTTTGCCACGACAAATGCTAACTAGACACTGCACAATATTGAATGACTTTTATGCGACTATTACTAGAGAATTGCAAGAATAAACTGATATGACAATGATATATTGAAGTTACGAGAATATAGGGGACAACCATGAAATAGTAGTGGCCTAACTGACATCACAACCAGACTATACTTATTCGTTACTTGGATCACGAGGGCGAACTGTTGCGCGAAGTTCGTGCATAAGCACCATCAAAATCCTCAACACCGATCGTGTGAGGCAGGCTGCCGTGAAGTCTGGCAGCTCGGTAACGCATTGCGGCTGTGGATCGCCTTGCGATATGTAGGACAAGCATCCAGAGTTTTCTCGGCAGCAGCAGTTCTCCTTCGCGGTTGCCATTAGCACGCACCGATTGCAGGTACACCAGGTGGTACCCATACTTTGCAAGAGTTCTGTAGACAGACATGATAACACTCTCAACACTTGTTGACAATCAGTGATCCTATAGGTCTCTGTTGTGAGTACTTATGAAAATCAATGGCCCTGTAGGTCCCTGTTCCGGGTCGCTTATCGTTTGTTGTGCTTTACACTCTCAAGATAACTGCACAAAGAATGGGTGTGTGGATGGCTTACACAGCCCGGAGCAGACGTGGAGGGGAGGTGAGACTTGGCGTGCTGCAGAATAATGGGACCTTCTGTGCGCTCTTCCCACATGTCGCCTCACCCTGGCGTGGTGCTGTGCGTTGCAGTGCAGATATCAAGGAAATGGTGCATCCTACGGTCTTGAAACATAGTTTGGCAACCTTTGAGTTTTGTTTCTCACATCCAGATGCCTGCAATGAGCTCTGTCTGGTCCTTCTATGGCCACCTTGTTGTTTCGCTACTTCCAGGCAACCATCTCATGTGTGCACGGGCTGAAATCCAGGGAATGGGGTGGGGTGTCCACATGTAATGTAGCTAGTGATGTCCTGAGGTTCCTAACAGGTAACTGTGCAAAATGTGGTGCAGATTGATGGAACGGTGTGGAATTGCATGCGGAAGAAACAAACAAACATATTTTCCACTTTATAGATAGATAGATAGATAGATAGATAGATAGATAGATAGATAGATAGATAGATAGATAGATAGATAAAGAGATAGACATTACTTACCCCTGGTAATGTTCGTTTGACTGGATGTTCCTCCAATGTATTCCTCACCTCTATATATAGACGGGACATTTGTGGATGTGCGTGTGTGTTCCTTTGTGAAATGTTATTTTTATTTTTAGTAGGATACAAATGCTAGACTTTGATATAATGTAAGTTTGCTTGCAACTTCGAAAACTTTCCCCCCAAAGTATCGAGTGTCGTCGAGTCATGGTGCTCAATGGCCTCTGTCCTGTCCTCAGCCGTGACGTCGATGCTGGTATAAGTAGCTCACGCAGCGTCCGTTGTCTCAGTTCTAGTTTTTTCCTCCCTATGCTCAGCCGTCTTAAGGGATGACCCAGACATTGAAAGAGAGGAAGGTGTAAAATACAGAAATTCTCAGCAAGATAGAGGGGAAAGATGGGAGGGCGATGAGGAATACGTGGGAGGAACATCCAGTCGAAAGAACATTACCACGGGTAGTTAATTTGTTCTTTGAATGGATTGCGTCCTCCCACGTATTCCTCATCTTTGATACACTCCCAAAGCAGTATGTAGAAGTAGGCAGAAACTGACTCGTTTTTGGGATGATGTCCTGCAGCGTATGGAACTTGTCCTAGATTTTTTCGCTCACTCACACCCCACTGCTGTGTGTGCTGCGTTTGTTTCCGGTAGGTATTCGGCTGTCTGTTGGCCATCTCTTTTGGGCTTATAGAGCACTGTTAGTAGCTAAGAAACATATCCTAAAATGCTGGAAGAGTGATGCTAGGCCTTCCATAGATGGCTGTCTACAGGATTTAACCATTCTATCAAGTAGAGAAAAGGTGACTTACCAAATGTTTAAAAAAAGCAGACAAATACTCTGCTATATGGAATATCTTTAATGACTTGTGTATCTGAAGAATTCCCTTTTGTTGATTTATTTAATTTCTTTTTCTCTACCTTTCTGCTCTTTCTTTTCTCTTCCCTTTTTTTGATTCTATCTTTTATTTTCCCACCTAATGCACTATTTGTAAAAACCGTGCAAAATTAATGATGTTATGTTGTTTAAATTATGTTGTTTACTGGTAAAAAATGTTGTTTCTATTTTCTTCATGTTAAAAACTTTAATAAAGAAATAATAATAAATTAATAAAGAAATAATAATAAAAAAGAAGGAAGTGAGAACAGATAATTTATTCTTGATTAATGCTGTGAAGTACAGCCTTGCCAAATCTTGCCTGCTGACCTGACAGAGTCCAAACAATAGTATTTGCTGAAAGTGTGCAAAGAGGACCAAGTTGCTGCACTACAGATGTCTTGTACAGGCACCTGTCTTTGAAGAGCCGAAAAAGAAGCCACTCCTCGGATGGAATGCACTCTTAAACCATTTGTGGATCTTTGCCAGCCAATGTATTGCATTCCAAAATGCACAGAATTATTGAGCGAGAGACAGTTTGTTCAGTGACAGGTTGTCCCAATTCGTGACCTGTATAGCCCACAAAGAGCTGGTCATCTTGTCTGATTTGGGCCATTCTGGAAATATAGAAACTAAATGTACTCCTAGGGTCTAAGCAATGTAATCTTTCCTCCTCTTTAGAGGGATGAGGAGGTGGATAAAAAGAAGGCAACACTATTTCTTAAGCTAAGTGGAACTCATTATGCATTTGGTAAGAAGGAAGAACGTACCCTCAAAACTACCTTATCCTTAAAAAAGGTAGTAAAGGGTGGTTTAGCAGAAAGAGCCTGAAGTTCACTGACTCTGCGGGCTGATGTAATTGCCGTCAGAAAAATGGTGTAAGGAACCCATGGTGGCAACAGTAAAGACAGACACAAGTGATCACAGTTCAAGGGTGTTTATTGAACTTTATAATGGGTGAGAAAAACGCCTAACCTAAACCTAAATCTAAGATGGGAGCAAGCAAAATTAAATAATAAGGCAGTCCTAGTGGTGTCTTGTCAAATAAAAAGGGCCTTACTACTAAATTACAAAAAGAGTGTGGGATAATGTTCACCAGAAAAGAAAGAAGTGTTCACAAAATGATAAGTCAGGATGGCATGGCTGGGTCTCCCTTCCCCACGTTTTAAGCATGGGACAAGGCGGGACTTCTGAGCATAGCACACTCCTGGGCCTCGTCAGCACGAGGTTGGCTGTTCTGGTTCAACGATATCAAAACCTTCAGAGGCCAAGTCTTTTCCTGATAAAGTCTCTTGCCTTACAGGGCCTGCTGCTTCACAAATACAAACAAACAAACAAAAGGTTCCTTCGGTACTCTTGTACCTTGGGCAATTGCTCTTCGCCCCTTGGATCTCCCTCTGCCGGGCTCAGATCCCTCTTGCAAATTCGGCCACCGTCCGTTGGGTTCACCACAGCCTTTCAAATATTGCTTGTATCATTTAAATGTCTTTATAAACAATTCCCCACTGCGGACAACCCTCGACCGGGTTTACTCTTGTCGACACAATGTTCACGGGTGTATTACTCTTGATGTAAAATAACAAATAAACAAAGGTTCTCTCAGTGGTCTTGCACCTTGGGCGATTGCTTCTCACCCCTAGGATCTCCCTCTGTCGGGCTCGGATCCTTCTTGCCTTTTTCCCCTAGGATCTCCCTCTGTCGGGCTCGGATCCTCCTACACAGTTTATGTATTGCTTCTTTACATCAGAAATCAGGGGTTTTACTTTTCCTAGCTTTCTTTCGGCATCCCTCTGTCAGGTTCACACTTGCCTTATTCCACAGTTCACAATCTTATTGGAAAGCAGTGGTCCCTTCTCCTAGCTTTCCTCTGGCAACGGGTCAGAAACTTTCGCTTGTGTAAGGGATTTGATGTAAACCCTGATAGGACCGCTGTGACGCCTCACGCCACCCTTTCCTAGGGCTTTCTGGTTCTTGTAGTTTCTTAAACAGGTCCCGGTCAGAGTCTTTCGAATGAGTGCCCACGTGGTGGCGGACCCCTTTGCACTGAGACCTCAGCTGGGCTTTCTTTAAAGTTCAAACAAATACACAAGTTCCTTCGTCTTTTGGATTCTATGCGTTCAAAATGTTGCCACTTGCAACCTTTGGCTCAACACAGTTTGGTTTGCTATCAACTTCCTCCGACTCACCAGCTGTGCTGAATCCGTTGGCTTCTCTGTTCTCTGGAGTCAAGGATAGTACCACAGTAGCCAGCTTGTCTCTCTGCCTGCGTTATCAAAGCAGGAGGCCCCCGTGAACCATTCACATCTGCTGCTACGTACGCCAGCTGCAGCTCCCGGGCTTATGCTTTCCCTTTCGGAGGCTGATCCACGCCCAGCAATGCCATCTAGACCACCAGGGATCTGTTTCTGAAGTGGTGGGAGGGGCTGCTTACTATTTAAGCAGCCCTCTCCCCCCCCCCACCAACCCCTAAAGCATGGGGCAATACCCTGGGGGCAGATGGGTGATCATCTACCCGTCAGGGAAGTGGGCAAACAAAAAAATAAATAAATAAAAACCAGACGTTTTGGGTGGGGGTGGGGCCCACTAGGCCACCAGGAATTTTTGGCCTAATGAAAGGGGGGTGGCCCTCTCCCCCACTCTAAGTGGACGGGGGCAACTGCACCTAAGAAGGGGTACATGAGATGCCCCCATCCATTTGGGGTGGGGGGAGAGGCCATCAGAAATATTGGTGCAGGACCCCCCCCCCAAAGTCTGGGGCAGTACATTTTGCCCCCCCATGGGCAGATGGGCACACGCATGTACCCATCTGCCCCTAGGGAAGGGGCAAAAAAAAAGAACTAAATAAAAATGTTTGTCTGTTCCCTTTTGCGCCCAGGTAGGTGCATCCACACATGTGAGGTACCGTTTTCATGGGGACACCTGTGGGAATGCGGGAAGGTAGGACATATGGTGTTGGAGGCACGTTTTGTTGGGTGGCCAGAGTGAAATGTCTGAAAATGTTTGTTTTTTTCGCCAAATTTCAGACTTTGCTGGGGATTGTGGGTAATACATTCTGGGCCGATTCGCGTCAAGTCAGACCTCTGTGGATTCCCACGGGTATCTTCACGGGAATCTGTAGGTTGAAAATTGTGGGGTTTTTTGCCAAATTTCAGACTTTGACGGGGATTGTGACTCCTAACTTGCTGCAATCAACTCCTTAGCCTAGACTATGACCGAATTTGCTACCTAATGCCTGTCAGGCTTCTCCGCTTTAAATGCATTTACTACTATTGCTCCAGTCGACTGTAACTATACTATCTCGACATGTGAGCACTAGTCCCTTGCTATCTATGTTACAGTAATTATTTGCATTTCTCTGTATTTTCTTGTATGTATGTATTTACTCTACAACTAAGCTTTAAGTATACTTGTATTGCTGCGCCCAGCTACTTGAGGGTTTGGAGCGCTTTATCAAATAAATAAACAAACAAATAAACAAACACATTTTGGGCCGATTCACGCACGTCAGACCTCTGTGGATTCCCACAGGTGTCTTCTTTTCAGAAATGCATGGGGTGCGAAGTCAAGGGCGGTCTTTATTTGGAATCTACTGTTTTGCTGTGCTGCGTGCCACGAGTGTGTTGACTTTTTCATCCACTTCACTTCACATCACTCATTGCACGTGTTCGAGGAGTTCGAGGAGACACAGCCACAGCTACAGCTTCAGCTATAGTGAGTGACACAGAAGTGTGTCAGAATTTGATCAGTGGACTCAAAGTCCCATCATCCACCAGTACTTTGGGCTGCAGGTGCGTTCACTTAAGGAAGCAAGGCTGCTGGGCTCCGCCTACAGGAAGTCCTGAATAAATTGTTGGGACCGGCACCCTTGCGGCGTAAAGCCTGTGCAAAGTCAAGGGCGGTCTTTATTTGGAATCTACTGTTTTGCTGTTTGATGCTTTGCCGTGTGCCGTGGCTCAGCTCCATAGTAGTAAACTGAAGCATACTGAACCGGAAGACGAAGAAACACAGAGCAGCTAATCTAGGATTCAAAGAGGATTTTCATCGACAACGGCAAACAGGGAGTGGATCGGGTCTGAGCATGAAAAGAAAGACACCGGCGCACGGACAAGGTAAACAACCTTTTCTCCTTGTTTTCCCCTTCACACATCATAATAACTGTCGTGACTCTGGAAAAGAATGTCAGGGTAGTTCTGTCACCCTCCATTGAAATTCTTAAAGAAGAAACCTCAACACATGAAAACTTACTTCAAATTCACGGGGATGTCACTGAAACGCAACATGTAACATCTTTGTTGCCAAACTTCAATAACATGAATGATACGACACTAACCATTTTAAATAAGCAGCTGTCCCAGGAATCTACAGTCTCGGAAGATGAGGGATCAGTGACTTCACCTTCTCCAATGTCGAGGAAAAAGGACAGGGTGTCCCTGTCTCTGCCAGATTCTTTACCATCAGTCGAGGCACCCTTGCCCTCTCCCCAAAAAACTACACACTCAATGGGTTACAAAGGTGTAACGCCACCACTTAAACCACCATCAGAGATGGGGGGGAGGGACAGTCTACTTTCTGCCTCTCCTTCTAGGGACTTATTTACTTTTGGGGCCGACTCCTCCTTGTTCCCACAGAAACTTTCACAACACAATCCTACTGCTAGAGGCGGGAACCCACTGGCCCTTACATCTAGCCTAGGTTCTTACCCAGACATTTTCACTACCAGTCAAAGTTTTCCTTATAAAAAAACAGTGTCACAATGTAATGTCGGTGCCGTCTCAAAAACTGACTCCTATCCACAGAGTCCTTTACAGACGGGACTGGCAAAGGCTACTGAGGCTCACTCCAATGCTAAGGGAAATCTTACGCAACAAAGATTTACGCCACAGAAACATGGAGGCTCCATTGGCAGGCCCTCACAAATTGAAGCCCGACAGCAGGCCCCCTTCTCAAGTAAGAGACAACGCTGCACTCCACCCATGTCGGACGAAGACCTCTTGCTGGATTTAGCAGCACTACAGGTTGAACAGCAGACTAAAGGAACGGCGCAAATTGATGCAAAGTTGATTTCCGCGTTTGCAATCACGATGTCTCCATTCATGAAATTAATTGAGACTGAGACCAGACAACAGTAATTGCCATGATGCATTCGAAGTTAATTTTTGTAGAAGGTTTCATTTCAGCTCTACAGTCCAGTTTGGACAAAAACACAGACCAAATTAGGCAAATCCTTAAGAGCATACTGGAACCCATTATCCTTCAAAAAGAAAAGCAGCGAACGCATAGGTTAAGTTGCTTCTCAATTTCAACTAGTGGCCAAACAGACCACACACGTTCCCGAAGACCCTCCTATACACACTTTAAAAGACCAATAACCTTTACCCGCGCTTGCAAGTGAAGTCCCTCTAGTTGCCACAAGAAAGGATGCATCGACTGCTACAGACGAGCCACAGGTGACTATAACAAATTTGGAGAACATAGTCCCCACTCCTGACACGGTAAATGCTTGCATTCAACCTTTGCTTGGCAACAACAATCAGATAAAGTAAGAAAAATGGTTACTGGACCCCAAATCCCACAAATTGAAATTTACGATATGTTGAAAGTTCAAAGTAAAGAATTGAGGAAGGTGCTTAGTCCGGCCATGGTCCTCAACAAAAAGGGAACAAATACTTATTTGAAGAAGCTACCACCTTCATCAGAAATCCATAATGGACAATCAAATGCCTTGGAAAACAACATAGCCCCAGACCGGGCGAAAAAGAGTGTTCGGGGGATGTGCAAGCAAAACAAATTCTGCTTGCCAAGAAACATACACATTCCAGGAAAAGCTTCAGCCTCCTTGATGACAATGTTCAAGACCAAAGGCCTTCCATCCCAAAGCGGGACAGACCTAGACACTGTCAGCGAAGAGGATTCTGAATATGCTTCATCGGACACGGACTATGATAAGGGCTTGATGAACTTGTCTACTTACTCAGAAACCTCAGGTACAATGGGACAGGAGTCAAATAAACATCAGCAGGAGGACACTAGCAGTCCTTATCAAATGGCCCAAGGTACCTAAAGCCATACATCAAAGGCTTCAAACAGTATCCAAGAGGAAACCGTGGGGGTGGATTCCAATGGATGTGGGGAATTAGGACCCCTTGCCCTGAAAGAGAAAAAGGCAAAGACAACTCCAAAATGGAGGTCTAAGCTAAACAACAATGTGGAAATGTCTGACTATTCTTCAGACTCGGGTGAAGAAAGCCCTCAAACTGAACGAGAAACACATTTTTTGACAATGGAGCAGAAAAGAACCATGGTAGCCCAGAGGAACTCAACGGAGGTGGAGGAGAAACACGCAAGTAAGTTCTTCCAGGGGGATCCATCTGGGGACCAAAGACGTTGTGTGTCATGGGCTGAGACTAGCAAGATGGTTGGACCAGTCACGAAGACCAAACAAGCCTCAATAAAAGACAATGGATCCTCCATGCAAACCAAGGTGTTTAAATTATCCTTGGCAAGAACTTTAGGATTCGCGGATAACCGTGTCATGAACAGAAACAACGTAATGAGGCTTCTGCAATGTGTTTCAGCTTTGGACCCAGTCAAATCAAAGGACATCGATTTAATCGAATTCCCAAGCGAGACAAGTTTTGACAAGGTGATTCTCCATATAACATCACAATACACTAAAAACCTACTCCTTAAAGAAGGGTCAAAACTGAATTGTATTGAAGGATTTGGACAATCAAAGCACAAGCACTAGTGAATTTGTCCATTAGCCTGAAGGAGATGGTGAAAAAGCTATCCACCTTGTAAAGTCTATGGCCCTGAAGCACACAGGAACCAGCTACAAAGAGGGAACTGATGAACTCAAAATTGGCATCCACAAAGGCAGCAGGCGGGTTACCCTGAAGAAAATGACGGGGCAAAAGGTTGATAGTGAGGAAGACTGGAGCTGGTTGCCTGGAGCATTAGCAGGTTCACTATAACGCCAGAATAGGAACGACATCAACTCCCCTACTACCAAGAAAATAGTTAGTTGGAATACTAGGGGTTTTGCGCACCTATTCGGCAGAAGTGAACTAAATCTAATGAAATACGATCTCATCTGTCTCCAGGAGACCTGGCTAAGGGAGACACCTGTCCTGGAAGGTTATGAAGTACATATAAATCCAGCAACAAAGGGGGAAAAAGGACGTCCAATGGCCGGTCTCCTAACGGCCACAAAAAAATTGAGTGGTCTAACTGTAATCAACTCTACAAATGTAAATTCTGAAATTCAAGTCACTGTGGCTCAAATCACTTCTCCATATTGGATACCAAATAAACAGACGCTCCTAATTTGTAATATATACTGGAGAAGTAGCCTAGGGGGCCAAGCAAAGTACCAAAAACACATTACTAAGGGAAATTGATGAGCTAAGGTCAATCTGGCCTAACTCAGCACTACTTCTCTGTGGAGATCTTAATATGGAGTGTTTCGATAAAAAAGGTGTTAAAATAGAAACGTTAACTATAGATGCAACTAAAAATATAAGAAGGGGCCTGGACTTGGAGGCAGAGCTAATTGAAAGAAACATCTATATGGTTAACGGCAATCTGCAGGGTGACAAACCAGCAGCAGCAACATGGAAGAGGGGGACACAAACGAGCACCATCGATTATATCTTTGCCACAGAAGACCTATTAGCAAAACTGATTTCATTGCAAGTGTTACCTACAGACTCAAGCCATCACAACCTTCTTGAGCTAGTATGTACCGACTGGGCAGCTGGAAATCCCTTGAAGGAGTACCATCAAGAAGATCAGAATCTTGAGGTTTCATCGGGAGGAAATCGTCTAAGGATAAATAAAGGAAATCTGCTGCTCGTAACAACGTCCTTGTTGGCCTTGAACTCAGATCCATATTGTGCTACGGGGGCATACTTCAATACCCACTCCTTCTACAGGCTTTTAGAGAAAAGCCAGTAGCTTTCAAGAGGCTTGCATACTTACCTAAGTATGCCTATATTAAGCAGATTACCGAAAGAAAACGAAAGGTAAATAGACTGGGGCGACAAGTGAAAAAACACAAAACCATTCATAATCTAACTTTGTTCAAAAAAGCTAAAATTAACTTTAAGAACTGGTTACACCACTACAAACAACTAATCATTCAGCAAGAAGGTGAAAAAATGCTGCAGCTTGCCATTAATAAAAATACAGCAGGTGTGTGGAAGTTAATCAATGAATTAAATACCCCGGAGGGTTCAAGAATTACAAATTCAGTTTCTGCGCATGCATGGGAGGCACACTTTAAACTTTTATATGCAGCTACAGGAGGGGAGCAAATTGAGTCACTACTACACACAGACGCTCCATGGGACTTTAAATTCGATCACCAAGAAATAGTTGACTTGATACAAAATTCAAGCTTGTCAAGGGAGGCAGGCCCGGATGGCCTGACGAATGAGATCCTAAAGAAAGATCCGGACAGATGGGCTGCGTTCATGTTAAAACTATTTACAACTGTGGTAAGGGAGAAGAAAATACCAAAATCCTGGACCTGTTCCATAATTGTCCCCATCTTTAAGAAGGGTGATAGGCCTATAATTACAGGGGTTTGACCTATCACCCTTTTAGATGTGGTGGGCAAGATGTTTGCAGCAATTATTTTGAGACACCTCACTGAATGGAGGGCCAAATTCAACCACCAGGATCAGTGGCAGTCTGGTTTCCGTAAAGGGATAGGCACTAATTTAAATATTTTCATCATAAATATACTTAAGTGCCAGGTCCACCAGAAGAAGATAAGGGTAATCTACATCGCCTCGATTGACGTGGAACAGGCTTTCGACTCAGTCGACCGTAGAATCCTGTGGGACAAATTGAAGAAATGGGGTTGTCCTCAAGCCCTGAGAGAACCTATGGAAGCACTACATAGGGGCACCACTTTAAAAATCAGACTGGACAGAAAGGGTTTATTGTCTGATGAAATTCCCTCAGAAAATGGGTTAAAATAGGGTTGTCACCTGGCACCAGCGGTCTTCTGTCTTTTTTATATCTGACATGGCAGAAGCATTTATAAAAACCAGATCTTTTCCACCGAAAATAGCCGGCCACTCTGTGGGACGCTTACTATTTGCAGATGATTTGCTGCTCCTTGATCAGATGGAAATTGGGCTGCAGAGACAACTAACGGACTTGTCTCACTATATTGACAAAAATGCCTTAAAGATAAATGCAAAAAAATCCAAAATACTGATTCTGGGAGACAGTGGAAGGGCGAGGAAGCGGAAGAAATGGACCTGGCCACTAAATGGAGAACAGATACCAGTAGTTGGTTCTATGGTGTACCTGGGGTCGTCTCTAAACAACAGCTTGAATGACGCTCCAGGAAAAGCACATTTAAGAAGCAAAGCCAAAAACCTGGCATCGCAAGCTTTACTCATCAAAAGACGATACTGCAAATTCTCCATGGTACCTATTTTGGACTTCTATAAATTGAAAGTGGCGCCAAAACTAACCTATGCTGCAGAAGCCAATTTATTCATCGACCCCAAAACCTGGAACCGTTTGGAAAGTCTTTTCTGGAAGAGGGTTATGGTGTTGCCAAATTCAATACCTATTGAACGGGTTCGAAGGGAATTGGGCCTGACTTCTTTATACTCCCAAATGGAATGGAAATCCTTATCTTTAATGAGGAAATGTCTCCAACCACCAGCAGCGAGCGGCTTCCCGATCATTAAGGAGGCTATGGAAGGGCAGCAGGTAGCAATTTTAAATTCCAGGTACGAGGCCTGTTCTTCCATACTGACAAACATTGTTCTTACGGAAACGATACTCACCGAAAATCCAACAAGGGTGAAGTATAAATTATTGGATTTGGACTGGATCCAGACTGAGCAGAAAGTGAAATCCTACAAATCGTTTGTTGACGAGCCTGAGGAACACTATAAAAGAGGACATGTAATTTCCTACCTTGCCAAATTTCCCTCAAAATTGGAGCGGCAAAACTTCCTGAGACTCCGTTTGAATCTCTACCCAACACGGGAGGTTACAGCAAGGAGAACAAAGGCCCATGAAGAAAAAGTTTTAAACTGCCGAATTTGCAATAGAATTAAGGAGACTCTGCAGCATCTAGTACTAGTATGTGAGCCCCTAAACCCAATAAGAAACAATCTCCTGGGGAGATTTATAGAGGAATCATCAATGAAATCGCAGGAGGATTGGTGGGTTTCCATAAAATGGGGTGGATGGCTTTCACTGCCCTTAGCCATACTACAGCTGGTTAGAAGAATCTTCACTGCTATGGAGGACACTAAAAGCCTAGCTGTGGGACGAAACCAGTCCTAGACTTATTTTTCTCCTTCTTCTTCTTTTCCTTCTTTCTTTCTCTTCTTCCTTTCTTTTTAACCCTTTAGTTGTAGAATGGGCCTTTGAGGATGATGATGATTTTTATGTGTTTCATGTTTTTATGTTTTTTACATGTTTGCATCTAAGGTTTAATTAAAACCAAGTGATGTGTAAATAAAAAAAAAATGTTAAAAAAGAAATGCATGGGGTACCCCGTTTTCCTTGGTGGCTTCGACACCCTAGGCGCAAATCTGTATGTTGTCCACATGAGCAAAATCTGCTTTTCCGAAAGACTCATCGTTACCAATAAGTCTAGCCTTTTCCCTTTGCACCCAGGTAGGTGCACCCACAAATGTGAGGTACCTTTTTGTCGGGACACCTATGGGAACGCGGGAAGGTAGGACATATGGTATTGGTGGAGTGTTTCGGTGGGTGACCAGGGTGAAATGTCTGAAACTAGTGTTTTTTTCCGCAAAATTTCGGATTTTGCCAAGGATTGTGGGTAATAAATTGTGGGCCAATTTGCGCAAGTCAGACCTCTGTGGATTCCCACGGGTTTCTTCTTTTTGGAAATGCATGGGGTTCCCTTTTCCCTAGGTGGCTTTGACACCCTAGGCCCAAATCTGTAAATTGTCCACATGAGCACAATTCCTGAAAATCTGCTCTGCCGAAAACTTGGGGTTACCAGTGTTTAAGCCTTTTCCCTTTGCGCCCAGGTAGGTGCACCCACACATGTGAGGTACCATTTTTGTCGGGACACCTGTGGGAAAGTAGGACATATGGTGTTGGCGGCCTGTTTCGGTGGGTGGCCAGAGTGAAATGTCTGAAAATTTTATTTTTTTTCGCCACATTTCGGACTTTGCCAGGGATTGTGGGTAATACATTCTGGGGCGATTCGCCCAAGTCAGACCTCTGTGGATTCTCATAGGTATCTTTTCAGAAAATGCATGGGGTTCCCTATTTTCCTTGGTAGATTCGACACCCTGGGCACAAATCTGTAGGTTGACCACATGAGCACAATTCCTGAAAATCTGCTCTGCCGAAAAACCTGGGGTTACCAGTGGTTAAGCCTTTTTCCCTTTGCGCCCAGGTAGGTGCACCCACACATGTAAGGTACCGTTTTCTTCCGGACACGTGTGGGAACGCGGGAAGGTATGACATTTTTTGTGGTTGTGTGGTTTTCATAATGTTTCGGCACACTTGCTGCTGCACAACACAACCCTTTCATTTCCCAAATGTGACCTACACTTTTGTAACATGCACAAGTCACCTACCCTTCAAAAGGTCTGCCTGTGCTGTTTCAAAAAAATGTATGCTTGCCCTTCCTCAAAACATTTGTTTTCCTTATTTACACATGCTAAGTATGTCTGTTTAGGCCATAAGCCTAAACATTGTGCGTACCATGGCTCAGTTTTTGGCTTGTGGTATGGCTTTTTTTGGGAAACATTACGAAAAATGTGTGATTTCCTAACTGGAAGAGTCGGGGGGAATGGAGCAGAGCATTGTTTTTCTCAAAATTCACAGAATCCATTGCTCACCACATACCTTTTTTTCTGTCATTTTCCAGATTTTTCCCCGAACTATGGAATTTTTCCCTACATAGTTGTTGCCTGACCTGTGCAAATCACCCCTTCGTAAACTTGGAATTTTGTCTACTTTTCAGAAATGTATGCCTTTCTGTCTTCCCATTCAGCTTTCCGACCCTTCTCTTCTATTCCATCCACGCATGTCGTATTGGAAAAAAGGCCACCTCGCCTATCTATCACAAAACGGCTGGTAACCATATCAACATATGTTTGTTTTTTTGTTTCCACTCAACCTATTATTGAAAGCCTGGACAATGGCGAATTCAGCACAGCAAACCATTTGTTCCTAGCTCTTACAAGGAAAAAACAACAGGCTTCTTTATACATAATTGTATTGGCATTTCTGAAAAAAAATGTGTCCCTATTTGGTTATTTTCTCTCACCCCCCCTACTGCAAACTAGGATTGCTTGGTGGCGTTATGACTGCCTACATGTGGGAAAAAAGGGGCCTAATTTGGCCGAGATATCTCTTGTGACAAAAAGGTTACAAGGGATTGAATGGTGACATACTGAAATCACCAAAAAAGGACTTGGCACGGGGGTGGGGGGAAACCCATGGCAGTAAAGGGGTTAAATCTCCTCTATCCGTGGGGATAGTAGGATAAGCTGCAGCCTTCAGAGTTGATGTGGCTGCTCCGACCACCAAACTCTTGGGAGTGGGGTGCTTTGATAGGAAATCTGGGTCTAAAGAGGCAGCCCTGTATTTCTTGGTCACATTTCTGTTGACTGCCGGTGTGGTATCTGGTTTTAACCAGTTTTCTAACACCCTGGTTCTTAAAGCAGCGTGGAATGGCAATACTGGCTCTCTTGGAGGTCCACTATTGAGGATGTCAGGCAGATCATCCTTTTCTAGTATTGCTACTGGTTTTTCCCATCCCATATATTCAGTGACCTTTCCATCACAGCTCTGTATGAGGGGTCAGAATAACCTGAAGAATCAGGAGTGGCAAAATCTATTTCAGCCGAGGTGTCTAAGGCACTAGCCTCTTTTAGAGTATCCACCAGATTTTGCATTCTGGATGGCTCTGAAATTAACTCTCTTCGGATACATTGGGGGTACCATATTCAAAACCAGAAGGTGCATTGTCATCATCTTCTTCCTCCTCAAAAATTGACCCCATCGTCTTAAAGAAATCAGCCTTAAGAAAAGGCTTAAAAGACTTTAACCCTTTGCTTGATGGTCTCGAAATCTTCGACAACAGCAAAAGCGTTGAAGGCATTAAAGGCATCAAGGGTGGCGACGGGTTAAAAGGCTTCAACTGTGGCACTGGCTTCGATGGAACAGGTACCCGCTCCTTTACAGGATGTTTCGATTTTAGCTTGCGTCGAGACAAAGACTCCTTTGATAAATGTCGAGGAGACTTACTGCCCGGGCTCTTTGGCGCGTGAGTAGTGGTCTTAGAGGATACCCTACCTGTCTTTCCAGATGCAGTGGGTTTTTAAGCTTTCTTGGGCTCTTTCAAAGGGGCGGTCAGAGCCACCTTTTGAAAAACCTCCAGCATTTGGAGATGAAATTTCTCCCAGTCAGCAGCAGATGCCCACTTGCATGGGAAGTTAACTTATTTATCAGGAGAGGAACCCGACGTAGAAGACCGCTGCTGATTGTGTTGTTTCTTCAATTCTTTGTGCGAAGAGGACAAGGCCAAATGACATGATCTGGATCACGAGCGCTTCGAATGTTTGGAGCACTTTTTCACAGGAGGAACCTCCCAGGAGTCGACAGACAACCTCTTTTTTGAAGGGGTAGTAGAAAGGGATTTAGAAAAGGGCCTCTTTTTCTCCCTCAAGGCCTTCACTGTCATCGACTGACAGGAACCGCAATCGTTGACTCTGTTCTTCATCCAGACACCACAGGCAGATCCAATGTGGAGCCATTATGGACATTTTAGAACCGGAATCTTGCACCGTTTTCAACCATTCTTCAGTGTAGACAATATCGACCAACTTGTAGAAATACGCAGTGAGAAATCGCTGAAGGGATGAACTGTCCGAAGCGTGCTGAGCAGTTGGAAAAACTGAACTGAGGTAACAGGCGCTGCGCAAGATACTAATACCTGTGTCAATGTCAAGGCCAAGGACAGGATGAAGGCCGTCTAGGGCTATGATTCAACGATGCACAGTGCACAATACTATGGGGGTTTTTTTGTTCCCGAAACTGCAAGCAGACTTACAAATATATCAGAGATGAGGAATACCTGGGAGGACACACCAGTCCATTCGAAGAGATATAGATATATACACACACGCATTACACGGCCTGCAGTAGTGGCCGTGTAATTAAGATGCTCAACCCATAGGAAGATAACTTTTTGGGTGGCTTAGAACTTAGGCGCCGTTTGACGAATCCTCACCAAACCTTGCAAAAAAAATGATATGGCCACCTCCAAATGATTATGCAAGGTTTGGTGAAATATCGTCAAGGCTGGGACAAAGTTATATGGTGGGGTGTCCAAAAACTTTAGAATTCCTCATAGACATAATGGAAACAAATATTTGCTCACGCCTACAGCCAAAACCGCTGGATTTGCACCAAACTTGCAGAGGAGCGGCAGCTTGGTCCCGAAAGCGTGCTTTTACAAATTTGGTGTAAATCCATCCAGTAGTTTTTTTTTTTTTTTTTTAATGGCCAAAAAATAGGGGCAAACTAATTAGTGATATCTGCGTCCGGTACGCAGACTCACTTCCTGATTCAGTGTCTGCGGATACTTCTGGACCAATCAGAGAGCCGCATTGTACGTTGCCTGCTGATTGGGTCAATTAAAAACGTGAAGTGCAGCAAAACTTTAGAAACGGACGCCAGGTTGGATTCCCGAAATGCAAATATCATGGTAAAACCATATTAAAAAACACAATATTACACTTGTCAAACTAATTAAACAAAGTCTGGGGAGTGGGCTATGTCAAGAAAAAGCTCAAAATCAGGTGTTTTTCTTCTCTGAAGTCCGCAAACATCTCAGATGTCCAGGGACATTCCTGTGATGTTTGCGAACTTGCCAAAGGTTCAAGGACATCCATGCATATTTCTGCATTATAGGGTTGGTGAAAAGCAGTTTGTTTTTGGATGACTTATAACATTGGTGCCACTCTATGAAAATGCATGAAATTTTGCAATATCGTTTTAGTGCCAACCCTAAATGGTTCTGCAACGTTTGGTGCCGTTTGCCCAAGAGGGGGCAAAATTAGACGGGGGTCCCAAAATGACTGAACGGCTCATACATTTTGAGGCGTCTGACGGGTCTGCGTACAAGTTTCCAAAAAGATTTTAGACCCAAGTTTCAATGTTTTTGCAAAGTTTGATGGTATTTTGTCAAAAGGGGGAAAGATTAGAGTGGAGGTCTCAACATTTTTAGATGGTTTATAAAACTTTGGTGCCGTTTGATGAATCGGCACAAAAGTTTGCAAAATGATTATAGACCCAATCTTGAATGTAAGTGCAAAGGGTGAATGGATTTCTTCAAGTGAGGGCTATGTTATACAACTCTTTTGTGTACGTACATTTTGACACTTTTGAAAAAATAAAACATGGACAGATTTGCTGCAAACTTGTGCAAAGAGCATTGACAAAGACCCGAAAGAATGGTTTTGCAAATGTATCCAAGTTTTATTTTTTGAAAAGTGTCAGTGATATACCTTTGGTGACTGAATTATAGCCTGTGGCCATGGGCAGTGGCAATGACCACAAGGGACCGGCAATGCGGTTAAAGTGGGCATGGCCACCAGGGACCAGCTATGTGGTAAAGTGTTTTGAAATCGGGATAGGTTTGACTATTTAAAAAGGAATACAAATTGTGCTTGTGCCTAAAGCCCGAAGTGCTGGGCGTGATTGCAGGAAACTTGCGCGAGGAGCATCAGCAAGAACCTGAAAGCATAGGTTTGCAAATCTGTCCTGTGTTTAATTTTTTCCAAAGTGTCAAAATGGAAGTACAAAAAATAGTGATATAACTTTGGTGCCTGGGCCGTGGGCTTAGCTATCGGCGAGGACAAATGTATACTCTGATTTGCTTATTGGGGCATGCAGCATGCCCCATGGATTTTGGAGACTGGCCATGGCTGCAAGATATGAGCACTGGCCATTAATAACATTATAAGGCTATAGTGGATACTGAACTAGGATGCAGGTAAGTGCAGTGGGTGGATAACAGGGGTGGTTTGGTGGGGCTGAGGTCATGGTCGAGCCTCATGCCCTAGGCAATTGAACCATGGCTTGCTGACAACGAAAAACAATCAGTATGCGTTGCAAACAATATGTTTGTTAAAGGAGGTTTATAGTTCTTTCATAAATGTTAAAAGAGGAATTATTATTATTTTTTTTTATTTACTTGTTTGTAATCAAAACAAAATTTGATTTTTACAAGGAATCGTCTCTCAAGAGGAAAGGAGAAAGGAAGACAGCAGAGCCGAACAGAGATTGTAGGAGGGGACGTTGTTATGGAGTACCAAGAGAGGTTGCACTCTCTGTTGCTAATTTAAGAGCTGCCTCCAAAACCTTTACCGCTGCCGTGGACCATTTCGTCTTTTCGCCTGCAACCAAACGGTACCACCATGTCTCCTCCTCACGAAGCGTTGCGCCAGGCATTAGAGGTAGTAGAAAAGCTTTGCGCAGGTATGCCGTTTTATCGCAGTTGCTTTACAGTTTCCACCTCTTGCGATTCTGGACATAGTCTGCATATTTTGGAGGTGGATTTTGTCCGAATAGCTTTCATTTCTTGGGTTAACGTGAGGTTGAGCCTTATTCTCATGACATTTTTCTGAAGCCTTTTTTCTGGAAATTTTATGCAGTAATTTAAAGGTCTATTAAGCTGGTTTGTAGTCGGTGGTAATTGCGTGAGCAATTTGTTTGCCATTACTGCCTCGCACGTTTGGATCCAGTCCTCCTGAGCTATTTTCCTTTTTATCTTGGCGGGGTTGTAGATTAAGTCTTCAGATGTACAGGCTAAGTCCGCCAGGATTTTTTGTAGATTTTGCTCCCATTTGTTCAGCGCTTTACATTTACCTTGGATAAGTTCCTTTCAGATTGCTTTGAACAGTGGTAGGGCGTCTGGAGAGATGATTTTACACAGAAGTCTTATATTGACTTTGTTTAACAGAAGCTTTTATTGATAAGAGGCCGAGCTTGCGCCTGATAGCTGAGATTGAGGTTGATTTCGGGAGGCCCAAAACTGCTTTCCAGAGATAGCCTTCCAGTTTCGGCCAGATCGTATCTTGGATGTTTAAAGCTGCATCCATTGCGTAGGTTATTGATGGAACCACCTTTTGTTTATAAAACTGGATTGCTGGTAAGAGCGAATATTTCCCATATTTCCGGTCTACAAGCTTGGTCTGAGTGGTCAGTGTTTTTATTTTTGACCACAGGGCCAAATGAATAGCCTTTTCTGAACCTGTTGCGTCGAACATGATTCCTAAGTATTTTATACTAGAGACAATCTCTATCTTCTTATTGTTCAAGAACCAGTGACTTGCAGCTGAACACTTTTTTCCCATGATCAAGATTTTTGATTTATTGGTGTTTATTTCCAAATTGTTGTCTTCAATGTATTTGGCCAAGTTGTTCAGTTGGCGTTGAAGTCCAATTTGGGTCTGATCTATGAGGATTAAATCGTCCGCGTAGAGAAGTCTAGATGTAGCAGTGTCTCCTACTTTAGGCGGAAAAGCTCTTATTGCCAGTTGAGTGTGTTGATAATCTCCCAAAAAGGCTATAAAGAGGGCCGGTGCGAGTGGGCACCCCTGCTTCACGCCACGTTCTGACGGAAATTGCTCTGACATCAGGCCTTATTTGTTGAGCCGAACTCGTAGCTTTGTATCTGTGTGCAGGGCAATTACAGGTCCTAGAATTTCACCCGGGCAGTTCCACTTTAGTAGCTTTGTCCAGAGTTTATGACGCCCGATTCTATCAAATGCCTGTGTCAAATCTACAAATGCGATGAATTATTAATAACTTATATACAGTGATGTAACATCATGAAACATTTTCACTAATAAAAACATATGAAATTCACTGAAAAAACTTTGTTAAAGGGAAGTTATGGTTACAAGTACAACCAAAAACCCCCAGAAATTTGCCAGTTATGGTAAACTAAGCAACCATAACTCGCGCCACCACCATGTACTGCTAACACTTACACCCAGGACATCAAAAATGACATCACAAATGTCATTGATGACATCACATATGAAATTTTTATGAAAAGTCCCTACTAGGGATTGTGTTTATAATGTTGGTAACAAGATGTCAGGGGTGATCGGGAGACATATCATGAACTACTTAATGTATTAAAGAATGTACTCATCTAAACAAAACATTATATTGGAGTGTTGTTGTTAATACAGGGACCTAATCACACACACAGATGAACAAGTTACTTAAGCCTGGTAGCGTTTGTTCGACTGGATGTTTCTCTGACGTATTCCTCATCTTTAATATTCGATATCCAGCTTTAGCGGCTTCGGAATTTGTTTTTTCGGCAGAGGGCGCGGTGTGTCGATGGTGTCGACTCGAAGTCCCTCGAGGTCCTCCTACTCGAGGATGATATCGAAAGCATATAAAGCACGCGCAGCGCCCATTGGCTTCAGTTCTCTTTTAACCATACTCAGCCTTGAAGGAGCAAAATCTGTAATAGCAAGGGAAAGTCTACTGTGGGGTAGGTTGGAAGGGTGATGAGGAATACGTGGGCGGAACATCCAGTCGAAAGAAAGTTACCAGGGGTAAGAACCTGTTCTTCAAATGGATTGCGTTCTCCCACGTATTCCTCATCTTTGCTAGACTCCCAAAGCAGTATTAGATTTGGTGGAGGGAGTAAGAATTTCAGTTTCTTAAAGGTTTTTATGAACCAAATGCAGCACAGCTTTTCCAAAGCTCCCATCCTGACCAAGGGAAGACTAAGCAGTAATCTTCTGTGAACGTGTGCACCGTACACCACGTTGCTGCCTCACAAATACTCTTCATCGGTACACCCCTTTGCAGGGCCGCAGAGGTAGCCATGCCCCTGGTGGAATGGGGTCTTAACCCTTCAGGAGGATCCTTGCCTGCCAGTCTAACACTCAGAAATGGCCAGAATGATCCACCTGGATAAGATCTGTTTCGTAACAGCCTGACCCAGTTTGTGGCCTATATAGCCAACGAAAAGCTGATCATCAATGCAAAGTTTTGACAGCCTAGATATATAAAAGCTCTGCGAGGGTCCAACCTGGGTGATCTCTTCTCCTCCTTGCCAGGATGAGTCGGGGAATAGAAAGAAGGTAAAACTATTTTCTATCCTGTGAAAATGAGAAATGATTTTGGGTAAAAATGAGGGTTTAGCCCTCAGAACAACCCTATCCTTATGGAAGATAGTAAAGGGTTGCTTGGGTGAAAGTGCCTGCAACTCGCTCACTCTACGGGCTGAAGTTAGGGCTACCAAGAGAATGGTTTTAAAGGTTAACAACCTTAAAGACCATGAGTGTAAAGGTTCAAAGGGTGCACACATAAGACATTTTAATACCAGATCAAGGTCCCAAGTTAGAACCTGGAAAGGAGATGGGTGGGGGGGCTGAGGGGGGACCACATTGGTGAGCCCCTTTAGAAATGGTGTCACCAGTGGAATCTTGAAATATGAATATTCCTCTGATGAGCGCTTAAAGATGTACAGCGCCGCCAAATAGTCTTTAATAGTACCAATCTGGAGCCCCAGATTGGGTAAAGATAGTAGAAAGGATAAAACATCCTGGGCCTCATCACGAGTTGGGCGGTAACGCCGGCGCTATTACCGCCGGCGCTATTAGCCCGACTGCCAAACCCCCCCCGGTGCTATTAGCGCCGGATCACGGGTTTGGCGGAACGGTTAGTGCCCATTCCCCATTGGGCCCATTCGGGAATTCCTCATTCCCCATTGGGCACAATGGGAAAATTTGCGCTATTACCGACGGCGGATTTCCCACTGGCGGTAATAGCGCTGAAAATCGGCAAATTTGCCGCGGATTTCACCACCAAGGCCATGATCTGGCGGACCCTTAAATATGGCGGTAATAGGCATTAAGGGTTACCGCCAGACTCGTGATGAGGTCCCCTGTGTTTTGCACAGAAAAGGATCTACATTCCTGTCTTTGCACCAGTTGCAGAATTTGTTCCAACGACAATGGTACACAGACTTTGTTGCTGTCTGGCCAAAAGCAAAATCTGCATTACGTCATCCGGGAAGTCCCAATACTTGTATCTCAGCCTCTCAGAAACCAAGGTGAAGGCTGAGTGTCTTCGCCTCTGGATGGAGAACCCGTCCCTTCTCTCACGATAGACGATCCTCTCTTTGTGGAAGGTGCATTGCAGGACAGATGGACATGTCCAGAAGGTCTGGGTGCCACGTCTTCCTGGCCCAATCCGGGGCAATTAGGATCAGCTCCTCTTGGGGGAAATTCCCTGAAGCAGTACAGTTTGCACTTCCGGTTGACACTGGTTGTGAACAGATCCACCTGAGGGGTTCCCCAGAGGGTGCAGATCTCTCTTGAAGGACTTCCTGGGCTAATTCCCACTCGTGAGAGACTGTGCTCTGACTGTTTAGAGTGTCCGCCACTTGTTCTCCTCTCCAGCTAGGTGAACTGCTGATAGGTAGCTTCCTTCTTGAATTGCCCAGTACCAGAGCTGCATTGCCTCTCTACACAGTGGTAGTGACCCTACACCTCCTTTCTCTGACATAGTACATGGCCACTGTGTTGTTCGTCATTATCAGGACATTCTTTCCCTGCACGGAGGGCAGGAAAGCCTTCAGTGCTAGTCTGATTAAGACCAACGACCACTGACTGTCAGATCGTTGGTGTGGGATCCCCACCCCGTGAGTGAGGCGTCCGTCACTACTCCGGCCATGGTTGCCAAAAGGGTTCTCCCTTCAGAATGTTGCCCTTGAAGGCCCACCACAGAAGATCCTGCGCGACCCTGTTTGGAGCCTGAAGTAGATCTGACATCTTTCCTGAGAACTGGGACAATTGAGTTCTGAGGGCCCATTGAAGGGCTCTCATTCTCAGGCGGGCCTCTGGCACCAGAAAAATGCAGGATGCCATGAGGCCGAATAACCTCAAAAAAATCAAAGGCCGGGAGACACTGGGCACTTTGAAATTTGGTGACCATCTGTAGAATGTCTTGAGCCCTCACCTGGGGTGGTGAGCTCTTTCCCAATGATGTATCTAGAACTGCTGTGATGAATTGGAGCTTTTGAGAAGGTGTCATATGGGACTTCTTGTAACTGAGGGAGAATCCCAGTCTGTGAAGAGAGTGGCAGGTGACATTGAGATGATCCAGGACTTGTTTGGGAGAACGCGCCCTGATCAGCCAATCATCTAGGTAGGGGTAGAAGTGAATACTCCCCTCTCCTGAGACTCGCTGCCACCACCGCCATCAGTTTGGTGAAAACCCTCGGGCAGAGGTTAGCCCAAATGGCAGAACACGAAATTGATAATGATCTCCAACTGTGAAACGCAGATATTGTCTGTGCTTTAGATGGATTGGCACATGTAAACAAGCATCCTGAAGGTCCAATGACACCATCCAATCCTGGAGTTGGAGGGCCTGAAGGATCTGAGAAATAGTGACCATCTTGAACTTGTCATTCCTGAGGAACTTGTTCAAGTATCTCAAGTCCAAGATGGGTTTCAGTCCTCCGTCCTTCTTGGGTATTAGAAAATAAGGGGAATATCATCCCTTGTTCCTCTCTGCTACAGGCACTGGTTTTATAGCGCCTTTCTCTAGCAGGGTTAACATTTCCTGCACAAGGAGCAGATCTGGAATCCTCAAAGAGAGTATCCAATGACCGAGCATCCAAAGTAATGACTCGCCATTCCTCTAGATGCTGAGACAGTCTGCCTCCGACTGGTGAGTTATGACTCAAGAGCTCAGAGAGGTTTTGAGGCGGGTAATGCAGTGGCAGATGGTAAAGATGCCCCTGCTTGAGCTGGCTTCGCACCTCTCTTTCGTCCACCACAAGGGAACTTTCTTAGGCCTCTTTGACCAGCCATTCCCTCACTCTTCCAACTGAGGAGGGGTAGTAGCGAAAAGATCTATCCCTCCATGGCTGCCCACTAGGGAGAAAAGGCTGAGGCTGCCTAATAGCGGGACATACAGATTTGGCTGCCACCTTGAGGTCTGCAACTTCTCAAGGCTCTCATCAGCCTTGTTGCCAAAAAGGTGAGACCCATCAAAGGACATGTTGAGGAGTCTGGATTGCACATCTGGTGCAAAGCCCGACTTCCTCAAACACGCAAATCTGCGTATAACGGTGCTAGTAGCCATGGCTCTGCTGATGCTGTCAGCAGAATCCAGACCTGACTGAAGAGACTCACAAATGGCTTCTTTTCCGTCTCTAATAATGGCTAAGAACCCGTCTCTTTCATCTCCCCCGGGAATGTGCTCTGCCGCCATGGAAATGCAGTCCCATAGAGTGAATGTAAATTTTGCAAGGGCACATATGGAGTTGGCTGATTTGAGCCCCATACTCCCTGCAGAAAATACCTTCCTTGCCCATCCATCTACTATTTTGTCGTCCCTATTTGGAGGGATGGTAGGGTAAGCTGCTTGCTTAGAAGGCTCTCTGGAGGGGGGTGTTTAGACAGGTAGTCGGGGTCATTACTGGAAGGGCAGTACTTCTTGGTCAAATTTGTATTCACAGCTGGATTGGTTTGTGGTGATTCCCAATTCACTGCCACCCTTTTTTGCAGAGCAACGTGAAAAGGTAATATAGGATCTGACTGAGTACCCTTATCCAGGATGGCCATTAGATTATCCTGTTCAAATGGTAACGGAGGCCTACTCCACCACATATAGTCCACTACCTTGGACATGAGCTGTCTATATGATGCATCAGCATGCTCCCCTGCCTCTGGCCTTCCAAACTCTAGCTCAGGTGAGGTGGCCACCCCACTGGCCATCTGCAGGTTGTCATAAAGGTCTTTCAACCTTGATTCCTCAGCGATAAAACTTTCTGGCACATTTGGCGTACCAAACTGGAGGCCAAATGGTGCTTCATTGTCTGAGGGTTCATTCTCCTCATGTATTGAGGTAAGGGACTTAAACTAATCCTTCCTTGGTAAAGGCACATAAGACTGTTCAGGCATCAAGGTTTTAACGAATAAGGGATTTGACACTGTAAGAGTCGTCAAAACTTTTTTCACTGGCGCCATCGCTTGATGTCGATGGCGCAGCCGGCATCGATGACCTCGACTTATGCTTATGCTTTCGGCTCGAAGGATCCTTCGATGACACATCATCTGATCGATGCCTCAACGGCTCCCGATGAGCATCATGCCTTTGTCCCGGGCTCGAGGGTGGGCAGGATTTAGGCTGAGCCCGATCCTTTCCGGCTTCTTTGGAAGGCGCGGTAGGAGCTTGGCTTGGGGTTTTTTGCTTTTCAAATATTTTGAGCATCTCTGTTCTGAAAGCCTGCACTCGGCCGCAGTGGATTTCTTTTTGGGGCATGATACCTTCTCAGGGGAAGCGTTCAACGATGAAGTCAAAGAAGGTGACCTATGGTGCCTCTTCTTGGACTTCTTTGACCATGATGAGGAGTGGTGGGAGCCACACCTCGACCTCGTAGCTGTCTTCCTCCGAGGAGAGTTGCCTCTCGACTCGTCGGTCCAAGGCTTTTTGGCCGCAGTAGATGATTTGGGGTTTCGATCGTCAATTTCCCCTTTCATTCCTTCAAGGCCTTTCCTGTCACCGACTGGCACTCTGAGCAGTCCAAGGTGTTATGCTCCACCCGAGGCACCATAAACATATACGGTGTAGATTGGTCAATGACCTTTTTGGCCCACAATCTCAGCACTTCTTGAACCTGGTCTTCGGGGCAGTCGGTGTCGACGAAGAAGACATACTTGATTTCTCGAAGTAATTAAGTCATATGAAGTAAAGAAGCGCGCCGTATTTCTCAAAGCGATCGCATTCGCGGGAAAACGGGACTGAAGCCAACGGGTGATGCGTGAGCTATATATGCCTTCAATGACATCATCCTCGAGACGTAGGCCCTCGAGGGACATCGAGGCAATGCCATTGATGCAAAGCGCCCTCTGCCGAAAAGATTTTTCCGAAGCAGCTGAAGCTAGTTATCGAATATCAAAGATGAGGAATACGTGTCAGGACACAATCCATTCGAAAGGCAATGGCTGCAGCATGCACCGTAAAAGTACAATATTTTTAATCTGTTAATTTTGGATGGTAAAATAATGAATTCTACCTTAGCAGAGTTTTGAGTAATGTTAAACATGGAATAAATAGCTAATAATGCAAGACTTACCACATACTCGTGTTAGTACAAACAATACATATGAAGACCCACAATGCATACAAATCAGAGGCACATATAGGGAAACTAATGTTATTGACTTTGATGTTGTTTCTTCCTTCCTTACTTTAAAGTTCATCATCATGTATACAAATTAATTGTGTGTTTGAGGCCTGCTTATTTCCCCATATATGTGCACCATGAGCTGAGACCAAACCGTCAGGAAAGTACTTTAAGAACATACAAGAAGGTTGACATCTGATATATAGCACCTTTTCAATTTTCATATTTTCACTCTCGATGAACAAAACCGCCTGGCTTAGATGTGTCAGTGAACAAAAACAAGTGGCCCAGATATGTGATATCATCAGTGATGTCATCAATGACATTTGTGATGTCATCTTTGATGTCCTGGGTGTTAGTGTTAACAGTGCACGATGGTGGCGCAAGTTATGGTTGCTAAGCTTACCATAACTGGCGAATCTCTGGGGGTTTTCGGTTTTGCTTCCAACCATAACGTCCCTTTAACAATGTTTTTTCACTAAATTTCATCGGTTTTTATTAGTGGAACTTAACCATAATGTCCATTTAACAAAGTTCTTTCACTGATATATATATATATTACTCTCAATTCAATAGCCTCACGGACGCAAGATAATGAAATGTTGATAATACTGAAAATGTCCCATTACAAAATGCCTGGATATCCCAATATCAGTCCTCTGATTTAGCCATGTTACTGTTAGATAGGCAGAAGTTATACCATTGTCCTCAGCAGTGACTTATGTCAAACATTTATAGTATATTCTCGCTCTGCAGCCACCCAAGTAAAATTCACTTTAGAATGTGTCCTTAATCCTAATCACTCGAGGTTGTACTTCGCATGCGTTATCTTTTCAACTATTTTCTCTACCGTTCTGAAAACTCACACTCAGCAGGGATCATCAGTTTTTACTTTTTTTCTCCACAACCATGATTCTAACTCTAAAAAATCGGTAACGCGGCAGCCATATAGCCCTGATGTAATGTAATGTTTCCTGGGTTCAATATATTTCATGTCCTCTAACTTCAAGGTGCCAAAACACTTAACTCAGCTTTTAATTCTTTTTCAACAGAAATATGTATATAAATCCATAGATCTGATGATTCCAACATATTTTATGAACAGCACTCAGAGAAGTGAAACCACCATGATAATCTACATCTCCTAAGGCTAGTTATTACCCCAGCACAGCTGTCAGTCTGGATATTACACCGTTCCTAACCTTTCCTATCCTTCTAAGTTGTTGCCAAAGCATGCAAAATGATGGCTACATTAAGGCCATATCTATCCGTGCCTAAACAGAAGATCCGTTGTGGTTCCATTTATAACAGTATAGTATTCAAATCTCCACCCTAGGTGGTTTTATAACTTTTTCAAGTATCGTCCATCTCAGGGATTCTGGGGGATGTTTCAAGGAAACAAAGTGTTCAACGATGGGAGCTGTTCATTTTTTAGTTCTAATACATTAATTATGTTCAGTAATGTAAACTTTTATGGGACGATGGGTCATTCCCACATATCTAAGGTCACCATATTAAAATGTGTGTATTTTCTCTGTTCCCATGGCGTATGCCACCCAATATCTCTGGATGTCATTCTCTTCGTTTGTTTGCACACAGAGCATAATCCACAAGTACTGTGGCCCTTAGGTTTTGGCATAGCACGAAGCACCTGTTGGGTCACTTCCTCTTCATGTTGGTATGTGGCTACCAGCATATTCTTCAGGTTTCTCCGCCATTTAATAGCAAAACTTGGTGGTGAACAACCCACATTTAAAATTGGCCACAGTTTTCTTATCTCCTGTTTTATACCATTGACCAAAGGGGAATTGCTGAAGACAGCTGTAATCTGGTCAATGCTACTTCGCTCTCTGCAGCTTTGAGTTAGAGTGATCTCTTGTGGGATGTTACTAGCTCTCCTTCTTGCCCATCTAAGTATCTTTCATGGATACCCGCGTGCTTTAAATAAGTTCCTTGCTTGTTCGTCATATTCACTCAAGTCAGAGCAATTCTGGTAGTACCGCAACAGCTGACTAAAAGACAGGTTATTCTTCAAGGTCTGTGAATGAAAGCTTTGAAACTGTAGCAGTGAATTCCTATCTGTCTTCTTATGAAAGACTGTTGTTTCCAAGGAGCCTTCCTTAGCTCGCATCTCCAGGTCAATAAACTGACCAGATAATCTGCTACTTGTACAGGTACATTTCAATAATCAGTTTTGTTCATTTAGTCAGGTGACAAAATTCACCAATTTATGTTCATCCCGTTGGAAGATCATCAGCACATTGTGAATATAACAAACCCTTATATCAATATTCTTTTTGAATGGATTATTCATGTGATAGATGATTCATCTTTCAAACTCAGAGACATAGAGGTTTGCTAGGCTGGGGGAAAATGTAGACCTTATTGCAGTTCCAGACATATGTTCATAAAAATCTTCACCATAAAGAAAAAAGGTTTTCGTAAGCGCTATCTCTGGGAATTGCAAAATCATATTTATTGGAGTCACCAAAGGAGGATCTTTTTCTCTCAAGATACGTTCAACCACCCAGAGAGTTTCTTTCTGTGGTATCTCTGTATAAAGGGAGTCAATATCCAAGGTGACTAAGAATTGAGACTCCGATTGGAAGCGTTTGTCCTTTAACAGATTTGGCACATTGTTGTGTGTTTAATGTAGCATCGCATTTTGCAGACCTATCCCTTTAAAAAGTAGTCGGCAAATTGGGATAAGGGTTCTATAATGGATCCAATCCCTGAGACTATTGTTCCACCTGGCAGTGGCATGGCTCCCCTGTGTACATTAGGAAGCGCATAGAAGGCACCGGCCTGGATAGCGTGGATGCGTGGATAGTTTGGTTGTAAAACTCAGCTTCTATAGTGCTAATATGTCCCCGATTCTGGCATCTTGATGTCAGAGGACATCAAATATATTGGGCCCAGGAAACATTACACTACATCAGGGGTAGCTGTTGTGGATGTCTGAAATCCTGAAGATGATTAATACCCATCTAAACTAAAGGACAATGATAAAGAAAGACCATTCTCCTATTAAAATGAACAATTGTGGTCCATCCAAAGATGGCAGCTGCATCAAAGAATTATTCATGTTGAAGTGAATGACAGTTTGTCTCATGCAAAGAAGCTGATGAGATTTAAATCAAAGTTTCGAATTGAGTTTGTTCGATTTTAGTAGGAAATACTATGTACAAGGATCATCACCCACAAAAACGAAAGATTGTGGTCTACTTCCATATGGCCGCCGCATTAACAAGGTTTTCCACAGATAAGTTAGCCTTGCGGTTGAATGACGTCATGGAGAAAAAAAGTATAAACAGATGGTGCCTGCCAAGTCTGAGTTTTCAGACCGGCAGAGGAAAGCAGCAAAAAGATAACGCATGCGAGGTAAGGCTTGCAAGCTGTGCAGCCTTGTGTGATTAGGATTAAGAACACATTGTAAAGAGAATTTTACTTGGGCCGGCTGCGACATGAGAATATACTACAAATATTTGGCATAAGAGTAATTGCGGAGGAGAATGGTATATCTGCAGCATATCTAACAGTAACACAGCAAAATCAGAGCACTGATATTGGGATATCCAGGGGTTGTGTAATGGCACATTAGCACAATTATGAACGTTTAATGATCTTACGCCCACGAGCCTATTGACTTGGGAGAATATATATATATATATATATATATATATAACACGGCCTGGTATAGCAGCCGTGTAGTTATGGTTAAGTTGCTAAACTCATAGGAAGAGCACTTTTTTGGCAGCTTATAACTTCGCTCCCGCTGGAGGAATCCTCACCAGAATTTTCAAAAAAAAGTATATGGCCGGCTCTGAATTTTTTCGCCAGGATGGGTAAGGTTTCGTGCAGGGGGGGCAAGGTTATAGGGTGGGGGACCAAAACCTTTTTTTCCCCACAGACTGAATGTGGAAAAACTTTGCGCACAGCTACAGGCTGAACGGCTGGATGGATTTTGACCACATTTGCGCCAGGAGCGGGGGCTTGAGCCAGAAAGCATGCTTTTGTGTGTTTGGTGGAAATCTGACCAGTACTTTTGTTGTATACTACTGAAATGTACGTCCCAAAACATGTGTGATATCTGGGTCTGCTCTGCGGACCCATTTCCCCGTTCGCTCCGCGGACCGAAGCGTTATTGGTGCGCGGTACGGCGTGATGTCGCCGAAGAGTGGACGCTGCCGGTGGTTGGCTGGAGGGAAGCGTGTTGTGCGTCAAAGTATTTGGGAAACGCCATCATGGTGTGTCGGAGGACAGTGTTGTGCTGTGTGTGGCAAGGTTTTAAGAGGAAGTGTGAGCGGCTGGGCCTCTTGTACATAGAATTGTGCCCACTGAAATTAGAAGCATGCTGTGCGTTAAAGTTTTTGGGAAATGTCACCATGATATATCGGAGGATAGAGTTGTCACGTGTGTGACAAGGTTGTAAGACATAGTGTGCGTGACTGGCTCTCTTACACGTAGGAATTAGTACTTATATATGGCTCAGGTCCGGCGTCCCATTTTCCTTGTTGCTGCGTGGGCAAACTTGTGATTGTACTGCAGTGGCCAGTGACAGCATGTGTGAGAAAAGATAGCTACGACGGCGAAAGGGCCTGAAGAACATAGTGCACGGCATGAGGTGGGTGCAAGAAGGGATGGAAATGGGGCGCGAGTGAGCAGCACTTTGTGTGACAAATGTTATGAGAAGAGGAGGGTGGTGTGCCAGTGGTATTGGCGCACAGTATGGAAATGGGCGGTTACCTGAGTAGCCAGGAGACTTGTGTGGAGATAGCACAGAGCCTTAGTTGTGGCATGGGAGCTGCAGGGGCGGTGTGTTTATGTGAAGCGTGGTGGAAGGCAAATTCAGAAAAAAGGGGAGTGCATTGCACAAGACAATACAACTTAAAGAGGGGGTGTCCTATGCTGTGAGAGGTAAGTCAGTAGTGCTTTTCATGGGTGCAGGCGTAGGAGAGGAAAATATGTCCAGTGCCTGAAAACGTATGTGCAGTGGTTCAAAGTAGGTGGCGCATTGTTGTTTTGTGTGTGTGGTTGTTTGGTTGTGGTGATTGGTGGAACAACGTTCAGTTGTAGATCTGTATGGGTGGAGATGTTCCACTGAGCAGTTCTGCAGTGTGGCACGTCAAGTGGTTCAAAGAAGGTGGCGCATTGTTGGTTTGTGTGTGGTTGTATGGGTGTGGTGATTGGTGGGAAAACATACAGTTGTACATGTGTGTGCGTGGAGATGTTCCAGTGAGCACTCCACCAGTCTGTGTCCTGCGTGCTGCAATGGGAGTGCAACATGGGTTGCGCTAGGGTGTGCGGTGCTGAACTAACGGGCAGGGAGGATACAGCAATGGCAGAAGAGGCCTCGTAGGCACTGGGAGCTATACTGCGATATTTCATTGCAAGAGACATACTATGGGAAGTCGCGCCCTACTGTTGTGGATGCGTGACAGAGGGTGGAGAGTAGAAGGTGCTAGATTTGAACAGAGACTGTTGCAATAGTGCAGACTACACATAAGAATAGATGTGTAGATAATGATCTTTTGTGCAGTTGCAGTTGCTTTGAACCATAAATTGCACAGTGGTGTGTTTGTGGCATACTTTGGACAATGTGTTTCGGCGATGGGGTAGTGGGGAAAACATTTCATCGCATTGTGGACAGGAAAGCAGAGAAATGTATTTCGCTATTACAAGGTATGATATGGATAAAAAAGAAGGTTCAACGCACATGGCACTGTGGGTAGGGGATGGACAACAAAGAGGCATTCTTGTAAAGAACGTAAAGGCGGGTGTGTGTCACATATTGTGCCCACAGGCACTTGTAGCACAGTAGAAACCATTCTGTAGAAAAGGTGTTCGTACCGCAGTTTGGTCGCGGTGGGTGCTCATGTGGATGCAGTAAGCGTGCAATTTTGCAGCAACATTTGTACTGTAGATGGTGTGCACTGACAGTAGCAGGCTGACTTTGTAACGATTCCTACGAAGTGTTGTGCACAGCAAACATTGTACCATGCTAACAAGTTGCATGCCATTGGTGAAATCGTGTGTGCCTATTAACGTGTATCCAATGAGGTAGCAGCGGAGAAAAAGTAGTGGAAAGGGAAAATAGACTGGTTGTACTTTACTGGGGTGCGGCCCTCAAGGTGTTTTGAGCACTGCACGTGCCACTATCTGCCCTTCACACCATGCTGGCCAATGGCCATGAGACTGTTGGGATTATCCAATCAGCTACAATGAGACACCTTCACAGGAAGGGGCGGTGATAATGTTGTAGATTATATTATACAGTGCGTAGTGAGGGCGGCTGAAATGGCGACAGGCATTGTCTGCACTTTCGGTGATGCCTTTGTGATAGATCAGCACAAGTATGTCCTGGACGGAAACCTTGCTGCCAATTTTGCCTTGCAAAGAGGGGACGCATTATGGAACGCTGTGTAGGAGCACAGTTTTGCCAATATGAATGCACTTTGCAAAGACTTTTGGTACAGCGGATGTTGGCGGCACGCAGTACGGCAGCATGCAAATGCGTTACGTGGGTTGTGAAGGTTTGTTTCATCGACTGAGGAGCTTTGCAAATCGACTGAAGTGGCTTCCTCCCACTGCAAAGCTGCTTTTCACATCCATGAAACTACGAACAGTATGGGACACTGCTCCTGGATGTCGGTCGGAGCCCGAGGCAGGAAGGTGTCTTATTAACAGAAGCATGTACACTTTTGCATCAGGTGCTGCAATGTTGTTCTGGAAGGATAACCTCATTAGTTGTGGAAAACCGCAGTTCTCTCAAGAAAATGGCATTTGTCGGTCGCCCATTGGTAATGCTGTGTTGTTTGTCCGTCTACAAGATGCACTGCAGAAAGTACTGTAACAAAGTACGCACAAGAAAACAAACCCGTAAATAGTATCTGAAAGACAAGGTGTTTGTCTACAAGCAATTTAAAACAAAAAAAAAGGGAAAGCTTTCTTCAGAGGCGCCTCCTAGAACAGCCTTCCCCTGCCCTGCTTGCAAGTTATTTCACTGCAGCCGCACGCAGTTAGAAAGCCACATTCGGGGACTTTGAGGATGGCGCCCATGCAAATGGAACTGTACGGGCACAGGGATTGTGCATCAGCATTTGTGGCCGTGTTGTGTACGCAGAGCCCTGTTGTACAGAATTAATACTGTTAAATGGACAGCTCTTCATTGTCATTGATGGAAGCGTGCACAACTTTTTACCAGTACGCAATGACGCTGTGCTGTTAAGAACACACTGGAAAGGGAAGAAAAAATGTGTGTGTTTCATTCGGACGAGGCCGTTGCCAACCTTGGATACACGCACGTGTGTCTACTCCCTTTCTGTGCAAGCAACGAATGAAATTGAGGGGCTACCGCTGCTGCGGGTGTGGGTGCCATCAAGAGCCGTTTATACATGTCTCCACTAGCGTGTGTAGCCAGGGACAGTGATATGGTTGTAGTCAATATACTGCACAAAAAGGTTTCAAACCTTCTTTTTGTGGTGGTGGGTGCCCATGTGGATGCATTGTTGTTGCAATTTATTACTAACTTTTACACTGCACATGTTGTGCACTGATAGCACAGTAGCAGGTTCATTTTGTAACGGTATCTGTAAAGTGTTGTCTACAACAAACCGTGTTACATGCTATTGTCTTCCATGGCATTGGTGGAATCGTGTGTGCACATCTACTGGTATGGAATGTTGTAGCAGCGGAGTAAAGTTTGTGGAAGGGAAGATGGACTGCTCCTGGTTCACTGGGGTGCGGCTTTTGCTGTGTTCTGAACACTGCATGTACCACAATGTGCCCTTCTTACCGTGCTGGTCAAAGGCATGGGACTGTGAGGATTATGCAATCAGGTGCCCTGGGTGTGGTTCATAAGAAGGGTTAGTGAAAATGGTCTACATTGCACAGTGAGGATGGCTGACATGGCGAAACGCATAGTGTGGACTTTAGGTGATGCCTGTGTAATAGATCTGCAGACGTATGCCCTGGAAATAAACTTTACTGGCAATTTCGGCTTGGAAGGAGTGGGTGCATTGTGGAACGCTGTGTACGAGTGCACTTTTTCCGACATGCATGCACTTTGCAAAGACTTGGCCACTTTTGGCACAGCAGGTGTTGTGGTCATCCACCATGGTGGCATGCATATGGATTATGTGCGTTGTGAAGGTTTATTTCGTCCACTGAGGAGGTTGTTGACTCTAGTGAAGTCGCTTTTTCCCATTGTGAAGGTGCTTTTCTCTTCTATAACTTCACGAACAGTATGGGGCACTGCTCCTGGATGTTTGGCGGCCGAGGCAGGAAGGTGTCTTACTAACAGAAGCATGCACACTTTTGCGTCTGGTACTGGAATGTTCTTCTCCAACAATTATGTCAGTTGTGAAAATGCAAACTTTTTTGAAGACGATGGCATTTGTTTGTCGCCCACTGGTAATGCGATGTTGTTTGGCTGTCTACAAGAAGCAGCAAAGAAGGTACTATAAGACTATCAGCACAATTAAAGAGAAAAGCAAATAGTATCCGAAGGAGAAGGTCTTTTGCTGCAAGTTTGCAAAAAAAAAAAAAATGGTTTCTTGAGAGCCATCTCCTACAACGAACTTCCCGTACACTGGTTGGAAGTTCTTCCCCCACGGCCGCACACTGCTTGAAAGCAACATTCGGGGACTTTGAAGGCAGCGGTAAAGGAAATGGGACTGTACAGCCACAGGGATTGTGCAACAGCATTTGTGGTCGTCGTATGTACGCAGAGGCCTGTTGCACTCAACTAATACTGTTAACTGGAGAGCTCTTCATCGTCATTGGTGGATGGGACTGCAACTTTTCACCACTATGCAATGACGCCGTGCTATACAGAACAGAATCGAAAGGGAAGAAGGAATGTGGGTACTTCATTTGGACGAGGCCGTGCCGTCCTTGGATACACGCACGTGAGTATACTTCCTTTTTCTGGAAGTTACCAATGACAATCCAACAATGGGAAATATGGCTGGTGTGGGTACCACCAAGGCCCGTTCATAATGTTCCCCACTAGTGTGCATACCTAGGCACAGTGACATGGCTGCTACTGCTTGCAGACGCCCTGTTGTTGAGCAGATGTGGTGCAGCATTATTTGCAGGGCAAACCTATATGCCGTACTGCGCTGCTGAAAAAAGATACATTACACAGGGTCCACAAACTACGAACTGTCAAAGAAGGTTTGAACATAACTGTAGAGTGGAAGCATTTCCTGTAAAATATGGCGACAGTTTGTATGTCCTATGACAGAACACCCGTCGACAGCAATGTGTTTTATACAATATGGCTGCAGATGCTCTCTGAGAAACCACATCCACCTTGCATCTGGCCAGACTTTCATACAGATCCTTTCCATTTTCTAAAAACAAGAATTTGCACTGTGTAACATTTTGTTTCTTGATTTTCTGTCAAATCTTTATTTAAAGTAATTACATCTGTAAATTGATATAAACCATTGATGTCATATACCTGTCATGAACAACATGTGGGAATGAAGTAACACAGGCCGGGGGCGTGGCTACGAGGGCCATGTAGGAGGACGTGATCTGGAGGAGCTCCCGAGATCCTGTAATGATCCGGGCAAAAAAGTGTGTGATGATGGGCCGACGACCGCTGAAAATACACATGCCGGTGTGTGTATGATTGGGCCACGCGTGGTGAACTTTTGGATGGTGCAGGAGGAACGGCGGCAGAGATCGGTGCGGAAGAGATAAGGAGCGCCGGAGACGAAAGACGATACAAAATGGCCGACCAATGTCCGGAACAAAGGAAGAAGCAGGCCGCACGGTGACCTAGCGAAAGGGGCGTACTGAGTGCACATTTGTCACTTGTGCAAAATACAGGTCCTCTGGGTCATGTCGAATAGAACGGTGAGGCCGAAGGCGAAACAGCCCACCTTAGACGACTTCGCTAAGACGTCCCCGGGTCAAGACATTACCAAGAGCAGGGACAAGCTGCCTGCAAGCGGCATGACGACTTCGGGCGCTAACCAAGAAGTCTTAGCTGCGATTGCGGACCTAAGGGCGGCCTGGGAATCTAAACTCGAACTAGCCGTCACTGAACTGAAAACGGCACTGGACCTCAAGGTTGGAGAGGTGCAGGAGGGCGTTAACCTACTCCGACAAGATGTCAGGGCCTTGGCGGAGCGCACAGAGTCCCTTGAGAAGGAAGTTAGCCCGAATACTGCGGATTGCGCCTCCCATAAAGCCGAATTGCATGCCCTGATACAAAGAGTCGGCAACTTGGAGAGCAGAGCGGAGGAGGCGGAAGGATGAGCCCGACGAAACAACATCCGCATCGTGGGCCTGCCGGAGGGATTGGAGGGCCACGATCCCACGGAATTCATTGAATCCATGTTACTGCAAGAGATACCCGGAGGAGCCCTATCCCAAGGATTTGCAGTGGAAAGGGCACATAGAGCTCTAACAAGGAGGCCGCCGCCGGGGAACACGTCTAGGCCGGTGATAGCCAAAATTCTTAATTACCGAGATCGGGAGAGGATATTGGAACACTTTCGTAAGAGAGGAATGATCACACGAGGAGCGGCAAACATCACGGCCTACCCGGACTACACCCTGTCTGTGCAGCGTAGCCGCAGGAACTTTGGGACGGTAAAGCGGAGATTGAGAGAGGCGGGCCACAAATATATGTTACTGTATCCGGCAAAATTGAAAGTCATTCATAAACACAAAACTTTGTTTTTTGAGACCCTGGAGGATGCCATGGGATGGCTCGATGCGCAAGGATGTCCCCAGGAGTCAGAAGTTCGGACGGAGAAAGAGCACGGAAGAGATAAGTGATGCACGAAGAAGGTGCCGCAAGATGGCGCGGCACGTGGGACTTGAATATAGTCGCTTGCGCAGCCTTCAGTAGAGAAGGTCAGACTATTGCACTATATGTTATAAGCACTGTGGTTAATGTTGAATTAACAGGAGCCTTACAGAGCGGTTCTCTCTACCCCACAACAGTTTTAGTTAAGTGGCCATTAGGGCGACTTCACCCTACTCAGCTCTGTGCATCGTTTGGTGCTTGCAGGGCTAGATGTGGGGGTGCCTGAGTTCCGAGAATGGAGCTGGGCAGCAGTTGGGGTGTGCGATGTTGGTGAAGGGACGGGTGGGGGGAGGGGAGGGAAGTTGGGGATTTACTGTGTACATAGTTATGGGGAGTTTGGGCTGGTACGAGAAGCTACAAGCAAAGATGGAGGGCTGTATCTGTATCACGTGGGCAAAGGGGAGTCGCTACATGGCAGGCAAGAAGACACTCATGAGCCATGGGAGACCTTAGGATCGTAACATGGAATGTCAGGGGACTTAACAGCTACTTAAAAAGAAACAAAGTCATGATGTACTTAAAAAGACAGAAGATTGATATTGCGTTGCTGCAGGAAACACATCTGACCCAGCAAAAATTGAAACTGGTGGGGAAGAAGTGGAGAGGTACTATAGTGGGCTCTCCGTACTCTGCCTACGCTAGGGGAGTGCTGGTCTGGGTGGCACTGCACGTTCCGCTCCAATTTACACAAGAGGTGATGGACACGGAGGGGAGGTTGGTCATATTAAAGGCTTTGGTAGAGAATAAAGAGGTGTGCATTATAAATACATATGCCCCCAACCAAAACACTGCGACGTATTTTAGAACCCCATGTACTCATCTGGGCGCGTGTATGGGAGGAGCGGTTATCTGGGGAGGAGATTTCAACTGTGTGCTCAACCCAAAGGCAGACAGATCTGATGGGAAGATTGATAGGCCCACCCCAGCGGCCAGGGTATTGCAGACATTACTAGATGACTTTGGGCTGGCGGATGTTTGGAGACTGAAACACCCTAATGAAACACAGTACTCGCACTACTCAGCTCCGCAGCACCTTCATACGAGGCTGGATTATTTTTTTGCCACGCCGGATGTGATGATAGAGACCACCCAAATCGAATATAGAGCAAGGGTCCTGTCGGACCACTCGCCTCTGGTGCTGACCTGGCAGCACTGCCGCCCCAGGGCGCGGATACCGGCGTGGCGCCTCCGGGCGGAGGCGCTCCGAGACCCAGTCTTCAGGGAAGATATCAGGGATGCGATCTCACAGTACTTTGAGGTAAACACAGGCAGCGTAGATTCAGCGTGCACACTCTGGGAAGCCTTTAAGGTGGTGTTGCGGGGTGCTGCTATTGCGAAGTCAAAAAGCCTACAGGGTGGGGTCCTAAAGGAACTAGAGGAAGCGGAAGAGAAACTGGAGCGCGAAAGCAACAGGGCAGGAGGGGACGCGGAACTTGTACTCGAGTTGCAGCAGAGGTGCGCGGAGATTTAGGAAAGGCTCTGCAACCTTAACTACAAGAAGTATGTCGAGAGGCAACATGCAGGTGGGGATAAAACTGGCCGCTTGTTGGCGTGGTTATATAAGAGCGAAACCCCCAGGCCCCCGATTAGGACAATAACTAGAGAAGACGGGGAGGTGGTTGACACCCAGGAAGGAGTCAACGAGGCATTCTTGGACTATTATAGAACATTATATGAGGACAGAGGAGGGGACAATCGGGAGGAGATTAGAGAAACACTAAAAGACATGGAATTACCTAAGATTAGTGATGAAGAAAGGGAGGGGCTGGACGCACCGATTACCTTGGAGGAATTAGAAGAGGTGGTGAAACAGCTGCCCACCTGCAAGACCCCGGGCACGGACGGATTCCCTGGTGAGTTTTACAAAATATATAAAGTAGAAGTGCTCCCCCCTATGCTAGAGATGCTCAATGAGTCTTTTGAGAAGGGTCGGCTACCGGAATCGCTCAGAGAAGCACTAATCGTGCCGCTCCATAAGCCCAACAAGCTAGGGCATAGCTGCGGCTCCTATAGGCCGTTGTCAATGTTGAACCAGGACAGCAAGATCTTGACGGCGGTCCTGGCCAATAGGCTGCGAAGGGTTATCAGCAAACTGATACACCCGGATCAGACAGGTTCTGTCCCCAACAGAAATTTAACCCACAACCACAGGCGACTCCACCGGGTGATTGAAGAGGGAAACAGGAGCGATAGGGAAATGGCGGTGGTGTCCCTAGATGCAGTCAAAGCTTTTGATTCAGTGAGGTGGCCATGGCTGCTGGCGGCCCTGGAAGAATACGGGATGGGGCCGGGTTATGTTAGGTGGGCAAAATTATTGTACAGTGAACCACTGGCCAGAGTACGCACAGGATCGGTGATATCTGAGAGGTGGCAACTCAGTAGAGGCACCAGACAAGGGTGCCCCTGGTCCCCGATGTTATACATTCTAGCCCTAGAGCCCCTGGCAGTGTACCTCAGACAACAATATGACATGGTCGGTATTGAAGCAGGGGGAGAGAAATACCTAATATCCTTGTATGCTGACGATTTACTACTGTATTTGAAATATCCGGAAGAAAATCTTCAGTATATTCTAGAGGTCATGGAAAAGTATGCAGAACTGTCCGGCATAGCGGTGAACCCCCAAAAATCGAGCATGTTCCCATTGTGGAGCTACATAGGAGCCCCTCTGGAACGGTTGCCAGTGTTGTCCGTACTTTGGGCGGCTGATTCCTTCCGCTACCTCGGAATAGATGTATATCATACTGTGGAGGGGGAACACTTGCATAACACCGAGGTGGTTGTGAAAAAAATCCGCACAAACATGAAGTTTTGGGAGAAGCTGCCTCTGGCGATGATGGGACGGGGGGCGATGCTCAAAATGGTGGTCCTGCCTAGGCTGTTACATTTCTTCAGTAATATACCATACTTGATACCCAAAACGTTTTTTGTCAAACTGAACAACATGTGTAGGGACTTCCTATGGCACGGCACTCGCAATGGAGTGGCGCTATGGAAGCTACAGAACTTCCATGATAGAGGGGGCATTAAGCTGCCGAACTTTGAGGCCTATTATGTAGCTAGTCAGTTGCAATATGTAACCAAATGGCTCTCTGATGAATAAACTCCTGAATCTAGGCTGTTTGGGCAGGACTGCACCCCGTTTTACCTAAAGGAGATTATCTGGGTGCCTAGACTTGAAATGAAAGAACGCCCGGGTATGCTGCTGCTGGGGTGGAAGATGTGGCACAGAGTATGCCAACTGATGGAGAACCCGTGCCTGTGTTCCCCACAGGTGCCACTAGTCGCCTTAGCTAGGGGAGACAACCAGCTCAGGATGATAATCAGGACCTATTGGGAATCGGTTGGGCTGGTCACATTGGGAGACATATGGCAAGAAGGAATTATTAAAGATTTCGAAGAATTGGGAGAAGAGACAGGTTTGCATGGAGGCCAATATGTCACGTATCTTAGGCTAGTGCAGACTATTCGCAAAACCTGGCCAGAGATTATACTGGCGGAGGAGCCAGACATCCTAATGGGAACAATATATGACATATCAGAAGGAGGGCACGAGATCTCTAGACTGTATGAGATGGTGATGACCCGGGTGGGGAAGGATTTTACTCATTTGAGGCTGGACTGGGAAGCGGAGGTGGGGGCACAGATGACCGATGGAATGTGGGAACGTGCTATAGGATACCACAAGAAAGTGTCCAGAAATGCTAGATTGCAGCAGATACAGTTATACATAACGCATAGAGCCTATATGACCCTGAAGAGAATATCTAAGTTTGCAAACGCAGGAAGACAAGCATGCCCAAAATGCGATGAGGAAGATGCTGATATGACACACATGTTCTGGTCTTGCCCAGTGATTGAAGCTTTTTGGGGGGAAGTGGCACGGAAACTAGCGGATAAAGGGGTCACGCTCAACATAGATACAGCCTGGGCCTGCCTGTTGGGAGGGTTTCCCAGACCACAGAATACTAAACACCTTGGGAAACTGAGGGACCTGGCATATGTGCTTGCTAAAAGAAGGATTGCCATGGGCTGGAAGCAATGCCACAAGCCACGGGTAGAGGTATGGTGGCGGGACTTGCAAAAATGGGCGGAGGCTGAAACGGTGGTGTGGCAGGAGGCATGTAGCAAGTGCGGGGAAGATGTGGGTAACCTGATGGCTTGGAGAATGTTAATAACAGGACTGTTTGGCACAGTAGTGGATTCTGCAGCTTCGGAAGGAAGCGATACCCAGCCACACGCAGCAGACACAGAACGAGAAATGCAAATAAGCTCTTGATGGGCGGGGGGGGATTTGGGGAGCAGTAATGAGCGTCAATTGATGTTCACGAGTCTATTGTAAATAATTCTGCAAGTTTGGTTTGTATTGTTTATTTGTTTTCAAAATAAAAATCTTTTTTTAAAAAAAGTAACACAGGCCTGATTCTATACTACATGACAGCTGACACCCATTGGGATTGACAGTGGCTGACATCATCATCATGCGCCACACCTTGAATGACTTGCATTTTGGCCCTACTGACTGCCTGCATCAACTCCAAACAGGCATTTAGGTAGTCACCCCACCACAGGGGCCCTGTTCTTTAACATGGCCCTGGCCTGCACTTAACACACTTGCATTAGCCCTGGGGTGGATGGAGTTATGTATGTATTTTTGGAGAAGTTGCCTGAGGAAATGTAAGTTAGAGGTATTAGCGCTGTTCAATGAGATCTGGAAGAGTGGAGTTTTGCCGAAGTTGTGGAAAAGAGCGATTGTAGTGGCGAATTTGAAGGGTGGCAAGGTTCCTACAGAGTGTAAGTCGTATAGGCCGATTGCGTTGACTGTTGTGCTGTGTAAGGTTATGGAACGAATGGTGGTTGAGCGATCGGGTTTTATTTGGAGTCGAATGGGTGTTTGAGTGACTTTCAGAGTGGGTTCAGGAGGAATCGGTCGGTGGCTGATCCATTAGTGAGATTAGTGACTGGGGTGGAGGAGGCATTATGTGATGGAGAGTTGGTGGGAGCGTTCTTTTTGGATTTGGAGAAGGCGTATGATATGGTGTGGAAGAGAGGGATGTTAGTGAGACTGTTGGAGATGGGTGTGAAGGGGAGAATGTTTCAGTGGATCAAGGCATTTTTGGCAGATAGGACCTTTCAGGTGAGAGTGAGGGGGGGTGGTGTCTGAAGTTTGGAAGATGGAGAATGGAACGCTGCAGGGAAGTGTGATTAGTGCAATGCTGTTTAATGCGATGATGGATGGGTTGATTCGGGCTTTGGCGGGAATTGGGTGTCAGGTGGGTTTCTTCGCGGATGATGGTGTGGTCTGGGTAAGAGGGCGGAGTTTGTTGTTGGTGCAGAGACGGTTGCAAGCTGCGATAGTACGCATGGAGGAGTGGTGTGGGAAATGGGGCTTCTCGGTGTCTGTGGATAAAAGTGTGAGTATGGTGTTCTCAAGGAGAAGAGTGCAGCAGGAGTTGAATTTGGTTTTGAAAGGTGTAAGGGTGAAGAGTGTGGAAGAGTTTTGGTACTTGGGGGTGATTCTGGATAGAAAGTTGAATTGGAATGTGCAAGTGGATGGTGTGGTGGATGATAAGTGTAAACACAGGCTGAATTTGTTGTGGGCGGTGAATGGGAAAGAATGGGGTGCGCAACAGAAGTGTTTACGAATGTTGTATAAGGGGTTGATTTTGAGTGTGATGGATTTTGGGTGTCAGGTGTCAGTGGGTTATACGTCGAGTCAGAAGTTGCGGTTGGATAGGGTACAGGCGAGGGCATTGAGGGTGTGTTCGGGTGTGATGAGGTCCTCTCCAGTGAATGCGGTTCAGGTGCTTGTGGGGGAGATGCCATTGGGGTTGAGGAGGGATGCGTTAAATATGAGATGGTGGGTGAAGTGCAGTGCGAAGAGTGTGGCTCATCCGGTGCGTGAATGTTTGAAGTATAACTGGAGGTTTGACTATTACAGGGATCGGTGGAGGAGGAAGGGGGGCACTTTTGGGTTTCACATGTGGGAGAAGGGAGTGCAGTGGGGTGTGGGTGATTTGATGATTGTGACAGATACGGATTTGGAAAGAAGGCCGAGGTGGATGATGAGATCTCCAAAGGTGTGTTTGGAGTTGGCGAATGTGGTGTCGAAGAAGAGAGGTATGCGAGTGAGATCAAAGCTTTGGGTCAGGAGTATGTGGCAGGAAAGGAAGGATAAAAGGTGTTTACGGATGGTTCAAAGGATCCTGTTTCTGGGAGAGTGGGAATGGCGTATTATCTAGAAAGCATTGGGGAGTATAAAGTAGGACAACTGACGAATGATGTGTCTATTTGTACGGCTGAATTGGTGGCGATTGCATTGGCGATTGATAGGGTGTGTGAGTTGGGGTATGAGAAAGTGGTGGTGTTCTCTCATTCATTGAGTGGGTTGCAGGCGATTGTGGCAGGGGATGGTGATAGGAAGGATGTGATTTTGGACATTAGGATGAAGATTGATCGGTGTGTGCGCGGGGGAATGGATTTGGAGTTGGCATGGGTTCCCAGTCACAGTGGCATTTTGGGAAATGAGTTGGTGGATCTGGCGGCGGGTGAGGGTATGAGGAGGGGAGCGGTTGATGTGAGGTTGCCTTTGAGTGTGGATGAGGTGAAGGCTGTGATGGTGAGACGGGTCCTGGATGAGCGGCAGGAGAGGTGGGTGAGTGGGGTGAAGGGCAGGTGGATGTTCGGTGTTCGTGGGAAAGTGTCGGTGAAGGTGGATGCAGGGAGTTCAGAATGGAGGAGGGGGGAGGAGGTGATGCTGAATCGGTTGAGGATAGGGCATGTGGGGCTGAATGACTGTCTATTTCGAATAGGGAAGCATGAATCAAGGGACTGTGCGGTGTGTGGGGTGCCTGAAACGGTGGGACATTTTTTGATTAGGTGTGAGAGACATGTTGCAGAGAGAGAATTGATGAGGGTTCGGTTGACTGCGTTGGGTGTGGCTGAGCTGAGCGGGAGGGCTTTGCTGGGAGGTGATGGGGAGAGAGGCAGGAGGAGGAGTAGTGTGATGTTGGATTTTGTGAGGCAGACGGGGAGGTGGGAGGAGTTGTGAGTTTAAATGGAGCTAAATAATAATTAGCGGGTACGGTGCACATCATCCTATAGGATGGGGAAGCGCCTGCGTGGGTCCGCCCACGCCTCCGATAATTAAGAAGAAGAAGAAGAACACACTTGCATCCTCGACATCCGAGACGGGGAAGCTCGCTCTGACCGGAAGTGAGGTGCTCACTCCTCATGTGAGCGGATAGAGATTGCGAGAGGAGACACTCAGAGAAGGCGGACCCAGGCAGGGCGGAGCGGTGACTGGGTGGAGGGTGCTGGGCTCGAGGAGGAGGAGCGGATTCTCGAGACGGATGCAAGGAGCAAGTGTGCTTGGAGGAGGTGGTAAGAATGGGTAAGGGGAAAGGGAATGATGGAAAGAAGGGGGGGTGGAGGAAGAGGCAAAGAGGGGGGGGAAGCCGACAGTTAAACCTATTCCTGTGGAGGGGGGGAAGGAGGGAAGTAAGGGGCAGCATCGCAGCAGGTCTCCACGGAGGGATGATGGAGGGGGGATGGTCCGGGGCAATTCTGGGTCGGGGATTCAGGGAAAGTGCGCTTTGGAGGGGCTGGAAGCCTCAGGGAGCGGTGTGTCTGGGGAAGAGAGGATGCAGTGTGACAATGTGTGGAAGGTGGTGTTGAAGCCTGAGAGTCGAGAGAAGACGTTTCTGGGGGTGAATCCGTTGGAAATTGCTAGATGGGTGGAGGCGGCTGTGGGGGATGTTACTCGGGTGCTAGTGGTGGCTGGGGGCCGGTTGTTGGTGGAGGGGACAGATGCTGGTAGCAAGGCTAAGATTCTGGAGGTGCGTTGTCTGGGTAGGCATGCGGTGCAAGTGATTGACCAAAGTGGTGTGTCGTGTAAGGGAGTGCTGTATGGAGTGCCAGTGTCTGTGAATATGTCTGAGGTGGAAAAAGAATTGGCGGATGTGGGGGTGGTGGAAGCATGGAGGATGGGGAGGAGAGATGCACATGGGGATGTGGTGTCTACGACTGTGGCAGTGAGGTTTGCAAGGACGGAGTGTCCGGAAGTGGTGCAGTTGGGATATCAGAGGTTCCGTGTGAAAGTTTATGTAGCGTTGCCTTTGAGATGTTATAAATGTCAACAGTTTGGTCATGTGGCGAGAGTATGCAGGAATGAGAGACACTGTGGGAGGTGTGGTGGAGATCATGATATTAAGGAATGTAAGATGGAGACCCCGGAGAAGTGTGTGAATTGTGGGGGGGAGGGGCATTCTTCCGCGTATAGGGGGTGTGAGAGTCACAGGGTGGCGAGAGAGGTGGTTCAGGTGAGGGCGGCGGAAGGTTTGTCTTATGCGGAGGCTGTAGCAAAGGTGAAACCGGCACGGGTAGTGAGTGAGGTGAGTGAGAAAGAGTTGGTGGTGGATGAGGCTGTGGGAAGGAAGAAAGTGGTGGGTGAAGTGAAAGGCGTAGAAATGGTGATTGTCCCAAAAACTGAGTTTATGTGCTTCATAGTGAGTGTGCTGGAGTTGGTTCAGGGGAATGTGTCTATCAGTGTGTCGGATCTTACGAAAGGAGTGGTGGAAGCGGGGACGAGGTATTTGAGTTTTGTGGATGTGGTGGAAGAGGATGTGTTTAAGATGGTTGCTAAAATGCGGAAGCAGAGTGGGGTCCCGGCATGAGGATTTTGCAGTGGAACGCAAGGAGTTTGTTGAGGAATGGACAGGAGTTGAAAGCGGTGTTGTGTGGGGAACTGAATGTTGACGTGGTTTGTATTCAGGAGACGTGGCTGAGGGGTGATCTGAGGTTTGTGATTCCGGGTTTTGAGTTGTTTTGTAAGGATAGGTTGGAGGGGAGAGGGGGGGGGGTGTGGCTCTAGCGGTTCGAAAGGGGTTGGTTGCAAGGGAGATTGTGGTGGATGGAGAAGTAGAGGCGATTGGGGCGGGGATTCGGGTAGGAGGATCGGAAGTATTGGTGCTGAATTATTATAATCCGTGTGAGGTGGTGGAAGTGGATGTGCTGTCTGGAGTGATAAGGGGACATGTGGGACCTTGTGTTTTGTGTGGCGATTTTAACAGTGCCAACACGTTGTGGGGTAGTGATCGAACAGATATGAATGGGGAACTGTTGGAGGACATGGCGGATGAATTGAGTCTGGTATTGCTGAATGATGGTTCGGGTACGCGGTTGGATGTGAGGACTGGGAAGTTGTCGTGCTTGGATTTGACCTGGGTGACTGCTGCAATAGCGGGTGAATGTGATTGGGAGGTGCGTGTGGATGGGGACATGGGGAGTGATCATTCTGCTATTTTGATGACTGTGAGGGGCGAGGTAGGGATCAGGTCACGTATGTCTGGGAGTCGGTTAAATTTTAGGAAGGCTGATTGGGAGGTGTATAAGGGAGTGTGTCGGGATTTGATTGTTCCATGGGGAAGAGATGGGGGGTGGATGATTGGAATGAGCATCTGGTGCAGGGAATGAGAGCAGCGTCTGTGGCAGCAATTCCGGAGATTGAGAAGGGGAAGGGTGGGAAGATCGAGGTTCCATGGTGGTCGCTGGAATGTTCAAGAGCAGTGGCGGCACGGAAGAAGACTAGGGCGAGGGCGGTGAGAACGGGAATGTTGGTGGATCTGATGGCATACAAGAGGGCTTAGGCGGTGGTGCAGAGAGTGATTAGGGAGAGAAAGCGAGGATATTGTAGGGGCTATTGTGGGACCCTGGGGAGTGATTCTGTTGTGGGTGAGGTTTGGAAACAGTTCAAGAGGATGTCCGGATTGATGAGGCCGCAGGGTGGTATGTCTGTGTTGTTGAAAGGAGAAGAGGTAATTAGTGAGGATGGGGATAAGGCGAATTTGTTGGGGGAGTATTTTGCGGGGGTGCACAGTTCGGCGAACTTTCCAGAAGCAGTGAGGCTACGAATGGGTGTGGTAGAGGAGGAGATGCGGGAGGGGTAGCGAATGTTGGGCCTTGCGAGGAGCAATATGAGGTTCCGTTTTCAATGGTGGAGTTGGATGGAGCGATTCGGAAGCGGAAGTGGTCTAGCCCAGGGGTAGATGGAGTTATGCATGTATTTTTGGAGAAGTTGCCTGTAGAATGTAAGTCAGAGGTATTAGCGCTGTTCAATGAGATCTGGAAGAGTGGAGTTTTGCCGAAGTTGTGGAAAAGAGCGATTGTGGTGGCGATTTTGAAGGGTGGCAAGGTTTCTACGGAGTGTAAGTCGTATAGGCCGATTGCGTTGACTGTTGTGTTGTGTAAGGTTATGGAACGGATGGTGGTTGAGCGATTGGGGTTTTATTTGGAGTCGAATGGATGTTTGAGTGACTTTCAGAGTGGGTTCAGGAGGAATCGGTCAGTGACTGGGGTGGAGGAGGCATTATGTGATGGAGAGTTGGTGGGAGCGTTCTTTTTGGATTTGGAGAAGGCGTATGATATGGTGTGGAAGAATGGGTTGTTGGTGAGATTGTTGGAGATGGGTGTGAAGGGGAGAACGTTTCGGTGGATTAGGGCATTTTTGGCGGATAGGACCATTCAGGTGAGAGTGAGGGGGGTGCTGTCTGAAGTATGGAAGATGGAGAATGGGACGCCGCAGGGAAGTGTGATTAGTGCAATGCTGTTTAATGCGATGGTGGATGGGTTGATTCGGGCTTTGGCGGGAATCGGGTGTCAGGTGGATTTCTTCGCAGATGATGGTGTGGTATGGGTAAGAGGGCGGAATTTGTTGTTGGTGCAGAGTCGGTTGCAAGCTGCGATAGTACGCATGGAAGAGTGGTGTGGTAAATGGGGCTTTTCGGTGTCTGTGGATAAAAGCGTGAGTATGGTGTTCTCGAGGAGAAGAGTGCAGCAGGAGTTGAACTTGGTTTTGAAAGGTGTGAGGGTGAAGAGCGTGGAGGAATTTCGGTACTTGGGGGTGATTCTGGATAGAATGTTGAATTGAAATGTGCAAGTAGATGGTGTGGTGGATAAGTGTAAACGCAGGCTGAATTTGTTGCGGGCGGTGACTGGGAAAGAGTGGGGTGCGCAACAGAAGTGTTTACGAATGTTTTATAAGGGGTTGATTTTGAGTGTGTTAGATTTTGGATGTCAAGTGGCAGTCGGTTTCACAGTGAGTCAGAAGTTGCGATTGGATAGGGTGCAGGCGAGGGCATTGAGGGTGTGTTCGGGTGTGATGAGGTCCTCTCCAGTGAATGCGGTTCAGGTACTTGTGGGGGAGATGCCGTTGGGGTTGAGGAGAGATGTGTTGAATATGAGGTGGTGGGTGAAGTGCAATGCGAAGAGTGTGGCTCATCCGGTGCATGAATGTTTGCTGTATAATTGGAGGTTTGACTATTATGGGGACCGTTGGAGGAGGAAAGGGGGCACTTTGGGGTTTCACATGTGGGAGAAGGGGGTAAAGTGGGGAGTGGGCGAGTTGATGGCTGTGACGGATATGGATTTGGTGAGATGTCCGATGTGGATGATGGGGTCTCCTAAGGTGTGTTTGGAGTTGGCGAGTGTGGTGTCAAAGAAGCGGGGATTGCGGGGTGAGATCAAAGCTTTGGGTCAGGCGTATGTGGCAGGGAAGGAAGGATGCAGGGTGTTCACGGATGGTTCAAAGGATCCGGTGTCTGGGAGAGTGGGTATGGCGTATTATTTGGAAAGCACTGGGGAGTATAAAGTGGGGCATCTGACGAACGATGTGTCAATTTGTACGCCTGAGTTGGTGGCGATTGCATTGGCGATTGATAGGGTGTGCGAGTTGAGGTTTGAGAAGGTAGTGGTGTTTTCAGATTCATTGAGTGGGTTGCAGGCGATTGTGGCAGGGGATGGTGATAGGAAGGATGTGATTTTGGATATCAGGAGAAAGATTGATCGGTGTATGCGTGGGGGGATGAATCTGGAGTTGGCGTGGGTCCCCAGTCAAAGCAGTATTTTGGGTAATGAGTTGGTGGATCGGGCGGCGGGTGAGGGTATGAGAAGGGAAGCGGTTGATGTGAGGTTTCCTTTGAGTGTGGACGAGGTGAAGGCTGTGATGGTGAGACGGGTCATGGATGAGTGGCAGGAGAGGTGGGTGAGTTGGGTGAAGGGCAGGTGGATGTTTGGTGTTCGTGGGAAAGTGTCGAAGAAGGTAGATGTGGGAAGTCTGGAATGGAGAAGGAGGGAGGAAGTGATGCTGAATCGATTGAGGATGGGCATGTGGGGCTGAATGATTGTTTGTTCCGAGTGGGGAAGCGAGAGTCGAGGGACTGTGCGGTGTGTGGGGTGCCTGAGACAGTGGGACATTTTCTACTTAGATGTGAGAGACATGTTGCAGAAAGAGAATTGATGAGAGTTCGGATGTCTGCGGTGGGTGTGGCTGAGTTGAGTGGGAAGGCTTTGTTGGGAGGTGACGGGGTGAGTGGCAGGAAGAAGAGCAGTGTGTTGTTGGATTTTGTGAGGCAGACGGGGAGGTGGGAGGAACTGTGTGTTTATGTAAGTTAAATAATGATTGATGGGTTAGGTGCACATCATCCATTAGGATGGGGAAGCGCCTGCGTGGGTCCGCCCACGCTTTCGATAATTTAAAGAAAGAAAGAAGACATCTGAGACGTCACACTGCTGCTTCAACGATCTTGGCAGCTGAATGCACTGACAATAGGTAGGCTTTACTGCACGCGGCCTCATGCACAGAAACTGGTAGGCCTACCCTCACTGTAAGGAATCTCTAAAACAGCATGACTCTGCACATTTCAACACCCATAGGCCTTCATGCCACCTACACCATAGGCTGCATGACACGTGTTGTGGCACCGTAACCCAGAACTTGCACAGCTCACATAGATCACGGTCCACCCTTCCCCCAGGACCGATGAGAAGGGGCACTCTTTTTAATCACATTGTATTAAATACAGATTTGCACTAAGTTTTCTGTGCACTTGATAAACGGCATTTTGTTATTCCACAGAAGCCCTTTTTATCCCATTTAAGCGCACTCCACGATTAGTGGGACCCCCACTAGGCCTACTCTCACCAAATCTGCTAAAACCTACACCACCACCTCCCTAGTCACACACTAACTATGGGCTAGAGAGGAACCGCACCCCTGAGGCGCCATTTAGTAATCCTACTTCCTCATCCCCTTACAGACGTGACCGCGCCTGTTGACAAGATGACGACTGCATCCTAAAGAAGTGGATCCTTCCAACTCTTAATCTGAGCCACTAAACTCCTCGGATTCGGTAAGCACCGGCATCCGCCCTACATAGTATTCATAACTTTTCTCTCCTAGAGCTTTGCTGACCACGTACATCCTGACACGTTCTTTGTCTGTTTCACTCCTACAGACCACATAGGACCCTCCACTCGTAAAGACACTCCTGTCCTGATGAAGGCCTACACCATTAGAGCTCACCTAGCACCACGCAAAATGGCCGAAACACTGTTGTGTTGACATGTATTATATGTTGTTCAACTCTTGATTGTGCCCACACTCTATGGGCCCCCCACCTGTTTATGATTCCACTGAATTCTCTAAGCTTCCTTCCCAAGGAACCTATAGAGAATTAACAAACTGTACAAGTAGATGTCTCAAATATTGACTACTTGATCATTCGTACTTAAGTACTACACTTTGTACGTCCTCAAATGTGAATGTCCTATGTTTTTTTGAAACATACCAGTGTATTACTACACCACTGCACTTCAAAATAAAACCCTTTTGTGCAGAAGAACAGTTTCATGAGAATTCTGTGACCACCCACACAAGGGGTCACCTACTCAGGGTGTAGCAGTGGTTATTCTTCAGCAGAGATTGACCTGACCTTGCTCATTCGTTTTTTGATATTATTGTACCAACCTGGGCAGAGCAAGGCAGTAACCAGGTACCCTTCAGAATACTAGCATCTACACTGCTTCCAGCTGCCCTGAATTTGGTACCTGTATTGTATGTTTGAGTATACTTTGGCCATATTTTTGTGATGCTTACTTAATAAAATGTAACATTACGGTTTGTAATACCAAGTATACGTGTTTTTCTTTTAAATGTAGGCTTTCTTAGGCCTCTACATAACAAAATCTATTTCACCTCAAGGTACACTTTGCTATTTTAAAAGGTTACTGCTTTTACCTACTGAGAACACTATTATAACTTTCTTTACTTGCTCGTCTTTACTCACTGACATGATGTTTGTTTTACAAAGACCAATTGTAATGGTTAATTAGTCCAGAAGTAGTACATGTGTCGTCCTCTCACACATTGTTCAGTAGGTTTCATGTAGTTCTACAAATACAAAGTCACTGGTGAATTGCATTGTTGTTCCTGATACGCTTCACGAGGAAATTGTATTGTGGTGATGCAGAAAGTGGTGACAGTATGGACATGTCACGCATTAGCTACATGTATTCATTAAGATGGGTGACAGTATATGGGATGCAGCACATCAGGCAGTACGCTCATATGATGTTTTGAAAGCCATATGCCAACTGAGTTCATTTCCTGTGATGTGCTAAGGTGAAACTTCATGTGGCATAATGTCCTGTGATGTCAGTTTCACCTTAACACATAATGTCACTATAACAGGTAAGAAGCAACAGTTATTTATTTATTCAGCATTTGTTAGGCGCCTATACAACAGGGTGGTGTTTCCAGGGGTATATACCAAAAAGTCTGAGGTCAAAACGACCTACTACCAAAAGTCCGACCCCATTTGTTCGCATAGGTATTTGTGGGGGGGGGGAGGAGTTAATAGAAAATATATAGGCGTAAGGTGGGGGGGGAGCAGACCTTTGGTAGTAGGTCTTTTTGACCTCTGACTTTTCACTAAGATCCTTTCCAGGTGCAACAAGGCAAAGTGGGGAGGGAACAAGGGGAGGAAAACAGTAAGTATACAATCGTGGTCCTATTAGGCCTTGTGACATTCGGATGTCTAAGTGCAGGAGATAGGAAAGGGAGGGGAAGGGGGTGAGGGGTTGGAGGGAGCAAGGTATGGGCAAGTGCTGGTGGGAGCCCAGGAGGGAAGAGCCAAGGGTAGCCAATGGAGGACTCCACAGGCCAAGTGCTAGGGAGGAGGAATCCCAAGAGTGGGATGCACAGCCGCCAAACATGGGCCCCGCAACTGCAGTGCTGAGGGGGTGGGGGGTGCTGATGTCAACTGGTTAGAGGGCCTGGTAACCTGTGAGATTTATGAGGGACCAGGTCACAAGTCTCATCAGCAGTGGGGTGATTAGAAGGGAAGGGAAAGAGGGAAAGAGGTAGAGAAAAGCATAGCTTTGAGAAGTTTCCGAGGTCCGGCTCAAGTCTGAGAGTGGAAGGCAGGCTGTTCCAAAGGGAGGCTCCAGCCAAAGGGAGAGACCTGCCCCTCAGTCTCTGATTGAAGAAGTGTTTGACAAGCAGAGAGTTGGCGTTAGAGAGCAGAGGGTTCTAGCCGGGGAGTATTTAGGGAGGGAAAGTTGGAGATAGCGTGGTCCCAGGCCCTAGAAAGCCTTGTGGATGATGCAGATGGTCTTGACTTTGCCCCTCGCGTCCACTGGGAGCCAGTGGAGGGATTTTAGGGCTGAGGAGATATGGTCCCTGGGCTTGAAGCTAAAGATAAGTCATGCAGCCCTATTCTGGATTAGCTGAAGGGAGCGCCAGGAGGAAAGGGGGAGATTGAGGAAGAGGCTGTTGCAGTAGTCCAGCCTAGAGAGGACCACTCTGGAGACATTGAGCTTCTGGGGAAAGGTGAGAATAGGGAAGATGCCTCTAAGGAGGTAAAGCTAGAAGTGGGCCTTCTTGTCAGGGTCCAAGTTGTGAGGGGTAAAGAAGAGAGCAGAGTCGAAGATGGCCCCAAGGTTTGTGGCCTCACAAGATGCTGAGGGTATAGAGCCCAAGGAGGGTGGCCAGGTGGTAGAAGGGAAACAGGGCGCAGGTGTCCCAATGAGAAGAATCTCTGTCTTACTGGCATTAAGACATAGATCATTAGCCGCACACCATGCCTGGATAGCGGTCAGAAAATCGGGGATGAGAGAGGAGGAAGAGGAGGTAGTAGAGGGACATTTGAAGGAAAGCTGTGTATCATCAGTATAACACTGGAAATGAGGAGAGACGGAAGAAATCAGGTGGGCAAGATAGATATTGAATTGAATGGTGATAGGATAGAGCTCTGGCGGATGCCGCAGGTGGAGAGTGAGGTGGTGGAGGAGAAAGGGCCCAGTTGCAACTGGGAAGGGCGGTTAGTTAGGAAAGAGATCAGCCATTCCAGTGCCCGGTCCATGATGCCAAGGGTATCACAGAGCTGTTTTATGGGGATAGAATGGTTGACTGTGTGAAAGGCAGAGAAAAGATCGAGGAGAATAAGAACAGCAAGAGAGTTCGAGTCAAGATTTGCGAGCATGTCTTCACAGGTGTTCAGGAGAGCAGTTTCCGTGCCTCTGTATGCCAGGAATCCAGATTGATGGTCATGAAGGCAACCATCAAGTTCAGTATGAAGGGTCAATTGGGGGAGGACCAGCGTCTCCAGGAGTTTACCCAGGAAGGCAGTGGTGGAGATAGGGTGATAGTTAGCCGGGGAGGAGGGGTCAGCAGACAGCTTCTCTTTTTTTTAAACCTTTATTTATGAACCAGTGCAGTATTACAACATATCATTCAAAGTACGGGTAGGTTCCATTCTTTCTCTCATTACACATCTACCCAGAGGCTTCTTCGGAGATGCACTGAGTTCCATTTATATTTGATAAACATAACAACAAAGAGATAAACACTCCTCCCTCCTCCCAGCCACCCTCTCAATATAACAAAACATTAGACATGGCCCATCCATTGCTTCTGTTGCACAGATAACCGTTCCATTGTGCAGGATATATTGGTTTCTGAGTCCAAGTTCAGGCCACGCTCATGTTCATGTTACCCAGGGTGCGTGGCTTATACCAGCGATGTTCTCTCTCACTAACAAACTCATGGAAGGGAAGCCATGTCCTCAAACATTTCGGGTACTGTCCATTCGTCAAACCCCACACCTTTTCCATTGCCTTCACCCCTGCGATCTTAACCCACCAACATGCAATTGCAGGACCTTCAGGTGCTTTCCGGTTTTGGGCTATGGTCATTCTTGCTGCTGTTAGCAAGTGTGTAATCAGCGTCGCAGGACCCGCAGTTGCCGCATACACCCCTTCTACTTCTGCTCCCAAAATTACTACTTGTGGTGATTCAGGTAGGTGTATCCCCGTAATCTGTTTTACTTGTGCTAATACCTCTTTCCAATATTTCCTAATTTTGGGGCATGTCCACCACATGTGTCCTAGGGTACCCAGTTCCCCGCATTGTCACCAACACAGAGGCGAGTACTCTTTATTCATAGCATGTAACCTCTGGGGGGTTAAGTACCATCTGTTGCATATTTTAAATGCCGATTCCTTTATTGCAGTGCACCTAGAGGCCTTTTGGGCTTTTTTCCAGATCGGCCCCACACCTCCTCTGAGATATCAATCCCAAGCTCTTTGCCCCATTTAACCATGTATGTTAGGTCCGCAGAGTATTGTGTCCTATCTAGTAATTTGTAGAGTTTAGAGATCCCTTTAGTAGGCAGCCCTTCCCTCATGGTTAATTCCAGCTCTATCGGCGCTCGTGTGCCAGCTCTTTCGACCTTGTCCTGTGTTATCCAGTGTCTAATCTGAATATACTTATATCTCTGTTTCTCACAATGTGGAATTTGATCTTACATTCCGCAAATACTAACGGGTTGCCATTCCGGTAAAAATCGACCAGTCGCAGATCAGATTGCCCCTCCCACCCCTCCCAATATGCCGTTTTCATCCCAGGGGAGAAGGCTGCATTGTAACACATGTGAGAGTGTGGGCCCAATCCCAGAGAAATGTTTGCTCTTTTCAGTGCCAGGTCCCATTTCTGCAGGGAGTGGACCGTTGCTTTCAGTAGCTGTCCCCCCGCTGCTCTATTCCGGTTATGTATTGTTTGTAGTGCAGCTAGTGGGATCGTGGTGGCGTCCTGCTCTATTTTACACCACCCATTATGTTCTTTTAAGTTTGCCCACTGAAGCATGGGTGCTAATTGGGAAGCTAATATATACCTTTGGATATCTGGAACCCCCAGTCAACCATTCCAGAGCGGGCGAAGGAGTGTCACTCTTTGGACTCTGTATTTCTTTTTATGCCATATAAATGCCATGATTTCCTCCTGTAGTGTCTTACTCATTTTGGTTGGGATATTCGCTGGGAGTGAACTCGTAATGTAGATCAGTCGCGGTATAATAGTCATTTTCACGGCAGCTATCGGAGCAAACCACGAGATCTCTTGTGCATCCCACCTTTTCAGATCCTCACTAAGCGATCTCCACAGCGGGGGGATATTTGCTTTATAGATTGTTTCATAGGATTTGGTCAATTTTATTCCCAGGTAATCCAATTCGCACTCATCCCAGGATAATAGATAAAGCCCCTTCAATTCGTTAATATCTCTTTGATTCTCAGTTATATTGAGGGCTATAGATTTGTTATAATTGATCCCAAACCCCGATATGCCTGCAAATTCTTGTAATATATGCATCACTTTTGGTAGGTTTGGTTTGGTGTTTCTTAAAAACAGAAGTATATCATCCGCGTAGAGGGCAATTTTATGCTCCGTCCCCTTCGATTGTATTCCTTTGATCTCAGTGTCCTGACTAATTATAGCTGCAAAGGATTCCATTGCAAATAACAACGGTGACAATGGACACCCTTGGCGAGTTCCCCTTCCTATTTTAATCTGCCCAGTGAGTTTCCCATTCAACATAAACCTTGTGGAAGGCACCAGGAAATTAGCTAGTATAATCCGGGAGAAGTATGGCCCTATGCCAAATTTCTTAAGTGTTAGTTCTAGGAAAGCCCAATCGAGGCTGTCAAACGCTCTTCTTGCGTCCAAGGCTGCCAAGGTAAATGTCTGCCCCGTCCTTGTGCCCACAACCATTAAGTCTATGGCCCTGCCTAATATTACTTGGGTGTGCCTACCCAAGACAAACCCTGCTTGATCCTCATGGATGATCTTTGGTAAAATTGGTGCCAATCTCCTTGCCATTTTTTTGGCATAGATCTTCGCATCACAATTTAATAGACAGATCGGCCTATAATTGGCACAGTCGATTTTATCCTTCCCTGGTTTGGGTATCAAAACCGTGGTGGATCTGCCCATATCTTCTGTTACCGTCCCCTGTTCCCTTATTTTATTAAAGAGACGCATCAAGTGAGGGATCAACTGGGTTCTAAAGGTCTTATATCCCCAAATCCATCCGGCCCTGGAGTTTTGTTAGGAGGCATTGTTGCTATAGCCTCATTAACCTCTTCTCTTCTGCTGTGATATAGCTTTCCAGAGCCTCTATTTCCGCGTTCATAAGGAGTGGGAGGTCTACCCCATTGATATACTTTGCCTGTAGGGAGGGAACTAATCTTTCCGGTTTTAACAAAGTCATGTGGTATTCTTCCATTATTCTCATTTTGTCTCCCTCCCCTACCCCTAGTGTTCCCATGTCATCTTTGAGCTCAGTGATGTGGTTGCGAGTTTTGGTTTTCCGGTGCTTAGCTGCCAACAGTCTACAAGCTTTACCCCCCTGTGTGTAATAGGTCTGTTTAAGGTCTGTTTAAACTGGATAAATGTTTGTGCTGAGCGCTCTGCTATATGCACCTCCATCTGGGCTCGTAACTTCCTTAGCTCACGAAATGTCTTCCTCGATTGTCTAGCTTTATATTGTGCCTCCGCTATTTGCATGTCTTTTTCTAGTGCTATGCAGATTGTTTCTCTGTTCCTAATATACGCTGCCGATTGGGAAATCAACTCCCCTCTCATCACTGCCTTGCTAGCATCCCCCACCACACCACAATCTGTCTCCCCATCATCATTTTCAGAAAAATAATCTGTGATCACTTCTTCCATGTGAGCCCTGAGTGCTATGTCTTTTAAAATGAATTCATTGGGGGGTATCAGGGGGCGCAGGCAAGATGGCTGCCTGAACTTTAAGCTCCCCCTATGGCCCCGGAAAACAAGCTACAAGTCGTGCCTCAACGATCCCCGAACCCTGACCCCCAACCGGATTCGTGAAGAGGAACTGTTCTGGAGCACGAGGGACTTTGCGTGGACTTCGTAGGTGCCCCCGTTCCCTCGCTGGCTCGTTGCTGGCGGCGGCCCTCCCCCAAACTCTCTTGCGGCGGCTCCACGTCGAGAGCCGCGCGCTCGCTGGTTGTGCTGAGGGAGGAGGGGCTGGGCCTTCTGCCTGCGTCCGCCCGCCCGACGAGCGCCGCCCGACTCTGCATCACAGGCCTGGGCAGGCCTCCCGGGGACCCCTGCCGCCGACCGGCGGCTCGCCCCCCCACCCCAGGAGAGAAGCGCTGCTCAGCCCAGAGGAACGACGAGTGCAGCGCCCTCGGCGTCCTGTCACACGGAGCACCTGGGGAGCCGTGTCTCCCCCACCGACCCAGGTACTGTTGATATGAACTGGCCCGGGCCGACGCGGGAGCGCGCCCGGGCCCCTCCGTAGTGTCCCGCCCACCTCCAAACAACCATCACTGCCCGTAAGTCGTTGGAGGCCGGTCCCGGCTGCCCTCTCCACCATTGCACACCGCCGCCTCTGCCATAGCGGGGCCCGCCCTGCCTGACTCTCCGGGGACATTAATAGCGGGCAGAGGAGCCCACACGAACACCGGGGACAGGCTCGGGTCACCGCGGGAGCGTGCCTGGGGCCTCCCTACCTCTCATCCCGCTCACCAGCCTGGACTGGCCCCACCCGCAGGAGACTGGTCCCGAGGCCCTGGGTTCCACGCTTCGTACAAGCTGCAGGGCCACACTGGGGCCCCTGTTTATCAACAACACCCTGCCTCACGCCGAGGGCGCTGCCCCACAAGACTACCGCGTGACAGCAACAGGCCTAAAAACAGCTCCACTCCTCGCCTGGGGGGCTCCTTCAGAACCCATATCCCCATTGACATATTCCTGTGAGCAGTGCTCCAGCGCAGGGGCCCACCACACCGAGGTGACACAAAGGCAATAACTCAGGCGGGACCCGCCCCCCGGGCGGAGGTATCTCTGGTCTCACACAGCCAGCCGCCTGCTAAGGCCCACTTCGCCTCTTCGGGGGGGACACCAGGTTGGACCAGCAAACTTCAGTGAAATAAGAACGGACAGAGAGAAGTCGCGCCCCTGGCAACATCACGGCAGCGCGCCACCCATCGGAGCCCACACACCGACATACAGCCCCTCCACCTGGAAGATAACTACAAGGCTCTGAGTTAAAACAACGGGGTCTGCAGGTCGGGGCCCGGGACCCTCTCGAAAGAGACACCTGGAGAGGTCCCGATATCCCAAGGCAATCGACACCCCATGAGCTGGAGGACAACCCTTGCAAAATACCAGTTCACCCCTAGACACCACGCGATGGAAACCGGCCCTGCCGCTGCACAGCCCCCAGATATGAACGCAATGCAATGTAACATCCAAATGATCCTCAAGGAGATCCGAGGCATGAGAACAGATATGGGGGCCAAATTGGCTGACCTCACGGCTAAGGTTTCCACATTAGAGGACCGAATGGAGGGGGTCGAGAACAATCAAGTGTCAATGGTCCTCCTCGAAACGCAAATGGACACCAGAATCAAGGAACTGCAGCGCCGCGAGGAGGATCTCCGGCTCAAGGTTGATGATATGGAAAATCAGGAGAGGAGGAACAACTTGAGAATTTTCGGCCTCGAGGAGATCGAAGGAGAAACACTAGTGGGACTGGAAAGTAAAGTTCAAGACATCATCTGAATTGTCCTGGGGTCCGACTCAGGTGAGACTCTTCTCCTCGACAGGGTTCACCGAGCTGGGGGCGGAGGCAGGGGCCCACGCTCGTTCCTGGCAAGATTTCACTACTACAGAGACAAAGCTAGGGTGCTGGAGAGGGCAAGAACCTTGCACGATATCCAACACGGTAACTCCAGAGTGACAATATACCAAGACCTCTCCGCCCTCACGCTTCAGATGAGAAAGAAGTCCGGCTCCATCACCAGATGGCTTCAAGAAAAGGGAGTGCGATATCGCTGGGGTCACCCGTTCTACCTTGCGTTCGAGTGGCAATGCCAGAGATATCAACTGGTCACGGAAACGGACATTCAGAGGGCCACTGATGACCTGACGGGAGACCACGCGGGACCATCTGGAGATCAGAGGGGAACCCAGAGAGATCGCGGTCATGTCCCCCTGGGCCCAGACCTCCCTCATGGGAAACTCAAAGTCAATGGATCACGCAAGTTTCGGAAGACCAGACACCCTTCTACGGAAAGAGAGGACCCCACGTGAGCACACAGGCAATACTCAAGGCTGTATTACTAAGCTATGGCCTGGCTAAGGTCCTCCCACAGTCATCGTACTTTCAAGGACCTCGCTGGGCACAATAAGTTTTCCCCACAATTTGCGTGGAGTTCCTAGTTCAACCGATCCAGTTCGGAGTTGCAATGTTGCCCATTTTTGAGGCTGTTATGTGGGTTCAAGGTGTGATACTTCCCGTTTTGCCTCAGAGAACTGCTGGCACAACGACACACTCTGAGAGGGTTGGGAGCTGCTGGTCGGCTACCAGGGTTGGAAGATGGATAAGGAAGGGGACACTGTGACCGGATCCCCTCCATCGACACCAGGGGGCCGACATGCACCACTAAAGAGGCACGACACAAGGTGTCATACCAAAAATCTCTTTTCCCGGGGCCGGGGTAGCGACCCTGGCGGTTCGTGGCTCGCTTCAACCCCCCTTGGGGAGCAGGCGGCGAACGCCTTACAACACGGGTAAGGGGGAGGGAGGTGGTGGGGGTAAGAGGGATGGAGTTTGTTATGGGGTGAAGGGAATGGGGGTAATCCAGCCCAAGTCATGGTCACTGATCTTACAGCAGGTTCTAGATAGCGGTCACTCAGAGGGGCCTATAGAGCACAAGATGAAAGATGATAATGATTGATGGGAAAATAGCCACGCTAAATGTCAAGGGCCTCAACTCCCAGAACAAAAGGTCCCTTACGTGTAATGTGTTCCGCAAACAACACCTGACAGTCCTTTTCCTACAAGAAACACACTACAGGCAAGGAAAGGAGTCGAAAATAAAGGGGAAAGAGATTGGTAGCAACTTCTGGGCCTCCCACAGGAGCTCAAAGAAGGAAGGGGTGGGCATCCTTCTTAACAAGACGTTTTGCCTTACGGGAGTAGAGACCAAGAGGGGCTTTGGGGGCCGATTCCTGGGTATTAAGGGAACCTACGAGGGGGAACGCATCACCCTGGCCACTTTATACGCACCCAACTCGGGACAGATACACTTCCTGACCCAGATCTTTAATCTCATGGACGAATGGGCAGAGGGCGCCATGATACTAGGAGGGGATTTTAACCTGATATCGGATCCCCGCCTAGACTGGTGGTCCGCGAAAGGGGGGGCACCCAAGATGACCTCTAAAGACAACCTGGCCCTGCAAGCCCTCCTTAGGGAACACTACTGGGTGGACGTCTGGCGTAAAGCACACCCGAGCCAGGGCGGATACACCTTCTCACCCCCGCACTGCACCTACACCAGGATTGACCTTCTGTTGATCTCTGAGGAGGGGAATGGGGGGGGGGGATGGAACAGCCAAAGGTAGAAGCCATCACATGGTCCGACCACAAACTACTCATAGCTAACTGGTCGTTGCCCATTTCCCCACGATCCTCTCGATGGCGATGCAATGACACGCTCCTCAGGGACCCTGTATTCCGGGACTTCATGGGCAAGGAAATGACGGCCTTCTTTCAGATAAATGATATGGGTGAGACCGATATGTCCAATGTCCATGGTATGGGAGGTGGCAAAAGCCACCTTCAGGGGCCTCCTTATCGCAGAAGGATCGAGGCGTAAACGGGAAAGGGGCCTCATCGAAAATAGAATCCGCACAGAGTTGGGCGGGCTGCGAGCCAAGCTGGGTCACCCAGGGATTGACAGCGGGGCGCTCCTGGAGGAGATGCAAGGCAAAAGACAGGAACTCCACACAGTCCTTATAGGGGAAGTTGTTAAGAAAATGTGATACACCAAGCAAAGGTACTACGAACGGGGGGACAGGGTTGGGACCCTTTTGGCACAGAGAACCCGAGGCTGTAGAGCCGAGAGAGGTGTCCCCCATCTTAGGGACGGGGTAGGCGGGTCCCATAAAGGCCGGGAGGTAATAGTGGACTGCTTTGCCGACTACTATAGCACACTCTACTCTAGACAGGCAGGCGAATCACTAGACGACATTCGCACCTACCTGGCAGAGCACCCTCTGCCTAAGCTGTCAGAGGTAGAGCTAGAGGCCCTGGAGGGGGAGATATCACAGGAGGAGATGGAGGACGCCATCAAAAGACTAAAAGCGGGAAAGGCACCGGAGGGTAACGGCTATACGGCGGACTTCTATAAGCAGACCCAATCTGTCCTCCTAAAGCCACTAGCCAAACTATTTAACCAAATTAAGAACCAAGACTCAATTCCCCTGACGTTCTTACAGGCCCTCATCACCGTAATACCTAAACCCGGCAAAGACCCAACAGAATGCGGGTCATATAGACCTATTTCGCTCCTAAACCTGGACGCCAAAATCTTTGCAAGAATCCTGGCATCCAGATTGGAGCACTGCCTTCCTCGCCTGATACATCCCGACCAAGCAGGATTCGTTCTAAATAGACAGGGCTCTGACAACTTGCGGAAGACTCTCCACGTGTTTACATCCAGGGTGGTTCGGGATGAAGGCGCGCTCCTACTGGCCCTCGACGCGGAGAAGGCCTTTGACAGGGTCAGTTGGGCTTTCATGGGGGAGGTTCTCACGACAATAGGCATGGGCCCGAAGTGGCTTGGTTGGATGTCCGCACTCTACTCCTCACCCTCCGCCAGGGTGGTAGCGTATGGGATGGAGTCCAGAGTATTCCCCCTCGAGCGCGGTACACGACAGGGTTGCCCACTGTCCCTGTTAATTTATGCACTTGTAATGGAACCATGGGCAATCTCGGTCCGCAATGACGAAGCCATTAGGGGGGTACAGATAGGTGACACACATTGCAAAATCTGCCTCATCGCAGACGATGCACCGCTATACATTACAAAGCCATCCCAGACGGTCCCCAGGGTCCTACAGGGCTTCACACGTTACGGAGAACTGTCCGGCTACAAGGTCAACCTGGAGAAGTCGGTGGCATTCATAGGGGGTAACCTGTCGGACCATGAGGCAGCCTATGTGGGAGGGCTCCCCTTTGCCCGGCGGGAGGAGGGATTCCGGTATCTGGGGGTCCAGGTGACACGTGACCATGAGGACTTATATTCGGCCAACTTCCGCCCCCCTTCTGGTCAGCAATCAGAAAAGACGCAGAAAGATGGGCTGGGTTGGGTCTCTCCTGGATGGCACGCCTTAATCTCATAAAAATGGTTATCCTCCCCAAGTTCCTATTCCTCTTCCAGATGCTCCCGATACTGGTCCCAAAGACATTCTTCACGGAAACAAAGCGAGTCCTTCTCAACTTCCTCTGGGCGGGTAAAAAACATAGGATCTCTTACGAGGTACTGACCAGGCCAAAGGATGACGGTGGGATGGGATACCCCGACTTGGAATCTTGATCGACCACTTTACCCCAGGCACAGAGAAACAATGGGTGGCTATGGATAATAGGGTTCTCGCACCCGTCACAGTGGAGGAGTGGCTCTGGGTCCCAAGGAAAAGCATCCCGAGAAGTGTCTTGAACCATCCAGTCCTGAGAGTGCTGTGGTCCCTGTGGAGGGAGGGAGGCTCCTATCACTGGCTCACGACTTGGCCCTCTCCGCTGAGTTGCATTTGGCCCCCCCCCCTTCTTAGCCAAGATAGCAGAACCAGCAGCGTACCAAAAGTGGTTTGAAGCCGGCCTTAGCAGGACCGGCCACCTCTGGGTGGGGGGCACGTTCTTACCCTTGAAAAATCTAGAGGAGGCCCTGGGAATAGGTACCTTGTCCCCCTTCCGTTATCTCCAACTCAAGGGGGTTCTCACGGAACCATCATGGGGGGATACCCTTAGGAGGGACCTCACAGACTTCGAGAGACTCCTCCTCTCCGCCAGAGGCTCTAAGGGGATAATATCACGCCTCTACAAACTCTTCTTGTTTTCTGTCCCAAGGGACCCACCCCCGGCACGTACACAATGGGAGAGGGACCTGGGAGAGGAAATCGATGACAAAAGTGGACGGCGATGTGCAGGTGGGCTAACAGATCCACGGCCTCCCTCCAATATCGCCACCAGGCCCTAAAAGTCCTGCATCGCTGGCATTACCCCCCACAGAGGATTGCCAGAATGAGGCCGGGATATAACCCACATTGCTGGAAATGCAAGACAGCGAGGGGGGACTATATTCATATGTGGTGGGGATGCCCCATTGTCCAAAAGTACTGGGGTGAGGTGTTAATGTGGATCAAAGGGGTTGACGGGATTGAACGACCCGCCTGCCCTTGGCTTCTCCTCTTTGGAATTGGCTCCGGAGAGGGGCAGGAAGACACCCAAGATCACATGCTACAGATCATGTTGATGGCGGCCAGGTGCTGTCTGGCACAGAAGTGGAAAAACCCCGGAATGCTGGGGGAAAAAGCATGGGTCACCAAAGTACGTGCCATCTACGACATGGAATTCCTCACACACCTAATTGACGAGGCTAAATCAGTTATCAAAGAGTCATGGCTGCCCTTCTTTGACAAATATGGTTGCCCCGCCTAAGGCGAAGCATCATGGCCGGGGGCTCCTCCCCCAAGGGTGATGCGTTGCTACCCACTAACTCGATCGCGAAACTTTATGAAACCTGGCCCGAGACTTTGGCGTGCTCAATAACTCATTCCGACGGCACCACTATGCTCCTTGAGAACCCGCTAAGCAAACACCAGAAGCAAACTTGAACTGGAGGGGGGTAGGGGGAGTGACAGGGCGGGAGGGTTGGGGGGGTGTAGTGTTATGATTGGATTCTTGTTATTACGTTCTTTAATATGTCCTGTGATGTTATAACACATGCAAAAACCAATAAAATATGATTTTCAACAAAAAATAATAATTAATTAAGCCGCCATTGTGGTTTATCCATTTTGGCATCTATTTGTGTTTCAATTTGTATTGTCACTGGGTCGTGGTCTGAAAGATACTTTATTCCTATATTGATGTCTGTCACTTGGAGTGTCAGGGTCGCTGAAAATAGTATCATATCTATTCGCGAGTAACCCATATGGACCCCCGAATAATGTGTATAATCCCTTTCCTCTCCATGGAAAAATCTCCATGCTTCTATCAGTTCCAGTTCTCTAAAGAACTTTGCTAATGCCTGTCGGTTTCTATGGTCCTTATCAGTGGGAGGAAGCGTTTTATCTTTCACAGGGTCCATTACACAGTTGAATTTTCTGCAAAACCACGTGAAAGAATACATCTTGTTTATCGTTTGGCCCATATATTGCGACCAGCGGGTAAAGTTGTGTCCCCAAAGTGCCTTTAAGAACCAGGTACCTCCCCTTGGAATCTTTGTAACAAAAGAGCTTCTGAAATCGTAATGACACTCCCAATAATATTGCCACCCCCTGGTTTCGGTCCCGCTTGACACATGGTATTGCTTTGGGTATGCTCGATGTGCGATTCTCCTCTCATCCCTGTGTAACAAGTGAGTTTATTGAAGAAACACTATCGCTGCTTTCAGGTCTCCCAGGCGCCTCAATACAGACCAGCGTTTCATCAGTGAGTTAAGACCCTGCTTGTTTAAGGTTACAATATTTATTTCAGCAATTATCACGCATGTTTCTCCTTTTATTTTGTTTCTGTGTTCTGTTAATCTTTCTACTCCCTCTGGTGTGTTGAACCATGTCTTTATATTTATCTTGTTTCAAGAAACCAAACATAACCCCCCCCCCCAACTTCCCATCGCACTACCAACATAACCGTTAATCGATCAGTGAATCTGGACCAGTAGGCCTTGCCCAGCTTCCCCCCCCCACACATGCCCCCTCCTCCCTTTTCACCATTTACCCTTTGCTCATGTCCAATAGGCCATGTTAGCTTACTTTAGTTCCATGGTTTTCAAAACTTGTCTTACTTGTGATCACCTTCCGATCCATGCAGCCATAGTTTCAAGTGTCTTCTTTTTGTTGTCTTCCCCCCTCCAACATCCCTCCCCCTCAGATACGGGCGCCCCCGTCGCCACCCTTCTGTCTTGCTTGTGTGAATTGTTCGATGCTCCGATTCCTTCCCTGGGATTGATTCCATGGAGCCCGCCGCTTCGTCCGCAGCCATCAAGTCCGCCATTTCCTCTTCTTTTGTAATGTGGAATGTCTTATCGGTTCCATGTAATAATGTCGCCACAAAAATCTCGCCATGCAAAAATATCGCCGAAAAATGGCCGTTTTTTTTGGCGACATTATTGCATGGAACATGCGGGGGACACCCCTGCAACCACCAAACTTTTTTTTTCTTTTAAAAAAAATTTTTTTTTTGTGCCCCTGTCCCCATATATATGGTCACCCATATAATATCGCCGCGACCTTTTCCCGGCGATATTATTTACGGCAACCATATATATGGGGATAATATTACCTGATACCATCTTATCTAGGTATTCAAACCGAAGTCCGCATGGGTAGGTCCACCTATATTGTATTCCTTTGTCTCGTAGCCAACTAGTTACTATCCACAAACGTTACGCATGTGGAGCGTGGCCTGCGCTATATCTTGGTAGCCTGCGATACTTGCCCCTTTAAATTTGAACAACTCTGTCGCTCTCGCCACCTTCATTATTTTCTCTTTCATTTGATAGAAATTAACTCTTGTGATGACGCCGGGGATGAGGTTATTCTTTTGCTGGTGAGCGTTGTGTACTCTGTGGGTTCTATCCAGTATTATCGGTTCCGTGTCCACGTCATTCAAGATCTGACTAAAACAGCCCTTGGACATATCCTTGCAGGTCCGTATCCGGGACAGTCGCTTGCATGCCTCCGAGTCTGATATTGTTTCTGCGTGACCGATTTTTGACGTCCTCCTGCCTGGCTACCACCCACTCCATTTGTTGTTCCACTGCCTCTAGCCACCTAGCCAGCTTGTCTTGCTTGTGACCTTGTTCGCATAGTGCTGTCTCCACTTCCTCCACCCTGTGTTCAATTGTGGATACTTGCTTTGATAGTTCGGAGATGGATTTCGTGAGATTTATGGTGTAGTCCTTAATCTCCTTTTTAATTTTGGCAAGCATATCTTGTAGATCTGATCACCTCGTGGGCGGATCCGCCGTATCTGCCGTCCAGTCTGGAGTTATCGGTTAGTGGATTTGTGCTGTTGCCTGGATCTGCTTCTTTGCCGGCTCTTGAGCTTGCAACATGGTCTTCATGTCTCCCAACAAGTGGGCCTTTTGCCTTGCCCGGATTCTTTGCCATTTTAAATTAATCTCTAAAGGTGCTAGGTCTCCTCGGCCTTATCTCGGTTCCTGCTCCTCTTCTGAGGGAGGAAAGCTGTTAACATTTCAATAACCCAGATCTATTGACCAGGATTATAACTGCACTTGCGGCTTGCCCCTGGGACTCCAACTATCCTAGCTCCGCATTCGAGGCATGGATCTGTTCCTGCGTCCAAGCTAGACCTTCTGACTGGACGTTGGGGCTGAGCAGAGCACAGGACCTATGCTACCTTTCTAGACCGCGCCCTTGGGGCCTCACTGGAGCATTCCAGTTCTGGCTCTTTGCGTGAGGTTTGTGTCCCTACAGATGCTCTGAGTGCTTAGGGTCCTCTCCCAGATGGGTGACGCGCCACAATCCTGTGCTCATTAGCGTAGATATTGCTATTGCCTGTGAGTTATGCTTAAGGTCACCTTACATTTCTATAGCAGTGTCACTTTCTCCCCCAGGGTGGACCAAGTTCTCAGTGTACCTAGCATAAAGGCCTTCACACCACTGTCTTTCTGTAACCTCCTTGATTCCCTTGTAGTTACCTCTGTTCTGCTCATTTGGGCCCTCCGTCTCCCCTTCTTGTAACGCTAACAGGCCACAGAGGGTTTGACGTTGTCCGATCCCGGACGTTCCAGCGGGTTATGCTGCCTTCAGTTTTCCCCGTTTGGCGAGTCAGAACTGCAGTGCCCAGGACACTTTCTCGCTTGTGGCGTTCCTGTCGTGGGGCACGTTGAGCTCTGCGGGGATCTTCCACAGCAAAGGCACTCACCGCGAACACATTCACCCATAGCTCCTTCCTGATGTTTCACTCAATATCTCCAGTTCCCACCGTTCAGCTTCAGGGTCCGGATCATAACCCTCCGAACCACCAAACCTATCTCATCTCTTCTCCGCAGACATCTCAGGATCCTCAAGGAGGGGCACTCTGGGTGCAGAGAGCGGACTGCTGTTTCCTGTAACGCACTCTATCCGCTTCTTTCTCCTCTGTATACCGCCACATTCCCGACATTCCCTACATTTCTTTGTGCTTCTCGGGGCATCGGCTACATTGGGAAGGTGTTCCGCACCTAAATCAGAACCACATTGCTGTTTGGTTCGCGTGTCCCCTCTGGTGTCCGCGTAAGATGCGTGTGAGGGCTCCAGTCTGAGTTCACGTTACAGCTTCAAATGTCATATGAAGTGATAAATTCTGCTGTTCCTGCCTCCTGCTGGCTCTATCCACAGAGTGGGGTTACAGAGAGCTGCCCTTCCTCTGTCTGTTTTCAGTGTGTCTTCGCGTATTACCGGGCGCCTCCGGATCCACTTTTGGTTCCGTCCGCCATTTTGAGCTAGCGGAGCCGCATCTTAATCTGTATATTATTCCTTTCTCGATGGCTTTACCAACGATCTGTTAGCATCAGGGTGTAGCACCAACTTTCCGCTGCTTTCCAGTTCTTTGACAGGTCTTGGGCAGCGCATTGGAAGGGAATGGAAAGGAAGCCACATAGGGGGTTCAGGCGCCAGAGCTCACCGGGTGACCATGTTCTTCGTTCCTTGGCTAGACATACCCCCTCACCCCCCCAGCAGACAGCTTTTTTTTTAGGAGAGAGTGCACAAGGGAGTGCGTGAGGGATAGAGGGAAACAGCCAGTGGTGAAGTAGTGGCTACAGAAGTCGACAAGAGCCGGGGCAATTGAGGAGATGTTGTCCTTAATGGTTCTAGAAGAGCAGGGGAGCATCTGTTTGGATGAGTCGTTCATAGAGCGGACAACTTTAGGGACCTCATCAGGTGCTATGGGCAGGAGGGAGGAGAGTGCGGGGGTGGAGGGAGGGGAGCCAAGGGGCGTAGAGGTGGGGGTGGTGGAGAGTGAGGACAGGATGTCCTGAGTTTTAGATGTGAAATGGGAGGCCAAAGCGATGCAGAGAGACTGGGAAGGAAGGTGGGAGGTGGAGACTGCAGTTGGATTGGCGAGTTCCTTGCAGATTTTGAAAAGTTCAGACGGGTTGTTAGTGGCTCCAGAGATGCAGGATTTAATGTAGGCCCTCTTCTTGGAGCGGACAGAGAAACGATATTGCCTTTGGAGCAAGCGAAAGGTCAGTTTGTCAGAGGATGAATCAGAGGTCTGCCACTTCCGTTAAGCAACTCTGCACTTGCGTTTCAGAGAGGCTAGATCGGAGTCATACCATCCGTTGCACTTGAAGGCAGGTTTCAGGCGGTTCCATATAGCAAGGGGCAAAGATGTCAAGGGTTTTACAGATGGAGAGGTGAAGGTTAGCGAGGACAGAGTCAGAAGGAGAAACAGGAGCCAGGGTCACAGGGTGTATGGAGGCAAAAGCAGTGATTGATCCTCACTTCATTGGTCAAATGACAGTGAAGGAGGCTGGCAGTGCAGGAAGCGGCTCGAACAGAGGGTCAAGGGGGCCCAACTGGGAAGAGAGGAGGGAGTGGACAGACTAGGAGAGGGGGTGGGGGCCAGGTTAGAGATAGGGATGTCGCCAGAGATGAAGGCATCCAGAGTCTGTCCGGCTGAGTGGTTCGGACCGGTGGGAAGAATGGTAAGAGAGTGGAAATCACAGAGGTCACGGAACTGTGAAGTGGCTGATTCAGGAGAGTCAAGGTGGTTGTTGAAATCTCTGAGGAGGAGGAGTTTGGAACTAGAGGTCAAGAGGGAGAAGGTGAGGTCGGCCCATTCAGAAAGGAAGAGAGGGATAGGGCCAGGGGCCTGTAGATGGTGGTGAGGGTGAGTGAGAGAAAAGGACAGACCCTGAGCCTACAGACGAGGCATTCAAAGGAGGTGTAGGATTGAGTAAGTATGATAGCAGCAGCAGGGACCCACTCAAGGAACATTTTCCCTGAGTGGGTTTGGAGAGAGGATTGTAGCCCTCAGGAAGGAGAGTGTCAAGAGCAGTGACAGAGCTGGCACTGAACCACGTCTCGTTAAGGACCTCAAGGTCAAAGTCTTCATGAAGGAGATAGATGTCAGAGGAGTGTTTTACAGCAGAACAAGCGTTCAAAGTAGCTAAGTGAAGCTGATTACCACCTTTCAACATTTTCTGAGGAGGGGTACACTGGGGCATGGTACTCCCATCGGTGGTGGTGGAGAGGTTAGAGAGGAAGAAGAAGGAGTAGCAGGAGAAGGGAGGAAATTAAGGAGAGAGGGCAAGCACCAGTCAAGAAGGAAAAGAGTGGGTTGAGGACTTTGGTCCATGATAGTGTCATTGTGATAGGCATTAATGATGCAACTAGAGGATGAGAAGTATTCCAAAAGTAGGTAGAGTGGGTTTTACTCCTGGTTATCTTGCTTAAGATTCTTGAAATGATTCTTTCTAACACAGTAGTTGATGCGATACAAGTTCGCTTTTATTGTTGGTATTCTGAGCTGTTTTTCTCAATACAATGGTGAGTGTTTTTGAAAACACTACTTTAGCATTTGTGCGCTTGATTGGTCAGCCGACACGTGTTTCGACCCAGAGGGTCTTTCTCAAGGCATGTAAACATTGCTATAAGCCCTAAGTGGGGTCCTGGTAACGTTGTAGTGGCTGTCCTTTAGGCAGTCTTGGCTCCTGTTGGGCCCTGTGCGCGAGTCGGATCTCGTCCTGTGCGGCTTCTGTGCGGCGAACTTGTATCGCATCAACTACTGTGTTAGAAAGAATCATTTCAAGAATCTTAAGCAAGATAACCAGGAGTAAAACCCACTACTTACCAAATTGGGGTCCAGGCTAAACCCCAACCCACTCCTGTGATCTTGCGACACCGGAACACTCATCCAACTCAGATAAAAGTGGAGCTCAGCACGGGCAGGTTCCAATTCTAGAGCCAATCCAGATCCTGTATTCCAAAAGTACTTCCCATCTTTTTCCACCATTAATGGGAGGAGAGAAGAAAGGGGAGGGAGTGGAGACCAAATGGGAGTCAGATGGTCCGGGGAAGGGACAGAAAAGAGGATGTCAGTAATAGTCAGCATGGAAGTAGTATTGACGTAGGTGTCAGCAATGGGTAGGCCTGGTTAGAGTCCAGGAGAGCTTTTTTAAAGCTTTTTTCTTCCAGACTTTGTGAGAGAGATAGGATAAAGTGATAGAGTAGCAGTTAGAATAGACAGGAGAGAGCTCCATGTGAGTGGAGGGGGAGCGAGGAGGGAGAGAGATGGGCAGGGGAACTGCACTGTGGACAAATAACTCACCAGCTGACTGTCACATCCCGTTCTTGTTGGAAATTGCCATGGCATTTATATGAGCGCTCTTCAACACACAGAACCCGTTAAAAAACTACAATTCCCATCTTCCTGCTACGTTGGTCACCTGACACGCACGCACCGTGTCTTCTGAAGACCGTATTTAGTACTGTCTGTTCGAGTGCCCAGCGCTCCTAAACTGTGTTAGTTTCGAGCGTTGTTTCCTGACTCCTGTTTAAATCCTGAATCCTGTGCTAACTCCAAACCTTCGCCCCTGCCTTCTCTTCCGTTTTCCAACGCCCACCCCTCTTCGACTGATTTCCCCGGAATCCTTGAACTCGGCTTGCATCTCGACCTCCACTTGCTAAAGTCCTTTGGGTGTGACGCTTAATATACTCGAACACGAAAATAAAGGAACTAGCGTGAAGTAACGCTTATTTTCTTTGCCCTTCATTTTGTTTACTTCAATTCATTTTCTTTTTTTTTACACTGTTTATTTTGGACGCTTTGCTGAATCTACAATTGGATTGCTTTGGACATTTTGGGACGCTTTGCTGAATTTGATTTGGATCACTTTAGGATATTCTTTGGGACGCTTTGCTGAGTCTATTTCGGAACACTGTGGATTTTGATTTGGAACGCTTTGCTGACTCTACTTTGGAAACCTGTGGCTATCTTCTTGGGACGCTTTGCAGCACTGAAGTCCTGAGACACTGGTGTACTCCTCCTTCACCGTTGATATAAGAATCCCCCTTTGTGTCCATTACTAGTAGGTTACTGGTACATTTTGCTACGGAACAGGTAAGAGTGGGTACTTGGGGGATGTTGTTTGCTGTTGATTCGGCAATACCTGGCTGCATTCTGAACGTCTGCTCTGTTCTTCCCTCCTTTAGCTCTGCTGAGTCTGCTCCTGCCTTTTCACTCAAGCCCTCAGCCTGACAGGTGGAATAGATTCATTGTAGGCTGATCTTTTGGGAGGGAAGTCTTTGGCATATCACGTTAGAGACTTCGTGTTCGAAGACAGAAGGTTACTTTTCCGGAACTGGGAGAGTAGTATCTGCGGCAACTGGGATACCATACCTAGGTTGTGACACTGACCTAGCAGTCAACAAGGACCTAAGAGTCGGGTTTAGTCAAGGGCAACGGATTTAAGAACCTACGCTGAAATCAGATGTACAAGGAAGTATCAACGTTTCAACAGGGAATCAGATGTCAAACAACCCTAGGCCCATTGCAACACTGAATAAGGCGTTCAGTTAAAAAATACCTCTTAGGCAAAGCCAGCATGTTAAGCAAGACAACTAAATTCGACTTTTACACAATGCAGAAAGAAGCACATTTTAAGCAGAGCCAGCAGGTTAGAAAAAAGACAGCTAAATTTGACTTTTACACAATGCAGTAAAAAGCACCTCACAACAAATGCCTCGATTTGAGTTTCCACTGCCGTCGAAGGAAGCATGCAGTTCAAGGCTAAGGCAGATGGAGAATCATATGTTAAATACACAGGTAGTAATGGGGGACTGGCAGATTCAACATTCCCACAGATGGGGGTGAACACACTTTGATAACATGACCACCAGTGATAGCGAGGTGCAGTAATGACCCTAGATGGGTAGAGGGCAAACCAAGTACAACTGGTGTTGGGCAGTTAGTGAAGAGTGGGGAAAGATGCTGTAGTCCGCCAAGGTGAGGAGAGTCAGTGCTGAAGTTGTAGGTCTGTTGGTGACTTCAGCCTTCCTGGTAAAAGGGCAAAAGTGCAGGTGAGAGGTTTGGCGCAGGAGGTTAAATGTGCACACGGTGTGGGAGTTCATAAATATTCTTTCCTAGAAGAAAGAATCCAGTCACAGAGAAGAAAAACACGTTTTCTATCTGGGGCAGATAGTGTTTCAGTAGAGACTGAGGGAAGACCAGTCGTGAGGATTTGGGTAAGGTTTTGAGGAAATGTCCAAAGGAGCAGCTTCAGGAGTTGAATTTAATGCACAGAAGACCCTTGGTAATGAAGAGGGGGCCCAGAGATGAAGATTTCAGCGAAGAAAGAACTTGCCAGCACTGCTGCAAAGTTGGCAGAGCACATCTTGGGTCCAAAAAGTGTTTCTACAGCAGGCGGCTCTGGGGTTTCCAGAAGAATGCACTGTACATGGTTTAGCAACCACCTTAGGCTCATGTGACCAAATATGAGTGCAGGAGGGACCATGCTGTTCGGGAGGACGACTATTTGAGATTCAGTGCTTCCCAGGTCGATGATCCGAGCCAAAGAAGCTGAAAGGTTCAGATGTTGTGGTCAGTGGTTGTCGGCAAAGCCAGCTTTCTCTGTCATCCTCAGGCACAGGATGTGTCTTCTGAGGCTGGAGGTGGCTTGAGAAGACCCCACGGAGGAATGAGGAAGTCCCACCAGAAAGGGGCCAGCCACAGAAAAAGGACCAGGTAGAGTTTGACAGTGTGGCTGTAGGACAAATGGCAGCACGTGCCCCTGGAGCTTTGCAGATCAGGATTAAGGAAACCGGGTAATTGAGTGATTTCCTGGGATTAACAAGCCATGCTTGGTTTAACACGGGCAGTTCTCGGGGTCCTGGCAGGAAGGGGCTCCTGCTTCTGGATCCAGTGATGCAGAAACAATCAGGTGCTTCAGAGCAATGAGACCTTCAGGCACCAGTAGTGATCCAGTTGTCCCTACCCGTTAAGGTGAAGGAGCTCAGGAGTTGGGTGCTGCTGGTCCCTTGGACAGGCAGAGCATTGACATATGATGTGGTGGAGGGTCAAAGGATGCTGGTACAGAGCTGGTGTGCTTCCTCAAGCAGCAGACTGTCTGGAGTGTGAGTACAAAGTTCCAGCATTAGAGCAGGTGAGTGGAAAAGGGGGTTCTACTGTTATCCCCCTCAGGAGGTAGTGAGAGAACACAGCATCCAATCACACACCAAGTACCATTCCAACAGAGGGTTGGTCAGCCAATTGCAGACCATCCCTCCAAACATACCCTTGCACTAAGGAAGGGCTCTTGTAAAAAGGAGTTAATTCACACTATCCAGGTAGGAATCTCCACAGTAGTCACATACACACACACAAAGAAGGACAAGGGACAGTCAGATGCTCTCTCAGGTCTTCGAGGCAAAGAAAACATCAATATTGGTGAAATGTAGAAGGGGAATCAAACAGGATCCAGACAGGCAGGCAAAATGGTTTCCACCAAGTGGAGCCACTTAAAAAAAAGCAACAAACGCTACCCCCAGTCTAGCAACATGACTAATAGAGAGAAGGTACTCTCTCTTGGACACTCTGGTGTACCATTGGGAGGCTTCTGCGTTACGAGTCATAAAGCACACCAAAATAAAACAGAGCAACACTGTCAATCTGGCTTGGGCTTAAGCCGGGATGGGAGGAAAATAAAGTGCACCACAAAATAAAACTACAGTTATAAGTTAAAAGTTGGGGTTTCTACCCACAATTGCCTCTCCCCCATAGATCAAGAACAAGAGCACTGATACCCCACAGGATGGGTCTTAGGTTCTGTTTTGTTGTATGTTCTAGAAAGACCTCTCTTAGCATAGAATAACTGAATTAGTTCTGGTTGTCACTTCATGTTCCAGTACATGGAAAATGTTCCCCCACTTCCCTAGGGTGAAGGGTAGAGGTTACTTTACAAAGTAAAATGTGATCGAGAGGAACATAGAACAAAATGGTTTTAAAAAATTAAAGGTTTGTAGTAGCTCGGATTCCTTGGTCTGAAGATGTCATCAACAAATACAAAATGCATCCTATAAGAGGAAGTAAGTAATGGACTAATTTATTAAGACTATATGACAGAAGGTTGCAGAAAATATAGCACTGACAGGTCAATAAACAAGGTATAAAGATCAATAAATCAATAAGGTAGAAAAGACAAGAAAACTTATTGTAATATGGTTGTAGTGGTTTCCTTGGGTTTTGGACATTGGGAAAGAAAGCCAAATGAAATACATTATTATTTACAGAGATTACTTTAGAAATTATCAAGCGCATCACATACTTCACAAAACGTATTTGCACTTGCAAGCATCCATTGTGCTGAATGAAATGCTGCAACTATTGTACTTACATGTTTTTGGGTCAGGAAGTTCTGGAATTGTTTCTGTGGAAAGCTGGTGAATCAAATAGGCCAAATCAGCAATGTCATCACGTTCCTCTTCTAAACGAATATGCGGCTCACCGATATCTGAACGGGGCTTTTCCAAACTTATATGCAGACCATTGATATCTAAACGAAGCTCCGACAAACTGGTATGCGGATAAGCGATATCTGAACGAGGCTTTTCCAAACTGATATGCGAACCAGTGGCATCTAAATGAGGCTCTTCCAAAATGATATGGGATTCAGCTGTCGACTCCAAATGAACCTATTTAAAAAGAAAAAGAAAATTCAGTCAGGGATGCAAGCATGACTATATAATTGTGTAATGTGCATCACGTGACCTGGTCATCAGCATTTTAAGTTGCCTTACAAGCCAATCACGCATGGAGGGCATCTTCCAAAGGATGGAATTTCTAAGGGTGCACTGGCATCCCTGTTTGCGTTGGTAGGATAACATTTCCTCCACATACTTTCTGCATATGTATGACCATTTATGAATGATGATGTTGCTTACTGTTCATCTGCTCATTTTGTTAGGTGCATTGATGAATATTCCAGCAGCAGTTACTCAACATAAAAATGTGGTTAGACCCTGTGTGGTTAATCACTCACATGCTGTATGCCCTACAACTTCTCCACAATCTTCTTTTAATTTAGGTTTATGGAACTCTCGCTCTTTAGTTTCTAAAAGTGGTGCTGTACTGGACCTTTATATTTCTTTATGGCTATTTCTTTTTCTTACTGCAATACGGCTGTGTTCCTATGATACTGTCACTCAGGCAGCACCCACTTCTTCATCTTCTCCTCTCTCTCACATGCTCCAACTTTGCCTGGTCCTGGAGGTGGAGTTACTATTTTATATCTACCCAAATGGAAAACGTAGCACACTTAACATTGAATTTCGTCCAGTTCAATCTTTTAAATTTCACTTGCTATTGTTCTATTTGCCCGTTTCACTAGCTATTATTGTTATTTACAGTCCTCCTGGTGCACTTGATCTTATCCCTTGATGTATTTCTTCTCTTTCAACCCCTCTTTTTGTGGCTGGTGATTTTGATATATATATAGTCTAGTTATGGATTCTTCTTATCTGCCATTCCTTTGTACTACTCTTTCTTAAATCCTGTATTACTTCCTTCTCCTCCTACCCATATTTAAGCGGGTACATTTGATCTTGTTTTTGTTTCTTCTGATATCACTAATCTTAATTATTTGAGCATATGTTGTAATCCTGATTTCATAACTTCTTATTTTTTTTAACTTTAACTTATCCTACCTTACCTTCTCAATCCCATGCTAGACCCAATTTTACTATTGTTACTTTTCTTTTATTTTTATTTTATCAATTTTATTTCAACAAACAATACAAACCAAACTTGCAGTGCATACAATAACATTATAAACATACATCTCTGCAACATGTCCACTGCTTTTCCCATTCCCTCCCCCCCTTATGAGCCTATTCCCTTCCGTGTTCTGTTTCTGCATCTTGTGATAAGGATTCATCTGCCATATTTTCCATTGGGTCTTGTGGTAACCCAAATAACTCCGCTATCAATTGTTTCCAGGCTATCAGGGTCTCAGCTTCTTCCTCCCCCACAACATTACTTGCATCCTACCATACCACAGTTTCCGCTTCGGCCCATTTCTGTAGATCTTTCCACCATACTTCTATTCGTAGTCTCTGGCATGCCTTCCACCCCATAGCAAGTCTCCGCTTTGCAAGCGCATACGCTAAATCCTTTAATTTACTCACATGCTTGAGTTTATGCGGTCTCGGAAACCCTCCCATCAAACAGGCCCACACCGCATCCACCACAATTTTGATTCCTTTTTCAGCCAACTTGTGCGCCACCTCGCCCCAAAAAAGCTCAATGACTGGGCATGACCAAAACATGTGCACCATTCCAGCATTTTCCTCATCACATTTGGGGCATGCTTGTCGTCCTACATTTAGGAATTTGGCTATTCTCTGGGGTGTCATATACGCCCTATGGGTTACGTACAGTTGTATTTGTTGCAGTATTGCATTTCTCGACACTTTTTTGTGGTGCCCTTGGGCTCGTTCCCACATCCCATCACATTCTTCTGCTAGTGCTACTTTGGACCATGTCTCCTTGATATACTGACCCGTATGTAACCCAGTTTCTTCCTCCAGTACCGCAAATGCCCTTATGTCCCCCTCCTGCCATATATCGCCCATGGTTGCTATCCCAACCGATTCCCAGTGTTTCCTAATCATCATCCTTAATTGCTTGTCTTTGCCGGTCAACGCCACTAGTGGTACCTGCGGGGAGCACAGGAATGAATTCACCATCAGCTGGCAGGCCCTGAGCCATTTCCTCCACCCTAGTAACATCATCTTTGGGCGCCCTTCCATGTCTGTCTTAGGCAGCCACATAATTTCCTTTAGGAAGTATGGGGCGCAGTCCTGTCGGAACAGCCTGGACTCCGAGGTTGACTCTTCAGAGAGCCATTTAGCTACGTATTGAAGCTGGCTTGCTATATAGTAAATTTCGTAGTTCGGCAGTTTTATTCCCCCTTTCTCGTATGAGTTTTGCAGCTTCCAAAGGGGTACCTTATTCCTCGTCCCGTGCCAGAGGAGTCCCTGCACATGCTCTCTATCTTGTCAAAAGTCCGCCTTGTTATAAGATATGGGATATTTCCAAAATAATGCAAGAGTCTCAGTAGGACCACCATTTTCAACATTGCCCCTCGACCCATCATCGCTAGAGGTAGTTTCACCCAGAACTTCATACTATTTCCAATTTTTCTGATCGCCTCCTCTGTATTATACTGGTGTTCCTCTTCTACCATATGGTATACATCTATTCGAAGATATCGGAACGTGCGCACCGCCCATGGTATCTGTAGTACCGGTAGCTGTTCTTGCGGGGTCCCTTTGTACCTGCTGAATGGAAATATGCTAGATTTTTGGGGGTTCACAGCTATGCCAGACAGCTTTGCATATCTCGCCATCACTTTCAGAATGTACTGGAGGTTTTCTTCTGGGTGCCTTAGGTACAACAACATGTCATCCACATACAAAGAGATTAGATGTGGTTCCCCTCCTACAGCAATGCCTATCGGGTCATACTGTTGCCTCAGGTACATGGCCAAGGGTTCCAGGGAAAGAATATACAACATAGGAGACCACGGGCATCCTTGCCTAGTACCTCCCCAAAGCTGCCACTGCTCTGATATTACCGACCCTGTTTTAACTCTAGCCAACGGAGCGCTATATAGCATTTTAGCCCACTGTAAGTACCCAAGCACTATCCCATAGCCAGCCAGTGCCGCCATCAGCCATGGCCATTTGACCGAATCAAAGGCCTTTATTGCGCCTAGCGATACAATTGCCAATTCGCCTTCGTCTTCATTTGCGTATTCAACAACTCGGTGGAGTCGCCTGAGATTGTTGGATATGTTCCTGTTCGGAACATAGCCAGTCTGGTCGGGATGTATTAGCTTAGCAATAACCCTCTTCATTCTGTTTGCCAAAACAACCGTCAATATTTTACTGTCTTGGTTAAGCATTGACAGGGGTCTGTATGATCCGCGGTTATGACCGGGCATATTAGGTTTGGGCAGTGGTATAATTGTCGCTTCTCTGAGGGACTCTGGCAGCCTACCCACTTCATACGCTTCATTCAACATTTCTAAAAGCGGAGGAAGCACTTCATCCTTATATGTTTTATAAAATTCGCTTGGGAGTCTGTCAGTTCCTGGGGTCTTACTGGTAGGCAACTGTCTCACTACTTCTTCCAACTCCTCTAAGGTAATCAGGGCATCCAGCTCCTCCCGCTCTTCGGAACTAATCTGCAGCAGTCCTATATCTTCCAGTGTTTCTGCTATTTCTGTGCAGTCGCCGTCCTCATCATCTCCATACAGGAGTCGATAATACTCCGCAAATTCTTGGTTAACTCCCTCTTGGGTGTCCACTAAGCTCCCATCCTCCCTCGTTATTGTCCTGATGGTTGGCTTGGGGGTATAACTTTTATATAGCCATGCCAGGACCCTCCCTGGTTTATCCCCCTGCATGCTGTCTCTCCGTATACTTCTTATAATTAAGATTGCACAATCTCTCCCAGTGCCCCGCACATTTCTGCTGAAGCTTAAGTATTCTTTCATTATCTTCCTTGGTGTTACCTCCTTCCTTTAGTGCCCTTTCTAGTTCCCTCTCAGTATCTTGCAGTTCAGCCTGGATACCTCCTTGTAGCCCTTTGGACTTTGCTATAGCTACCCCCCTCATCACAACTTTAAAGGCCTCCCAAAGCATACCTGCTGTCTCTACACTGCCAGTGTTTATCTCAAAATAGTTTATTATTTTCTCCCTCATATCCTCCTGGAAAATGGTGTCTTTCAGCGCCTCAGCTCTGAGGTGCCATGTCAGGCTCTTTGCCCTCGGGGGTCGGTATTGCTATCTCAGGATTAGTGGCGAGTGGTCTGAGAGGACCCTCGCTTTATATTCCGTTTCCATTATCTCAGTCATTAAATCTTGCGTGGCAAACATTTAATCCAATCTAGTGTGCACATTTTGTGGAGCTGAGTAGTGCAAATACTGCCTCTCATGGGGGTGATGTGCCCTCCATACATCCTCAAACCCGAAATCATCTAACAGCGTATGCAGCGCTCTGGCGGCTGGGGTGGGTCTGTCCATTTTTCCATCTGACCCATCTACCATAGGGTTTAACACACAGTTGAAGTCTCCTCCCCAGATCACTGCCCCTCTCAAGCACGTACTAAGTTTGTTGCATAAGGTTCTGAAATATGCTGCCGTGTTTTGATTTGGGGCGTACATGTTTATAATGCTTATCTCCCTGTTTTCCACCAGCCCTCTCATCATGACCATCCTCCCGTCTGCCTCCATCGCAGACTGTAACAGTTGAAACGGGACATGTGGTGCCACCCAAAAGATCACTGCCCTGGCATAGCCCGAATATGATGCCCCCGCCACAGTCCTCCGCCATTTTTTCCGGATCATCTCCATCTTGTCTTGTGTAAGATGGGTCTCCTGCAGCAGGGCTATATCTACTTTCTGTCTGCGTAGGTATAGCATGACCTTATTCCTCTTTAGATAACTATTGAGCCCTCTGATGTTCCAGGTAATTATTTTAAGATCCCCCATGCATATCAGGGTCCCTCTTCTCCCCCCACAAGTGCAGTCCATGACCAAATACATTCCCATTCTATGCAGGCTCGTCTCCCAACATGAACTTCCCCGAACAACAAACACCCCAAACTTCCCCATCTCCCTCCCTCCCGCCTCGCTTCCCTGCCCCAATTCACTCCTCTCCGTTTCCTCCCGCCCCAACACCCTACCCAACTGTCGCCCAGCTCCATGCCTGGATCTCAGGCACCCCCGCATCTAGCCCTTTTCTGGCAACTGCCTTTACTCACTGCTCAGCAGGGTGGGGTCGCCCTAATGGCGGCCCTACTACTCTAACTCTTGGGAGTAGGTCGTCTCCATCTTGTTGCTCCCATTTGCTTCTATGTAAGCGCGCTTGGTGCTGCCCAATTTACATTCACATTTAATATTCTAGTTCAACAAGTCCAAATGTCTCTTATTGCAGTTTTCAATGTAATCTGTCCTCGCCCGCCCTTGTTACTCATGCGATAATCCTTTCATTTTTCCCCTGGGCCACCCTTTTCTCCATTCTTGCATTCTACATAATATGACCCCCTCATTTATCATGATTCTCGTCGTCTTTCTGCTCGCCTTGTTCCGGACAACCCTGCATATCCAGCCATGCCGCCGCGTCTTCCGGGGTATCGAAAACGTACGCCTTACTCTTGTGCAGGACCTTGAGCTTTGCAGGATACAAAAGCATGTACTTGATTCCGGCCATACGCATTCTCCTTTTGATCGCCACATAGTTATAACGCTGTCTCTGTACCAACATGGTGTAGTCAGGGTATCCCGTAATGGTTGCAGATGCCTTTTCAATCGTACCACCTTTGCGAAAGTACTCCAGGATCTTCTCTCTATCTTTATAGTTCAAGATCTTTGCTATTATCGCTCGATGGGGGGGCTCTAGGTCGTGGTTTCCTCATTAGGGCCCTGTGCGCCTGTTCGACAGCAAATCCTTGGGAAAGTTTGTCAGCTCCTATTTCTTGCAGGATCCAATTATCCACGTAGTCCGTGGGGTCCTGACCTTCCTCTCCCTCCGGTAGGCCGACCACCCGAATGTTGCTCCGTCTCGCTCTCCCTTCAGCCTCCTCCACGCAGTTCTCCAAGTTGGCGACCTGTTGGTTCAGAATGTGGACTTCCTTTGGGTTACTTGTGCTGGTTTCCGTATTGGTTTTCACCATACTTTCTAGGCCGCTTGTTCTTTCAGCCAGCGCTCTTACATCTTGTCGCAACAGGTTGACTTCTAACCCAACCGCATCTATTTTGGTTTCCAAAGCAGTTCTTAAGTACGCCATCGTTGTACCCCACGAGGCCTTCAGCTCCGTAATGGCTGTTAGAATCAGATGATCCTCTTTTGTCGGGGATATTTCTGCAGGCGCGGCTGCTGCACCCTGTACCGGGGTGGTCGGAGTCTGTTGCGGCTTGACAAAAATGTCCATAGTGGGTTGCTTACTCTTGGTCTTGCCTCCTCTCACCGACATTGTGCAATCCTGCCTTTGTTCCGAGGCCCAGCTTTTCTGTAACGTGCAGGCCCTGCTTACCCGTTCCTCCTTCTCCGTGGTTATAGCACGCTGTGGCACCGCCAGGCCCGTGTGTCTCTTGTGCCTTATCCCGCCCACTTCTTGGGGGCTACATCTCTCGCTCTTGTAGGCAATCCGTTGCAGTTCACGCGCGCCGTTAGCGGCTCATGCACTGTCTTGCGGACCGCTTCCAGCGAACCCGTTCTATAGCACCAGTGCAGTTCTCTTAGCCGCAGTTGCTTCCCACTTCACTTTCCACCCACTGCACTCTTTTGCGAACCTCCATCCGCCGTTGGGCTGTTGGGCCTACCTCAGCCTCCTTTGTTCTAGCGCTGGCCATTTTGTCTGGGGTGTTGCACCGCGGCCACCAACTTTCAGTTGATCTTGCCAATTTTCCTGCAGTCATCGAGGACTCCGCTCTCCATTAAACTTGCCCTCGCCTTTACACATCCAATAGTATCATTTTGAGCACGAACATGCCTTTTTTAGCTCATTTTCACGCAGGATCATATCGGATCGTCGGGAGCAGCTCGGAATACACGTCCAACTCCATGGCCCTCTAGCCACGCCCCCCCTTTATTATTGTTCTTGAGATCTTTGTGGTCCATCTCCAGGGACTATGATTGACTATTAGCTCTAATCTTCCACGTTTATATATTTTGACTCCCTTGATCTTAATTTAGCAGTCCCACATGTGTAATCATCTATTTTGCCTTCTCTTGATACTTTGTGTCCTTCTTGAAGGGAAACCACAGCAACCATGGCATGCGCATCTCACCGGCACCTCACAGAAACTTTTCATCAAGCTGAATGTATATGGAAACATTCCAAATTTTCTATGAACTTTACATCGTACTCCGTTTTATTATAATATTATACCTCTGAACTTAATGATGCTAATGTTCACTTCTTTCAATTGCTTATTTTTTCCTCAATCTTCTTCTCCTCATTGCCTTTTTTGTTAAAAAAATAAGTTGTTGTGTATTACTCCTGTGGATCAATCTCCTAGTTCTTCTATAACGTCGGATTTGTTTGCCTCACTATTTTTTCTAAAGCTAAAAATATCGGGTCTTCATTAAACCAAGGTTGTACTAGTTAGCCAATTTATACACCATCGAACATTTCTGGTCATTTTCATTATTTCTATTTTTGTGTGTTATTTTGGTTACAAGCTTAACCTTCTAAAACACACAAAATTGAATACCAAATCATCAAAAAACATGATATCACTGTGCCATTAAAATGATTCATACATCAACAATTAATTACAATCAATAAATAGATAATTGTATAACATAGACTAAAATGCATTTTAAAACGAATTAATAATTGGTATAAAAAATAACCACACATAATAAACTCTAATTTATAACCAGATTTTCCCCAGAATAGATGTAGGCCCATGTCTGATCACTCTCCAAATTATCTATGTCCATGTAACTAGTATAACTTCTTCTATACACCTCCATCATTTTTTGGCACCCTGTTAACAGATGCCCCACTGTCTCTATATTCCTCTTACTGATTCTACATAATCCTTCATGAAGCGGGATATGTACCAATGCTCTCAGGCGAACCATGATAGGCAACTGTTCTAATTGCAGTTGTATAATAGGTTATTAAAAAATCAATTTCATTGAAAAACAAGATGACTTCTATCCAGATTCTGAGTGCTTCATGGGGGGCTGGGGCTTTCTTATCCAATAATACATTAAAATTCAAGTAGAAGCAAGTTATATTTCCCTGCTTTAGCAGTATTTTTAACATAAATATTCCAGTCGCTATTTTCTTCTGGACAATCACTGATGCCAGACCCATTTCACTACGAATTGTCTCAATCGGAGAAGATTGAGCCAGGCTTAAAGCAGGGTGCCACAGTCTACTCTCCAATTTTGTTAACCATATGGTTTCCTTATCTGTAAATATTCCCATGCCACAAACACACGGAGTGATTCTAGACCAATACACCTTTGGTAAACCTTCCGTAGAGTATCCGCGGCGATTGAGGACACATTTTTTTACTGTGTGTAATCTCTTTTGCACTTTTACCCTGATTGCCATCGCAAAGGTATCCGTGTTCAGCGAGTCAGTAACTGGGAGTCCTAGATAGTTTTATTGTGAATACATGTTTTATTTCAAAACAACAAACAACCATACAAACATAACCTGATGGGTGTTCACTATTTCATTACAATCATGTGGCTATTCATCAGATCAATACCATTCCTGGGCTCCCATCCTTACTCGCCCCACCCACCCTCCCGCCCGAGTTGTCATAGCACCTTGCGTTCCCGCACTGCCCCATCCCGTTGCATTGTCGTCTACAATTTGCTGCAGATGTTCATCTAATGTGTCTCTTCATATATTCCTTCCATCTCCAAGTTAAATAATGCCTGCGTCAGTTCGTTCCAGGCTGTGATTCCAATGCTCCACTCTTGTGTCCCTCTTTGCAACGACCTGTGCCATACTACGGTCTCTGCCAGTGACCATCTCTTTAAGTCTGCCCACGAAGCCTCAATTTTTGGCCCCTCTGTTGACTTCCCCTCCATTGCAATTCTACGCTCGGCTAATACACAATTTAAGTCTTTCATCGGACTCCTATATAGTTATTTTCTTAATAACCTCTATGGGTTCTTCCTTTACCTGCCATATAAAATTAGTACTCCTTTTTTCTGCTGAGATTAACAACCATGTTCATCTTTCTGCGGTTAATATTAACAGTTCCTATCCGCATGTTGACATAATGCTGTTAGACTGTGTTGGAGCCCAATCTTAGTGCGATCAAAGATAACGATGTCATCTGCATATGTATGTATAACCACACTACAGCCTGGGGTCCAATGTGTGCCACAAAGTTTTTACGTTTAATCAAAGTTTCCCCCAGATCCGGAACATACACAAAAATAACAATGCTGGTGCCATAGCGTAGCCCTGCTTTAATCCATAATTTGTATGCCTTTTTGGTTTAAACTTATCTGAACAGAAGTATCCGTGTTTAGAGATGTAACAAAATGCAAGCCCATAGTATGAAGGCCCCCACACCCTTCAGCTTAGCCCACAGAATATTCCTATTAACAGTATCGAAGGCACAGCTATAGTCGACAGAACATATGTAGAGGTGCATCCTTGGTCAAAAATGAGCTACGGATCAGATACATTAATATACAGAGATTTACCAGAGTACCAATGATCATTCTAAAGGCTGTTTGCTGTGCACTGAGAATTCTCATCTCATCTAGCCAAATGTTGACCTTCACCAACAAAAGGTTAGAGAAGATCTTTGCCATTGTATCAATCATGGCTAATAGTCGGTAATTCCCATGGTCTTCTCTGGGTACATTTTTTTATTTTTTTTAAGCAGCAAGAATCAATTTAGCCCAACGATGGGGATCCTGCCCGAGAGTCAAGATGATCTTAAATATCGTGTACATAATTAGAGGTCATCCAAGAGGGTCACTCTTAATTTTTTTAATATTTTTAACCTGTTTCGCAGCATAGTTCCTTACTCATTGCTCGGTTTAACTCAACAGTAGCCCCAATAATTCCATTATGTTCCCCCTTAATCAAGCCAGATTTCACTTCTTTGCTGTCATATTTGGCATTTCTTTTTATTTCCTCTATTCAACACATTGTTTTTCTGTATGCCTTTAAAAGGGCAACACCTATCCCAGTATTAAAGAAAGCTAACCTCAATGTTTCTGATCCTTCAAACTCTCATCTCATTTCTCTTCTTCATTACTTATATACATTATTTGAAAAGGTTATTCATAGACGGCTGTCCTCCTATCTTAGTTATCAGTATTTGTTGTTTCCAATTTCAATCTGGTTTTCGCCTCAATCATTCTATCAAGACCGCCTTTCTGTCTTTGTCCATCTGTCTACATCATGCTCATCATCATGCGCTGTTCTTTTTTGGTTCCATTAGATTTAAGGGCTGCATTCAATAAGGTTGGTAATTTACACTTTGATTTCTAGCCTTTCTACTCTGGGAATTGCTGGTTTTGATGTTCAATGTTTCGCATCTTATATTTCTAATCATACATGTATAATGTTATATACAGGTACAAATTGTTCTTCTAAGTTGTTATCCTTTGTAGATCAAGGCTGGGATTTGGGCCCTCTTCATTTTACTTTTTATATTTTTCCACTGGCAGCTTTAATTTTTGATTTTGGTTTTCAGCACATTTTATGCTCAATGTGACAGAATGCCATCTGTGAAAGAAGACTAGCCTGAGCTTTTTTGATTTTTGCAACCGAAAATGATGCTAGTAATTCTGCATCTGAAAGTGAGCTCTGCTAATCGGACTCCCTTTCATAATGCTGCATGCTATAAAATATAGTGCAAATATGTAACCCTGTGGATTCTGTTAAATGGCACCTTTCAGCATCTTCTGTGTAGCTCGGCAACATGGCAGTTTACAGCACAATATGTTCATTCCAGCAAACAGCCTGGTAAAACCTAAAGTTCCAGAGGCTGTGGGCAGCCCTGATCAACATTATATAATTGGGTGCTCCCAGGGCTTGATGACTGATAAATAAAGACATGTAAGCCATGTCTAGTTTTGAGATGGTGGTGTGTGGGAATCTACAATTATACTGGCCAAACCCTATTGATATAATTTTATTGTCAGCTTGGTTTCTAGTGACTTATTCCTCCTGTCAAATTGTGCGTATTCAACTGTCTGAAACAGAGCTTCACCCAAAACAGACAATTTGGGTTCAGCCCCAGCAAAGCCTTTGTTCTGTATGACAAGCCTTGTTACCGTCATGAGAATTGACCTGCACCCCAGGGGACAGGGAGAGGACACATGTTTTAAAGGATAGGCGCTGCCAGCAAGAAGGAAGTCACACCACTGTGGTAATTACCAGAGACTCTTTGATCCAGAGCAGAAAGGAGAAAGGTTGGAGTTGCTAGTTGCTTTTACATGAATTGGTTATTGACCTTGAAGGAGCGTAAGCTGCAACCACAAGGGAAGTGTTACTGCGGGGATGGATGGGAGGGGCGATAAGGAATACGTCGGAGGAACATTCCATCGAAAGAACGTTACAAGGTAAGAAGTAACTTGTTCTTCGAAGGGATTGTGTCGTATTCCTTATCTTTGATAGACTCCCATAGCAGTGGTGTGTAATTGGAGGTGGGAGTAATTGTTTCCTCTTAGGAATTAACCGAATGTAATACGGCTTTGCAAAACCTAGTCTCTTGACTAGAGAAGGAATCCAGGTTGTAAAATCTTGTGAAAATATGTGCGGGCGACCATGTGGCAGCCGCACATATGTCTCGAACCGGAACCCCTCTTTGGAGGGCCGAGGAGGTTGCGATACCCCTGGTTGAATGAGCCCTAAGATTTTGAGGATGCTCTTTCCCTGCTAGTTTGTAACATTCCAGGATGGCCAAAATAATCCATCTGGAAATGGTTTGTTTTGTTATTGGTAGTCCTAATTTGTGCCCTGAGTAACCTACGAACAGTTGGTCTGCTTGCCTAATCCTAGCAAGTCTGCTAATGTAAAAGCTTAAAGCCCGCTTTGGGTCCAGCCTATGTAGCCTTTCTTCCTCTTTCCCCGGATGGGGAGGCGGATAGAATGAAGGTAAGGTAATTTTCTGAGTTATGTGGAATTCAGAAACCACCTTTGGGAGGAAATTAGGCTTCACCTGTAGGACAACCTTGTCTTTATGAAACATTGTATGAGGGGTTTACAAGATAGAGCTTGTAATTCGCTCACCCTTCTAGCAGATGTTAAAGCCACTAATAAGACAGTTTTAAGGGTGAGAAATCTTAGCGAACAAGAGTGGAGTGGTTCGAAAGGAGTACCCATCAGGAAATTTAAGACTAAATTTAAGACCCATAAAGGAACCTGGAAAGGTCTTGGAGGGTAGACATTAGTTAATCCCTTTAGAAATTGTATTACTAAGGGTAATTTGAAATACGAAGGCTCCTCTGCAGTGCGCTTGAAGATCGATAGCGCTGCGAGTTAGCCCTTGATAGTGCCAACTTGAAGGCCTGAAATTGCCAAGTAGAGTAGAAAGGATAACACCGTTGGTGTATCACATGAAAAGGGGTCAATATTCTCTTCTCTACACCAGCTGCAAAATTTGTTCCAATGGCAGCGGTATAAAGACTTTGTTGCTGGCCTTCTGGCCGAAAGCAACACTTCCATGATGTCATCAGGGAGGTCTCAATCCTTGTATCTCAACCTTTCAGAAGCCAGGCGTGAAGTTTGAGGGTTCTGATGTCTGGATGGAGAACCTGACCTCCCTTCTGTGAGAGAAGATTCTCCTTGAGTGGAAGACGAATTGGAGGGCAGATGGACATGTTCAGAAGGTCCGGGTACCACGTTCTCCTGGCCCAGTCTGGGGCAATTAGGATCATGGTCCTCCTGAATCTTCTCAACCTCCTGATCATTTGAGGAATGACGGGGACTGGTGGAAACGCGTACAGGAGTGGAAACTCCCAGTCCACTACGAACGCGTCCCCTAGAGCTCCTCTCGGGTGAAATTCCCTTGAACAAAACAGCTCGCACTTTCTGTTGGTATGGTCGCAAACAGATCCACTTGAGGGGTTCCCCAAAGGGCGAAGATCTCCTGAAGGACTTCCTGAGCTAGTTCCCACTCATGGGAGACTGTGCTCTGCCTGCTCAGAGCGTCCGCCGTCAAGTTCTTCTCTCCGGCTAGGTGAACTGCCAATAGAGATATTCCTTCTTGAATTGCCCAAACGAGAGCTGCATTGCCTCTGCACAGTGGCAGTGATCCTACGCCTCCTCTTTTGTTGAGGTAGTGCACAGCCACTGTGTTGTCCGTCATTATCAGGACATTTTTCCCCTCTACAGATGGCAGAAAATCTTTCAGCGCTAGTCTGATTGCTCTCAGCTCTAACAGGTTGATATGTAGTCTGGACTCCGATGGAGACCAACGACCGCTGATGGTCAAGTCGTTGGTATGGGCTCCCCACCCCGTGAGTGAGGCATCTGTGACTACTGTTATCTCCGGCCATGGTTGCCAAAACAGTTCCCCCTTCAAGATGTTTTTCTGGCAGGCCCACCACTGAAGGTCTTGAGCCACCTTGTCCGTAATCTGAAGGAGGTCTGTCATTCTCCCTGAGAATTGCGACCACTGAGTTCTCAGTGCCCACTGAAGAGATCTCATTCTCAGGCGAGCCTCTGGCACAAGGAAGATGCAGGATGCCATGAGGCCTAGCAACCTCATAAAGTCGAAGGCTGGGAGACGTTGGGCATTTTGAAACTTGGTGACCATCTGCAGAATATCTTGAGCCCTCACCTCTGGTGGCGAGGCTTTTCCCAGGGAAGTTTCCAGGGCCACTCCAATGAACTGGAGTCTCTGTGATGGTATCATCTGCGACTTCTTTAAATTGAGGGAGAAACCCAGTTTGTGAAGGAAGTGGCAGACATAATCTAGCTGGATCTGAGCTTGTTCCGAAGATACAGCTCTGATCAGCAAATCGTCCAGGTAGGGGTAGACGTGGATCCCTTCCCTCCTTAGCCACTACCGATTTTAGCTTGGTGAAGACCCTCGGGCGGAGGTCAGCCCAAATGGCAGAACTCGAAATTGATAATGAGAGCCGCCAATTGCGAACCTCAGGTATTTCCTGTGTTTGAGATGGATTGGCACATGGAAATAAGCATCCTGGAGGTCCAGAGATACCAGCCAGTCCTGGAGCTGGAGGGCCTGAAGGATCTGAGAGAGAGTTACCATCTTGAACTTGTTCTTCCTGAGGAACTTGTTCAATTCTCGTAAGTCCAAGCTAGGTCTCAGTCCTCCGTCTTTCTTCGGTATGAGAAAGTAGGGGGAGAACCAGCCCTTGTTCCTCTCCGCTACAGGTACCGGTTCTATGGCACCTTTCTCTAGCAGGTCTACAATTTCCTGCAAGAGGAGCGGATCTGGAACTTTCAGAGAGCTGTTCCCCGGTGGATGTCTCTGAGGGATGCGTAGAAAAGGCAGGCAGTAACCTTGGGCAACTGTCTCCAATGCCCAAGCATCTGACGTAATAGCCTGCCATTCAGTCAGATGTTGAGTTCACCTGCCCCCTACTGGTGTTTTGTGAAGAGAGTCCTCAGAGCGGTTTGGAGGCGGCTGATGCAGATGCCGAGGGTAAAGAGGCACCTGCTGCTGCTGCGGCTTTTGTATTTTACCCCGTCCACCTCGGGTGAATCTTTTCCGACCCCTTTGAACCGGCTGTCCTCTGTCTTTTCCGAATGCGGAATAGAAGCAAAAGGACTTACCTCTCCAAGAGGTTCCTGAGGGGCGATATGGTGTCTGACGGATTGCAGCTCCTAGGGATTTTGCTGGTGCCTTTGATGTTTGTAGTTTTCTAAACTGTCATCCACCTTCTTACCAAACAAAGAAGAGCCGTCAAAGGGTATATTCAAGAGTCTGCTCTGCACATCTGGAGCAAAACCAGACTTTCGCAAACCAAGCAAATCTCTGTCTTGTTGTACTTGCTGCCATGGCCCTGCTGATGCTGTCAGCAGAATCGATGCCAGTTTGAAGGGATTCTCACATAGCGTCTTTACCATCATTGATGATGTTTAGGAACGCTTCCCTTTCTTCTCCCTCCGGGAGGCAGTCAGCCGCTGATGAAGCACACTTCCAAAGTGTGTGGCTGAACCTTGCGAGCGTACAAGTAGCATTGATGGATTTCAACGCCATGCTACATGCGGAAAATACTTTTTTGGCCATAGAGTCATATCTCTTATCATCCCTATCCTGTGGGACAGTAGGGTAAGCCGATTTACTGCCTGCTGAAGTAGCTGCCTGAACGACCAGACTCTCCGGAGTTGGGTGTTTGGATAAATATTCAGGGTCAGCAGAAGACACCCTATATTTAGCTGATCATTTTTTGTTAACCGCCGGGATTACCTCAGGTGTTTCCCAGTTTGCCAATATTCTCCTTGGAAATGACGCATGAAATAACACCACAGGATCCTCCTTTGGACCTTCGACCAAGATGTCTGCGAGGTCGTCTTGCTGAAAAGCAGGTGAGGGTGTGGACCACCCCATAAACTCTATTATCCTTGCCATCAAGGTTCTATAAGGGGTTTCAGCATGTTCCCCTGGGTCTGGTGTGGCAAATTCCACTTCTGGGGAAGTGTCCAACCCACTTGCTTCCTGTAGGGATTCATGGAGGTCTTTCAACCTACCTTCCTCAGAGGTAAATTCCTCTGGTGCAGGAGTTGCAGATCCCTGCAACTCAAAAGGTCTTTCCTGATCCGAATCCTCCCCTTCTTCATAAATAGAAGATAAAACTCTGGAGTGATCAGGTCTTCAAAATGGTATAAATCCCATTTCCAGAGCAGAAGGAGCCAAATTTGTCATGATTGGCTAAGAAAACGTTGACGTCGTCCATGCGGACGTTAAAGGCTTCGAAGCCATCGAAGCCATCGAAAAAGGCGTTGAGAAAGGTGGTGGAGGCCTCGATGAACTCGAGAGTATCGGGATTCTACTCGAGGTTGTCGACGACATTCTCGTGCTCGAGGCTCTGAGTATGGCCACTGGCTGTGAGGTGGCCGTGGGTTTATCCTTTCTCGGCGTCGACGTCTGCATCGAAGACGGCGTCGACTCGACTGACCTGTGCGTCGAAGAACCCTTCGATAATGGCGTCGACGACGCCAATCTATGTGTCGAAGGGATCTTCGACAACGGTGTCGAAGACGCAACTTTGCCTTTACTCGAGGGTTTGTGATGCTCTCGAGTGGCTTCTTTCGCTGGGTGCTGCGACTCGCAGCTTTTTGATTTTTCAGGTCTTTCACCCTGGGTATCACCATCAGCAGTCTTCGAGGGGGTCGAGGCCGCTTAGCATCTTTTTCCTGAATTCCTTCCACTCAGCCTGAGAGCTATGTTTTGTGGGGCTTGAGACCCTTTTTGGGGAAACGGAAGAAGACGAAGACGAGGGAGGGGATCTTCGATGTCTCTTTTTTGAATGCTTAGATCTCGAAGAATGATGGGAACTGCTTCGAGACCTAGAACGAGAATGTCTTTTGTGATGGCGAGGAGACGAATGTCTCGACTCCGCCGAGGAAACTTTCGACGAAGTTTTAACTGCCTTACCTCTCTCGAGCTTCCCCTTATGCTCCGTCAAGGCTTTCGCCGTCATGGACATGCAGTCCTCGCACTCCGAACAATGGTGCTCGATTCCCAGGCACCATAAACAGATCCTGTGAGGATCCGTCAATGACATTTTCTTTCCACAGTCTCGACATTTTTTGAAGCCGGACCGTGGAGTCGTTGGTTCAGGTGAGGAAGCCATCGAGTACGAGTCGGTATTCACAAGGTAATAATGATATATTTGACTGAAGAACTGAGCAACGATATTCCGAGGCCCCACGAAGCGCGTAAAAACGGAACCGAGCAACGGACCCTGCGCAAGTCTATTTATACGCGTGATGACGTAGCGCCCTCTACTGACACAATCCCTTTGAAATAAAGAACTGTAGGACTGGCATCGCCTGGAAAAGAAACTGATCACAGAAGCCAGGATTGGATCCTTACAAAATACTTGAAATGGGACAGATTGACCATATAAGTGGGAGAAAGAAATCATCCCCTTATAAAAATGTAATCATCTTTGGATATCAGAAGACGTATTTCCCCTGCACCTGGTTCAGTGTATAGTCTGCCCAGAGTACCCTGCCACAGAGGTGAAGAAGACTCTTCCCTCATCCATCCAGGAGGACCATTTTGGGTGAACTTCTGCATGTACATGGCCTAACTACTGCCTGAACACTGGAAGCAGGTCCTTGCTCACTGGCGGTGAAGGACCCTGCAGCTGCTCTCTGGCAGTCTTCCTGTCTGGGAAGGTCAGAACAGGTACTCCCCTTATGCCTGGAGCCCCGGCACTGGGCCTGCCAGCAACCAAGAGGCAAGGGAACAGCATTGGGACTGACTCCTGCCTCAATCCACTTTCTGAGGCGACTCTACCCCATGCAGGTAATCCACTTTCGAGCCGCCGCAGGACACCCAGAGCAGCCTTTTTTAATCTATCTACTTTGAGCCACTGTAAATTGCTCTACAACCGATCTCGACACCGACTCAACTTGCAGGAAGCAATGGTCTAGCCTTCTTGAATACCAACTCGACCCAGTGGAAGCAATCATCTCACACGTCTGCACACCGACTCAGTCCATTAGGAAGCCCTACTCAACCAGTCTCAGCACTGTTTTCAACTGCAGAAAACCACCTAGAAGCCTGTCGTGATGCCACGAAGCACCCAGAACAAGCCTTAAACGGTATTTTAGGTGATACTGTCCCCCTGTCTGGCTTAAAGGGTCCTAGTAAAATGTTAAGTCCCACTTTCTGACTGTTTTAAATACATCTTCATTGAACTTGAACATGGCTGCCGAAAATATTGCCAGTCTCCCCCTGTTTCAAAACCAAGAGTGGATGTTTCATCTTAAAGTCTGCATAGTACGTGCCTTCTCTTTCAGGGGTGAGTTATAATGGTTTTGATTAGTGCGTTTGCGTTTTTGGTTGGTTTCATTAAAGTGTCCTGTTTGTTATAGAACGATGGTTGGGCTTTATTTGGTGCAACAGGACTCTTGTTGTATGGATGCTTCGTTGGCTCTGCCTGTTTCACCTTTATGTTGGGGCTCACCGCTGGTTCAGCAGGAGTTAGGCTCTGAGCAGGTGCTTTAGAAACCATTCATTTCATGCCTCCTGCAGAGAGTAGTCCTTTCGTCACCTTGACCACACAGACATTCGTTTCCTACTTCTACCTGTGAGCTTCATCAAAGTTGAGTGTGTGCTATTAATTCGTGGATGCCTTGCCACTCTCTTTGCTTGAATCGAAAAAACAGAAATTCTGTCCTTTTCATCTTCAACTCTGGTGCTTTCTCCTCTTTCTATTTCTTTTCAACCGTTAGTGCATAAAATGTAGAAAACTGCACAAAATTGTGTTTTTGTTTTCCATACTTCCTTCGCTTGTCATGATCGAATTGCAGCAGTGGTGTGTGCTTGCCAATACCAACTATATAACATTCACAAAATGTGTCATCTTCTCACATATCCAACAACAAAACTTTGGCTGGAATATTTAGTTATTTATCGATTTAACTAATGCCATTCTTTGTATGTGGGATTACGTGGCTGTTTTATTAGGCCTCTTCGATCGATCGTATACTCTGCAGCTCGTATGATACACTCTTCGTGTTATATTCTCTTCTGTCTTTCATCCTCAACACACTGGCTTTTTTATTACGGCTCCTTTGAATTTGAATTGTGCATGTCTCTTTTTGGGTGTGTGCATGCTTTGGCTCCTTCCGGTCTCCGAGGGGCTGTCTCTCTTTATCATCCGACCCAGTCGCTTCATTATGCTTCTCGGTTTCTACTTTCTTCTCAACGTCCACCCTGCACTTCTTCTCATGTTCGTTCTTTCCCATCCTAGCACCTGAAACGTGGAATGCATTTCCTTTTCAGATTCGTCCTACCTTATCTTTGTTTCAAACGTGTCTTAAAAGGTCATTTGTCAGCTAGTGGGATTGACATTTTTCTGCCCTATGATGTGATCGATCGGGAATGCAGCTGTGATCCTCCTAATGTAAGGTTGGCCATGCACTTTTTGGTGGTGTTATTTGCTCATTCATTATTTTTATACTGCGGAATTGGAATTGAAAAGCGCTTTGAATAACAGCGCTACATAAGAAAGTTTACATAAATAAAGAAATACTGCAGCTATAGATGTTTAACAAGACAGGGCATAGGCCGCAAAGGGGCGTGTCAGACCCCAGCTTAAAGTCCGAGGAGGAAATGTAAACAACATGCGAAAGTCGGTGATTTTCCTCTATGCACACCTCGCGTGGGAGCTGTTGCAGCATCAAAGGAGAAGAGCGAGACCCTGCTTTGCCAAAGTAAACAAAAAAGGGACTATCTGTGTCCTTGAAAGCTGTCCACCGATAATCAGGTAAGACCCTGATCCGCATGATGGCGATTGAGGGGGGCTTTAAGGCAATTGACCTCAGGCTACAGGATGCCGACACTACATTGGGGAAGGGTGGCATTGTCAGTATATTATGCAATACATCCTAACGATTTCGCATCAACGAAAAGCAAACTGTGTTTTTCCCTGTAAACCGGTCTTAGAGGTGGAGACCGAAAGCGGACCGTGAATGTCTCCGCAAGTCAGGGTGCAAGATCCGTTGCAGAGCGGCAGGAAGAAGAAAACGATTCGCTTTTCAAAGGAAAGCATGCCATTAAAATGTGTGCGGCACACGGTGGTAGTCCTGGGCTGCGTAGCCAAATACAAACAGCTGCTTTTAAACTCTACATTAACTGTGCACAGTGGTGGGCCCCGCCTAATCGCAGGCTGAACATGTACAGTAACGTTGCAAACGTATGCGTTTTGATGAACCTGCGTTACATGTGCATAAGAGACATATATTGCCCAAAGCATAGCAAACATACGGCCCTCCTGTATGTTCTTCATGAAAGAATGCTAAAGCAAAGTCATAAGACGTAAGATCTAGTTTAAATGAATATGTATGTTTTCTAGAAAGAAATACAAATAGAACCTTCTCAACCATATACTTTTGATCATGTGACTGTGGCCGATCAAGGTACTGGCACACAAAAAGGAAGGTCTTGCCAAATACAATTTTATCTTGCTATAGAAATATAACGTGTGGTTCGTATGCATGAATGTATGTACTCATTCTAAACTACATTGCTACTAGCCTCATTACATTGTAACTGTATTATTGTATTTGGTGTTAGAATGTGCTGTCATTATTTGGTGTCTTTAAAATGTACAAATACACATCAATTTAAATGTCCGTGTATGTCAATGGAGTTCTGTATTAAGAAGGCGGATAGGTGCAAGCAGGTGGAAGTGGAACTTGGTCACGTGACCTAAACCTCACCCACCTGTCAATCACTGCTAAGCTTTTGGTGCCTTCTTGTTTTGCAGCACTTGTTATCTACTTAAGCAGCCCTCCAGTCTCTTTTCCTATGCAGATGGTAAGCAGGTGCAAGTGGATCCTAGTCACCAGGTGTGTTGCTAGGTCTGGAAAAGATCTGGGGCTATGCTAATTTTGTGACTGTCGAGACTGGGGGCTAGCTAGCCTTTTTGATTGTAACCCCTGAGCTTCTATCCTGGGCTACAATCAAAAGACCCGGGGCTATAGCCCCCTTGCCCCCCAGCAATGTCTCTGCTAGTCACATAACCTGTTCGTACTGGAAGGACCCAGGACCAGAACCCTTGCTTCTCTAACATCAGGTAAGTACCTTTCAATGTGTGTTTCAACACCTCTCGCCCAAAAGCCCATCCCTACCATCACCACTCATTCCCAAACACACTGCTCACCAGTCAAATCATGGACACTACATCGCAGAAACCTCATCTGCATCAGCATAGACTCCATCGGCACTCCATCACCCACCACTACACGAAAACTGATGCTGGCCAATGCCCGCTCTGCAATCTACCATGCAGCAGACATAGCAGACCTCATCATCAAACATGACTCGGACGCCATCTTCATTACCGAGACCTGGATGACATCCACCTGCACCCACATCCTACTTGTCCTCATTTCCAACAGCTACAGAATTCTACAATGAGACCATCCAAACAAGATCACAGAAGGCCTAGCCATCGTTCACAAGGCATCATGTCTATGCACCAACTGGACCTTGCCACCATTGGCTCTTTCGAAAACCTTTCCAGCAACTTTCCCACTCTCCCCAACAGACACAGTACCTTTTCACATCTACAGACCATCCAAGCCCAAGAAATCCTTCACAAGCCCAACAAATCCTTCTTTGAAGGCTTCATGGACTTAGTCACCACCATGTCTCTCACGCATGCCAACATCAACCTCTGCGACTTCACCTTCCCTGGCAACCCAGCAACCAAATCAATGAAGGAAGATCTCCACTGCCTATTGTGTGGAGTCAGTAATGCAAGGCGGACAACTGTTTGAGGATTTATTAACATATTTATCTTTGCATTTGTATTTGTAAAGCGTGCTACAGCCCAAAGGCATCGAGGCACTGTTGCAAGCAAATGTCTTAGTTACTTACACATTATGAAGGATTGCTCGTGGGCTACAGAGAGCAAGACCTATGCATAATGAACAGGCGGCAGGTACAAGGAAAATTACTAGAAACATAACTAATAGAATACCAACAGGGTTACAGTGCATGGTTGCAGAATTAAAGAATGATGGAGGCAACAGAAATCTGTGAGGCCCATTTATACAAACAACCATGTTTTGATGGCTTACCTGAAGGTTGTGTGTGATTTAGTGCTCCTTAGGTGCATTGGTAGGGAGTTCCATTGGGACGCAGTGATGAAAGGGAAGCTAGAACCTCCTGCGCGAGCCCTCAGCATTTTAGGAACAGTGGCCCTGTTGGTGTAAGCCGTCCTTGTAGGTCTATCCGAGATGGGTTTAGCAAATCTCTGGGAGAGATACAGGGGTCGAGTGCTGTTGACACATTTGTGTGTGATGGCAAGGGTTTTGAAGGTGATGCGTTCCTTGATGGGGAGCCAGTGGACTAGTCTCCTAGTAGCAGATATATGTTCCCTTTTAGAGATGCCAGTGTCAGCCCAAAGGGCATTGTTCTGTATGGTCTGAAGTTTTCTAATGTTTTTAGCGGAGGTGCCTACAAGGAGGGCATAGCAGTACTCTAACCGGGATCCAATTATAGCCCTGGCTATAGTGAGGCAGTTCTGTTTGGACAAGAAGGGTCTGGCTGCATTGATCAGTTTTGAATGGAATGCGGCAGCGGAAGCAATTGCATTGACCTGTCTGCACATGGTAAGATTGGAATCTAAGACGACCCCCAAGATTTTGACTGCCTGTGACACAGGGATAGGAGTATTGTCAATGGTAAAGGAGTTGTACTTTTCATCAAGTTTCTTTAGGGTTGCAGGGGCCCCAATAAGTAGCAGCTCAGTTTTTTCACTGTTGAGGGAGAGCCAATTTTCTGCCATTCAAGTTTGAATTTTGGACTAGATGGCGTTTAGCATTTCCCCGTCAGTGTCATAGTCGCCAGTGAGGGGTATGAGCACCTGCATGTCACCCTCATAGTTAGGATATGAGATGCCTAACTGGTCCAGGAGATTGAAAAGGGGCCTCATGAAGAGGTTGTACATGGTGGGAGAAATGCATGAGCCCTGCGGGACACTGCATTTGATAATATCTGGGTTGACGCAAGCTTGATCCGAGAAGACTTTCATAACTCTGCCCTGGAGGAAGGAAGCGATCCAAGCTGTGGCCTTGGAGAAGAAGTTGGCAGTGGACGACAGGAGGTGGCACAAGGTTTTGTGATACACAAGATCAAAAGCTGCCGATAGGTCGAGGAGTAGGAGGAGTATCGTTTGCGAGCATCTCTGAGATCATCAATTTGATTTTTAAGATCTATAAGTGCAGTTTCCGTCCCATGCCCTGGACGGAAGCCTGACTGACGTAGACCAAAAAGGCGATTGGTTTCAAGGAGGTTTTGGACCTGCATGTAGGCGTCTTTGTCTAGGAGTTTTAATAGGAAAGAGACTGTAGTAATGGGCCTGTAGTTCCCTGGGACAGTTGGGTCCAGTGCAGGTTTCTTCAGGAGCGGACGTACCCAGGCTTCTTTGAGGCATGCAGGGACAAGCCCAGATGTGAAGGAGGCGTTGATAAAAGCTGTCAAAGGGGCTAGGGTGGAGGCACACTCTTTGATAAGATGAGCCGGACAAACGTCCCCTTTACAGTTGGAAGGTTTGATAGATTTCAGGAGAGCAACGACTTCCTGTTCATTCATTTCCTTGAAGGCAAAGGAGGGGGGGTCATGGGCGGTCTTGCAGTGGAGGTCAGCAATTTGTTGGCTAAGGGCCTGTTGATGGGCAATCATTTTGCTTTGCAGGAGGCTGATTTTGTCAAGCATGGCTGACTGAACATTGTTACACCAGTCTGCATATTTGGGGATGGAGGGCGGAGCGGGAGCTGGTGATTCCAACTCTCTGAAAATCGCAAAGATTTCCCTGGAGCCTGATTTAGCGTTCACTATCATCGTGTTGAAAGAGCTGCTCTTGGCATTGATGATGGCAGCTTTATATTCTTTGGAAATAGTCTTGAATGCTGATTTAGGAGAGTCACAAGGTTTGGCTAACCAAGCGGAGTGTGAAGCTCTCTTTCTAGCGCGCATCTCGAGAAGTTCAGTTGAGAACCAAGAATTTGTATGTTTATTACGCTTGGCTTTCCTGAGGGTGAGCGGGGCAATGGCGTCGACTGCATGGGTGATGATGGTGTTGTAGGTGGCGGCCAAGGTGTCTGGGTCCTTGGAGAAAGGGGCTTTGCGGGCAGCCAATTGAAGGTAGGGCAGGAGCCTTTCCTTGGTGAGCTGCCTGGAACTCCTGCAGAAGGCTGGAGGTAGTGGTTTGACTGGCTGAGGTGGCTCTTTGGCGATGTTTAGTTTGAAACAGATGGAATGATGATCATACCATGGAATTGGAGAAATGGCTGTTATAGTAGGGGGGCAGTTTTTTATTCTTGAACAAAATATACTCAAAAATGTTTCACTATCCCTACTCTGCTGAGAATGTCCCTGCCTAACCAAAGCTAAGGGGAAACACCCTAACACAGGAAAACTGGCCCTCACACTAAACAACAAATACACAAAGAAAGTATATGGCAATACAATATCACATGAACAACATTCACAGTGTCTGAATAACCTTCTAATGTTCTGTGTGATTTCCCTTTCCCAGGATTCAAGGTCAGGTCTGTTGGTTTTCAACCAAAGAAAGAAAGGTTTCAAATCAGTTCTTGATATTTCAAAGTCAATGTAAAAGTGTGATAACCAAAGTTCCAATGATAGCAAATCTGTTCTCATTGGTGAAATATCAACTTTCCACTTCCTCCAAATAGCACCAATGGTAATCCCAGCCGCAATGCCTTGTCACCTTCTCAAGAAGGCTTGCCGCAGTTCAAAAGAAATGCAATATCCACAACTACCAGTGAGACACAGTTCTTGGATAACAGTTGGTATTCTCTTGGTTAAACAATTTTAGAATTCCCAAAGGTATATTTATTTGTCAGGATGACTTCTCAGTGCTGCTGCTTGCACTTCAACAACCTCAATTCTACTTGATTCACTATGATAAGATTCACCTTTCTCTCACAGTATTCCGCTTAGTTTGAACTACTACAATGTTGCATCCAATGACACATACCACCAATGCTTCAGTACTTTGAACTAATACCAGAGCTTCAGTGATTTGTACTTTTAGCAGGCTTTGACAAGATGCACTTTAAAGTACTTCAACAACTTCAAGTAGGCAAGGCACTCGTCCTCTGAATATCTCTCTTCAAAAGGGGCAGCCTCTCTGCCTCTCTTGTCTGACTGCCACAATAAAAAACTGGGTTTGCCTTTAAGACTCACTTCTTTCTGTCTTCCACAGGCTCTACCACTACAGGTTGTGTCAACTTCAGAATACTCTTTACAAGCAGCTAGTTTCCCTTTCACAGTTTTACCTGCACCTTTCTGCCGGTTATCAGCCCAAGTAATAATAATAATCATAATAATAAGTAATTACCCAGAATCTTTGGTGCCATTCTCTTAGCTTCAGGTAATGCTTGCACACTTGTATCTTAGGCCAATAAACTGCTATCAACTTCATAGTACAGTTAGATTGCTTCTTAACTCTGAGAATGGTTGGTTTCACTATTAAAATGGGAAGATTCTTGGCTTGGGCAATGCTGGTTCTCTTCTTCAGCAGTTATGCACTTTAACTTCTTATAAATGAAAGGCATGCCATGTTAAGATAAAGAAGATAATTCAGTCTTTCTTTAGAAATCCCAATTTGGCCTACACAACCACTTCTTGATATAGTTTTTAAGGTTTAAAGATTGGTATAAAATTGTATTCCATGTGAGAAAGTCAAGCATAGAGTTAAGTCCTCCTTTAGAAAACACAACTAGGCACACGTGACCACTCTTTAATGTAGTTTTCACAAGTTAAAGGTCATAACACTTGTAATGGCAAGGTTAGGTATTTGGTAATGTTCCTAGCAGCATTCACTCTCCTTATTTAGGGACACACAACCACTCCTTTAAGTAGTAGCAGTCTTTTCAAGTTTGAACAATGGATTAAAGCGGTTTTAACTCCTCACGTGAGTAAAATGACTTTCACATTATACGCGAGTGCTACATTTCCATTGTTCTGGTATTTTGGCTTAACAAACAACATCTACTCCCTTTAAACGTTACGCCAGTGAACAGGGAACTGGATACTGTTGCCAGCAATGCTTGCAGAAGGTGTTAGAACGAGGTGCTTCACTCACTGGCTTCTTTGACACTTGGTCTGTGGATCGCACTGCTTCCACACCTTCTGCCACAACTTCTACTGGTTCTGGCTTGCTAGGGATCCACACCCTTCTTCTGTAAAGGTGTCTCCGGTCCAGCCACACGCTTAGGGAACCCCTCTCGCTCCTGAGACCCACCACTTGATGACTGCTTCTTGCCCCGGTCTCCTGCACGTCCATTGCTCGGCAATCAGGCTCACATGGGGAAAGACATCTCTCCTGCACGTCTTCCACTGCACAGCCTCTGCACTTCAGAGTTAGTGGGAACAGAGCCTTCTTCTTTCTCTCCCACTTCTGCTTGATTTGCCAGCCTCGTGCCTTCGTCCTTCTGCTACTACTGCTACAGCTCACATTCCAGCCACAGTTCCAGCTCCTTCCAATTGCCTGCACTAGAGGGTGCCTTTTATGCCTCCCAGGTTCCTTCAGGTGAAGGGCGCTAAGCTTAATTGCCTAACTACAGCTACAGCATGCCTCTTCAGCCCTCTTCCACGTCCCAGTACTTCTGGGATTATGGGACTTGTAGTCCCCTTCAACAGAGTTTGTTCTTTCAACTTCTGTAGTTTGACAAACCGCCACCAAAAGTGAGGGATTACAGGGAAAGTTAAACACAGGGTTTTTCCAGTCTTCCTGGTTTGTCCCCCCATGCGATCGTCCCGCAGTAGACCACCCCCAGGGTTGGGATCAGGAAGCGTGTGCCTTTCCCTGGCCATATGAGGGTCCCAGTCCAGGTTTCTATGAGGAATCATCACTGATTCATCACAAAACACGACACTCTGAACATCCCTCAGACAGCACATGAAAGCCCCAGCTCACAGGAAAGGTAATATCCTCAACCTCATCTTTACAACCCTGCCCACCCTCCATCACAGCTATCCAAGCCCGCTTGACTAGTCAGACAATCTGGTAATCCCCTTTGACATTAGTCACATTACACCAGTCAAGCAAACCCATCAGAAACCCAGCAAACGAGTCTCCAGGTCATTCAAGTACTTCTCAGTGAAGGTTCTCACAGAACATATCACCAAATTCCACCTCACATCTGGTGATCTACCTCTGATGGACTAGGACCATTATTCACTTCTCCCAAGAACTTGTGGGGTTAAGTCTGGAATTGAAAATGTTATGTACTCCCCTAGCATACTGCTGCATTATAATATTGAGGAGGCACTGCAAACTGCCATGTTTAAACACTGTTTCTTGCTCATGCAAGGCTTCACTGCCCATGTCTTTGTGATGAAGGCTCTTAGCCTAGTGTGTAGTTATGCTAGCCTTCACATCTCTCGCTTCTGATGTGTTTCCCCTTTGGCATATGTAAGCGTGTTTTAAGCTCCCGATTATGGGAAGAACCCCACAGATCCCTCACTGAAACCCTGCCTAAAGTCTCCTCCAGGTGGCCAGGGGAAGGCTGATGCTTCCTGATCCCAACCGTGAGGGTGGTGTACTGCAGGCAGATCACCTGGGTGGAGACAGGGCCCAGGGAAGTGAGGCGATTCCTTGAGGTGAGACACTGTATTTTTCCTCTAACAGGGAGACTCTTACCACTATTTATTTATGTATTACATTTGTATAGCGCACAGCAGCCCTTGGGCATTGAGGCAGTGTTACTTGAGGGGAGCTTAGTTACAGGGAGAGGGCACATGGGGAGAAACAGTTGTACATTGAGCAAAAAGAGCAAATATACATTAGGATACATATAATATACATATGAACATAGGTGAATAACATCTATGTGTGATCACATTTATGTGGTGAGCAGGTAGATTATGGCTGTAGAATGTGGCGTTTTTCAGATGAAGAGCACTGTTTTCATGGCTTTGCGAAATGTCATGAGGGAGGCCTCACCTCGTATAGAGGGAGGTAGGGCATTCCAATGTGATGGTGCTAGGTAGGGGAAGCTGGAGCCACCTGCTCTAATTCTTCTTACCATCGGCACACAGAGCATGTTGGCGTAGGGTGTCCTAATTGGCCTTGTGGAGAAACAGGGGTGAATCCTTTGTGAGAGGTATTCGGGTGCAGAGTGGTAGATGCACTTGTGGGTCAGTGTTAGGGTTTTGAATAAGATTCTCTCTTTTATTGGAAGCCAGTGGGCTGCTCTCCTAGCGGCAGTAATGTGCTCTCTTTTCGCAATGCCTTGAGCTGCGCGGAGTGCGTTGTTCTGGATGACTTGTAGTCTGTCCAGGTTTTTGGTGGAGGTTCCCAGGAAGAGGACGTTGCAGTAGTCTAGCCTTGAGCCAGTGATGGCTCTGGCTATGTTGGTGCAGTTCTCTTTGGAGAGGAATGGCCTACCTGCGTTGATTAGTTTGGCGTGGTATGCTGCCGAAGAGGCGATAGCACTAACCTGTTTACTCATGGATAGATTGGAGTCTAAATAGACTCCAAGGGTTTTAACTGAGTCTGATACAGGAATTTTGATTGAGTCAATAGTGAAGTGGCAAAATTGTGAGTTGAGATTTTTTAGTGTGTCGGGCGAACCTACCAGGAGGAGTTCTGTCTTGTCGGAGTTGAGGCACAGTCCGTTGCTGTCATCCAGGCCTGGACGGTGTTGTAGATGTCGTTAAGTATAGCGGAGTCCTTGTCATAGTTGCCTGTGAGGGTGAGGAGGATCTGGGTATTGTCTGCGTAGTTTGTGTAGGAGATACCCATAGCGTCGAGGATGATGAAGAGTGGGCGAGTAAAGATGTTGTAGAGGGTGGGAGCCAGGCAGGATCCTTGAGGAACTCCACAGAGCATGATGGTGCGTGAGGCGGAGGCTAGGTCAGAAAATACTTGCATGGTTCTGTCTTGTAGGAAGGAGGTGATCCAGGTCGTGACGTTGGGGGGAGAATCTGGCTGTAGTGGAAAGGTGATGACATAGGACATGGTGGTCTACGAGGTCGAATGCTGCAGAGAGGTCGAGGAGTAGGAGTAAAGCTGGCTTGCCTAGGTCTCTGGCTTCGTGCATCTGATTCTTTAGATCAAGTAATGCGGTTTCTGTTCCGTGGCTGGGGCGAAAACCAGAATGGCGTAGCCCTAGGAGCTTGTTTTCTTCAATGAAGTGCTGCACCTGCAGATAGGCTGCTTTGTCCAGTATCTTGAGCAGGAAGGGGACGGCGGTGATGGGCCTGTAATTATTGGGGGAGGTGGGGTCAAGAGAGGGTTTTTTCAAGAGGTGGTGGACCCAAGCTTACTTGAGGCAGGAGGGGACTTTCCCAGTGGCAAATGAGGCGTTGACGAAAGCAGTCCGGAATGGTGCAAGGGTCTTGGCACAGTCTTTAATAATAGAGGCAGGGCAGGAATCACCCTTAGAGTTGGATAGTTTTAGAGTCCTCATGAGGTTGATCATGTCTTGTTCCTGTACGGCTTTGAATGAAAAGACAGGGGTAGGGTCAAAGGAGGCGGGGGGCGTGCGGGTGGTGGTGGGGAGCATGTGCTTAGTGGACTGGATTTTGGTTTGGAGTGTGCTAAGTTTATTGCGCATGGCTGTCTGGATTTCATCACACCATGTCTTATCTTTGGTGAGGTTTAGGGGGGCATGCGTAGGGGTCTCTAGTTCTCTGAAGATGGAGAAGATTTCTTGGTATTGGAGTTGGCATCAGTGATTCTTGATTGGAAGGATTTAGCTTTGGCGAGGATGATGGCCTTCTTGTACTCTTTGGAGCGTGCTTTGAAGGCAAGTTTGTCTTTATCTGAGTTTGAGGTTTGCCACTGTGTGAGGGCTGTCAGTTTTTCAGTGCGGAGTATGAGTAGGTCTGTGGTGAACCAAGAATTAGAGTGAGTCGTGGGATTTTGTTTACGGGGTTTGAGCGGGGCTATGGTGTTGACGACTGATTTGATGGCGGCATCGTATGAGAGTGCGATAGTTTCTGGATCTGTGGAGAAGGGTGGTCTGAAGGCTGGGCCTTGGAGGAAGGGTAATAATCTCTCTTTAGTTAGCTGGCGGGAGCTTCTTGTGAGGGCAGGTGGTAAGGGTTGAGGAGATGATGTAGAGGAGTTCGTTATTGGTATGCTGAAAGAGATGATGTGGTGGTCAGACCATGGGGTGGGGATATTACCAGTGATGGTGATAGGGCAATTATGTTGGGCGATCCAGTCCAGGGTTCTCCCTAGAGAGTGGGTGGGGTCAGAGATAGTGTTTTTGAATCCTAGAATCTCAAGGGCTGAGTTGAGGGATTTAGCAGCTGTATCCTTAGTGTCATGGAGACCTAGGTTTACATCACCGAGAAGGATAGCTTTGGAAGATTTATTGAGATTGTCTGAGAGGAGGTGAGTGAGTGCAGACTCAAAGTCGCCTAGGGGACCATAGGGGTGGCAGTAAGGGGGAAGGCAATGGTGCATTGGGGAGAGAGGCTGAGTTTGAGTTGGAGGTAGTCGCTGTTATTGATCATATATTTCTCAATTTTTCTAATGGCTAGGCAGTCTTTGGCTATTAGCGCTACACCTCCACCTTTGGATGGTTGATCTTGTCTAATGATGGCGTAGCCGGGGGGAGTGCAAGAGAGAGTGCAGGGCCTGAAGCTTCATGTAACCAAGTTTCTGTGACCATGAGGAGGTCAAGGTTGTGGGTGGAGATGAGGTCATGTATGTCTAGGGCATGAGCATTGATAGATCTGGCATTGATCATGGCACATTTGAGATGCGGTTCACTGGTGACTGGAGGATGGGGAATGGGTGTGGGGGAGTTGGAGATGGGGGTGGTGAGTGCGTGTGTGGTTATAGCCTTATCAGTCCATGTGTTCTTGGTAGCTACTGGCGTGGTGGTCACCAGGGAGGTGGCATTCAATACATTGCAATTGACAGTGGTAGAAGAATGTGGTATCACAGTAATTACATCAGGGGTCCCATTTTCGGGAGTGGTAGGCACCAGGGAGGCGGCATTCAATACATTGCAATTGACATTAGTGGTAGAAGAATGTGGTATCACAGTGATTACATCAGGGGTCCCATTTTTGTGAGTGGTAGGCACCAGGGAGGCGGCATTCAATACATTGCAATTGACAGTGGTAGAAGAATGTGGTATCACAGTGATTACATCAGGGGTCCCATTTTCGGGAGTGGTAGGCACCAGGGAGGTGGCATTCAATACATTGCAATTGACAGTGGTAGAAGAATGTGGTATCACAGTGATTACATCAGGGGTCCCATTTTCGTGAGTGGTAGGCACCAGGGAGGCGGCATTCAATACCTTGCAATTGACATTAGTGGTAGAAGAATGTAGTATCACAGTGATTACATCAGGGGTCCCATTTTTGTGAGTGGTAGGCACCAGGGAGGTGACATTCAATACATTGCAATTGACAGTGGTAGAAGAATGTGGTATCACAGTGATTACATCAGGGGTCCCATTTTCGGGAGTGGTAGGCACCAGGGAGGCGGCATTCAATACATTGCAATTGACATCAGTGGTAGAAGAATGTAGTATCACAGTGATTACATCAGGGGTCCCATTTTTGTGAGTGGTAGGCACCAGGAAGGTGGCATTCAATACATTGCAATTGACAGTGGTAGAAGAATGTGGTATCACAGTGATTACATCAGGGGTCCCATTTTCGGGAGTGGTAGGCACCAGGGAGGCGGCATTCAATACATTGCAATTGACATTAGTGGTAGAAGAATGTAGTATCACAGTAATTACATCAGGGGTCCCATTTTCGGGAGTGGTAGGCACCAGGGAGGTGGCATTCCATACATTGCAGTTGACATTAGTGGTAGAAGAATGTGGTATCACAGTGTTTACATCAGGGGTCCCATTTTCGGGAGTGGTAGGCACCAGGGAGGTGGCATTCAATACATTGCAATTGACAGTGGTAGAAGAATGTAGTATCACAGTAATTACATCAGGGGTCCCATTTTCGGGAGTGGTAGGCACCAGGGAGGTGGCATTCCATACATTGAAATTGACATTCGTGGTAGAAGAATGTGGTATCTATGCCAGAAGAGGTTATGACTTATTGCCATTTTAATGGGTCTCAACCTCCTATTAAATCTAAGGTGGTAAACTCTAAGATTGTAACACAAACTCATATTATACCAAAAGAAAGAATCCTTTTGGTTCCTAAAATTAAATGCCCTTCTCAATACCTAGGGTACACTACAAGGAATGGTGGAAATGTTGCCTTCTCTAAACCATCTTCCCCTAGCAAAGTTAAAACCTTCAGCCCCTCTGTTACAATTACTAAGGGAATGAAATCTACCCTTAAAATTACTCAAGAAGTAGAAAAACCAAACTTTGATAAAGTAACCTATATGTCCCAGAATCCAATAGCAACTGAGACGAAGAAGAGAGCTGAAGAGGTAGAGTTTGTTTTTTGTTCTGTGGCTTTCTTTTCACTAATACATTGTTCACCAATCCATCGGAATAGTCAGTGGTCATTTTCCACACCACCATCACAGCCAACATCAACTGCCATGCCCCAGGGAAACAATGCACCCTCAAGCCTAAACCTTCCCCACTCTAGTACACTCAAGAACTCAACTACAATAAACCAATCATCGGAAAACAAGAAAAGACCTGCTGAAAATCCTGCAGCTGAACCGACCTCGCCCTGCTCAAGGAACATGCTACACGCAGATGACTGATCACCTCTGTCAAGGCAAACTACTATCAAAACATTATAGTCAACACCAGCCATGAAAGCAGAGCCCTCTTCAAAACCATCAAGCACTGCATCAACCCTCTGCCCAACCCACCCATAGCGCACTCCATCGAAAAAATCTACTGCCATCATGATCCACCAAAACAGACAACAACCCCACAACTTACAGATCACTACACATCCCATCCCATAAAACCACAACCACCTGGACTTTCAAGACCCTGACTATGGAAGCCCACACTGTCACTTTAGCATCCCTCAAGGGCACATTGTACGTGGACAACATTCTCCTTACCTCTGCACTCAAGACGCATCCGATTGAAGCACTCCTCCCATACCTGACAATCATCAACTGCTTCCTAACTCAATGCACCTTCCCCTTGACCCTCGAGACCAGACAAATCCTCCTGCTTCTCAAGAAACTAACAATGGACCCAAACAACCTCACCAACTACCGCCCCATCAACCATCTTCCCTTCCTAGGGAAGATCCTTGAGAAAGCAATAGCCACACAACTCCTCCAACATACCGAAGCCAACAACCTCCTTCAGTCCTTCCAATGTGGCTTTGGACCCAGACACAGCACAGAAACAGCTATCATTAAGGTGATTGACAATGCACTTAAAATCCTCAATGTTGGCCATCCTGGCACCCCGATTCTGATTAACCTCTCAGCAGTATTTTACACAGTAGACACCAGACACTCAGTGACAATCTACCTCACTGCATTGGGATCAGCAAGATCATCCTCAGCTGGTTCAAATCCTACCTTGCGAAGGGCCACCAGTTTGTGAAAATATATTGCTGCAGATCCCCAACTCTACCCATCACCTGTGGAGCACTATGAGGATCCATCCTCTCTCCCGTGATCTTCAATCTTTGTATGGAACCACTCGGAACCCTCATTGCGCCACATAACTTTAACATCCACCAATATGCATATGACACAGAGCTCTACCTCAAGGTATCCTATATTGAAGGCATCTACAGACTCAAGGCCTGCCTCACAATGATCCAGTCGTGGATGCCCAGTGCTTTTTTGAAGCTTGTAGGAAAGCCCCAAGATGCTCACACCATAAAACTACAATCCCACTAGGGGAAAAGGCCCAATACATCTCTTGCAAGGATAACAAGTTTTATTTCCATATAAAAGGAAAAAGCGCCAACAAAGAACTCTGCTGTCGCAGAACGTTCTGCCAAAATCTGCATGTACAGCACATTAAGAAGGTACATAGCGTCATCAGTGGCATCATCACATACAGTCGAACCCGCGCTGCTGGTTGATGAGACCCTACACATAGGTCACCTGCTCCATAGGGGATGCCAGGCCATTGGTCAAAGCCCCGTCCGTCCATCTTCCTCCATGTGGGCGATGTTGTAGTCGCCATTGGTCAGCAGACTGCCAAGTGACAATTATATTACTAACTTAGAAAAACACATCTATCTCTATGTAACAGTGCACCTGGTACGAACAGAGAGGGGCGCAGGGGGAAAGCCGACGTCATACTAACTCACACACTTCACTCACTCCCAGACAGGCCGGCATTTCTCAGAGGTCTCCCACCCTCGTTCTGGGCTATAATTTCATCCCTCCCTGCACCTCGTAGTACAAATCACGTGACCTAGAAGTGAAGGCAGGAAGGCCCTGCTTTCTGATCTTTTAATCGATCGAGGGTCCATGGGTGCTATAATTTAGGATTAGGACTGGTGGGGGTTGGTGGCCCGTGCCCTCCTTCTCATGGGATCGCACTGTTCACAGGCACTCAGCCCTCCTCTGGTGGCCTTGCAGGGCACATTCTTCCCAGGGCGTGAATGTTGGCAACATTTTAGGACAATGAAGGGTTTATGGATCTATGTAACTCTGGGCTTTCTCGTTAGTGTCTGGGACACAACCTAATTCTTTGCTCATGTTTGCGGCCTAGGCCTGGGGTGCTGACTGCCACGTTCATTTTAAGCTTTGTGTCACAATATGGCTGCTAGTATCTAAGATGGCTGTTATTCCCGCATGCCCACTACACCTAAAAACTCTATAATAATATGATTGTGCAGATGCCTATAAAGGCACCCCTCTGTCCCCCTGGTCTCTTATATTACTAATGACTGCTTTTGCCTTATTCTAAAGTGCCTGTGTGTGCGGGAAGATTGTGTCCCCTTCCCAACAAGCTAAATCCCCCCAAGACAGAATTCCTACTGCAGACCAACAACAGTGAACACCCTGACATCCAGACCTGGCTCTCTGGTATGAAATTCAAGGGCTTCACACTCCAGCTGACCACCTGCACCTCCCTTGTGTTCGTCATAGACAGACACCACTCCTTCAAACAGCATCTAGAAAGGAAGCACCAATAGTTTGGTACCAAATTTCTCTCTGTAGAAAATCAAACCCTTCATCCCAGAAAACAACTTCAGATCTGCTGTCCAAGCCTTGGTCCTGTACCACCTGGATGGCAGCAGTGCCCTTTTCGAAGGCCTTCCAGCATCTATATTGGCACTCCTGAGATGTTTTTTGCATGCTACAGCACAACTCTTCAAAGGATTCAGCAAATTCAGCCACATTACCCTGACACTCATCAAACTGCACTGGTTCCTGCTGCAATGCCTTATCTTCAAATCCTGCTGCATCATCTACAAGGCTGTCAACCAGAAGCCCTGAATCAACCTCACTCATAAACTCAGCATCTCTGGAGGCCTATGGTTCAAGAGAAGCAAGGACATGTGCAAACATGAACTTCACTGCTGTAATAAAGAAAGAACCTGAAGAAAGACCTTCTCTGTCTACGTCTCAAGACTCTGGAACCTCATCCCAGTCAACATCAGTCTCACCCTGTCACTTCTGAAGTTAAGGAAGGAACTCAAGACCCTCCTCTTCAAGGAATGCCCCCCCCTAACACCCAAGTCCACAGACCCTCCACTCTGCACCCTAATTTAAACTTGGCAATCTGCTCCCCACCGTTTCCTCACCAGATCCCTTGCTGCCAAATTGCCTGCCCTGACCCTCACCTGTTAGCTCTCCATTCTGTAGTTTACCTGCTTCCCTCAATGGGTTCTCCTCCTATTATTGTAAAGTGCTCCGTCACACCCCAGAGATAGGTCTGTGCTTAATAAATACCCTAATAATAATAAAATGACTACTAATAACAATAATAATGCTAGTGTATACAAGCAAGTGGGGGTTGGCGGATATGATTAACAAAGCCGGGTGATTGGGGACGCCAGCAGGGCAAGAGAAATGACAGACTGCTGGAGGGGGGCAGATAAATGGCATAGACTGTGAGCTTGCATCGTATAATAAAGCCCACATACCTGGCCATCTGATTGGCTAGTACCTCACAGATGGGTGCTAATTACGCAATAATACCCGGTTCTGAGGGCTGCACCAGGCCGTTACAGTCCGTGAGCCAAGGGAAAAGGCATGAGCACAGTGAAGGTCTTTAATGAGGGACAGAACCATTACCACATGATGTGGCCCTTAGAGGCTGGTATCTTTCCTGTTAGCACCCCCAAGTAGACAGGTGTGGCAATATCTACCAACAGCCAGCCAAGACTCAGACCCCCATACCCACCAGAAACAATCTGATAAATGGACACGCAACCCAAAGATGAACAGCTGGGAACATATTACAACATAAATAGACATCACAAGCCAGGATCCAAAAGAGCTAACGCGATGAATGACAGGAACACCCATCTCACTAAATAGGACTATACTGAGAGGAAACCCTTTTGGGTTAGTCTCACCAGTACATGCCATGAATCTTATGCATTAAACCACAATCAAGAACTTCGGAGTTCGGATTCACTCGGAACTGAAGGAATTCTGCACCTTGATTAAAAAAAAAAAAAAAAAATATACTCAGGAGTCAACAACAGACTGGAACTCAAACTGTTCAATCCAACTTTAAACTCCATAACTGGAGTCCCCACTAATACTATATCCAATTTCCTTACCCAACTAACCAACTCACCACTCCATCGTCTACGGCTTTACAAACACAGACTAGGTCACAAATTCCAGCTATATGCCTTTTAATACCATATTAACCTTCAGGGATCTATGCTAAAGCTCAAATCTTGAACTTCACACCCCCTAACAAGCCAACGGCTCACCTGACCTCGCCCGCTGTCATTTACTCGCTCCTCGAATAAAACACATACACAGATGTCACAGACACAAACCAAATACAGCCATACATGTAACGTACCGATCTCCACCTTCAATACAGCTAAGACTCCAATCCCTCCTTTTACTTGCAGAGACATGTGCAACAAGGCTGCCAAGATGGCAGCAGTGCGCTAAATGAGAGCCCTTTATATTATTCTACATAATATCCAAGATTTCAATAATTTTTTAGAGAAAACCAATGGCCTAATTTAAGTGTTTGCAATGCTTTTCTGAAAATTGCCGATTTAATTGGTTCTTTCTTGTTCTGGTATGGAATCTAGTGCGAGATACAGGCCTCAGAGCAGACCATAGACCTGGGTCTTTCTAATTAGTCTCCATATATCTACAAAAGGTGAAATACATAATTGTTTAAATGGCTACTCACCCGAGTGCTAGTTGCAGAAACCCAAGTGGACTCCATAAAAAACGAAACACCATAAAGGTAATCGCACCAAAGTTTATTCGGAATCTTTAGAATGCTAAGGCAACAAAACTGCAAGGAACACAACATTGTACAAAAGATAGATCGTTTTCTCTTTCCAAATCTGCAAAAAGGCTCTCAAAGTTTTTATTGTAATCTCCAGGTCACTCGCAGTATTTGGCTTGAAGTGTCCCCATGACTATTACTAATCTTCCTGCTTTTAAGTCTCTGTCAGTCTCTCTCTCTGCCAGTCAGGGTATGCCAATCAGTGACTGTCTGTGTCCATCAGTGTCCGTCTATCCTTGTTAGTCAGTGACTGTCTGTCAGTATCTGTCGGTACCCTTCAGTCAGTCAGTGTCTGTCAGCCTCCCTCGCACACTCTGCCCCCCCCTCCCCCCACCCCGCCAAAACCATTTCCTTTCCCCCTCCAGGGACTCTCACCCTCCCCTGAACTGCCTGGCAGCTTAAACATGGCCTTCGCCCATTTGCTGGAAATAGCCCTATCACAATGGATCTCAGTTGCGATAAACTGTGCATGAATCAGATTGGTTACAGTTCTCCGGGAGCGCAGTCCAGGTCTCATCTTGGGTCGGTGCCATATTGATTTCTCTGCTGAAGCATGCGCAGTCGCGACCTTGGCCAGCTGAGCTGCAATCTATGCTTTCTCAGTCTCTCTGGCTTTCCTGCAAACAGGAGCCACTAAAGAGGATTCTCTCCGCGCGCAGCAACCCATACAGTCAGGTTTCACTTCCTTGCATGTTTCCCCTATTCCCTGAGCCTGCTAAAGCGAACCCCTTACTTTAAGTGAGGTGGCAGACATGCTCTTACTCCCGATGCATCTACCAGACATAGCTCAGGCAGACCAAGGCTGTGTAAATGGAAAAGGGACGTCAACACATCATGGCTTGGTGTACATCATATCTACAGCGAGCTGTGACACCCAGGGACCGCTGCTCATCATGAGGCTAGCTTAAAGGGCCAGGAACAATGATGGAATGTGTGTGGCAAGCCCCTACCCCCTACTGAGGAGCGCTGGGGTTTGCCAGCGGATCCTACTCACGCAACCCCTGGGTCCAGCAACACCCGAGTGGAGGCACCCAGGCCACTCCATGAACTTATAGGCAGGGGACTTTGTCACAGAATACATTAGGCAAAGTTCAGAGTCTGCCCATTCCCACATGGGCTACAAGCACATTCAAGCTCTGAGGATGCATTTAGAATGAATGGAAAGAAATAACTCGAACCCACCTCATTCATTCATTGTGATGCTGTTAGACAATAATAGGCATTCAGGCAACTAATATCAATTGGAAACTACAGCTAAGATGGAGTTAAGCGACTTGAGGATGCATATACTTTAGAAAAAAATATAATGCATTGTACACATTCATTTTGGAGTTGGAAAATTGAAATCATGTTTATTTCCATATAGCTGTGTAGATATGGACAGAGAACATGGCAGAGGATCCCAGTCCTAGAAAATAGGCCCCCGGGCTCAGAATTGTCTGGCTTTTTATAGAGTTTTAAACAAAGGTTCATACAAAAACACAGCAAGATATAATTAGTCGTTTACAATAAAGATTAACTTCCAAACAGACCATCCTCTAGCCTTGTGCAGGAGGGGACTTGGCAGCAAGTCAGGTCTGTACAGTTTCGCAGGGTGGACTCGGAACCAAAAGAGGCCCTGCAAATGATGTTCAAAAGCGGCCCCATATTACATATTTTCAGCAAGCCAACCCTTTTCCAACGGGAACATTTGGAAATACCACACAAAAGAGGCCCAAGCTGCAGAGGCCTACGGGAAATCGCTAGAGTTCCCTATAGACCAGTCGACCCCTGCAGTTTCGTTCGACATACCCACATGAACCGATCTCCTCTTGCAGTGGATCACACATCTCTGGGCGTGCCTGTGGGCCAGGCAGTGACTAACGTTAAAGCTGCATAGCCTTATGGGCTTCCTGATTGCTGCCAACCAATCACGTTCATGCACGGCTACCGCATCAACTCTCCAATCATGGCTTTGGTGCTGCTCTGCCGGTTACAGTGCACCGTCAGTGCGAATGGGAAAAGAAAATGCTGTTGGTTTTTGAAAATGAGTAGTTATTAATCCATTTACACGAAACACTATGTAAAGAACAGGTAGCTCCGCCATGGGATTTGCATCACAATATAGGATGCCCCCCTCTAAGGTTCAACACAAGGACAAAAAGCTGCCCTGAAGACTCAAGGACTGACAAATCAATGAATCAGTAAGGCATCCTTTCAGGGAATCTTCTTTCAATACAAAGAAATCAAAATACAGGTTTGTATGCTTACTTTGATTTATGCACCAGTTTTTATCATTTGTATTTTGTGATAGCTCAGCCTTAAGTGTTACTCTGGCTAAAATGTGGCTAGGTCTTTAGAAAAAAAAATGTGTGGAATGAACATTAGCACCCTAAGAGTGCGACAGCCAACAATCGCTGCTCTGAAAAAGGGCTGTGTTTGCTGGAACAAACCCGCTTTCCAAGCAAGCTCTTGGCCACTGTGAGGTGTTTTCTCCACAGAGCACAAAACCTATCAAAAGGGATGAAATCGAAACAAAAAATGTAAAAGAAGGAGCCTCGAAAAGTACATTATTTCAGTTACATATTAAGTATTGTCACAGGTGGCACAAAAATCATTCCTAATTTCAGAGGTCGTTCAATGGCTTTTTTCATTTTTTTTTATTTTGTTTGAATTTATTGAATTAACAATCTTTTCAAAAAAGACATTTAACATTGCTACATCCACTTCATCCAATCCAAAAAAAGAGGAAAAGGGAGGAGAAAAAAAGGAAAGGAAAAATTCAGGGGTACATTTTTGATCAAAATCTCTTGAACGTCAAGATGTTAAACAAGGTTTGAGATAATAGACTTCATCACAGAGACCGAGGTGATGGTCGTTTTGGTTTGCTCTCCACATATGAGTGTCCTCCAACAATCCTCTATGTCCATTGTTGTGTGGTTGTTCAATATTGGAGTCAGTTGTAACTCTCTCAGGGGCTCCCATCTCTTGCAGGTCAACAACAGGTGCTTGCTCGATTCGGTCTCTTCAGTTGGTGCACAAAACTGACAGGTTTTTAAGGTAGGTCTTCCTTGAATGTAGTTGATTTCGTTAGTCTTTAACAGGTTTAATCTCATTTTGAGGAAGGGGTCTCTGAATGATCTGTCCGGAAATCTCTTCAGGTAGCCTCTCCGATGGGTTAAGTTCTACTGGGATTGCAGGCAGGTTCACCGCCAGACTACTTTGACTTGCTTTTTTAGTTGTTTTGATCCAATCAAGTTCGAAGAGCTTTTTTCTGATTCTCAGAGGGTTCGTGACCAGATCCCTTTCTGAGCAAACAAATTCCTCTAGTGTTTTTTGGCAGCTGCTAACCCAAGTGTTCAGGACTCTGTTTGAAGTTTTAGAGATTTTGTCGTGGATCACTTCAAATATTGATGCACAGAAAGGAGGCAGTGTTTTTCGATATAAGTTTAGTGCCTTCCATTCCACAATCGCTTCTAGCGAGGTTAGAGCTAGCTCATTTCTAATTCTAACAGTTCCAGCTGAGTTTGGTAGGTTTAGGACGGATTGCCAGAACTTACCTTACAATGTTGAGCATATTTCTGTCGGCGTGTGGATCAAACCTTTGGCTCCGTATGTTATAGTCGGAACCACCTTGTTCCTGTAGAAGTTGGGTTCCATGTCATTTCATCGCCTGTAATTTCATCCCCTGTTATTTTAACGTGCACATTCCATTGAAAATGCTCATCGTTTATTTTTTGTTTTTTTGGGGGGGGGGGTTCCCCCCAAACCCCTCTCCAACACTTTGCTATTGCCTACCCGCCCAAACCCTTATCTGCCCTTTACCACCCCGCCTAAAAAATTAATTTGATGAGCACATTCGATGGAATGTGCACGTTAAAATGCCTGGGGATGAACATGCAGGCGATGAAAGGACGTCGTACCAGAAGTTGACTAGGCCGATGATGGAGAATCTTCCAAATCTTTTATCCATCAATGGACCCTGTGTTATCAAGACTGTTATCTTGTTCTTTAGAAAGTCTTGTGCCGGTACCTCTGTGGGGCTGTTGAAGGTTACTCCGAGGTATCTGATGGAATCCACTTCCTCGATCTTTTTGTCGCCCAAAAACCAGCTTGGTTTGCTCTTTCTCTGTTTAGCTTTTTGGAGGCAAATGATTTCGGTTTTGCTTTCATTTATCTCCAAGTTGTTTTCAAGCAAATAGTGATAGAGGCTGTCTAGTTGTCTTTGAAGGCTTACTACGGTATGATCGATCATGATCAGGTCGTCTGCATAGAGGAGTTTCGTTAGTTTTGTTTTTTTATCCATCTTAGGCAGAAATGACCGAATTGATGGTTCAAAATCGGGAAGGTCAGCAATGTAAACATTTTAGTTGGCAGGGGCAAGAGGACATCCCTGCTTGACCCCTCTCCAAGTAGGAATTGGTATGCCTAGGAGGGCTCCTCTGTTTAGACGAACTCTGATCGAGGTGTCAGAGTGTAGTTGCATTAATGGGTCCAGGATTTCTTGCGGGCACTTTCACTTCTGAAGTTTTTGCCAAAGTCTTTGTCCGTTTACCCTATCAAAAGCTTGGGTTAGGTCTACGGAAATTATGTATATTCTAGGATTCGCCTGGTGGCTCTGTGCTTTTAAGATGTTTAATAGCACAATATTTGCTGCTGTGCCAATGTTCCCTATGAAGCCTGTTTGAAAGGGATCAAACCAGCCGTTGGTGGTAATCCAGCTGGTTAGTTTGGTGAGTAGGAAGGATCCGAAGATTTTGCCTTTGACGTCCAGTAACGCAATTGGGTGGTAATTTTGAGGTTTGTCTTTTTTCCCCTTTTTATGGATGGGCACGATCATGGCTGTCATCCACGAACAGGGGATTTGCTGCATTCTGCAGATTTTGTCAAAGACGACTTTTATAAACATCGCCCAGTCTTCCAAGTTTTCTTTTAGCATTGCGTTACTTAGGCCGTCAGGCCCTGGTGCTCTTGATGTAGTGAGCTTTTTGATTTTCAATTGGATCTCTTCTAGACTTATGCCCAAGTCCCAATGTTCAGAACTAGACACTGTCACAGGAGTAAAAAGTGTTCCTCCGTCTTTAAATAGAGTCAGGAAGTGTTGTTCCCACTGTGACTCGCTTACATAGTTCTGTTGAGTATCGTGGATGGTTGATTGGTCTTCTTTTATTAGCTGCAAAAAGTCTCTTGAGTTTTTCTTGGCCAAGGCTTTGAGCATATTCTCTGCATCATTCTGAAGGACGGTTCTCTTGCGTCCATCTACCCAATTTTTATATTCTTGGGTAGCATTCTTAGCTTCAGTTTACTTGAGTTGGACCTGAATGCAGCTTTTTTGAGACGTCTGATGATTTTACATTTTTTTTACTAACATCTCGTCGTAGCAGTGCCGTGACACTTGATCTGTGGTTTTCCTGTTTGATTTTTTGGATTTGAAGTGGTCAAGTAAGGCCACAAAGTCCACCTGGTTTGTGCCTTTAGTCACATTCCCTCTGGTTGGTGGCATAACGTATTTCCCTGTTATTGTTTTTATGTCGTTGGATTTCATCCGAAGTCGGTTGCTGCCATATTTACCACAACTTCTGCTCCCATCATTGGCCTCTGGGTTTCTGATCCCCTTGTAAAAGTCACAAGTCTCAAATTGTGGTCTCTGTTTTTAGTTTCAATAATCTCGTGCTTTGTGATGTAATGTGCCAATTCCATAGAGACAAACATGTGGTCAATGTCTGCTGCTTGATCCCCTCGCTGCCAAGTTGGAATTACGGGTTTTGTCACTGGACAGTTCAACTCTGTAGAGACCAAACTCCTTGGTCTCATAGCTGCTGACCAGAGTTTCCATCTTTGTTCTCAAAGCGGATTTGATTTGTTTGTAGTTGTAGTGAAATTGGGCAGCATTTAGATCTCCAGATATTAAAAATAATGGGATGTCATATTTTAGTAGAGCCATGTCAATTGTTGAAGTTATCAATTCCATGAAATCTCCATTTGAGGTAAGCTCAGGGTTCCAATAACAGTTGAAAATGATCAGGTTCTGGGTGGTTTTCTCGATCTTCGGAGGTTCAGTCATTATCCAATCAACTTGGATTACTAGAAGCAAGAGATATCAAATCAGAACTTCCTGTACAGAAAGGCCTGACCCAGACTTTATTGCCGTTAGAAGCCCAGAAATGGGCTGACCCTTGGGTCCTTTCTTTGCTAGTGCCAATCTTATGTCGTAACCATCCATTAAATGGGTAAGGGGGGTCAGCAGCCATGTTTCTTGGAAACAAAGGATGTCAAACTCTCCAAGATTTAGATCACTGGGTGCTGTCAGATGTTTAAATCCTCTTGTATTCCAAGAACCTGTTTTTAGCTCTTTACTGTTCATCTGGTTTGTGGTTGTGACATTTTTTTCCTGATAGCAGACGTTCTCGAGTTGCTATTCAGTCGGGGTCCTTGAGTGGACTTTTGATGTCCACCTCCATGTTTTATCAGATGTTTTTTTCTTTTCTGATTTTTTGCTCATCCATAAAGACCAGTTTTTCTTCTCCCGGTTTGCCTGGGTTAAACGTGATCTTTAGAGTTGGTCTGTGTGTCTCACTCTGTTGACTTGGATTAGAGTCAACATAGTCAACCTCTGATTGTGAGTTTTCCCTGTCTTCGGTTGAAGACACTGTGAGGAGCAGCCAAGTTCAAACTGTGTTCATAAGAAACTTCTCTGATTGAGTCTTTTTTTATGGTGGTCAGTTGTTTCACCAAGCTTGTTTTAAGATCCAATGCTTGGAGAGCATAGTTGGAATTGGCAGCGTGAACTTTATCTTTTTTCGTTGATACGTAGGGATCGCCTCTCCGTGGTGACTTAGTCGGGTTGTCGTGGTGTCGAAATTGGTCCGTTGCTTCAAGAAGTGTGCCCGTCACTGATGATAATTTGATGTGAAGGTAGACTGAGTCTGTGACATGTTATTCTCCAAACTCCACAATTTGAATGTCGTTCGTGGATATCAATCTTAAGTTTGGTACACAATAAAACAACTGCAGAATAACTTTGCGATTCAGAATCAAGTTGTTTTTTTCCCCCAAGATTCACGTCAGCTTAACGGATCTCGTTTTTCGTGATGGTTGCGATATCTGCCCTTCTTTCTTATAGGTGTTTTCCTTAGTTTCTGGTGGGCGTTCCATTCTTGCTTCTTTGATGGTTGGATTGTCCGTTCCTTTACTTGGGCCAGGTTGTTGCCTAGGAGGTGCTACTTTATCATGCGCATCTAACCTCCGGTCCTCAGTGTGTGTAGGAGACTTCTCCGTACTGTCTGTCACGGTTTTAACCCAGAATACTTCTATGTCTTGTCCACTCTTCTCTCTTGTGGTTCTCTTCTGATGTAATCTTTTTCGTTTTCAGACAAAGTCATGAATGTCTTGCTCATAGGGGTTCTTTTAGGGTTCGCCTTGGGGGTGGCACATCTCTCAACTCTTTCTCGGTCAACGATGTTACTAGTAGTTTCTGCCCCCAGGTTGGGTTTTGTCGATGTTACAGGTTCTGGTATTTCAGACTCTGAGTTTTCAAATGAGTATTCTGAAAGGTCCAACAAGTTGATTGAGCCTTCCTTGTTAGAATTTGCTACTGCAGGTGTACTTCTGTGATCCGTTGACTTCGATATCTCTGTTCCAACTTCAGTGTCTTTAGGTGTGTCCAGGTGCACCTTGACTGGAAGGTGTTGAGTTTCTTTTCTTATTGATGGCTCTCTATCATCCGAGATACTGTTGCTTCACCACAATTTAAATCCATGGTTTGGTCTCCCCTAATACTTTTCAGGTTTTCCAAGATAAAGTATTCCTTTATACTTTTGTCTTGGTTTAGTACTGAGGGTTTCCGTTGTACTCCTATTTGCAAAGTTAGGGAGGCATTTTCTTTGATGTTCCCTTTACTTGCCGTGGTTGGGAGGCTCAATCGTTGGTCTTTTGCAGTTGTTAAGTCTATCTGCCCGTCTTTCTGATAGATGGTTTTTTCCGTGGGACCCTTAAAGTGAGGTACAACATCTGCTTTGGTTTTGCATTTTCGTTTCTCTGGGGTGGTTTGTGAGCTCGCCTCTTTTTTTTAATAGTCATGGTGTTTCATTTTGGTTTCCATAGCTGTCACGAATCCTTCCAAGAGTTGGAGTTTGCTGTTCATGGTTGCAATGATTGAGGTTTGGTCTTTTAGGGTCTCGTGGATTGACTCGTATAGCTTAGAGAATGGTGCTAAGGCTATAGTCACTGCTGACATAACAGACAGCAGATCGGACTTTCTTGTATTTTCACTCGACGCTTGGTAGCTTAGCCTCCTAGAGGTACGATTTATTCATGGAGTTGAATCTCCCGTAATTCCAGTGGAGGGTAGAGCAATCATAGAAGTAATTGTTTTGTTTTGCAAATCGTCCATTTCACTGTTGGTTAGGTTTCTCGTGGAGATCTCTCTTATTGGAGATATTTGGAAGTTATAACTTTCTTGTGATTCAGAGGGTATGATTCTGCTTTTGTTTTGTAATGGTGTTCCAGAAAGTCTGTTAGTTACAGTCACTGGAGTAGTTTTGTGTGGCTTTACGTGGTCCTCTCCTGTGTTAGGTTTGTCAGAATCCGATCACCACTGCTAATTTGTCTATTGGGGTGTTTCTATGGCGTGGGGTCCTTCTGGGGTCGTCTAGACTTGCAACGTGAGCATGGCTAATGACACCTTTGAACGCCTCTTGCATCTTTTTCCTTGTTTTGTTGCAGTCTTGCAAGGTTATGGTTGGGGCGGCGTTTGAGCTTGGTGTAAACGCTCCTTCTCCCATGGTCTGCGAGTTCCAAACCTGTGGAGTTTGACCTTTGGTTTTGGCCAGTGGTTCACGGTCAACCGATCTGGTGGCTTGGTTAGTTGTTTTTGGTGTCTCTGCATTCTCTTTTCACCCCCGGTGGGGGGAGGTTGATGTGTCTCCTCTCTAGCCACATCGTCTGTAGCCATTTCCAATAGCTCCGCGTCTGAGACTTTGTGGGCCACCAGAGGTTTGGTTTCTACTGGATCTTGAGTTAGTAACTTGTGTCTGACAAAAAAGTTCAGCAGGTTACCTGATAGCAAGGTTCTTTTGGGAGCAATCTTCCTATAAGTTCGAGATTTATCTGGCGTTATAGGCTCCTTACCGGGGCAAGTAACAGGAGAGACTATTTTCATTTGCATTGTTTCTTTTCTTTTTTCTTTGGGATTTAGCTGTGTGGTTAGGACTCTTTTTCTGTTCAGTCCCTCTATCAATTTATTTCTGTTAGTGGTGAGTGTCTTAGTTCTAGTTTTTGTGACTTTCCAGTTAAAAGTCTTTATGTAACTTTTCCCTGTTGGATTTGGTTTTCGTCCCACACTGGGTTTTATAGTTCCTTCAAGGGGTGTGTCATTGTACAATTTGTCATTTTTCTCTAACTCTCTTGTTGTTCCCAAAGGTGGAGTCTCTTTGTGAGGAGATTTAATCAATAAGTGTTCTTCACAGTCAGAGCATTGGGGGCCAGTGTAGGGCAAAGATCCATTCAAACGAGGGATACGGTCATGATTGTGGTCAATGTCTTCACTTGAGCACAGATGTGTACTGTCCAGGGAAGCGAATGTAGCCGAGTCACATAGTGCATGATGCATCTCTGCTGTGACACTCTTTGTAGTCTGAAAATAAAGAGTCTCGCAGTCAAAATATGGTGTTCACGGCTCCCCATGTGTGCTGACTGTGGGTAAATCTTTCTGAGCCTCTATATCAGATGTAGTTGAATCCCTGTGTTCTATGACTATAGACTTCACGGTCCTCCCCTGCTTTTTATTGGGTGTGGATGTTTTTTTTTTCCATCTGTCCTCCACCCACCTCCTCAGTTAGCTCTCTCATCATCTCCACTTCCCATACATTTCTGACTGGTGGTCAGCGGGCGGGGAGGCCGCTGAGTCGCCTGTCATGTGGAGATTATATTCAACGTTTGTTACTGATATATCATTTTCGGCGTTCTCAGGCCCTTGTGTAAGGTTAACAGAGTGAAGGTGGGAGCCCAAGGGGGGGTCAACTAGGGTATTTACGTTCAAAGGGACTCCAGCTGTGGGCTTACCTTCAGGTGTTGTAGTTAGGCTGGGAGGGTCTGAGTCCAAATCAGTGGTTGGTTCGTCACGCCGCCTCCTCGAGCTTCTTAGGAGGTGACCTTCCTCCATGTTGAGTCCAATATCAAATGACAAAGCGGCGTACAACTCCTGTAGTAACCAGGAAAACCAGCAAAACAGCTAAAACAGTAGTTGGCAGATGCCCTTCACACGCAGCGGGCTTAACGCTGCAAGGGCGAGTCTGCATTGCTTTTGTCCGGTGTAAATCCAGACTTCCTCGGCCACAAAAATCTGCGTAGCACACTGCTAGTTGCCATGCATCTGATAATACTATCTGCAGTATCCAGACCTGATTGGAGGCACTCACACATTGCCTCCTTACCATCCTTGATGATAGCCAGGAAGCCGTCTCTCTCTTCCCCTTCGGGGATGTGGTCAGCCTCTATTGCTGCGCAATCTCAAAGGACAAACGAAAACTTACATAAGGTACAAGTGGCATGTGCCGATTTCAAGGCCCTGCTAACGGCAGTAAAAACTTTCCGCGCCCAAGCGTCCACCTATTTATCATCCTTGTCTGTAGGAATGGTAGAGTAAAGCAGATTGTTTTGTGGATGTGGCTGCTTGGATCACCAACATTTCTGGAGTCAGGTTCTTGGTCAAGTAATCTGGGTCACTGCTTTACGGTCTATATTTCTTGAGAAAGTTCTTATTAACGCAGAAATAGAATCTGGGGTTTCCCAATTTGTTATAACCATTTTTTGCAAAGCAATATGGAAGGGCAAAATGGGATCCCTCTGTGGACCTTGGTCTAATAGGTCAGTTAAATCATCCTATTGAAGGTCTACTCCATCCCAAATATTCTACTACCTTTCTCATCAATTGAGCTATCAACATGATCTGCATCTATCAACTTAGGTGTTGAAGGCTTCGATATTGGTGTTGAAGGTTCCGACGTAGAGGGCATCGATGGAACCCATTTTGTTTTCACCAAAGATGTCTTTGACAAAACCCTCGAAGGGCTGGACTCTCGACTTGTCGAGGTCCTTGACACCTTTTCACTCTTTCGAGGCTTTGAAGGCTCTCGATGTTCGTCAGGCCTTAGCGTTTATCCTTAGACTTCCCCTAGTCGTCTTAATGCAGAGCAACCGGGACATGGGGCCTCATTACGACCCTGCCGGTCCAGAAAGAACGGTGGCGGTAAAACCACCGCCACCGTTGATTCGGGACCGGCTGATTCAGAGTCCTGCAGGCGGGAGGTGTCACTCCCGCCAAGTCTGACCTGGCGGGTTTAACACCACCCACCTGCAGACGGACATGGAAACACTGGCTTTGTCATAGATGGAACCAGTGTTTCCATGGTCCCCATCCCCATGGAGTCCTATGGGACTCCATGGGAATGGGGATTTACAGAATTCCGCCTCCGGAATTACCGGGTCACCGGGGTTGTACTGCCCTGGTGATTCCGGCAATCATGGAGGTGGAATGGTAATACGGGTCCAGCTGCAGCCTGCCTGGCAGGATTTGCACTCCTTCGTACGATGATCCGTGCTGGGGAACCACAGGCACATGTGGTGGGGGGTCAGTGGTTGACATTTTCAACCCGCAATCCTGACATTTCTTAAAACCAGTCTTGGGCATTAATGGAGTCGACAGTGAAGACATGACATTTTTCTATTTAACAAACCAAAGCGCGCTGCAGTTTCTCTCGAAGCGAAAGCTGGGTCGGAAAAACAGAACTGAAGCCAACAGGCGCAGCGCGTGCTACATATACTGCAGATGACGTCGACCATCGGACAGAGACCTTCGAGGGACATCGAGTCATTGACACCATCGCACAGCGCCCTCTTTTGAGACATTTTTTTTCCAAAGCTGCTGAAGCTGGAAGATAATTATCAAACGTGAGGAATACGTGAGAGGACACAATCTATCTGAAAGTAATGGTTTCTTGCCAAAAAGGATAAGGGTATTTCCCTCCTTGTAAACCCTTCTTGGTTTCCAGTCTTTCGCTTCTCATTCAGCTGCCAACTCGAGACTGCTGTTTGTGTGTTTTGCCTCGCTCAGAGTGTGCTCTTGTGCACTGCCTTTTATCCGTGTGGGGATGTTTAATGGGAGTCAGGTGTGAGTGATCGTAAGTAATTGCCGGACCTCGCCTGACCATTGTAGTGAGACATGTCAGGTATACTGATCGGGTGTTAGTCCGTTTTCTCCCAGAGCGGGCTGTTCATGTGGAAGTGTTGGAGAAAGGAAACGGGTGGGTAAGGTTCCCATGTATCCTACGTGGTAGGATGGGATAAAGATGTTACAGGGAAGAGAGCGATACTGCGTCTCGCCATAAGGTGTCTCACTCCCACTCCCCAAAGGCCCCTCACCCAGGTGATCCTCCCGCACTGGTCCACTCCCAGGAACTGGATCCAAAAGCAATGGCTGTGTCCTGACCACCTGGATGACAGATCCCCGGGGACTAGCAGGTGAGACACCTTCTGGTTTCTCACACTAGACAGTATACAACCTTACTCTTTGTGTTGGTGGGCACATCTGCAGTGGAAGCTGGTGTGCCACACCATCTTCCGGCTGTAGTGACAAGGGTGACTGGCCGCAACTGGCCTCCGATTAGCAGAGGACATGTGATGAAATGACTACTGCTCTGCCGGCACGCAGGGATACGTAGTGGCAAAACCACCTACTCAGCCCCACAATACTACTAAACCAGCAGAGATCCCAAGAAAAGGAGAAACAGGCACAGGCCGAAAGGTATACCTCCTTCATCCTGTGTGGAAGTGCATGCAGAGGGCAGGCTAGATATTCAGTTAACAGTAGCACCTGAAAATACTTTAGCACAATGGTCCAAAATAAAAGAATGTCCAACCAAGGCTCCAAATAAATATAGACTTTTAATCAAACCATGAAAAGCAAACAACTAATCAGAAACACCAGCCCTGTAAAAGAAAACACACAGAATGCAGACTTTTCTGAAAGGGCAGCCTGGACAGATGAGCAAGGGTATTCAGGCAATAGACGTTGCCACAATGTAAACAGTTCAAGTATATGTCATTGTGAAGAGGGGACTTAAAATCACTTTGTCCCAAAAGCCAAAAAGGTGGACTGGGCCTCTTCACTGTACCTTTGGTTTCTTTTTTTGGGGGTTTCAACGGCATTGACCCCAGCTTCTAGGAGCTTCTTGAGGCAATGATTAGGCATTGGATTGGTTAGTTGGTCAACTGGGTGTAACACGCAGTGCGGTCCAAGCAGCAACAGCACGTAGCTCACAAGCGGTTCAATTAGGAAATCAGGGCCCATACCTTTTTGTTGACTTCTGGGAGGCCCAATTTAGGGTCTCCAGGGTCAAGTGGAGTCTCTTAGTCCTGCACTTCTACTCCTGAAAGTAGTCTGGCACCGACTTTGGGTCCTTCACCTTCAGTGGACAAGGTCCTGGTACCAGTGCACCATCAGTGAGGACTTGGTCCAACATTAGTGACCCCCAATATTCTCCTTTGGGCCACCAGTTTGTAGGAGACCTCATGGAGGAAGTGCCTATGCCTTGGGGGCAGGTGTTACCCTTCCTGCAGGAGAATCAAAGGGTCAGCATCCTGGTTATTTTTCCAAATGGCTGCAGTGCAGACAGTGAAACCAGACGCAAATACACAACAGTCCTGTCATGGTTGGCCCTGCTCACAGAGATGACACTGCTGTGATATCAAATTGCTGTGGTTGTATAATAGTGTGCGTTTAGCAGTATCCATGCCACAACCAGGCATGGCTTATATTTACCGATTTCTGTGCCACCAGACTGTCTAAGGCATATAATTAGTGGAATTTAGATCAGTGGTGCAGACAATTTAAATGCCATCTCTGTCTTTTGGGATTCCATGTCCCAGCAGCTGTCAGGGATGCACAAGTGGCATTTGAACCAACTCTGTGCAGCCTGCGGGCTGCCGGCGCATTGCAAATACATAAATAAAAAAAAATAATAAAAAAAACTGCAGAGCTGACACTGTAGATGTCAGGAGACTGGTTACACCAAGGCACATGTGCGAAGTATAATTTTTGCATAGAGCATTTTGAAAGTGGGGTCTAATTAGCAGATCAACTTTTCAGCAACAGAATTACACCTGCATTATTTTAGTGGGAAAATCAAAAAAGCTACTGCTTTTACACCCTGGAAGATGTCATGGTTGTAGGTCAATTGGTCGAATCTAAATGGTCGACAGGACAAATGGTCGACACCAAAAGGTCGACAGGTCAAATGATCGAATTTTTTTTTTTTCACATCTTTTTTTTTTTTGGGGGGTTCCCCCTCAACCCCCTTTTTTTTGCTAAAAAACCCTTTTTTTCCCTAAACGAAAACCTAAAAAATATATATATAAATTAAAAAAAAATCGATCATTTGTCCTGTCGATCAAATTGTGTCGACCATTTGTCTGTCGACCATTTGACTAGACACCAGATGTCATCCCATCACAGGACCTGTAGGTGATGTCCTCTACTTCTTGTCAACCCTGGGGTTGAAAGCCTTAACTCTAAAGCAAGACACATCTGCTCTTGCACAGATTCCAGCAAAGGAACGTAGTGCACAATACATTTGGGCTCATCCAGAGGATCTTCGGTGAAATCTCTGTCCTCTTGGCTCGTCTTGCGTTTTTATTCCAAGGGCCTCATCACGTGTTGGGCGGTATCCCAGCGGTATTACCACCGGGATCCTGCACACCCTAATAGCATTACCGCCACCCGGTCTGTCGCTATTACCACGGATCAAGGGTTGGCCAGTAATGGGTATTCCCCATTGGGTCCATTGGACCCATTGGTGCATTTTTGGCACAATTAGCATGCGCTAATAGCGCAGCGCTAATTGCGCCCGAAAATGGGCAGTTTCCGGTGCATTTACCCCATGCTTTGTGCTGGGGGTAAATGCTGGCAGACTCTTGTTTGGGCGGACCCTTAAATGCGGAGGTAATAGCGTTACCGCCACATTTAAGGACTACCGGCCAACTCGTGATGAGGTCGCAAATCTGTTAGCTGGCGTCTGCACAAGCGCAATGTACGTACATCAGTCTGTTGGGGATGAGACATTTGAGGCTCAGTTTGGTCTTGGAAGTTCATGTACTAATAATCAGCATTAATGTTGTTGGGATTTAGGTCTTCCTGAACCACCTCCTCGTACTCTGAAAAGAATTCTTCGTCTGCCAACTCATGTTGTTGGGAATATTGTATTATTCTACATTTAGAGGGGTGCTGCCTATTCCTTGATGGCCGTGGGCTTTCTTTCTCTTTTACCCTGTCTCAATTTTTTTTCATAAGAATGAAGAATTCTGATTTTGACTGACTGCTGGATAGCCCTTGCATGTCCACTAGGGTGGTTGATGTGCAATTAATTGCTTCTCTTCATAATCGATGTCTGTTCTTTGGTCATATAAAACGTTTGACTCTTTGTCCCCTTTATTATAAAGGTTGCTGGAAAGGGACTAGTCATGATTCGCTGGAGACAAAAACCTACATCCTTTGGCAGAATTTGCTGAGCACAAAAGCAAACATCATCCACGTCCTTCAGTTAGGAGTTTGCAGTCAGGAGTACTATGGAGCACACCATTCTATCTGCATAATCAAATCCACAGTTGCAGAAATTGCAAGTTAGAAATGGCTTGCACATTCAGAAAGTATTTTGTGTCCATTCAAGTATGGATTTTATGCGAAATTCTGTTGCAATAATGGAGTTCTGCTATTTGTGGATTGTCAAATGTATTTTGACAGAATGAGAGAACTTGATCCTATTTGTACTTTCACTACCTTACCACATACATGATTGCATTTGCACTTTATTGTTCTTATATACAATGATTTTGATGTGTTGTATTGCGATTTATATGTTTTTTTAAATAAACTGTACTACTTTTTTATACGCCCTTGATGTTCAGTATATGTGAAATTCTATGTCGAGACAGGAGGCGAGCATTATGCTTTACTTTATTACTGCTCCCACAGCAATTCAACTTTAAAAATGTTTCTTCTTTAAAACTTGGTAACACTACTTTTGTTTCCTCCCAGGTCCTCTGGAGGTAAAACAAACAGGGTAGCATAGTTTTAAAAATTAATGAAAACGTCTTCATAAACTACAAGTCGCCTCAATCCTCTGGGTTTGGTTAGCCCTGGTCTGTCCACTTCACCCAATCAGGCTCTGCCCACACCTATAAGAGAGACCCCTTATGAGATCACTTCCTCTTTCTTTGTTGCTGCTCCAGAGAGAAGTGCCTTTTTTATAAAATTACATGATATTGTTGTAGTAGCGATATATATGAGATTTAACGTTATAAAGAGCATATTACATATGGAATGAAGCACGTGCGTGTATCATTTTGATGAGGCACATGCGTATATATTTATAAGTGCAGCGTGTGTGAAAGACGCGGACACAGTATTGTACCTCAGACTTCATATTCGGAACAAGCAGTTGTTTGGCTGGCTTCAGCGATATCTCGCTCACATCTGCAGCATTCGCGGCTTGTCTCCCCTGTTCGTTTTTCCACCATTCGTTTCAGTCTGCCAGAACGCAGGGCCGGTGCCACGTGCAAACACGCTCCCGTAAAACAGCCGGCCCGCCTCCTTATACGGAGAAGCTATCTTCACGGCTTCCCTCAGCAGGGCATTAGAACCCTGCAGACACTGTTTTTTTTTACAAGCTCGCACCAGCAGCTACCGCGCCATTGCGAACCGTTTCCTCAACTAAGAGGGTTAGAACGGAGCAGCGTGGCTCGTACAAGGTTTTCCTAGAGCATTTGGAGATAAAAAAGAAAAAAAAAGAGGATTGGCATTTTATATATAGAGGAGATAGTGAGGATCATTAAGTCACTATCCAGACTCTTAGTGGCTGTTTCAATCTGAGGTTCCACAGCAACAGCTACCATGGTACAGTATATACAGCCCAGAGAGTCGAGGAGCACATCCCCTGAGTTGAGCTCATAGGAGTGGGCAGAGGAGCCCAAAGAGGAGGATCAGAACCTCTCACTCAGTTCTAAGAGAGTCCTATGGGGCTGTCTCTGATGGGGTATTTCCCCTGACACAGAGGCTAGACCAATTGGAAGCCATGCTGGACAAGCAGAAGGCTGAACAAGAAAAGTTCAAGAAGAGGGCGCTCAGCCCCGACGAGGGAACCTCAGATCGACACCCGAAGCAGGGGCTGAGCAACAGGGCAGTAAGAAGGCTCTGAAGAGTAAAAACTCTATGACGCCCCCGAGCCACCCAGAAGGGGTACACCTGAGACCCCAAGACCCAGTCGACTCAGTGAGCAGGCTGAAAGAAGCCTTTTTGAATAGGGTGACAGTACCAGGCTCTCGACCCCTTAACCCAGGTGTGTACAATATAGGGGATGGAGAGGATGCCGGATATACTTTGGACGATGAAAGCGGGGAGGAGGCGGAGATCCCTCAGCAACCCTAAGTAGCAGAGTAGCCTCCAAATGAAGAGAGTCTGGCAGACATGTTTGACCCGGAGGCGATACGGCATCCTAAATCAACAGACTGAGTACCTTCTCCCAGAGTGGCTCAATACATGAAACACAATATAAGGAAGCCTCTAGACAGAAGAGAGATAAGGTCCAAAATGAGAGCAGAGTGTCCCAGAAAGTGACCGATACCCCGGACCACGACCCAGAAATGGTGACATTTGTCACAAAATCGTCCAAAGATGTGCAAAAAGGGGTTGACAGGGCGTGGCGAGGTTGCCAAGATAAACTCTTGGACCTCACAGGCCCGCTCGCATAGATTATGGATTTGGCCAAAAGAGACATGGACACAAACAAGACAGTAGACCCTCGAGCCCTAGCGAGCTCTGCCCAACGCGCAGTTTGTTCGTTAGGCAACACAAATTGCGCACTGTCTTCAGAGAGGAGGAGGGACGTGCTGTTAAAGATTGACAGCAAGCTGAGCGACCTCTCGTCATACGAAGCGGGAGAAGGCACAAAAGGCTTATTGTTTGGTGACGCTTTCGCCAAAGAAAATGTATCAATTTGTCGGCACATACTCCGCCCTGGAGAAAGCTCAATGTTCAATAAGGAGAATATTTCCCAGGGTTTTCACTGGGACCAGTTTGCAAAGGGGTCGGGCGTAAGGTCGTTTTAATACACACAGAAGACCCAAAGACCCGAGGGCGCAGCAATGGGAAAACCGCCAGCAAGATAACTTCTTCCCAGCGAGGGACAGGAGCCTATAGGCAACAGAACATGCCAGGAGGTGAGTGCTGATCCGTCAAGCTCCAAAGTAGGGGGCAGGACAACACTGTTTTTGCAAGCCTTGTGTGAACTATCCTGCAATGCTTGTGTTTTGCAGGCAGCAGCAGGCATGCGGCTAGAGTGTATAAGTACCCGCTCTCAAGTGCAGACACCAGCCTCGATGTTCATGCCCCAAAGCGAACAAGAGCTACTCTTCAGCGAGCTACGCCATCTAGCAGGCAAAGGAGCGATAGAGCAGGAATGTCAGGACAGTCCAGGTTTCATCAGCAACATGTTCCTTGTTCACAGAGGAGAGAAAGTTCAGCCAGTGATCAATCTGAAGAGTCTGAACGAATGGATCGTATACAGACCCTTCAAGATGGAGGGCATTCACCTTCTTCGAGACCTACTCTGGACAGAGGATTGGCTCGCCCGATTAGACCTCAACGACACATACCTGACTATCCCCATAATAGCAGAGCATCAGAGGCATCTACGTTTCAGGTAGGGCACGGAAGTGTGGAAGTTCACGTGCCTCCCCTGTGGTCTAGCGTTCGCGCTGTGGTCCTTCACCAAGATTATGCGCCCGGTGGCAGCGGCAATTCGCAAGAGAGGGATAAGGATAATAAGTTATCTAGACGATATCATCATTTTGGGTCAGAGCGCAGATCAGCTACAGAGCCAGGCCCAATGGGTAAGCAATCTAGTGTCCTCTCTCGGCTGCGTCATAAACACTGAGAAGTCAGTCCTTCGACCCGCTCAGAGGTTGGAATTCCTGGGGTTCGTTATAGATACAAGAAAGGCCTTGTTGGAATTGCCAGCTCAGAAGATAAGATCGATAAAGAAGGAGCTGAGAGCGGTGATAACGAAAAAGATTATTTTACTTTGCAATCTGGCACGGATAGTGGGCCTTCTAGCAGCCTCGATCCAAGCAATTTTTCCGGGGCCATTACACTACAGAGCTCTTCAGAGATTGAAGAGCAGACATCTCAGAGGGGGATTGGATTATCACCAATTCATTACCCTAGACCAGGAAGCCATTACAGCGTTTCAGTGGTGGCTACACAATATGGAAGCCTGAAACAGCAGGGCAATATTTGGGGACACCCCAGATTTGGTCATAGAGTCCAACGCCAGCAGAGCAGGTTGTGGAGCACGGTGCAGAAGCATAGAAACAGGAGGGAAATGGTCCGAAGACGAGCTACAGCTCCACATAAACAGTTTGGAGCTCCTGGCAGGATCTTTCATGGTCCAACATTCACCAGAGACGGCGCCAACTGTTGAGTCCTTCTCAAGATGGACAACATCTCGGCCGTCCTGTATATTAACAAGCTAAGAGGAACACCCTCCAAGATGTTAGCGGAATTGGCAAAGGATTTTTGGCATCATTGTCTGCAGCATCAGATTTCAGTGTCAGCTGAGTATTTACAAGATGCCTCAAACTTAGTGGCGGACTGGAATTCGCAATATCTGGTAGACTCCAGTGACTGGAGGCCACTCCCGAGCATTTTTGCTCAGATCCAACAAGTTTGGGGAGCTATAGATATCGACCTATTTGCTTCCCGGCTCAACGCTCAGAACTCCAAATTATTCAGTTGGAGGATAGATCCTGAGGCAGCATGATGGATGCGTTCCTACAACAGTGGACGGTAGCAGTTCACTACGCATTCCCGCCGTTCATCATGTTGACGAGAGTGTTAGCGAAGGTGCGGAGAGAACAGGCAGAGCTAGGGCTCATAGTTCCGATGTGGAAGTCCCAGCCGTGGTTTCCAGTAGTGATGGAACTTTCTACGGATTTTCTGAGAGTGCTCCCTGACAGGGAAGACATTCTTCAGGACCTGAACAGCCAGTTTCACCTGCTAGTAGTGGGGGGGACCCTACGTCTGATGGGTTGCAGGGTTTCAGGCAACAATGGCAACTGCCGGACATTTTGCAACTCGCTGCCGACTGTATTAGGGACTCTTGGGCGCCTTCCACCATCAGGAGCTATGGTGCCGTTTGGGGGCATTGGACCGCCTACTGCACAGACTTCAGTGTTAATCCCGTTTCGGCCCTTTTAGTATATATACTGAACGTTTTAGCTCAGAGATTTAGTGAGGGCTGTGCCTTCAGGACAATAGGTGTATACAGATCCGCGATATCAGCGGGTCATGACAAGGTAGAGGGGAGACCAGTAGGGTAACACCCAGCAGTGCTATGCCTTCTGGAAGGGGTGAAGATGCGGAAGCCCCTTGAGCATAAATATTCGGTGCTCTTGGACATGCAAGTTGTGATTCAACAATTTTTAGCATGGTCCAACAACAGAGACCTGACGCGATCCCAATTGTCAGGAAAGCTAGCCATGCTCTGATGCCTGATAGCTTGCAGTAGAGTTTCAGATGTCAAAGCACTAGAGCTAGATAGGAAGATTTTCTATCCAGAAGGAGTAGCTCTTAATGTGGCAAAGAGAACTAAATCCGACTGTCCAATTATTTCTTAGCCATACTTCCCGAATAATCCTAAACTATGCGTAGCCCAATGCATTAAAGACTATGAGAGTGTCACAGCGGAAGTGAGACCGAGAGGGGTCACCCAACTGTTAATTGCACACAGGAGGCGTTTTCATGCAGGTGTGACAGCCACTATTGCGAGATGGGTTAGAGAAGTGATGCACTGGTCTGGTATAGATTTGTCCCAGTTTGGCGCGTACTCAGCGAGGGGCCCGATGGCATCTAGAGCATTCGCGGCAGGGGTACCCTTACAGGATATTATGAAATCAGCTGACTGGTCTAATGAATCTACATTTAAGACTTTCTATTTTAAGCCTGTTTCTCAGATAGCGAATAGAGTGATTGATCGCTTTGAACAAGCATAATGCTCGCCTCCTGTCTCAATATAGAATGAAGATTGCCCATGCTTACAGCGCAGGGCTGTCTTGATTCTATTAAAGACAAGGAGGCAAGCATTTTTTCCCATCCGGATGGGATATGAGCATACAATGTACAGTTTGATGAGTATGTTAATATAACACCCACCCTCATGATGTCTCTGTCTTCCAGGAGAGGAATAGAAAGCGGCTTGAATCTGACCCGAGATGTAATGCAGGGTTCAATTCGGAAAGGACATTTTCTAGTCAGTGCAAGGCCAAGGTTTTGGCGCGACAGTTTATTATGAGTTTGTCAGTTGCTTCAAGTTGACTGTTGAGGATTTTAATTTACATTGGTTCCAGCTGCCAAAGAAGGAGGAAGTGATCTCATAAGGCGTCTCTCTTGTAGGTATGGGCAGAGACTGACTGGGTGAACTGGACAGACCAGGACTACCCAAACCCAGAGGATTGTGGGTAATTTTAAAACGATGCTACCCTGTTTATGTTTTACCTCCAGGAGGACCTGGGAGGAAACAAAAGTTGTGTTACCAAGTTTTAAAGAAGAAAAAATGTTACAGTTGAATTGCTGTGGTAGCAGTAATAAAGAAGTAAAGCATAATACTCGCCTCCTTGTCTTTAGATCCGTCTTAATCAAGACTGGCCTGTGCTGTAAACCTGGGCAATCCTCATTATACAGTGATCAAATCGGTATCCGGTGATTCCATCGAAGACAATGCATCAAATGCAAAAGCATCGAATGCAAAAACCTCGAAAAAATTATATTTTTTTGTAGGTAAAGGTTTTTTTTAATTAAAATGGGTTTTAAGGGGTAAATAAACATGGGTTGGGGGGACTCCCCCACGCCCCCATCAAAATTTTTTATTTTTTGATGCATTTATTTTCGAGGCTTTTGCATTCGATGCTATCACTATAAACCATTAAATCCATTTCTTGTTAAGTAATTCATGAAATACATAAATACTCATTTATCCCATGAAGAGTGTTGGGTTCATGTTTGTAGAGGGGGCTAGAGTGCAGAAGTATAAACTTGCTCTTCAGAAGAGAACAGTTCTAATTTTGAAAACTTTGACAAAAGAGGTGTTTTTAGATGATTTCAACATCAAAATAATTTAATCATTTGAGGTTGTGACTCGGTGCTGACACTCTGGGTTGGTTTGTTTGCCTGGCCACCTTTGGATTGGGTGCATGCAGATTCATCTAAAATGGCGACCTCAGAGCCGGACCATGTGGTCTCGGCATCTACCCCTTCAGTGGTCGTAGCTTCAGTGCCAACAAAGCTGGTTTTGTGTGGTTTGTGTTCTTCTTTTTTGTGGGCCTTTGAATCAGGGATACACTTACAGCTGCAATTCATATGCCCATTTGTCCCATCATTTCATGCTCAATTTGCACCTGAAGCATGTAAGTCACAGTGTAAATTGTAGACATGGAGGGGTTTTATTTTAGGTGTTTACTGATTGCAAATCTAGCTTCAAGAAGCAGCAGGGCGTGGTACAAGAATGTGTAAATAGGAATACATATAAGAGCGCACAAGTTACAGGAGGGCTGTGCTATGTACAATTAAGCAACAGTAATTAGGGGCGGGTGGGCTCAGCCGAAAAGGTGTGTTTGGAGGTGTCCATGGTGCGTGTAGAACGTGCCCCTTCAAGAGGAGGGTCTTGAGCTCCTTTCTGAATTGTAGAAGGGTGTGTGCAAGTCTAATGTTGACACGTAAGAGATTACACAGCCAGGAAGCATAGATCGAGAATGCCAGTCTCCTGCCCTTTGTTTTTTGTGTGCATTTGTGTAGTTGTAATCTGGCAAGGTCCTGGCTTCGTGTGGAAAATTGGCCACCAGAGATGTTCACCTTGTTGACTAGATAGGAGTGAGCATCCAAAGTGACAGCTTTTGTAAATGATGCTGCTGTTCTTAAAGGCGATGCGTGCAGAACAAAGTACTTATGCACAAATGCCATTTGTAAATAACTAGTTCCAATTAACGATGAGGGCTTGAACTGTGTACCCACTGAGGCTTACCGGGACCTAGTCACTGGACTGTCCAAGTAGGATAGAACACATATACGAGATGCCCTGTAACTGTGCTATGCAGTTTCAGGGATTAAGCCAGAGGACAGACACAGAAGACCAGGGCCAGTGCACTAAACTCTGCTGCATTTGTGCCATCTGCTGTGATGCCCACACTGTACAGAGTACTTCCACATCTTTGTTCACCACTTCAGGGACTGCATGTCCAGTGTTCAGGAGAAGAATCTCGAAATGACTGCATCGCACAGCTGCACCAACAAATACTTGCCTGTAACTATATGACCAACATGGAGTTCAGGAACTCTTGTCCCTGCTCCACAAAACCCCCCAACGCCCCTCCCCACCCGACACCCACCTAGTCCCCATTCATCAGTAGATTATCCAAACTAAGCCAGCAATACTTAAGTGGACATCTTTAGAACAAGATTAAGTAACCCAGGGCAGGTCCGTGGAGAATGCTACCCTCGTGGAATGTGGGACATGAAAACTAGAAAAAGAGTGAACATAAGTAACTTAACCTTTAACCTGCACCAACATATTTACTAAATTTTACTTGGATGTAAAATATATGTTTACAGGGGCAGAGCTCGCCGAGCAGGGAGAGGACATATGCCCTTAGGGTACAGTGGGGCTACGGCAGCTGTATGTGACAAAGTCGCCATCTCTGTAAACAGATTTAGATGTGCTGAACTATGGGGATTAGAACCATGCTGGTTTTTTTGTTTATTGGGATCCATTTGAGGGTAAAACCTCAATTGATTCCCTCTCCCTTTTGCAGGGCCTCTTAGCATCAAAATGGCATTCAGCTCATGGCTGCAGTGAAGTCCCGGCCATAATTAAAGGGTTCAATAAGCTGGCTTCATGACTGGGAATATGGTGTGGTGAGAGCCTAAGAATAGTATTTGTTTTTCAGTGGGCAGTGGAACGCCAATGCACCTGTGGATTACTGTGTTGTCACTGTGTTGCGGGGCTGCTTGGTGCTGAAGTAATAGACCCCAAAAAGAGTTGAAAACAAAGCAAGGACGATGCCTGAAAAATGTGAGGTTTTCGGGTATCATGCTTGGTTGACAAGTGGCAGTAGAAGTGTACTCCGAATGACAATGGTGGTGAAGCAGAGGTATTAAGATGGTGATAAGGCTCAAAGGATTTTGATGGGGTGTAGTCTGGGGTTACCACCATAAGGGTACCATATTTTTGATACATGAACCCAAGAATGAGGAGGACTGGAAACATGGCTGTGGCATTTGGACAAGGGTTCTACTGGCTGGAGAGATTTCAAGTGATGCATGCTATCCTAGCAGGGTACTCTGTCCCAGTTCTCAACTGAGCAGTGTCACTACTCAAAAGAAAAGGAGCGCATCAGACGGTGAACCCGATATCGCGCAACTCAAGGAGGTCCTGATATGGAAGACCATTGGTGCACGGTTAGAGTATACACAGGACTACTATACATATTTGGGTGCTTGCAGTAGTGATAATCTAAATGAATTATATAATTCAAGAGTTAAGAGTCTCCTCAACTGCAGTTAGCTCATCTTGTGTGTTGCTGGAATCAATGGAAGTGGTTCCTGACAATGCCAGCATTTTTCAGAGGCACTGAGCAAGCAAAAAGGAGATTCTTGGACCTCAGTTGAATATGCTGAATTTGCTGTTGTTGAGGTCTACCTAGTACAGTTGATGCAAACACCAACTGGGTTTCCAAATGTCAACTAACCTGATTGGTCTCTGCCGTGTTGAGGCTGCACAGTAAGTATGAGGTTATGGTGACGTGTTTCAACGGTGGTATGGAGTCGGTTGTTCTCCCCATTTCCTCTAGCTTCCCCCCAATTTCTTCTTCCACTTCTTGGTGTTGAGGGTAAAATGATTGTTACTTTGGATTTGTACTAGTTTAGTGGCAACATTGAAAACGTGATGTTTCGATTAAGGAGGCTGTGAATAACGTTAAGATGTTCAGGGATAGGGCCACTTGCTGTGCATTGGCTGCTTATGTGCATCCCAACTAATTAAATCAAGCATACCACTCTGTAGGCATTCCTTTATTCAGGGTAGCACTGTGTTGAATTGAATTGGATTGTTTATTTATATAGCGCCTATACACAATGTGCTTCAAAGCGCTTCAAGGCAGGGAGGGAACAAGGGAGAATACAGCAACATTCTTATAAGTCATTGATACATTCAGAATGCGAAATTAACTATCGTAATCAGCCTGGCGACATTTCAGATAGACCATCAAACAAAAAAGAGGGACACCAGGTTCAATCACAATCCTGGCCGTACCTGGGAAGTACTGATATCTTACATAAACTACGGGACCAGGATGAGAAACTTCTATTCTAATAGAAGTTTCTCATCCTGGTCCCGTAGTTTATGTAATACATTTCAGATAGTGCAAGAGCTTTTGACAATGATAAGGAGGGGAGGGGGGGTGGGAAGGAGAATGAGACAGACAAGTGACTACATTTACTATGCCTGACGACAATTGAGGTAGTGCCAGAATTTAACAATAGGTGGGAGGGAGTATGGGGGGGGGGGGGGGGGGTTGGAGTAAAGGGAGAAGGAGAAGAAAAAAACAAGCGACTATCGTACTAGGACTGACAACAATTCAGATAGTGCTGGAGAGGGAGGAGAAAACAAATGCGGTAGAGGGAGGAGGAGGAGACAAACAAGCTGCTATCAAACAGGTCAGGAGACATTAGTGATAGAGTAAGAGCTATTGACAATGATAAGGAGGGAGGGTGGTGGGAAGGAGAATGAGACAGACAAGCGGCTACATTACTATGCCTGATGACAATTGAGGTAGTGCCGGAATTTAACAATAAGTGGGAGCGGAAGGGGGTTGGAATAAAGGGAGAATTAGAAGAACAAAACAAGCGACTATCATTCTAGGTCTGATGACATTTCAGATTGTGCTTGGGGGAGAGGAAAAGTAAGGGAAGGAGACAAACATTATATGCTATCATACTAGGTCTGGGACAATTCTGATAGAGTAAGTGCATAGAAAAAAGTAAGGGAGGGAGGCAGAAGGCAGAGGAGGAAAGAGCAGAGACTAAAACAGTGAAAAAGAGCAGAGAATAGTCTGTATTCTTGTTTACTCCACCCATCTCATAAGACATGGCCTTGTCTTCTCAACCACTGTTATCAATAGGTGAGTGAAGGTAAGCATTCCCATTGAATTGCGCAAAGGAAGGTACACATCTAACGAGTGTGAAATGTCCATTGCACAACACAGTGCAGTGAAATGAAGGAGTGGCAAGAGTGGAGTGAGGGGTTGGCTGGGGTAGGGGTCAAGCAGACTGGGCTATGGTGCGGGCAGCAGCAAAAGGAAGGGGAAACGCTGAGGGCTCCAGAGGAGTCACTTGTAGAGTCAAGCAGGTGAAGGGGAGGTGAGCAGCGGGACGGTGGAAAAGGAGATCCTTTTCCCAAGTCCTGTTGCACGAAGCGCAGTGGGGGTTGTGAAAGATCATTTTGCAAAAAAACCACATAGGACCTAAGGGAAAGTTTAAGGATTGTCAGTTTGTCTAGGTTTAGAAAATTGACCATCCAAACCGAACGCAGGGCTGGTAGATTACTCATTAGCAGACTTGCCTGGACGTTTTTGAAGCTCAACCTAGCTCTACCATAATCATTGACCATGTTATTATCTCAGAGATAATATTTCTCTAAGATTCCCTACTAGTACTTGCAAACTCATCATTAGTGACAGGCTTGAGCAAGAATGTATGCCACCACAGGAGATGGGGCATTTTGGCAGCCAACCTTCCATTATAAATGGGGTTGTAGTCAGCTGACTAAAATCATCCAATTGCAGCACTGTTTCTGATTAGTATAGAAGATTAAAAAACAAGCTCCTTCATTGAAAAACGAGGTTGCCTGCTTAGGTTAAAAGGAACACTGGTTTCCTATATGTGGTGTATTGCGCTGAGTACCCCGAAACAAAATACTAAAACCAGAGTTTTTTCGAATTTCAACAGAACCTGTCGCACCAGAGGGGAGAAACCAGTGAGAGGTGGTTGGCTGGCAGAAACATGAGATGTAGAGTTGGTGGAGATGGGGTAGCAAGGACTTCAGAGTACACTGCAGAGAACTATTACTGAAATGAAAGGAGTAGGCAGCAGCGACAAGACCAAGAGTTGCACGTACCCCACGAACAGTGCTTCCATACCTTCAACTGCCTGAACCCTTCCTCAGGGATAGGTGGGAGCTGGGAAATAATCCATGTGGCCACGCTGAGACACAGCAGAGGGCAAACAGTGGGGCAAGAGTGGTGTTTTCTTAAGCAGCGAGTGGTAAGACTGTTTAACTAGCAAGAAGGGCGGGCAGCAAGGAGAGCAAACTAGGAGCTGGAGACGGGGGAGAAGTGGAGCGGTCAGACAAGAAAGGGACGTGAGGAATGGAAACCAAGGAACAAATGCTGAAGAGAAGAAAAGGGGAGAGGAACAGATGGAGGCGAGGAGATGTAGACAGCAGGTATACTGATAGTGCTAGACGGTACACATGCGTAAGCACAGAAGGGAAATCCACTGGCTGTGAGTCTGAAATGATAAAAGTTGATTCATGGTACTGGAAGGCCAAGACCATGGCAAGAGAGAGCAGATACAGAACAAGGAAACAGTACTTACTGGGAATATGGGGAAATGAAGTCTAAGTTGTTTGATCCCTCTGGGAAAGAGGATAAGTGAAGAATCATTACACGCACAGGGTTAAACGTTTAGCTCTCGGATTACTCTAAGAAAGACCGATTGGAGATATCTGCCAATTGGGGAACAGAAACCCAGACTGAGTAGAGAATCATTGTAGACTAGGGTTGAAAGTGCAACTTCCAAGTTTCCTCTGAGAAAGGTAGGAAGTGGAGAGCACTTGCTTACTGGGAACTGAAGTCCACATTCTGAGATGTATCAGAGGAAGAAACCGTGTAGGGAATCATTGGAAACTCGGGTTAAAGTGCAAGTTACAGATTACTCTGAGAATGATATGAAGAGGAGAGTCCATGCTTAGTGTTAACTGAACTCTACATTCTGAAATTTATCAGAGGGGGGAACTGTGTGGACAATCACTGGAGACAGGGGATTAAAATCGTATTCCAAGCCAAACCCTACAAGGAGACTGAAAGAGCTGTGGCCTGTGACAAGACAAAGTTTAAAGACCACCTGACAATCTTTGTTCTAATAAAACACAGATGTGTTAAAGATGGAGACACTTATGGTGCCAAATCACGGGGCTCCTTACACCTGCTTTTTACAAAACATGTATCAGCAGACATGATCAATACATCTTTTTAATAAAAAATATGGTGATGATTGAGTGGGTCACAGTTTTAGTAAATGTGTCTGAGTAGCTATTAAGTATGAATATGAGTGCAGTTGACGAAAACTGTTTTGTTTGAAGGTGGGTTTGCATATTTGTTGTTCAAAAGGAAAGCAAATGGGTTCATTAGTAGTTATCTGCGTGCATTATAACAAGGTATATTTTGGTACAGATTTAGCTGAAGAAGGGGCACGAAGACACTTCTATAAACACGAAACTGTGTATGGGTTAAAGTGCCCTGTCTGGACCCTCGCCACCATCAATAAAAAAAATGAATTGGCAAAGCCAATAGTTCTGGCAGTTGTAGTAGTTCATTGCATTTTACAGTTATGGGGTTGAATGCAGTGGTTACCTGAATCCTACACATCCACTAATTACTTCCAGAAAGATCTGCAAGCTAGTGTTTGCAGACACATAACAGTAGTCATAGGCACAGTAAAAACTCGTATGTCCAGTGCGGTTTGCATACATATTTTGACTTTGTATATTATAACATTAGCAAATCACTCAAATTCTACCGTACCTTTTGTTCAGACTGCTTCTTCCGGAACATTGCAATTTGAGCCACCTCGTCATACTGGTCCTGCAAATGCTGAAAGAAGTGACAAAAAATGAATTACTACTGGTGTTAAACAAGTATGACCAGAGGCAATAGTTTTGAGGAGCACGGAAGGGCAAAGCAAGTAAAGCACATGGATACCAAGTGGCAGTCAGAGGCTCCAACAAGAGCCCACGTTGGCAGAGTAAGGAGGCCAAGGAGAGAGCAGGGGCGACCAGACATGGCAAGGCCAGGACATCATTTGTGGGCAACAGGACCTCACAGGGCAGAGGTCACAGAAAAGGGGTCCCAAATCAGGGACAGTAGGGCAGATCAGAGGCAACCAAAAAAGAGCCAGCTCCAGTGCAGATAGAGGAGGCCGGTGGTCTCAGTTTGGCTGGTTGAATGGATATCTTTACAGGATGGACAGTATACCTTTGCCCTCTGGGATTGTTCAATTTGAAGGGCTCTTGAAATATGTGGCAGGTGGATCCCTAGGAAGGAAGGAGACAGTAACGTTGCAGCATATGTTCACTGCCAGCAGGGCTTCTCCCATTGCTCCTGGGGGCCACAGGGAAGTCTCAGCACTAGAATGGGTAGCCGGAGCACTGGAACACTTGATTGGTCACTTCTTGTGTTGAGGCCATCGACAGCTCTTCTCGCTCCAGCCCCCACACCCCTCCATTGGAACACATCCCAGGGACAAGCATGAAAGCCAGCCACAGTACCAGCTTTGAAGGAGAGGGAGCTAGGAAGGCACACTTTTTCAGAGGTCGGGTGCAGCACTGAACTCCGCAAACACTCCCATCACAGCACTTCGGAAGACTCTGGGACACTTCGACACACTTCAAGGGCAAAACAATTTGCGCGCAAAGTTAAAATACACTTAAGTGCATAAGTGCATCATTACTCTCACAGGTGGAACTTGGCGAGAGGTGAGGGCCGCAAAAGGAGAGCAAGGAAGGGTGGAGACTTGGTTGATATGGCAGAAAAAACGCAAAACAACAGGTACTCTGGCCAATGCATGCCACAAACATTGCCAGCGGCTATATCAATATGCTGATTCTCAAAACCCACTCCATTCTCCGCTCCTCTCCGTCGCATCGATGTGGCCACAGAATAACGCACAGCACTGGATCACAAGCTGCGTGCTGTGTAAACCATTCCTAGGCAGAAAATGTGAGGTGCTGGTGACATCAAAGATGTCTCCTCGTTGCTAGTAAATGTCCTTGTTCTGTACGAGGAAAATGTTCATAACACGAGATGCATAACTCATGAATTTACCCGTTGGTATGGTTACAACAAGTAAAGATTGAATGTAGTCTCTGCGATATGCTACAGTGAGTGCAGGATAAACCACCGGACTTAAGTTGCTTCTCTAAATCTTGTTTGGAAATTCTAATGCTACAGATTTTTTTATTTCAGATATCACAGCTTAAAAGCCCATCTTGCAAACATATATTTAATTTTAAATTACACCTTCAGTGACACAGAAAATGAAAAGTTACACCTATTTCTTTATATGATCTTCAAAAGTCCCATTTTTGTTTCTTCTAACCATCCACACAAATGTAGCATTTGTAAATAGATAGATTTATGTTTACTACAGGTCCATTTCTGAAAACTACGTTCTCTACTTATGTTAGCATGTAGTCACAATTAAAAAAAAACTATCAAAATACCAGGAACCTTAAAATCACTCCGCAGCTTCAAATCCTCTTCACAACTCTAGAGTCCGCTTTCCAAACTCTGCCCTGCTTCCTCCAAAAATCCACTCTAGCAGTCTGGAACCTTTGGATTTTAGAGCGCTTTACCTCCGCCCCCTGGTCTTGGCTTTGTGTGAATGTCTATGCCAGTGTCCTGAAACTGTGGAATGGTTGGGATTGTTTGTTGCTTTTTGGTGCACCTGGCCTCACTTCAGCGTTAGGGGGCTGGACCGAGCCTTCATAAATCCTGTACGCCATCTTGGTGTCTACTCGGCCCTTCCTGTTACACTATGGTGATGTCTATGTAGGACTTAGGTCTTTTGTTTCTCCATTATGTAAGTGGGGTGCTGGAAACAATCTTTTGTAAGCTTTTAGTGTGCAGAAAATGCTGTCTTGTCGTGGTTTTGCAACATTGTATCCTTGGCGAGGCAAGAATCTGCAAAGGGACATTGGATTTACAAAGAACTACAAAGAATTAATGTAGATGAAAAACCGCGGACCCAGAAAATAAAATACGGCTTGGCCTACTCAAGCATTTCTTCCTTGTGGAACATATTCCACAGGATGATAAGGTAAAAATGAGTTAGTACATTTGTACAAAATTACACAAAAATGAATTACCACCATACTCCATAGCAGATTATTTAAAAGCAAACCCCTTCCCATCGCAATTAGCAAACTTCAGTAGCATCATTCAATTTGTTTTCCCATTTTAAACCATGCTATGACTTCAAACAAAGTTTAAAATAAGACTGGCAACTTAATTAGACAAAGCATTAAGAGGCAAGGGTGTCTCCTTACCATTAAACATACATGATAACCTCAAAACACTCGTTTTTTTCATAAGATTAAAAACACATTATTAGTAATTGTAAATGGAGTTCAAAAGAAATGTAAACGAATTTGGCAAGAACTAGTAGGCTTTCACAAAGTACACGAGGCACTAGAATACTTAAAGAACATAATGGCAATTGCTCTAATGAAGATAAAGGCACACATAAATGTAAATGCAGAGGAAGAAACCAAAATAAGACATGCACAACTTGAAAAAGTTGATTTCCCATCAGCCAAAAAGGTCTACAAAGAACACACCATTATTGAAGGTCATTTTAGTGATGTAATGGGCGACTTCCTGGACCTATATCAAATGCGATATCCTGAAGGAACATCTGTGGAAAACAATGAGATAAAAACAAGCTTTTCTCAATATTTCCACAATGGTCATGATAGAAGGTTAGATGGAAGACTAGCGAGAATACCTGCCTATAAATACAAAGCAAGTTGCGTGTATTCCACTGATCCATGATTTAGACAAAATCCAAAATCACAAATATATGCGCCCATTATTTGATGGAATTGAGTTGGTCACTTTATGTAATGGCATAGCAAACAAATAAAACAAAGATAAATGTTAAATGAAAATGACAGCATCCACTTTAGTACAAAAGGCTTATGCTAAAGAGCATATCGTAAGAAAGCAGTATCACAAACATTATCAAGCATGCACAGAACTTGAGATATGTTTTTTTCGGTTACAGGCTACTCTGAATTCAGAAACTCAGATGCATTTTATGTAACCTAGCACCACCGACATGGTTCATAACACTAAGGAAATAACGTATTGAATTCCTTGAGCTTTAACGTGCCAACAGCACCTGTGACTAATCAAGGGAATTCGTCCCTTCTGTCCAAAGGGGAGCCCCCCTCAGTGAGGCTAGCGAGGAGAGCCCGCTCCGCACAACCCTCCCTAGGGGTAGATGCAAGTGGACCTCACTGGGAGAGACTCCTCCTTTAGGGACAAGGACTCCCATTCCTCTGAGGAAGTCCCCAGAGAACATACCAATATCATCTCTTCTAAAAATATCCTGTAACGATTTATGCGAAGAAAATATCAATATGTGCTACTGTCAAGGGGAAACTGCAAGTGTTTCTTTAACTGAGGAATCCTAATTAACTAGGGGGAGGAGGACGACCTGTGGAGAAGAGAAGTCATGGAGGACAGAGATAAAGGACTACATAACTGTGCTGGGTAAGTCCCATGGCTATGTAGCATATAAGAGGGGAGGAGCCAGGAAAGAAGAGAGAAGCCAGCGAGTTACGAATTGGCTCACACGCCAGTGTTAAGCAGAGGCAGGACGCTCCAAGTCCACAAGTTGTGAGAGAGCAGAAACCCAAGAGAGACGAGTGGCGTCACGCAGGAACGAGCAGGAGAGAAGTACCATTGGACGCACAGCGTCCTTGAAGCGGGGAAAGGAACGAGAGGAAGAGTGGTGGCGTGACCACAAGAAACCCGTGGTGGACCTGCGGTCCAGTTAACAACACTGATACCACTCAAGTGAAATGAAATAAACTGGAAAACAACAGTCTTTAGTCACGGCAGCATGAGAGAAGAGATGTGAAAGGGACATCAAAGGTCAACCTGACAAAGTTGACAGTGAAGTTAATGAGAATCATTACTGGAATGCTCATACGTGTCCCAAAGGGGATAAAGAGACTATAACATTAAATGTCAACAAAGCTGATGAGAATCATTATGGGCAAGCTCATACTTGCACCAGTACGGAATATCACTTTGATGTGTAGAGAAGGTAATGAAAATCGTTTCTGGAACACTCATACTTGTCCCAGTGAAAGAGGGAAATATTCAGTTAATATCCAGAAGAGATAAGAAGAAACAGTGTTGGAATGTTAATACTCAAGGCAACCAGGAGAGACTAAGAAAAGAAAAGAAATCATGAAACAGAGGAAGTATAAAAGGAGAAATTTGTCAGTAAGCGAACAGTATCCTTGATAAGAAAATAACAGAAAATGACAGCCCAAGACAAGAGAGGGGAAAACACCAGAAAGTACTGAATTAACTATGTGAATGGTTAAAGACCGGAGACTATTTGAAGATAACATATTGAATTGAAGTTCACAAGCAGCAAACAGAACAGGAGACGAGAGTCATTCGCCTGTCTTTAGTGATTAGTTTAGTGGTAGGGTCAGGGAGGGTTAGTTTGGACGGTGGGCAGATTAATCTAAAACTTTTCACTGACAACTGATGACTTACCTTAGCTAGTTTTGTTAGGTAGGGAAACCTCATAGTATATATAGGGAAAGTTACACCTTTATCGTTTTCTTTAATAAAGAATTCACTAAAATGAATAATCAGATTCTGCATCCTTCTTCCTACCCGCCACACACCCTAACAAAGTATACCTCTGAGTGAATTGTGTGTCACAAATCCGGTAAATACAGCCAAAATATTCACATTTGCATTTAAGTCGTGTTAAATGTCATTCTAAATACTGAATGCCCACCATTTCATGAAATCCACATGACTTTTGGCAGACAGATTATCAAGCTAGAGGGGAACCAAGCATCCATATGGTATTGTGGTCAAAGGAGCACCCAGTTTAGCAGCAAGGGCTGAAAAGGCAACTTAGTTCTTTGAACAATACATTACATGTGAAATCCCAAATGAAAATACTAAGCCAGGCTTACACCACAGTTGCCCAATATCAGATACTCAGATAAACATCACATTGTAAAAGAACCTTCAAAAGGAACCAGTAGTATTTTGAATGAGTCCGTTGTGACCTCCCCAGAAAAGAACACCATGACACTACAATTAAGGACATTAGGTGCCATGTGAAACGAAAAAACACCCAAGCAATGATGGAAAACAAAGCTCGGACGCACTCTACATCAATGACCATTCCCCGTCCATCTGAAGCATGTGGAATGCTGACATTGATGTCCGGTTTGTCTCAGATAATTAAAATGCATTAAGTCAATAAATTAGTTATTACATCACAAAGGCAGAAAAAAGTCAATAGCAAGATCTCTTAAGAAATGAGGAAAGCCTTGCACCCAGATTAATCCTTGGAGGGGTAAAAACATTAACGAATGTTGAATGGACACGTATAGAGCAGCAAAAGAGTGGACATCTAACGTGAACAAACCTAAGATACTTTGATAACAGAAAACAAGTCCTGAAATCATATAATCAAGTTAGCCCACATTGACCCAAACAGTATTCATATTGTACAAAAATAACATGATTGATGATCACCATACAGGTCAATGACATGACCTAGAGGATAGATGTTTATATACAAGTTTACAAAACGTTACTGGTCAGTACAAAAAAAAAAGCTTCAATGGTTGCCTACTATCAAATGCATAACCAAGTCTAATTATTGATCAGAAAATGACCTCTGGTACACAATAAAATAATTAACTTTAACATTACTGTCGCCTCCAAGTTTATTTACTACGGCACAAAGAGAAGGTACTATTAGGGGCCATGGACCAAAATGGTCACATGAATCGAAACTCCTCTGCACCTGCCGCCTAAGAAAGATCTGGTGAAGCTACCCCCGATTTCTACATGTAAAAAGAAGTGTGCAATAGAACCCTACCCGTGGGTGCTCAGAATATTGACAACAGTGCAAGGAGGATCGCGTAGGGTAATGGGAGAGACGGTAGTGCCCTGCAACCTTTGTTGCATGAAGAGTGTGGTGCAAGCAGAGGAGAGTAGGCCCCAATGCTGGAGCCTTGTTCAGAGGAATCTGAACAGAGCTAACTGCCCCGAGGGACATAACAGGAGCGAGATGGAGGAGCTCGAATGCCCCGACAAGTGGGAGAGAGAACTGGTGAAGTCCACTGATTCCAGACGTGGGCGCCAACTGAGGGAGGAGTGACAGACCTGCATCCGAAGGCATTGGCTATGCTCTCTAGCTTGGGCTGAGCTGACTGCAGCACTTAGCGCAAGAATCGGCCTGGTCAGGGTTTCATCAGGGTGCCTGAGCCCCCTGCAGAAGAGGTGAGGAGGAACACAGACCCAGGAGGCTGGCGGAGGCCAGAGGTGAGGAGGAAATCCAGGAAAACAGGACCGTGAGATACGACTGCTACAGTGGGGGCCCAGTAGGGGCAACAACCAAGGACCCTGGTGCTGGAGTGGAGAACCTACTCCAGCTGCTTGCCCTGCCACCCACCTCCCCTCCCCAGTCACCTCCTCTCCTGGCACCCCGACCCAAGTTTAACGTGTGAGGAAGGAGAGGGCCACAGCTCGGGTTGACAACTTGGTGCCCTCCACCGGTAAAGATAGCAGGAAAGAACTCAGACTCGAACAAACCAGAGAGTCGGTGGGTGGAAGAGGTGCAGACTGACTGAGGAGTCAGAGAAGAGGACATAACAACTTGTGCCTGTGCTGACAGTTCCTTATGTCGGGGGCCAGAGGCTAGTGTAGACTCAGGCCTGAAGTACATAACTGTGATTGGCCCCCTTGGCCCTAAAAGCGTGACTTGGGCGCTCCTTTGCGCAAACTGCAAAGTAAGGGGCAGAGGATCCCAGTGGAGACTGTGGTGGGTCAGAAGGAGGAGACAGGCCAGTTTTTGTCATTTCAAGATTCTTCATTTACATAACAAAGGAAATGGAACAAGTTACTTACCTGTAACCGTGGTTCTCCAGCATGGGTCTGGCATGGATTCACATGCTCATGAATATTCCCCGTCGTCAGGCCGGGAATCCTCGGTAAAGAAAAAATCAGTATCAGTTTCGTTTCTGATCGGTCTTTCTCAGTAGTAACCAATCACTGGTCTCTGGTTCATACTGCCCCCAGCCAATGACTGCCCTCTCCCTAAGCCCCACCTCCGGCAGCCATCTTCAGATTTGGTAGCACGCAAAGTGGCAGTATGACCAAGTGAAGAGCCGCAGAGGGGTAGGAGGGAGGGTTGTCATGTGAATCCATGCCAGACCCAGGCTGGAGAACAACAGTTACAGGTAAGTAACTTGTTCCTTCTCCAGCATGGGGTCTGGCATGGATTCACATGCTCATGAATATTAGAATACATAGCAGTACACACATGCACAACCAACGGGAGGTGGCAAAGGCTCAACATTAAGCATTACATCAAAAACTCAACATTAAGCAATTCTTACCTCCTCACCAGGCTCACCTTAGGTGAACAGGTTGCGCAGCACCGCTTGGCCGACCCTGGACTCCTCCCTGGAATCCCGGTCGACGCAGTAGAATCTCGTGAAGGTGTGCGTCGACCTCAATGTAGCAGCCCTGCAGATGTCCAGCAGGGGCACATCAGACAAGAACGCTGTGGTAGCAGCGATAGCTCTGGTCGAATGGGCTCTCGGAAATGCCAGGCAACGGTCGGTTTGCCGACCGATGACAGTGCATGATGCAGCCGGAGAGCCATCTGGAAATGGAAGCCTTCGAGAGAGCCTTCCCTTGGTTCACAGGTCCAAAGTTCACAAATAGCTGTGATGTCTTCCGAAAACTCTTTGTGCGGTCCACGTAGAACTTCAGCGCTCTAGCCACATCCAGCGAGTGCAAAGTCCTCTCGGCCGGTGACAAAGGCGACGGGAAGAAAACAGGTAACACCAAGGGCCCGTTGAGGTGGAAGCCCGACGGCACCTTGGGCATAAAGGAGGGGTGTGCGTCCTCAGCACCACCCTCGTGTCGTGAAAAGTCAAGTATGGAGGCTTGCAGGATAGGGACTGGATCTCTCCCACTCGTAGTGCGGAGGTGATGGCCACAAGAAAGGCAGTCTTCCACGACAGGAACTTCAACGGTGCCGAATGCAGAGGCTCGAATGGCGCCCCCATGAGCCTGGTCAGCACCACGTTGAGCTCCCATGCCGGGGCAGGGGCCTTCACCGGTGGGACCGATCGGAACAGTCCCTTCATAAATTCCTTCACCAGGCGATGGGACCACAAGGACGCCCGTCCTGTGGTTCTGGTGTATCGGGAGATCGCAACCAGATGTATCTTGATGGAGGCGTCAGCCAGTCCAGCCTTGGCCAGCGACAGTAGGTACGGAAGCACTTGAGGGGCCGTAATCCGTAGAGGGTTAATCTTCTGTGTAAGGCACCAGACAGAGAACCTCTTCCACTTATGTCTGTAGCACTTGATAGTTGAGTACGCCCTGGCCTTTGCAAGGACCTCTCTGCAGTCAGCCGGGATATCGTACCCTCCAAACTCTAGTGCTGCAGGAGACAGGCCTGCAAGTTCAGCGACTCCGGGTCGTGATGAAGTATGGCGCCTCCTTCTCTGGAGAAAAGACCTACGTCTGTCGGCAGCTTGACTGGTGGGGACGCTGACAAGTCCAGAAGGTCCGGGAACCAGATCTGCCTCGGCCACACCGGTGCGACGAGGCTCATCCTGCACCGGGACCTCTTGAGCTGGTTGACGAGTCGGAGCAGCAACGGCAACGGAGGGAACGCATATAGGAACAGGCCGTCCCAGGGGAACGAGAAGGCATCGCCCATGCTCCTCGGCTGGGGGAACCTGCTGGCGAACCTCTGGCACTTGGAGTTTGTCCCCGTCGCGAACAGGTCCATCTGCAGTTTTCCCCATCGTCAGAAGAGTCGATCCACTTGATCCTGATGTAGTTCCCACTCGTGGCACGAGCGCAGCTCCCCGCTGAGTGAGTCGGCGATGGTGTTCTTTATCCCTGCCAGATGAAAGGGCACTAGAAACATCCCTTGGGCGACGGCCCAATGCCACAGATCCTGGGCTTCCTTGGAGAGGGCTGGGGATCTGGTTCCTCCCTGCTTCTGGATGTAGAACATCGTGGTGGTGTTGTCGGTGAAGATTCTCACTACCTTTCCCTTGAGGGACGGGAGAAAGGACCTGAGGGGCCAGAACACTGCACGGAGCTCCAGGATGTTGATGTGAAGCGGTTTCTCCCCCGGGAGCCAAAGGCCTCTCGCGTGAAGTTCTCCGGTGTGTGCTCCCCACCCTTCCAGGGAGGCATCTGTCGTCACTGTTATCTGGTGGGATGGGGTCTGAAAGTCTGTGCCCGCCGTCAGATGAGCGCGGGTGCCCCACCACCGGATCGCTCGTCCGAAGGTCTCGTTGAGCGCGATCCTGTCCTCGAAGCTGCCCATCTTTTGGATCCAGCGGGCGTCGAGGAACTCTTGCAGAGGGCGCATCCGAAGCCTGCACAGGCGCACGAGATATATGCAGGAGGACATCATCCCGAGGAGGGACTTGATGGACCTCACCCTGGTCACCTCCGTGGCCAGCAGACGCTGCACCTTGCCCAGGATGGCCTTCGTCCTTTCCTCCGACGGCGAGGCCAGACGCACCACTGTGTCGAGCTTGGCTCCAAGAAACAGTGCGACTTGCAACGGGACCAGGTGAGATTTGGGAAAGTTGATGGAGAATCCCAGGTCCTTGAGCTGCTGGGCGGTCTTCGCTGTATGATCTACGGTGAGCTCCCTTGTCCTTGCTCGGATGAGCCAGTCGTCCCAGTAGGGGTAGACGTGGATCCCCTGCAGGCGCAGCCGCGCCGGCACCGGTGCGAGGCACTTGGTGAACACCCTGGGTGCCGACTTCAATCCGAACGGGAGGGCCTTGAACTCATAGTGCCGTCCTTGGACCACGAACCTGTGGAACTTTCGGTTTCCTTTTAGAATGGGGATGTGGAAGTACGCATCCTCCGAATCCAATGACGACAGGAAATCGCCCTCCTCCAGCTGTCCCAGCATGTGCTGGAGGGTGACCATCCGGAACTTCTGTGCCTTGATGTACTTGTTCAGTCGTCGCAGGTCCAGGATGAGGCGCCATCCTCCTGTCTTCTTTTTCACAAGGAAGTACCTTGAGTATACTCCAGAGACCCGGAGCCTCTTCGGGACGAGCTCAATGGCACCTTTTTTGAGCATCGCCCTTACCTCCAAAAGCAGTTGAGGGACGTGATTTTCTTTCCTGGCCACGGGTGGAATGCGGGGGCACTTTTTTGAAATTCGAGGGCGTGCCCCTGGGCCAGGGCGTCCAGCACCCAATGGTCAGTGGAGATGGACTCCCACACGCTGACGAACTTTGCCAGCTGGCCTCCCACCAGGGTGCTTCGGTGGGGGCCCGACACCGCTGTCGGTTCAATCTTTCTTGGAGGACGCCTTGGTCTCCCTGCCGATGACGGCGGGGTCCACCCAACTTGCCTCGTCCTCTATAGGCTTCCTGAGACGAGGAGCAGGCGGCTTGGCAGTACGTAGAGGAGCCACCACCGAATCCCTTGGAGGCACCCTGCTTGCCTCTGGTGCTCCGAAAGGACGGCCTTCATTGCCGGAGAACGCCTAGGGCCTTAGCTGCCTCCGTGTCCGCCTTGATGGCTTGGAGGGACTCATCCACTGTTTTCCCAAACAGATTGTTCCCAGCGAACGGCATGTCCAAAACCTTGGCTTGTACGTCCTGGCGGAAATCCGTCGCCTTGAGCCACCCTCGTGGTCTAAGGCAAACGCCGGTGCCTAGTTGGCGGAAACCGGTGTCGGCAATGTCTGTTGCCACTGTAATGGTGTGATCCGACGCCACTTCGCCTTCTTGCAAGATCTCCAGGCCCTCGGCCCTCTTGTCATCTGGTAGGAAGTCCAACAGGGGGGCGATCTTGTACCATAACTCCCTGTCGTAGCGGGCCACGATCGCGAGGGCGTTGGCCGCCTTAATTGTTGTTGCCGCCGACGAGATAACTCGTCGTCCCATTGCATCCAGTTTCTTCCCTTTGCCGTCTGGCGGGGAAGTTGACGTTGAAGCAGATGCCCCCCCCGCTTTCTTCTTGGCCGCCGCTGAGACGACTGAGTCAGGGGTCGGTTGTGCCCTAAGGCACAAAGGGGCCGCGTCAGGGACCCGGTACTTCTTCTCGTACCGATCCCTCTTGGCAGGCGTCGTAGACGGGTTCTTGAGAAGGTTCAGACCCTCGTCCCAGATGTCATCCAGCAGAGGCACGGCGAGGACGGTCTTCCTCTTGGCCTCGCGCTGTTGGTAAAGGAAACCTTCCTTCTTCTCTTCGGGGCAGAGCTGAAAAAGCTTGGATGCCCTGGCGATCATTGCATGGAAAGATCCGATCTCGTCGGGTGGGGAGGCCCGAGCTGGGGGCGATCGGAGCTCTGTCCCGTCGTCACCGCCGTCGTCGTCGTCGGTACCCGTCGTGGCCGTGTCCATTCCCGTGTCATCCCCAGGGACGTGGGTAAAGGCTGAGCAGGCCGCGAGGGCTGAAAAGGCGGGGCTGGATGGATCCGTCTTCTCTTGTTCGGGGGGCTTCCCGCCGGGCCTGGTTCTGGCTCTGGCTCCTCCGTCGAGCCTGGTTCCGGATCCTCCGTCGGTGGTAAGGGCAATCTCGTCCTTATCTCCAAACATAAGGATTGTATCGCCAACAAAATGGCCGCCGAGTTATCCTGTGGCTCCGGAAGCGACGGAAGCGACGGGTGAATAGGACCCTCGCCGGTGCCGCCGTCACTCTTGTCGTCACCTTCGTCGGGATCCCTCCTGTGGGGACAGGCCTCTTCAAAGCCCTCGTCGAGGCCCTCTAAGACTTCTACCAGCTCCTCCTCGGATGCTGTGCCCGTGTCCACAATGGCCACCGCCCGCCCCCTCTTTTTCCACCGGGGTCTTCACGGGGATTTTTTCGATGGGTCTGAAAGATGCTTCCCTCCACGGAGGCAGGGAGACTTTGGGACCCGAGGTCGCCTCCACTGGTTTAGCCTCCACAGGCTGCGCCAGGGCCGTCGCGACTTCCTCGATAGAGGCCTTGGCCGGGTGAGTCAAGGCATTTACCACCTTGTGTGGGCCTATGGCCTTCACCTTGGGGGGAGGGTCACCGCTTTGCTCCCCCTCGGCCGGATCCTTCGAGCTCGACCGGGGCCTCTCCAGAAGCTTCGCCGGGTTCTCGGCCTTCCTCTTCCCTGAGCCAGAGCGTTGGCTCGTGGTTGATGGCGCTGGAGAGGGTGCACCCTGCCTGGCAGCCGAGGAGCCTGACCGTTCGGCGCTCCCGGTGCCCGCGGACTCGCGGTGCTTTGCCTTCTGTTGGGCCCCCGTCGCCGGGGCGCCCTCACAGGACTTAGAAGACCGCTCGGACTTCTAATTCTTCTTCTCACCTGATGGACTCTTTCCTTCCAGCCATTTGGAGAGATGAAGGTGTCGGTCCCTGATGTTCCGTTCCGACATGTTCCCACAAAACGCACAGTCCTTCTCCACGTGCGTTTTGTCCTCATGAAGGCAGTAGAGACATTTCGAGTGCTCGTCCTCCTTGAACACATTCTGCAGCTGGCACCCAGGGCAAACCCTGAACAGCTTTCCGGGCGTTGAGCTTCCTTTCTCTGGGCCATGTTTGGGTAGGCCGCAGAAACTTCTGGAATCCTCCAAGAAGCGTAACTCGACGAAATCTTCACCCTTGAGGGGCGTAGAAAAATCCGACACAGATCCCCGTTAATCGGATGTAGAGACGGTGGAGCTTGAGGCTCTATTTGACCGAAAAATGAGAAATTCTCTTTGAAAAAGCGCGAAAACGTAGCAAAAGCTCGAGAGCTAAACACGAGGACTCCCAACACTTGAGCGTGTGGTAAAAATCTGAAGATGGCTGCCAGAGGTGGGGCTTAGGGAGAGGGCAGTCATTGGCTGGGGGCAGTATGACCCAGAGACCAGTGATTGGTTACTACTGAGAAAGATAGATCAGAAACGAAACCGATACTGATTTTTTCTTTACCAAGGATTCCCGGCCTGACGACGGGGAATATTCATGAGCATGTGAATCCATGCCAGACCACATGCTGGAGAAATGCCTTGCTATCCCCTAGTCTACGGGTTTCCATACCTAACCAAACTAATATGCTTGTCGTCTGTTTGTAAAGTGCAAAAGAAAACAATCTGTCCTCCATCCAACTTTAAGCCACTCTGTCCTTACCACCAATAGAAAACAACAAAAGACCGGGAGAAAGACTCTTCTCCTGGATAAGCTTCTTCAGCTTTAGTATGCAATCTTAAGATGTTGCTTTGCTATCTCATGAAGTAATTTGTTTAGTTTGTGTAGAGGACTTTTCCCAGCCCTGGTTTCCCCTGCTTGTGTTCTTGGTATACCTTTCCTCCTCACCCTGGTTAGCTTTGGAAATCCTGGAAACAGATCTCTCTTCAGTGTCTCTGAAAGGCTTTCTTCTCTTCCTGCTTTCGCTAGGTTGACTGATTCCATCTTTGGGTGGTTCTTATTCTCGCTGTTGCTACATTCTTCAACTCTTTGTGCAAAAAACAGTTGATGTCATATTTCCATATTCCCTCTCTTCTGATTCACTGTCTTCCTCCTTGCAATACTCGGCCCAATAGTAATTCTGTTGTCTGGTTCTTATCTCACTGAAACGAGTAGGATGGGTTACACAATGGTTTTTCTTTTCTGACCACTCACTGGGGTGAGTAGGATGAGTCCCAGAGTGTTTATAACTCTTCTTATTTTCGGGCCACTTACTGGGACAAGTAGGCTGAGTCTCTTCTTAACTTCTGGTCACTCATTGTGACGAGCAGGCTGACAGTATTCTTTATTGTAGTGCACCATCCCGGGTTGTTACCTTGCTTTTCGAAAGTTGGCGTCACCGGCCTGTTCGCAGGAGTGAGACTTTGTGCCTTGTCGAGAAGCTTGGTTTCTCGTTCTATCTACTTTGGATTCAGCTCTGTGGATTCAAGGCTCCAGCAGTTTTGGCATAGTTGACAGACTCACCAGTCCACCCCTCCAGGGTCATGCCACTGCTCTTGGCTTCTTTGCCTTGTTGGGGTTTTCGTCCCCTCTGCTCATCGGCCTTGGACTTTCTCGAGGCTTCGGGGTAAGAACACCTTCTGCCTTCCTCCCGACAGAGGATCTTCCGTTCTCCTGGCTCAGTCATGACTTGACTGATTTGGAGCTCGCAGGCTTCCTTTTTTTTAATGATTTTTTATTCTCTCTCTCTCTCTCTCTCTCTCTCTCTCTCTCTCTCTATCTGTATCTGTTCTCCTCCCCCTTCCTTCTTCCTTTTTTATTAAAGGTGGATGGGTCCTCCCCAGCAGAGGATCGAAGTTCATCCTCTATATTTGTTGAACCCTCTTCATTCTTAGTTCAGTCTTCTTTGTCACAGTACTATTGCTTCCAGACCAGAGAGTAATCATTATTACTCTTTCATCCTTCTTCATGGTGTTTACAATATATTATTCTTCAAGGGGAATCTTGTATCTTGTATTACAATAACACAACGTGGTTTGGTTTGTTGTCCCTGTGGTGTCAAAGGATAGTGTTTTAGGGAGTTCCTCAACAGAATGCAAGTCCTTGTCCCTCAGGGGGGGGATTCTCTCACTGTGAGGTCCCGCTTATTGCCACCCTCTGGGGGATTATTGCATAGCAGGCTCATCTCCCAGGCATCACTAAGACTGAATCCCGCAATTTGTCACAAGATCCTGAAACCAGGTGACAAGAAGAGAGGAAAAGCAAGGAGCAAAGGAGTCATCAAATGGAGGCTAGGGAAGGGGAGAACAATAGAGTGGCAATGAAGGGGGACATATTAAGCATCTTACAGGAGATTAAGGCATTGGGGCTCATTACGAGTTTGCTGGTATACAGGAAACGTGGTGGTAAATCCAGTTACCAGCACTTTTAACACTCTAGTGGTTTACAAGTTAGCGGCAATACCGTCGCTGATTATGAGTTTTGAAATGGCGGTAACACTGCTGGTTATTGCCAGTAATCCCGGCAAAATCAAGGCAGAGAAACCTGCACCTGAAAGCAGGCAGTCAATTAATACACGTGATGGAAATGAGACCAAAGCTGCACACATGGAGAGAAGAAAAGGGCCACACCTTCCCCAAACACACTTTCCTACACCACCATGCTGCCACAGGTCACTGTCAGCATTGACACGCAGCTGCTAAAGGCCAACATAGAGCTGCAGGGGCCTTGAGGACCACCACATGGAATATGAGGCAGAGGAGAGGAGGAGGAGGATGGCAAGGAGGTGGCACCACGCAAGGCGTGCGCCTATACCCCGGTAAGGGCCTCACCATGGACCCTCATTGACAGCCAGATCCTCAACTTGCAACGTCTCAACAGAGAGACTAGTGCATATCTGCTGAACCAGATCTAGGATGACATAAGGAGCAGGATCACCCTCAGGACAGCCAACCCACCGCTGGCAAAGCTGGTGTCAGTCCTGCACTTCTTTGCCGCAGGCGAATTCCGAAACACTGTGAGCCAACTGCATGGCATCTCGTAGCCTGCTTTCACTAAAGTGCTGTGTCAGGTACTGGAAGCACTCCTGCGCCATGTGGGATGGCACATTTCACTTCCCACCACTCTGGCACAGGTGAATGCCACAAAGGCAAGATTGTATGTCATGGCACACATGCCCAATGTGGTAGCAGTCCTCGACTGTACCCATATAGAGTTGGTGGCACCCGAGGCATCGGAGGCGGTTTAAAGGAACCAGAAGCAGTTGCATTCGCTCAATGTCCAGGTCACCTGTGATGCAGACCTCACCATCACCCAGTGCTGTGCCCGCTTCCCAGGAGCAACTCATGATGCCATGGTCCTGTGGAACAGCACGCTGCCGGCATACATGGAGGGGCACAGAGGCCAACGGACCTGTAATATTGGGTGAGTACATTTTACATTACACTAACCTTGCTGTACAAGTGACATGCACACAGAGATTGCATGCCCTGACAAGGCCCTGTACATGCAGGAGCCCCCTACACACCTCATACATGACAGGCTGCAACCCACAGGAGTAGGACATAACTCACAATGCAGCAGTAGATGGCCAAGCCATGCGTCCCCAACAGGCCAGTCACACACACTGGACTACAGGTACCAGAATGCAACATCACACATCTCACAACATGCATCGGCTGCAAATGGGGGAGGTGGGTCAGCGGGGCAGGGGGATTACCCACCTAGGGGTGTCCAAAGTATGTCTCGGAAGGATAACTCAAGGGGCAACGTGCTCACCTTGGAAGTAAGACAACACGGAGCAACACAGATTCGATCCCCGGGTCCACGCTTAGAAACCTCTGGGTATTAAGCGTGTTATAAATAACCTATCATATCACATCATGGGGTGCACCAAGAGCCAGGGAAAAGGAGCAAAGCTGACGGTTGGCAACACATCCAATGACCAAGATCCATGTTCATTCAAAGTAAAACCCCACAGTACAACAATACACAAAAAGATTAGATGCTCCAAATTTGAATTTCTGGAAGAGACTGCCCACTTCCAAGGGGGTGGGGAACGACTAGAAGTAGGGCCTACAAACACCAAGGAGCTCCTGTGGTGTCCGTTATGTAAATGTCTGAGGAAAACTGCCATACATGGAATACACACAGACGACCTGCACATGTCACGCAGACTCCCATCAGGGACCATGCACCCGTCCACCCGCATGAGCAGTTGACTACACATGCAAGGACTGGAATGTGAAATATAGTGTTGTGCGACGACACATGAGGCATGCATGCACCGACTGTCTATCGAGATGCTGCTGTTACAGGAAACACATCCACAAAACATCATGATTTACACTTGCAGGTGACTCTGGATACCTGCAGCTTCTGTGGCTAATGACTCCTCCCAAAATGTGTGGCATACAACCAGGCACATGTTTGGACTAGGGTGTCTGTTGACCCCACCTTTGACCTATGGAAGGCTCACTTCTGAGGTCTACACTGGTCTATGGGTGCGCTCATGTATAGGCCCAACAAGGTGGGACAGAATGTGCTGGCATGTTGTAAGAAACCCGAGGGTATTCTCCCCAGTACACCTCGAGAATCCCTTATTCAGGTGGACAGGGGAGGGCTGGCGCTCTCAGATCCCAACCCTGGGGGTAGACGAGAGAGGGAGGATCGCCCGGGTTAGGTAGCCCGGGTTTGTGCTCGGGGAAATACCCTAGGTGAGACACAGTATAATACCAGAGAAGGAGGAGAGGACGAGATCTCTGAGACCTTTGTCGGTTGTGCTACATCTTTCTCTCTGCCGCTCTATAAATCTCTCTTACCCAAATCCTCCCAATCTTTCTTCTCCACCTCCCTCTGCCTATTACTTTCCCAACTCCCAAGCAAAATTGGCAAAACGCTACCGTTCCCACAATCCCCCGGTTCCTTTCACAATAACAATCCCAGTAATTTCTGTTTGTTTCACAAATCCCACCAACTTCACCCTTTTGAATTTTCCAAACCCCTTCCCTTTTCCAACACAAACACTTCCTTACATTGTGAAAAGCAACAAAATAGTACTAGAACTGTTTACCTGACATGTCCCGACACAAGGGTCAGGCAGAGTCAGGTTATTAATCAAAACCGCACACACCTTCCTTTTTCCCACAGGGATAAAAGGTGGAGCACAAGAGCACAATACGAGCAAGGCAGACCGCACAACGAGAGAGCTAACTAAGCCCGGCAGCTCAAGAGGAGGAGAAAGACGGTGCGAATCAATAGGGTGACAAGGAAAGAAGAAACCTTGCCCTTTCCGACCAAGGCCTGTGAAACCTCAGCAGAAGGAACCCTAAAACCACGAACAATAGCCAGCGTGTGTTGCAGCAGATGTCAACAGTACACGCGGTCCTCCTCCGCTGACAACCAAGCCGGGGAGAGATGCTTGGCCCCGTGGTACCGGCCTTGACTCCAGAGACAAGAAAAGCCAAGTGGTTCATCACAGCCGGTGAGTCGAGGGGAGAGCCGATAAGAAACCGAACTATGCTGAACGAAAGTAGCAAGCGGCTGATTAAAGAAAGTACAAAGAACTGTTGATATGCAATGGGAAAGCAGCTACAGAAGAGTCAAGCACCACATGGGTGCTCACTCGGGAATCTCTGGGCAATTACCAAATTGTTTAAACTACCGTTACCAGAAGGTCTTGGGAGAAAGACGAGAAGGGGGTCAAAGTGGTAATGCAGGGGTCTAGTAAAATCCTCTGTACTGTTGAAAGCCTTTGACCGACAGATGATTGTGCAGATGAGGAAAGCAAATCCTTAATCTTAAGAACTGTTCAAGCAATTGTATGAATGACAAAGCTGGCAAGGGTGCACCTGATGGAGGGATGCTGATAAAGAGGGGGCGAAGCCAAAAGTCCAGATTAACAATGTGTTGACAACAATGAAGTGTTTAAAAAGACATTAAAATGTGTGAATGTCACAGAGGAGATTTTGTTGAAAGCCGTAGTGAACCCGACGTGAACCTGTCAGGCCCTCGGAAGCAAGAAACCCAACTACCGAAGGTCCTGACATCATTAAGAACTTTTTGTGGATCTGAGCCGGGAAGAGGGTGATTCAAGGGTGAAAAGGTATCACCCAACGTGCAAGCAGAAAGGAACTTTTGTTTATTCTTTTTTTTTTAAGACATCAGGTCCTCGGAGGCTAGAGCCTTTTTGTAGAAAAGAGACTTAACCACAGAAGGCCCTGATAAGCTGAGAGCAGAACTGTTAGCTCGTGCTGGGGAAGCTTGAGTGTGTGCTGTGCTCTGGAGTCCCACCTTGTCCCGTGCTCAAAACATAGGGAAGGGCGACCCTGACTACCGCATCCTGACTTATTATTTGTGAACACTTATTTCTTTCCTGTGAATCCTATCCCACACTCTTTGTTTGTATTTAGTGTAAGGATTGGCAGTAGGTTTTTCCTCTTAGATTTAGATTTAGATTAGGCGTTTTTCCAACCTTCCTATACAGTTTAATAAACACCCTGAACTGTGATCACTTGTGTCTGTCTTTACTGTTGCCACCATGAGTTCAGTACAATGTACAATGTGCAATGCTGTACAACATCTGCATTCAGCGGACCATTGGACTGCCTCTGGATTTGGACATTCCACCCCCTCCCCACCCCGAGGAGGAGGATGCAGTGCCTGCGGGTGTCATGCATGCACGCACTGAGCGGGTAGAGGCCAGAGACAGGCGCATGGCTTGCCAGGAACTGATTGAAATTTTTGGGGGAAACTGTCACTTTCTGTGCCTCTTGGGCATGGGGCTCTTCACCGGGTCCTTGCCAGTGAAGAGGCACTGTAAGCAGTGCCTTGGGGTACCAGGTAGGGAGCACTTTGTGGGTGTCACAGAGGTGGAGGCCACTGACCCCAGGCCCGCATGAAGGAGGATAAGCTGCATGCACTGGTGCAGGGTCTCGAGGAGGGGAGGTGGCCTCCGTGTGCGCCCATACTCTCTGTCCTATTGCTGTCATGGCAGCAGTGGCATGGTCAAGTGACCGGGCCATCCTGCGACGGCAACCCTGCATGCTCTCACGCATGGCCCGCATCTCCTGCAGCTGCTGGCCCGCCAGATCCTTGATGGAAGACTGCCACTCCTCAACCCCATGCAGGCGTGCACTCAAGGCCGACACATTGGGCACCGCAGAGGTGGTGGGCTGTGTAGAAATGCAGGGCTAAAGCATGGAGATGCACCTCCCATCCTGTGCTACACCTCATCCCCCCTCATCCTCTTCTGTGGTGTCCACATGGCCCATGCCACAATGGCCCAGTGGCTGCACTGCCTGTGATGGCAAGGAAGGCGTGCTGGAACCCTGGTGTCTTCGAGACACAGGAGGGACGGCAGCACTGTGTCCCATGACAGGTGCTGGCTGTGGCATAGCAGTGGTGGCTTTAGCAGTGGAGGGGTCAGTGGCGCTGCCATGGGGATTGTGTCATCCTCAGAACTTGCCGGTGTTTCCACGGCGGTGGTAGGTGGTGGTGGTGTAGGTGGTTGTGGTGGTATCCCAGCAGCCCTGCCCTGCTACCTGCTGGCAAGGGGTCGGGCCTGTGCTGGGGTGATATGATATGATATATGACATTAATAACGCGCCTATACACAAGTGTTTCAAGGCGCAACAAGGTAAGGGAGGGGGAACACAAGGGAAGACAGAGACATCGATCTTACTAGGCCAGGTGACATTGAGATTGCGCAAGTGCAGGGGACGGGGGAGGGGGAAAATGCAAGGGGAAAGGGGAGGGGGCAGTGCAGTACATGGGATCAAACAGTAAACAAATAAAACAAATACATTAAAAAGTGCGGCCAGCTGGAGACAGGTGCAAGGGTAAGTGCAGACATCAAGGGCCTGATTCACAGAAAATTTTCCTATGGGATTGCGCCATTATAAAACACTTCCATGAATCAGGCCCCAAGTGTCAAGGGCTGGTAGGGGACTGTAGGGATACAGAACAGACACCGAGTGCAAGGGTTGCCAGGGGGGGGCAGGGCAGGTGTGCAACTGGCAGGGAAGTGACCTGGGCCCGAGATCAGAGGGTAGCCAGGGGACCAGTGCAGTTTCAGTTTCAGCCAGGAGTTCAGCAGGGGAGCGGAAGAGCGAAAGCAGAAGCAAAGAGGAAGGTCTCTAGGTGCTTCCGCAACCAGAGATGGTTCTCCTCAAGTTTCAGAGAGGCAGGGAGGCTGTTCCAGAGGGAGGCCCCAGTCGAAGAAAGAGATCTACCACCAACTCGTTGCTTGGAGAAGCGACTGACCCTGAGGGAATTGTAGGCGGAGGAGCGAAGAGCTTGAGAAGGAAGATATTTACAAAGAGAGAGTTGAAGGTATTGAGGCCCCAGGTCCCAGAAGGCCTTGTGGACAATGCAGAGGGTGTTGAACTTAATCCTCGCAGCCACTGCAGAGATTTCAGTCCTGGAGAAATACGATCCCTGGTCTTGAGGTCAAGGACACGTATTGCAGGCCTGTTCTGGATGAGTTGCAGAGGACGGAGAGTAAAAGCAGTCAGATTTAGAAAGAGGCTGTTGCAGTAGTCCAGCCTAGAGAGAACCAGAGCTCTGGAGAAAGTGAGCTTCTGGGGGAAGGAGAGGAAAGGAAGAATACTTCTGAGGAGGTGCAGCTGGTAGTGAGACTTCTTAGAGACGTCAGAGATGTGAGGAGAGAAGGAGAGAGTGGAGTCGAAGATGACCCCGAGGTTTTTAGGCTCACAGGTGGGAGAAGGAAGAGGGCCAGAGAGCAACAGGGAAGGAGGGAGCAGGTGTGCTGATGAGGGGAATCTCAGTCTTACTGGCATTAGGGCAGAGATCATTGGCGGCACACCACTCCTGGATAACGGACAGACAGTCAGAGATGAGAGAAGGAGAAGAGGTGGTGGAAGGAAGCCTGAAAATGAGCTGAGTGTCGTCCGTATAGCACTGAAAGGCAGGGCAGAGAGCGGCAATGTGGTGGGCATGAAGTGCCAGGTATTGGTTGAACAGCCAGGGAGAGAGGTTAGACCGAACGTAACTTTGTGGGCAAACACATACATAAGTACTTCAGGTGTTCTGGGCACCAAGAGAGAAATCTCTCCAAATAGAATTGAAGGAGGTTGCACAAATTCTAGAGGGGCAGTTTACAAGTGTGAAAGGGCATATAGGCAACTTTAAGGTGGCAATAGACTTTGTGTGCATGTACAGTCTAAATCAGGGCCAATATACTTTTGTTGAGAAGGCACTAAGTGAAATCCTTGAGAGAGCGGCAGGCCTGACTATTACCGTGCGGGAGTTGTGGGGGGGGGGAGGGGGATTTTAGCTTGTATGCACAATGGGAAAGGGACAGAGTGGCGCTGCAGGAAGTAAAGGGGCAGGGTGTGACATGTTTCTATCGTCGACATATCGCAAAATGGTAACAGCACAAGTACGCATAGGGGAGCTCATCATTATACACAAATTCTGGAGTTGTAACGATTTTTTATTTAAAGATGGGGTCTTCCTGAGCACCCTCAGGCAACTGATAGATTTTTTAAAAAGGAAAATGATTACGGAGAAGTAAGGGCTAGTGCTGTTTGGGGTGTGGCGAAGGCCATGATCAGGGGATTGCATATAGGAGAGGGGGCGAGAAAGAAAAAACAAGCATTGGCAATGCCAACAGTTTGGGCTTTTGTGTAGGCATGGGAAAGACACTTGCCATGCCCAGCCGTAGTGTATGAACTGGCCATTGATGGAAGCAGGTGCAAAATGGTGTACCTGGGCAACTAATAGCAGTGCCTGGCAAGTGCATAATACTTATACACAAGGCAAAACTGTTGGATTTGCCAATGCTTGTTTTAACAGGACTTCAGTGAAGGACAGCCAAAGTGATTATAGATCGAGTGGCTGAAGGCAGAACTAGTAAGATATTTTTATTACACCTGTAGTTGGATTAAAACTCCAATTAAGTCATTAACTCTCAGAACAGTGCTTTGCAAAAACACTGGCAGGCGGCACGTTGAGTGCAAAGTTTAATGGCAAGTTTTGAGTAAAGCAAGCTTAAAGAGTTCCCATGAGGAGGTGTTTTGGGCAGGGATGAGCGTAGGGATTACCATGGCCATGGGCAGTAAATGGTTGGGCAAATAACCAAACAACACCTACAGGTGTGCCTACCACTTCATAAATTACTTGCAGGTGCGAAAGGCAGTGTGATGATTAAGGTAGAAGGAAGCAAGGAAGGCGAGGGGCGCGTAGCCGTGAGGGAGTTCGGGATGAAGGCGCATAACAGAAAATCCAGCCTGAATTTCGAGCTTCCCGATTGGTCAGTGCCCCCGCCTAGGGTGCTAATAAATGTTTTAAACCCTAATCTCTGCCTAACGGGTTGAGTCCTAGCCTAAAGAAAAGTAGTCTAAAAGGGTGCTCGTCAGGATGTCAAAGAAAGTGTGTTAAGTATGCCGCCCAGAAACCCTTATCTAGGGTGGATTCTGTCTCTTATCACTTTGAACAAAAAAGAAAAAAAAAGAAACAAAACCAGAATAAGCTTTTACTCCCCCCAAACATAGGAGTGGTGATTGCCTTCTGACCCTGCCGTGATATCTCCTAATTACGGGCAGAACGGGACTCCTGGCCCGTTGCAAAGTTTCCGTCTATATCACAAGTCTCTTTCTCTTTCTCCCCCTTTAGGTTAACTCAGAGTCTCTACTGAGCTCTTCTTCACAAATGTTTATATCCGATAGTTTGTCTCAATGGTTCAGTCTTTGGTTTATGAACCAGCCTGGTGTGCTTCCAGATTCGTTAGTCCATACTAGGTGGTTTTCGTGGAATTCCTCCACCCAGGAAGCATATTCAAGGTTCTTCAGTGCTAGTTAGCCGGTAGCGAATCTTTGGTTTTCTCGCCCCCAGTTTGGCCTCTGGTTTCTTGTGTCCCGCCTTGTGGTTTGCTTGATTTCACCCATCTCAAGAGTTTGGTTTTGTACTCCTCTTCTTGGGGCATGTTTTCTGGTAGCCAGGGTATAATCGCTCTCACCATGGCCTCTGGTATGATTTGTGACACCCCGGGCTGGGGTATGATTTCTGGTAGCCCGTCTTGGGCTATGGCTTCTCTGGCCCCACCTTTGGGTATCCAAGCATCCCATCTTGGGGTATGATTCTCATAGCACGCTGTGGGCAGTGGCTTCTCTTGCCCCACCTTGGACTGTGCTAGTTCTCACCCCACCCTGGGGTAGGTTTTGTAGCGACCTGCCGTGGGGTATAGTTTCTTGTAGGCCGCTATTGGCTATAGCTTCTCTTGCCCCACCTTGGGCTATGCTCATTCTCACCCCACCCTGGGGTATTGTTTGTTTTCTAGAACCCCGGTTTGGGTTCAGCCCAGCCTTCCCCTCCACATCTCCCAGAGCCACCACATACCTTTTTGATTTTTGCAGAACCCTTCAGGCAGATGGGGAGCTGTATGGTAGGTGGAGTCGTCTCCTCTGTGCTTTCTCTCATCTTTGTCGCGGTTAGTGCTGTGGCATCTCTAGCTCTGCACCTTTTTGCGACTTGGTGGCTCTCATCCCTCGATCCACCACCAGTCTTTCCCCTCAAGGCCTCCCATGTTCTTTGCCAACTGCCTTTTTTTGTGTGTTCCCTGGGCGTGTCCGCACACTCATTGATCACGCCCGGTGTAGGTCTGTCTCCTCTGAACACACCTCACAGGAGGAGGTCTTTCTGCCTCTGTCGCTTCACAGACGGCTCATTCTTCCGTCACCAATGCGGGTTGTAGTGTTATGTCTGACCCAGGAAATGGGAGGGTTTGTTCTTCGCTCTCTCAGTTCAGGCACAGATGGTGTTGCAAAGGTGTCAGAAGATAAGTCAATCACTCAAATATGAAGACGTTTTGAGTCAGTACAACACTCAAGTCCCATATAACCCATAAAAGGTCATCTTTTGGGCATAAGGGAGAGTAACAAATATCCCTATCTTGGAATGGTCCAGTGAGATCCCGCTTGTCCCACCCCTAGGGGGTGTTGAGCTTAGCTAGCTCACCTCCCTAGTCCCAAAGGGCGTGCTCCATCTTGGGTAGAGGGGACGAATTGCCTGGATTCATCACATTCTTTCATAATACAATGAAATACTATAATACAGTAAACTGCATGGAGAAGCAGCTAAGGAAGTTTAAAAAATATTGAAATTAAAGTACTCCTAACAGATGAGATCAGCATGTCTCAAACATCATGCTAGCTTTCATTTTCTTAAGATTCCAAGAAGTGCAAAATCTGATGATAGGGAAAGTTTTGCAGGAAAACATGAATTTGTGTTTGGGTATCTACTTCAACGAAATCCCGTAATGGCCAACCAGTACTTCAAACCATCATCACAAAAGATGGTTCCAAAACAATGGGTAGCATTAGTAAGATTACTTTGTGGAGTTATTTTCCATACCTTGAAGCAATGGTTTCTGGTTGCTTAGGATTCGGGAGAGTGGCCACATTCCCCAGAGTGAAGAAAGAGGCAGTGTTCAGTACACTACTGTGGCTAGGCAGGCACTCAGCAGCTATATGCTCTAAGAGGCAATAGGAGTAAACTAATTGAATAAATAAATAATTCTCTCCTGCACAATCAAGTGGTGTGTGTCGTGGTACGCAGGGGTGCATCCCATGCAACACAAGATATCTTTGTGTTCTGCAATGAGCGCTTGAGCTCAACGCAGATAGCACAGCTGGCTAACAAGTGGCAGAGATGGGGCCCCACCAATATGATATTATATGCGAAAACAGTGCAGTTTCAGTCTTAGAGACATAATCAAAATTCATTGGCTGTTTGAATGCCAATGAAATGTGATATGTTGCTGGTGCGCATGCGAGTGCAGCCGTGTGTAGCGGATAGAGAACAGTCGGAGGAGCCAGGGCAGGGTCAGCCAATGACTCGAGTCATGGCCAGCAGAAAGGAGCAGACCTCAGCCACCCATGCAACATGGATCCACTAGCTTGTTATTAATAAGCTTTCTCACATTAATGACCGAAAATGCAGGGCCCTACTACAGGGGTGATGGGGCCATGGGGTACTAGTTGTGGGGCATGACATGGCCAATAAACTATCATGGCATCTCCCTCTTGAGTTTTATGTAGGGAGCGCTGTAAGACTCCATAGGGGCCGCCAACATGGACGTTTTCTTGCAGTGGCCTGGCATGTTCTACTGCCATTATTGGCAAAGCCAACTTTATGAGTGTTTTTAAATGGGTACTGAGGAAAGGACTACACTGGGGTAGCCCATTAGGTAGCGGTTGGAGAAACCCAATCCCTTTCCGCTCACCCCAAACACATATTAAAATGGGGAGTTCTTTTAACTCAAGTGCACAATAGTGGGTGTTTGGCTGTAGAGTCATAGAGCATATGGTGACAGGGGCTTGGTAGCGTGACCTACATATCCCCTTCACCGTTAGTTTTAAAAAAATCTTTTATTTATTGTGCTTTAGCCAATATTTCTTGCCTTTTTACACATTTCGAGACAAATATAAATTATTTAAAACAATTTACACAATAGAAATTAAGCACATGAAAAAAAAAGGGAAAAGAAAAGATCAATCATACAATTGCAGCCATCATCAAATTTAAATTCTTAATAACCATCCAAATTTAGATCTCTTAAAACTCTGACCACTTCTGAGGTCAGAAATATTTCATTACCAGATGATAGTCTAAGCCAAAATTCCTCTGTGTCCAACCATCTAACATCATGAACAAATCTTTTCAGTCTAACAACTCTCACATCCCTTGTACCCAAATACCTAGATAAAAGATGTTTTATCGTTTGATGTTCAATATCATCACATTTATCACACCAGTTATCATATAAGGCTGAGTCTCTGACTGATTGAATTTCCAAAGTGGGGAGTATGTCGAGTCTGAATCTCAAAAAAAGATCCCTTGATCTCGGATCTGGGTATTTTGTCAAGTAGGGGGGCAAGATTGCCCTTTTTTTACCCATAATGGGGAATGATTGCAACAACTGTCAGAGGTTTCCCCCTTTCTCACCTGTTTTCGCTGCTTGATGGATTCCGTCGCAGAAGTTTTCTTCCTTATGGTTCGGGTCTTGTACAAGTCCACTCGGCGGTCTTTGGCTTCCAGCATTCGTTCACTTCTTGTCCGGGATCGATATTGAACTCCAGGAAATCCAGGAGTAAGTAAGGAGGGAAGCACTCGGAGGCGTTGCACGGATTCCAGGAGAAGGTGGTGTAGAAGGAAAGAGGATAGAATGAAGCAGGGTTCCGGGGACCAGGAAACAGCGAAGTTCCGAAAGGGCGAACTTTGAAGCAATGTCTAGCCACGGCTAACAGTAGCGTTGAGACACGCGGAAGCGCGGGGGTGTGGCTAATTTATTGTGTGTGCTGCAATGAACGTGAAGACTGGTAGGCAGCACTCAGTGTAGCGGCCATTTTGGTAGTACAACAGAGTGTAAGCCCCGACGGGACAAGGACCAGGATGCCCAGAAGAGGCGTGTCCGATGGGCCATGACAACAACTTTGCCCTCCTCATTTTTTCTTCTGTTTCTAACCAATCCCAATTTTTCATCCGCTCTTTTACTTTTGTTGGATTTTGTATCAGGAGTTCTGGTGTACAATCTGCATTATTCCGAAGCTCTAGACATCTGAGCTTTCATTTTTCAAGGAACCGGTTAGTATTGCGCTGCAATAGGAGGGACAAGTCCTCATATAGTGATCCCTTTGGAGGATCCAATAGCGACCTATATAGGGAGATCCATTTCCACTCCAACCATGATCTTAGAGAGGAGAGGCCCAATTCTTACCCAAGGGACACTATAGGAATACGATTTGGGAGTGATAGTGTTGTTTTCCAAAGCTTTGACTCTATAGTATCCCAATTCACATTTATCGAGAGAAAATTAGTGTCCATAGCGAACCGAATGACAGGGACCACCTTACCTAGATAGAATTTCACCAAAGGTAGTATTGAGAATTTACAGAACTTAGTTCTTATCCTTTTCATCTGAGCCCCCAAAGTAATGGTTTTTAAACTAATAGTTTCCAATAGATGGATTTTGGTTGGGTAGGACTTGATTGTTGATCCCAAATAGGTAAGCTTAGAGACAACCTCTATCGGTCGGTGATCCAGTTCCCATGAATAATTCTTGGTTCTTTTGCTCAGATCCTTAAAAATCAGGACCCTGGATTTATTTGGATTAATTCTGAGATCATTGCTTCGGGCATAGATTTCCAAAACCGACAGCAACCTCTGGAGTCCCACCTGAGTGTGATCCAGTACCACCACGTCATCAGCATAAGCCAACCAGCTGATTTTAGTTGAGCCGATGCACAGTGATACAAGACCACTCTCCCTTAAATTTTGGCCGAGGTCAGCCATAAAAAGGATAAACAAAAGCGGCGCTATCAGGCAACCCTGATGAACCCCTCTTTCCACCCGTATGGGTCCCGATAATTGGCCCGCTCTGGAAAGTCTGCACCGTTAGTCCACAGACATCTAGGATGCCCTGGAGACCTTTTTCAAAAAAGGGTTGTCTTTGATTGTCTGTGGAGAAGGAAGGGCTTCATATGTATTTTAAGAAAATGGCCTGCGCAGTCTACCATTTCAGATTATTTTCTCATTGTATTAGAAAGAAAAAAACAATATGTGCAGAAGAACCACCAAAAGGCCGATATTTATTGGTATACAAAATTATTTCTTTTTATTTTTCAAATATGAAATCTTAAACACCTTTCCCGGTGAACATAAAAGTTATTCACATTCATTCTGCTTTCAAGTCACACTCAAAAAAAATATCTTATTCATTCACACGTGAAAAAACAAAAATGTTTTTAACAAAACGACAACCATAAACCAAAGGTTCCTTTCAATGCTTATTAATGGAAGTGCAAATAATCCGCCTCATTCTGAGTCAGTGGGTCTGGTAAAAAAAAGTGCCTGTATTCATGGATACCGGCACTTTACCGGACCAGCCGACTCTGGGTTTTGCCAGTGGGACACCTGAGTAACCTCCAGCTAAGAGATGGAGGAAAGCCAGGCACCCTACCAGCAGAAAATGGCCGGTAATGACAGCAAATCTCCTCATGGAGTCCTAATGAAGGGGGATTTACACTGTCAGTCCGGCACCTGTAATCCAGCAGCAATGCCACCCGACCAGGTGCTGGAAACGGTATCAACATTTGCTGGTATCCTGGCAGCTCAACCACCAGGATACCGGCAAACTCAGAATGAGGCCTAATGTCTTTTCTGTGAGAAATCATTTTTCCATCTTTTTAAGCAAAAAAATATCATCTGGTGAATGCAAACCAATATGTTTCAACTGAATGGCTGGGTCTTCAGATTGTATAATAAATATCTGTAAAGATGTAAAGTTTATCCAAAATTAGTGTATATCTTTAAACCAAATTAAGGTTGTTTCGGTGTTGGGCCTTGGTTCTGTGTACAATTTTGGCAAAAGCAGTCAACCGATAAACTTAGAATGTCCACCTTTTTTAGCTGACATACTTAATTACTTTTAAATGGTATGATTTGCTTCGGCTCTGGTGAGGTTACATGGCCATCTAGCTGTTCTGGGCCAAGGTATGCTTACTTCAGAAGTAATAGGAACTTAAGTGTGTTCGTTATCATTGTATTTTATAGATGTACATATACCGTCAACAAGAGGCAGGCTGCTTAAGGAAGTCGAGCCTCAAATGCTCTGTATTGCATTAAGCTTTCTATTTTACACGTGCGCCCATGTGGGGTATGTTTTGAAGTGCAGGATGTCTTGAGATGATTGGGCTTCTGACATCTATAGTCTTGTTTTTGGACATTCTTTGCTGCAGACAGAACAAAAAGATACTAATAGTACCATGGAGAGGTCTACAGACAGTAGTATAATAGGTTTTGTGACAACTTCCCCTGCCTGATCCTGTCGGTATCAAGTTAGGTTCATCAAAGGGATGGTAAGGAGAGAAGTTCCTGAGGACACTCTCTTGATCCATGCAATAGAGCAGAGAACAGTTACATACCACAGCCTTTAGCAACTGAGAAAGTGAAAAGCTCTCTGGCCATATCCTAAATCCTCCAGAGGGCTCAGAGGCACCCAGCCTGGTGCCAAAACCAAACCTATCCCTCACCCCGCCCCCTCCCACATTTGCAGGTATGTTCATGAGGTTTGTGGTGCAGGCCCACACATTTCAGTTCTCAAATCTCCTGCATTCCACAACTTTTATGTAGATTAAATACAAGATGACCACCAGGAGCGACAAAGGGTTGGTTTAGCCCCCTCCCAGCCAATTAGTCCTAGCAGATGCCAGAGAGCATAGCCAAATCCAGGTAAACCAAAATTAAACACACAAGTGCAGATAATTGCTCATAATCCAGCAGACGAGGAAAAATCACCAGCCATTGTATACTCAGGCTCCCAGTCAGTTGGTGATGGTGTCTGAAGAGTGAAGACTGATGCTGTTTGGAAAGAGGAGATTGTGAAAGCTAGAGAAAATGACTACAGCTGGAGAGAGAAGGTGAGAAGTTACTGACGAGCAAAGAGAGTTTACAGACGAGGTTAGAGAAGAAAACGGAGACCCAAGAGTGAGAAGGGAAGAGAGTTTGTGACACCACAGTTGGAGAAGGAAGTGGAAGGAGAGTTTGTGGGACTGGTGGAAAGAGGTGGTGGAGAAGTTGGGAACTATATGGAGCGAGGAGATTGAGGGCCAAAATGTATCAGAAGAAGGGGTTTGCAAACAGATCAGAAATTGGAGGCAAGTATATCACATGGAGGAGGTTGGATAACGGTAGAGGACTGGTGGTGGAGAATATCAAAAGAGGTTAGGAGTAGAAGGAAGGTCAATGATAGAGAGCATCACAAAGAGGTATTTGGGTAAAGAGGACATTGGAGGCAGAGTATATCATGAGGTGGATAATGAGATAGGAGAGAGGTGGTAGAGAATATCAAAAAGAAGAGGTTTGGAGTAGAGAGAAGGTCAGGGGTGGAGAAGATCATAAAGAGGAGATTTGTAATACAAAGGAGACTGGAGGCAGAGTAAATCAAGGGGAGGAAGTTGGATACAGATAGGAGAGCGATGGTGTGAGTATCAGGTGGAAAATGTTGGGAGTGGAGAGAAGGTTGGTGGCAGAGAATATCACAAGGAGGAGGGAAGAGTATCGTCGGAAGAAGGTTGGCAGGGAAAGATACCAGAGGGAAGACGTAAAGTGTCAGGAGAATATTTGAAAGAGATAGGGGGCGCTGTTTCGATTGGCTGAATGCACGCCTTCGCGTGAGCTCCGTCGGTGTGCTCAGGATCCCGGCATAATTTTTCCATACAACATGACCGGTTTGCCACAAAGTTGACCCGAGAGAGGTGCGAGGAGGGCTACCCCACCCTGGTCAAGAATCGGAATGATCGCCCCGGAAACTTCGGAGATAATTGGCTTTGGGGGCTGCCTATGCTGGGCGCGACTGCAGAGACATACTGCATCTGCTGCGAACACCTCCTGCAAGGTTGGGTACGTCAGCTTCTAGTGGAAATTGAAAAAGAAACTGCGAAGGCCCGGTGCGAAGACCGAGAACAGGAGGGCAGAGCTGCTTGTGGCCGCGCTGCCCTGCCGACAACCACATCGTGAAGAGGAGGAAGAAGATTCTGGGTCGCTGACATGGACAGGTCCAATACTACTGTAGCGGGTGGCGAAAAGGGCTAGTGGTTTTGCCCAACACCGCTCCCACATACAACACACGTTGAGCGTGGAATATAGTAAGCTCCAGAGGATGTTATTGCCTGCCTGATGGGCTGGCACTCAAACGCAACTTGGTGACTATTACAATCCCAAAATCAAGACCCTGCACCTTGTGTAGAAGACCACTCACGGAAATCCAAGACCATGCGAGAAAGAGCAACTGCGAAGCCTATGATTGGCGCACGTTGACTCTGCCATTATACGAAAGGCCAAGCAGCTTGGAGGAATGCAGGAAAGCATCCAACAGGCATACCAGATTCCTGGGATGTGAGTTTCCCTCCCTGGTGCTCTTATACACAGTTGGTTTTACAGTGTGGGAACTGATACTACTGGCTCAATACTATCGGCATGCTGGCGCTGCAGGAACACGCCGAGATACGCAGCCCACTGTGAAAGTCAGCGGAGAGCGGCGGCGGAGGGCTCCTAGCTGCTCCTGATAGACTGAGACGACATGCAGGACGTATCTCGTAACCCAGACTCGCACTGTGCTATCCAGCAGGTAGGCATTGCAGCGCTTGATCACTGTTGCTCCCACAGGAAACGCTCACACTCACAGGTTTTAACAAGCAAACAGTATGAAATGGTCTCTTCTCTGTGCTCTCCCTCACACCACCATAAAACAACTAAATAACTAACTCCGAAGCCCAGCCCTGATCCGTGGGCGCGGCGTGGGCTGCGAGGAGGAGATACGCACAGAGAAGCCATACCAAGCTCAGGAAAAGGAGGCAAGCAGCAGTTACTGCGCCGACAATGCTTTTAGTTACATTTCTGGGGCAAGACAAGGGACAGGATTCCGAGTTAAGACCTTACTCGAACCCACCTTTGGCTCCCACAGCCTGAGAAAGGGAGTATGCACTGATCCACTGCCTCGAATTGTGAAACATATAAATCGGCTACAAGGGTGCACCAAGGGAACCGAGGCGTAGGCCAAGGCGAAGCACTGTAGGGCACACCTTTAGCTCTTGTGCTGGCGATATCAGGCACACTCTTCGGCCACAAGGCAAGCAAACTATATGGAGGGCTAGAACTAAACAAAGAAAGGCCTCTGGACTCGCCCACATCATAGCACATGCATGATTGGTCGCTGTGAAATCGCCTAAGTGCCGCAGTACTATGCCTAAAGGTGCAACCTCTAAGAAGAGTGGCACAATGGACAGATTCACTAAACCAGACACTAAACTTACAGACACTGCAAGCTAAGAGACCAATGGTCAGGAGCTAACAGTGCAAACCCCTCCGCCGCTAACCACTGATCTGCAGGGAGTTCTGACCATCACGCAGCAAGTATTTGCTTCCATAAACAACAAGTTGGATGGCATCACTATCAATGTCACCACGATCAGGGCCCAGTTGGAAAAAGCTACACAGCGCATCACAGGAACAGGGATTAGCATGGCGGAGAATGCAATAGAAGCATTACAGAACACAGTCTAACAACTATGGCGAAAGACTTAGGCACCGTCAAGATGAAATGTGAGGACCTGAAAGCGAGATTGTGGCGAAACAATGTTTGCATCATAGGGGTGCCGGAAGATGCCCTGAAGGGACCCATGGAACTTGCAATTGAGGAACTATTGAAAGACATGCTGGGGGACCCGGGCTGGTCTCAAATGTTTGTAGCTGAACGTGCACATAGAACACTGGCGGCAAGACCTTAACCAGGTGCATTCCCCTGCCAATAATAGCACGCTAATGAACTACAGAGACAGGGACATGATTTTGAAGGCCGCAAGGGAGAAACAAGGTCTAAAGATGGGCTCCAGTGTTATCCGTATTTTCCCGGATTACACGTTGGCGGTCCAACACGACAGGCACATATTCATTGGGATGAAGCAGCTATTAAGAGAATGTAAAATACCCCATGCTCGGTTATACCAGGCTCGGCTATGTATGCAGTTCAAGAATAAGATATACTTTTTCACGTTCCCAGAAGAGGCGGCATCATTTGTGGAGGCCAACATCCCCCTACCCACAGGCAGCCGCCCGAAGAGTAGGAGTGACTACAAAGATATTGTGTAAAGTACCTATGAGGTCACTCAACAAGTGGAGTACTCTGGACCACGCCAGTGTAGACGACAGCAGGAATTATGATTTTGGTGATCCCTGATTAGAGGTTGCACCGAGATCCGAGCTTGGACCTTTGGGTGTGTGGTATTTGTATTTGTATTTATTTATTTATTTGTAAAGCACACCTAGCCCTCAGGCATCTGGGCACATTGTTTCAGTTACAATGGAGCAAAGTTAAAAGTTATGGGTATATACATAGGCATGAAATATAGACAGCAATAATAGGGGTACATTGGTAGGTACATACATATAAGTAATGATCAGCAGTGTATGGAGTAAGAGATGGGGAAGGATGTAAACAGGTTATATTCATAAAATAGAGTGGTTGCTTAGTAGTGATACAGTGGTAATATATACAGCAATATAAGCATTTGGGAAGCTGGAGTAGGACTAGCATGTTTCCAGATAAGAAAGCAATTTGTTAGTTTTTGATCTGAATAATGTGAATGATGGTTCTGTTCTTAGGTCGGTAGGTATGGAGTTCCAAAGTTTGGATGCAAGGACAGGGAAACTGCTGCCTCCCGCTTTTTGTTGGTTTGGTTGTACCTATGGATCATGAGATAGTTTGATTGCGCTGATCTAGTAGGTCGGATGGATTGCCTTTTGGCGAGTTTGCACACCAGGTAGTTAGGTGCTGAATTGGATAAGCACTTATGCGTGAGGGTTAGGGTTTTGAGTGATATTCTGCCTGAGATAGACAGCCAACGGGAGTTGCGTCTCGTTTCAGATATGTGATGAGATCTAGGTATGTTATATGCCGCTCTAAGGGCATTGTTGTGAAGGACCTGTTGCTTATTTAAGATGCGTTTGCTAGTGCCTAGGTACAGCGCGTTACAGTAATCCAATTTGGAAAGGATAAGCGCTCTGGCTAATGTGGAGCAACTTGCTGGCGAGAGGAAAGGTCTGCACGAGTTTATTAATTTACAAGTGTACGCTGTAGCTGAGGCTATAGTGTTCACTTCTTTTGTCAAGGTTAGGGTAGAGTCAAGGTAGATGCCAAGTGTCTTGGTTTTTAGAGACTGGGATGATTATGCAGTCTATGGTGAATGAGTTGAAGGAGGTGTCTAGTTTGTTTAGGTTGGCTTGGAAGCCAGTCAGTAGTAGTTTGGTCTTCTCATCATTGAGGCAGAGGACATGTGTGGCCATCCATGCCTGAATGAGGAGGTACATTTTGTTTTGTAATGTGAAATCCTTCTGATGGTGACCTGAGATTGGGATGAGCATCTGGGTGTCATCTGCTTAGTTGGTGTAGGTGACACCCAGGCGATCCAAATCATCGAACAGTGGCTTGGTGAATATGCTATAGAGTGTCGGCGACACACAGGACCCTTGTGGTACTCCACAGGTTACTGGAGCAGGGTCAGCCGCAGCTGTGAGATCGAAGACTCTCATCGTCCAATTGTCTAGGAATGACTGTATCCAGGCAGTGGCTTTCTCAGAGAAGTGGGCTGAGGAGGTGAGGTGGTTACTTAGGACTTTGTGGCTGACCAAGTCAAACTCCGCTGATAAATCTAGCAGCAGGAGGAGCGTTATGTTGCCTTTATCTTTCTGGTCATCGATCAGCGTCTTAAGGTATATTAGTGCGGTTTCCGTTCCGTGTCAAGGTCTGAACACAGATTGTCTGAGGCCAAGAAGGTTATTTGTTTAAAGGTGCGCCTGTATTTGCAAGTAAGCTGCCATATTCAGAATTTTCAAAAGGAATGGCACTGTGGTGATGGGCCTATAGTTAGTGAGGATGTCGGGTTTAGGTTAGGCTTTTTCAAGAGTGGAAGGACCCATGCATCTTTTAGGTCAGTAGGGACTATACTTTATGAAGGACGTGATGGCAGGTGCCAAGTCTTTCACTGTCTCTTTAATGATAGTTGCAGGGCGTATGTCACCTTGGCATCGAGATGGTTTTAGGCCAAGGATTATGTTTTCCACTTTCGGGATGGATAGGGGTGAGAATTTGAAAGGGATGCAATGAGTTCCTGGTAGGCTTTGAGGCCTACCAGAGCTAATGTTGAGTTTTTTAGTTTCTATTTTAGTCTGAAGCAGTGAAATAATGTCTAGAAGGGCTGCTTGTATTTTTGAGCACCAGGTCTTATCTTTAGTGAATGTGTCAGTGGGAGGGATGGGTGATTCCAACACTCTTTGAATTTTGAATAATTCTTTGGTTCCCAATTTAGCGTTAGTTATTCTGTGGTTGAAGGAGTAACATTTAGTTTGTAAAAAGTCCTGCTTATATTCCTTGGCATTTTTTTAGGAAGGTGTCTCTGTTGGGAGTGGAGGGGTGGTTTTTTCAGTCTGATACGGCTTTTCTTTTGTTGTCGCGTAGAATTTTAAGGCTAGGGCTGAACCAGTTACGGTGCGCCTGAGGCTTAGCTTTCCTAGATTTTAGAGAAGCAGTGCTATCAATGGCTCTGTAGAGAGTCTGGTTGTAAAGGTTCACAAAGCTGGTAGGGTCTGTTTCAGTGTTAGAGTAATTTAGAATAGGATGTAGGAGAGGGAGTGCATTTTTTAATGTAATGTTTTTGTTATTTCTCGTTAGGGTTGGGGGGGCTATGGCTTTTGTATTGTTGGGTTGCGTACAGGATTGTACGGTGAACATTATCGAGTGATGGTCTGTCCAAGCGCAGGGTGTATTGGAGATGTTGGTTTCACAGATATAGCCGGCAATCCAATGGAGGATTAGGCCTTTGTTGTTGGTGGGTTTGGTGATATGGTGATAGAATCCTATTTCTGTGATAGAGTTGGCTAGGGTAGTGGCAGCTAGGTCCTTGGTGTCAAGGTAACCAAGATTGAGATCGCCCAGTAGTAGAATTTGGGAGCTGGGTTTAGTATCGGTGGCAACGAGTTGTAGCATGTCATCTTCAAAGGAGGGCGTAGGTCTAGGTGGTCTGTAGACCCGATGGATCTTTAGTGTGCGAGAGGCTGAGAGGGGGAGTTTTAAAGAGAGGAGTTCGGCAGATGAGATAGGATGGTGAGCTAAATCTCTCAGTCCAAGGGCAGACTTGCTGATGATAGCGATACCGCCACCTTTGGAAGTTTCTCTGTCGAGTCTGGTAATCGTGTAGTTGTCTGGGATGGGTAGGGCGAGTGAAGGGCCTGCTGCGTCATGCAGCCAGGTCTCTGTAATGGCTAAAAAGTCAAGTTGGTTGGCGGTGATGAGGTCAGCCACATCTAAGGGGTGTGCCATCAGTGATCTAGCATTGATTAAAGCTCCTTTGATTGGAATGATGTTATTGCTGGGCAAGTTTTTGGTAGATGGAGAAGAGCCGAGGTTCGTGGTAGTTTTATCTGGTTTCAGTGATTTCTTATTTGTAGTTTTAGGCTTGATAGATTTGGCAGTATTGTGGTATCTTGATTTCAGTCTGTAGCCTAGTGTAAGATTTCTGATGGTTACAGTGCAAGGTTGATTTTCCATAGGTCGGGAGGTATAGCGTTGGATCCATAAGGCTGGTGAGAGAGTGGTTTTGGTGTCTATTATTGGTGTGGGGGCATGGTGAGGTGGTACGGTTAATGGAGGCAAAAACTGTGCGGGTGCTATGGAATCATGGCGGGGTAACGTGGTTGACATGGGTAGTGAGACAATACTCTTGATAGGAACGGCATAGTCTGGTATCGTGCTGGTGATAAGCTCCATCTTCCAAGGGCTTAAGGTTATGGCTTGTAGGAGCAGGAGGGTCCATATGGTTAGGGTGGTGTGGAACAATAGAGACTGTGGGATGTATTGACCCACTCCGCCATCTTATGCAGCATCACTCTGATAGTTATGGTGCAAGAAACAGCAACAATGGTGGCAAAACTCTTGTGTGCGCCAAAAACCCCCAAATCTGTGTTTTTAAATGCACAAAAAGATGGATGCAGAACCTGCATGGTGCATGTGTGGTGGGATAGAGCACACACTGCAGAAAAGGTGCCAGTGGGCTCCATGACCAGCAAACAGAGTGCAGAGAGAGAAGCAGCACTTTGCAAATGAAACTCCAAAATGCGCCTATAAATGGCATTTGCTTTGTTGCTAAAAACTCCAAAATACCTATACACAACACTTCACAACATTCAAAATCTTGCTTGGCGCTAAAATTCATGTAATCTAATGAAGCATGGCGAATATACAAAGTCATAAAGTGTGAAGAGCAAAACATTTCCGCAGACAAACTCGATTTATGTAAACTGACAGCTCCTGTCAGAATCTGGGTGCAGTACACTGGGCTACCTGTGAATGACAGCTGTCAGATGAGCTCCTGATGAAACTTCAAAGTATCTAAACTTAAAGTCTTTGCAGCCTGCTCTCCTCCTCGTGCTCCACTTTCTACAGTTACCTGAGTCTTTTCTCCAGCTCCATTGAACCTTGTGGGAGGACCCATAAGTGCTACCTTAGACCGCGGAGTGGCCGCAGAGCTTGTCGCAGAGGTTGGAGCAGTCTTTGCAGTCCTTGTCAGGCCTGCAGGACTTGTATACATGCCCCCACCCGCAACCATCTCCTCCGCGAATTCACACGTAGAAGGTGATGGTGACAAACGGCACCTCCGCAGCACAAAAACTGAGGAGGACCGTTGGCGGGGGGATCTGCTCGGACAAATCAGCTGATGCCATCGCGACCGTCGAGGAAAAGACCAGCCCAGAAAAAATCTCCAATTCCGTAAAGAAAGTACAGCCATCAGAAAATCTGAAGAATGCGAGCCATGAGATGCAAGACAGCGTTTTACTCACCAGCACTACGTCCACCGAAGCACAGGACCAAGTACAGCAGTCCCTCCACGCCGAGCCACAAGCCCAAACAGCGGGCGCAACTTCACCCTGGACGGAGGGGCTAGCGAGAGCGAAGCTAGCTTCAGAGCTCCCAGGAACCGCTGTGTCTGTATATCAGATTCGCCGATAACACATGATTCACTGTATGAAGACGGCGTCGCAGAAAATAACATGGAAGTAATAAAACATCAAGTCATTAAACCAGATGACGCTTCATTGCAACCTTTCCCAAAAACAATCAACCAAATCACGGAAAGCGGCGATGCTGCAAAGTGCATCCAAAGTGAACATCTGCCTTCAGAAAAATCCCCCACACACGCCCCGGTGCTGGGGAAAAAAAACTCAGCCCACAGGCGGCCCATAAAGCATAGAAAACCACAAGCATCATCAATAAAAAAAAATTATTCAAAAACAGCGCAGCACCGCAAACCTTTCCTTCAAGAACCAGTGTTAGGGAGAATTCTCTCTTTAGGCTGAATTTCCTAACCTAGTGAGTCCTCCAGCAGCTTTGCTGGATTTCTGGAGTTTTTTTTTTCTCCTGCCAAGAGTGGGACACTTTTTCTCCCACTCTTGGACATGATTTATGGTGTTCCTTTGACTGTTAATGTGTTTTATGGGCTATGCGGTCCTTTACTCCATAGGTTCTCATGTGTTTTTACTATGTGTGTTACACAGCACCCTCCGTGCAGTGACACAGGGGTGTCATAGTGACACCCCACCATAGATTTCATACCCTGGTACTGACTACTGTCTCCCAGGGCATGTAAAGTCACCATTGGCTTTACTAGTCCCAAATTATTAACAGAAACCGGTACAAACCATCATATTGTGGACGTACTGGTCGGGGCAATTCGATTGCCCCAAGGTCTGTTAGTCGAGGGGGCATGTCTCCGTCACCCCTGATTGAGTTTTGGCTGGTGGCAGTGGATACTACTTTTTATATCCGACCGCGAATATATCCCTATGGGATTTTCCCATTGTTCGAGGCTACCAAGTTTAATTATTTAATTCTCATAGCCTCGAACATACTGCCGGTTTATTTATTTAATATTAATTCGCCGGTTGGTATTTTTTTGCCAGGACTGGATTCTAAAATGGCATTTGTGTTCTCTTCTGTGACTCCAACCCAAGTCGAGCCCTTTGTTCCACTTTTTGGCGGGCTTCTCCACAGAAGCCTCCAAAAGTGGTGCCACTCTGTCTGGGTACCACAGGGGGTGTGGGAGGGGGTTTAGGCACCCTGGACTGAGTTACCTTGGTAACTCAAGTCGCACTCTTGTGTGATTGGCCCAAGTGGTGAGCCGGCCGGCTCACCACTTAGCATGTTTGATTGACAGCTAGGCTGAGTGAATGGGGGTGTGCTGCATAAAAGCAGGGCTTTGGGGACTGGAACTTCAGACGTCGCCACAGGACCTGAGAATCCGACGAGGGAGAAGCTGAGCCGACCAACCGACTCACCACTTCCCGACGACAGAGAAGATCTCCCGGCTGGAGAGGCTTCTTCCCCTGACTGGTGGGCACAACCAGTTTACCTTCTTTTCCTCGCATCCCAGGATGTCTTGTGGTCGAATTGCCCGTGCCAAGCACCCCGGCAACCGGATAGCCACTTACCACTGGACCGCGAATAAAAGGACCGCTCCTTTTACCTGAGAACTCCGCAGCTGGTTTCTTCCCTGGCAGTGCAACAGACTCCTGTCTTCCTCCCCGATGAGATCCTCTCTTCCCCCGGGCGAAGCACCGACTTGCATCCGCTGCCAGGAACAACTGCCCCCGCTGGAGTATTCTCACCACTTTAAGGTACCGTGTCCGCCAGGCCTCCCTTTCTAAAGATTGTACAAGGTAATAATAATCCCTTAACCTTCTGGACTGGGCAGGCCGCCTTGATCATCTAACTGGTCCCTTTCGTTGGTCCAACTCTTTTTGAACCTTTTCAAGACTTTTGTGCACTGCAACCATGTGACCTTAGACACATTTCGTTCTGATCCTTTTAAAGTGGATCCGGCCTTCTGAACTCTAACTTCACGGTTTTACTTTGCCTTCCTCTCTTGTTGTGTTCTTGTGAAAGTGTTGGGATCTGTTTCAATTTATGTCTGCTTTTCTCTCCCTTTTTAAAACAAATTATTAGAGTGCCATCTGCGTTAAGCGCTCACCGCTGTCTGAAAATAAGTAGGACTTTTACTTAAGAATTGTCTAATATTCTTTTAAGGGAATGTATATCTTTTAGTGACCGTGTTTTTGAACTGCTTAACATTAGTGGCTGTGTGTTTTATTAGATGTGGTTTTAAATAAATAATTATATCTCTTTTACACCAAGCTCTGGTCAGTGTTTACTTGTTCTACTGTGTTCTTTTGACCTATTGTGAATACTCTGTATACTGCCTAACTCTTCTTGAGGGAAGTCTAACTGCTCAGCCACAGCTACCAAGTGAATCTGTGTGGTACAGACTGCTACCAAGTGGGTTTACTGCCAAACACCTGTAGTCTTAAATCTTTTGCAGTGGTCCCAGAGGGAACTGCACAGGTTTCTGCCTAACACTGGTGTACAGCGGTGGGATTTGTATTGAGTATACACTTTAGTGTGCTTTTTGAACACTTTAGGACAACTAACCACAGAGTTTAGCACTAAAAAGCTGATTTTCTAACTATGTCTGCTATGGAGAGTTATACCCTAGAATCATTGTCTGCCAAAACTGCTGATTGCTTAAAAGTATTGTGTAGACATAAGAATCTCTCTGAGAAGGGCAAGAAAATGGAACTTATAGAAAGATTGTTAGAAAACCAAAGTCTGGGAGGTACAGAGGAATCTACCCTCCCAGCAAATGTAGAAAACAGTGATGGTATTGATCTGAATCAAAGTCTTGAGAATGAGTCAGAAGAGGAAAGTGAACCTAATGAAGTTAGCCACTCTGAGCCTCTATCTGCCTTACCTACTGTACCTACTGGGCCTATACCAGGTCCTACATGTAACCCTGCTTATTTTGAACTTGAAAAAAATGAAGCTTGAATTAGAGTACACACGTTTTATTGCTCAATCTGAAAGAAACCAAGAGCTAGAGTTCAGAAGAATGAATACCCAGGCTGAGCAGAAGCAAGCTGAGTTAAGACTCAGAGAAATAGAGCTTAATCATGAACTAGAAATGAAGAAGTTGTCTGTGGAAAATGCTTCTCTCTACTCTGGTTCCTCTAGGAGTTCCAGTCCCAAAAGACCTTGGATGCCTAAGGAATTAGTGGGTATGTATGAAACTAAGTTGGATGTGTTGGATTGGTTAAACATGTTTGAGTATAATCATGGGCTCCAGGACATCACAGGGAATGAGTTACTTCCCTGGTTGTTCTCTAGGCTTCCCCCTGTTGCAACTGATGTGGTAATGGAGTTGGGGGAGGTGGATAAGAAGGATTATGAATGTGCGAAACTATCTTTGATAGCTAGATTTGGGAAGACCCCTTCCCAGTACCTTAAGAGGTTTAGGACCCTCAAAAAGCATGATGGTACCCCTTGGGCTACCTGGGTGAGTGAGTGTTTGAAAAACTTAGAGGGATGGATTAAGGGTTACAAGGTGAACACTTATGAGGGAATGAGAAATCTTGTTATGTTGGAGTCAATTTATTATGCCTGCTCTCCTGAGCTCAGACAGCACTTGGCTGATTCAAAGGAATTGGATTCCAGGAAGCTAGCTAAGGCTGCTAACTTGTGGGTTGCCAACAGGGCCACTCACAAGGATTCAGGGGTCACTCAGAAAAAGGATGAGGGAAAGCAGCCACCAAAAGGGAACCAAGAGATTTCTAATACCTCCCAAACCAAAGAGGGCCCCAAACAACAAAATAACCAGGGTAAGCCCCAGGGTAAACCACAACAGGCTAGTGTACCTTCTGGTCACAAACCAGAAGGAGGTCAGGCCAAGCCACCCTTCCAGAGAGCATTTGGAACATGCTATGTCTGTTGGGCAACTGACCACATCAAAGGAGATCCCAGGTTTAAGGGTAAACCTACAGGGATCAGCACAGTCTCCTTAGCCTTCACTCCCGAGGAGGAAGTCCAAATGGCTAGTGCTCACTTTGAAGTCTTTGCTGAAGAACCTTTGGGTCTTCAAGCAAGTGTAACAGTGGAGTCCATGGGTCTGGTTAGTGATCAGAATAGGAGTGTGTACAACTCCATACCAGAAAACTCTAAAGTTTATTATATGGACAGTGTTCTTGTCAATGGCCAGGATACTCCTGCCAGGCGAGACTCTGGGGCCAGCAGAACTGTAGTGGATGAAAGCTTTTTCAGGCCTGAGGATGTTGCTAAGGCACCCAAAGGTCCCACTAAGATGTCTGGAGGCCCTGTCCAAATGGTTCCAATTCTACCAGCCCTCATTCAGTGTAATGACATGACAGTGTTGATTGCTGTCAGTGTTCAGACTGAGGTGCCTGGGAGAGTCCTGTTGGGGAATGATCTAAGAACTCTAGGAGTAGTATCCAGTAACCCCAGGCCTCCCAGTATGGAGATCCAGAACCAAACCAAATTGGCTAGAGAGACCACCTTAAGGAGCCACTCTAAGCCTGTGGGAACCTCTACTGAGAACCCCACTACAAGCCCTGGTGTTGGTAAATTGACCTCTGACCCAGGCAAATTTCAGGCTAACATGTTAGGGAAATGGGAGCCCCAACCAAGCTCCATCATTGTTCCCCCAGTCATAGAGTCTGTGACTCCCCCTGCTTCTGAGGAAGAGGTGGATAGACCTACTGGAACCCTAACTAGGCCTAAGAGGACTGGTAATTCTCAGTGCTGGTGGAAAACCAGAAAAGAAAAGTCTAAGGCCAAAAACCTTCAGACTGTTGGGCCTTCCACAGAAGACTCCAACCCAATTCCTAGACTTAAGGGGGGGAAACTCCAAAAGTAGGTAAAGGTAGATCTAAGAGGAAGGAGAAGCATGTACCTTGCTTATCTCCATCCCCTCCAAACAAGAGGCCTAAAACCCAACCTTCTCCCAGCAGAGAGGTGGTGAGGACCTCTGGAGGCCCCTCTAGATCTAAGGGAATCTTTTATAAGGACCCCTTGAAAAAGCCTAAAACAGGTTCAGAAGTTGTAACAACTTCTGAGGGACTGGTTAACCAGATCCCCGATAACTTTAAAAAGACTGATGTTCCTCAAAGGGTTTGTAGGTCATATAGCTTACAAAGGAAAACCTTTGATTTGACCATAGAACACAGGTCAGGGTGTCACCACCAAAATGATGATGGTCTCTCTAGGATGTATGTCATCGACTAGAGGTATGAGATTCATCCAGGAGTGGATTAAATCCTCCTGTCCCTTAGTCTGGGGGGGCGAGTGTTAGGGAGAATTCTCTCTTTAGGCTGAATTTCCTAACCTAGTGAGTCCCCCAGCAGCTTTGCTGGATTTCTGGAGTTTTTTTTTTCTCCTGCCAAGAGTGAGACTCTTTTTCTCCCACTCTTGGACATGATTTATGGTGTTCCTTTGACTGTTAATGTGTTTTATGGGCTATGGGGTCCTTTACTCCATAGGGTCTCATGTGTTTTACTGTGTGTGTTACACAGCACCCTCCGTGCAGTGACACAGGGGTGTCATAGTGACACCCCACCATAGACTCCATACCCTGGGACTGACTACTGTCTTCCAGGGCATGTAAAGTCACCATTGGCTTTACTAGTCCCAAATTATTAACAGAAACCGGTACAAACCATCATATTGTGGACGTACTGGTCAGGGCAATTCGATTGCCCCGGGGTCTGTTAGTCGAGGGGGCACGTCTCCGTCCCCCCTGATCGAGTTTTGGCTGGTGGCAGTGGATACTACTTTTTATATTCGGCCGCGAATATATCCCTATGGGATTTTCCCATTGTTCGAGGCTACCAACTTTAATTATTTAATTCTCATAGCCTCGAACATACCGCCGGTTTATTCATTTAATATTAATTCGCCGGTTGGTATTTTTTTGCCAGGATTCGATTCTAAAATGGCGTGTGTGTTCTCTTCTGTGACTCCAACCCAAGTCGAGCCCTTTGTTCCACTTTTTGGCGGGCTTCTCCACAGAAGCCTCCAAAAGTGGTGCCACTCTGTCTGGGTACCACAGGGGGTGTGGGAGGGGGTTTAGGCACCCTGGACTGAGTTACCTTGGTAACTCAAGTCGCACTCTTGTGCGATTGGCCCAACCACTTAGCATGTTTGATTGACAGCTAGGCTGAGTGAATGGGGGTGTGCTGCATAAAAGCAGGGCTTTGGGGACTGGAACTTCAGAAGTCGCCACAGGACCTGAGAATCCGACGAGGGAGAAGCTGAGCCGACCTACAACGACGACACCACCGGTGGAGCCCTGCGGAACCGACTCACCACTTCGCGACGACAGAGAAGATCTCCCGGCTGGAGAGGCTTCTTCCCCTGACTGGTGGGCACAACCAGTCTACCTTCTTTTCCTCGCATCCCAGGACGTCTTGTGGTTGAATTGCCCGTGCCAAGCACCCCGGCAACCGGATAGCCACTTACCACTGGACCGCAAATAAAAGGACCGCTCCTTTTACCTGAGAACTCCACGGCTGGTTTCTTCCCTGGCAGTGCAACGGACTCCTGTCTTCCTCCTGGATGAGATCCTCTTTTCCCCCGGACGAAGCACCGACTTGCATCCGCTGCCAGGAACGACTGCCCCCGCTGGAGTATTCTTACCACTTTAAGGTACCGTGTCCGCCAGGCCTCCCTTTCCAAAGATTGCTACAAAGTAATAATAATCCCTTAACCTTCTGGACTGGGCTGGCCGCCTTGACCATCTAACTGGTCCCTTTCGTTGGTCCAACTCTTTTTGAACCTTTTCAAGACTTTTGTGCACTACAACCGTGTGACCTTGGACACATTTCGTTCTGATCCTTTTAAAGTGGATCCGGCCTTCTGAACTCTAACTTCACGGTTTTACTTTGCCTTCCTCTCTTGTTGTGTTCTTGTGAAAGTGTTGGGATCTGTTTCAATTTATGTCTGCTTTTCTCTCCCTTTTTAAAACGAATTATTAGAGTGCCATCTGCGTTAAGCGCTCACCGCTGTCTGAAAATAAGTGGGACTTTACTTAAGAATTGTCTAATATTCTTTTAAGGGAGTGTATATCTTTTAGTGACCGTGTTTTTGAACTGCTTAACATTAGTGCCTGTGTGTTTTATTATATGTGGTTTTAAATAAATAATTATATCTCTTTTACACCAAGCTCTGGTCAGTGTTTACTTGTTCTACTGTGTTCTTTTGACCTATTGTGAATACTCTGTATACTGCCTAACTCTTCTTGAGGGAAGTCTGACTGCTCAGCCACAGCTACCAAGTGAATCTGTGTGGTACAGACTGCTACCAAGTGGGTTTACTGCCAAACACCTGTAGTCTTAAATCTTTTTCAGTGGTCCCAGAGGGAACTGCACAGGTTTCTGCCTAACAACCAGGGAAAGAGAAATCATGATCATCTAGACGAACTTTCCGACGCCGAGATTCTAGAGGCCATTAAGGAGTCTCTGCAGCTATAAAAATTCGGAAAACCGGCGCTCACTTGGAGCCTATACAAGCTCCAACTCAACTGCCTTCTAGTACGGCGTCGGTTTCAGCCGCGACCCAAGGAAATCTGAACCACAAAGAAAACCGTTCAGCTGCGGCTACAAACTCTTCCAGCTCGAACATAGAGGAGAGCTTAAACACGGAAAAAAAGCTCTCACAAGACCAGCCACCGGACATTATTGAAATGAACCCCAAGACAACTCAGGAATGAACCCTCCAAGAATCACCCCCACGAAATTCACAGCCTCCCTTGGACCCAAAGGTTGGACCCCCATGTGCAGTCACGGGCAGAAATGATCCTCAATTAACCGAAGAAGAAGCACACAAGCAACGAGACAATGCGACCCCTCAGAGACAAGTGAGGGCAAGAGCCCCCGAGGAAAATGTAATGCCACCACGCAGGAGCAGCAGAAACTCCACGAATTATTAGAGTGCCATCTGCGCCAGTCACCAACACGGGCGTTCAGCCAGGACCTATCCCTAAATACATCGCAGAGGCGCCAGAGTCACAGCGACCATTGGCCCCCTACCAAAAAGGAGAGCCCGACAAAAAAACTTGACATGACGACAATCATGTCTGCCATCACTATCGTGCTGGCCTCTTTCTGTAAACTTTATGAGGCTATCAATGACAACTTGAAAGATCATTCCACGATGGTAGTGATGATGCGTACCAAACTAATATACCTATAAGGGTACATATCAGCGATTGAACAGAAAAAAACCCACTGGCAACAAAGACACAAACATTGGATCAATTACTGAAAATGATCAGGTGAGCACGACAAAAATCACAAACTCCAACAATAAATTAGAGCCCTCAAAAACGGAGACGTACACTTTGCAAACTACCCAAACTGAGCGGGAAAAACCGAAGTCTGCATTACGGAAGGACTTGAACTGGGGAAATTTCAGCATATTCAACTCCCAGCAAAATAACAACGGAGGTGAAAGCACTAGCTTACCTGAGGTTTTCTTATTCAAAGAGAGCTCACCGAAAAAGGGTACAGCAAAGGCAGACATTCGGCAGAGGGAAGCAGCCTCATCACGCAGGAACACCGCGTCTGAATTTCCTTTAGGGCAGCCTGAAAGGGGACAAAGCGACAAAAAATCTGAAACGCTGAAAAAGCAAGCTCTCTTGAAATTACACAAGGCGGCACACGAGCATACACGGCCGGCGATAGAAACCACCACAGCAACGTTCCAAAAAAGATAATGAAACGAGAAAAAAGAAAGAAACATCGCAAACCAGAAACTACCCAATAATGCCCACAACGGAGAAACGACAGGGACAACCGGGTACAAATTCCCCCAGAACTATCGACGATATTTTGGCAGACAGGGCCGCCATGAACATTTTGCAGCATTTACACAGTCACTTCGAAGAAGCAAACAACAGCCTTCAAAGCGCAAAATCAATAAATAGAAAACCACAACTCCGTTTAAAAAAACAAAGAAAATCAGAAAAAACAAACAAGCACAGAGAGACAACCGAAATCACAGGAAAATCCTTCAAAGCACCCCAGAAGACAGTCGGAGAAAGATAACTACAGAAATCAGTCATTTTCACCCACAAAATCCCCTAGAAGGAGCGAACATAGAGCAAACGACGCAAACAAAAAATCCAACAACTAAAAAGATAATTCTAAAGTGAAGATCACTGACCAAGACCACTCACGAACAAATCGCCCCAGAGAGGCCGAGGGCGGCCCGAAAGAACCGAACCGGAGTAGCAACACTCCAACGGATCAAGATCAGCAACACAAATCGGGCAAGAACAGGCATACCTCGGGAACTTTAACCCTGAAATTAGAACAATCTCCTAGAAACTATGAGAAGATTATGCTCAACAGGAGAACAGTGAGAAGTATCTTCAGCAACATCACTACTTTGAAACGTCTGAGAGCAGAGGACTATGCGCGAGTCGAACCTTATCATAGAGGGGGGATCGCGAAGGCCTACATCCATATGTAGTCTGCAGCCCTGCCCTACTCAATTAAAGTGGCTTTGGACGAGTTGACACACAGCGGTTTTCATTTGTCAATAGTGGCAAACACCAGTCATGCACTAAACGCAGGGGACCACAGGTCTGAGCAGACACCGAAAAATAAAAATCACTACACGTCCAAAACCGAAGAACGTTCACAGATTGCCTCGACACAGGGCTAAGCTCTCAGATTTAAATGCCAAGCAAACTAGAAATCCGTCCATCTCAACGTGGAAAGAACTCAAGGGGGACAGGAAAAGAAGAAACTCACTCCAGGGGACACCAACAACCCCCTCGACAACAAACCAGACTCACAAAAACGGGGACGACAGGCCAACACCCGTTTCAACCACTTCAAAAGCACAAGACCCACCCCAATCCACAAAAGCCAGCCAAAAAAACAAATTCCTCTCTCCCCAATGAAACAACTATGGGCTTGGTTTCCAAAAACACTATCATCCTACACTAAGAAATAGCAACCTGCCACCCATAGCAACGAGGCGCGATTGACGGGGATGCTAAACGACCCTACTTAGCCATCCACCACGTTGCATATGGGTTCATGGAACACGCGGGGACATCAACACTTGATGAAAAAGAGTGACGTCAATTTGAGCAATTTTGATATCTTGGCCCTGCTAGAAACATGGCTAACTGAAAAACCACATCCTGACGGCTTCTGCATCGAATTCTCGCCTGCTAAAAAAAGTGCTTTGGGACGTCCATCAGTTGGAATCCTTCTGGCGGTCCGCTCAGGAAGCGGAATAAGTGTTCGAAGGACACTGTCGGTATCTCTAAACCATCTGGCAGTGCTGACAAACTGAACCGTCCTTGATCAGAAAACAAATTTAACAAAAGAGTTAGCGGTGGCAATAATCAACGTCTACTGGAACCCTCAAAACATCTTGGACGAGGAGTTCCTAAATAACATTGAGAAAGTACTGAACCACCTATATGCAGAACTAAAAGGGGGCCACATCATAATCTGCGGCGATTTAAACGTCAGATGCCCTATAGCCCCAGCGGAACAGCAGCAACCAAAAACACCAGCCGAAAAAAGAGGAGCTAGATGGTTAGAGCTAATGGAGTCACGTGGCTGCTACAACTTTGACCAGGCTTTCCCTAACTCCAAACGGTGGCCAACTTGGGAAAGAGATACTTCCAGCGCAACAATTGATTACATCTTTGCATCAGACAACATGCTAAAGCTAGCCATTTTGAAATCATCAACACCGCTGCAAGTGACCATAACTTGTTAAAAGCAACCTGGGCAGTTCCAAACCGTGTGATCCTGAGCTGCTTATCACAAACTAAGTGCAACCCCCAAGGAAATCGTCTCAAACTGACAGCATCAACAATAAAAGCCCTAACTTCCAACTACCGAAGACAGCCGGCTGGCAACACACCAAACATTACAATAATCCCAGATTACCAACCGCTATTGAGCCCATACAAGATAGGGTCAAGGAAAAAACCAGCACTGAGCGACACAAACGTGCATCAATATGACACGCAGTTAGTCGCAAAAAGAGCCAGACTAAGACGCTTCAGAAGAAAAGAAAAAAAAAAACGAACTCACCAGCAGCTCTAATGGAGCTTAGAAAAGAAGTAAAATTTTACAAAGCATGGCTGAGAAATCATCAGATCTCCCTTTATCAAAGAGACTCAGAAGCAATGCTGAAAAAACTGGGGAGCAAAAACACTGGAGAGTTCTGGACCTTAATCAAAACATTGGGAGCGCACACAACACCATCGCAGTCGAACTGCGTGAGCGAAGCAAGTTGGACAGCGCACTTCTCGGCCCTTTTCAGCGGCTCAGGCGGGCTTGTGCCGAACGACGCCCCCGAGAGCAATGCTCCATGGTGTGATCTTTTGAATGAAGAGGACATTCAATCAATCATCCGTAAATTAAAAGCCTCATGGGCCCCAGGGCCGGATGGAGTAACCAACATCGATCTCAAAACCTTCCCTGAAGAGTGGGCACCGTTCATTAGCAAGGTCTTCGAAAATTTTGCCACTGCAAGAGCAGTCCCTAGGCCGTGGACCTCGTCCGTTGTGGTTCCAATCTTCAAAAAGGGCAACAGGGCTGACCCGTCAAACTATCGACAAATCGCTCACCTTGATTGCATCGGAAAAGTGTTCAGTATGCTGCTACTGCGGGAATTCCAAGCATGGGCCAAGTCCGCCCCCCTCGACAACCCTTTTCAAGCTGGTTTTCGGAAAAACTCAGGGACCACCATCAACATCATGACCCTGAGCTTTCTGAAAAGCAAAGCACATGAAGGGACTTCAAAGACATACTTAGCGTTCATAGACCTCACCCAGGCCTTTGATAAGGTAGAAAGACCGCTGTTATGGGCCAAACTTTCGGCAGGAAACTGCCCAAAAAAGATCTTGGAGCCTATAAAAGCCCTTTATTCAAGAAGGTCTATGCGGGTGAAGCTAAACAGAAATGGCACTCTATCGGACGAAATCTCCATAAAGAGAGTGGTAAAGCAGGGTTGCCCCCTGGCCCCGGCCCTGTTTACAGCTTTCATAGGAGACTACAAAGACTCAACGGAAGCCGTGAAAGCATTTCCACCAAAAGTCAGGGGCACCCCAGTCCCGAGAATTCTCTATGCAGAGGACATCACTTTGATTGACAAGATACCGATTGGTCTCAAACGTCAGCTAGCGAATTTATCAGATTACCTCAACAGCAACAAGCTGCAAATCAATTTAAAAAAAAACAAGATAATGACCATGGAGAGAAATAAGAACTGCGCTTTCTCCACATCTTGGCAACTGGAAAACATGACGATCGAAACAGTGTCCGAATTTAAATACTTGGGGGTCATGCTGGACAACACTCGACAACAAATGAGCATGCAAAGATTCATTTGGTCCAAAGCTCGCTCAATGACAACACAAGCACGCATGCGGGTAACAAATTTGGTCGTTTTTCGCTGATGCCGGTACTGAACTACTACAAAGCCAAAGTCATCCCGTGTTTGATCTTCGGTGCTGAGGCAATGCCAATGCTACCGAAGATAATCTGGCAAAAGATCGAAGGTTTTTTTTTCTGGAGATTAGTAGTGCTTTCTGTCCCGAAATCAACTTCACTACCAGCAATCAGGAGAGAATTGGGGTTCATCTCTCTAAAAGCAAAAGTGGAGAACAACAGCATGTCATTGTACAGAAAAGTTCTCCTACCAGAGTCATTGGCCTTGTACAACTTGATGAGCAGAGAAATCAAAGCAGGAGGCTCCAAAATGGTAACATCATGGGCAGCAACAAAAAAAACGAGCAACTGAAGTCCATCACTTGCTCACAGGAAGATTTGCTCCTAAATCCTCTCAGAATAAAAAGAAAACTAGAGGAATTGGACTGGATAGGCACCCTTGAGAAGGCAGAGAAGAACAAACTTCTAAGCCATCTGCCAGTACTCCAAAGGAAATGCAACGACCCAATGGAAACATACAAAAGATTTCCTAGTAGACCACTGAGACAGCTCCTCCTAAAAGCTAGACTGAACTTACTACTGACAAATGAAATCTTACACATCAGAGGCATCGCCACTACAAACACCTGCAGGTTGTGTAAAGAGGCAGAGGCAGTAGAATCAGTCCGACACTTACTGACATTGTGTCCGGCGCTACCAAAAAATCAAACAAATCTATCTGTCAACTGTCTTAGAGTGCTCCTCAATCCGTGAGGAGGAGGTATGGTGGCCACGCCTGATAAGCGGGCAATAAACGTCATGGGCAATCGCTACAGCCAAAATTCTACAAAGCTGTAACGCTCACCTGGCTCCCACGGAGGCGCTGGTCTGGTCTGGTTTGCTGTGGCCTCTTCAAGCGTGATGCGCAGAATTCGGACCACCGATCGCAGAATTCGGACCACCGATTGAACAGGACCCCCAAATCTTGCTTGTCTGGCCCGTAGGAATATCCTTCTGCAGATGAGAAAGGGGATTAACTGTCTGCTGAATAGTGTGCTTGCTCCCCCCTTTCCCCCTTCGTTCTTCTCTGACTTCCCCCAAAACCCCCGGTTTAAGCTCACCTTATGGTTTGGAAGGATGAACTCTCCATCCTGCTTCTGGTGCAGGGGCGCGCGTTCGTCCAGTTACTTCACTGGTTTTCAGAATGGCGCTGGCAAATCCACTTGACTTTTCTGAGCGATACACCGTAAGTATGAAGATGCAAAAGTTCAAGTGTGAGCCTCCTTTTATATTGTTTTTCCTAACCTGTGATATGTCCTTTATTTCAGGTGCAGAACAAAGGCGATGCGTTGAGGGGTTAAATTGCCGGTGGTAAAATCAGGTGAGTTAGTGATGAGGGCGACCCCTCTAAATGTCTTTATAATTCCCCAGCAATGTCTTTTGTCCTTTCCCCATAGGGGCCGGGGTGCGGTACCTGCCAAAGATGCGGCGCCGACCTGAGATGTGGAATGGTTCACCAAGAAAAGCCGGTAAATAATATGGCTGAAAATTCGGCTTTCCTCTTGTGTTCCCTTGCTCACCTTTTGTCTCTTCTTCTCTCCCCTAGGTGCAGAGATGTGGCGACCGGTGCTGAGAGCCGCGATGGAGCCGGGCGGCATCTCGGGAACAGGTGAGTGAAGCGTGGCGCTGCAGCGAGCAACGCGGTGCTTTTAAATGGAAGTCTTCCTTCAGGAATGCTGGCGTGAAGATTCCGGATGCAGGTAAGAAGGTTGAATAAGTTCTTGGTTTTCACCTTTCTCTTCTCTTCTTTCCTTACAGGTGTTCCAGGTTCGAGGCGGGCGTGGCTGGAGTCCAGGTGCAGGAGCAGACACGGTGAGCGTTCAGCTGCTGAGATGCAGAACAACGCGAAGCACGTGTGGCTGTCCGGGCGTGGCTTAAATAGCCTTGGAAGAAGTTCCAGGTGAGTATTCTTCCACAGCCCCACCCAAGTAACAAAATAGTTCCTTCAGAAAAATAGTCCCTCCTAAGCCTCATTTGGCTTGGTTCTTCATGCAGCATGGTCTGCATCAGGTGAGTGTGCAGCATGGTCTGCTTCAGGTAAGTGCACCAAACACTTCCCCTTATGAGCCTGGCGCCTATGGCGCCAGGACTGATGTCCAACATGAGCCTGGCGCCAACGGCGCCAGGACAGAGTCCAAGGAGCCCCTATAAAGGGCCGCTGGGCTTTCACCCGGGGGCGTGATGCCTGCTCCCGGGGGTGCTGGGCCTGGCCTGGTGCTCGGGGGTAGGCATCATGACAAAAGCGCTCTAGCGCTAATAGCGCTAAGAGAAACAAAAGGATGGAAGGAAACTGAAAAATGAAAAACAAACCACTGAAACGAGGATGACAAAGAGCGCAAAGTTGGACCGCGTCTTTGTCTTTGTAAAACCAAATAGTTTTGGTAAACACAGAAAAAAAAAACCTTTAAGTCTGCCGGGTTAGCAAACATAAAAGGATTGTTGCTAAAAGGAATACAGATCTCAGTTGTGTTTTTGATCCCACAGAATTAAAGCTAAGAAAGTAATGTATGTATGTTTGATGCAACAAGTTTGGTTTCTGCTGGACCTTAAGAAATTAAGAATAAATTAGGCTGGCTGAGCTGCAAGGAGTGGAAAAACAGGTTTCTCCCAAAAAGAAGGAAATCTCCTCAGCAAAAACTCACTGATAGATGTTAATTGTGGGTTAGGCCAGACTCTTGTCTACAGAAAGAGAACGAACAATGGCAGATCCTCCAGCCCAGGAAACTGAGGTGTGAAAGGGTCGTAAACTGCTCCTGGAAGGAATTCCCTAAAAGAGGGGCCTACTACTGAACACCAGGGAGAGACAAAGAGGCGGACCCTTTGCTGTTAAGAATGAACCATGAACAATTTTTAAAGACTCATAACTTGTGATTCAAAGTGGTGAAAAATATACAAAGGACAGATCTGTTAGTCTCATTTTTGGCTGTACGTTTTAAGAGGGGGTAGAACTGTGTAACATGTTCTGGACAGGAATGGCAATATATGTGGTTTTATGTGAACTGTGTTAATACTAGAATTGTGAAAATATACACACACACATCCCCATGTTAAACGCACACATTTGAGGTCATTTGCAGAAAATTTGGAAAGTGTGTTCATGGCGAAAAGGACAAAATTCTGTAGAAAGGTGAAACAAGATCCCACAGCTGCGGGATTTTGATGAACAGATGCCACATAAAATATGGAATCCTTGTGTGTGATTTGTGCAGAAATATGTATTTAGGATAAAATCCGATTTTGACACTAGTGGCTGAGGGGAGGTTTCTAAGGACTGTAAAGCTAAACCATAAAGGTGACATCATCCGGCCTTGATTCAATCACTCAGTTGCAAGGCGGAGATGAGGTTTTTTATCCAATCCCAGCTCACAGGGTCAAGCTTAGTTAAGCCAGCCCATACATGTAACGCTCACCTGATTCCCGTAGAGGCGCCGGTCTTGACTGGGCGTATACCGTATCTTCAAAGGTGATGTGTAACACACGGCTGGCTCTTTGGGCTGGACCTCTGTGCACTGTATGTCTGACTCGAAGGGTAAGATGTCTGCAGATAGAAAATATGGGATTAAGGAACTGGGTTATTGAATGTCTCTCTCTTCTTCCCTTTCTCTTCTCCTGTAGAACCCCAAAGGTTAACGCTCTCACCTTAGCTAAGTGAACGCCGTGCTCTCCATCTGCCTCGGGGCAGGGTGCTGTAACCAGTTTCTTCACTGGAGAAGGGGAGCAGGCCTCTTGACTTCAGAGGACTGCTGTCCGTCGTTTACTGCACGAACGGTAAGTTTCGAGTAATTCTAATGTCTTTAAAGTCTTTAGTAATGATGTTTCTTGTTTTGCAGGGTTCCGGCGATGGCGGATGACGGGCTGAAGTGAGTTGAAGATGGAGCCCGTGTGATGAATAGAAGCGCCTGGAAGCACGTAAGTAAGCGCTTGTTGCCTGCTTCACGATGCGTTCTAACTGTCTTTTTATTTTGCAGGTACAAGTTCGGAGCGGCTGCAGGGTGCTGGAATACCCACTGGGTTAGATGTGGAAAGGAGTAATGGCACGTGAGTATTAAAGTTCCCCAATGTCTTTAAACGCACCTTGTTTTGTCTTTCAGATGCGGGATGCAGCGCCGAAGGCCTCCGGAGCGTGCGAAGAGTTGGTAAGCTTTTGTCTTTCAGATGCCGGAATGCAGTGTGAAGACCTCCGGAGCGCACGAAGAGTAGGTAAGCCTTTGTCTTTCAGATGCCGGAATGCAGCGCGAGGCGTTGGTGACAGCCGATGGACCAGGTAAGTGAAGAGCTGTCACTGAAGACCGTAATGCTAACCTGTTCTTTCTTGTCTTTATAGGTGTTGCTGAAGACTGGATTCAGGATGGTAAGCCTTTTTCCTTAGGCCCAGGATCAGATGCAGAAGACACGATGAGCGTTCTGCTGCAGAGGATGCAGAATAACGCAAAGCAAGATTCATCCATCGGGTGTGGTTTAAATAGCCTCCTGTAGTGCTTAGGTGTCTCCTTCCACAGCCACGCCTAGGTAAGAAAAGAGTTCCTGCTTTCCAGAAGAGTTCCAGTGTTCTGAATCTAGGGAGTGGCTCCTGCCCCACCCAACAGGAAAAGTAGTTCCAAACAGAAGAGGATCAGAGGCTCAACTGGCAGGCAAGTAAGCAGCATGGTCTGCTGCAGGTAAGTCCACCCAAGCATTATGAGCCCGGCGCTTCCAGCGCTGGGACTGGGCACATTTATGAGCCTGGTGCCACTGGTGCCAGGACTGGGTCCAAAAGGTCCCAATTGGGACTGGTTGGCACTCGGAACCTGGGTTATTGGGAAAACCCTGACCTTTTGGAAGCAGAGATCATGACAATACACCCATTTTGTGATGTCATTTGAAAGGATAAATAGAGACAGCTGACAACACATAGGAACTCACTGATTCACTCACTTTCCTGATTCCAGCGAAGCACTCTGATCCAGCATTCTACATCCAGCTTTAACATCCTTCCAGATCCAGATGCCAAGACTTTTGCAAAGCAGTAGAAAACTACTGATTTCAGCAAGGCCTAAATCCTCCAACTTATTCTTGCCCCCCCAGTGAAGCGCTGTGGTGTGAAAAGGCCTTTTGAACAAGTATCCTGAAAATCTCTGGCTTGCTACCACAAGGCTTGCCTGAGAAACTCGCTATGCAGCTGATTGAAATATTCGCAAACAAGAAGGGTAGATCCGGTGACTGGCCTAGCTGATCCAGTCCTGTGCCTGATGTGTTGTTCTTCCTTGACAGATCCAATCCATGACCAGAACTGACGGTCAAATGTAATAACTTATTCTGTGAGTATTAATAGGAACAGTGACCCATAATATATCTGCATTGTATGATCCCAATCTCAAACCCATCCCATCTTTAATTCAGAACCATAGTATTGGTATCTTTGCGCCGACTCTTTTCTCATCTGTGTTATTAAACCCTAACTTCTTATTGATTTGATTAAGAAAAGTAAATCCCAGGAAGAAGTAGAGTATCCACAACAGGCGGGTTACGCTGATCACGTGACTAAGATCCATCTGTGACATTTGCTTTTTCATAGTCATAATCTAGTGTAATCAAAACCATCTGTCATTTTCAAAGTGCATTTCTGTTTTCCATTCTCGTGCCTATTTGCCAAAACGCCTCTTACTAAAACCTCTATAACTCCCTCAGTTTTTATGACAGAAGCGAAATTGCAACTCCTACTTGTACCTAACATCCTTAGCTAACCCAAAACCGCAGTGCTGTTATAGCGAATATCGCGTAAGGGAAAGTTTGCCACAAATTGAAATTCTGAAAGGTTTTACACATGTGAATTAGCTTTAAATTATTTCCCACTTGGACTTCGAGGTTTCAAATGTTTTCTTTTGACTAAATCATTGTTTGTGATTGTGTGCAACTGTTCAAAGCGGCTCCCATAGGAATTTATAATAATTTAAGTATTTTTGACCATATTTGGTGTTTTTGCTCAGTCAATTCCAAAGACAATTTCAAAGCCATTCTGACAGCTCAAAAGTCAATTCCGTTTTTCTATTGTGTCTGAAGGGGGAAGGTGGGAGTGATATTCTGTTTGATTTGTGCTATTCCTGAATACCTTCTCTCTCCTCACATCTATTTAATTGCCTATTGGGGCGTTGAGGGGTGTTGCAGGGGGAACCATTATCCATAGTGCCATCTATACCAAACCAACTCAAAAGTATTATTTTCTGGGCTGTATTTATTTTTGTGCTCATTACTTGATTCATAGTGCATTAAAGATATTATTCAGTGGTCTGTCACCCCATTGGTGATTGTTGTTTACCTATTAAAATATATTGTGATTCAATTCTAATTACATAAATAAATATTATCTTTGAAAACTAGCCTGATTCCTGGTTCATAGGAGTGGGATAGGAGTGGTATATCGTTCAGAATATTGAATTTATAGATAAAATAAATAAGGGTTTCATTTATGCACTACATGCTGGGCGTGACTTGGGTGTGTGCCAGATTGAAATCACTTACAAGACCACTTCTGTAATGCAGGGTTAGTGTTGTGCCGAGGCATGGTTAGTGGCAGTAGGCCGCGTGTGATTATCTGCATAGAGCAATAACGCAAGCGCCAGATACAGGTGTTTATGCGTGATGCAGGTGGGCATGGGCTAAGATGTGAGTATTATCTAGGGCACATAGGTAGAGAGAAAATGTCAGGATATATGCCTATGCAAAATGCGACTGTTCACATAGGCACAATAACAAGAGCGCCAACTCGAGGTGCTTGTAGGAAAAACATTGGCAACGACAAATACGGCAGCACAGTAACACAATAGCAGGATATAGGCATAGACAAAGTGTGTCAATCTGCATGGGTACAATGATATGTGCACCAATCCAGGTGTTTGCAGGTAACAGACTGACAAAGATAAAAGTGGCATCACCATAACATGTGCACCATCTCAGATACTTGCCGGAAATACAGATATGCAAAAGTGGCAGGAAGTAGGCCTCATTAAGATGCGACTGTCCACATGGAGCATAGTAACATGTACGCCAACTCAAGGTGCTTACAGGTGATACAAGGTGCTTACAGGTGATACAGATTGGCAACAATAAAATAGTAGGATAAGGTCATAAGCAAAGAGCAGTTATACGCATGCAGCGTAATAATACTTGCGCCACGCGCGAGGAGCTTACGGGAGTACAACTTGGCATAGGCAAATATTTTGGCTCGCAGTAGACAGAAATCGGTATCAAAACAATTTGGTGATAGATGCATAGTATTTGTTGATAGAGCGCGCCATGATAGAGCGTGTATCAGTAAGAAGTCAAATTGTATATAAGTAGACGGTGAGCGCTGCATAGATAAGTGGCTCACAGGTAATCGGACAAGGTTAAGGGTGGGTAGGGTTCACACTGGACCGTTGGGCCCACAGGAAGTTACATGCGGCTGATGTGCTGGTCGGAATGCATTCGCTAGGGAGATAGGTTAGATAGTGGAGAGGCTGAGCGGATTAAGGTGCCCAGGCATTCAAGGATGTGGCGAGTAGGGGCTCGTAGGGACGCCAAGACATAGTATATGTCCATGGTGGTAGGGAGTGGGGACGTGGCAAGGTAATGGGAGGTGCATATGTGGTAGAACGCTCGGACAGGGATGTGGTTTAGGATTACAGCACACCATATGTTAACAGTATCTTCAATATATTAGCAGTGCTACTGCAGTAAAGCGGACGCAGGGAGTCTCTAGCAGGTGGAGTGGGCAGTGTTCGATTGATGAGGCGGATATTTCATGGGAGGAGGTCCAGGTGCTTGCAAGGGTGGAAACAGGTGGTAGAGATTGTTAAGTGTGACCTGGCCGGTTCTCTGGTCCTCCGGCTCCGACGGGCTCGGGACAGGAGCCTTATCCGTGGGCCTTTTCCTGGGGGTCGGCTAACGCCTGCCGGACGAATGGATTGGCTAAAATGCTTCTCAGGTAGCCAATCAGATGCAGTCACAGGTTGTCAGGGCAACGTTGGGCAAACATAGGCTGGGAATCACTCGGCGGCCATTTTAGAATTTTGCAAACAATAGAGGCTTCGGTGCAAATGCACGTGGTATTGCTTATACAACAGCACTGGCCTGCTCAAAGACGGCGAGCCAGCTAAATTAAGCAGATAAATACTGGAATCTCGCAGGGGGCATGAATTAAGCAGACAAATACTGGAATCTCGCAGGGGAAATATAATGTAGCATATTGCTACTATTTAGGAAAGGACAGCCGTGAGAGCTTACCTTCACACAGCAGGTGCCGGCTGATGTGTGTTTGCTGCTCCTGCAGCGAAGAACTCCTGGGCCTCCTGGGACGGGAATGAAAGTTCAAGGTTCGGGACATGAGCCTTATCCGTGGGCCTTTTCTGGTGTGTGCGGAGAGCTGTGTAATGCACCTGTAATGATCCTCCATATGTGAGATGCAATGCACCTCGTAAAAATCTAGGTGAATTCATAATGTGTTCTGGGAACGTGGGATTATGGTGTTCATAGTGGTTAAGCTGGACAAAGTTCTCCTGTTGTATTAGCCGGGAACTCTAAACGCCACGGAAGCAGTCACCCCCAATGCGAGTGTACAGTTCTGTTAAATGTGGTAGAGAGGGGGGTGGAGGAGATGGGAGTTTGGTGGACCATAGTCAAAGTTCGGGGTACTATGAGGGAGGGGGAAGTTGGGGCGAAATAGTTATAAAAATACACAGATTGTATGCAACATATTACGGCCGAGTTACAAGCATGTACAGGGCTATGGAGACTGCCCGGAGACATGTGAGAGATGATGGCTAAGAATGGACCTAATGGGGTAAAGTTACTGAGTTGGAATCGAAGGGGCCTGGGCATACCCATGAAGATGCGTAAGGTAATGGCATATGTAAACAAACAAGGGGCCCAAATACTGTTTTTACAAGAAACACACCTCTTAGCCCACCAAGCACAAAAGATTGCCCCTGGCTGGGGAGAACAGCGCTACTATACTTCTTACTCGACTAGGGCCTGAGGGGTTATGATCCTGATTCACAGGTTGCTCCCGTTCACACATTACACAACAGAAAGTGACGTTTGTGGCAGATATGTGATAGTACATGGGAAACTGGGAAGTGCAGAAGTATTGTTGATGAACATATACAGCCCTAACATAGACGAGTCAGAATTTTATGAGGAAGTGTTTCGAAAATGCACCAATACCCAACTTCCCAATTGATCTGTGGAGGGGATCTTAACACTATACTCGACATAGAACTGAATCGCACGTCTGTCGGCAGACGCATGCAATGCATTGGAAACACCCATAACACTCAGTGAAATAAAACAGGCGATTAAAAGCCTACCCGGAGGGAAGGCCCCAGGTTTGGACTGGTTAGGTGTAGAATTTTATAGGGAATTAATGTAAGCACTGGCTCCTCGCCTCCTATCAGTATGGACTGAAGCACTGGAATCTGGTATCCTACCGGAAACTATGTGGGTGGTGGTCATAACCCTGTTATTGAAGCCTGGAAAATCACCCAAGGACTGTGGATCGTATCGACCGCTGTCTCTTATCAACACGGATGCAAAGACATTTGCAAGGATATTAGCCTCCTGTCTTAATCAGTTAGTGCCCTATCTGGGGCACGAGGACCAGGCAGGATTTGTACAGGGGAGATTGATTGCATCAAATAAACAGAGGTTTTATAATTTGTTGGCAAGGATCCCTCGGGATACCAAGGGGGTCGCTATATCCCTAGACATGCAGAAAGCTTTTGATACTGTGTACTGGCCATTCTTTTTAAGGGTGCTCCATAACCACGGAATCGGTCCAAACTTTATTAGGTGGGTGCAAATCCTATATATGCAGCCATATGCTAGGGTGTGTGTCTGAATGGGGCGCTATCGTCAGTGCTGATGCTAGCGGGAGGTAGCAGGCAGGGATGCCCACTTTCGCCTTTGCTGTTTGCACTGGTGATAGAGCCTCTGGCAGATCTTATGAGGACACGACATGCAAGGGCTGGTATTTCAATAGCTGGACGGGTGGAGTTGATAAATATCTGCAGAGGATATTGGCTGCAGTTCAGGAGTTCGGGAAATACTCTGGTCTCCGATTGAATACTAGCAAGTCTGAAATATTCCCATTAACGGACAATACAGTGGTGCCTAGTGATCTGTTTGGACTACAGTGGACACCTCAACGGGTAAACTATTTAGGGGCAGAAATGGCGTGCGCTCCCTTAACTACGACACACTGACCACTACAATTTGTGCCAAACTTGAACGCTGGAACCAACTCCCTATTTCACTTATTTCACTTCTGCTTTTGGTGCAATTTCTATGTTCGCCAGAGCACAGAGAATCCCTGCAAAATCTGCAACATGTGAGAGCCTGTGACCGCCTCATGAAAGAGGGAAAGCGAACTGAGAGACTGGCTCCTGGAGTCCCATTCCAGAAGGGGACAACCTAAGAGATAGAGAGCATGGGAGTTAAGTCGATTTACATCCCCTACCATTATAAATCTGGCCCGTCCTGTATTGAGTCACCAAATAAAAGTTGAACTTGAAATCATGGCCTTAGTTGCCTTTTGAAAAATGTTTGCTATATGACATGTCCGTTCAGAATTGGGATGGGGTACAGCTTGCTAGCCCAGAGACGCCTCAGAAAATACCAGTAAGGAAATACCATCCCAGTTGTCCAATAAGGTTATACCCAGCCAGCACTGTCCAACCAAACTTACTCCTAGACCTTTGGTTTGCCCTCAGAGAGTGGGTGGGACAACATTTTACACAAAAAGACCAATGACATGAAGTCATCACCAGTGAACCAGAAAGTGTACATCGGCTATGATATATCTCCCAGACCACTGCCGCTCGGATGCCTTCCCATCAGGGCCCCACACGTTCAAATCCTTTTGCCAGTCAAGTTGAAAGTGTAGGGTTAGTGAGACTCCTGGGTAGATAGAGTGAACGATCAACAACCCTAAAGGCTGCTATGTAACAGTGAAAGCCCTGTATACTGCCCCAGCTAAGAAGGACATGGTCTCCAATAGCCTGGCCTATGAGGATCGTCAAGAAAGTTTTACCCTCCTAGTACTGAACCTGACCCATATCATATCCGACCTTCGGAGCTAATAGTTCACATCCATATGGAAACCATGTACCAGCTAGAAAAGATCCCAAAACGAAAGGGAAGCATCCCGTCAGAGCCCAGCCAAAGAAAGAGCCTGGATAGCTTGAAGGGAAAGAAGATCTCTCCTGCGGGAGTGTGGGTCAAATGCTGATCCAAATTCCGTTTTCTCTTTTACTATAGTGTTTTTTATTTGTCCTGCTGCCTTTTTGCATGCTGCATTTTGCTCCCCTTTTTTCCTCAGATTGTTTTTTCTTGAGCCCTTTTTGCTCATCCCATTTCCCATGGTCTTGCCCATTTGACTGCTATATCTAATAGTTTTCAAAGAAAAGCAGTCAATTTATTTGCCACATTCTAGTAATCGTTTACATAAAGAAAAGGAAAGATCTACTATTTGAAGGTGTACTTTCCTATAACATGTTAAGAAGTCCTGAAAGAATTGACCTACTTAATCAAATATAATAAACACAATTGCAAGTCTTTATTATACAACCGTTAAAATAGATATGCTCAACAAAAAATACAAAAACGATTCAAAACAACAGTAGTGTAGGAAACACCATTTCATCTTGATAGATGTAAAAACTATTCACAAGAGGATTTAATCAAATGTACATCACCAGAGAAACTAATCAAATGTAGATCTGTTCATCAAATCAATAAAATGTTATGTATTCACGCTCTGAACCTAGTCACAAGACGTAAGTCACATGTATAAATTCTCGAATTCCCAAATAACATTCATTTTTCGTTGCTTTTGTGGGGGTTTCTCTCCAAAACGCCCTATTTTTCAAATAATACTTTTCCTCCACCCACAAAACCACTATTCCCTCTCACAGCCCCATTTTTAGTTTTTTTCAAAATGAGTTATTTTGGAATGAGTTTTTTTTCATTCGTTATTTTTTCATTAGTTGTTTTGTATTCGATATAATCACTGCATACCACATTGTATCGCAAACGATTCATCAAAAACACCACATTGCCTGTCTATATTCCACACATATATGTCTAACTACAATTCAATGTATATGTTATTCCTAATCACATAAATGAAGACCCAAATCAAAAACATAAAAGATCACAAAACATACCAAAAGAAATACACAACTTCTCGAAAAACTTTTATGATAACTGTTAAGCCACCTTCATAAATAACGCACAGCCCTACAGGTTTTATACCCCATGCGGGTCTTGTTATTAGTAGTCCCGTGGTACCCTGCTGTTTATTAATCCAGGATTCTGCCTTTCAAGGTCCAATACATATGTCCAACTATCTTTACTGGACTTCTTTCCTTCATTGTTGTTATATATGTCCCAGCGCATTTTCTTGCACCCTCTGCTTCTGTTGTTCCTCCTTTCCTTACGCAGTACTTTTTTATTGAATGGCTTTCTTGTGCCATTGCTGTTTCATGCCACACTGCGCTATGTGCACTCTTCACTTTACATGACGACGTGCATTGCCTGTGCACTCATTGTCTTTTCCCATTTGTCTATTAATGCGCTATTGTTTCTGTGATCCTTGCCTTTTTGTATTCCTCCTGCCTCCAAAGATCTGTGGCAGCAGAGTCCAATGCAGGTGTGTGTGTTGTGGGAGTCGAAGTAGTTGAGGTATTAAGCACCACCTGGCACCAGTGGGGTCTCTAGAAATGAATATTAGTGGGGAAAATCAGGGGACACAAATAAAACAAGGGGGTGAGTACACATACAAATAAGGATAAATAGGATACACTGGTTTAGGTAAACATATATGTAATTAAGATGGTTGTATGTGAAATTATGCAAGTTCAGAGAAGGGTCAAGCAAATAAAAGGTTTGCATTAAGTGAATATACACCTAGAAAAGGCAACTTATCTTCAACTTGCAAAATGGCCCCCCAAAATCCTCCAAGGTCATTTGGGCAGGAAAAGTGTTTTTACTGTTCGTTTTTCATTGAACACATTTTATCATCCTTTGTTGCTGTATCTTTCAATGAAATAATGAGCAAATACTGGTTATGTTTTGTTATGGTATATTTGTACAGCACCTCCTGCAATATGTAATGGCATCGAAGCGCTGTGGGATGCATGGCCCTTCAGTAGGCCATAGTCTGAAAAGACAGGAGCGAGGAGCAGCACTAAGCATGCAGCAGAAATGGTAGTGTAGGCCCTCTATGGAAAGCAGAGAATTCTAACGCTGAGCCGTTGCAAGGCAAACAGAGGATGAAGGCGAGTACTAAGGCGAGTACTAAGGCGTGTACTAAGGATGAGAGAAACTGTGTGCCCTGCTATGGGGCGCAGCGCTATAAGACACGTGTAGCCAAATTAACAGTGTATTACCTCCTGGCAATTGTCCACAGTTGAGGTATCTGCAACACTTTACATGCAGTGTACATGCATTTGGAAGAGACTATATGATAGCTGGGTTAAATGTTTCTTGGGCCGCAGCACTATATGCTATGTGGTGGAGTGTTACATGCAGCGTATGTGCACAGGGAGTGATATGCTGTCACATGCAATACCAGGCCGGAATGATAGCTCAGGGGCAACGTGCTTTTCTTGGAAGCAAGACAACGCAGAGCAACACAGGTTCGAATGCCGGTCCCGCGTTTAAAGACTGGCCACAGTATTGAGCGCCTTATAAAAGATGAATTAATTAATGCAATCCTATTGTGTATTGGCAGTACAGGAGTGACAGCAGCCTACGTGTGCAGGTGTTAACAGCATTAGCACAGGAGGCCTCATAGTTGTCCAGATGTGCACTGTGCTAACCATGCATGCACATGTGGCATCACAGTAGGCCACATGTGAATGTATTAACACACAAAAAAAATAATACCATTCTGCGATCAGCCCCAATCTTCCCCTTCTTCGGGTACCTTAACGGTTACCCTGAATTGCAACTCAGCCAAACACACACATTGACAGTTCACCAGTCTTCCATAAAGTGCCCACTCAGGGCTTTTGAAAGATAACCCATAACAATGTTCCATCTAACCAGTCTTCATTATTTCAGTCAATGTAACAGAAGAAAGGCATAGTAGGAGGGCTGAAAGGAGGAAGCTCCCCCCTTGGTTGTGTCTCACTTTGCCCCCATACACATGTTTTGCCGTTTTCAGTTTGACTAGACCTAAATCAGACTGTGCACAGTGGCCGTGTGGGTGAAGATGCAATGTTACTGGCTCTCAAGTCATTTCAAGATGTGGCTGCGTGTGTCATGTTGGTTATGCAGCGGATTTAGGAACAATCAGGGATCCCACATCTAAAGTTGACACGTCCTAAAGCAGAAAGCTGCCTAGGTAGCGTAGGAGGTTTAGTGACTGGTGCAGAAGTGTTAATAAAGGGTCCTGTGAATCCTATTGCTTTTTGCAATTCCTTATACAAAATATGTGCATCCAAAGGGCACCGTTTTGGTTGCTTGCTCATGTTCATGAAGACGATGGGGGAATTTCTGCTAAAATGGTGAAAACCAAACATTGGCGCCCATGAACCAACAGTTCAGTTTCCTAATAACTGCTGTCAGAATAATAGAACAATGTCATTTCGATAGAGCAGTTTAACGATCCAACATCAACTTTAGAAGTACACCCTGAAATAACATTCTAAAAGGGGCACAGAAAGGTAAGGAAACGTGTAGACAAATTCGCACACACAAAAAACGCGGATTAAAGCAATACACTTTTGGCTTTAAGTTTAAGGAACGTGTTGCACTTTGAAAATATATTTGTGTTGCTTCATGTTAACTTGTAAGCATAAGCAGCGCATATAGCAAACAGTGAGCCCAGCATGTGAGGAGCCCGCTTTTAACATAGATGGCCCCCATCCAAGTGATTCATGGCCGATTTATTCCAGTGCTGTCTGCTTCAGGGCAGATGAAATGACAGGGTAAGCAAACACAGAGGCTATACAAACATGATAGCCGAATGAACAAAGGAGCAGCTTAATGAATGCTGAAGAGTGTCCTTATGCGTATGGGGGCAGAGCACCAATTTGGGGGTGGGGGCAATTGGCCCCTTTCCCCACCAGGAACACATATGCCTGACAGAGCAGCCACCTTGCTCTCGATCTGTAACTGGACAGCCTTCTTTGATGAATGGCCAAGTTGTGTCAAAAGGTTGACTGGTTCTGTTTCTCTCAGAGGTAGACGGGTAACTGTAGAGAAATCACATGCCCGATGGCCAAATGCTTGAAAAAGAATGTAGGTTTGGACAACAAGCACACCAATTCGAAGTATACAACCAAATGGCTCAAGTAACAAGTAGCATTCAATAAAGACAAGTATAACAGCGATTAGTGAGCAGGTGCAAGTGGATCTTGGTAACGTGGCCTAAGCCCCACCTACATTGTTAGCCCTCCCCCTTCCTTTCTTAACCCTTAAATGAGCAGCATCTCTCTTGGCATCCGAAGTGAAGGGGAGATGAATAAAAGGGCAGTTCCTGTTTGGACCTGTTCAACCGGAAGGAACCAGGAACAGAACCCCTGCTACTCTAACTGCAGGTAAGATCCCTCAAATATACGAGTTTCACTCCTCTCTCCAAACAGCCTAGCCTTACCATCAACACTCATCGCCAACCACCAGCAACATCATGGATAACCCATTGCAGTAACCTCACCCACGTCACTATCGACCGCATAAGCACTCCATCATCCACCAATACATGAAAACTGATATTCGCCAGTTTCTGCTCAGCAATCAACCTTGCAGCAGACACCTCATCAACACACATGTGAACTCCACCGGTGCAGGGAAAACCCCTAGAATTCTGGTCTCCTCCATCTATGCCCCAAGACTATGGAATCTCCTCTGTGTCTACATGAGAATCACCCCCTCACTTTTACAGATCAGGGAAAAAGCTAAAGACCCTCCCCTTCAAGGAATGGCTCCTTCTTAACACCTAGGTCCACACACCCTCCATTCCCCACCCTACCCAAGACTGGGCGATCTGCTCCCCACTGTTTCCTCCCCGGGACGCTGGTAGACCCCTTCCATCAAAATTGCCTCCCCTGGAAGCTCCCTGCTCCCTTGTTTCTCTGCTTCCATCACAGTGTTCTTCCCCTTCTGATTGTAAAGTGCTCCGTTGCTTCACGTAGCTAGGTCTGTGCCCAATAAATATAATAATAATAATACGGTTTGTAATACGCACACCTAGAAACAATGCTGTAAACCCCAATACTTTTCTTGCGCAGTAGAGGAAAGAACCAATGACCTCCGGGCTTTGTGTGACCCCGCTCATTTCCACCATTCCCCATGATGAAGCAGCTGCTCTGAGCACGTGGTTCCTCACACTGTGCATGCATTACCATAGAATACTTGCCAACATTACCCATGCCAATCTGTAGGTGCTTATCCAGTCCTGCATTTTTCTTTGCATTCTGGGACTTGTAATCCGAGTTTTACAATGGGAAAAGTGTTACTACAAATCCCAGAAGGCAAAGAAAAAAACAGGACTGGATGAGCACTTACAGATTGGTATGGGTCATGTTGGCAAGTATGCCATGGCATTTGCAGAAAATGCTAGAAATAGGTAATCGGGGCTTCCATGCTCCCCTCTTCGGGCGTTGCTTTCCTGCACAGCAGCTATCCCGTCACCTAGATAAAAGCGAATGGCTGCTTGGACTGCAGTAAAACAAGTCATGCTGGAATGCGCACAACTCGGCATGCGAAAAGTATTTGTAACATGAAACAAGCAGGGAATCCCTTCGCATAGCTGGTGTTGTTACATGGAAAATAAAAGAGCAGTTTCCAACAAAAACGAAAAAGAAAACAAAGCAACACCCCGGGGTGAGATACGGGCTTCCAGAAATCCATTTACGTATACATTACGACATTGCCCAGAAAGTAAAAACTCTCACATCCTCTATGCTTATGTTTCCATGAAAAACAGCCAGGTTGTAACACGAAGCAACATTAAATGAGCAACATTGTACTCACTGTTTCCACATATTGAGCGCCTGTTTTCAACTCTTCTGGGAAAGGAGGTACTTGTTGTTCAAATTCTAAATCAAAAACAAATTTAAAAACAAAAATCAATAATCATGTTCTATGTCCTAGAACTAATTGCATGAGGTGGATCATGAGAAAATGACTCCAATGCGTGAATAAATGTCTTTCTGGGAGAAATTTAGCAAAATAAATCCTCTAGCTTTTCTGGGGAGAAAACTAAAATGGCTGCAAAGCATTCCATAGCTATACTTCATTGCACCCAGCATAGGTACCATGGGTGCAGAATGAAATGCTATCCTATAACCCTTGGAATCAGCTATACTCCCTTCCCTTCTCACATTCCCTGCTGCTGCTTCTTCATTTTAATCAAGTCCTTACCTTCTCTTTTAAACTGAATGCACCATGAAGCTGAACAGATTATTTTGTGTGCCACAAAACTCGGTACAACTCACCATGAATAAATAATAAAAATATAAGGTCATAGGATGGAGCAAGCCAGGCACCGATAGCTCTAGTGTAAAGCTCCCCAGTTGATGAATTGGCATAGGCAGATGGTAGTGGGCCATCCTTCCAAACTCACAATAGGGGAGGACAACTGGTGGTGAGTGGATAGACTCTTGCTACATAATTAGCAAAGGTGCTCATAGGGATGAGAAAGTGAAGCAGGAAGCTTCCTCTCTCTGCCCCAGACACAGGGGGTGATCAAAGAGGGCAGTTAGAACCCTGATGCAAAATCCGGACAAAGTAAAATTGAAATTGTATAGACGAGACTGGATTCAGACACCTGATGAAAGGGAGGCCTGTCAATTATACGGAAAATCGTGGGGAGAGAAAAAGAAAGTTGAACATCTTGCCAAAATATTTGCAACTCTTCCCAAATTGGTATCTTAGGCAGCAATTTCTGAGAATATGACTTAATCTGTTGCCAACAAGGGAAATTTTGGGCCCTCGGAAAGAAGGAGAGGGCATACTAGGATGCCGATTATGTAAAAAAGAAAATTCATGTGAGACCCTATACCACATGGTCATGGTATGTCCAGTAGTATCAGATTTAAGGATAGCCCTGATGTCAGAGGCAATCAAGAAACATGGACATCGACCTAAGAAGGAATGGTGGAAGATTTTATTAACTGGAGAGCAAGTCTTTATCACATTGGCTTTTGTAAAACTAGTCCTTGCCATTTTTAAGAAGATTGCAGAACCCGTACAGTAATCATGTTATGTGATGAGCATACGGGAAGGACCTAAGGGATAGGAAATACAAGACTAAAGAGATTAGATAAACTGGCTGAAAGGTTTGATTTGTTTAACCAATAAATGCCAATAAAAAAATTAAAATAATAATGAGCAAAGGTGCTCATAGGGATGAGAAAGTGAAGCAGGAAGCGTCCTCTCTCTGCCCCAGCCACAGGGGGTGATCAAAGAGGGCGGCTTACAGTGAGGCAGCAAGTCAGCCCTTGCTTTGAAGAGCCCAGACTCTGCTCTTTAGCTACAGGGTCCCTTCCTTGCTTCTTTTTCTTTTCCTCCTTCACTAACCTGCTCCAAACGTCAACCTTTTTGGGGTTTCAGAATTATTATCTAAGGGATTTAAAGGTCTACTGTTAGAATGTAAAAGTGAGATTTGAAACATGGGTAAGTAGAAGTAGGGGATAGAAACAAAGTCAACATAAGGCAGTGACCGCTGCATGCACTCTGTAATATAGATAGCCATTTTAGAGCATGTGCATTAAGAAATAGTAAGTAACGTAGGTCGGTGTCCCAATCATGCCGAACCAAGGACATTTGTCCTTAGGGAGGAAGGCTATCTAGGCGGAAGTAGCATTGTGAATCAATGTCTATTAGGGGTACCTCTGCAGGCCCGGCTGAAGATGTGTGAGGGCCAATTTCAACATAATGGGTGGGAGCCCACCTTTGCTTAGAGCGGAAAGCAGTCTCAGGCACCGATAAGAGGCATACATTCTAATGGAGATTAAGAGATGGTTAATAGCCATCAATTATCACGAAGCGGAAGGTGTGTAGGCAGCTGAACCACTGAATGACCACTGAATAGCTATGCATCCTTATTTGTAAGCAAGTGTCCAACGTGGAGAAACCAGTGTTGAAAGGCAACAAGATGCTAACACTTCTGTTTTCCCCAATAGAAGTGACAGCCGGATGGGCTTAGCCAACACACCTTGTAAGGCAAGTGCTGCAAAGCGCACACTGTAAGCCCCAGAATGTAAGTAATATACTAAGGACTGGGATTTAAGTGGGTCTCCACAAAGGGATGCTGAGCCGGGGCCCTGCCAGGTCCACCCCGACTAGCCCCAGCCATGCAGACACCTCAGGCAGCCATGTAGCCAGAGCACTGCACAGTTAAATGGACTGCCAGCAGGTGTCAGAAATTCAGAAGTTTAAACGAGGCTTCATGATGCGTGATGACTCTTTACACAGAAACAAAAGGCGAGACTGTGCCCTCCAGTCCTCCTCCCGTTCCGCAGTACAGAGTCATCACGCTGCAGATAGCCCTTTCATTCAAGGAGCCAGTGGTTTTTAAGCATGCAGCATCTTCAATGAAAGGGCGGCCTGCTGTGTGTGAGAGCTGGGGCATATTGGTGTCACACCTTTGGAGCGCCCACCTTTGGGCAACCACATTGCCACAAGCCAAAAGACTTTGAGAGTGAAATACAGAGGCAAACATGGCACAATTCCCCTGACATGAGATGTCAGTTGGGGGAAACATGGAAACCGCATTGCCACAAACCAAGAGACATTCCAAGAGAGATAGGAAACCAAGAGTTGTGCGGTTCTCCCGACATGAGATGTCAGTTGGGGGAAAACTGGGTCATGCATTGCCAAGAGCCAAGAGAGATTGAAAGGAAAGTTGGCTGACAGAGCTTGAACAAGCCCTCATATGTGAAATGTCTGCATCTGGGAAATCAATCCAAGTAATCACTGAAGTTGACAAGTTGAGTTATTCAGTAAGATATCTAAGGTGGAAGGAAGATTGCAGCAAGAGCTGATAAGAGCATCAGGTATTCATCCGTTTTGGAAAATGATACCTGGCAGCAGAGTATACCAGGGGATCTATGTCAGTCAAAAAGGAGATAACCCTGGCAGGAGAAAAAAAACAGAAAATCAAGGATTTTGCAGTTCAAGAATTTGAGAAATTCCTGGCAGGGGCGTACACTAGGAAAGGGTTAATTGTTCAACAGAGTCACATGATCATTCTAAAAAGTGTTGGTTTTGCCACCCTGAGGAAAGTGCTCTATGAGAGACATTTGGTTTTACTATTCTACGAAAGACACTGTTGAGAAACACAGTGTTTTGCTATGCTGACAAGAGTATTCTGCGATGACACATTTTGCTTTATCAAGGAAGACTTTTTGTGTGCAAAAGACATTTTTCGTTTATTTGACAGGAACATTATTAGAACCATATATTTCAACAGGCTTCCTTGGTTCAGGGGAAAGGAGCCAACTCCTGAAAACAAGGATTGCCTTTATTGGAATGACCTATTTTGAACTTTCACATTATCATTTGTATGTGACCCCATAGTCAAGTGTGAGGTACACGTAACAGGAAGGGGCTGGGCAGTGAGAGTTGTGTCATCACAGCATAAAGTCTCCTCCCATGTGGCCAGAGGAAGGCAGCCGCTACCTGATCCTGATGCTGGGGGTGGCATTATGAGGGACGATCACATAGGAGGAGATGGCTGTCAGGGAGACGTGATGGCTTCTGCAGAACATGTGCAGTATTCTTCTCTATATGAAGAGGAAGAGTCCAGAATCCCTTAATACCTGATGGCATGTTGTCATATGACAAGTCCTTCCCATGTTAAAACCCAAACCACTGTGTGTAAAGACCCTCCCCCCAACAGAATAACATTTACCCCTCAGGTATGCATGATGTACATTCCCCATCTATTGAGTATAATGACTTTGACCTGGATAGGAGTACTGAGTAACACAGCAGCACACAACCACTAGCACACTATCCATTTTCACAAATATCTAAACCAAGATCACCTTGAAAAGTCTAAAACCTATAGGGACTTCAATTCCTATAAGGCCTGGGCTATTGGGACGTAGAAGAAGAGCAAGGAGTCAATGAGGAGGCAATGTGGTATTAAGTATGAAGTGCATTCTAGTTGTTCAAGGTAGAATTAGCATGCATGGGACATTTAAACCTAAAGGTTACCTGCAGCTGTGTGAACGAGGAAGGAAATTGAAGATATGCTGCAGAGTATGCGGAGCGGGAATCGAGACTGGTGACAGAGGCAGCTCCCAGGAGAAGAGCCGCGAGGAGAGCAGTGAGCGGTTGCCTACAGCAAGGCAACCACATATGAGCCGGAGAGAAGAAGCTCCTGTGAGGTGAGGGAGAACAGTGCACAGCGGTGTCTGAGGAGGAGAGGCCCTGCAGAGCTTTGCTGGTTCTGGCAGAGAAGGCAGTCAACGCTGACACGAGAACTGAAATGGCTAATTCACAGAGGGGGAAAGCAGACCCGCAAAGGACCCTCACAGCAACTACACAGTTTACCGGTGAGTCAGCCTGAGAGAGAAAAGGCCCCTGGACATACAGAAATATTAAAGACCATTTGAAAAATGCTTTTGAATATCGACCACATTAATATATAAAGAGAAGGCAAATATGGTACAATTCCCCTCACATAAGATGTCAGTTGAGAGAAACCTGGAAACCACATTGCTACAAACCAAGAGACATTCTAAGAGAGATAGGAAAGCAAGAGTTGTGCAGTTCTCCTGACATGAGATGTAAATGGTGGGGAACTGGGACAAGCATTGCCAAAAGGCAAGAGAGATTGAAAGGAAAGTTGACAGACAGAACTTGAACAAACCCTCATGTGTGAGATGGTTCATAGTGATAATATCGAAAACCAAAATCTCGAAAACCAAAATCTCGAATACAAAAGGCCGAAAAATAAAATATCGAATTTTTTTTTCAATGTGTTTTTTTTTAAAATGGGGGGGTTCCCCCCCAACCCCCCTTTTTTTTCATTTTTTTTTTATTTTACCCCTTTTTTTTACTTACCTGACCCCAAAAACATATATAAATAAATAAATAAAAAATTCGATATTTTTTTTTTCGGTCTTTTTGTATTCGATATTTTGGTTTCGAGATTTTGACTGACTACCGTGTGAGATGTCTGCATGGGGAAATACAAACAACCTCTGAAGTTGACAAGTTGAGTTATTTAGTAGGATATCTAAGGGGGAAGATTGCAGAAAGACCTGACAAGAGTATCCGGCATTGATTCTTTTTGGAAAGCGATAGCTGGCAGGAGACTATACCAGGGGACCTGTGTGAGTCAAAAAAGAGATATACCTGGCAGGAAAGTAAACGAGGATATCAAGGATTTTGTAGTTCAATGATTTGAGATATTCCTGGCAGGAGAGTAACAAAGGATATCAAGGATTTTGCAGTTCAAGAAGTTGAGAAGTTCCTGGCAGGGAGTACACCAGGAAAGGGACAATTGTGCAAAGGAGACACATTATCATTCTAAAAAGTATTCTATGAGAGAGACATGTGGTTATGCTATTCTACGAAAGACACTGTTGAGAAACTCAGTGTTTTGCTATGCTGACAACAGTAGTCTGTGGGTGAGACATTTTCCTTTATCAAGGAAGACGTTTTGTGTAGAAAAGACATTTTTCAATTAATTGACAAGAACATTATTAGAACCACATATTTCAATAGGCTTCCTGAACTGGTTCAGTGGAAGGGAGCCAACTCCTGGATACAAGGATTGCCTTTATTGGAATTACCTATTTTGAACTTTTTACATTATTATTTGTTGGGGTGGAGTCAGAGACAATTACCTTGCACATTTTTGTATATGCTAGTGTGAAGCCCATCGCTCTTGGATCCTGACCCTGGGGGTGGAGAAGCAAGGGAAGATCACCTGGGTGGAGGGTCTTTGGGGACTGGAAGTGGGGTGTAATCGGGCGAGACATGGTATCCCCCTTTTCCAAGTAGTGACCAACCCAACCCATCACCCCTTTTTCATGGGCTGTTATAAGCCAGTTCCCCTCATTTCTCCCCATTTGACACTTGACAGTACTGGGACAAAGAAGAGGCAACTAAGAACAATGAAGACCACACTCTTATACCACTCTTGTAATGGGACGAGGAAGATGCCTGCTAAGAGCTGTAAAGATCAGACATGTCTCGTTGATTGTGGTCATGCAGGACTGATTGGACATCCACACTTGCAGCCTGTCAAGGAACTGCAGGTGTATAAAAGGATATCAGCCCAGCAGCATGAGAGACAGCAGGGAAACCTGTGCGTGGAGGAGCAACAGTAGCAACAGCAGGAAGGCCGGTGCAAGCGTGGCGTGGGAGCTGGGGCTCAATGGAGCAAACCGAACATTAATAATGGAGCCATGTGGAGCGACTGTCCCTTTTATAGGTGTTCAAGATGCTTGTTTCCCCATGTTGGGTCATCGACACAGGGGCGTATGAGAGTGTTGTAAATAGCGTCACGAGAACGCTGCGTACCTGTTCGTCCGGTTGGATTCCTTGGTGATGAGGCCAGGCTGTCGGATGACCCGGAGAGATGTGACGGATGGCGCGGGGAACCAGCCCAACACCAGCCCGAATGGAACCGGATTGGAGGTGAACCGGCTCCCAACGCCACGGGTTGGCTCACCCCTGATTGAGTGGCGTCAGGACAGTGCAAGCACTGGCAGGGGGAGCCTCTGAGTTGATGGTCCGGGGTCCTTGGTGGGATTCCGATGGTAGGCAGGTCCGGGGACTGGAAGCTGAACGGTCCCTCCAGGGACGAAGACAAGGAAGCAAGAAGAGCAGGCCGGTCAGGAGGAAGTACGGAACAAGAGGGGAAGCTCAGAGCGGATAGGAACTGGAAGGACTGGGCAGAGACTAGAACCAAGGAGGGCGAGCGGGACTTCTGGAGCTGGGGAAGAAGGAATGAGGAAGGACAAGGCGAAGGGCAGGGGTTCCCCAGGCAGAACAAGGGAAGTGGAGGGCAGGGGTTCCCCAGGCAGAGCAAGGGAAGGTGGAGGGCAGGAGTCCCCCAGGCAGAACAAGGGGAAGTGGAAGGCAGAGGTCCCCCAGACAGAACAAGGGAAATAAGCAAGGCAGCAAAGACACGATCCGAACAAACCGCGTTGAGACGCGGTTTGGAAAAGGATCAGGGCTCCTTAAATAGGCCCGCCAGCACCTGGGAGGCCTGTAACGCAAGCCGTGCCGTCTCCCCGGCAACGGACACCCCACAACGAGGCTTGAGCCGCACGCCCTCCCGAACCGAGCATCCTGCGCACTGCGCATGCGCGGAGCGCGGAGAGCGGGCGACCGCGCATGCGCGAAGCAGTGCGCGTAGGAGACCCGGAAGCGCCAGGGACCCAGGACACCCCCGGACCTCGGAGCCGAAAACGAGGATACAGCCTCCAGGACGGGGAGCGCCGTAGCGGGTAAGGGGACCTCAGGATGGGCGGCGTGACAGAGAGGCAGAAGTGGGACTCCTGAACTAAGGAGCAGAAGGCTGTATGATCCATGCCACTGTGAAGCCTTTGAACGTGACCAGTGTGTTTCTAACCATTGAGAAACATTGTGTGCAAGCTTTTAAACTTAGCTGTTCGAGGAATACTTTGTATCGGAGTGGTTGCGTGTTTGAGGAAACACGTTTTCAAAAGGTCTCTGATTCAATCTATTGTCCAATATGGACTAACTAAAAATACTTTCTGTCAGAATGGTCACGTGTCTCTTGCTTCATGATGCTTTCTCAGTACTCAACACTGGCGACAAGCGGTTGAGAACACAGCGTGCCTCCTTATCCTGCTGCTGATAGCCGAGGACCAGGTGCAGATCAGCGGGCTGGTCTGCGGAGAGACCAGCGATTACATCATTGTGTCTTGCTGCCGGCACTGCCGTCCACTGAGGAGCTGCCGGGTGAGTCGAGGCCTGTGATACTGGAACAACCCAACTGGGGCTACAACAACCCTGCAGGGGAGGGCGCTGCATAAAAGGGGAGTGTCTCTGCTCCATGGCCCCTGGTGGCCAAAGTGTGCAGGTACACTAGTCAGCTGTTCCACAGTGCACACAGTTGCTGCCTGGCTACCACCGGGAAACCTGCAGAAATTAATAATACAGCGACCACCAGTGCCCTTATTAGCACATAGTGGGGAAAAATTACAGAGGGCACTACAACAAATCCACCAGTTGGGACAAGGAACAAGACCGTTTGCAGTAGTTACATTACAGGGAGGACCAGGAACCAATGCCCACATTGCAAGTTTGCGCTGCACACTGCCTCATCGTGTCAGAAGGAGAATCTGCAAATGCCACACGATCAATGTTGTTGTCAGTCCTGCCAAGTTGACTGGATGGGGGCAATGAGTCCTTGCAACTGCAAGCTATTCCACCTTTTTACATATCGTACACTAGCAGCCTTGCACCTAGATGGAGTAGATGGTTGAAGGAATTACATATCTACATTGATGCAACAGGCATCTGAGAAGAAAGAAGATTACGTGGTATACTCATGCACTCACTTGTGCCGACAGTAAGGGATATTGTGTTTGAAATGCCAGATGCTACAACAGACACATTTGCAAGAGTAGTTCACTCCTTAAACACATATTTTGCTCCACACAAGAACATTGATTAGGAGAGGCATCCGTTTCACACCACCAGCTAGGAGAAAGGATAGATATTAGACGCCTTTGCAATGAGGCTAAGGAAAAGAGTTGAATATTGCGACTTTGATAACTACTCGACAGATGAAGCATTGAGATCACAAGTGATAGCGGGTTGTGAGTCAGCAGAGTTCCGGAAGAAACTTTTACAGAAAACCAGGACTACTGAAGAAATCTTAATGTTGGCGAGAGCTTATATGGCCATTTCCATGCAAGCTGAGTCCATGAGAAATATCAAGATCACACAGATGCTTGCTGCTGCACCCATATGCCGGGTCCAGACAACATACAAAGCGACCAGTAAAGAGCAACGTAAATGCTACAGGTGTGGATATAATTTCCTTCATGTTGGGGCGTGTCTGGTCATTGGTCACTCATGTTATGCCTGCGGAGGTGAGAACCACTTCCAGTCCATGTGCAAGAATATTAAGTACATCCAGCGCTCGTCTGACCACAGGTCGTCTGGAAGTAGCACAGACAATGTCCACTCCACGAAAAAAGGTGATCTTCTGCCTTGAGGAAAGACATCAGGAATCTCCTCAGAAGGCTAAAAAATACAAAGGAAGGCAAGATGAACTTCTTAAGATCGTTCACACCGGAAGAATGCAGGAGGAAGTCAACACGTCAAAAATTACAATGCATAACATCCTCACCAAACACCAAAGGGATTCTGACTCTTCCTCAAGTGGTGACCGTAAGAGAGGCTGCATGTATGTCATAGGCAACAAGGCAGCAGTTGAATGCAGTCCAATGCTGCCGCTTCAGTTAAATGGAAGAGCACTACAGTTCCTGATAGATACAGGAGCCACAGTGAATGTGATTAACGAAGAAACATATGAAGGGCCCAAGCACACTGCTAAGTTTAGGGCTCCCGATATCAACATATATCCATATGGGTGGAGCTCACTTCTCAATTGTAAGGGGATGTTTGAAACAACTTGCTCTTATAAAGACAAGTCAAAGAAGCTGATCATATTCATTGAGAAAGGGGACATACCAGGAGGAAGCATCCTCAGTTTTAAATCAGCCATGCAAATAGAACTGGTGCACATCATGTACAAAATATTGTCAGCCTACACCTGAAATTCAAAGGACATGGTGATCAAGATGTTTCCCTCCCTGTTCAGGGGTCTAGGAAAACTGAAGGACAAGCAAATTAATCTGCACATCAATCCGGAGATCAAGTCCTTTGCGTAGCAGTACCCGGGAATTTTGCTTATGAAGATGAGATACAATCGTTGCTAGACCAGGACATTATGGAGCATGCAAAGGGGCCCACTCCATGGGTTTCTCCAAATATCCTTATGCCAAAGAAAGACAATGGGGACAATATGCCATATGTGTAGACATGCGTGTGCCAAATCTTGCGATCGAGAGGGAAAGGCATCTGTCTCCAAGAATGACGGATATGATGCGTCTTCTGCATGGATCAAAGGTGTTCTCAAAACTCGACTTGAACAAAGGTATCATCAGTTAGAACGACACCCTGAATCTCGCTATATTAGTACCTTTACAAAACACTTGGGGCTGTTTAGAAACAAAATACTCCACTGTGGGGTCTCATCTGCAGTTGAACATTTTCAAAATGAAGTCCATAAAGTCATCTGGCACATCCCTCAATGCATCAACTACAGTGATGACATCCTCATCTTTGGAGCCATACAGGGGGCTCATGACGACACTCTACAACATGTGTGCTTGGCGCTTGAGGATGCTCATTTGATGCTGAATCCAGCAAAATGTGAGTTCAGCAAATCAACGTTGAAATTGTTTGGATATATATTTTTGAGTGAGGGCTTGCAGCCCTTCACCAAACAAAGTCTGATATTACTGCTTGATAGAGCTATCTCAGATATAGATATATATTCTCTCTCTCTCTCTCTCTCTCTCTCTCTCTCTCTCTCTCTCTCCCTCTCTCCCCCTCTCCCCCTCTCTCTCTCTCTCTCCCCCTCTCTCTCTCCCCCTCTCTCTCTCCCCCTCTCCCTCTCCCTCTCCCTCCCTCCCCATGACCATAGTTTCGACTTATAGGAAACAGCTTTAGCACCACCTAATAACCAGAACACAGAAAAGAAAATCTGGGCTTCCTTCAAATTCCATTTAGCAGTTTAAGAATGGGAATCCCTGAATCTTATGTATGTGATAAAGTTTATTGGAAAAACTACACCACACGCGTGGAATAACAGACACCTCTGATATAAACAGATAATAGCCACTTAGGATCCTATTAGGGGGCTTGTGGTAGGTCAGAATCAGTACTCTGACAACGAGGTACAGTTTAAAGGTTTTTATTTTTGTCAATTCCAAAATAATATTTCCCTAATTCCACAAGCTCAATCCCTTTTCCATAAAAGAATGTAAAAAAGGTGCTCATCAGGATGTCTGTAAAATAATAACAAAGTCCTCTGTCCGGAATCCTTTTCTAACCTGCTTACTTTCCCCATCTCAAAAAAAGAACAATCATCTAACTCAACAGTCCCTTTGACTTGTGCGCTACATATGGAAAATATATATCAAATAGTTAGAACACGACCTTCAATATATCACGTCATAAAGGAATGGAAAGTCAATAATGCTTGTGTGAGTGAAAAATGGCTTCTATGAAAAGAGTCTTGCCTCTGGAAAAATCCATCTTTAACCATCAGCAATCATACAATTTCACGGACATGCCGGCAAAAGGCTGGACTACATGGTCCTTGAACCAGGTTCTGGATGGGATGAAATTGAGAGGTTTGGGATTTCTTAAATTCAAATATAAACTGGAAGCGAATGAGATTTATCATTACAGACAACTCCAAGAGCTGTTTGAGACTTCATTTACAACTTTGAAAGTGACCCTTCACAATGCTCCCGACCTGTACAGACTATCAACATCTATATTCTTGTTTTCTTTATTTATGTACAGTATTATCAATGGCTCTGATCCAGATTCCAAGTTATCTAGAGGGAAAAATCCATGGGAATTGGAATTGGATCAGAATAAATCTTAAGAAGATTGGTCTCTTATATGTGCTGGACCTTCTAGATGGAAAGTTGATCTAGACTTGAGGTAGAAGCAACAGAAGATAATTACTTCTTTATATCGGTCTGAATGGAAAATGTGGCACTGTAAACTACTAGTGCCACTGCTAGTGCTACTACCATCAGATATTTGTTAGTCATGTAAGTCTCTGAGTGGAACTACAATTTTTTTTTGTATATGGTTAATACAAACCTTGACAAACATATTTTATACATTAAACAAAATAGCAAAATAATTATTTACAAAAACAGAAAATAAAACCATTACAATCCTATATATATATATATATATATATATATTGTTTAAAAGGAAAAAAGCATGAATAACAATTAAAAAATAGAGATACACAAAGATACTAGTAATAACAACAGCAGTAGAAAAAAAAAATGAAGTAAACGGAAAACAAAAGATGCCCATCAGGACTTCATATGTACAGTAAACCCATGACACAAACTCAAAGTCAACAACAAAATCCAATCTAGTAGTCCAGTTTAAGACTGTTCAAGAACTCAGACATGGCTATGGCCTCCTTGTTATTTTGAATATTTAAACAATGTTTCCAAACCAGGTCAATAGGAGAGCCTGAGTAAGAAGCCTTCAGGGCCCCCAAAAAAGAATTTCTTATCTCTTCCAATTGAACACAGCTAAGAATAAGGTGTTTTGCTGTTTCTTGCTCAGAGTGGCAGAATCTACAGATCGAATCTGCCCTGTTTATTTGATTTCTTTTAATCAGGGTCTCCTTGGTAAGCAAGATGTTCCAACAGAGTCGTAGCCACAAACCAAGATGATATCTACTAGGGAAGAGGGTTAGAATTTTAGAGAAGGAACTCCTTTTCTTATGCTCATGCGAGAGATGTGACATGGATTTATAAGAATGGACGGTATCCAACGTGCAGATCCAATCGTCCAAAAGCTTCATTTTTGTTAGCATTGGATTAAAAATCAGGGTTTCCAAATGTGAATCTATATCTGATAGAATGTTCTCGCAATTGGAGGCAAAAGTTATAAGGAACCCCGTAGAGTTGATATTATAACCTATTCACTCATATAAAGTGATACATGAAGGAGCCTTAATTTTAGCATATAGCCAGAGCATCTTCCATTGTACTCGAGCCCATATTGAGGTATACCCTAGGTCAAACCGAATGGCTGTTACAGGGACCGCATTGGGGATACCCAGGATCCGTCTCCATATTCCACCCTCAAACAGGTTCAGTTGATGCTTAACAGATACTGGGCACAGTTCCAAGCCATATCCCAGTTCCGGTACCACCTTCCCTTAAAAAAACATGAGCACAACTTCCAGAATTTGCGGTCAATTTTCAACATTTGGGTGCACAACAATTTGGACTTATCTGCTAGAATTGCCAACTGAGTACCTTCCCCCTTGTATGCGCCCAAATGGTAACCCAAGTATGTCACACTTGGGGAAATGGTCACCTTAATGCCCTCGAGAGACCAACTCGGGTGCAACTTCTTACAGTCCCGCTTCATAAAAGCTAAGATTTTGCTTTTATTCGGATTGATTGTTAAGCCGGGGCCTTTAGCTTAGGTAGAGAAGGTAGCTAAGAGACATTGGAGTCCAATTATTCATATGTTCTGGCATTGTAAAAAAAGGAAGGCTTTTTGGGAAGATGTGTTGCAAAGGATAGATATTATTTTAGACCTTTCCTTTCGAAGATCTCCTTTGTTCTGTATCCTAGGGTTGATGCCTAGAGTTCCAGGGTTAAGTAATTCTAAAACAAAATGGGTTTATAGAGCTTTTATTGTAGCCAAAAAAACAAATATTTAGACTGTGGAAAAACATAGGTAGACCTTTACATGAAGAGTGGAGTAACAGTTTAACAACGCTCTCTGCTAGGGAAAAAGCTTCATACATGCAGAAGGATAAATTAGAAGAATATGGTAATATTTGGAGGGCTTTTAATGACTTATATGAATGAATTATCGACTTATATGAATGAATTATCCAGAGCAATGCCCCCTTTTCTATTGTTTTATTTTTGCATTTATTCAAACATTCTTTTTTCTTCTTTTCCCATTGCATGCCTCCTATCCTTTATGCTTGATATTGTACACACGTTTTGTATTTGATGCACGGTTATATTAATTAAATGAAATCAAATATGTTGGGGCGGGGGAAAAAACAACATAAAAACAAGAAAGGCTTTGGCAGGGATAGCTGCTGGATTCAGGTTCCCAACCCTGCCCCTTTAAGCAAAGGCCTTTGTCTGTAGTTTAACTTTGAAAAAGAGCACTCTTGGTGTGCTCGAAGGTTATACTGGGTCCCAGTCCAGGTCTCTCTGTGACTAGGTGCGGCCTGGATTCCCAAGACACCTCCATGTTGGGAGCTAGGGCTCGTCAGGTCTATATTGTAACAACTAGCCCCCATAACCCTTCTCTAGTTACTCAACCCTTGCTATAAATCAAGTAATATATTTTTTACATTATTTCACTTTGTAATCACAGGCAGCAATGGACCACCGACAGTAAATAGATAGGAAGGAGCGGGGAATGATAATATAACTCCACTACCCAAGTAGGGATAATACTCGCCCACTCAGGTGTACTAAACTCAATAACTTAGCTGGGGACCAGCCTCACCATTGTCCTAGAAACTAGACAGTCAGGAAAGGGAAGAGAAAGAATATACCCACCCAATGGACCAACAACAGTATCATTGGATAGGAAGGAGCGGGGGAATGATAATATAACACCACTATCGAACTAGGGGATAATGATCGCTCAACTGTGTGTACTAAGCCCAAATAACTTAGCTAGGAACCAGCCACGCCATCGCCCTAGAAACTAGACAGTCAGGAAAGAAAGAGAAAGAATATACCTACTCAGTATGACAACCAGATACATAAAACAAAATTACAAGGGTTGAGACATATAACCCACTAACCAAAACCTCAAATTTCTGCATATTTAACTCACACAAAAAACCACACAACCACTTCTCTCACAGCAAATAGCATGCACTTCACCACACCGCAACAACAAACAATCAACACGTAGATCGCAATAGCACACAAGGACTCGCTTGGATCCTATATTCACACACACGCTCAGCGCACAGTGAAAACCGAACTGAAGCTGCCAACAGGACGCCACCTTCTCACTTTCCTACGCCCTCTTCACCCACTAACCAACCCCACCTCTTTGTTTACAAATCCGCCTGAGCGCCTCGAGACCAAGTGCATTGGTGACAGTGCGCTATATAAATACCTTTAACATTAACTATTCCCACTCTGGGATTCTGTTTTTCTACCTCTGGGATTCTCTTTCAATTTTTCATTCTCCCATCTCTGTGGTTCTCTCAGTCTCCACTCCTCAGGCTCTTCCCCACTTTGTGGCTCTTCTTACTCTCGCACCCACTCTAGGGCTTGCCCACTCTCTTTGTGCTCTGGGGCTCCTTCCCTTCGCACTCCCCTCGTATGTGGTATAAATCTCCTTTCTCTCTTTTTCACCTGCCTCCTTTTCCACCAGAGCTTCAGTCTAGCTGATATTGGCGTTGATTTGGGTCGGCTCTCCTGTCGTTGCTGAGCCGCTTATGCGACTTTTCAACTGGGCTCCACTTCGGCCTTCCAAGGGCCTTCTCTCTCTTCTTGCAGTTTGGTCTGTGCAGAGTTGCTTTGCTTACATGACCTTCCAGCTTAGCTCTGCTTCGGCCTTCCGAGGGTCTTCCCCCATCCTTCCGCAGCTTCTTGAGGCTGCTCTGGTGGGCCGGCAGCTGCAGCTGTGCCTTGCTACACTCTTCTGGAGTGTGCCATGATCCTACACGCCGGCACTGGCGATTTTCTCGCCAACGCCAGAGACGCCTCCTTTGGCCCGTTTGACATGGTTAAACTCTGTGTGGCCTACCGAGTCTCCTTCGTGATATAGCCCCCGCAGCATTTGTTTTTCTTTTTTTTTACATACCCCCCAAAAGACCTAATATACATAACACAAAAAGTTTGAAATTGTTGTGTTATGTATATTAGGTCTTTTGGTGGGGTAGGTAAATTGGATTCGGTCATTTTGGCCGAATCCGGAAAGACAATAAAAAATTAAAAATAAGATATCTTGGGCATACGACTAATAAACAATGGCTGATGTGTGAGTGCTTAGCATGCAAGTTACTTGAAATGTCCAAAATTAAAAAGGGCACTTTTCAAGTAGTAAATAAATCACTTGATTGGATTGGTTATATTAATAAATGCTCTATTTGAAAGAAAGGGGGAGATAATAAAAGTGAATATTTAGTTGATAAAGTACTGCATTTTATGTCATTTAATCAAAAACTGTTTCTGCTATTAAGAATTAAAATACTGTACTTTTCAAATGACACATTGAGTTAAGAAGTACGCGAAGCTTGTTAAAGGGCCCACCTAGTGAAAGCAAATGATTGCAATGGCATGCAGTGTGCCGATTATGGAATGACCCTTTGATGAGGACTGGCTGCGTTTTTTGACACCTGCCTGCAGCCACTGGTTCCACACGCAGCAGGGCGGAACTAGCTTCCCAGGTGAAGATGCATTTTGCATAATAGCAAAATGTGGTCACAGGCCAGCAAATCCAAAGCAGTGGCGAACGACAAGTGCACAGTAAAGCTGGTTGTCTGTTGTCTCAGGATCAGCATGTTCTGGCATGATCGGTAGGTTTTAATGCCTTAGAGGTATTTGCAATCGTCATTGATTCTGCACATATGTATTACATCGTTAGCAGTATTTCTAAGCTAGGATATCGTTGGCAGTACCAGCGCTTATTTATTGTTCCTAAACATCATGTCCAGGTCCCAGTCATTATTCTTCTGCATTTGATGGTTGTGTCCATTCAAAGAGGTGCTCAAGGCACACGCGCATTGGCACCAAAGGCAACATGAAAATAAACAATGGTGTGTACGGACACTAAATAAGCAATTTTGCGGAATGCAGATTGAATGAGGCTATCTTTGCTGTGTGGTCTGCCCTGGCAGCACGTCATCGCCAACCAGGCTTAAGTGCAGAAGCACTGCTAAGCAAAGTTCTTTTTTTCAAAATAATAGTAACAGCAAAAACCCTGTTCTGTTTATCTGTCTTCATATTTGATATATGTGCAAGTATATACAGGACTTCAGATGCTTGTTCCTAACAGGACTTCAGTTGCAAAGACACACACGGTTTATAAATGAGGTGGCTGAGCACACACTTGGTTAAGAGGTTTTTAATACATCAGTAGCCATTATCATCTGCAATTATGCCATTTACTCTCAGAATTCTGCTTTCAAAACATACTTGCAGACCCTTCACAGAACTAAGTCTGGTGTTTGTGCTTGATAAAGCAGCTCAAAGACATCCTAGTGGGATGAGTTTTAGGTGGGCGGGGCAGGTAGTGGGTCAAAATGGCCGTAGGGATCGGCATTGGCCCAGGGCAGCCAATGGGTGGGTACATGACCAAACAACACCCACAGGCTGTGTCCCGCCTTACATGCCACCTCGCTCCTATCTACACTTCCCATGACAATAGTTTTGGCTTATAGGCAGCGCCTGCGGTGCCACCTAATAACCCAAAATAAACATAATCCGTTGGTGAAAGGATCCACCAGAACAATCAGCCCAAAATGAAGGAAAGTGGAAACAATTATAGTGAATAGAGGAGATGTGATGCTCAATTTCCCCGTCCAAACATTTTCAACGATTACGAACACCACAACAAACCTGAGCTGAATAAATACCAAAGATTAGAGAAAATGGATGGTGTACAGAATTCAATATTTGCGTAAACACTGTAAACCGGGCGAAACAATAATACTTTTGTTTATAAAGAATGCAAAAGTACTCGTGCATCAATGCAGAAACTGCCAACCATAACACAGCTGCCACAGCTTTGCCTCTGCTTCAGATGTGCTCCCTATGAAGCACGGGTCAGCAGTTACAGCACAGCATAGGGGGACATTGTTTCAACATGAAGGTCAATAATTAGCTCATTTCATATGTACATAAATATCCTTTAACGGACAAAACATATGTCGAAGTGTCAGTGAATGACTTTTCCAAGCAAACCCAAATTCATAATTAGCCATTGCAAGCAAGCAGACCCCGTGTGCTGGACAGAGATGAGGGACAGGAGCATGTTAACCAGATTTGGCAGGACGCAACCTACACTTCGAATGCAGCATGTTCAAAATGGCGAAGCATGGCAAATAATCGAATAGAATGTGGACTGCGCAGAGTAGCGGTGAATGGCATGTCTGCGGAGAAGATCTCTATGAATGGCGGTGTAAGTGCTACACCCTGTGAAGGGTTAGCGTGGGGATGTGTGGCAGTGGGGACAACTGCTGGTTCATTGGCAGGTTGGCTGGATGACATTGGGTCCAGTGTCCAGGCACAGGGCTAGTGTTGAATGTTGGGAGGGAGGGAATCCCCCTCCTAGCTCTATGCCCGCAGGCTGGGGGTACTGCTGCAAACTCCTTGAGAACTCTTTAGGTCTCCAACACCCCGATATGTGAGTGGTGAATAATATCCATGCTCGACTGGGAAAACTCCCCAGGTTTACATCTAGGTCTGAATGCATGGTTAGCTCACTGTAAGCCTCTAAGATGCAGATCGCACGGACTGCAAAATGGCTGTTTTATCGTGACATATCACAATTATTTTGGACCAAAAATATCAAGAGATTTAGCCAATGGAGGCACTGTTTATCATTTTGTGTACTGTCTCCATGCCATTTATACGCCTGCTCTGCCCACAATGCACGTAGGCGTCTGGGGCTAAATGTACATTCATATGTGCTGAAGCACAATTCATTGTCAGGGAATTGGCGGAGGAGAGCTTAGAACACTTGCAGGAGAGACAAGCAGCTGTAGGAGCTCTGGCGTAAATTATTTGCACCAATGATATATTAATTTCCTACATCTATTATTAATTATAATAATAGTGAGTGCAATATTAACATCTGATTGTTTATCAGTATGTCACGGTCAGTTTTTAGGAGATGGTTGGCCAAGAACTTTCTTTGTATTTTGGGACTTGTAATCCTGCATTTATTGTTATGATTGTATTAAGCAATGTAATAAAGCTGTTGTAAAAGTCTACAAAGCTCACCTTGACAGATCGATGAAACCAAAAGGGAGGACCAATGCAGCCGTGAAAGTTACCCTGAGACAGCCCTGACCTCTCTTACCCAGGATAAAGTAACCCAGGAGAAAGGGCAGGACCGCCGGGGAAACCCTCTAATGGGAAGAAAACCCTGGTCGAGTCCCCTTCGTCTGGATCGGGAGGAAGTTGAAGTGGAAGCTTCCCCGACGGATGGCAGAAAAGGATTTCACACGGGAGGCTTCTCCTAAGAGCACAGAAGAGGGAAAATTAGGAGAATGTCAGAAGAGGGAAAAAGTAGAACAGTGAAGGGGAAGCAGAAAGTAATCCTCTCACCGACGAAGGAACAAAGTTGGAGGAAGACTGTTCAGAACTGGAGATCGGAAGTATCGTGGAGCAGCGAAAGACTCTGGAAGGAATGAACAGGTGAGTAAGCTAATCGGAGAGAGGGGGGAGCCCTAAAAGGACTAAACTCACTCCAATGGAAGTCTAGGAGAGACGGGAAACAAACAAGTCTGCCGGATTGGTCTGAGTGAACAGTGTGCAGGCGAAGGCTGAAGGGAGAATCTGAATGAGGGGAGAGAACAGAGTTAGGAGAAACGGAAGGTACAAGTAGTTTTGACTAGTGGAGAAGCGAACTCACGAAGCGTCAAAAGCAGAAGCGACGCGAAGCACCGTCCGCTTCGATTCCGGATAAAGGATCACGTGAGCAGTTGGCCGTACGTCGAAGAGACGTGCAAAAACTGGACCGCTGCAGGTCGTACGGGGAATCTCACGGGCATCCATCTTGGAACTGCTCAAAAGCAGAGTGCCGCACAAACGGGTACGTGCCCACAAAGACCATTTGCAGCGATGTGTAACATTTATAATCGGGAAATCAGGAGTAATAGACATTTGTTGATGGACAAGCACCTCCAGAATGGAATGGAGCATGTTGGCAGGTATATGACTAAGTTGTAAAGTGATGGAAGTTGCTTTTACTGGCTCCTTTACAGTAATTCCACCAATCTCTTGAAGTTATTTCTCTTTACCACCACAAGCTCTCTAGTGTCATCTGGAAATTAAGTGTCCAGATAATGCTCTCCTGTCCCTCCCCCAGCCATCAGGGGTACTTTATAAATGCATTTCATCCCAAATAGAAACGACCCCGAAAGGAGCAAAAGAAGTTAATCCACGCCTTCAATGTGAAGATAATTCGAATTACATAACTTTTGTTTCTATTTCAGTCATGTAACAAGATATAAAATAAGGACTTCATTCCAGTGAAACAAGGTTTGGTACATGCTCTTTTCGGGGATAAAAATAAAAGATACTTGGGTACTGAAAAGCGACATGCTGATATAGGCAGGGCCTTGCAGGCCAGGGGAACTGGATGAGGCTGTAAAATGTCAGCCTAAACTTGTACATTGTCTTGGTTTGATCCCACCTAGGTGACCACTGCTCGTAAAGGCATCTGCAGAGGTGCTTGCAAATAGACGCAGTTAGCTGGGCTTCTTATATATCAACTCCGTATGCCCCGCGGCTTATTACTTCAGAACTTTCTCCTTTTCATTTTTTATTTTTAAATTCCACTTCTGTGGATAAGCCCATCGTGATAACACGTATTTCGGCATTTCGTGCCTTTGTCAAATCAGGGCATTAGTTTTGCAAAAAGAGTGCAATGTTATCTTAAAACAACATCTATTGTACATTCAAATTATGACAGAAATTTAGGAGAGGTGAAGGGAGGATATTTTAGGGTTAAGAACAAAGTAAAAACACTGCCATCCTCCTATTGCTCGACCTCTCTGCAGCTTTCTACCTAGTAGATCACAAAATCCTCAGCACACACCTCACCGCCACCTTCCACCTTGCCCCTGAAGCCATTTTATGGATCCAATCATTTTTATCTGGCTGTTCCACCGCTGTCTTTACAGGCTCTGAATCTGCGGACCCCATATCTGTCTCCTATAGTGCTCCACAAGGCTCCTGCCTCTCCCCCACCCTTTATAACATGTATACCAAACCCCTCTTTGACCCCTTAGACAGCCTTAACATCCCATACACCATCTTTGCTGATGACACGCAGGTCCTCCTCAAAATCACCAGCGACCATGACCTTGACTCTTCCAACATCAACCACGTCTTCAGCATCATACAGGCTTGGATGGCCACCCATCATCTCTGCCTGAATGATGGAAAAATTGAGCTCTTCATTGTGGGCTCCCCTCATCGCCTCAAACTCCTCAGCCCCACATTCTCTTCCTTTTGAATAGATGGTAATACCATCCCTGCCTAAGCCCATTTGAAAATGCTAGGCATTTACCTGAACGCAACGCTGAACTAAATCTGCAAAAACATGTCAATGCTATTGCCTCGTATGCCTCCTATTCAATCAAACTTATAAACCTCTCTAGGAAATCCCTTACCCCTAACAACTGTCTTACCCTAGCCAGAGCCATCATAGGTAGCAAACTGGACTACTGCAATGATATCCTAGCTGGGACCACCAGCAAAAACATCAATAACCTTGAACTGCTCCAAAACAACGCACTCAGAGCAGTATGGGGTTTAAAGCGTTCCGACCACACCTCCCACATCAGACGTGAGGCACATTGGCTCCGCATCAAAGCCCGCATTGACTTCAAACTCTTTGCCATCACTCATCACTGCCTACACAGCACTGCCCCCCTTAACTCACCAACCGTATCACCAAGAAACAACATGCATAAGTAACCTCTGCTCCTCCACCACATCAGCTTTGAACATACCTAGATTCACCAGAAAGAGCACGGGGCTCCTGTATTACCACAGTTGATCCCACACTGTGGAACGCACTCCCTCAGCAAATCCAAGCCAATCCTACCTATACACTTTTCCGTATGAAAATGGAAACTTCTTTGTTCCACAAATATTTAACATCTGTATTGCCCTACCTACTCTGTACCTGACGCACACTCTGTGAAGAAAATGCAACTACCCTTGTCTGTGTGTTTAACATTCTATGTTGTAATGCAACTACCTCATTTTTTGACTCAAGTGCTATTATGTATTGTAATCACCATACTGCTTTCCATCAAATTTCAACTATGTACCTTTAGCGCCGTGATACCTCCGGGTCTGGGCGCTATCAATAAATACAATAAATAAATCAATGAATACATTCATTCAACTGAAATGCAAGTGCATCATGGTTTCTTGTATCATTAACGACCGTGGCTTTATTCTGATGATTCGGGTTATAGAACCAAGAATTCAGATGATTTGAGCCACAAGCATTCCATGAGGTTATTTTAATGAAATCACTGCTAAAGTTGAGAGAGCCCTCGCTGAAGCGCCATAAAGGTTTTTATCTCTGGTTCAACCCATGATCAGTCCTGACCTATTTTACTCACACCCGATATTAGAGTTTCCACAGACTCAGTTGTGACTTTGTGTTTCTCAATCATTTCAGCTCCTTTGTTCTTCACATCGGGTCAGCTTGAAACAATAAGAACTCCTTGGCATCATCCAAGGAATTTATATCGAACATCTTATAACGCAAGATCTCCAGAATCTGACGCTGTTCCCATACCAATCTGGAAATAATAACGGATTGGTACCCACAGAACATCCGGTCTGTGGGAGTAGGATATAGAAACACTCTACCTCCCCCCTTTTCCAACTCTAACACTTTCACACATCACGAAAGACGACCGACAAACACCAGAGCCGTTTACCTGACATATCCCAACACAAGGGTCAGGCAAAGTCAGGCAATTGACCAGAATCAAACACACCTGACAGCTCTTTCCCTTCCTCACTGGGATAAAAGGTGGAGCACGAGAGTACCATACGAGCAAGGCAGACCTCACCACGAGACAGCTATCCAGGCACGGCAGTTCAAGAGGAGGAGAAAGACGGCGTCAACCGAGATGGTGACAAGGAGAGAAGCGACCTAGCCCTTTCCAACCAAGGCCAGTGAGACCTCCGCGGAAGGAATTGTAAGAACGTGAACAATAGCCCAAGTGTGTTGAAGCAGATGTCAACGGTACACGAAGCGTGCAAACGCTGATAAGAAGGACAGAGGGAGACGCCTGCTACCGTGGGTCCGACCTGGACTCTCGATACGAAGAAAGCCAAGTGGTTCATCAAAGAAGGTGAGTCGAGCGGAGGATCGATAAAGAAACCAAACTGTTTTGAACAAAAGTACCAAACAGCTGATTGCAGAATGTACAAAGAACTGTTGACGTAAAAGGGGAAAGCCAGCTGCAGTTGAGACAGGCACCCGATTGTTGAAACTACTATTACCAGAGGGCCATGGAAAAGGCGAGAAGAGTGTCAAAGTGGTCATACGGGGGTCTAGTAAAACCTCTGTACAGCAGAAAGTCTTTGACCGGCAGATGATCATGAATGAGGGAAGTGAATCCCGCATCGTAAGAAAGTAAAAGGAATTGTGAAATTGGCAAGAGTGAACCCCAAGGAGGGATGCCGATGAAAAGGGGCGAAGTCTAAAGTCTCAAAGAACAGTGTGTTGACAAGAGTGAACCCGGCAGAGGGTGGTCCACATTGAACTGTTTGAAAAGACATTAAGATTTGAGAATATAAGCAGAAGAGATTGGGCCTCATTACAACCCTGGCGTTAAGGGGTTAACGGCGCCGTAAAAGGCTGCGGCGCCGTTAAACCCTTAACGCCGGATTCAACCCGCTAAGGGACCTTGGTGCTAATTACAGCACCGTAATTTACGGTGCCGTAATTAGCGCCTTCCCCATTCCCATTGAGCCCTATGGGCCAAAAATGGGAATGGGGAAGGGGCCATGGTGAATGGGATTTTACCGCCCCACCAACCTTGGAATGGGGTGGTAAATCCGCCATCCACCATGGAGGAATCCGGCATGGACCATGGTGCTAATAGCACCATGGTCCAACGCCAGGGTTGGAATGAGGCCCATTGTGTTGAAAGCCGTAGTGAACCTGACCGAGGGAGGCAAACAGTTGAGAAGGATCTGCACCCTGAAGAGGGGGATCCAGGGTTGAGAACCTCACATTCCAACAACCGAGAAAGTGTTTTCGAATGCAAGCCAAGGTGAACCCGACAGAGGGAGGTGGATATTCAAGAGGTTTCTGGGGCCCGGAAGAGGTGGATCCAGGGGGTAAAGAATCAACACCTCAAGTGCAACATAAAAGAAACTTTTGTTTGTAGATTTTGAAACAATCAGGCCATGAAAAGCAGGAAAGCTAACCCCCAAAGGTCCTAATATCTTTAAGAACTATTTGGGATCAGAGCCCGGAAGAGGGGAAGTCCTGGGGTGAAAAGACATCACCCAACGTACACATTGAGAGGAATGTCTTTTTTTTGAATACATCAGGCCCTCAAAGGCACGATACTTGGCCAGTCAATGGTCCTGAAAGCTGAGATCAGAGCTGGCATCTCGTGCTGGTAAAGCTGGAGCGTGTGCTGTGCACCAGAGTCCCGCCTTGTCCCATGCTCAAAACGTAGGGAAGGGAGACCACGACTACCGCATCCTGACATATTATTTGTAAACACTTCTTTATTTCTTATGAGCCCTATCCCACACGCTTTTGTATTTAGCGTAAGGATTGGCAATAGTTTTTTTTTAGTATAGGCCTTTTATTTTGACAAGATGCCACTATGACTGCCTTCTTTTGATTTGATGGTCGTAGCTTGCTCCCATCTTAGATTTATGCTTAGATGAGGTGCCTTTCCACCCTACCTATAAAGTTTAATAAACACCCTTGAACTGTGATCACTTGTGTCTATCTATTCTTGATACCATGCAATCCTTACATAGGTTTTCGTCCAATGTAGTGGGAACAGAACAAGAGAACTGATCCGTAGCACATAGTACCCCAGACCCCGTGGGCATACTTGACTGAGCAACAGGCGTCTTAAGCACAGGTGAAAGTGGAGGCAGTAGTGGCAGTGGAGGAGGGGGCCCCTCCGGAAGAGGAAGTGGTGGCACTACTGAAACCTGCTGAGGGGTTGTAGGAGCAGGCTGCGGCTTGAGAAGTCTAGGATAAATTTCTTTGAATAGATCCGTAAAGTATGCCTTCATCGGGTCAGAGTGCACTAGCGCCTGGAATTTTCCAAAGAATGCATCCTCAGAGGAAGGTCTTGGCACAGGAGTGGGTAGAGGCCCCTCTGGAGGGGCATACCCCCTGAATTGTAAAGAGACTAGATGCCAGGATGGCCCTCCACCAACGGAAAGCAAGCACGCCAATTGATATTGATATTTTATTTGTATCGCGCTCGCAAACACAAGTGATTCAGAGTGCGACAGGGCAAGGGAGGGGAAACAAGGGAGAACAAAAACAACAATCTTACTAGGCCCAGTGACATTGAGAACGCGCAAGTTCATGGGAGAGGAAGAAGGGGAAAGTGCATGGGAGGAGAGTAAAAGTGCTGAGCAAGGAGAAAATAAATAAAAACAAAAACATAAAACACAAATAAATAAATAAGAGCGGCAAACAGTGATAGTGCAGCCAGCAAGTGGCAAGTGCTAGGTATAAGGCAGCAGACAGGGTGTGCCAGTGTGGGAGGCTGTAGGGTTACAGATACAGACCCCAGTGCAAGGGATTGCCAGGAGGCAGTGCGGGTTGGTGGCAGGGTGAGCAGGTACCTGGGCCCTTAAGTCAGAGGGTGGCCATGTGCACGATGCCAAGACTGAACAGATCAGCAGGGGAGGAGGGAAGGCAGAAGCAAAGAGGAAGGGTCTTGAGGTGCTTCCGGAACCAGAGATGGTTCTCCTCAAGTTTAAGAGTCGCAGAGAGCTGTTCGGCCGGGGCCTCCCTCTGGAAGTCAGATCTACCCCCAGCTCATTTCTTAGAAAAATGACTGACCCTGAGGGAGTTAGAGGTGGAGGAGCAAAAAGCTCGGGAGGGAAGGTATTTTGGGTCCAGGTCGCAGAAAGCCTTGTGGACAATGCAAAGGGTCTTGAAGTTAATAATTGCAGCCACTGGGAGCCAACTGAGAGATTTCAGGGCTGGAGAGATAGCATCCAAGGGCTTGAGGCCAAGGACAATTCTCACAGTCCTGTTCTGGATAAGTTGCAAAGTGCGGAGAGTAGAAGCAGGTAGATTTAGAAAAAGGTTGTTGCAAAAGTCCAACCTAGAGAGAAGCAGGGCTCGAGAGACAGTAAGCTTCTGGGGGAAGGAGAGGAAAGGTAGAATACCTCCGAGGAGGTTCAGTAGGAAGTTTGATTTTTTGAGACATCGGAGATGTGCGCAGAGAAGGAAGCTGTAGAGTCAAAGATGACCCCGAGGTTCTTAGCCTCACAAGTGGGGGTAGGAAGAGGGCCAAGGGAGGCCGGCCAAAGAGTGACAGGAAAGGAGGGTGAAGGTGTGCCGATGAGGAGGACCGTCTTGCTGGCATTCAGGCAGAGATCATTGGCGGCACACCAATTCTGAATGGCAGATAGGCAGTCCGAGATGAGAGAAGGAGAAAAGGTGGCCGAGGGAAGCCTGAAAATTAGTTGTGTGTCATGCGCAAAGCACTGGAAATTGGAGCGGAAAATGGCAATGCGGTGGGCAAGAGTTGCCATCTATTGGTTGAAAAGCCAGGGAGAGAGGTTAGACCCCTGAGGAACACCACAGGTAGAAAGGGAGATGACAGGAAGGACCCAAGTTGGACCTGGGAGGGTTGATCAGAGAGGAAAGAGGTCAGCCAGGCCAGAGCCTGATCAGTGATACCCAGGTAGTCAGGGAGACGGTTGAGCAAGATGGTGTGGTTGGCCGTGTCAAAGGCAGAGGAGAGATCGAGTAGGATGAGGACAGAGGGGATGTTAGAGTCAAGGTTGGAGAGCAGATCTTCACGGATGTTCAGGAGAGCAGTTTCCGTGCTTCTAAAGACAGACTGATGATCATGGAGACAACCAGCAGAGTCAGAGTGAAGGTTAAGCTGCGAGATGGCCAGCTTTTCCAGAGGATTTCCCCGAAAAGGAGTGCTGGAGATTGACGGTAGTTAGCCAGGCAAGAAGGGTCGGCTGTGGGTTTTTTGAGAAGAAGGGGGTGGCTGTAGGAGGGCCAGAGTTTACAGAAGGAGAGAGGACGAGAGGGGGAGAGGACGAGAGAGCGGAAAGGATGTCCTGGTTTTTTGAGATGAAGTAAGAGGCAAGGGCTGTGCAGAGGGCCTGGGAGGCGACAGGAGAGGTAGAGACTGCAGCAGGATTGGCTAGCTCCTTGCAGATTTTAAAGTGTTTGGCCAAGTTGTTAGATGCTGCAGAGACACGGACTTGGATGTGGGCTCCCATTCTAGTGTGGACAGAGAGTCGGTAATGCCTTTAGAGCAGGCGGCAGGCCAGTTTGTCAGAGGATGAACATGAAGCACTCCATTTCTTCTCAGCCACCCTGCACTTACGTTTAAGTGTAGCTAGGTCAGAGTCATACCAAGAATTGCACTTGTCTTTGGGCTTCAGACGAATCCTAATTACAGGGGCAAGAGCATCAAGAGTATCAGAAATGGAAGAGTAGAGCATAGACAGGGCTGTGTCAGGATGTGAGTCAGCCAGTAGTGGAGGGGGGGGCGGGGGGGAGTGGCGGCAAAACCCTCAACTCACACACGCTTTATGGATCAGATGTCCGAGAAGGTAGGTGGCAGTGTTGAAGTTGGCTTTGCCTGGGTGGTAGAAAGAGAGAGAGGGGTGGAAAAAGGGGGGGTGATCACGCCAGGGCAGAGGAGTGGTCAGAGGGATGGAGAGGGGGAGGTTAGAGGAAATTAAGACATCAAGATTATGTCCTGCAGAGTGAGTCGGGCCAGAGGGGAGGATAGAAAGGGAGAGGGAATCACAAAGGTCACAGAAGAGTACAGAGGAGGAAAAAACAGAGTCTAGATGGATATTGAGGAGAAGTTGAGCGGTAGAGGCAAGAAGGGAGGAGGAGAGGTCCGCCCACTCAGGGAGAAATGAGGTGCGTTAGAGAGTAGCCACGATAAGAGAATGGCTAGGAGAGAGAGAAAGCCTGCAGACAAGGCATTCGAAAGAGGAGTAAGTCTGCGTGGGAATGATAGAGGCAGGAATCCACTCAGGAAAGATCAGGGCTACACCCCCTCCAGACGGAGTGGATCTGGGTGCGGAGAGGATCTTGTAATCATGAGGGAGTAGAGTGTCAAAGCTTGTGACAGAGCTGGCCGTGAGCCATGTCTCGGTAAGACCAAGGATATCACGGTCAAGTTCTTCCAGGAGGTGGCAGATGTCAGAGGAGTGTTTGACAGCAGAGCGAGAGTTGAGAGTGGCAAGATGAAGAAGGCTACCAGCCTTAAAGGCCTTCCGGCGAGGGATACAGATCAGAGGTACGCCCTGCGGAGATGAGGAAGGAGCCCGAGGTGGGACAAGAGATGAGGGAGGAGAGGGAAAGATAGCCAAGGGGCGGAGAGGACAGCAGGAGATGAAAGGAAATTGATGAGACAAGGGAAATACCTATCAAAGAGGAGGAGATTGGCCTGAGGGCCTTGCACCATGACAGTGCCATTTAGATAGACATTAATGATGACCTTAGGAGTCGAAGTGGGCCTTAAGGGCTTCACAGCAGGTGCCACCATTAATGGGAGAGGATGAGAGAGGAGAGAGCACAGAGATCATATGAAGAGTCCATAGATCTGGCGAAGGAACGACAAAGATGATGTCGGTGCGGGTCTGTCTGGAGGAAGCGCTGGAATAGGTATCAGCGATGGAGAGGCCAAGATATCCTTTTTAAACTTGTTCCTACCAGACTTAGTGAGAAGGGAAGGATAGTTGATGGAGAAGCAGTTGGAGAAGATAGGAGAAATAGAAAGCACCATGGGTGCGTTGAAACGGCAGGAAAGAGTAGAACAGGCACAGCGGTATGGAATAGTCACTGGGCCAGCAGGTTACAGAGAAGCATGCAATTCAATCAAAAGGGCACAACAAGTCTAGACAAAACACTGCTAGTTTAACCTGATGGAAAATGCAGAGACACAGCTAAGTTTGACTTTCAAATAGGACGCACAAGCACAGCCAAGTTTGACTTTCAAATAGAATGCACGAGCACAGCTAAGTTTGACTTTCAAATAGAATGCACAAGCACAGCTAAGTATTAAAAGATACAGTTGGATTCGGACGATAGTGGTGGGCGCAGAATCACAGTGCCTTTGGGAGCATTAACATGGCAGAACAAGCAGAAAAGGAAATTGAGGGCAAGAGGAAGGGGGCGGTCAGGAAGGAGGGGACTAGCCCATGCTAAAAGAGGTGCAATTGTCAATGAAGTCCAAGTTTCAATGAAGAGTGATGTGGCAGCAACATGAAAGTTCAGGTGTTGGGGAGCTGAGAGGACCCCAAGCAGCGTTCTGATAGCGGACAGGGGCCTTTTGACGAGGGCCTTTGAGTCAGGAGGCCAGCTAAAGCCTGCCATCCCTGATAAGCCACTTAAAACAAACCACAGGCCAATCTGTGTGCCGGTAGCAGGAAGCACACACAGGCAGCCAGCCTCAGTGAAGGGTAGAAAGAGCAGCGGCCATCTTGACAGTACCACAAAGTGGCAGGAAAGGCACAGAGGGATGGCAGGCAATCAGCAATCAGGCCTAGGTGGCCACAGTAAAATGAGGCAAAACGAGTTGTGGTCAATTAATTATTAATAGATGTTCCGTTTTCATTTTTTGCAAACAAAAATGATTTTTTTTGTGAGAACATCTTGGAGTAAGACACAGACAACAGATTCAAAGTTGAAAGTAAACACTTTTATTAACTTAAATGTCAGGATGGAAAAACACCTATCTTGCCCTATTATATTGTGGGATTTCCCTACTAAACCAAAACTAAGGAAAGTCAAGTCCACAAGTTCAATTTAGGAATTTGTCAATGTCCAAAACCTATACTTGCCCTCACAACTAATCTTGTACAATGTTTAGGGATGACAGCAACCGACAAAATAAGAGTTCAGCATAATGTTTGGAGCTCTGCTTGCAGCTTTCCTTCAGCTCCCTTCCTCAAGTATAAAGTAGTTCTAACAAAAGTTTCAGTATTGCCTTGAATTCCAAAATAACATACGATTAACCAGTATTCAGGGTTCCCTTCAAAAACACAAAATATCATGAGGCACCATCCTCAAGACAATAAGTAGTTCAAACCTCAGGGTTCCCTTCCCCAAGGTGTATTCTCAATGTGGTGTTAATATAATTGTGTTTCCCAATTTTCTTAATGTTCTGCACCACACCTGCTCCCTCTGCATATGGCTTGTCTTTGCATATCAAAATATTTTGCTTGCAAAGGGAAGTTCGTTGGAGTTCACTTTTTAAAGTTCCATTCACTTTGGAGTATAATCTACATTGGGTTTGCTGGCTTTTTCAAAAGTTGTATTCATTGTAAAGTTCCATATCTATTAGGTTCTTGGATTCAACACTTGATTGATTTGTAGATTCAATGTACATAAGCGTGCTTAAAATGTTAAAGTTCTTTCCCTTTTTGGACCTGGTAAACAATATTTAAATTGTAAAGCTTTGTTTCTTTAGAATCTTCATAAGTAATCATTTTCTTTCAGTGCGGAATTCACAATATGTAGATATACTGATTGGACTTTGTTTATGGTTTATCATGAAAAAAAGTATTAAAGGTTTTCTTGTAAGACACTGTTATTAATTTCTATTCGCTTGCTTTTAATTGCCACCAGTTTTCGGAGGCTTTCGACAATGTGCTTTCATTTCCACGTGACCACTCTGTAACAAAGTATTCTCACTTGTTTAAGGATTAACAAGTTCTATTGTTCACTGGTTTACAAGGATTTGGATCAGAGACCTTCGACAACGTGTCTCATCATTCACACGACTACTCCGATCCAAAATAAATTTGCGTGCTACTTCAAAAACTTGCATACCAGGTTTCTGTTTGCTTCGAAACTCACTGGTTGCTTCGATACGATTTTCTGCAGGGCAGATCTCCTGGTCTTCTGGTCGCTGCCTCAGGGGTCCGCGTCTAACCCCAGAAGAAGAAGCACTTTGAGCAATAGAGAATGGGGCAATGTTCCTGCAAAGCTCCCTTTTCCAGGCTCCTTCGGTTCCACAGAGCCAGCTCCCGGGCCGCTCTTCCCTGAACCACAGGCGTGCTCCACATCAACAGCTCCCTGCTGTTCCTCCTGGCCTCTCTGCTGATGCTGCAATTTTCCTGCCACTGCTCATGTCACTGCTTCCTCTCTCACTCTCATTTGATGGGTCTTTTTATACACCTGCAGTCCTCCAACAGGCTGCAGGTGTGAGTTTACAATGAACCCTGCCTGACCTCTATTAAGGGGACATGCCTAACCTCTACTACTCTCAGCAGGACTCTTCCTCATCCCAGTACCAGAGTGATAAAAGCAATAGTCTTCATTACTCCCGGTTGCCTCTTCCTCGTCTCAGTACTTTTAGGAGTTATATAGGAGGAAGTCAGGGGAGTTAATTTATAATACCCCATGAAGAAGGGGGATGGGTTGGGTTGGTCGTTAGTAGGAAAAGGGGGATACCATGTCTCTCCCAAGGGCATCCCACTCCCACTCCCCACAGACCCCTTCACCAAGGTGATCTTCCTTTGCTGTCCACCCCCAGGGTCGGGATCCAAGAGCGATGGCCTTTCCCTGGCCACCTGCACAGAGGACCCGTGGAGAATAGGAGTGAGACTACCCTCAGGTTGACTGCTACTGGGGTGACTATGTGAGTATGGTACTCAGTGAAAGTTCGCTTCGGTCTCTCCTCCTTCCCTTCCCCGTTCATTTCCATTCACTATAACCCTGTGGGCTGTGAATTTCTAGCACATCTGTTTGATAATGGCCAGATCCAGTTATTTGAGTCCTGCAAGGAAACCTTTGGGGTGAAGGAGAGGGGCAGGTTACAGTATCGGCAGCTGCATCATTGGGCAAAGCAACCTAGCCTCCAGGGTTCTTAAGGTCTTTGAAAAGTATATATTCTCGGCAGGTTCCTCCAGGGGTCTTGTGTCGAACCTTTACGCTTGCTTGGGCAAGGACGATGGGGGATCTCACCCGTTGTATGCATGTGCATGGCATGATGACCTTGGGTGTGAGCTCTCCCCAGAGCCTTGGAGGGAAGGTCTGGAGGGGACTGAGGAAGTCCACTAGGGGTGTCCAATATGCTGAGCATGGATTTAAGCTCTTGGCAAGAGGATATTTAACGCCTAATAGAATGCGTCACATAGGGTGGGGGACTGTCAGTAGACTGTACTGGAGATAGTGTGGCAGCACAGGAACGTAGATACATATATGGTGGCGCTGTCCTAAGCTCACCTGGTACTGGTCTGATGTACTTACCATGCTTAACCGCTTACCATGCTTCATTCTGCCTACTGGGGATTCTCCGGAGTGGGGGAGCAGACACACAGCAGACTCCCAACGTTGGCTTAGTACATACTATGCTCCTTGTGGCAAAGGCCTTGACAGCACCCCTCTGGAGGACAGCAAAGCTTTCAACTATGGATGACTGATGGGCACGCTTGTGGGCAATAATGGTGCCTGAGAAGGTGGTTTACTGTTCAGAAAACGGGGCCCAGGCCTTTTTTCAGAGGTGAGGAGGATTCTTGGCATATGCTCCTAATAGAGACTCTACCTGCCCCCGTTGATGGAGAGCAAAGGGACTTCTCAAATGCTCCTAGGAGAAGTTTATGGCCCTAATGTCTAAATGAAATGTTCAGACTTCTTTTGTATTATTTTCTTGCCTCTTGTACCACTGGCGTGTGGTTTCTTGTTTCTTGATCAATGCCTCTGTGTTGTGATGTTTGTTTAGTTTAATGTTTCATTTATTTGATGTTCCCTGTAAGGCCTTCCGCTTCAGTGGGAGTTCAAATGAAGCCGCAACTTGTGCAATGTTTCATTTGTTTTACAAGTAAAATGCCAATAAAGAAGATTTCAAGTAAAAATTTTAAAAAAAGTTCGACTACATCTACATTATTTTTAATGGCATTACACTATTATAATTGGATTAAATTATCAACGTATGTGAATATTTTCTCACAACTAAACTTATAATTGTTACAGTAATGAGTAACATAACTACATTATCAAATTGATTGGTTAATATAAAAATCTTCATAAGATATTTAGAGAACCAGTATCATTCTAAGAGGGCGGAATGGTAGAATGATAGAATTGGTAGTAGCTATCCTTGATGGCAGTTCTCTTTCTATGTTCATTAGCGGTACATAACAAATAACTATCTTGCTAGTAACAGAATCCGACTCTCACTAGAACACCACACGGTTTACATACATACAGAGTGCCACAGAAAGAGCAGAGAACCAGAGAGATCCAAGAATGAGGAGGTCTATGAGAAGAGGAGTATGGAGTAGAAGGATAAAGAAGATCAAAAGAGTCAGACAAGAGGAGCGAAGAATGGAAGCAGAATCAGGAGAGAAGGCTGTGAAGGTTGACAGGTAGGGAAGAATAGAAGCAACAGCAGAAGAAAAGGAGGAAATGTCAAATAAACAGATCAGGACGTGAGAAGGTAGAGAAAGACTAGGGGAGGGCCAAGGAGAGGGGGAAGCGAAAAGGAGAGAGCGATAACAAAGTGATCAGAGGAGTAGAGTGGAAGAGCCTATAATGAGACAGAAATAGGTATAGTAGAAAAAATGAGGTCAAGAGAGGAACTGGAAATGTGTGATGATGGGGAAGGGATTTGTAGAAGAGAGTAAGACTCGAGAATAGAAAGTAGCAGGAGCATAGAATGGGTAGAGGACAGATGCAGATTAAAGTCGCCCAGAAGACAGAGTGGCGAGGAAGAAGGATGAACAATAGAAAGAAGAAGGTCACGATCATAACAGAATGTGGAGCCTGGACGAGGAGGGTGGTAAAAAATAATGAATGTCATCAATGAAGGACAGGAAAAGGAAGAGCAATGGTATTCAAAAGGAAGAAAAAAGGGTGATTTGCCAGGAATGGGGTAGATGAGAGGGCATGGAAGAAAGCAGGGCGTTTCATGCCATGTTAATACAAATCCTGAAATTACCTAGTGTTGACAGCTTTAATTATTTTAGAAATTATACGATTGAAGAAAAAAACATATTGGGAGACGGGCGGAGAAAGCCAATGTTTATAAGCGTTAGTAGGTAGAGCGTCTTCTGCATTGGCATTGAGATTCCTGATGGCGTAAATACGTCTAGAGTATATTTTGCTCAAGAAGCCACAGGCATCACTGGCTGGGAGTTTTACTGTGGTTTGTGACCCCAGGAAAGATTATGTTAGTGTGCCCTTGTGTATCTGCCAATTACCACAAGATGGCTGTGGGGACCAAGGGTGGGTTGCAGTGATAAGTCCTTTGAAATGTAAGTGATGCTCCATAGAAAACACACTTATAATACAACACCATAAGGTGTGGGGTGGGTGTACTGAAAAGTCATGGAGAGTAATTACAGGGGGCCGGCCATTCCTTTAAGTGCAGAACAAGTTGAGTAATGTTGGGCGAAGGAAAACTATTAGAGATCATATTGGCATTGAGGCTTCTAATCAGAGACACAGGCACTTGCCATTTGGATTTCTGATGAGACGAAATGGGCCGAGTCATTCTGTGTTCTTCAGGGATTCACTGATGAGATTGATCATCGGTGTGCAAAGCTGTTCTTTGTCAAGTATTAAGGGCAAGGGGCGAACATTGTCCTTGATTGAGCAAAAGGGAGTTTTAGCTTGACTTTTTGTGCATAAAGTCTGAGCAGCCCTGAACATGGAAGAAATGGGGCCACTTCTCAAATTGCTTTACGGGCTTGACTAAAACTTCCAGGCATGGTAGGTTAATTGGGAGAGACTCAAGGGTCAATTTTGGAAGAGGGTGCTAAATTTACACGACTCACTCCTGGATTCCAGCATAAGATACGAGCTGGGATTGTCTTCTCTGGTGGCTCTAGTGGAGTAAAGGATACTTCTATTGTATTGCTCTATCATTGCTCCAAAGGGGGTTTCCCTATATGAAGATGTGGCTGACCACCTTAGGCAGGGAAAGTCTTCAGAATTGAGGAGACTGAAAGAAATTGCCCTGAACTGCTTAAGCGAGTTGGGCAAAAGTCCGAGGATTTGGTGGGGAACCCGGAGAGCCCGGAAAAAGCTCTATTAGATTGAGATTGGATTAGAACAATCAATAGAGTCAGAAAACTGAAGTTGGCTAAGCCACTCTAGCTTCTTGATGAATCTAGAGGGACGCTACTGGGATATCTACTCAAATTTCCGAGCCAGAGGGAAAGAGCTAGCTTTCTCAGGTTCCGCCTGAATGTTATGCTAAGTGGCGAGGGGAGGGCTGCTAGAGACAACTCTGGCACGTAGGTTGGTCTCTGCTTAGAGTATGATGCTGGACAGAAGACATTTTGATTGACTGCCCAGTTCTGAATGAATGAAGAGATATCATTCTCAATTTGTTAGTAGTGAAGACTGGCTTGCTACACCTGTTTTCTGGGAAAAGGCTGCCTTTAATAAATTAACCAGGGGGCCTAAATCTGTTGTATTGCTGTGGCTGTCTCTGGCTGTTTGATGGTTATGCATGTATCTTTGGACCCATAGTGTTTTCTTCTCTTTTAATTTTTTGAAGGGGTTTCCTTCTTTTCCTTTTATCCTTATTTTATAAGGAAACTGAAATGTGTATTATTGTCATGACAAATGAGTTTTAAACTATATATTTTAATTTTGTGTAAAAAGCTTATAAAGTGGCTAAATACAATAAAACATATATATATTTTTTAAATGTGGCCACTTCTGAACTCATACAGCTTTACTGAAGAACTGCACCCCTTGAAGAAAAAAAAAGATGATGGACGAAATACTAGGAGATGCATCTTGTGCCCTTCACAGATCCCTGCAGAAATATCCAGAAGGTGCAAGGCAGGAAGGCTATCACTGAAATCTAGAATGAATATGGATTCAGAGGACAATAGAGACAAACTCCTGCAAGGCCTCGAGGGGTACATCAATGTTTACGGCAACACAGTATGGTTTCTTTCTGTGTCTCAGCATTGCACCATCTGACACACAGAGAACCAGACAACTCATGCCATAACAGTAGGAATCCTCATCTGAGGGGTGCTCAACAACTTAAAGGGCTGTGAGCGCCTCAAATCACAAACAGCTGAGAAGTACAGAGCTTTGTGTCAAATGCGCATTTTTGGTTTGAAACTGGGGAATAGTCATAATTGTCAATGTGTGAATGACTGTGACATTGTACACATTAATACATACCTTTATGGGGAATGCCTTTCCTAGGTACACTTACTCTAGGCATAGGTTTTTTGATCTAGGAACATCTGTAGCCATCAGCGGATTGGCATCCTACGGTGCTTACCTCCTCATTGGAGCTTTGCTTTGTGGACTCATTCATGCAACAAAACAAATGTGTCAAAGCCTTAGTGATGGAGGCAGACTATTCCAATGACAGATCTTTGTGCATGCATAATTACATACATAGGTGCATCCCTGTAGAAATATTTATTGGATTGGATTGGTTTATTTATTGGTTCAGCTAGGACTGCACAACTGATTTCATGGTCCCTGATACACAGTTCAACCTCAGAATTCTTGGCGATAAATAGACAGTGTGTTTCCCAAAATTCAAAATTAATTTGAAAGAATAGAGTCACATTTTAAACCAAGGTGTTATGCAGTTTTGTCCAAAGGAAATCACTACAAGGTTATAGACCCATAAATAATTCCTCAACAATACGAATTATCAGTATAGATGAATCGCACTACTGGTTTTCACGCAAGCATTAATTTACAATCGTGTGTGTGTGTGTGTGTGTGTGTGTGTGTGTATTTTATACTCATGTTTATAAATATATATATTTATTTATATTGTGATGAATCAAGGGCATTCATTCTTTCTCCCCAAGGGGGAGCCCCCTTCCGTGAGGCTAGGGGTCGAGGCAAGTGTGACCTCACCACCCCACCAGGAGAGACTCCCCCTTTGGGGACAAGAACTTCTGTTCCTGTGAGGAACTCCCTTCACCACTAAGTCAAATGGCATACCTGTGATTATCAAATCTTGTCAAACAAAGACTGCGCCCAAGAAGATGCTGCAGGATATTATTCTTCATGAGAAAAAGAAAATACCTCTAATGAAAACTGACCAATCTACTTAGATAAATGGCTGGGAGGAAAGTCATATAAGGAGGGTGAACAAGTTTGGAGGGAGCAAGAGCAGTACTTCTCCACAGAGATGAAGTACCCTGCTGACAAAAGCCTGAGAAGAGGTGGACGATCGTGGGATGCGAAACCCGCGAAATCCAAACTTGCTGTCAGGTAAGTGAACGAACGCTGACTGTCAGTGTACCGAAAAGTTGGAGAGAAGAAGAATCAGTGATGGCGTGGCCCTGGATGAGTCAGGGTGGGCAGCAGACCTGTGCAATAATGCCAAGACAATCGGAGGGATGCCGCCACAGAGGATGCGGCTCCCTGTTGAGAATAGAACAAGTGCGAGGACCACAGGCCAGGGACACCGAAAACGCTGGCTTGCAAGCACAGGGAACAACTGGAACTACTGTCAGCCCCGTAAGAGTCCCAGGACTGTTTCCGAAAAGAGAGAAGGTAGCAGTGGACAGGGGAGGCACAGGAATAATAACCAGGGAAGTAGCACAGAATGAATAACTCATCCCAGTACCACAGAAGATTTACGATATGTGAACTGTGATGAAAAAAGTGTAACGCTCAGTGAAGGAGAATTGGATACAAAAGAACTACCATTATCAAAGGTGAATAGTGACAGTTTATGGAAAGAAACACGAGTATTTCCTGGAGGGAAGAAAAGTAAAAATACAATACATTTACTAAATGTGAACTTTGATAAAATAAAGAATGAAAGAAAAACGTTCCTACAGAGGAGCCTGCATGAAAGAGAGAGAAACCGAATCAACGGAATACAAAAGAGAGACAAAGAGATACTCAAAAAAGGGGACAACCCATGAAACATATTTCTATCTAAAACAAAAGGGGATGAAATAAAGGAAGAAGAATATCAAAAGTTAGAGGCATACTTAGACTTTACAACCAAACAAGGGGAACAAGATAGATAATTGCCTACACATCTAAGCTTATTACAGCATGCCGCCCCTTCCTAAACAAACAGAACTGCATTACCCTGGCCAGGACTCAGGTTATGTCCAAACTCGACTATTGTAATGCCTTATATCTAGGGACCAACCAACGTAACCATAATTTACTCCAGGTTACCCAAAATAATGCCATTATAGCTGCCCTCAATATCGCTAGATCCTCACACATCTCTGAAACAAGGAGAAGTCTACACTGGCTCTCAGTAACACAAAGAATTTCTCTGAAATCTCTTACCCTCACTCACAAATGTCTTAACAATCAGGCCCCCAGCTATATAGCCTCCCGCTTATCTCACTACTCGCCTACCCGGCTACTCAGATCTGCGCAAGCACACCATCCCTAGATACAAACTGCACAAGGCAGGAGGTGCAAGATTCCCAGTCCTTGCCTCCAAATTATGGAACTCGATCCCTTTAACCACCAGATCCGAACACTCTCCGTCCCTCTTCAAACAAAAAAACAAACTTGGTTATCCACTACACAAGTCTAAACTCCACTCACCACCCCCACCTCAGGACCTTTCAGCTCGCTACCCGCCCAGCACTTGTATAAAAGTCTTTATGCTAACTGTAGATAACGCTGCATATTATATTATATATTGTATATAATACTACTGTGTATATAGTGCTCACCTTACAGTATTAATTATTTTACATTGTATATCCTGTACATTGTGTTTTGTTTTACTCCTTCCAACTGTAACTATTACTGTGTTGTACCTTTATTGTGCCAAGATACGCGCCCGGATGCCCTTGGGCCCGGTGCGCTATACAAATAAACAAAATACAAATAAACTGTATACAGTGAGAAGAGAACTGTTGGAACTGAGAAAAAGAACTGCCAAAGAAAACCTACATTAAGAGCACCAGTGCTGAGAGCACGAAGCAGGAGAAGGGAGTCCTTTTCCAACCTTTATTTTTGTTAAGATAAGTGATAGGGTCAGATAGTAATAGTTTTGGAGGGTAGACAGATTTTTTGGGACATTAAAAAACAGATGACTGGGAAGCACCTTAGTTATTCATTAAGTAGGGAACATCCCATAGCCATAGGGAATAGGGATAGCTAATCCTTTCTGACTATTATTCAATACAACTTGCTTAAAATGTCCTTAAAGAGTCTGCATCCTTTGTCTGACCCATCACAATATATAACTATAAAAAGATACTACGCATTTTGAATACACTCCTCCTATGTTTGCTTCTATCTGGACAAAAGAATTTACTTCAATGATAACAGTGCAACTTTTTCAGGCAGCATTTGCATTTATGGATATAAAAACAAATTCAAAAGCACTTGGTTTTCTCCAGTATCACAACAGGTATGGAATCAGAGAAAAAATATAGCAATTATAGATAAATATGTATCCCATTTGGTTCCCCTATGTATACACGCACAGATGTTACTATGTCTGTGTGTGCAGTCTTGAGTCTGCATGTGTCTTTAGCTGGAGATGTAATATTCTCCAGTAACAGGTACCTTGTTAACACCCCCGCCCTTTCACATTGCACACGAGTCTGCGTGTGCATTTAAAGATAAGGGACTGCAAGGATTTAAGACTTTGCAAAATGTTCAATGAAACATATTAATTCTCTATATTCATTTTGGTTGTGCAAACATCTAATTTATGACTAGACTCACAGTGGGTGCACATTTGCATGAGATCACACCAGACAATAGTGTGTTGCGAATACACTATGGCCTGTGTGATTCTGTGTCAGCATGAGTGAAGTATTCAGTTTAATGGTGCTTAGTCAAACAAAAGTGTTCTGCATTTAAGTTACACCAAAATGCTTTGTGTTTTAAATTGTGCCTTCCTATACAGAAATGCACTGGGTTTTAAGGAAATTACATCTCGCTATATATTCAATGTAAAAGGGGGACAGAGAGAATCATATTTCACTGCACGTGGGTCTTTATCACATCAACATTTCCCTTTAACTGCCAGCCCCTTTTATTCCTGGGATTTTACCATGGACAGACTAAAGGGACAATCTGGAATTACACTGGGGTTGTATTGACTTTTTTAGGTGTGGCTTCTCATTTGGAGAAAAAACAGCTTGGGCCCCCTCTCTGGGGCTGCCACACTCAGCAAGGTCCTTGCCCTGCTGGCTGCTTAAAACCCAGACCTGCTCATTGCTCCAGTCTGCCTTCCAATCAATATCCAGGTCTCAAGAATCCTGAGACTTCTCCTACCATCCGCCCAGGTGTTTCCAAAATATCCTTTAATATTAATCTCTGAATCCACTTTTCTTAATTAATCCTACTTTCTGTGTGCCTGTTATTATGTCTTCTTCAGCCCCTTCCCAGCCTTGTGGTTTTCCACCAGTCCCATGACTGCAAAGGGAGGGGTAAACTCACTTGTAATGTAAAATGGCAATTTCGTTTTTGTGACGATGTGAATGTACACAATTAATAAAATCTGTATCACTGTAATCTGTATGTCAGAACGCACAATCACATGTGTTAAGGTTAAAGGATATGTATACCGCACACTATCACCACCAGAGTGGTCCCCTGGCGGATCTAAAACAGAAAAGGGTATTTTAGGGGGGGTGTTAGAGGGACAAAGTTTGGAGCGGAGCAAGGGAGCTCTGATGTACTGTTGGCAACTTCATTTCGGTTAACACCGTTCGATTGCTTTTTGGTGTAGTATCCGGTCTGAATCCGTTGTGTGCTGTTGTGTGAAGGTCTGTGTGGTGTGTTTGTTGTTGCAGTGTGGTGAAGTGCCTGCGGGTTGCTGCGGTTTAAGAGTTGTGGTTGTGTTTAGTTAGAGTGTGAGAGGTGTGCGAGGAGTGGGGAGGTTTTTAAAAGATTTGTGGGGGTGGTTAGTAGCCTTGTAATTCAGAGAGATGCCCACTCCTATTGTTGGTGATTTAGAGATGGTTGTCTACCTATCAGTGTTTAGGATTCAGCACGATAAGGCTGCGTCTCATCTCTCTGTGATTCTGTTAAGTTAGCTGGTCTTAGCATTTCTATCTTTGTATAAGGCCCACCCCTACATCCAGTTTGTGGTCGGTTTAAACTGTTAGGCAGAATCCTACGCAGTTCCCTTAGGGAGAACTACAGAAGATTAAGACTACAGGTATATGCAATAAATCCCCTTTGGTATCAGTCCGTACCACACAGATTTAGTTGGTAGCTGTGGCTGAGCAGTCAGACTTATCTCAGTTGGGAGATAAGCAGTATTCAGGGTTTACACAATAGGACTATAATACTATGGAACAAGGAAACACTGACCAAAGCTTTGTATCAAAAATAATATATATATTTATTTTACACACTCTTAGGTTTGACACACAAATCACTATCCTTAAAGCAAGTTAAAACAGTCGAGAAAGGTATACACAACTCCCTATTTAAATTGTGGACAAGCTTGAGGAAGAGAGAAAACTGAGCAAAACGGCACAGTGTAAACCAAGCAGAAATGGCACTCTAACAATTTCTCAAAAGGGAGGGAAAGGACACGTTATGCAGGTTTAGACTCTAAAGCACACCAGCAACACTTCCCAGTTAGATTGTGAACAAGTTAGGCAAGGCAGTACTTTAGCATAAGCAATACATAGGTGAAAACCGAGCAAAATGGCACTTCACAATATTAAAAAGGGAAAGGAAAAGGTGGTTATAAGAATTTAGGTGCACCAACACATTTCTGGGTGAAAATCAATCTAGAGAAGGCAGTTGTAACAGATTAAGCCAGAGTCAATAGGCCTGTGCCAGAGTCAGTGGTACAAGGCAAAGTGCCCAGGATCAAACAATTCTAGTAGCTGCAGTCAAGTCTTTGTTTAACGATTTGAAAAGGCGGTTGCAGAAGCAAAAAGATAATGTTAAATGATAGGGGCGGCCAACCCAGTAGGTAAGTAAAGGATTTAAAACACCTTTAGCAGTACCCAACGAAACGGGAGGGCTGGCGGAACAATGTACCTTAAAAGTGGAAGAGACTCCTGCATTGGCTGTAGTTACTGGCAGTTCCTGCAGTTCGGGAGATCCAGCAGAGGAAGAGAGGCTCTCGTCGTAGAGGAAGGTTCGAGTTACTGCACTGCCCAGGGATGAAGCCATTCGCGATGCTGCCAAAACGATATAAAAAGGTATGATCCTTTAAATCGCGGTTGTGGTGAACGGGTGCCTGGCTATCCGGTCTCCTAGTGCAGGGCACTGGCGATTCAACCAAGGCAGGTCCTGGAAGGCGATTGGCGAACTGGTTGGCCCCACCAGCTCATGGGAAGAAGACTCTTGCAGGTGAAGATCTTCTCGGGTCGTTGACGAAAAGTGGTGAGGATCTGCAGCAGGGCTTCGCTGGTGGTTCAGTCGTTGCAGAGGTCTTCAGCTTCTCTCTTCTTTGGGTTTCTTAGTTCCAGCGGCGACGTCTTGTCCTCCAGTCCTCAGAGCCCTGCTTTTATGCAAAAAAAAAAACATTCATACAGCCTAGCTGTCACTCACACAGTGGCGTGGCTATCCTGGCGGGATAACCCCCCAGCCTATCAGGGCAGAGTGCGACTTGGGTTGCCTTGCTAACCCTGTCCAGGCTGCCTATTCCCCTTCCCACACATCCAGTCTACCCCAGACTCAGTGGCACCGAGAGGAGGGCTTCCGTGCAGAAGCCCACCAAAAGGACGAACAAAGGATCCCCGACCCGGGTTAGGATTTCAGAGAAAGACACGAGAAAGAAATATTATCAAAGATCTGGCAATAATAACCTACTGGAGTAAAGTTAATAATAAAATAAACCAGCGGTATGTTAGAGGCTGTCAGTAAAAGTGGTAGCCTCGAACAATGGGAAAATCCCATAGGGAAATATTTGCGGTCGAATATTTATGGTAATAACCACTGCCACCAGCCAGAAACTTTGGAGCGAGGGACTGGACGGTACCCTCTCGAAAATGAACACCAGGGAAAAACTATTAACCCTTTCAAGTACTTCCATAGTAAGATGGGTTGTACTGGTTTTGTTCATAATTATTTACTAGTAAAGGCAATGGGGACTTTACATGCCCTGGGAGACAGTAGTCAGTCCCAGGGTATGGAGTCTATGTTTGGGAGTCACTATGACACCCCTGTGTTACTGCACTGAGGGTGCTGTGTAACACACATGTAAAAAGATGATACCTATGAGGGTGAGAAAAACCCCATAGACCCTAAGCACAAAAATATCCTAAAACACATATCAGCGATATGTCTAAGAGTGGGAAAAAGAGTCTCACTCTTAGCAGGAGAAATAAATAAACCCTTCAAATCCAGCAAAGCTGCTGGGGGACTCTATAGGTAAGGGAAATTAGCCTTAGAAGAGAATTCTCCCTAACATAAACTAGTCTTTTCGGATCGATCTGCATGTTACCTGCGCCCCTACCCTACGTCCTATCTGAGCGGGTGGGTTGGCGGTTGTGCTTTTGTGTTAAGTATGTCTGCTATTGTTCTGTCGAGATGAGGTTGTTGCTCGTGTTCTATTCCACCTGGCATTTCTTTGTGCAAAGGTTGCGGTGCATTCAATATGTTAAGCGATAAATGTTTTTCCTGTTTATCTCCAAATCTTTCCATGACACATCATGATTTTATATGGGGTGAAAATACATATTTTCCATGTACAATCCGCAATGAATCTTGGGTTTCTAACAGCTTTCCTCCCAAAGAGATAATTTTTCAAAGGATTACATTTTTAATTAAAAAAAAAAACATCCATTAGTTGTCCTGTTCAGCTTGGAAATTAAGAAATGCTGATTTCGGCCTACAGATGGCACTGGCGATACATCCCTTGCACATTCTCTTTCCTGATATTAAAATAGGCCAAGGCAAAGTTTGTTATGCTGTGCACAGAATATCAGAGAACAATCCTGTGACGTTAGCAAAAATTGATTTTATAAGGTGAGCAGAAATCGTTGCAAGACACTCCTGGGCCTTTAATCTGTAACTTTTGGCTTTGTTTGTAGGCCCCAGCCCCTGTGTGCACTGCGTCTTGACCCCCCCTTCCCTGGCATCCTCTCCACCGTTGCACCTTCCTTCCTGCCTCCCAGCCCATCCACATCCCCGATTGGCCATCCATAGTAAACTGCGAGGTCTAGCAACCTGCAGAGCTCCGTGTTGGTATCTTTCTCCATTCCACAGCAGGTGAGCAGAACTCATTGCATGACCCTCCTGGGCATTTAATCTGTAACTTTTGGCTTTGTTTGTAGCCCCCAGCATCTATGTGCACTGCGTCCTGACCCCCCTTTTCCTGGCATCCTCTCCACTTTTGTGCATTCCCTCGCGCCTGCCATCCCGGCCACCATCCCTGATTGGCGTGTTAGACGGTCATAAGTGATCATACCAGGGCAGCCTCTGCCCGGCAGCCCCTGTAGCTAAGAGCCTCAAGACAAAGGGCAGCTCCAGGTTGTGTCTGCAGGTGTCAGCAGGGGAAGCCAGTGGCCAGCCGTCAACTGGCAGCAACAAATAAGGTAGGATTGTCCAGGGTGGGGAGTAAAGCAATCACTCTGCTCTGGAAGCCCTGCCACATAATACACCTACATATACAGATCTAGTCTGGTGTTTATCAACCTGTCTCTCTCTAGGATAGTACTGTGATTATTAGACTGTGCCTTCTATGATAGTACTGTGATTATTAGCTTGTACCTCTCTAGGATAGTACTGTGATTATTAGCTTATGCCTTCTAGGATAGTACTGTGATTATTAGCTTGTGCCTTCTAGGATAGTACTATGATTATTAGTTTGTGCCTTCTATGATAGTACTGTGATTATTAGCTTGTACCTCTCTAGGATAGTACTGTGATTATTAGCTTATGCCTTCTAGGATAATACTGTGATTATTAGCTTGTGCCTTCTAGGATAGCACTGTGACTATTAGCAGTTCCATGTAATAATGTCCCTGCAAAAATGTCTCCTGACAAACATGTTGCAGTTTTTTGCAGAGACATTATTACATTGAACATGCGGGGGACACCCCTGTAACCCCTGAATTATTTTGTTTTTTACAAGGGGGGGCAGGGAACATCCCTGCAACCCGTCCCCATACATAATGTCACCATATATAATGTCGCCAATGGCTTTTCCCGCGACATTATGTATGGGGACATTATTACCAGATACCGTATTAGCTTGTGCCTTCTAGGATAGTACTGTGATTATTAGACTGCGCCTCACCCTTGGAGATCCCCACATACTGACACGAATCACATCTAGAAAGCACCACAATAGAATAGCACTGTGATTATTAACTTGTGCATCTCTAGGATAGTACTGTGATTCTTACCCTGTGTCCCTCTAGGATAGTACCGTGATTATTGGCTTGTGCCTTTGTAAAATAGTACTCTGATTATTTGCCTGTGCCTTTCCAGGATAGTACTGCAAGTCTTTGTCTGTGTCTCTCTAGGACAGTAACTTGATTATTTGCTTGTACCTCTCTAGGATAGTACTGTGTTTATTAGACTGAGTCGCACACTTAGAGATGAGCACATATTGATTTGAATCTCATCTAGAAAGCACCACAATAGAATAGTATTGTGAATACCAGCTTGTGCCTTTCCATGATAGTACCGGGATTATTAGCTTGTGCCTTTCCAGGATAGTTCTGTGATTATTGGCCTCTGCAGCACCAGTACAGATTTGTGGATATTATTTTGGATCACATCTAGAAAACACCACAATAAGAATAGTACTGTAATTACTAGCCTGTGCCTCTCTGGGATAGCACAGTGATCATCACCCTGTCACACACTGTGATAATATTGTGACTATTAACCTGCACCACACTAGGATAGCTAAGGAAGCCTTTAAGCCACATCTAGAAAGTGCCACATTGGGATAGCACTGTAAGTATTAGCCCTGCAGCACCGAGATGGTACTCTGATCATTGGCCTGACATTCTGAGATGGGGCTGTGAACAGTAGCCAGCGTCGCACCCCGTAGATTTGTTGTTGCTGTAAGTCTCAATCAGGGATAGCCATATTAGGGACAGCCACTGAAATACCCTAGCAATATAACCCTAGTAGTCCTCCCCAACCGGACAACCCAATCTCGAGACAGCAACTGAATTACCCGAGCGACATAACCCAACTAGACCACCCTGAACAGACAGAGCCCAAGCTTGTATCGGACAATCCCCCACACCCAGTTCAACACCACAAGACAACCAGACCAAAAGCACAAAAATCGACTCTGCAACAATGAACCGATCAAAACCAACCAGAAAAACACGTGCAACCAAACGATCATAACAAAACGAGCCAGCCAACAAAGCAATGCACGAGGGCTACCGTCCCAGTAACCACAACCTCAATCCCAAGAAAACCCAAAGGAAACACAAACCAAACACATTACGAAGAACGCAAACGCCAAATAACCCAAAATGCCGTAAAACGAATTGGACCAAAGGAAGGACAAAGAGCAGAAAGAAGATACCCAACTGAACACCACCAAAGACTCACAACTGCAGAACACACTCCCACTGACAAGAACGATACCAGAACCAGCGCAGAGAGAAATCCCGATACCTAACACCATACCTCGCAAATAACCACTCACCAGAACGACCCGACCCAACGTACAAATCAAGAACGACCAACAACCAAACACAACCACGCAGAAGAAGAACGGACAAAGCTAGAGGTGACAAGAACATAATCGATGCCGTAACCCCTTACATCACCAAAGCAAGAAGACCCTCCCCTCAACAGCCACAAAATCTAGAAGAAGCACCTGACGAAAACAAAAACCCCAAGACTGAACCTAGAAGAGCTTTTCAACGACACAGACACAACTGCACCAACACCTCAACTAAAGATCAACTTGGAAGGAAACCTAAACATCAGTCAGAAGACAACGCCGACAATAAAGCACAAATCAAACTATACATTAAAAATCCACTGCAAATTAATAAACGCAAGATACATGTCAAAACACTCAACAGAGATCTTTGACCTTCTCTCCGACAACGGTATCGACATCCTATTCATCACAGAAACATGGATGGACGACAACTACAAAATCACACTCCAAAGCTGCCTCCCCACCAACTTCAAATGCCTTCAGTTAAACAGGAAAAATAAAAAAGGAGGAGGCCTTGCAATGCCATTCAAAGATCACTTGAAAGTAAAAAACAGACAAACCTCTAAACATCGCGAACTGCGAATCCATGGTCATACACCTATCGGCAAATCCAAAAACAAACATTAAATTCATACTGGTTTACAGACCAACAACATACGATGCAACCTTCGTCGACAACTTCATAGAAGCCATCACCAACATAGCCATTCAACACAAGCATCTCATAATACCGGGGGACTTCAACATTTGATTCGAAGAAAAACACAGCAACTCTCAAAACTCACTAATCGGGCAGCTAACAACCATGATACTACAACAGCTGGTCAAAGGGGCAACACACTCCGCAGGACCACCCTTAACGCAATCTTCGCTAAGAAAAAACTTTTCACCACTGCATCATCTCATCATTCCATTCGTGATCACACTACCAATCAAAGTCAGCATCCAGCCCCTCAAGCTCCACACCACCACAAAAAGAAACTTGGAAACCATCAAAGCAAACAACCTAATAGAACAACTGGAGATGATAAACCCTCAACAGCAGAACTGGAGAAGGCAGACTTAGATGGAAAAATGGAACTACTCCACAAATGGATTGCTAATACAATTGAAAAGATCTCCCCAGAAAAACCATTTACCCCCTCAAGAAAAAGAGCGATGGCAAAATGGTTCACCCCACTACTAAGCACCATGAAAAAGAACAACAAGCAGCTGGAATTAGAATGGAGGAAGAAATACGACCAAGATAAGAAAAACCAGTTCCAGAGACAAATCCGATCGTATAAGAAGGAAATCCAAAAGGCAAAGAAAAAGCATTATGATGACAGAATCACCAAAGCCACCAGCCTACAAAAAGAATGTTCAACATCATAAACAAAATGAGAAACCCATCAGGTTGTGACAACACTCCAATACCTTCACAGAAAATATGCAACAACTTGGCACACCATTTCAAAAACAAAATCAATGACATCCAACAAATCATACAAAACAGACCAACCAACCCTAACACTCAACCAACCGGACAGGACGAGGAGCCACAGCAACTTCCCAGAAATATCATTAGAGACATTCGTCAAGCAGGTAAAACACAGCAAGAAAGCAGGATCACCCATGGATCCCTGCCCCCTTCACATCTACAAATCAATCCTCGCACAAGGTACGCCATCAGAAAACTACAGAAATCTCCTGAATCTTTCGCTCACAACAGGGACTGTACCACGAGCCTTCAAATCAACATACATTAAACTACTTCTAAAAAACACAAGTGGCGACGTGGGAGACCTCTTCAAATACAGACCGATTTCAAACATTGCCTACCTGGCAAAACTCCTAGAAACATACGTATACAAACTAACCAAAGAACACGTAGAAAAACACCAGTTGCTAGACCAAGCAGCAGTCGGCTTCAGACCCGCAAGAGGAACAGAATCGGCACTACTATCCATATGGGACGACCTAAAAACAAACGCAGACTCCAACACAACCTCTGCTCTGATTCTGCTCCACCTCTCGGCAGCTTTCGATAGAGTAAGCCATGACACCATAATCAAAAGATTAGAAGATATAGGTATAACGGACTTGGCACTACTCTGGATTAAATCATTCCTAGCAGACAGAACAGAAACAGTAAGGATAAAACCCTTCAAATATACTCCAAGAGTGAACGACTGTGGAGTACCACAAGGATTCTCACTATCACCACTATACTTCAACATCTACCAGACTCCGTTAATCAGGATTTTCAAAAAATACGACATTACATGCTACAACTACGCAGATGACACTCAAATCATCTACAAACTAAACTCAAAGATACTTTTTTTACTATACTTGATTTAATTGCAAAACAGAATACAATTTTTACAAGTTTAGAACATCAATGATGATTCTGCAGGTTTTGTTTAAATCGTATCCATCATGAAGACTCTATGGTGTGTTTCCTGAGGAAGGTTGGAGAGGTCCTATGGTGTCTTGACATTTGGTTGTTCTAATTAGGCTCAATTCCTCAAAGAAGTCAACTACAGCTATCACCCAAGTGGTTTTTTCTCCACTCATAAGTCTGTTCCACCAATTCTCTTTGTCATAATGTCTTGAATTTTTAAAAAAGTGGCCTAAATGTCTGTCACCAGTTTCATTAGTTCCAGCACATGCTAACAGTAAATGTCTTATTGATTCTACACCAGCGGATCACTCAACCCTAGTAGAATGTCTAAAAGAAATCTAGGACTGGATGAACGCCAACAACTTAAAAATCAACCCAAGATAGGCAGAAATCATGATTATATCCAAGAGAACAACACCTAGATCCCTTGGCCGACGGAACTGGGAACAGCGTCCACACCATCTAAAGTAGTAAAAAACCTGGGAGTGCTAATGGACAACGCTCTAACCTTAGAACCACAAGTAAACACAATAATTAAGAAATGCTTCTTACTCCGTCACACAACAAGAAGAATCCTACCCTTTCTCTCCTTCACCCACAAAACACTGACAATCATCGCCCTCATCATGACAAGAATCGACTATGCAAAAAGCCTGTACCTCGGGATGCCGGAACACCTCCTGAAGAAATTATAACACATCCAAAATGCAGCAGCTAGACTCCTCCTCAAACTATCCAGAAGAGACCACATCATTCCAGCACTAAAAATGCTACATTGGCTTCCAATCAAACATTGCATCACGTTCAAAACAATGTGCATAATAACAGACAGGGCAATCAGCGAACAGGGAGCAGAAATACTACAAATGAAAATAACAATCTACAAGCCAACGAGACTCCTCAGATCAAGCAATGAAATCCAATTCGAACCAAAACCACACGCTTTACACAACTAGGAGGCTCTTCTTTCACCAGCATAGCCGCAAAAACCTGGAACAACCTCCCGAAAGAAATAAGAAACACCAAACACCACATAAAGTTTTGAAAACGTCTAAAAACCTGTCTCTTCAACACCCCAGTACCAAACTGAACAATCAATCGGGAAACACAAAGAACAGACTGACAGACTACATGATGGCACAGACAACACCTAGGACCGACTAAGGGAAACTCCCACAAGAACAAGAGAGACGATGCTAGGTGGAACAGAGCGCGAGCGACAATCACGAGGACAGAACAATAGAAAACATGCCTAACACTACCACCAACCTTACCCACTCAAAAAGGGCGTAGGATACGGGCATAGTTCACAATAAATCAATCCGAAAGGACTAGGTTGCAGCAAAGACAAACTGGGATAAAAGGGATGTCCAATTACAAAGTTGGAAACACAAAGAGTAGCTGACTTAGCATAATGACAGAGAGATGAGACAGCCTTATCATGCTGAAACTTAATCACCAAAGGAAGACAACCTTCTGTAAATCACGAAGGAGACACAATAAGAGTGTGCATTTCTACTAACAACAAGGCTACTAACCAACCCCAAAAAACAACTAAAAATATCATCCCTCCTCACACACCTCTCACCTCTCACACTCTAACCAAACACAACCACACCTCTTAAAATGGAAGCAACCCGCAGACACTTCACCACACCGCAACAACAAACACAGCACACAAACCCCCACACAACAGCACACGACGGACTCATAACCAAATACCACACCAATATGCTCAGGCGAACGGTGTTAACTGAACTGAAGCTGCCAAAAGTACTTCACAGCTCTTCTCCAAACGTTTTCATACTAACATGCCTAACCTACTCCCCTTTTGTTTCATATCTGCCAGAGCGCCAGGGGACCACTCCGGTGGTGATAGTGAGCGGTACAAATATCCTTTAATTTTAACATTTAGAAAGATTCATTATCGGACAGTTTCAAGTTACCCCAAGCTAAATAAGCAATATGTTCTGGCACATTCATTTTGTGTTTTAAATAATCTGAGCATGATTTGAATTGAAGTGACAACACAGCAAAAGGCACCAGTACTTTAAATGAGACTTCACATTATTTTGGTTAAAGTGAAACATATGCGAAATACAATCATTTAAAACAAATGACAGATTTGTAATGGACAAGTGGATTTTTCTTCTATACTGGAGATCCAGGAATCTAGCACTTGTGATGAAATCCTTGGATTGTTACTTGAGGTTTTAAAGCTCTGAATATTTCCTTAGACCTGCTTAATTCTTTGGGGTGTGGCAACACACACTAAATGTCTCGGCCTGGTCTTTTACATGAGGCACAGTTCCAACATCTCTGCATTTTTGTGCATGTCCTTAAATATTAATGAGGCAATACTTGAAGAAATGTGAAGTTTAGATGTGTGTCTCTAAAGCATGACATCGGGGCTTTTTGGTTATATGTAGAAGGTTTCTGTTTGGATTGCGGCCTTTCTTTAGCAGTGGCAAGCCAATCTCTAGATTTTACTTAAATGGCTTTAGGAATGTTTGCAGTTGATAAGGTTCACTTTTACTAGGTTGAAAAATGTTCTTAGACATGCACTCAGTTATTTGCACCTTACATCTTACAGGGGCATGCTTTCTCATCATGGCAGCGTGCAAAATGCACAATCTAACAGGATGCAGAATTTGTCATTGACGCCTATCTCGCTTTTTCAGAAAGGCTCTTTTGTTGTTCTCTTTAAGAACACTATCTGCGTTGCCTTTTCTCCGGCCTTCGCATATGTACAGCGCTATGATGCTTCCGAGCTAGGTCAGTGCTTTATAAATCCTATACATACATAAATCCACAACAGTTCTTAGATGTTAGAGCCATTGAAATGTAGTACGAGAGGGTCCTTGATTAATTGATTGGTAACAGCTTAAAAATCGCACATGCTTGCCAGGTCATTCAGAGCCATAATGAAATCAGTGATGGATTCTGAAGAAGACTGAGGTTTGTTGTAAAATGTCTACCTTTCCACTGCAATGCTGACTTTCTTCCAAATCGACATTCAATGTGGGCTAAGATCTAATCAAAGGCAGAGCCATCAGTTTGCTTTGTCTCAGGCTCCAGAAACAATAGAGTACCTTTAACCCTTAAAAGGAGTTTCCTGCTTGATGCGAATTTCCAACCACAGTTTACTACAAGACACAATGCAAATGCAGATTTCCACTGTGTTAAGATTTCACTTGGCAATGACCATAACCCTCAGAAGTCCTGGACGCTGTGCACCACCTCCCCAAAGGAACTAGCCCAGCAGACTAGTGTACAGCCTGTGTAACCAGGTCCCCCAAGCAGGAGTGCAACTTGAAACACCCCCTCTGGAGCTAGTGGCCACAATATCACAGGAGCTGTAGAGATGACAGGATTATAGAATGAAATAGGCCAAGTCTCTATTTACATATAAAAGCAACAAGTGTCAGCACAGTCTTTAAACAATGTCCTTACCCTTTTACATAGGCTCCTGGTGTCTAGGAACTCCAGTGAATGAGCCTGATACCTTACCTATGGTTAACGCTAAATCTAAATACCTATTAATCATAAAACAAATTGCAGGCAGCAGGATGCACGGTTCCCTGGCAACATGGTAAAACACAGTTGTGAGACACCAAACTCCTGACAATTGAGTTTTTAAAGCGGAAGGGCAGCACGCGATAGCCGGGGGAATAAAGAAGAAAGGACCTTATATGGCATGACGTCATGCCAGGAAGGTAATCTGATGTTTAATGGTAACCGCAGCGTCGAGAATCACCCAGACGCCACGGCAACCCGTATTGTGGTCTGCCTGTAACTCCGGGAGCCCATCACCGGCCTGGGCGACCAATGCCCTGTAAGCATGCGGCGCTTGCCGCGTTCTGCAACTCACGGGTAAGAGTGGCAGAGACAGCTGAGTTCTAACACACTGCTCCCATGGAATTGATGGTGCACCTGGAGCCTGTAAGAATGTTATCAGTTTTACATATCCCATGCATGAATAGTGTCTTCTTTCTTTTTTTTTCACATGAATTTATATTAAGCATTTATAATTTTCAACAAACAAGGCTCTGTACGGGAACATTGAAAGGAAACAAAGTCTATGCCCATAATTGTACTGGCAGGGAAAGAAAGGAAGTGACGAACGAGAAGGGAAGGGGAGGGGGCAGAGAGAAGATATTGGGCCTCATAAGTTTGGCTGTGCAGGAAAAAGGTGGCAGTAATTCAGTGACTGCCACTTTTCCTGCACTGCCACACTACAAGTCTGCTGGTGGTGGTTACCTGATTTACCTCCAGCCATGGGCTTGTGAACATTATCATCTATTCCGCTAGGGCACTCAATTTACTATTATAACTGACCATCAAGGGCAGGGTTCAAAATTACTGGGAGCTATTTAGCTCCTGGTTATAGCCTAGGAGAGCCTGGTTGGTTTGAACCCAACAGCTACCAGGAGCTACATTTGGTTCCAAAGGCCAACTGGTGCTCTACAAACATATCTATATGACATTATCTACGTGCATTTAGTAATGTGAGGATTATGACACATTCAGAAGTCATTAAAAGCATAAAGGAAAGGGTCATATAGATTTGACAAAACGTTATAGTCTGCATCGCACGTGGGAGTTACATTTGCGGCATGCTATATAGTAGCTCCCGGTTTCCAGAGGCATCTCCTGCTTATTGGGTGATGCTCGATATTCAGGAGCTGTTTTAGCTCCTGCCAATCAAATCCTTATTTCGATCCCTGAAGCTTTACTATCTGCAGGTGTCACATCCCGTTCTTGTTGGAGATTGCCATGGCGTTTATATGAGCGCTCTTCAACACACAGAACCCGTTAAACTACAATTCCCATCTTCCTGCTACGTTAGTCACGTGACACGCACGCACCACGTTGCCGTGTCTTCTGAAGACCGTATTTAATACTGTCTGTTCGAGTGCCCAGCGCTCCTAAACTGTGTTAGTTTCGAGCGTTGTTTCCTGACTCCTGTTTGATCCTGAATCCTGTGCTAAAACCCAACCTTCGCCCCTGCCTTCCCTTCTGTTTTCCAACGCCCGCCCCTCTTCGACTGAATTCCCCGGAATCCTTGAACTCGGCTTGCATCTCGACCTCCACTTGTTAAAGTCCTTCGGCTGTGACGCTTAAATACTCGAACACGAAAATAAAGGAACTAGCGTGAAGTAACGCTTATTTCCTTTGCCCTTCATTTTGTTTACTTCAAACATTCCATTTTTTTTTTGACACTGTTTAATTTGGACACTTTGCTGAACTACAATTGGATTGCTTTGGACATTTTGGAACGCTTTGCTGAATTTGATTTGGATCACTTTAGGATATTCTTTGGGACGCTTTGCTGAGTCTATTTTGGAACACTGTGGATATATATTGATTTGGGACGCTTTGCTGACTCTACTTTGGAACCCTGTGGATATCTTCTTGGGACGCTTTGCAGCACTGAAGTCCTGAGACACTGGTGCACTCCTCCTTCACCGTTGATATAAGAATTCCCCTTTGTGTCCATTATTAGTAGGTTACTGGTACATTTTGCTACGGAACAGGTAAGAGTGGGTACTTGGGGGGTGTTGTTTGCTGTTGATTCGGCAATACCTGGCTGCATACTGAACGTCTGCTCTGTTCTTCCCTCCTTTAGCTCTGCTGAGTCTGCTCCTGCCTTTTCACTCAAGCCCTCAGCCTGACAGGTGGAATAGATTCATTGTAGGCTGAGCTCTTGGGGGGGAAGTCTTTGGCATATCACGTTAGAGACTTTCGTGGTCGAAGACAGAAGGATACTTTTCCATAACTGGGAGAGTAGTATCTGCGGCAACTGGGATACCATACCTAGGTTGTGACAGATTTAGGAGCCTCAATTATAAACCGTCTCTCGGTTATGGAGGCTGCATCAGACCCATTGGCAGCCCTCATGCAGGCTTTTTCTGCTCTTCGTACCGATATGGCATCAGCACATGCGACATTACATCAACGCATGGATGTTTTACAGAGCTTTGTGCAGCCCTTACCCCATGACGAGGAATTCGGTGACGCCGCGGCTGCGGCGCCTCCTCCTGTACCACCTCCGGCTCCAGTTCCAGTAGTCCTCCCTGGGCCATTCCCTTTGGCCCCGCCAGAACGCTTTATGGGTGATCCCAAAATGTATCGGACCTTTGTGAACCAATGTCGCCTTCATTTTCTTTGTCGTCCCTTGGCATTTCCAGATGCTACTACAAAGGCGGCATTTGTTCTTTCCCATCTGGGTGGCACTGCTGCAGCATGGGCTAATCCATTGCTAGAAGCAGATGACCCGGCTCTGTATGATTTCGATAGATTGATCCAAGCCATGAACGGTGTGTTTGATATGAGATATAAAGCACAATCCTTGGATCTGGAATTCTTGGCTATCAGTCAAGGCAAATCGGATCTCTTGACTTATCTTGCCCGTTTTAATCAATTAGCGGCTGAAACCACATGGCCAGAACAGAAGAAATCGGCTGTGTTTATAAAGGTCTGTCAGATGACCTGAAAGATGCCCTATCAGTGGTACCTGCTCTTCCTTCTGGCTTCCCCGAATTGCTAGACTTAGTCTTACAAGTCGATGCTCGACTCCGGCAAAGACGTGGCGAACGTCGCTATCCCGATATTCGCAACACCCCTCGACCAGATGGAAGTACCCCTGTTTCTCAGGGAGAAGTTGAACCTATGCAAATCGGGGCTATTAGGGGTCCATTGTCCAAAACTGAACGAGAAAGGCGGGTGGTGAATAATCTATGCTTCTATTGTGGACAGTCAGGCCATTACATCCGTCTGTGTCCTAAAAGACCCGCTAAGTCGTCGGGAAACGCCAGGACTCGCCCTTGAACCGGGCCTTCCGGACGAGTCAAATGATCCCAGGCCCGGGTGAGTGTTTTCCGTCTTCGCATGTTTACCTTGCCATGTCCTTTGCGGCTCCCGGCGTCATTACCTTTTCCAATCCGGTAATGATAGACTCAGGGGCTAGCGGGAATTATATGGATCTTAAGTTGGCCAAACGTTACGGGCTACCTATATTACCTAAAGAAAGACCTGAGGAAATACATGCGGTAGATGGTTCACGTTTAATATCCGGACATCTGACGGATCAAACAGGACCACTACAAATGTCTACATTACAAGGACATTCGGAATCTATCACTTTCGACCTTATCGCGGCCCCTCAATTCGGCATCATTCTGGGGCTTTCTTGGTTGCAAAGTCACAATCCTGTAATTGACTGGGTTGAACAAACCGTACGGTTCTCCTCCTCTTTTTGTATACAGAGGTGCTTTGCGTCCCGTAATGTAGCGGTATTGTCCCCTTGTTTGGCGATGGTAGATTGCCTCCCTTCTATCAATGCCACGTCATCTAACCCCGTTTCGGTCCTCCCTTTGGAATACCAGGAATTTTCTGATGTGTTTAACAAAGGTCTTTCGGAAAGACTGCCCCCACACAGATGCTATGACTGCCCCATCGACCTGATACCTGGAGCAGCAATTCCCCATGGTCGAATTTACTCCCTTACACAGAAGGAGGAAGAACATCTACGGAGCTATATTGACAACGCCTTACGTTTTGGACACATACGTCCGTCCCGTTCACCAGCGGCCTCCCCAATATTTTTTGTGCCAAAGAAAGAAGGGGATCTGCGCCCCTGTGTTGACTACCGCGCCCTTAATAAAGTCACGGTGAAGAACCAGTATCCGTTGCCACTTATTACTGAGCTCCTCGATAAAATGACCTCCTCCACTATCTTCACCAAGTTAGACTTGCGGGGAGCATACAATTTGGTGAGGATGCGAAAGGGAGATGAGTGGAAGACTGCCTTTAAGTCAAAATATGGGCTTTATGAATATTGTGTGATGCCCTTTGGGCTTTGTAATGCCCCGGCGACATTTCAGCATTTTGTAAATGACATCTTCAGGGATATGCTGGATTGCTATGTTGTTGTCTATTTGGATGACATTCTAATCTTTTCAGACACTTTGCCCCAACATATACAGCATGTGCGCTCTGTTTTACTTCGTCTAAGGGAATACTCTCTCTTTGCAAAACTGGAAAAGTGTGTGTTCCATGCATCATCTGTAGAGTTTTTGGGGTTTCAGATTTCCCAAAAAGGAGTACTCATGTGTACCTCCAAGGTTCGGGCAGTTTTGGATTGGCCCGTTCCGAGCTCAGTAAAAGCTCTTCAATCCTTCTTGGGTTTTGCCAATTTTTATAGGCGTTTCATCGCCTCATTTTCTGAAATAGTAGCCCCATTAACTCGATTGACTAGTCCTAATGTTCCTTTTTTGTGGGATGAAGAAGCGCAAACAGCATTCCGGAACCTGAAGGACGCTTTTACCACCGCTCCTGTATTACAGCACCCCAATCCAGCGCTCCCATTCATCGTGGAAGCGGATGCTTCAGCCATTGCAGTAGGGGCCATCCTTTCGCAGGTTTGCCTCGCTACTCAACGCCTACATCCAGTAGCTTTCCACTCTCGAAAACTTACCCCAGCTGAACGTAATTATACGATTATGGAAAGAGAACTCCTTGCAATCAAGGTGGCGTTCAAGGAGTGGAGGCATCATCTCTTAGGTGCAAGACACCCGACAACTGTGTATACAGATCATCGAAACCTTCAGGCCTTGTCGCACGTGAAATGCACCAACGCCAGACAGATACGTTGGCATTTGTTTTTTACCATGTTTGATTTCACGGTGACATATCGCCCTGGTCCATTACATGGAAAGGCAGATGCCTTATCCCGCATTGGTACTGACACGGAAACTGTCAAACATTCCACCCCGGTATTACCATCAGGGGCTGTTGTTTGTGTTTGTTCGGTCTCTCCCTCAATTGTAGTCAGTTTACGGAGATGGGCCAAGGATCATGTTTCTGTCCTGAAGGAAATGGACGCTGAACTGATCTCCGGACTTCCCTACGTTAAAGGTCTGCTATACCTACCTGACAACCAAACCAGACGGAAGGCCCTTGAATGGTCCCATGACCTCCCGTTAGCAGCCCATCCTGGCCAGGCAAAAACCTACAATCTTTTGCACCGTTGGTGCTGGTGGCCTGGAATGAAGAAAGATACCGAACAATACGTCCGTAGGTGTTCCGTTTGTACACAATGCAAAAGACAACCTGGTAAACCTGTTGGACTTCTAATGTGTATGCCTTTACCACCGCACCCATGGCACACGGTGACCCTGGATTTTGTGGTAGAACTCCCCTGTATCGGGGGTATGTCCACAATTCTTGTGGTAGTGGATGTATTTACCAAGATGGCTCGGTTCATACCATGTTCGGGAATACCAACTGCTCCCACATTAGCTAACTTATTCTTTGACCATGTGGTACGCTTTTTTGGTCTACCTACGATTCTGATTTCCGACCGGGGGTCTCAGTTTACCTCGCGCTTTTGGCGCGTTCTCACTTCCTCATTGGGTATTGATGCCCGCTTGTCCTCGGCCTACCACCCCCAAACGGATGGCCAGACTGAACGTACTAATGGCACCATGGAACAGTTTCTTCGATGTCTGTGTCTACAACATCAATCAAATTGGCTGTCGGTTTTAGGTGCCGCGGAATTTGCCTATAACAACTCCCTGCACTCATCGGTTGGCTGTTCTCCGTTCTATGCATTATATGGGTTGCATCCAAGGACCCTTCCACCTGTTTTGCCTTCCCTACGGCAAGTTCCTGCAGTCAATGCAGTTAGGGATTCATTGATTGCCATCCGTAAATCTGTGTTGGCACATCTACAAGCTGCACAACATCGCACCAAGATACAGGCGGACAAGCGGCGTGCTCCGGCTCCTCCTTATTCCTGTGGGGACCGTGTATGGCTCTCAACAAAGCACCTGGCCATTCGGGGTAAACGGAAACTTTTACCATGTTTTGTGGGTCCTTACACGATCCTGCGGTGTCTCAACCCCGTTGCTGTTCGTCTGGACATCCCAGCACATTGGAGGGTGCACCCGATCTTTCATGTCTCCTTGCTTCGGCCTTTTGTACCTGGCAACCGATTGCCTCCCATCCCGGCCCCACTTACCGTCCGTGGTGAGGATGAATACGAGGTGCGTGCCATTCTGGACACCCGCCTCTGTCGTGGGGTTCGGTCCTATTTGGTTGACTGGGTGGGGTATGGCCCAGAGGACAGGTCCTGGGAGCCAGCCTCTAATCTGAGTGCACCCCGTTTGTTGCGTGCTTTCTGGTTACATCGCTTGCGTGGGCACAGGAGTAATCGCCCTTTGTGGAGGGGTACTGTCACATCCCGTTCTTGTTGGAGATTGCCATGGCGTTTATATGAGCGCTCTTCAACACACAAAACCCATTAAACTACAATTCCCATCTTCCTGCTACGTTAGTCACGTGACACGCACGCACCACGTTGCCGTGTCTTCTGAAGACCGTATTTAATACTGTCTGTTCGAGTGCCCAGCGCTCCTAAACTGTGTTAGTTTCGAGCGTTGTTTCCTGACTCCTGTTTGATCCTGAATCCTGTGCTAAAACCCAACCTTCGCCCCTGCCTTCCCTTCTGTTTTCCAACGCCCGCCCCTCTTCGACTGAATTCCCCGGAATCCTTGAACTCGGCTTGCATCTCGACCTCCACTTGTTAAAGTCCTTCGGCTGTGACGCTTAAATACTCGAACACGAAAATAAAGGAACTAGCGTGAAGTAACGCTTATTTCCTTTGCCCTTCATTTTGTTTACTTCAAACATTCCATTTTTTTTTTTACACTGTTTAATTTGGACACTTTGCTGAACTACAATTGGATTGCTTTGGACATTTTGGAACGCTTTGCTGAATTTGATTTGGATCACTTTAGGATATTCTTTGGGACGCTTTGCTGAGTCTATTTTGGAACACTGTGGATATATATTGATTTGGGACGCTTTGCTGACTCTACTTTGGAACCCTGTGGATATCTTCTTGGGACGCTTTGCAGCACTGAAGTCCTGAGACACTGGTGCACTCCTCCTTCACCGTTGATATAAGAATTCCCCTTTGTGTCCATTATTAGTAGGTTACTGGTACATTTTGCTACGGAACAGGTAAGAGTGGGTACTTGGGGGGTGTTGTTTGCTGTTGATTCGGCAATACCTGGCTGCATACTGAACGTCTGCTCTGTTCTTCCCTCCTTTAGCTCTGCTGAGTCTGCTCCTGCCTTTTCACTCAAGCCCTCAGCCTGACAGGTGGAATAGATTCATTGTAGGCTGAGCTCTTGGGGGGGAAGTCTTTGGCATATCACGTTAGAGACTTTCGTGGTCGAAGACAGAAGGATACTTTTCCATAACTGGGAGAGTAGTATCTGCGGCAACTGGGATACCATACCTAGGTTGTGACAGATTTAGGAGCCTCAATTATAAACCGTCTCTCGGTTATGGAGGCTGCATCAGACCCATTGGCAGCCCTCATGCAGGCTTTTTCTGCTCTTCGTACCGATATGGCATCAGCACATGCGACATTACATCAACGCATGGATGTTTTACAGAGCTTTGTGCAGCCCTTACCCCATGACGAGGAATTCGGTGACGCCGCGGCTGCGGCGCCTCCTCCTGTACCACCTCCGGCTCCAGTTCCAGTAGTCCTCCCTGGGCCATTCCCTTTGGCCCCGCCAGAACGCTTTATGGGTGATCCCAAAATGTATCGGACCTTTGTGAACCAATGTCGCCTTCATTTTCTTTGTCGTCCCTTGGCATTTCCAGATGCTACTACAAAGGCGGCATTTGTTCTTTCCCATCTGGGTGGCACTGCTGCAGCATGGGCTAATCCATTGCTAGAAGCAGATGACCCGGCTCTGTATGATTTCGATAGATTGATCCAAGCCATGAACAGTGTGTTTGATATGAGATATAAAGCACAATCCTTGGATCTGGAATTCTTGGCTATCAGTCAAGGCAAATCGGATCTCTTGACTTATCTTGCCCGTTTTAATCAATTAGCGGCTGAAACCACATGGCCAGAACAGAAGAAATCGGCTGTGTTTATAAAGGTCTGTCAGATGACCTGAAAGATGCCCTATCAGTGGTACCTGCTCTTCCTTCTGGCTTCCCCGAATTGCTAGACTTAGTCTTACAAGTCGATGCTCGACTCCGGCAAAGACGTGGCGAACGTCGCTATCCCGATATTCGCAACACCCCTCGACCAGATGGAAGTACCCCTGTTTCTCAGGGAGAAGTTGAACCTATGCAAATCGGGGCTATTAGGGGTCCATTGTCCAAAACTGAACGAGAAAGGCGGGTGGTGAATAATCTATGCTTCTATTGTGGACAGTCAGGCCATTACATCCGTCTGTGTCCTAAAAGACCCGCTAAGTCGTCGGGAAACGCCAGGACTCGCCCTTGAACCGGGCCTTCCGGACGAGTCAAATGATCCCAGGCCCGGGTGAGTGTTTTCCGTCTTCGCATGTTTACCTTGCCATGTCCTTTGCGGCTCCCGGCGTCATTACCTTTTCCAATCCGGTAATGATAGACTCAGGGGCTAGCGGGAATTATATGGATCTTAAGTTGGCCAAACGTTACGGGCTACCTATATTACCTAAAGAAAGACCTGAGGAAATACATGCGGTAGATGGTTCACGTTTAATATCCGGACATCTGACGGATCAAACAGGACCACTACAAATGTCTACATTACAAGGACATTCGGAATCTATCACTTTCGACCTTATCGCGGCCCCTCAATTCGGCATCATTCTGGGGCTTTCTTGGTTGCAAAGTCACAATCCTGTAATTGACTGGGTTGAACAAACCGTACGGTTCTCCTCCTCTTTTTGTATACAGAGGTGCTTTGCGTCCCGTAATGTAGCGGTATTGTCCCCTTGTTTGGCGATGGTAGATTGCCTCCCTTCTATCAATGCCACGTCATCTAACCCCGTTTCGGTCCTCCCTTTGGAATACCAGGAATTTTCTGATGTGTTTAACAAAGGTCTTTCGGAAAGACTGCCCCCACACAGATGCTATGACTGCCCCATCGACCTGATACCTGGAGCAGCAATTCCCCATGGTCGAATTTACTCCCTTACACAGAAGGAGGAAGAACATCTACGGAGCTATATTGACAACGCCTTACGTTTTGGACACATACGTCCGTCCCGTTCACCAGCGGCCTCCCCAATATTTTTTGTGCCAAAGAAAGAAGGGGATCTGCGCCCCTGTGTTGACTACCGCGCCCTTAATAAAGTCACGGTGAAGAACCAGTATCCGTTGCCACTTATTACTGAGCTCCTCGATAAAATGACCTCCTCCACTATCTTCACCAAGTTAGACTTGCGGGGAGCATACAATTTGGTGAGGATGCGAAAGGGAGATGAGTGGAAGACTGCCTTTAAGTCAAAATATGGGCTTTATGAATATTGTGTGATGCCCTTTGGGCTTTGTAATGCCCCGGCGACATTTCAGCATTTTGTAAATGACATCTTCAGGGATATGCTGGATTGCTATGTTGTTGTCTATTTGGATGACATTCTAATCTTTTCAGACACTTTGCCCCAACATATACAGCATGTGCGCTCTGTTTTACTTCGTCTAAGGGAATACTCTCTCTTTGCAAAACTGGAAAAGTGTGTGTTCCATGCATCATCTGTAGAGTTTTTGGGGTTTCAGATTTCCCAAAAAGGAGTACTCATGTGTACCTCCAAGGTTCGGGCAGTTTTGGATTGGCCCGTTCCGAGCTCAGTAAAAGCTCTTCAATCCTTCTTGGGTTTTGCCAATTTTTATAGGCGTTTCATCGCCTCATTTTCTGAAATAGTAGCCCCATTAACTCGATTGACTAGTCCTAATGTTCCTTTTTTGTGGGATGAAGAAGCGCAAACAGCATTCCGGAACCTGAAGGACGCTTTTACCACCGCTCCTGTATTACAGCACCCCAATCCAGCGCTCCCATTCATCGTGGAAGCGGATGCTTCAGCCATTGCAGTAGGGGCCATCCTTTCGCAGGTTTGCCTCGCTACTCAACGCCTACATCCAGTAGCTTTCCACTCTCGAAAACTTACCCCAGCTGAACGTAATTATACGATTATGGAAAGAGAACTCCTTGCAATCAAGGTGGCGTTCAAGGAGTGGAGGCATCATCTCTTAGGTGCAAGACACCCGACAACTGTGTATACAGATCATCGAAACCTTCAGGCCTTGTCGCACGTGAAATGCACCAACGCCAGACAGATACGTTGGCATTTGTTTTTTACCATGTTTGATTTCACGGTGACATATCGCCCTGGTCCATTACATGGAAAGGCAGATGCCTTATCCCGCATTGGTACTGACACGGAAACTGTCAAACATTCCACCCCGGTATTACCATCAGGGGCTGTTGTTTGTGTTTGTTCGGTCTCTCCCTCAATTGTAGTCAGTTTACGGAGATGGGCCAAGGATCATGTTTCTGTCCTGAAGGAAATGGACGCTGAACTGATCTCCGGACTTCCCTACGTTAAAGGTCTGCTATACCTACCTGACAACCAAACCAGACGGAAGGCCCTTGAATGGTCCCATGACCTCCCGTTAGCAGCCCATCCTGGCCAGGCAAAAACCTACAATCTTTTGCACCGTTGGTGCTGGTGGCCTGGAATGAAGAAAGATACCGAACAATACGTCCGTAGGTGTTCCGTTTGTACACAATGCAAAAGACAACCTGGTAAACCTGTTGGACTTCTAATGTGTATGCCTTTACCACCGCACCCATGGCACACGGTGACCCTGGATTTTGTGGTAGAACTCCCCTGTATCGGGGGTATGTCCACAATTCTTGTGGTAGTGGATGTATTTACCAAGATGGCTCGGTTCATACCATGTTCGGGAATACCAACTGCTCCCACATTAGCTAACTTATTCTTTGACCATGTGGTACGCTTTTTTGGTCTACCTACGATTCTGATTTCCGACCGGGGGTCTCAGTTTACCTCGCGCTTTTGGCGCGTTCTCACTTCCTCATTGGGTATTGATGCCCGCTTGTCCTCGGCCTACCACCCCCAAACGGATGGCCAGACTGAACGTACTAATGGCACCATGGAACAGTTTCTTCGATGTCTGTGTCTACAACATCAATCAAATTGGCTGTCGGTTTTAGGTGCCGCGGAATTTGCCTATAACAACTCCCTGCACTCATCGGTTGGCTGTTCTCCGTTCTATGCATTATATGGGTTGCATCCAAGGACCCTTCCACCTGTTTTGCCTTCCCTACGGCAAGTTCCTGCAGTCAATGCAGTTAGGGATTCATTGATTGCCATCCGTAAATCTGTGTTGGCACATCTACAAGCTGCACAACATCGCACCAAGATACAGGCGGACAAGCGGCGTGCTCCGGCTCCTCCTTATTCCTGTGGGGACCGTGTATGGCTCTCAACAAAGCACCTGGCCATTCGGGGTAAACGGAAACTTTTACCATGTTTTGTGGGTCCTTACACGATCCTGCGGTGTCTCAACCCCGTTGCTGTTCGTCTGGACATCCCAGCACATTGGAGGGTGCACCCGATCTTTCATGTCTCCTTGCTTCGGCCTTTTGTACCTGGCAACCGATTGCCTCCCATCCCGGCCCCACTTACCGTCCGTGGTGAGGATGAATACGAGGTGCGTGCCATTCTGGACACCCGCCTCTGTCGTGGGGTTCGGTCCTATTTGGTTGACTGGGTGGGGTATGGCCCAGAGGACAGGTCCTGGGAGCCAGCCTCTAATCTGAGTGCACCCCGTTTGTTGCGTGCTTTCTGGTTACATCGCTTGCGTGGGCACAGGAGTAATCGCCCTTTGTGGAGGGGTACTGTCACATCCCGTTCTTGTTGGAGATTGCCATGGCGTTTATATGAGCGCTCTTCAACACACAAAACCCATTAAACTACAATTCCCATCTTCCTGCTACGTTAGTCACGTGACACGCACGCACCACGTTGCCGTGTCTTCTGAAGACCGTATTTAATACTGTCTGTTCGAGTGCCCAGCGCTCCTAAACTGTGTTAGTTTCGAGCGTTGTTTCCTGACTCCTGTTTGATCCTGAATCCTGTGCTAAAACCCAACCTTCGCCCCTGCCTTCCCTTCTGTTTTCCAACGCCCGCCCCTCTTCGACTGAATTCCCCGGAATCCTTGAACTCGGCTTGCATCTCGACCTCCACTTGTTAAAGTCCTTCGGCTGTGACGCTTAAATACTCGAACACGAAAATAAAGGAACTAGCGTGAAGTAACGCTTATTTCCTTTGCCCTTCATTTTGTTTACTTCAAACATTCAATTTTTTTTTTGGACACTGTTTAATTTGGACACTTTGCTGAACTACAATTGGATTGCTTTGGACATTTTGGAACGCTTTGCTGAATTTGATTTGGATCACTTTAGGATATTCTTTGGGACGCTTTGCTGAGTCTATTTTGGAACACTGTGGATATATATTGATTTGGGACGCTTTGCTGACTCTACTTTGGAACCCTGTGGATATCTTCTTGGGACGCTTTGCAGCACTGAAGTCCTGAGACACTGGTGCACTCCTCCTTCACCGTTGATATAAGAATTCCCCTTTGTGTCCATTACTAGTAGGTTACTGGTATATTTTGCTACGGAACAGGTAAGAGTGGGTACTTGGGGGGTGTTGTTTGCTGTTGATTCGGCAATACCTGGCTGCATACTGAACGTCTGCTCTGTTCTTCCCTCCTTTAGCTCTGCTGAGTCTGCTCCTGCCTTTTCACTCAAGCCCTCAGCCTGACAGGTGGAATAGATTCATTGTAGGCTGAGCTCTTGGGGGGGAAGTCTTTGGCATATCACGTTAGAGACTTTCGTGGTCGAAGACAGAAGGATACTTTTCCATAACTGGGAGAGTAGTATCTGCGGCAACTGGGATACCATACCTAGGTTGTGACAGAAGGAAACACAATGCAAAGATGCCCTTGTGAATAGCATGATGGGGCTGCGGCTGCAATAATATCAGTTTAATATTGTTAATAAAGCCGGGAAAGACAGAAACCCTGCAGATTTTCTCTCTAGGCACCCGCTTCCCATGACACATCTCTCAAGGATCCTTTAGGCTGTCCAATACATCCATTATGTGATCACGCAGGCCCTGAGGCGCTCCTTATGGATGTTATTGTCAAAGAATCAATGCACAACCGTTTTCTTAGCACAGTGAAAGATTGTGTAAAATCTGGAAGGTGGAAGAGCATTTTTCATCCACCTATATACAGCCATTCATGGCTACCTGCGCTGCTGAATGGGCACTTACATATGTTAATGTCACTGTGGTGGGCCCAACTACATAGCTTCATGCCCCACGTGTTAGACAATCCTAAATCTCTGTTGTGACAATGAGATTTACTATTCTACTGAGGTCAGAGGGCAGCCTTCCCGAATGGTAAGACGACCCAACCAATGTATTGCGGAAATGGGATAAACACCAATGTTATTGTGGAAGGTGGAGGGGGTGTAGTGTCTTCTTTCTATGCTCATGATTGTACGGTGGGGGGTGGGGGGGGGAGACCCACAAGAAGGGAAGGGCGGTGACAGAGAGAAGATATAGAATAACGAGATTAGTTGGAAGATGTTACAGGTGGTGTCTGTCCTAGGCACTTGAGCAGGTGGCGCTGTAGGGTGGTGTGTGGTGATCAAAAGCTACTGCTGTGTATCTGCGCCTGTGCAGGTAGAGCATGGAAGAAAACCAGATCACGCTTTGCATTTAGGAGCGTAACTTTATAATTACACGGAACCTACTGCGAAGCTGTGGCAAGAGCTCTACAATGATCCTGTATTAGTTCGTAACTTTTCCATAGCTGCCAAGTTTCCCAGGTCCATGTATGACCCCTAGAGCCAGTCCTACCCCAGGCAACTGGAAAACAAAACCAGGACTGTCTCGAGTTGTCTAGCAATCAAGTGGGAAACTTGGTGGCTATGCTTTTCCTGATCTCTCCTCTTTGCCCGTCTTTACATCTGGTGACGTTGTATCGAGGGAGGAGGATGGGCGGTAAGAGCGTATCGAGAGAGGATACAGGGACATACTGAAATCCTTGGTAATTATTGATGAAGTAGCATGTATAAAGGAAAACTGGAATTTCAGGTATCTCTAGTTTCCCTTGACATGCGTGAGAATGCCACCCAGTCCTTTTTTTTCCTTTGAATTCTTGAACCTGCGGCGTTTTCTTTCCCATTTGAAATTTGGTGAAAATACAGGTACCAAAATTCCAAGACAAAAACCGGGCTGCTTGAAATTCTGACGTATGGCAAGAGGCAATGTGACAGCTCTGGGCGCTTCCTATATTCGCGAGGACAGCAAACCCAGTCCTGAAGCCAGGGTCGGACTGGGGCATCAAATGAAAAAGTGGCCCACAGTTGCAAATGGCTATTCATTCCTTTTGTGACACTGTTTGAATAGTGACCATGGGGGATTGTTTTGATAAAATGTGATGCAAATTGTGCATTTTAAAGAATATTTATTCAGCAACACTGTTCAAAACTACTAGCCAGATAGTGAAGTAACTCATCAAACAGACCCACATTGGCCAAAAAAGTGGCCCAGTTTGACCCAAAAAACTGGCCCACAGCAGCATTTTATGCTTTTGGTTCGGCCATAGGCCTATTGCCCTATAGGGCAGTCCGAGCCTGCCCGAAGTTGTGGATTTCACAAGTTGTCCAACGCTGGGAGCTTGTTTAGACATGGTTGTATTCTTTGCATTCTGATACTTATAATTTCTCATTGTCTATTACAAATGCATGACTACAAGAATGTGTGGGGGGAGGGTGGAGGGTTGTGCAATGGAATATCTACATTCCTCCATGAAGTTGGCAACGTTCAGAATCGGTTGGGAGGGCACTTTACGACCAATGGGTATAAATGCTACATGATCATGGAGTGATAATCTGCTGAGTGCGCATTTCACAAATTCCAGCATTGAGTACGATTGTTTTACTCCCTTCCCAAAGTCGGCTAAGGTTCCTGCAGCCAGAACCAATTCTGCAAAACCCGCTCACCTTCACAGATCTGCTCCCATAGACTCAATGGCTTGATTTCAACGTTCCCAGTTTCAACGCTCCCTGTTCCCACGCTCCCTGTTTCCACGCTCCCCTCTGCCATGGTCCTGCCAGGCTGCCACAGTACACGCCGGTTACCAAGCAACCGGCGAACACTACTGAAGGCTAACCAGAAAACACAGCGGCAGCGGATTCTTTCACTTCCGGGTCAGGGAGCTTGTAGTCACACGTGGTGTTCTGCTATTTTCTTCAATGGCACGGGACGAAAGGTAAGATAAGCGAGAAACTGTGTATTACTTCACGCCCCACACAGGCGTAAGGGAGGGGTCGACATTGTGCCATACCAGCACAACGGGTATCTCGCACCGACACATGCATGCACCAGCGCTGGAGCACTAGCCCCTCCCCCTCCAGACACCCCGTGTTTATGTCCTTGCAACCACCCAGCTCCAGAACATCACTTCTAATGCACCACTTTCCCCAGTGCATGCACCCTGCACTCGGGTCCCACTACGCGCAAACATACAACACATGTGCCGTCACCACTGCCTGCTGCATGCTGACAGCAACCACTGGGGCGTCACTGCCAGTTTTAAGAATTAAGATAAGTTGGTATCAACCCGCAAACAAGACCATGGGTTCATCCTTGTGAGTCTGTGAACAACAGCACGCAGGCATTCCGAATACTTTAACCTTTCTTTGCATTTTAGGAAGGGATCGCACATGCAAAACACTATGACTCGGTCCCGACAACGTGCATCTCAGCCAAAACGATTAGCTCACACCCCTTTGACCTCCAGAAGAAAAGCAACCCAGCCACGCGTCGGCTTTATTCGTCCTCCTCCACGAGGAGCCTGTGAGGAGCCCACTTCTGGGTTTACCTCTGCCGCGAGTCTCACTGTCACCTTGAGAAAGGGGTCACTTCTTAGCCACTTGGAATTCTTCTGTCTCGCACGTTTTCTACCTTGTTTGTGTGATTACAGAAAGGGGCAATCATGGGGAAATCAGCATTGATTCCATTTCCAAAGGGAGCAATTCAGCCTTAACTGCAAGTCCACTTCTTGTTACAGGTTATTTTAAAGACAATCATCTACAATTGGGCTGCCTTGCAAGCACTGCTTTGCACTGACCGGGTTTTTCAGAGGACCACGATCTTATTACATTTATATTTGCATGCAGAGCTTTGAAGAGATCCACAGTCTGGCTAGCTTTGATTGTAATGGGCAGCAGGGTTCCAGTGGAGTGGCGAGTAGGGAGACAGAGTGGAAGTGAAAGGAGGCACAGCGGAGGCATGGGACAGTGAGGTTGAGTATGGCGGGAACAAGTGAGTAGACAGAGCTACATTCCACGGGTACTGAGAAACAAAACAATTGATATCGTAGTACACTAGGAGAAGGAACTTGAAAAGGGAGTGGTTGTGCCTAGAGAGCCACCCAACATGGTGTTGATGATATGATGTGGCATTTATAACTCGCCTACACACAAGTGTTTCAGGGCGTGACGTGGGGAACGATTTAGGTAGGCTGAAGAGAGTGCGGGAAGAGTGAGGATTTTGTCTAGAGCGGGGAAGCAAAAGAGAGGAAGACCACGGAGTATGCTCAAGCAGTAGACACATTTGCTAAGCGTGAGGGTGGAGATTAGAGTGGTGAGTAAGAAATGGATGAATGTATTTGTAATGTTGAGAAGATGAATACGTGCAACAGAGGTGGTGTTAGTGATGAATTGTTGCAGTCAGAGGTCTCTTTCATAGACGGTCAGGTGGGTACGGATCGCAGGGGAAGCTGGGAGAAAGATGACTTCCATTTTTTTGAGTACAACATGAGGCAGCGGAGAGCCATCTAGTGAAGGAAAAGAGAAGAGATTTGATTGTTGTCAGCAAAGATGTGTTGGTCAAAGTGCATGATCCCCCTAGAACAGAAGTGTGAAGAACGGATGTTCAAGAACTGATGCCAGGGGGTGCCGACGGGTAGCGGTGGGATCGAGGTTTGTGAATTCCAGGAGAATTTTAAAGAAGCAAACTTTAGGTCGGAGACAATCCAGGCGAGAGAAGATTTACGAAACCCAAGGTCATGGAAAGGGAGTAGTAAATTGGGGTGGTTGACGATGTCAAAAGCTGCAGAGAGGTCCAAAAGGATGAGATTAGAATAGTTTGGCATGGTGAAAATCACAAAGAAAGTTAGACATACAAGAGTTCAGTCTCTGTGGAGTGTTTATTGCGGAAGTCAGATTAAAGTGGATCTCAGGGCCATTATTCTCAAGGTACTTTGAGGACGGATTGAAGATCACCCACTTGAGGACCTTTGAATAATGCGGAAGGAGGGAACTGGGTGATTAGTTCGCCTGGACATTTGGGTCATCAGAGGGTTTCTTCAGTAGGGTTAGGACAGTTGCAGATTTTAATTGGGCAGGGAAGAGTTCAGCAGGGAGACAGAAGTTAAAGATCTCAGATAGATAAGGGCATGTGATTGAGACAAAGTCTTTAACCATTTGAGAAGAAGGCTGTGAGTGTCGTAACTGATAAAGATTTTAGAGGAAACCTCAGGAGCAAAGTCATTAGCAGAAAGATAGATGGCAATGGATATTGGTTTGGGAGGTGGGAGCAAAGCTTGGAAAGTAGCTGAAAGTTTGCAGGGGTGATTGTGAAGGGAGGATATTAGACTTGTGATATAAGAGGAGTCCCGTGCAGAGGTGAGGGTAGCGAGGGAACTTTTGTAGGTTAGGCATACGGCGTAGGGCTGTGACTTGCACCAGTATCGTAGGTCACAGTGCATGTTTGTTTTGAGGGTCTGGATCTCAGCGGTGATCAGGGTCGAGGATGCGAATTTTGTGAATTGTGTGAATGTGCATGCCAGATAATGTTAGCCTATGGTATGGTTTATGTATAAAGTGTTTCAAAGTGCTCAAGGAGGGTGGGAAACATGGAGGGGGGAGAAATAGTCGCCCAGAGCCCTTGAAATTTTGAGACAATAATAGTCTGTAAAGGCAGAGTAAGTGCATATAATACATTTAACAGTTGGGGCACAGCAAATAGGCCTGATGACGATTCTGCAGTTTTGCCAAGTGCAATTAAGGGGTCAGGACAACGGAGAACAGAGATACGATCTTCAGGCATGGTGCATTCGGATTGTGCAAGTGCACAGATGGTCACGGGGGGGTTGGGGTGGAGGAGGCCCAAGTGCACCCAGTCGGTGGAGACTGGGGTACGTGCAGAGAGAGCCACTGTCGTGGGTTATTTCTCAAGTGCAGTGATGGTGGGTGGGGCCCTGAGGCAAGTGTGAGAGGACTGGCGGGGGTGCCAGAGACCTATGAGATTCTGAGATACACCAGGCGGCCAGTCAGCAAGCTGCAAGGAAGAAAGAGAGAGGGAGGGAGGGAGGGAGGGAGGGAAAGATCGGAGAGCAAGGTTAGAGGGAGAGAGAAGGAAGAGAAGGTCTTGAGGAGTTTCCAGAATTTAAGAAGATCAGGCTGAAGAGGGAGGGTGGCAGGGAGGCTATTCCAGAGGGAGGCACCTGCTGAGGATAAGAATCTCCCCCCAAATCTCTGCTTGGAGAACCGGCTCACTCGCAGAAGGTTGGAGGTAGATGAGCGGAGCGCTCGTGAGGTACAGTATTTAGGTAGGCAATGTTGCAGGTAGGTAGGTCCCAGGCACCAGAAAGCCTTGTGGACAATGCAAAGGGTCTTGAACTTCATCCTTGCAGCCACGGGGAGCCAGTGAATGGATTTCAGCACCAGAGAGATGCAGTCCCTGGGCTTGAGGCAAATGATAAGTCTGGTGGTTCTGTTCTGGATGAGTTGCAGAGGGTGCAGGGCAGAGGCAGGGAGGTTGAGGAAAAGGCTGTTGCAGTAGTCATAAGTGCATAGTGAAAGTCAGAAACACATTGGTTAGTGGGAGAGGGATCCTCACATTATCAAGGTAAAGGACAGGTATACCCTCTTGTCACTCATCCCTGAAGGGTATCATCTCATGTAAGTGCGGAACTAGCATTTTTACAATCCTACAATGAGTTTTTAACAGCTTGTAGTAGCTACAGCAATGGCAACTCTATAGGCTTTGCTATAAGCATTGTGTTTCTTCGGTTTTTCGAGGTAACTCAAAGCAGTCGTTTGAAAGTGTCTGTAATGAGAAATGTGCTGGTGTTAATTGCAGAAGGACATTAATAAAGTGGTTATGGCTTTGAACAGCAAATAATCACAACTCTGTTTTTGTTAGGGCTAACATCCTCCCGCACTGTCCTTTCATCCCTAGCAGCCCCTACACTTTAAATGGTCCACACAGCACATGCCTACCCACGGCTACCGGCCTATCACCAAGGCATTAATTTATCAAAGCACAAGTGCCATGGCCCAAAATATTGTGATTCTTTCGACATCACACAATGGGCGACCAACACTAGTCCTGAGGGACGAGGCTTTACATTTTATTCCTGTAATCATACGGCTAGCCAATTGTAAGTAGTCCACTATTGTAACAAGGTTTGATGGCTCATTTATGTCTCTGAGGCATGGTTACACACAGGAAAGTTTCTTTACTTCAATTCAGCTTCAAGACTCTTGTCTTGCAGCAGCCAGATCCTCCTACTACTCTAACCTTCTGCAGTCTCAAGCCTCCCACCCTCGTCAGATTTTTCAAACTCTCTCTCGTCTTCTCTCTCCTCCTACTCCTGATCCCTCATCCAATTCCACACTTTCTCCTTCGGACTTTGCCAACTTCTTCTCCTCCAAAATCCTCACCCTCTAGCAAAAAATTAACTCCCTCTCTCACTCCCTCTCTCCTCCTCCCCTCTCTCCTCCCTCTTCCTTCATGTCCATCTTCTCACCTGTTTCCCCTTCTGAAGTCTCCTCCCTTCTATCCAAAGCGCACCCCACGTCCGCCCCTTCCGACCCTCTCCCCTCCGCTCTTATCCCCAAGATCTACCCTCTTCTTATCCCTTACCTTACCACTTTCTTCAACTCCTGCCTCTCCTCATCAACCTTTCCCTCTGCTTTCAAACATGCAACGATTATTCCTATTCTAAAGAAACCCTCTGCCGATCCACTTCTCACTGCTAACTACATACCTATCTCTCTCCTACCTTTCCTTTCTAAGCTTCTTGAGCACCTTGCCTACTCTCAACTCTCATCCTTTGTCACTACTACCTTTCTACTTCCTCCCTTCCAATCTGGCTTCTGTCCCAAACATTCCACTGAAACTGCCAAGCAATCCTCTATCCTTATTCTCCTTGATCTCTCCGCAGCTTTTGACACTGTCGATCATCCACTCTGCTCCACACTCTTTCCTCCTTCGGGTTTAAAGGCCCTGTTCTAAAATGGCTATCCTATTACCTCTCCTCCTGTTCCTTCGCTGTATCATGGGAGGCCAGACCTCTCCTTCCTTCCCTCTTATTTACGGTGTTCCTCAAGGTTCAGTACTTGGTACTTTCCTCTTATCCCATTACACCTCCCTCATTGCCTGTTATCTCCTCTTTTGGCATCTCCCACCATTTCTATGCTGACGATACTCAATTCTTTCTCCTCCTTCTCAACTGACCTTCACCTTAAGCTCTCCTCCTGCCTCACTGCTATCAAGAACTGGATGTCCTCCCGCTTTCTCTCTCTTAACACCGATAAAACCAAAGTCCTTTTCTTCCCCTCTAATTCTCTTCCCCCTCCCTCTCCTCCCACTTTCATTCACTTTCCTCCCTCCAATCTCCCTATCTCTCACCAAGCTCATAATTTAGGCGTTCTCTTTGACTCCTCTCTCACCTTCTCGCAACACATTTCACTTAGCTCTCGCACCTGCCGATACCACCTCTACAATATTCGCAAAATCCGTCCCTCCCTCACATTCCACGCCACCAAACTCCTAATTTCCTCTCTCATCTTTTCCCGCCTCTTCTACTGCTCCTCTCTACTCTTTGGACTTCCCGCATCTCATCTTGCCCCTCTTAAATCCTTATACTACTCTGCTGTTCGTACCCTTTGTCTCCTTACCTCCCGTGACTCCATCTCTTCCTCGCTCTCTTACCTTGGCTGGCTACCTTTCCACTTACAGCTAAAATTCCACTTTCTCTGCCTTGTCTTCAAATCGCTCCATGGTCTTGCTCCTCCTTATCTCTCCTCCCTTCTCTCTTTCTACTCCCCCTCCCGTTCCCTTCGTTCCGCTGACCATTTCTTTCTCACTTTACCTCCATCCCCCTGCGCTTCCTCCCGGTGCAAGGAGCGGAAACGGAACTCACTCCCTCTCACAATCTGCTCTACCACGACCTTCACCTCATTTCTCTCTTCCCTTAAATCCCTCCTCCTCCATTCTCCTCCTTGAAAACTCCCCCTCTTCCCTCTCTACTTCCCCTCCCCCCTCTCCCATCATCTGATTTCTCTCTCCCCTCTTCTGCTCCTCATCTCTCTCCCTTCCATTTTCCCTCGTCCAATCCATCTCCACCCCCCCCACACCTAGTCCCACTCCCCTCCCCCTTCAGTTAATTGCTCTTTGCACTGTTTTGTCGAATGATTCATGATGTAATTTTGCTCCCACTGTTATTTGTTGTTATCTTGTATTATGTTGTTCCACTGTACAGCACCTTGGTGTAAAGCGCTCAGTACAGATTACAGATACATATAGGGACATCGGGTAAGAATCCAGGGAACAACATCCACCGGCGCCCTCTCTCTGTCAACCCATCTTGAACTGTCACTCTCAGAACAAGCACTCAACACTCCATGTCAGTCACTCATAACATTCCATGAATACAGAGCCGATTGCAAGGGGAAGGCAAGATAAAACATAAACACTCTACCCAATGTTCATTCCCACGCATGACTCCAAGTCGTTCTAACAGTCTTCACCCACAACTTTCACTCTTTCTTTCTCTTTGTCCCTCACTCAGGGCCTCCAACTCTGTAGTTTCACTGATCTCACTAATTCTCCTTGTCAGCCTGTTTTTACTACTTAGATCTGGTGATTACCCATACTTGCAACTATTTTATAACCCCGTGATTTTTTAGATTTTTTATTAAAGGCAGCATTGGGGACGGTTCTTCAATTTCCAGAGATATACAATTTTGGGCACTCTATTTGTATCAGAGGGACAGAAAATAAATCTGAAAAGTGCAGGTACACTTTTTGGAAAGTCCGATAGAAAATGTGCTTTTAAAAAAGATTTTCTTTATTCACTGACCTGAGTGTGGAATAATGTAAAGTGGAGCTCCTCAAGCTGGAATACAATAGTGAGCGATTGTTTTAGCCATGCAGCTGGGATGTGCATTTTAGATGATGAGTAATGTTACGAATGCATGTTTTATGCAAACGTTAAAGGAACTAAGACACATTGAAGTACTTTCATGTTCTTAGGGGCAACTTTTTGTGTCGTTTGTTTTCTCTTTCAAACGCTGAAACCTTGAAAGATGAAAGTATCTGATAATTGTGCCAGTGTTTTCTGCTGGTCAATGTGAAAACTGTGGAATCGCAGCAAGAGAGAGGGCGGAAGAGGTGACTTTTTGGGAAAGGGGTCTGTAGGGGCACTATGGAGTGTGCATTGTTTGCCTTGGTTTCAATAACGGTCACAAAAATAAATGTTAATATTTAATAATGGGCCTTCCTAGCCAGGGCTCCTGATGCCCACCATTCCCCGATTCTTAATTGGTGTGGAACTTACTTTTGAATGCTGCCGCTAAGGGAGTTTTTGTGAGAACCTTTTAGCAGCTCAAGTCCATGTTCATTGCTGCCTGAACACTTCTCCATGGAAGAGGGGGAGAGAGTCATTTGTAAAATTTTAGGGCAGAGTACAATTTTTGGGGGTTCTACTGGACCATTGTATGGGACGTCTAAACATTTTGCTTCATACCTTTTTGGTTTTTAGGATCTGACCTTATTTTTGTGGTCAGAGAGACTTTTACTGAAGCCCCCTTAGCACAGCAATCCTTTTTACCATGTTGTCCTATTGTCGCTAATTTGGCCCTTTAGAGAGGGGTGCTTTTTTAGCACCCTATTTTTGCCCTAGGGTGGTTAACCATCACCCAACATTGGTTTTGTGGAGTAGGCTGGTGGCAGCTGTTATTTAGTTTTGGCTTTGCTGGGTGTGCAGCCAATATCGCTGCTTTAGCTGCCCAATGTACCACAATGGTATCCATTGGCACTGTATTTTTTAACACATCCCTTTGGTCATTTGTTTTGGCCTGTTCCTTTGGGAAAACCATGAGGCAAGCCTGACATGCCCTTTGGCAAACATAGGCTCAGTCTGTGCCCAGCCCTGCATACTCTGGAGTGGTTTGCACTGGTTTAGGGTGTTCCCTTGCCCTAGACACGTCAGTACTCCAACCATATGAGTGGACCCACATGTTTGGCAGTTTTTAAGGCCAACCCAATTAGTTGGCCACTGAAACCTTTGTTTGTCTGCCTTTTATGTTAGGAGGCCTGGCTTAGGGCGGCCCCTGGGAGACCCTGACCATTCCCAAACTGTGCTGGGATTTTGTAGGTTTACTTGCCTTTATGCTGGAGGATTTCTGTCACAGCGCTGTGTGCTGGATTCTAGGACCAGGTTTGGCCATACTGGCTAGACGCCCCCCCCCCATGTCCTGTGCCCTAGCTCTGGTTTCATCTTTTGCCCACTGGGCATCCTTCCTGGGTTGTCCTTCATCCTCCACTTGTCCTCCCTACTAGATGTGCTGAGTGTTCCGTTTTTCTGGCGTTCCCTGTTTGCCTCCTGGTCTTAGTACCTCAAAGCAGTAAGCCTCCATTATCCAGAAGGGTGGTGGGACACCGCTACCCCCTCTGGTCTTCTTCTGGCCATCCTGGGTCGCCTTACCTGTTGCCCCCATCATGGGACGGTTTTGTGCTGGCTGACCCTCGAGCCTCCGGATCAGTTTGGTCAGGTTCCTTCCGCTTTCTAGTTCCTTCCCCATTATAGCTTTTTCTCCTGGCTGGTGGCTCACACTCTGATAGTTCTTCTTTTTGTTCGCCTCAATCATCATTGGTCCAGTGTGCGTACCTGAGTGACCGGATCCTGTAACCTGACCTGTGAAAGATGATTTGGGCTCACAAAGCTGTTTGCCATCCTGAGCCAAGTTCTCCAAAACTGACGCTATAAATGCAAACTATTGGGTCCTGAAGTGGTGGCTTATTCTTAGTATTTACTCTCTGTGGTCCCCTGGGACTGTGGTCCGTTTCTGCAGGTCCTCCATTAACTTACATTTGCTCAAATCCTACTTCATTTTTTCCTGGGGCTTCTGGGTCTCAAACCTGGAACTGAAACTCGTTGAAAGAGTCTCCTCTGGCATCTGAGGGATAGAACGGAGATGTACCTGACTTTTCCCCATAATGATGACTGTGCCTATTGGATTTTTCCCGTTTATTTGTATGGGGAACTTGTACCAACTCTGAAAACTCCTCCCAAGTGATTTTTCTTTTTTTTAACAATACCTACTGAACATTGGCATGTTTCATGGGTTTTTCTTCGTTTACTGAAGTTTTCAGCAAGAGACTGGATTTTTAACAAATACCACTGATTTATTATGTACTTTTAAAATACTGCATTACAGTCTTGCCTATTGAAATGTTCTAAGTAACCGGATATCACTGCTACTTTTGTACTGTACTTCTAGGAGTGTAATCTGACCTTGGGGATCTGGTATTATTAACATAAATACATTCTTTTATTCATAAGCTTGAATTAATTTGTAAACATCTTTTTATTACTCATTCAAATGAGTAATGAGCGCATACTTGGCATACTTGGCATACATTCCACCCCTGCAGGAGACAGAGAGAGGGCAGGAGCCCTTCTCACCATGCATCTGCCCCCCAGGGTCCATCTGACCGGGAGGCCCCTCTGCAACACGAGGCTCGTGATCGTCTGGACTGAGGACCCGCTCCAGTGGATCTGCCTCGGAACGCTGCGGTAAGCCCTGGAGAAGCTTTTGTTCCGCCCCGCATTCCCGGCTACACCTGATGCTGCTGCATCCACACGATCAGCTGTGAATCGTACCTGATCGCCGCGCCTGGTTCCAATATGGCGGGCGCATCGCGGCCTCAAACAGAGGCTCGCATTGGTTGCTGAGCAACCTTTCACCACATCTTCGACGCGTTTCCGCCGGCAGGCGGAAGGAAGCCGGCCATTCGAAAAAGGCCAGGGAAAAAGGCCTTGTTTGCCGTTGTTTGCCGGTGGCCGCCTAGACCGCCATTAGAGGTACTTGTTCTTTTACCCTCTTATGCATTGTGCATCTCACAGACAGCTACGCTCAATCATCGGACAATTCCACAGTGCTTGCACACTATAGCCCTGCATAAGACTAATAACAAGAGTATATGGAAATGCCGCTCTATTTACATGTGCTTTACATATATTTCAGGCCATTTGCTCACTTGGACGTTCTACTATAGCCTAATCTGCCCTCTAGGTACTATGCTAGAGTGCCCATACATCTACATACGGTGCTCTAGCCATTCCCTGACAACACTGAATCCGCATACTTTGTACCATCGTGCCACTGCATTGTACCTTATGGTCACCCAGTGACCACTGTACTATCATATTGTGCCTTATGGTCGCCTAGAGACTACTGTACCATCATATTGTGCCTTATGGTCGCCTAGAGACTACTGTACTATCTTATTGTGCCTTATGGTCGCCTAGAGACTACTGTACTATCTTATTGTGCCTTATGGTCGCCTAGAGACCACTGTACTATCATATTGTGCCTTATGGTCGCCTAGAGACCACTGTACTATCATATTGCGCCTTATGGTCGCCACTGCATTATTTGCGTTGTGCCTTATGGTCGCCCAGATACCACTGCTTTATTGCGTTGTGCCTTATGGCCCCCTAGAGACCTTTGTACTATTGTGCTGCGTCTTACGGTCCTGTAGAGACTATCGTATCTCCCTAGCTCAACCACTAGTAACAGTATGTACTCCTTCCCGCCTAACCTAACTCACCTAGCACCGCTCATTAACCTGACAGCTACACTTATCATTATCTACATGACCATGCCTACAGCTCTGCCCACTGAGGGTTCAGGAGCCCACATACAACCTACATCCAAACCCTGCTTCCTAGCACAGAGGAACCTTAGACTCCGGGCGAGACTACCCAAAATATTCGAACCCATTACCAAATATAACATCAACCTGGAACACCTTCGACCCAAACCTCTCCAACCCTTAGTAGCCACCGCACCTCTAAAACACCAACCCGTCTATAAAATCAATACACCTATGGCCAACCTCCCCTTCACAGTGCAGCCAGAACCTGAATTAAAAGCTGCTTTAATCAATGCCAGATCATTAGTCGCCCATGCTACTGACATAGCAGATGTCATACGAGATAATGACCTTGACTTCATTGCCATTACAGAATCTTGGCTCCACAAGGCAGCAGGTCCGGCTCTCACTCTGGCAGTCCCAGAAAACTAAACCATTCTCAGAGCCGACAGACCAGACACGCGTAGTGGAGGAATAGCGTTCATCGCCAAATCTGATCTCTCCATGAGAATCATTTCCACACCCTTCCCTAAATCCTGTGAGATTCTCGCTATCAAACTACCTACAGCTAACTCTCAAACCTTAAATATCTACCTCCTTTATAGACCCCCTGGCCCCATCAGCACCTTCACTGAAGATATCACCACTGTTATCTCTGAGAAGCTAAAAAATGCCTCCCAAACACTAGTGCTGGGAGACTTCGATTTAGGCTTCAACGATATCAACGACCACCATGCTACTACTGTAGCCAATACTCGGTCAGTACTAGGCTTCACGCAAATCGTGAATACTCCTACACACTCTAAGGGAAGAATTATCGACTGGATTGCCAGTCACAACTGTAACCCTGTTATAACAGCCATTACCCCCCAAATATGGTCAGACCATCACCTTATCTCCTTTACCCTTAACACTAAAAGACCTATAGTCTCTCTCAACACCTACGCTAGCCACACCCACCCTCACCAGAAACAAGAAAAACATTACAGCAGATAATATTCTGCCCCACATCCTACCTAAACTTAATTCCCTTCTGGACCACACTGACCCAGACACCCTAGTGGACGAATATAATAAGGCCATGTCCCTTGCTCTTGACAGAATTGCTCTGCTTAAACTCAGGAACAGCAAACCAAAAAAGCATCTGAACTCCTGGTTTACACCCCACCTAAAAAACTTAAGACTACAGAAGAGAAAATGCGAAACAGCTTGGAACCGGCATCCTACCGCTGAAAACAAAACTAACCTGATAAACAACTCTTCGCAATACAAAAAAGACATTATCCTGGCCAAACAAGAAACCTATAATAATAGGATCACCCAAGCTAACTCTAGTATGAAGGAGCTATTCTCCATCCTAAAAGAATTGGAAAATCCCATCGCAGTACAAGATGATTCTATTAAAGTCAAAAAACTTGGTGTACAGACATACAACTGGCACTAACCAACAAAGTGGCCAATCTCCAAACCAAAATTGCCTTAAAGAAAGCCTCATTACCTACCCAACCCCCGCTAAATGCAACCTCCACCCCTAAACTCACAGAATCTTCCCAATTCCGCTTCTCCAAGGTTTCAGTAATTCAGATAGAGAAGACCATTCTGTCTCTTAAACCTTCCAACTGCAAAGGTGACCAATGCCCCGCACAACTGATCAAGGACGCGGCTAGGGATCTAGCCCCCTTCATCACAAACCGTATTAATGCCTCCTTCACTACGGGCACCATCCCTCGCAATCTAAAGGAATCTTGGGTTCTCCCCCTTCTAAAAAAACAAACATTAGATCCCAATATTCCCACAAACTACAGACCCATCACCACAGTTCCCTTCTTACTAAAAATATTAGATAAGGTAGCGTACACTCAAATCCAGAACTTCCTTGAGATGAACCATCTCCTTGGCACCCGCCAATCTGGTTTCCGGCCGCATCACGGCACAGAGACTGCCCTTATTGACCTAAAGGCCCAAATAGACTCACTCAGAGACGAGGGCAAATTAGCTCTCCTTCTCCTTCTGGACCTCTCAGCCGCCTTTGATTTGGTGGACCACAGAGTCTTATGTAATCACTTGGACTCGGCGGCCCACTTCTCAGGGGAGGCTATAGCCTGGATCCAGTCATTTCTCAGTGACAGGACCATGAGGGTGTTCTCCCCCGCAGCAGCAGCAGACCCTATTCCAATCACTTGTGGAGTGCCCCAGGGATCCTGTGTCTCGCCGACACTCTATAACATCTTCACAAAGCCACTCTTCGACGATCTTGATAATCTGGGTATCACCTATACCAACTATGCAGATGATACCCAGATTCTCTTACCACTTACCGGGGATTACGCTGAGGATCTGGCTTTGGTGAACAGAGTCTACAGCATCGTTCAGGCATGGATGGCCAACCACGGTCTATGCCTGAACGATGACAAAACAGAGCTCATCATCCTGGGCACGGCAGCCCGCATCTCCAAACTTAACCAAAAATACGCAGCCTTTGTCATTGATGGCAACATGATCAAGGTTGCCAGAGACGTAAAAACCTTAGTTTTTTACCTTGATGCGACACTATCGTTCACCAAACAGGTGAACTCGCTGGCCTCATCCACAGCCTATACATGCAAGCTACTACGAGCTGGGAAACAATTCCTTTCAGATGACAGTTGTCTTATCCTAGCTAGAGCCCTCATTTTATCAAAATTAGATTATTGTAACACCCTTTACATAGGGACTACCAAACAAATCATCAATAGAATCCAAGTGCTCCAAAACAACGCACTCAGAGCGGCCCTAAGTATCCCCAGAAGTGCACACATTTCAGAATTAAGACGTAATCACAAATGGCTCTCCACCCATGAAAAAATCAACCTCAAAGCTGCTTCCCTTATCCATAAATGCCTAAATAATAAAGCCCCCCGATACCTGTCAGAATGCCTCAACAGGAAATATCCCACCAGACTCACAAGGACAGTCAGCCCTAACTGCCTCCAAGTACCTAGATTTAAATTAGTCACTATTGGAGGTACCAGCTTCCCAGTCAAGGCAGCGCAATTATGGAACGCCCTACCTCATGCACTTAGATCTGACCAAACTTTCAGAAATTTCAGAAAGAACACTAGAAAATGGCTCACTGAAAATGCGACATAAATGTCTCTCCACCCCTCGCTTGTCCAATTGCACCTCACTTGATACGTAATGACATGCCATATTGCCCGCTTTGACTTGCTATACTGTCTGACACTACAGATTTGACTGTTTAGCTGCTGATTGTGCGCTCTATCTGCACTTGCACTTGTCCTACCTTGTAAATGTAAGAAATGTCTACCATGCCTGCCGTGGAACCTGTAACTTGTAACGTCTGTAACTAAGCTGTAAATTTCCTTGTTCTTTTGCGCCCTGCTACCCCAGGGTCCGGTGCGCACAATAAATAAACAAACAAACAAACAGAACCCCTACTGTTTAACACGAGAGAGAGGAATATGAGAGCAGTAGTACCTGAAAAGCTCACGGCAAGCCATTGTTTTGTTAAGTTGATTTCTACCGCGCACCGCTGCCATTTGCCTGGTCTCCAGGCACTCGCGTGGCTCTGTAAGAAAGTGGGTGGGGTAGGTTAGTGAGGGAAGAGGCATAGGATAGAGGATCTGCTCTTCTGTTGTTGCATGCAGAACCAAGAGAAACTGGCGTCTGTGTGCGTCGGCTTCCTAAGTGTGCTTGGATTGTGTGCACTGGAGTTATTGTGTCTGCAGCAGTTTGTTCTTTTGGTGGATGTGTGGATTGTCTTTTGTGTGTTGTAGGGCTCGCCCACGTGAGGTGTGTTTTGGGTATGTTGGAGAGGAGTGGGGTGGTTGGTACAGTGTGTTTTATTTTTTTAAAAACATTTTTTATTGTTGGTTCCATGATCCGTACTGTCCCTTGATTGTCTTGGGCCCGCAGTGATATTGTGGGAGGTGCCCATTTTTATGGTAGTCTCTGTGAGTTGAATAGCCAGGTTTTCATTGAATAATTTCATCTGGGATAGTAATGGTCAGACATGAGAAATTGCTGTCTAGCAACTACCCATTATTGTGTGATACACTTTCCAAGTAGACTCTAAATTTGCATCATTGCTCCTCAGGTCTAGCTAAAGGGCTATATAATTCCCTAGTAGCTATTCCTATTTCACCATACCAGTGTGGACATCTATAATTTAAGAGATGGAGCTTTACCCCTCATCCAACGTTTGGCAATCTGTGTCATGGCTACTAAATAAGGCAAGCCCATTGAATCTTCTGTGCTTCATCCCCTGTTGTCATTACAACCCAGAAGGCACATCATTGGAGACATCTCGATTTGTAACCAAAGCCCCCTCCCAAGGAGTATGTTCGTACCATTGCATATACTTAAATTGTGCCATGTACGTGCTTATCTAAAGGAGACAGCTTTAACGCGCCCAATCGCCACCTTCCACTGTTTGTCAGAGTGTGGACACCCCAGAGCCCAACGCTCCCTTGCCAAAGTAGAGGGTTGCCTGCTATGGCTAGAATTAGCCAATGTATTAAAGAGATGTAAGACCCTGATGCCTCTGAGAGGTCTGTATGAACCTAAACATTATACTATCGGGGTGCCACAGAGGCACGTAAACTCATTTACCACTTGGTATGCATGACAGTGGTTACCTCACAATTCAGACACCCTCTCATACAAGAGAAATGTGCTGTTTGGGAGTGTTGGACTGCAGGGCATATTCCCAAAGCCCTATAGACTATGATGAACTTAATGGTCCATGTTATAGGATTCCCCTTGATCTTCGAAGGGAAGATGCACGCATTGCCATTTTCTTGTGAAGTTTCCAGCAGCCCCACATTGTCGTATCCACTGTGTCCATATCCCGAGTACATCATGCAGTCTTTTTTTCGATGAGAGCACTAGTCGGAGAGAGTGAATGCCTTGGGGCCGTTTCATTGCGTGCGTGAGTTGCCATTTTAGAACATGGAATACAAGTTTTGCACAGAGGTTGTTTGTGGAACCAGATGACACAATTCAAAGTCAGGCATTCCCCAAACACCGATATCAAGGTGTTTTAAGAAGGACAAGCCATTTCACCAAGGTTGTGCGTTGCCCCACGCTAGCCCGCAGGAGAGTTTCTCAGGGTAAGTTTGTCTATTCTAACTTTTGGTGGCCCTCTGGCAATTATTGGCTAAGAGTTGTCTGTGTCCTCCCTCTAACCCATAGGTACCATATTAAGTTCATGGTCTTATTTTGTAATATTCAGATTGAGCTCACATGTATATGTGCATACACATTATTAGTGATACGTGTGTGTGTGTGTGATATGTATTTGCGGAAGGGTGCATGTGCATACTCACTTTGTGCATCATTTGCATTGTCCCTATTGTACTTCGTTATATTCTGTGCTGTGCAGATGTAGTCTGCATGCATTTATTCTGCACGTATTTCTGTTGGTAATGCAGTATTTGTGTATGCACTTGCATCACCTACAAACAGCACTGCAGAGAAGGTGTGTATTGGCCACTTTTACTCCCCAAGAATTTAAAAAGGGAGTAAAAATACTCTCAACAGAAAATAGGAAGCAGATGCGTAGAACCTTATCCCGCTGCTTTCACCCACACAGCTCCATGGATATGTTTGGACCAGTAGTGTACGTACTACCACAGGAAGAAACTACTATTGTAACTGCCTGATCGAAAGAAGTAAACACGTATCTTTTAATGTGCATGCATAACTAGGTGCAAAAAAATAATTATTACAAAAACATTTCAGTTTTCCATTTAAAATGGTTTTATTCGCTTATAAAATACTCTCATTGAAAATTTGACTTGGAAAATGTAACCAAATTTAGCATCATATTGGCTTTAAGGGTCCGGACTATCACGCCGACACCAATATGTTGAGCAAAAATAAGTTGTTTAGCTTAGGTCACAGTGAACCAGTTCTCGCGTCTTACTGAGTTGTGGTTAAAAAGCCAAGTAAACCACTGTCAATGAATTTTTATATTTTAAACAATACTCAGATGACAGACAACGGCAATTTTTTTTTTCCACACATTATATTTTTTTCATGGTTGCCCTTGGCGATGACAGGTGTTTCTGCTTATTTAAAAAGCCTTTATCAAATCAGGGCAAATGTTGAACAATGTACGTCAATTGCGCAAAAATCAAACAATCCAAATGTATTGATACACAGTAAGTATTTAAACCATGAAACAAAGAATGAAAATGTAAAAATTGAATGTTAATTCACATATTCATGTTTGAAAATTAAGAACACAGAAAGACAGGGGTTGGTGATGAGGAGGATTCATGGGTTAGGGAGAAAAAGAAAAAAACGAGAGGGAGAGATAAGACAAAATTAATGCGAATGGCTTAGAACCGGTCAATTGCACTTGTACACATTCATAGATATGCTTATGTTTGGTCGGTTTCTTTACCTTCAAGTATATGTCCCCATTAGTCTGTTGTGTTGATGATGTTTGCCAAATATCTGGGTTCAATCCCTGTACAGTAAATCAGACAAAATGAACTGTATACTCGACATTTGAGTTGTCCTAATATATGCCGACGAACGGGGAAATCGAGACAATTGCATATCTTCTCTATTACAACAATGAAGTGGTCTCAATCAATGCAATATTCATGTAATTCAAATTACTATCTAACAGTAAGATGATTATCAGATTTATCATATAAAGCCAAGTGGCAGACTATGGTTACAAACGGCACGCGTATAACAACAATATATTATGACAGCTCAAATGTAGAGTATACAGTTAATTTTGTCTGATTTACTGTACAGGGATTGAACTCAGATATTTGGCAAACATCATCAACACAACAGAAGGTAAAGCATATACTTGAATGTAAAGCAACCGACCAAACATAAACATATCTATGAATGTGTACTTAAACCTAGCACTTCCAAATTGCTGGCTGCACTACCACTGCTTCTTGCCTTTATTATTTATTTATTTATTATTCTGTTTCTCCTCTGCTTCGCACTTTCCACTTCTCCCCCCTTCCATGCACTTTTCCCCTCCCCCTCTCCCATGCACTTGCACGTTCTGAATGTCACTGAGCCTAGTAAGATTGGTGATTTGTTCTCCCCTGTTCCCCTCCCTTGCCTTGTTGCGTTCTGAAACACTTGTGTACAAGCGCGATAGAAGTAAAATATCAATATCAATACAAGTGCAATTGACCGGTTCTAAGCCATTCGCATTAATTCTGTCTTATCCCTCCCTCTCGTTTTTCTCTTTTTCTCCCTAACCCATGAATCCTCCCCATCACCAACCCCTGTCTTTCAGTGTTCTTAATTTTCAAACATGAATATATGAATTAACATTACATTTTAAATGTTCATTCTTTGTTTCATGATTTAAATACCTACTGTGTATCAATACATTTGGATTTTTTGATTTTTGTACAATTGACGTACACTGTTCAACAGCCCTGATTTGATAAAGGCTTTTTAAATAAGCCGAAACGCGTGTCATCACCAAGGGCAACCATGAATAAAATATAATGTGTGAAAAAAAAATTTGCCGCGGTCTGTCATCTGAGTATTCTTTAAAAAAAAAAATGTTTGCATCAGTGTCTGTGTAGCCTGATCAGTTGCTTGCCAATTTCTGTGAAATGTCATGGACAAAATCAAAAGTAACAGAGGAAAACGTTTTCTCGGGTAAAGTGTCAAGTGACCGTCACTATACATACATATTTCTGCACTGTGGTGAGCCACAGGGAACTGCAAGTGTCCAGCTGCTCCCAATGTGCTTCCCGGAGGGTGGATGGGGCAGGATTCCCTGGGCTTTTCACCCACTCCAAGGCACTGTTATGCTTTTCCCTTTGAGTACACCAGATCCGCAAACATCGCAAAGGGACAGAGAGTCCCAGCAGTCCCTGTCCATGACCTGGTCAGATAGCAGAGCACAGTTAATCTCTAGCCCTAAGCGCAGACGCAGCAGCAGCTGCATGAATGCAAACGCATACAGAGGGAATTTCAAGATGGCACAAAAGTCACATGACCTTCTTAAAGCTGCAGAACTAGCAATTGGGAATAATACCAATTGTCCTCCTACCCAATCCGAGGAGGATGCAAATAATTGTATAAAGAGCTAGTTATGGAAACAATGGGCCAAAAAGCCAGTTAGAGGATCTGTGAGAGTTTGCACCAGAAAAAGACGAATCCTGTCTGATTTGCAAACGCACCCATCGCCTGGGTGTATAAAAAGGGTTGGAGGAAGCCATCAAAGTGGTCAAACCTGGAGGAAGCAGCCTTTCCCTGAGGAAATCGGGTGTATTATGGAAGTTATATGTTTATTAAGATTGTTATATGATTGTGTTTTTATGTTTCTCTTGTTTTCTATATGTCAAAAGACGTTTTTCGGTTAAAGCACAATGAAAAAAAAAATCAGAAGACCCAGGTCACAGAGCACATAACGAGGAACATTAGTGGGTACAAGGTGGATCCCAGAGCTGGGTCCTAGTTCAGAAACTTGTAGGGCCCGAGCACTGGGCTCTTCAGAAAGTTTCCTGGGGAAAAAAGAGACCGCTGGCAGGAGGGATTAATATCGACTGACAAGGACCCTGATTGATGGGAGAGGAATACTGTTTGCATCAAACGTGGAGCAGGGTTTGAGGGTTTATGAGGGTGTGTGTGCATGCGTCCATCTGTCCACAAGCCTATGGGAAAACAGGGTTTTGAGAAGAAACTGGGATCATGAAGAGGTTTGGAGATTGTCTGGATATAGTAAGAATCAAGAGACCGATGAGAGGTTGTCATTGTGAATACGTCCTAGGGGAAACCCAGGAAATCACCTTTTTGTGTTTGCTTCCAGAGTAAGGCCACGCATTGATAGATTATGTTTGTCTCTGCTTTTGTTAGCCAGGGCATTTCTTTCAGAAGTGGTATCCAGTAATTGTAACGAATAAAAAACAGAATGAATTTAGGGGTTAAAACGGTTGGGGAGGGGGTTGTGGAGTGTTTAAAAGCATGGGGAAATTGGGGTTTGGGAGGCTCCCAAATAAGAACATTAACTATTTTTTGTTATTAGTTTCGTTGCAAATTAATTCTCTGTAATTTAATTAGTTAAAATCACATAGAACCTTCAGAACCATAACGTTAGCTAGGATGCCGAAGGACTTGTGAAGAGTAGGTGTCAGTTGGCCATTATCTTTGGACTTTGCCTCTCAATGGATGCCCAATTATAACAACCATAGACTTGTTCAGATTGAGACTTATGTTTATTGAAATCAGCGTCCCAAAGTGGTGTGAACACTTGGAGCATGCCACTGTGTGTGCTGTCCTATACTTGACACTGTTTTATGGAGTTATTCCTTATTATTTGTATATTATTCCTGCAGTTCCTGTAGGCCTTTTACAAATCTAAACCGTGAACTACTTGTAGCTAATAAACGCATCAACTTAGAAACATGTCCCCCCATACATAATTGCTTGACCTTCTTACAAGCCCCACTATTTTGACAATAAACAACCCTGGTACCTACAAACCCTGGTACCTACAAACCCCAAACTTTGACTGGTCTACAACAATAGTCTACTTTTCCTTCCCCTTAACTCACCCTATATTTAATAATGTATATGTTAAATGTTAATGTTAAAGGTATTTGTACCGAGCACTGTCACCAACGGAATTGGTCCCCAGGCGCTCAGGCGGATCTGCAAACGATAAAGGTGGGATGGGTTAGTAGGTTGAAGAAGGGAGTAGGATAGTGAGAGGAGTGGTGTGCTGTTGGCAGCTTGAACTCAGTATACACCGGGTGCTGAGCTTTGGTGCAGGTATCAGATCGGAGTCAGTCCGTGTGTGCTGTTGATCCGGTTTATGTGTTGTTGCAGTGTTGTGAAGTGCGTGCAGTTTGTTGTGCGAGAGATGGTTGTGAGTTTTTGAGTGAGATAAGTATGCAGAGTTTGAGCTTATTGGTTAGTGGGTTATCTGACCTTTACCAATGCTAGCACTCGCAGTTCTGGGGAGTGTGGCACTTGTCGGCCCTCACATTCCCATCTAGACGCGGCGCAGGCCAATGATTAGGGCTCCATACAAGTGTGATCATGCCAACATTCACACTTTTATCTAGCCGCGGCGCAGGCTAGTGTTTAGAGATCGGTCCAGGTGTGGGCAAGCTAACTTTCACAACTCCATCCGAACGCCACGCATGCTGGTGTATATGGAATCTAATCAGTAGCATATGTTTTAGGGTTCATCGTACGCCTTTGCGCAGGTTTTGTACCCACTGCATGGGGTATAGCATAATTAATTTAAAACAAATCTTTGTTCTGTGGTGTAATTACAATTATATTAAGTTGGGGGTGGAGGGCAGTGTTTAATCTCCAGCATCTACTATCCCTATACATTTGGCTTCCATATTGGCAGCAGAGATAAGTGTGGCTATAAAACTATCTTGTTGTGAAGAATGTCTTAAACAACTGCCATACTGTAACTGAATAATATTATATAGTGACATGTTTTCCACATTTAAGCATGTTTGAATAAATCTTCCAAACACATGACCTTTAAACACCAGAGATATGATATAAGTCATATATAATGGGCCTGTACACAGGTGTTTCTAGGTGCGACAAGACAAGGAGAGGGAAACAGAAGGTGGACTAACGACTATCTCGCTAGGCCTTATGTCAATCAGATCGCGCAAGTGGGTAGGGGAGAAGTGCTAAGAGGGGTTGGGGGTGAGGAGAAGTGGAGGTGACTCGTGCTGCCGGAGGATGGCTCTTAAGTGCAAAGAGAAGGGACTGTAGGGTTACAGATACAGACCCTTAAGTGCTGAGGGTAGCTGGACATGAAGGAGCCTGGGCCCGAGTTCAGGGGTGGCCAGGTGACCAGTGTGCAGAGCTATCGGGGACATTAGCAGGGGAGAGGAAGAGAGAAAGCAAAATGTAAGGTCTTGAGTTGCTTCCGGAACCAGAGGTGGTTCTGCTCAAGTTTCAGAGAGGCAGGGAGGCTGTTCCAGAGGGAGGTCCCAGCCGAGGAAAGAGATCTGCACTGCATTGTCTGCTTGGAAAAGCACCTGACCCTAAGAGAATCGAGGTGGATGAGCAGAGAGCTCGAGAAGGAAGATGTTTAGCAAGAGAAAGTTGGAGCTAGTGCTGCCCCAGGCCCCAGAAAGCCTTGTGGATGATGCAAAGGGTCTTGAATTTGATGCTTGCAGCCACAGGGAGCCAGTGTAGAGATTTCAGAGCTGTAGAGATACAATCCCTGGGCTCGAGGCCAAGGACATGTCTTGCAGTCCTGTTCTGGATGAGTTGTAAATGTCGAAGAGTAGAGGTGGGCAGATTTAGAAAGCGGCTGTTGCAATGGTCCCGCCTGGAGAAAACCAGGGCTCTAGAGACCTTGCGCTTCTGGGGGAAAGTAAGAAAAGGCAGAATACCTCTGAGGAGGTGCAGCTGAAATTGTGACTTCTTGGAGACATCAGAGATGTAAGGACAGGGTGGAGTCAAAGATGACACCAAGGTTCTTACCCTCACAGGAAGGAGCACGAAAAGGGCCCAGGATGGGTGGCGAGAGAGAGAGAGACGAAAGGATGGAGAAAGTGTCCCGATGAGGAGGATCTCGGCCTTACTGGCATTAAGGCAGAGATCATTGGCAGCACACCATTCCTGAATTGCTGCCAGAAAGTCTGGTATTAGAGAAGGAGTAGAGGCGGTTGAGGGGACCCTGAAAGAGAGCTGGGTGTCATCAGCATAACACTGAAAGTTAGAAAAGAATGTAGTGATGCCTGGGGGCAAAGGTGTCAGGAAGTGGTAGAATAGCCAGGGAGAAAGGTTAGACCCCTGGGGAATACCACAAGAAGAGAGTGAGATGGAAGAGAGGAAAGACCCCTGTTGGACCTGGGAGGGCCGGTGAGTGAGAAAGGTCAATCAGGAACGGGCCTGACCAGTGATACCCAGGTTTTCACAGCAGCGATTGAGCAGGATGGCATGGGTGACCGTGCCAAAAGCAGAGGATAGATCGAGGAGAATGAGGACAGAAGGAAGATGAGTCAAGATTAGAGAGCAAGTCTTCACAGGTGTTCACGAGAGCAGTTCTGTGCTCTGACAGCTCTGAAGCCAGACTAGTGGTTGTGGAGATAACCACCAGATTCAGTATGCAGATTAAGCAGGGAGATGTCCAGCTTTTCCAGGACTTTCCCCAGGAAAGGAGTGATGGAGATCGGGCGATAGTTAGCCGGAGAGTAAGGACGGCAGAGGGCTTCTTAAGAAGGGGGCGTACACGGGACTAAGGTGGGAGGCAAAGGTTCCAGTGGCAAAGGAGTGATTGCAAAAATCGGCCAAGGCTGGTGCTAGGGTGTCGATGTGGTCTTTGATGGTTCTGGATGAGCAGGGGAGAGCCTGCTTTGACAAGACGTTCATAGATCGGACTTGTCTAGAAACATTTTTCGGGGGTGAACTGGAGAAAGGAGGAGGAGAAGCGGCCGAAGACGGACCAGGGGTGGCAGAGGAGGTAGAGGAAGAGAGAATGGACAGGATGTCCTGAGTATTAGTGGTGAAATGAGACGCCAGGGCCGTGCAGAGGCCTGGGAGGGAACAGGAGAGGTAGAGACTGGAGCAGGATTGGCAAGCTCCTTGTAGATTTTGAAATGTTCGGCCGAATTGTTAGATGCCACAGAGATCCCAACTACAGCTTGTTACATATACATGCATTAAAAAGGGTTTGATGGTACTGGTTCCATCCGTTCAATTTTTTTAAAGGGACAAATTGGCCATGGCACAAGCCGGGGTTTCTTCAAGTGTAGATTTCTAGTGCAATGCTTACCTGAACATAGTGGAAGTTTGTTTGACCCTCCAGATAATATCTGACTCGTCGCCATGCCCTTGAGCGGGGCATCTCTATCCTTAATGCAATTCAGAGGAAGCAGTCCAGGTATTTGGAAGCCTTGAAATGGAAATGACAACTACCTTATAAAAGCAACACACATACCTACTTGAAACATACATGTCTTATAATGAAGAAATGTGTTGGGTGTCCGGGAATGAAAAGAAGTGCACCAAACCTACCTGTTAATGTTTATTGATTCATAGAGAGATTTTATTTTTTTCAGCATGTTAAGTAAAAAGAAAAATAGGCTTGTTGCCTTTGACGAACCAATCCAGAAGAAAAAGAAAAAAAAGAAAAATCGAGAAGCAACAAAAGAGCTTCAAATGGAGGAACAGTCAAATTCTCAAATACAGACAGACGCTTTGAGCAACTGTAAGAGAAGGGGCACATTGGCAGAGATAACTGCTACAGTGCCCGAGGAAGACGAGTTGGCAGAGTTTACTTTCAAAAAGAAGAAAAAGAAGAAAAAATCTAAATTGAAGGAAGAAGGCCTTCTGACTGAAATTGATCATGAAATATGCATTGACAAAATTGCACAGGAATGCGTGTATCAAAATGATGAAGTTTACAAATCTGAAGGCATCAAAAAGAAAAAGAGCAAAAAAGCCAAGCATGTCCTCGCTCTTGCAGAAGAGGAAGAAACGGAGGAGTTACGAGAAAAGCATGCTGACAAAATGTCTGTTAAAAAGAAAAAAAGACGCTCTGAGGCTCAGGCAGCTACGCCCAAGTTAGACACTCCACCTGAGCCAATCATTAGAGACTTAGAAGAAGTAACAAAGAAAAAGAAGAAGAAAAAGCGACGTGAGGAAGAACAAATCATTAATCCTGCTTTGACCAACAACGAGGCTGAAGAGGAGGAATGCAGGCTTGAGGAAGACCTCACCAGCAACAGCAAGAAGAAGAGAAAAAAGAAAAGGGCACACAGGGACGCAGAGGATGTCAATATGAATGAGGAGGATGAGCCAGTGAACGGGGACGCGAATGAGACGGACACACCCAAAAAGAAAAGCATGAAAAGACATGTGCCCGAATGTTCTTTCCCAAAAGAAAAATCAAAGAAGAAGAAAAAGCACAGCGCAGTCGAGCAAGAAGGACAATCTGAATCCATGGTAAGTGAGACTACGTGAAGACATTTACTAATGGTGCCTGTTTATCCTACCGTTTTACATTGATCAAGAAAACTAAATTATAATATTGCAATTGCATAATATCTTGCTGCAGAGTACCACAGATGTATCTAGAAATTTAGCAAATTAAGTGCCCATATATTTCTTAATGCTTTGTTGTAGACTTTAAAGAACAGCACATTACTTTCCAAAATAGACCTGATAGGAATACATAGTCACGTGCAGGTGCAAGGTCATCTGATGCCCCACAGAGGTGAATTTCTCTGGGTACTGTGGGTATTGTTACCATATCTTGGGAATGCTTACAGACTGGTCTTCTGGTACGATACGTAGTTGGCATGGATTGGGCTGTTCCTTGTGGAAACTATAGGTGTATTGTGAGTGGACTCCCAGTTCCACAGGCCGTGGCTAAAGGCCACAACCTGGCAGTATTGTGAGCTTCGGAGTTTTGCACAGGCACCACCCTAGTCAGTAGCCTAACATAACTATTAGAAGGAACTATTTAACAAGGAAAATGTGCAGAGGACATATCAAGATACAATGCCTAGTGAACAGTACTTGCAGGGCAAGGCTGCAGCCATGTTTGAATATGTTGCTTGCCTTAGACCAACAATTACAACCGGATACATTTACTATTATATATTACATTCTGCTTCCTGTGGTGTGGACTAAATGGAAATGTTAAAGAGTGGTTGCTTTTAAGCTAAGGACACCTGTGTTACCGACTTGGAGGCCATTTTATTAGAAGCACCCGGCCAAAAATCAATGTCTGCTGTTCTCCTCCCTCTTGTAATCCCCGCAACGTAACCCACTTCATGTTAGCAACAATGGTAATGGTGTTCCTGGGACGGAAGGGCACCTTAAGTAAGGGTGCTGTACTTGAGCCTCGAAGTCCTATACAGTGAGCTATCCAGAAGAATGTCTCATTCAAGGTGTGCATATTTCTATCTGACCATGATTAGTACAGGGTCGGCCAACTAGTGGGACAGAGCAGGGTCAGGTTAATAAACACATGGTCTCTCGCAGAATAAGTAGATGAAAGCAGCAAAGTGTCTCACAAGATGAGGACATGGTAGGTTCGATCGAAATGCCAGAAGAAATGGCTGCAGGCGTCAAGGATCCAGCCCAGAAAGAGGGTTAGTTGAGAAAGACGATCAAGAGTAGGTGCGTGTCGAGCCAAATCTGGAAAATGTAAACCGGGATACAGGAACAAAGTCTAAGGAGAACAGTCGCAGAACTCTGAGAGACTGCAAAACAAGGGAGCTGTTGTGATGCGATTGCTTTCTGTATGTGCCTGCTTTTTGTAGGCAGGGCTATTGTGCCTGTCATCCAAGTACTGTTTGCGTTCCCACCATTGCAATCTGGTGTATTGCAAGCACATTGTTCATTGCCTGGTTGAAGTCTGCCAAGGGTGCGTTTTAATCTCCCCCCACAGCCCCCTTCAAAAGGCTGGGACATAAGTGTGTGTCTGTGCCTCCTTTCTTCTCATCTCATTTTGTCTGGTGCTTAAGAGATTGTCGTCTGTGGACAAAAACGTAAATGTCAAATCCAATGTGAAAGGATTTTTTTTAATACAGTGTTTTCTTTTTAATGTAACGTCATATCCTGTTTTAGGGCCTTCAGGCTAGCATAAATGTGCTTCTCGTAGCATCCATTGTTAATTGTAATTAGACATCATTTTTTGTTGTTGTTTAATATGTGATCTTAACTTGAAATTGTTTTCCTTTCCATTGCTCTGTAGCACGCAGGCCCAATGTGCCATGCAAGACAGTTTTGCTTCCCTAGCCTTGAATTGGGCACGCAGGCTTGGGAACTCTGCATGACCAAATGTGCAGAGGGGGTGCTCCTGCACATCCCTATACATTCATAATGCCTGGCTCAACAGCACATGTCGGGAACCAGAATAGCCCCCCCCCAACCTCCCTCCCTACGTTCTGTCTGGGTGGTGCACGGGATCGTGAGTGTCTGGAGAGCAGCTTGGAGGTGGCGCTGAGTCTAGAGCTGGAGCAAGATAGAAAATGCATTTACGTGTGCATGCAAGTATGAACGTATGTGTGCATTTGCAGGGTTGTCTGTAGGTGCGCATGTGAGTGTGTGCAGTGTGAGTGGGAGCACGTTTGAATCTCAGAGAAGTGTGTATGTTTCATGGATGAATGACTGTATGATTGTGTGTCCGTTTGGGATGGTGGGGCAATGGAGTGAAGGAGGGCATGTCAGTATGAATGCTTTCATACAGCGATGGCTTGTTTGACTGGCATTCTGGGTTAAGCCAACATGATGGGTGTTCTTAGGTAGTGGGAGAGACATGGGGCATGAACATTGGCAAAGCATGCATTGTTCGCGTTATGGGAAAAGCCAGTATTAATGTTCTTAAGTGGAATACTGGCCTACCTTGGAGCAGCCAGTATGAATATGTTCTAAGGATGGTATACCTTGTTTTACTGCCATTATGACCAAATCCAACTTGATGAGTGTTCTTGCTTGGAATATTGGCCTACTACGAGACACCCAGTAATGATGCTTTTATACAGTGCCCCTACATGCTCTAATGGTATTCTGGGCACAGTCCATAGGAATGTGTTCTTAAGTAGGGTTACTAGCATCTTTTGGCAGAACCAGGGGGTCGGGGGCAACGCGTTCGTCTTAGAAGCAAAACAACGCAGAGCAACGCAGGTTTGAACCCCAGACCCGCGCTTATAAGGCTGGTCTCCAGTATTAAGCACATACAAAAGATTAATAAAAAAAAAAAAAGAAAAAAGTAATTACCCATCATGGAAATTCCTTTTTTAGTTTTTTTTTTTACAGTGCTGACATTAAGGGAAAAGCAAACCTGAGTATGCACTTATGTGGGAGCACTGGCATATATTGGTGAAACTAGCATAAAACCCCTTACACAGGCAGAGTACTTGCATATGCTGTGGGCAAAGCTATCAAGAAAATGATTCTGTGCAGTTTTGACTTGGCATCCATTAGATTTTTCATGTGCTACCCTATAAAAAGTATTTTTTTTACCCAATCGTTAACAGAAAGTGTGCTGTGAAATGCACCATTTTAATCCGTTCTTTAAAATCTGTTGCAGGGGGTTTGGTGGCCTCCAAATGCCCACTGATTGGTTTGGTCAGTCTCTCTTGCATATTCATGAGAAATGTTTACCTCTCTCCAGTCAACAAATTCCTTAGCTTCTCCACTTAAAAAAATGCACTCGTTTTGGCCGATTTCAGTGGTGGGCTGGAGCAGCCTAAAAAGAAACGAGTGTAATGTTTGTCATTTGGGCTATTACAGAAAAAGGTTGAGGCTGAACTCTGTAATTGTACCTCTTCTGTGTAGTACTAAACAATGGACCTTTAGAAATTGTGTTGTATGGTTGCACCTCCTTGTTTATGTTAATGCTGAAAAAAAGGGGATGCTATTGGATTCTGCTCAAGCTAGAGGAGGAGATCCTTAACCGTCTTCTCACCCCTGCATCATATTCTTTTTTTTTTTTTAAGTATTAGATCTGAGCCGGACTATCTGAAGAAACCATCGGAAAAGCCATGCATATGTTTATTCTGTGAAACACAAGCAGTGATATTAGATAAAATGTCTGTGGCAAGCAGTTTTGTTACATGTCTGTGCGTGCTGCTGTGTGTACGAGGGTTACCACATCCGAGGGATCAATAGACAACTCAACGCCAAAGTATCGGTTCACTACCTTCAGTGAATACAACAGAAAGCCAGGGAATTATGTTTGCCTGGGCCCATTAGATATCTGGAAGGGGATAAACCGATCAGCTTCTGTTAGGACCGTGATCCGCAGTCCTTCACACTCTCGCCTAAGAAAATCCACCTTCCTGGCATAGTCATAGGGGTTGTGAGTGCCCCACACGTCTTTCTTGGAACCTTATAGAGTTGATCTTGTCTTGGGCTGGACTTGTCAGGATGTCATGTGTGCTCTCCTGGAGGAGAACCAGGCGCCACGACTCATGGTTTCTTGGGTCATCTTGATCTGGGTCAGGTGCCAGACTCTTTCATTGGTGTTAGACCCCAGAATGAACAAGCTTCTCTTCCCTCACCCTCCCATTTGCAGCAGCACATGCTCAACTCGGCTGTTTTTTTCTTCCTGGCCTTCAAATGCAACTTGAACTCTCTGCACTACTGGACGATTGTACACAGGGTCACAAATCTGGGAATGTACCTTTTTTTCCATATACTCCCCCTTATTCCTGTTCCTCTTATTTCTCCTTTCCTCCCTATCCTTCTTGTAATTTGTAGAGGGTATTTATAATGTGCCACGGACAGACTTACCTATATCAACACAGTTATAAATAGCAGTTGCCTCTTTCTCTCTGGGTTTCTCTTTCTCTCCTCTGTATAGCTTCCTCTTTATTCCTGCTTTACCATGATCTGTCTTTCTCAATGTTCTGTCACACAATGTGTTCTTTTTCTTTTACTCGCTACCTTTCTCTTCTATCTTCTCTTCTCTTTTGTTACTCTTCCTGTACACTTCCTCTGCTTCCCTCAAACACTCCCTCTCTTTACCTGCCTCTGCTCTGCGCTCTCCCGCCTCTGCGCTCTCCTGCCTCCTGTTCTACCCTCTTCTTGGTCCTTTCCTCCCGCCCCTCTGCTATCCTGTCTCGCCTCTCAACCTTAACTTGGATCTCTCCCTGCCTTCCCTTTTCATTGCACTACCACCCTCTGGAATCTTCCTAACTCCCCATAGTGCTGACTCCCATGCTAACTAACATCCTTGTTACCTTTTCATCCCTACCAAAGGCCAGGCCTGGGTTCCTCAGTTGCGCAAGTGAGTTCAGGTGTGACTGCCATGTAGGCATTCTGGGTGATTAGCTGGTACTCGTGTGGACTACAGGGTCGGCATGTGTTAGCAGCCTGCCCTGTGACTCCACTAACCAATGTAATTAAACAGCTTGCCGCCATTTTTGATTTTCTCTGTGATGGCTGTACCTATTCTGTCTAAGGCCCGGATTCTCCTGCATTGTAACCTGGTGTAACACTGATTCTCACCGATCTGGATACATATGAGGGGTGTCCCCAGGTTTTTGGGAGCTGTGCTTGTGAGCTGTCTTTCTGCAAACCAGGCCTCGCTATTTGGTTAACCGTAGGCATCCACTATAGCCGCTCCATGAACTACATGAATCTATGGCTGCATTCCTACTCTGCTGCGCATGATGGGACTTAAGAAAGCGCAAGATGGTTGGGAACAACGTGGTGGGGGAAGCGCACAAGGCCAGGGATGGGCATCCGTGATCCACTGTATACTTCTTCAGGGCCTACATCAGAGCCGGATGGTGGTAACCTGCCCCCAGGGACCCCTGTCCCATCCTCTAGCCTCAACCTTGGGACTTTGTCATGTACCTCACTTCAGAGGCACTCTCCCTTGTGGTTTCCACAGAGTGGTGATTTAGGAAATCCTGTTTTGCCTAGAATCCTCTTCCCTATGCTTAATGGTGAACGGATATGGTTGCTGCAACAGGAAACCCCTGATAGTATAGGTTCCATGTAATAAAGTCCCTGCAAAAATGTTGGCAGGCAAATAAGTCGCCAAAGATGGCCTTTTATTGCGGCGACATTCATTTAACATGTGGGGGACACCCCCTAAACCCTAGCTCCCCTTGACCCTGTATATATGGTTACCATATATAATGTCGCCACAACCTTCTTCCGGAGACATTATATATGGCGACCATATGTATGGGGACAATATTACCTGATACCATAATATGAGCTGGCATCATTTTCTTGTGAGCCAGGTTACTGGGGCATGGTCTGGGAGTAACTGGCTTGCCCATCATGTTATATCTGAGGTTTTCCATCACCCACCTAATAGCAAAACATTCCTGTATGGTGGTTGTATAATTCATTTCCGGAGCGAATAGCTTTATACAGATGTACAAAATAGTGCATTTGGAACCCTCCCCATTTTTGAGAGTTGGCCCTAACCTCAACCGAGAAGCATCAATTTATAAAACCAACTGAGCAAAATCGGGCATAATGAGAATAGGAAGCTTGCAAAGAGAACACTACAACTCCTCGAAATGCTCTCAGACACTGACTTCTCCGAGGTGGTGTAGCTGATTAGGCTTTGAGGCTCTCAGTTGGCCAGTTAGCCCTAGGACAATACCTGAAATACTTGAAAATAATGGAATACATTTTCAATAATATCTGATAGGACCAAAGAAGGCTCACAGTTCCTTTATAGAACTTGGCAGAGGAACATTTCTGTACTGCCGCCACATTCCCTTCCTGCAGTTACAAGGCAGTACTTTTCTAACCTTGAAGCCCAAGTTCTTGGCGCTGCATATGGCTAGATTAAACTTTGGTAGGTAAGCTTTTAATTCCACCTTTCCTAAAGTTTGGGTCACCACATATGGATGGCACTTGTTCCCACACCAGGTACACTGTGGGTCATGAGTCATCCAGGTATGCTCCAGTGTATGCTTGGCTAGCTTGAAAAACCTAATCCATTAACCATGGAACATAGGTATGTCATGGAGCCCAAACAGAGTACTGTAAACGGGAGGGGACTCTCTATAGTTAAGAGGACTGTCATTTATTTGCCAGTAGCAAGTGGGATTTACCAGTACGCTACATTTGTAAGTGGAAGTTACTATGCTTTCGATCATCTCTACAAATCGTGGTGATGGAAGGTGCCAAAGTGGGAGATCCCGTCCACGTTTCAAAAAGTCCATGCAAAAATGTCAACTATCTAATCTTTCTATGACCACAATGGTGGAGGCACAATGGCTTTCGAAAACTTGATAAACTGGAGGTTGAACATCTTTTGGATTTCCTCCCAGACCACTTGACATCTTTCTAGAGGAAGGTGCTACGGCCAATGTCTGACGCACTTCCCTGGTTGAGTGTGTATATGATAAGAGACATTTTTCACTTGTCCTGGTCTCCAAAAACGTATCCTAGAAGTGGTCAGAAAATCTCAAAAGTCGCAAGACTGGTATGTCTTTAGACACTCTGGCATTGTGGCTTGGAACGTGCAACAAAGAGGGTCATCTAGAGCTTAACAGTTGGCATTGGCTACCGTTATTGGATTGTTCTGATCTTACCACACCTTAAACAAGGTAAACCTGGGAGGCTTTTTGCTGATCTGTTGGTTAGACCCAGAATTGAAGTCACTTATGACTTCTGTGACTTGATGGGGTCCATATCACTTGACAAACAACTATTTTTTGAATGTTGGAAGAAGCACCAGGATCTTGTGCACCTCCCCCACCTTCACTTTGCATAGTGGGGCCTGCCAATCATATAAGCACTTCTGTTTGTCCTGGGTCTGGTGTAGGTGTTCATTCACCAGGTTGTGTACCAGAGGAGTCCTTTTGCTAATCTTCTCCATGAACTGTGCAATGCTAATTTCCATGCCTTCTGAGCATAAAAGGGGGAGAATCTGGTTGGTGCATGCCACGTTATCTGGACTTCATACAACACTGATGGGATTAGCTCATCTCGGATCCTTCCCTCTTCATCCACCAGCTTCCGTTAAGGTTTGGTTGAAGTGTTCTACTAAACCATCCATTTGTGGTATGGAAGATGTGGCTATTGTGACAAGGACTTTGATTTGGCTGTGACAAACTGGTTTGGGCAAAGGGAGTCAACTCTATTATATGGGGTATGTTCTAAAGCACAGGCCCCAAGTCCTGACTACACCCCATTGCCCCTACGCTCCCACCAGCATTATGGTGGGTTGCAGACCTTTAGCTATACCTCCCCATTGAGAGTCTGGCCCCTGTGCCTCTCTTTTATTGTGAAGTTCCCTGAGTGGATACAGAAGGTTTCCAGTCCCTTGCGCACTGAGAAGTTAGCAGCTGTGCTCCCCAGGAGAAAAGAGGTGGGTGTGAACCACCCAGAAGCTGCCTACCCTCATGAGCCAGGCTGGGAAGATATACTGGCAATAGGGTGGAAGGAAGCCGCAACGTCTCCAGATAAACCAGATGAATCCTAGCAGACCTATGGCCGTAGCTGGGTCCCACTAACGTACCATGGACAGAAAAAAGAATCTGCAACCCCCGGGGATCCAGCTTACTGAAATGTCAGCCCGGCAGATAAACCGGTATACTCCCACTACATGCTGCCATATCTGAGGAGCTGCAAACCCATGCGGGGAAAGTGGCCAGAGCTTGGCCCTCTTTTGAAGTGTCCCCTTTACACTAACACATCCTGGGGCAGAGAGAGCAGCCCAGATTGGCTAGGAGGAGAGGACCAATCACTGAGAGGGGGGGGGGAGATTTAAAGGAGGAACAGGAAATAGGGTTTGTAGGTTACCCTGGTGGTGTCAGGAGTGAATGTGGAGGACTAGGAGACAAACGGGATGAAAGGAGCATCAGCCAGTGGATGAGATTGATGAAGATGTATTGGTATTGGAAAACTAGAGGTTCTGCCGTGTGAATGTGCTAGAGTGCGAGACAAGTGTGTAGGGTGGACAGTCTAAGGAATAAGTATGAGACGACTGGTACAGAGTGACGGGAGGGTGCTTGAATAGTGGGAGGAGTCGTAATAGAAGTAGAGAAGGAGTAGGAGGAGTATTAACATCAAAGGGTAGAGGCGAGAGCCAGGAGGAGTTAAACCTCAGAGGGACAACAGAATGCGGATGGAGTAAAGTGAACGGTAAGAGTAGAAGAGGAAGTTAAACGTGGGCATGAGTGAGCATGAATCTGCAAGTGCAGTGCATCTCCCAATGCCCTTGAGAAAATTAACAACTGGCTAGCTTTGGGACAGCAAGGAAGACCCTGAGGGAGCTTAGAATAGCCGTCGCCTTAGGAGACCACCAGCAGGCTAAGATCAGAAATAACCAGTAGGGGTTACTGATCAATAGGACTAAACTGGGGGTTATAAATGCCTGGAATAGGGAGGGATCCCAAGAAATGCGAGGGACAGACAGCTGGTCCTAGGGCGCACAGAATTATTAATAAAAACCGTTGGACTGACCTAGAGACTTAAGTTGATTTCTGTGTCATCTGAAATTCTACACAGTGTTTTGACCAGTCCCAGGCGGGACATGAAGCTTGATCCGTGATTGGTAAGATGTCCTTTTGGAAGCTCATGAGAAGAAACAAACTAGGTTGTTAAGGATTGGCTGGGTGGCTTTCTTCTTTAAAGGGAAGACTTCAGGGTAATGTGTTGTGCAATCTACAACAACAAGTTTGTATTGGTTCCCTGCCTTGAAGAAGGTCAGGGGCTACATAATGTCTCTACTCAACCTGGAGAATGCGGAATCGATAATCAGCAGGGGTGGAGACTGGGCTTGACCCACATCTATCTGATAGTCTTTTGGCAAATCTGACAGGTGTGCCAAATGTTTGTAATATATTGGAATATTCATTAAGGGCATGTTCTTGTATTTTAGGTATGCACTAGTAGCCGTCCATTAGGTGAGACTGTACGGTGCGCAGGCTAAGACTTGGAAATGGGTGGTTCCATCTCGCGTTCACATTCTTCTCTCCCCTATGCAACAGACTTTCTCTATATGAGCAGGTGATTGAATCTGCGAAGTTGACGGCAAAATGCCAGATTAGAGATCTTTATCAGATGGACCATTACTGATCCTTATAATCCTGATTACCTCAGCTTCTATGTCGGGCTGTGATTGGCTGCCAGTTCTCATTTGGGAGCGATGCTAGCTTAAGTTCTCCCCTCACTCCTGGAGTTGGCTTTTTCAAACCAGCGGAAACCAATTCCCCTTGCCTATCAGAAGGCAGTGTCTTTGTTGCTATACAAATCATATCTGGCTGCGCCTGATGTGGCTATCCATTAGAGTTTAGCTTGGCTAGTTTTGAGGCAGAACATAATTGTTGTTATTCTGGCTCTCTAACTTTCTGGGTCCGCTGAATATTTAGCTGGCTTCCATTTTTTCTGTGACCAGAGAAACTTCTACTTAAGTCCCCATGTCAGTCATGTCACTGCAACCATTTTCTGGTGTGTTCTCCTTAGTAACCCATATGGCTACCAGGACACTGAAAGTCTGTTGTGGTGTAGGCTGGTGGCAGCTTTGATTTATTTTTGCAACTTTAACCACATTCGTAGCTGAATACAACTGTATGGTAGCCTTTGGATTACAAAAGTATTTGTTTAAGCCTTTATTTGTTTAAGCCTTTCCCCCTGCCATTTTGTTTTCGCCCCGCTCAGACAAACTATGTGGACAGCGAGGCATTGCCAAAATGGCAATTTTTCGGACCTGAATTGAAACTGTCCACAATTGTGGTTTCAACTGGTGTCAACTAGTTTAAGTTATCCAGACTTTCCAATCTACATCCGGTTTGGGAGTGCTTCTGTGGTTGGTGGTTTTATCTTGGCAAGTTTGATTGACGGGCTGCCAAACCTTTGTGTACATGCCTGGAGTATGATTGTTGGGCTGGCTTACGCTAGTCCATGGGTGAATGTATTATTAGGAGACCTGTTTATTCCTACGGTCCATTCTTGAATCTCATCTGAACACTGTTGTAAATTGCAGGGCCTGTAGGTGGCTGGACTGGCTGTCATTGCTGGACCCTTCCTCACCTGCAGCGGCTGGATGTCTGGTAACATCCTTCAGGGTCAAGGGCTTGGGATAGACTGTCCTTTCTGGTTTTCCTGGCTTGTAAATCTTAGTGGCTTGTTGCTCTGCCGCAACTTCGTCATGGGAAATCTTGGGTTGACTCCTCTATCCTGGGATCGTTTTTTGGCTATACCTCGCTGCTCCCCCGAGCTGACCTGGGACCTTTGCTGGGTTTTCCATGCTCCTGTCACTATCTTTGTTATTGCTGAGTTTTCTGCCTTGTTGGTAGTCTCTCCAGGTGTCTTATTTGTTGGGCCTATTGGGCATACATTGTCTGGACCTTCTTTGTCAAGGGTTTGAATCCTAGGAGCCCCCAATTGCCACTTGTCACACCTAAACACGAAACGCAAGCTGACCTTTGCACTCAACATTGCTGGGCCGAATGCTCTGCACTCTGCACTTTAGGTACTTGTCCTGGGATCCTGATCCTCTAGTTACTTGTCCTGGGGTCCTGATCCTCTAGTTAGTTGTATCTGCAGGATTCCACTGGATCCAGAAGTAGAGAGGGGCTTTGAAGTGCCTCTGCCATGGTTGATAGTCATTGTCTGGAGTAGTCCTTGTGCTCTCTCTGTACCCAGATCTTACTTGGCTACTAGTTCTTGGATTCCTGTGCTGGAATGCGTTGCTCTTTAAGGGCAGCATGCTCCTCCACTTTCTCTTTTGCCTCATCTACACCTCCTCTTTTTATTAGCCTCTCTCTGCCTCTCCTCACCAATGTTCTATGCTCTTCCTAGCTTCTCTGTGTAATTTTGTACACCTACTCTCCTCTTCTACTGTGTGATCTTCTCTGCTCCCCTGTATCCTGTCACCTCTTCTCCCCTCTGAACTGGTGTCTTCACCCTGTCACCTGCTTGTGGCCTCCCCATCTTGCACCGCTTCACCTCGAAACTCTCAGCCCTCTTCAAAACTTCCACCTCCTCCACCAAACTGCTACTCTATACGTTCTCTTCACCTTCTCCAAACTACTACTCTCTGGCACTGCTCTCTTCCTCTTGGCTCCAATCCTAGACTCCCACATCCCCCCTTTCTCCTTGTCTCCTTCTGTACGTCCACATAACGGGGCACAGTCTAATCTAATTGTTTAAGGATAACCAGCTGGTTCCTGTGGGTAAGTGGGCACTGTGATTGCCTTTGTTTTGGGGAATTTAAAACCATGCATGATTCCATTTGCACGCAGGGCCTGGCGCAGTTCCACTCGCCTCAGTTATTTCAAGTTCAGGTCTATCTTGGTCTCGGTTAGCTTGCAGCCATGTATTCCGGCAGCCAGTGAAACCTGCTCGACCTTCGATTGGTCATTCTGTCTGGTGCGTAAGGGACTCTGCGAGCTTCCTTTAGTCAGAGCTCACAAGCAATTGTGCAGAAGACGTGTTGCTTTCTGGCATTGCACCAACAATACTTATCTGCCTCGATGTGCCAATGTTGGCTGAAGCGGGTCCATAGCCCGGTGGAACGGACAGATCAGGTCCATGTTGAGAATTGCATGGTCAGGTATTTGAGAGGTATTCAGGTATCAGGCCTTAGTTTGGAATGAGGTGCGCACAGCAATTAATTGTCTTGCGGAAATACTGGTTTCCTGTATGCATGCATCTTGTGTCTGACGAGGACACTTGTTGGAGATGTAAAAAGGCGATTGCAACACTTACTCGCATGCTTTTCTCTCGCTTAATCATACAATCTTATTAGAAATAAATAGGACAGAAAATCTCCCGCAAATTAGGCCGCAAAGTTGGGCTCTAGTGAGATGGCGATGTTCAATGACCTAGAAACGCTCAAGTCCTTGACCAAGAATGAAAGTGTGTCGTCTGTAGGGCAGTTATGGTGGCCAAAAGGTTACTACTACAACTTAAATTCTGAGGGTTGGTTCAGTGAAATGACCAAGCAGTCATCAGTGAAACTGGTTTTATACAGATGGAAAGAGAAGAATACTTGAGGATGTCTTGGGCAAGTTCCTGGTGTTTCTTCAGTAACTGGAATGTATCAGACACTGCAAATATGTGCACTTACTGTGGGCTATTGTAGTGTGTCCCCTTGTTTATCTCGTACCCGAGTATTTCTCACCCACCCCCTTCTGTTAAGCTATCTACTGTCAATGTGATGGAGCACCCAGATTAATTCTGTCTTTTTTGTAATGCCAAGTTATGTGTCTCGTAAACCGACTGGGATGTGCTGGCATCCATACTATGAACACTTTTGTTATTTTGTGATAATTTATCTGCCTGAAAATACCCAATTATAACATTTAAAAAAAGGGAAATGCACAGTGTGACATGCACATTCATTCTATAGCTGTTCATTCGTAAAGTCGATGCTGTCTTTTCTTATCTCTCGGTTTCCTTAATTCACTGAGGCGGGGGTTCCCATAATTCTAGCTCTTCTTTATAATCCATGATGGATGCTGCCAAACCACACCAGGGATTTTCTGAGGTGGGACATATTTATGCTAGGTGTGGTTTAATGGACTAAGGATTATCGTAGAATCTTGAAGCCAAATAATGAGGATTTGTGACTGTTTCAGTCCTAGTGCATGACCTAAAAACAGACTTTTCGGGGTGTACCCACTTTTCTCTCTTCAGGCCTACTTAACAGGGAAAACCTAGAGGTAGTTATGTGTGGGGAAAGGTGCTGAGAACTTAAGGCTTGTGTGAACAGGGGGCTGCAGAGCCCCGAGGATCTAATGTGTACCTTCTCTCGGGCCAGCCTTATGGAGCAGGTTATGGCATTCAGCTCCCAAAGTCACCCCACTCCCATCATCCAGCCTCTGACATGGGACTTCATCACATCTCTTAAAATCCTGGCCAGATCTCTGGAATATAGTGATGTATTTTGCCACATCTACTTTGATACCACTATGGCTTTAGCTGGACATATCATGCTGTGCCAGGACATGTGGAGTTGTAGCTGGGAAACGAGAAGGATGTTATGGCCAAAAAACTGGATGACTCCCTAGACAATTTAGGTTTTGCCCAACATGTCCTGGCTCCGACCCATGAGAAGGTTAACACCCTAGATTGGCTAGCCGCACACAATACTATAATTAAGGATGTATGTATCCAGCCTTGCCCATGGTCAGATCATTCATTGTTTTGTACAGTGTATGGGGAATACTAATAAACCCATCAAATTAAAAGCAGAAGGAAAGCCACCTTTATTGGCCAGAAATCTAAAAAAGCTTACATCCATAGCATTGGAACCCTGGTTGACTACACTCTCTGGAGAAATTATGAAGCTAAGTAGCGCAGATGAGATGACAAGTGCCTACAAACAGATAATGCAGGATGCTACAAATTCACTAGCCCCACTGAAACCCAAACAAGTGGTAGAGAGAAAGAATAATCCATCGTTTTCCTCAGAATTACAAAAATTAAAAGCCATTAAACCAAAACACTTCAATGCATGTAAATTAACTCAAGGTGCATATGAGAAGGAGGGATTTCGAGTTGCAACCAAAGAGTTCAGACAAGCTGTAATCACAGCAAAAAACAATGTTTATAATGACAGAATTAGTAACGCACTAGCTCTGTACTAAAAGAGCTAGAAAAACCTTGCAAGGCAAATATAGACTTCATCGAAAAAAAATGACTCATGGTGTAATACGATGCTATGATGGAAAAAATTGACATTATCAGGAAAGGGATTTAAGTGAATAATAAAAACCACCTCCCAAACGATAACACCCTGTTGGAGGGGGCTAGCCAACATTCAGAAAGCAACGAACACCAGTTTAGTTTTAAATCGGTTAGTGAAACTGAACTAATGGAAATCATCGCCAAGTTGAAACCTGTAAGGGTGACACATGCCCAGCTATGGTAATAAAGGAATGTACGCCACAGTGGATGGCCGCGCTCTGCAAATGTATAAATACCTCATTTGCAGAAAACCACATCCCGGATGATCCCCCCGTAAATTCCTCCCCTCCCGAGCTCTTCGGTCCCCTAACTCCCTCAGGATCAGTCGTTCTTCAAAGAAACGAGCTGGGGGTAGATCTCTGTCTTCGGCTGGGGCCTCCCTCTGGAACAGCCTCCCTGCCACTCTAAAACTTGAGGAGAACCACCTCCTTTTCTGGAGGCACCTCAAGACCTTCCTCTTTGCTTCTGCCTTCGCTCCCCCTCTCCCCTGCTGATCTGTTCTCTCTTGGCACCGTGCACCTGGCCACCCTCTGTCCTTTGGGCCTAGGTACCTGCTCACCCTGCCACACCCTCCCGCACTGCCTCTGGGCCACCCCTTGCAGTGGGGCCTGTATGTGTACCCATACAGTTCCCCCCCCCCCTTTTTTCTTCCTGCACTTATCAGACCTACCCTGCGTGCTGCCTTAATCCCAGCACTTGACAATTGCTGGTTGCACTACCACCGTTTGTTGCCTTTATTATTTATTTATTTATTTATTATTATTAATCTGTTTCTCCTTTGCTCCACACTCTCCTCTTCTCCCCCCTTCCATGCACTTTTCCCATCCCCCTCTCCCATGCACTTGGGCCTTCTCAATTTCACTGGGCCTAGTAAAATCGTTGTTTTGTTCTCCCGTGTTCCCCTCCCTTGCCTTATCGCGCTCTGACACACTTGTGTACGAGCACGATAGAAATAAAATATCAATATCTCAAGAATGCATGGATTACTCCGTTAATTAAAAAGCCAGGTCTCTGTCCGAAAACTGCCCTAAATTATCACCCTATAACTAACACATCATTTCTATTAAAGATCTTAGATCGTTTGGCGTATTTACAACTTTCGACATTTTTGAAGGAAAAAGACATCCTAAATAAATGGCAATCAGGCTTCAGACAGGGACACAGCACAGAGTCTGCCGTATTAGATCTAAAATCACAGATATTACAACATATGGACAAAGGACATGCAGTGATATTAATGCTGCTAGATCTGTCTGCTGCATCATAGCAAACTGGTCACCAGATTGAGGGAGGTAGCGAGATTCTCAGAGAATGCAGCCCTGTGGATAGAATCATTTCTGAGCAGACAGAGCTGTAGGGTTTGGAGCGGGGATGCAAAAGCAACCCCCATAACTCTCCAATGTGGGGCGCCAAAGGGTGCATGTCTATCACCATCCCTATATAATATATTCACAGTACTCTTTTTCAACCTGATGGAAAAAGTAACGTAGGTTTCACCAACTTTGCGGATGACAATCAATGTGTCATTCGTATGTCAGGACAACATATAGAGGATGAAAAAAGGCTAAATAAAACCTATGAAATTATCGAATGTTGGATGATGGAAAATGGCTTGGCACTAAATAAAGAAAACACCGAGCTGATGAAAATGGGCACAAAAAACCAAATTCATAAACTGGATGATGAGTATAAACACTTCAAAATAGCTGGCTGTGTCAGTGTCATAGAAACCAACTATAAAGTGAATACTTTGGGTGTAGTCCAAGAGCAAAACCTAAACCTGAAGGCACATATAGGTAGTCTCATGTCCTCTACGGCCTACCATATCAAACTACTGACCCAACTTAGACCTTTCATCTCCCAAATTGTGAGACGATTGCGAGGGCCATAGTTGGGTCGAAGATTGATTTATTGCTGCAGTCTATTGGTGGGAGTAGCCAAATCTGTCATTGCGCGCCTGCAGATTCTTCAAAATTCTATGGTCAGAACCATTGTTGGCCTAAAAAAGAGAAATCATGTCACAGAAGCCAGAGGCGGATTGCACTGGCTTCCCGTTGCCTATAGAATACAGTTTTGGTTACTTACCATCACCCACAAATACCTTACGCCCACGATATTTAAACGAAATACTTCAAAGAAAAGGCAACACCAGAAAGTTGAGGTCGAACACCCTAAATCGGCTGCAAATTCCGAAATGTAACCTCACTCAGGTTATCAAAAGTGCTTTTTTTATGGCAGCACCTACGGCATGGAATGAGGCCTTAGAGATAGTGAGTCCTTAGCAACATTCACATTCAAAAAAGGGATCAAGACCTTGCTGTTTAACCAGCTGACATCGTCAAGAATGCACCTATTCTGGATGATCTTTGTCTGACTTTTTGTCGCACCCTCACGCCTATGGTGCGGTATACAAATAAAAATAAAGTAAAGTAGCTGGGCATGTAATGGCTGTCGCTGGGCACATGCAGCTTAACCTGTCATATGATGGCGTCACTGTGTACCTGGGCATATGTGGATCTAACTGGCCATAATATGACTGGGGTTAGAAATTGTGATCATTGACGTGGCATAAACATCCACACTTGGCTCTGTTAAGACTTGTTTATATTGTATTGCACACAATAGGCCTGGGTTTGTCAGGCTGTCCCTTTTTACTTTTGTACTGTCCAAATTTCATTGGCAATTAGCACCATAGGGTTTTGTATATATCGGACAGCTTCTTTAGCTGGTCTAGTATTTCAAAGTATTTGAATTATAAAAGAGTAATAAAACCCAGCAATAAAAACAAAACGATGTGTTTTTTGGTTTCAGTGTGTTGTATTGACTGAGGCTCATAGACTTTGCCCTAGCCATTGACTGCAGGGGGCGGAAGTCATTGAGTGTTAAGACGTGATCTCATCTCATGATGACATCTGATTTAAGAGGATGCCGGGCTCTAGCATGCAAAGGCCTTTGGGTTGGAGGTGGTACTTTTTAGAGTGAGTGTTCACTGTTATTTGCTGCAATAATTACAGCGTTAGGAGTTGGAATCTTTTTGTTACTCTTACTTGGATGTTACATTTATTATTCAAACAAAACAGAGTTAAATTGCGATTTTCTTGCGCTGCAGGTGAGCAAGGGAGGTGTTGAGGTTGTGTCCGTGAAAAAGGGTAACGCTGACGAGGAAACGATTGATAAGGTATGTCCCATATATGTCTTTAAAGCTGCTTTCTCGTTCAATTGATTTTTGTTTTATTACTCTTTCCTAAATATGTCCTAGAACGATAATAAGTACTTTTATTATGGATTTGCAACTGCACTGGTCGAAGAGGGAAACATTGTGGCAGGCCTTGCAGCCAAGTCTGCTGATGGGAATGCAGACTGAATTTAACAAAAGAAACCCACTTTCCGAGCAGACAGAATGCTATGTGTCCCTGCTCTTCCAAATCATTCTGAGCCAGTCCCCCCCCCACACCCCCTCCTCGGGCCTGCCCAGGTGCCACATCAGCACCCGCAATGTGGCATCAAGCCCTGGGACTGTATCTCTCTTGCTCGAAAATCTCTCCACTGGCTCTATATTCAAGACCCTTTGCATCATCCACAAGGCTTTCTGGGACTACGCTACCTGCAACTTTCTCTTACTAAATACTCTCTTTGCAGATCCCTTCGAACTTCTGGCTCCAACTCTCTGCTGATCAAACGCTTCTCCAAGCAGAGAGCTGGCAGCAGATCGCTCTAGTCAGCTAGCTCCCTCTCATGGAACAACCTCCCTTTCTCTCTCTCCATCTTGAACCGGACCACCTCAAGTACCGCAAACAACTGAGGACCTGCTCGTCTCCTCCTCATTCCCTCTCCCATGCTAACCATCCCCTATGTTGCTGAGATTGGCGGCCTGGTCCCTCAAGAGTTCAATACGTTCCTGGCTATCTGCCTAATCGCCCCCCAGTACCCCCCCCCGCGCTGCCCTCTGGGCACACAAACCTCCTGTCGGTTGATTTGCCCCTTCCCTGCACTTACCTAATGGGCGGTTGATCTCCCTCTTCGCCCGGGATGTCTCGGCCCATGCACTTACCTGTTGCCTCCCCAACGGGCACCTCTGGCACTTCTCCCTAGGAGACCCTAATAGCACATACCCACAAACCAATTTGTGTCCTTTTCTTTCACTGCACTTGCACGCTTTGAATGTCACAAGGCCTAGTAGGACCGCTGTCTGTTTCTATTTATTCATTTTCAGTCTCACTGCTTATTTGCTCCCTTGTTCCTTTTCCTTGTGACGATTTGAAACACTGTCTTGTTGTTTAAGCGCCTTTATAAATATCCAATAAATACATTGTAAGATGTGCGTGCATAAGCCTCTCATCCAGTTTAAACCAAAAGCAAAGTTGGCAGAGCCAAGATGGCAAAAGTGTACTTCACCATCTAGCCTGACACACTGTCTGGCACAATTTCAGCTGGTAAGATATTAAAGGATCCCTGGTGCAGCGAGGAATGATATACGACCTGCTTATGGCTCCTGTGTGTTGAAGAGCAACCTCAGCTGATGGCCGATAACCTAGAGCAACAGCAATATGGCTCTACTTGTCACATAGTGACAATGATTACCAGAGCGACCCTCCTGAAACCCATCAGACAGGAGTCGGCTGCAAGACGGATCCACCACCATCCCTCCCTTGTCGGTGCAGAGTCTGTGCGGTGGGGCCAGCTGCAATGGCCCTTGACATTAAGTGGATCAGTAGTTGAGTGCCACTGGATGCATGGAGGTGAGGGGCATGCAGGAGCTGTTCTGCTGCAGGGATCATGTGTATCTTCCCTCTCTTTTCAGCACTAAGCCGACACACACATCATGGTGCAGGCTGTGACGAACAGGAGGAAGCCACAGTTTGCCAAAGATTTCGGACTCCATGCAGCAACATCTGGCTTGAGGTGGTCACTCGGTTAGATGACACGTATGCAGGGCCTGCTGGGTCTCGGGGAGAGCAGAGGAAGAGGGGCATTGAAGATTAAAACTTCAGTCTCTGCAATCGCTGCTCTTGGGGCCCTTCTTCTCTCCCACTCTGGATTTGGTCTCAAGCTGGCTCATGCTGGCTTTCCACTGTATGACTCCCTCTTTCTCCTCCTTTCCTCTTTTCTCCCCGGATGAGGTTGCTAGACCAGTCCGATCTATGAAAGCCTCATCAAAACAGGTCCACCCCTGTTCCTCTAAAACCATTAAAGGGGTAGTCCAGCTAAAAATGTTATTTAAAAAATAGATAGGCAACATTAAAAAAAAAAAATACTAGCACTTTTTTTTTTTAAACTTCCTATGTAAAATTTTGAGCTATTCAAGCTCAAAATTCACAAAAGCAAGCACATGGGCGCATCCATTTTGTGAAATGGATGCCCGCCTGTGCTGGCTTTTGCGGCACTAATGAAGGAAAAGCCAGCCAGCTCTAGTAAACAAAAGCTACCGCTGGGTGGCTTTTCCTTCATTGGTGCTGTAAGCGGAGGACGGGGACCGGAGACCAGAGCAGGAAAGCTGCAGCTGAATCTCGGTAAGTGCTATTTTTTTTTTTTTTTTAAATAAGCACTAGCTACGGTTTTATTTCTAAGTTTTCCGGGCTGGAGGAGCCCGGAAAACTTAGTAATAAAACCGCAGCTGTAAAAACGTTGTATTCATGTTTGCGGTCGCTTTTGAAGTGACCGCACACATAAATACAACGTTATTGTGTTTGAAAACGCTGCGGTTTTTCTTTCCGAGTTTCTCAGGCTCCTCCGTCTCGTAGGAGCCTGAGAAACTCGGAAAGAAAAACCGCAGCGTTTTCAAACACAACCGCGTTGTGTTTCTGCCTGCTGTGCCTATCACTTTGGGTCTCCGGTACTCCCCCAGGGGAGCACCGGAGACCCAAAGTGAAAGCCAAGGCAGGCAGAAACACAACGCGGTTGTGTTTACATGCCGCAGTGTTTCTGCATACAGCTGATTTCCCATTTGGGGCTCTCGGGCTCCCCACGGGGGGCCCGAGAGCCCCAAATGGGAAATGCTAAATGCTGCAGTGTTTCTGCCTAAATCTGCTTTCCCATTTGGGGCTCTCGGGCTCCCCGGGAGCCCCAAATGGGAAAGCAGATTTAGGCAGAAACACAACCACGTTGTGTTTCTGGCTGCCTTGGCTTTCACTTTGGGTCTCCGGTGCTCCCCTGGAGGAGCCTGAGAAACTTGGAAAGAAAAACCGCAGCGTTTTCAAACACAATTACGTTGCATTTATGTGTGCGGTCGCTTCAAAAGCGACTGCAAACATAAATGCAACGTTTTTAAAGCTGCGGTTTTATTTCTAAGTTTTCCGGGCTCCTCCAGCCCGGAAAACTTAGAAAAAAAACCGCAGCTAGTGCTTATTTAAAAAAAAAAAAAATAGCACTTACCGAGATTCAGCTGCAGCTTTCCTGCTTTGGTCTCCGGTCCCTGTCCTCCGCGTACAGCACCAATGAAGGAAAAGCCACCCAGCGGTAGCTTTTGTTTACTACAGCTGGCTGGCTTTTCCTTCATTAGTGCCGCACAAGCAAAAGCCAGCACAGGCGGGCATCCATTTCACAAAATGGATGCGCCCATGTGCTTGCTTTGGCGAATTTTGAGCTTGAATAGCTCAAAATTTTACATAGGAAGTTTAAAAAATAAAGTGCTAGTATATTTTTTTTAATGTTGCCTATCTATTTTTTAAATAAAATTTTTTGCTGGACTACCCCTTTAAGGACCACATTGATACCCTCGCTCCAGCCCTTGCCGATTTCTGCAACCATTCTTTTGCCTCTGGATCTTTCCCTTCCCCCCTCAAGCACTCCTTTGTGCATATCCTCCTCAAGAAACCCACAGCTAATCCCTCTTATCTGGCTAACTACCACCCAATTTCCATTACTCAATTTTTGGGGAAGCTCCTCGAACAACTGTCCATCTCCCAGCTTAACCTTCTTTCTGACTCTGTTGGCTCTCTCCACGACCACCAATCTGGATTCAGAGCTGCCAGAAGCACGGAAACTGCTCTCCTGAACATCCGTGAAGACCTGCTCTCTAGCCTTGACTCTAATATTCCCTCTGTCCTCATCCTTCTTGATCTCTCCTCTGCTTTCGACACGGTCAACCATACCATCCTGCTCAACTGTCTCTGTGACAACCTCGGTATCACCAATCAGGTTCTAGCCTGGCTGACCTCTTTCCTCTCTGATCGACTCACCCAGGTAACACTTGGGTCCTTCCTATCCCCTATCTCCCTTTCTACCTGTGGTATCCCCAGGGGTCTGGCCTCTTGCCCTGGCTTTTCAACCAATATCTGGCAACTCTCGCCTACTGCATTTCCATTTTCTGCTGAAACGTCCAGTGCAATGCTGACGACACCCAACTCATTTTCAGGCTTCCTTCAGCCACCTCCTCGCCTTCCCTCATCTCTGATTGCCTTTCCGCCATTCAAAATTGGTGTGCTGCCAGCGATCTTTGTCTAAATGACAACAAAACTGAGATCCTCCTCATCGGTACACCTTTGCCATCCTTTCCCCTCACTCTCTGACAGGCCTCCCTTGGCCCTCTTCCTATCCCTACTTGCGAGGCTAAGAACCTCCGGGTCATATTTGACTCCACACTTTCCTTCTCCACACACATCTCTGACATCCCTAAAATGTCAAACTCCGTACTGCACCTCCTTAGAGGTACTCTGCCTTTCCTCTCCTTCCCCCAGAAGCTCACAGTCTCCCAAGCTCTGGTTCTCTCTAGGGTGGACTATTGTAACAGCCTCTTTCTAAATGTACCTGCCTCCACTCTCCGCCCTTTACAACTAATCCAGAACAGGACTGCGAGACTTGTCCTTGGCCTCAAGCTCTGGGATCGTATCTCTCCAGCTCTGAAATCCCTTCATTGGCTCCCAGTGGATGCAAGGATTAATTTTAAAACCCTCTGCATTGTCCACAAGGAGCCTGCAACCGAAATACCTTCAACTATCCCTCCGTAAATTCCTCCCGTCTCGAGCCCTTCGCTCCTCTGTGTAATTCTCTCAGCGTCGGGCGTTTTTCAAAGAAACGAGCTGGGGGCTCCGTTTGGAACAGCCTCCCGGCCACCCTGAAACTTGAGTTCCGGAAGCACCTCAAGACCTTGCTCTTCGCTTCTGCCTTTGCCCCTCCTCTCCCCTACTGATCTGTTTCTCTCTCTCGGCACCGTGCACCTGGCCACCCTCTGTCCTTTGGGCCCAGGTACCTGCGCACCCTGCCTCCCTCCTGCACTGCCTCTGGGCCACCCTTGGCACTGGAATCTGTAGCTGTACCCACACAGTATCCCACTCTTCCTCTGCACTTTTCAGATATACCCTATCTGATAATCCTGCTTTTGGCACGTGTCTGGCTGCACTACCTTTTTGTCTGCATTTATTTATTTATCCCATCTATTATTTATTCTGTTCTCTCTTCTGCCCGCACTTTCCACTTCTCCCCCTCCACGCACTTTCCCCCTTTTCCATGCACTTGCGCATTCTTAATGTCACTGGGCCTAGTAAGATCCTATTCTTTGTTCTCCCCTGTTCCCCTACCTTTGCTTGGTGGCGCTCTGAAACACTTGTGTATGAGCGTGATATAAATAAAATATCATATCATGCCTCTATGGAGGCAACTGCACTGCACTGGGATTCCTCCACTCTGAGGGGTCTGTAGGCCCACAGTAATACCACAGGTGGGGCTAACCTTTGTTAGTTGTTTCGGATTTGGAAGACACTGGGTGGGCATGGGCAGTTTCAACCTTACCAATAGTCTTGGTGAATGGTTCCTATGGCAATCACTCACTCATGGGATAATGACTGAAAATGGTTGTTAAATGCGCACGGTTTAAACCGCCTTTTAAAGAAACTGAATTGAACCCAACCGAAGATGGTGTATCTACAGGAAACTAACCAGCTTACAGCACACCTGCGTAGGTGGACCACCAGACTCTACCCAACATTGTTTCAAGAGGTTGTGACCAGTAAAAGGGTAGAGTTGCCATTTTTTTTTCATGCAGACTTATGACAAAATCATGATTAGACCCACAGAGTAAATTCGGATATTTATGTCCCAAGCTTTGAACCATTCCATCATTGTTACTTCAATTTATGCTCCAAACCAAATTCAGGACGCAGTACCTATGCACATCATTCGGCTTCTTGATGACTGTTCGTAGGGAGAGCTGATATTAGTAGGCGATTTTTAATCTTGTCCACAACCTCAAATCGGATTGCTGGTAGAAAGCAGTCCACACGAACGTGGGCGCTGCCTCTTGCAAGCTTAAGTCAAAATGTCGAGAAGCGGGCCTGATTGGTATCTGCAGAATGGCAAACCCAAATTGGGTGGATCACTCTTATGTCTCGCATGTTCCTGACTCATATTCAAGAACAGACATCATCTTGTTGTTGGTGGAGCAGAGCAGGTGCACTACGGAAGTAAAGGTAGGCCTCACGACCTTCTCAGTCATGTTCTAGTGTCAACTTAAGTTATGAATAGGGTGGAGGCCTATTCTTAATAAAAGATGGAGGTAAGTTTAATCCTCAGGATGCCTACTTTAATGTTAGTTAGGGCGTGACGAAGGCTGCAGCTAGGGGCCAACTCGTGGCCATGCCAAGTTCTAAATGACTCCCAGGAAGAAGGGGAATCCCTGCTCAAAGCCTTCCAACACACAAACTGAGCCCATGAGGTTAAACGGCAAGAAATAACTTGAATTAAGGTGTCTGCTTAAGACATTCAGAGGGTTTCGGGGGCAGTGCGTGCAATCCCGGTGCATTAGCATGGCTCCCAGAGCATGTATTTACAGAAGATCACAACATTGGAGGAAGGGTAGTAGATTCTGAAGCCGATAAGCTGAATGTTGATACTTCTTTAGTAAACTGTATACTGCGTAGCCACAAAATTCTGAGCAGCAGTTCAATTTATCTGAAGCGGATCCACCTTTCCACTTAATTTCAGTCCCAAAGGGAGCAACTTGAGGAACCTATCCAGGTGGAAGGGATTCCAGCCGACCTCTGTACTCTGCAACCCCCGAAATGCCCAGGCAGGTTTATGGGTATTTTCTACAAAACAGTGGCACCAACGCATAGTGCAACAGCTAGTCTTTCTTTTAATACTTTTGTCTGTCTGTTAGGGAGAAATGCAGATAGGATGAAAGACTTGCACATTACCTTAATTCCTAAACCAGGTAAGAACTTGATTAATGGTAATGCTTAACTATATAGCATAGTTCCGTCCAATAGGCTTGCAAAGGCGTTTCCCCACCCTGATTGACCGTGATCAATTGGGTTTAATTCCACAAAGAAGAGGTTTTTTTAAGGTGTTTTTTAGTTTCATTGTTATGCTACACAATGCAAGGAAGAAACACTTAAAACACCCCAACGTCAACTCTTCATCCCCACCCCCCGCCAGAAGTGAAATCTGTCTCTTTGTTGGTTTGAGTTCCATTAGGTTCACAATATGTACAAAATTCTGATTTTATGCGGGCACCATTGTGCTAAATAGTCACTTTGTAGTCAATACTGAGCCCCAATCCTGTTTGAATGCATTCTGATCCCCTGGATCTTATGTTACCCATTCCAGTGCTACAAACTTCTAGACCTTTTGTAGCCAGTCCTGAATCATAGGTACTGACTGCGTTTTCCACCTTTGTTCGATCACCAGCCATGCAGCTATCAGCAGGATCATGAATCCCAGTTTTTGCATCTTTGTGAGTAGTTTTGAACCTGGATCCCACATCCCACACATCTGGTCCACTCCCTGGTACATCACTTGTATTTGCTTCTTAACCCCCACCCAGAACGGCTGCAATACTGCTCAGTTCCACCAAATGTGTATCCAGTCCCCCACCACCTTGCATCCCCACCAACACTGATCTTATCCCTGGGCGAACCTTACATTGATCCTTTCTGGCGTTTAGTGCCATTGTAGTAGCACTTTAATCCACATTTCCCTCACCTGAATGGAGCGAGTTAGTTTTGGGATTGCTCCCCACAGGTACTCCCACTGTCTTCTTGGAGTGGTCTCCCCTAGAGTTTTTCCCCATTTCCTCATGTAGTTCCATTGAACTAGCACTGCTTGGTCATTCAAATACCTAATATAGATTTGGCACCAAACGTTTTGAACCCATTTGAGTCGTTCTATGTTTTTCAAAGGATGTCAGTTGTCTTGTAGCTGCCTCCTTGACAGCCGGTGTAGTTAAACAGTGTTTCAAATTGTTCTATTTAAACCGGTCACTCTCTGTCAGGCCTATATCCTGAACACATTCCTCAGAAGACCTAAGGGTCTGTCCCTGGTACATATCTTGTGTCTTTTGGCAACCTACCCTTTACCACTTTCTGAATGCCCCTTTTTCCATCCCTGGCTGAAGTTCCGGGTTCCCAAACATTGGGTAGAATGGAGATGTTTTCACTGTTGGCACCCCCCGTTCAATTGCAGGGTCCCAAACTTCCACTCCTACCCCAATTATCCCACTAATTCTTACATTTGGGTGTCTATTTCGTTTATTCAGCCACATGAGTCCAGAGAGGGAAGATCCTGCTACCGCCCTGTCCTGTCGTGTCTATACTTTATGATGGCCTTCAGCTAACCATTCCCTTATGACCCGCAGCTGGGCCTCATATCTATAAAAATGGGGGGAGGCTAGACCCCCCTGTCCTTTGGAGCTGTTAATGTGGACAATGCTATCCTGGGGGGTCTTTTCTTTCCAGCTACATGCCGATATTGCCTTGTTCAGGGATCTAAAGAAACTCTTTGGGATTCTGATGGGTAGTGCCTGGAAGTGGTATAGAAATTTCGGTGGCACGACCATCTTTACTGTTGTCATTCTCTCCCACCATGTTATTATAGGGGGTTCCATTTCATAAGATCAGCTCTAATTTTTCCCAGCAACTGCAGGGTTCTCTCCCCTAGCCTGTCCATCATTTCCGGTCTACCGATAGGTTCAGTATTTTCGATTTTTGTGTTTTTAACAGCATTCGGAAAATCCGACATAATTGACAAACCAAATAGATCAGCGTTTGGTACTGCCCTCTTGGACATAAGCTATTGTGAAGGCCTTGGCCTGCGCAGGCCGGAAATTCCTTACCAAGATGCTTATAGCATTGGGTCTCGTCCCAACAATTCCCCAATCTAGTCTTTGCAAATGACCAGTGTCCCAAGAGTAAGGCTGGTAGTGAATTACCTGTTCGGCAATCTCTTTCCACTACAGAAGGAAACAAAACCGGGTTTGATTTGATTTTATTCAGCATTTGTTAGACGCCTATACAACAAAATGGGTTGCCCACTTTCCCTTCTCCTTTTCACCTTAGGGCATGCACAAGAAATAATCTGTCTGTTACAAGCTGCAGTGGGTTGGTAAGCAACATAAAATTAGCTTGTTTGAAGACTGCGTTATCCTCATTTGACATTGATATTTCTCAAATAGCAAGATTCTCAGAGCTCTCTGGCTTTAGAGTCAATCCATCCACACCTGAACCCTTGAATCTCAGCCTGCCAGCCAGAACATGAATTGGAGACTTTGAAAATGACCTTGCTGCTCCACTGGGTCATATTCAAACATCCAGATTCAAAGCATAAGCAAGCGCCATTATGAAGTTTATTTGGGGCAGGAAAAGCCAAAGGTGGGTCATTATCATATAAAGTTCTGAGAGATTAGGAAGTGTCCTAACCTGCCAGTTTTTTATTGTGTCACTCAAATTAAAGTTGTAAGAGAATGAGGGATGTGGGGGAGTCTGTTCTTATATTCACCTAAGGTTTCAATTGCCACAGTTTAGAGACTTCTGACTTGATGTTAATCCCCCATTCAGGAGATGATGGGGGTACTCTATTACCAGTGACCCATTATTTGTATGTTTGTCTAAGACGCTAGAGAAGAATGTAATTCTTGCAGCCAAATGGTGCATGTTCTCCCTGCTGGGCTAAACCTGAATCCCATTCCAAGACAATGTGACTGACAAGAGGCTGGCAAGTCCTAAGAATGGAGAAAAGTCTGCATATTATACATGGCACCCCCCCGCCCCCATAAGATTCGCAGCACTTGTTTTCTATTCCTGCAGGAGACCATGTGATTCTGTACTGTCCAACCAGAACTTGGGCACTGAATTGGTTTTATGTTTAAACTATTGAATCATATTTCATGCGTTGTCTATTAGTCTTGCTGCGAGGGTAAGGTGGGAGTGATGGGGGCATGGGGTGGAGGGATTTCACTGTCTTTAAGGCTAATGTTATGTTAAGGGTATGCTAATAACATTGGAAAAAAGACAAATTAAACTCACCTGGGGAATCTGTGAGGCTGCTCTGTTCTGGAAAAGGCTGTTTTCCGTCTCGTTTTTTAATATTTCTATTTATTACTACCAGAAGGTGCAGCGTCTCAGATACCACGGGTACGTTTAATTTGCATTTTTAAATTCGAATGCAGGTTTAAGCACTGTCTTCTTACGATTGAGGGTACTAATGGCGATGCTTCCCCCCCCCATCCCACGGCCCACCGGGGTGGGTCGACCCTGGCAGTAATTGGGCCACACAGACCCTCATAAAGGGCCCGTACTTTGCCAGCTGGCAAATGATCACCCCTGTGATCATCTTGCCCTGTGGGTAATATTGCCTCAAAGAAACCTTTAAATCAGTAAAAATAGAACACAAAATTATTTTAAAAATACTCAATGTGCTTAATGGTTTTAGCAGTAACATTCAGCAATACGTGTGTGCATGTGAATAGGGTGAATAAAACATTTAGTCTAACCTCAAATATCTCATATTAATACCTAATTGCCCGCTCTGTTATTATGTCTTGTGGTTTGTTCGACTCCCTCAAACTGAGATGACCAGACGTACCTTCCTTCCTCATGAGAGACCTAATATGAGAAAAAAAGTTCATAGCTCAATAGGACAGGAGCTGCTGTTTGTTAAACATGAAAATAAGGATTGGAAAGATTAAAGTTTGAAAAAAAAGGTTGAAAACACAAAAGTGTGAAAAGCAAAATGTCAGAACGTTTTTTTATGAAATTGGGCGGCATTTCAAAAGAATCTGGTGGAAGAGGAACCGTGGATCCAGGGTGGATATAGAGTGGTCTTTTAAAATTTTTTTTTTTTTTTCTCAAAAGAACGAAAAAGGCTCCCAATTTTGGTGAAAGAGAGGGAAATATCAGGTAAATTGAGGGAAGCAGCGGGCGGGCCGTCATTATAATGAAAATAAATAACTACAGGGTGGATGGAGAGAACATGACATAGAAGCGAGGACGAAAGAGGGTTTGAGGAGTTGCAGCAGAAGGAATTTCACCTTAAACGTAACGATAACCTAAGAAAAGCATGAAGTAAAAAACATTTTTTTAACTTGAAGGCATAGCAATGCACGGTAGCAAAAAGGCAAGGTGAATTTTGAACTTTTACTTTTCTGAGATTTAATGTCTATGCTGTTTTGCTTCAGCGGAGTTTTCAAAGTAATCTGAAGACCATGTCTCCCAACAGTGTAACCACTCCTTCCCTCCCTTCCTTATTTATTTCAGGGGTACCAAAGCACAAGTTCTTGGACATCTTCTCAGCTGGGTTAGTTAAATTGTGACATAGGCTGGTGCAGGAGATGCAGTAGCTCTTTCTCATGCCTTTTGGAGGAGTTTCGTAAATCGCTATCGGAGACATGGGGTTAACCAGTAAATCACCTAGCGTGTGATTGATTTTGATTTGGTAAACTGGTGGGTGGTGTGGAAAGTCTGCATTTGCTTCCCCAGGCACTACATGCATCAAATCTGCATGCATTTCTGCCGGGACCCACTTTGGATTTTCATGCAGAGATGCATAAATCTGGTGTAATCGATGGCGATTCATTTAAAAGCCTTAGGGCAAGGCATAAGCTTAGCAGCATGCATTTACAATTGCTTTAGGTAAAGGGCGCTAACGCATGCAATCTCGGATTTCATGGATTTACATGGATTTGCATGCCAAAAGTACACTGCCCCAAAAAGAAGAACATTTTGCAGGGAGGACTGCTTACACGCAAGTCTCTGTGATGGTAGTCTTTTCTGTGCAATGTACCCTTCATGAAAAATGACCCATTGTAATATCAAGCCAATGCTTACTTTTAGCTTTGGAATTCTAAAGCCAACGGTGCATTGAAATCTGTCGCATCATTCATCAGAAATGTTTCACCTTCGCTTCGAAATAGTTTGAACAAAATGCCCCTAAGTGGGGGAAAGTACAACAGTTGATGGCCGGTAATTGCCTAGCCACCCTTGCTCTCCCTAAAAAGGTGGCAACATCATTTTAGCTACTGGATGTTCAGACAGAATTCCTGCCTTCCATTTTACATTCCCTAAACATTCTGCAGGCTTCTACTCAAGTTTCTTGGTCAGTGCAACGCTTCTTTTGATTTGCTGCCCATAGAAGCCTATATGTCCTCCAAGGCTTCAGGTTTGCAGCAATTTTTGCCGCAGCCTAGTGCACCAATATGGTGTTGCTTGTGTATTTTTGTAAGTCCTGTTACACCATTTTGTTTTGTGGCATTTCGTTGTCCGTGTAGACCATGAAGCAAGGAAGAAATGGCTTTTCTGCTGACGTAGGCTCATCCTGAGCTCCTAAAGGTACCCATGTTTAGGTTTGGACCACTGCAAACTGTTTTAAACTCCCCAGACATCCCAATGTAGATCCTGCGTGGGTGTGGATCCTGCATGGATGTGCCTGTGAGTTGGGCAGGAGTTCTTGTTAGGACAACGTTTCTGAAGTCCTACCCAACTTCATCAAAACCATACATCTGAGACAGTACAAGGCTCCACTCTTGGTATAAAGCTGTAACACCTGAGTTTGTGGTAGCTTAGACAGAGCAGCCAGGCTTATTTTAGGAGGGAGAGAGGACTTTAGAATCAGTACAAAGAAACTGTAGTACACATATGGTCCAAAGAAACACTGGAGCACTATTGTAAAAATAAGAGGTTTATTTAAATACAAGTATATAAGCACAATTATTAAAACACAACACTATGCTTTAAAGTACACAGACCAAATCATAGACCTTGTTCAGAACACTAACAGCATTTCTAGGTAAGTCAGACCTCATCATACGCATTTAGCATAGGTGACAACTATTTTTGGGGAGTACAACTGTAAGTTACTTTTAGATTACTTTACAGTAATTCAAAAGTAGTGGACCCTGTCAGTTATGCAGTGACAATCAGCACGAAATCACATAGTAAGTCAACTGGACAGTATACTTTTCTGAATAGTGGAACACGTATTCTAGGAACAGTAAAAACCTATAAATCTGATTCAGGGTAACACAGTTTTTCTAGGGGAGTTGGACCTTGGGCTGTAATATTCAATTACAGTTACTTTTCAGTTCACAGACTTTGCTATGCAAGTTAAGTAAAACCTCTGTATACTTTTGTAAGGGGCTTCCTACAACCTAAAAGGTAAGGATGACCTAGGTAGACTTATTCTGGACAATCTAACAGCAAGTCAGGAGAAGCTAGACCCAATTGGGGACACTTGTACAATTATCCTAACAAGAATAATAAAGTGAAACCACCAGCATTACTTTAGGGAAGAGGGGGACCCAATTCACAGGGAGTAAGTTAACCTTCTATCTATTTTCTGTTAGAACGGCAAGACAGTTTCTAAGGAAAGTAAGACTTTGAGAATACTTATTTAAGAAGCACATAGCTTATTCGAGGTAAGTAAATCTGATATATACTTTCCAGAATGACAGAACATATCTAAGGTAAGTAATATATTCACTCGGAGAGTTTGAAGTTACCAACTAACTCTTTTACAAGTAAGTACACTTTTCAATACTTGTTCTACTATTCAAGGCAGCCCCTTTAAATTATCTAGCCCTTCTGTTCTCTCAGAGGCAGAAGAGGGACCCTGGTGGTCTTGGAGCCAGCAGTAGGCAGGGTGTGAGAGGGCTCAGTTGAAGGCAATGTCAGAGTTCCTGAGGAAGACTGGGCAAACAAGTAGTTCACTTTGAAAGTTAGGTAGGGTCTAGGGACTTCAGGGAAGACACCCTAGGAGGCTTCCAGCAGTGGGCCTGGGCGAACTGGATGAGAGAACTCCCAATCACAGTAGCACCCCAAGGATACACAGGAATCACAAGAGACTGAAGGTAAGTAATACCCCAGCCAACACAGTACCTCAGCACATAAGAAGTGTTGCAGACGGAAGACTTCAGGATATGCAGCCAAAAACCTGGTCGATGAATTCCTTTTCTAGAGGACTTTGGAAGGACTTCTGCAGCAAGGATCACGGAAGAATGCTCCTGGTAAGATTTTCCTTGCGGCTGGATGCAGCTCTGTGCATTTGGCACCTTTTTCAGGAGCACAGAAGAAGACGGAATATCACTGGTCAGATTCATGTTGTTAGCAAAGTCCAGCACTCTGATGAGGGAACTTTCTGGGCTTGATTCACGTCTCTGGAGATTCAGCAGGATGCCCACAAAGTTTCAGCAAGATTTGGAAGACCGTTAACCGCACAATGGCTCAAGGTATTGGGGTATTGCAGCCCTGCAAGGTCGCAGCACAGCGTGGGATTGCTCAAAATGCAGGTGGTCTTTAGTCTGTGGGGTTTCAGCAGGCTCTGGGTCGGGGTCCCAATATCGATTGGAAGGGAGGGCTACAGCAGGCTCCGGTCGCTGGAAATCGTCTCAGTCGCATTACCTTCATCATTCTCTTTGGTTTTGGTTTAGTCAGCAGCTTCCAGGTTTGGAGTTTTAATCTGGGAACTACAACACAACCTCTGCATTCTGTCCACACATTTTACAGAAAGGGGCGGTCTGGCTGTCCAATCAGGACAGCCAGCCCCCCCCACTGGGAGTTGTTCCCTTTCAGGCGAGGTGGAAGACAAAGGGCTGCAGAGTTTTGGACTCCTCCCTTGCGTCCTGCCTTTTCAGACACTCTGGAGCCCGGGTGGGGAATCCACAGGATTCCCACTGAAGATGAAACGGCCACTGAGGTCGTTCCCACATAGAATGCAGCGGAAGACCTCAGAAACAGCAAGCACACAAGAAATGGCAAAAAAAGGAACCAACCATTTTAGAAAAATTGCTGGCCCTTCTGTGCTTTACTGAGGCTGAATTAACAGCCTGCGAGTAATAAAGACTAAAAGTAATAAGGGTAAAACCACTGCCACCAGCTATTCATGTAAAACTGACAAAATGTTACCAAGTAAGAAAGGGGATAGGTGGTATCCCCCAGCACTCCACATAAGGTGGGGTGTGCTGGCTCACTATATAACATGTAAAATCCCTCTTTACTACTTGCGAACTGTAGTTCATCCAAGTACATGAAAGAGAAATTAACAGGAGAGTCCATAGGGGCAACCCAGCCTAAGCCCAAAAGTTGTACAAAACTATACATTCAACCATACACTATGGAGAGACATAAAAAGATCTCCCATAAAAAGAGTAAAAGATTTTGTGAGAGGGGGGAATAGATTTCCCTTCACCTAGGGACAAGGTAAAATAGTTACCTAGTCAAATGAAAAAGTTCTGGGGTTGACACATCATTGATATGAAAATCTTACAGTTCTGGCCATCATAAACCTTTGTGTGGTGTTGTCACAGATGGCACACAAATCACTACGAGCCTAAAGGACAGGTCAATGGTTTTTATTCAAAATGTGTGGGCCTTAGGCCGTCCCTCTCTCATCTCCTGTGGGATTCCCTATCTAGCCCTGGCGTCTGCAACTCCCACTTAGCGCTACTGATTGGTAACCCCTACTGTGTAATTCCTTATTTATGCTAAGTCTGGTCACCCAAAATTGATGGCTCTCTAAACGCAATCTACCTGTCCCTATCCTAGCCAGTGGTTAGTGTTCAGAATGGACTTTGGGAATTGTGACTTATACTTGCTCTTTAGTATTCTAGCTAGTTCGATCACACCCATTCACCTCTTCTTCTTTACTCTTACTACCATCCCCTCTGACTTACTCCACCCATCATTCATCTGTCCCTCCGATGTGTCACTCTGCCCACTCCACTCCTCGACCATTTGATGTCAACACTCCTTGTACTGCTCTACTCCCATCCCTCCTTTGACTCTGCACTTCCCACTACTACACTCCTACTCCCACTGCTATTCTCGTCATCCCATTACTTCTACCGCTCCACCCATTCTGTACAACATACCCTTATTTCACTCGCTTCACAAACACTCCTTACATGAAATTCCCAGTCATGCCCATTCACATAGCAGTGCTCTTGCCCTCACAAAACCAGTATCTCACTTTGACCACACACCGCCAGAATTCACTGCTCCCTCCTTCCCCCTGCGGCTCGCTTTGTCCCCCCACCCCCAAACTCCACTGACCTCATCCAGCGAGATAACCCCCACTTTGTGCTTCCTGTCCCAAGATTTAAATCCCCTCCTCTCCAATCTGGCCCTGTCTCCCTCTCCCTGGGCATGTGTATGTAATGAGCAGTCATAAGAAGGGGGCTAAGGCTCGCCCACTTTCTCCACATGGGCTGGCCGCATAGTGATGACGGCAGCATTGGAAGTTACCTATACATGTTTGTGTTTTGGAATCCTGTTTCCCAAGGTCCTCTGGTAAGTCCATAGGGGGAGGATGATCTCTTCTCCCCTTTTAATCCATGGAGGTCTAGGGGACCTTTGGTTCACCATGAGTGCTCGATCTCCCCTTATCTGGAGCTCTATGGCATTGCCCTGAATTGAAGTAAGCTGTCCAGGCTGGCCAAAGTTTAATTTTCTAGGACCTGTTCCCGTGAGGTCCCCAGGTAAGCCTGACGGTGGAGGGTAGGTACGACTCCCTATTATGTCCTAGGTTTTTAAGGTAAGAGTGACTTTGAATTCTTGAAATCACATATTCTTTCATTCTTCTTTTCTCTTTCTCTTTCTTTCCCTCTTAACAACCCCCTTGCCCTTCCCATATCCCCTTCCGATCAATCCCTCTTCCTCTCCCCCTCTTTTTCTCTCCCCCCCGAAGGCTGCTGCAGAGAGGAATTGCTGTTGATGGTCTTGGTGTGGCCCAACTGGCTGTAACTCTGGTACTTTGTCCATAATTCCAGACCTCCTGGCTGGTGCAATCGCTTGCTGGGCTGTTCCTTTACAACTTCCAGTCTTCCTTGTTGATTTGACTGGCTGCCCTTTCTGGACGCTTCCGTGCTTGCAGCTGCTGTGCCCCTGATAACATCCTTAAGAGCTAAGTGCCCAATGGTTGCGGGGGAATGGTCGAGGGGGGGGAGGGTCTCCCATGCTTTTCTGGCCTGAAAAGAGTGGTTTCTAGCTGTTTGACAATAGCAACATTATGGGCATCCTGGTTTGCCTCTAACCATTGTCTTTCCTCTGGGACTGTTTTCTTGCCTGTTGACTGGCTGGATCCTGGTCCCCTTGGTGTGCTTCTGACTCTGCTTCTGTTGTGTCATTTGCCTAGTAGGTTGTCTCTTTAGCTGCCTTCCTCTGGATTCACTCTCCTAGTTCCAGGCTGGCTTGTGGGTTTGAGTCCCTTCATTCATAGACTGAAACCATTGCTACTCAGGCTTAATTCTGACGAGAACACTTTACCTGTGTCCCCGCTAATCCTGGGCTCTTTTGGCAGCAGCCCGCACCATGAGTATCTGTACCAAGTCCTTGTATCTTAACCCAGCAGTTGGTCCCATTCTCCAGGGTCCTGTAGGCCCTGGAGTACAGGGGTTTTGTAGCCTCACATTTGAGCTGTACATCTTCTTTGGGGGTCCCTCCCATTCTCTGGCTCGCTGGTTCTCTAAAGAAGTTTCTGTTCTGAGATTGGCTGTTTTTTCCTGCCAACTCTTCTTTTCTGATGGTCAGCGCCCAGATGCCTTTTTGGCCATGGTTCCTTGTACTCTACACATAGTTTTACATTACATTGTTCCTCTTGCTGCACCTGTGTCAGAATTTCTCTAACTTTTCCCAATAATGTAGCAGGCCTTTTGTGTTTCTTCCATTGACTCCTAAGGGAGAAACCTTTGGAAACTTCGGAAACTCTTCCCTGGACTAAGGCGCTGTTCCCTTGTCACTCTTGTGGTCATGGAGCTTTGTCAACAATTAGTATAATTTTTAAAGGTACCAGTGACTGCATATACGTTTTAGTATAATGCATTTATTTATCTTGTACATTTATTAGGGGCACACGAAGCCCGTAGGCATCTAGGCGCTAGTTACAGAAGGAGAAAGCAGTTACAGAAGGAGAAAGCAGTAGTGTCAGTTGAAGAGAGAGGTTATGAGCTGTTTCCTGAAGGCATTGTAGGACGGTTTGTAACGCAGGTAAGGGAGCTTGTACCAGAGCGCGTGGGACGGACTAGGAAGCTTGCCCCTCCCGCTGCCTTCTTATTGTAATAAGGTGTGCTAAGACAATGTTTGTAGGCTGATCTTACTGGTCTGGTTGAGGGTTGTTTTTTGATAATTTTATTTTTTCAGCCAGGTATGGAGGTGCATCATTGCCGATGCACTGGTAGGTTAAGAATAGAAATTAATTCTGTCCTTGAACGGTAGCCAGTGGGCAGACTTTCCCGTCTCTGAGATGTGGGGATGCTTGCCAATGTCCAGCGCAGCGCGGAGTGTGTTATTTTAGATTGTTTGAAGTTTGTGCAGGCTCTATACCGAAGTGCCACAGATTAGGGCATTGCAGTAATCCAATTTGAATCCTACTAGAGCAGGGGCCATTTCGAGGTGGTTCTGGGTACTGAGGAACTGCTTGCCAACGTTAATGAGTTTGGTGGCATACCTTGAGGAGGAGGCGATGTGGTTGACTGTCGGGTCATGTAGAACGAAGAATCCAAGTACACACCTAGGGTTTTGATGGAGGAAGCAACAGGTATCTTGTGTCCCTCGATGGTAAAGGTTTTGTAGGTCTCGTGAAGTTTGGCCAGGAAGGCAGGGGGGCCAATGATGAGGAGCTTGATTTTCTCATTGAGGCATAAGTGTTTTCGGCCATCCACGACTGGGTGGTTTCATGGATGGCATTTATTCGGAGGGAGTCTGTAGGATAAACGCCAGTGAGGTGGATGAGTATCTGAGTGTCGTCAGCATAATTGGTGTACAAGATGCTCAGGATGTGTAGGAAGTCGAATAGAGGTTTGGTGTAGTACTACAGTTCACTCTTTTCCATTGCAAATAATAATGCTACTGTACCAAATGATGGTTACATGTTTTCCACTAGTTTTGTTGGTTGAATTTTAATGACACTGGGCCCAGTACTTTACCTCTTTATTTTAGTACTGCTTTTTTAGCTCATTTGGGCCTGTTTCGTTCTTGTTTAATAATTTGTCCTCCCTCTTTTGTAAATTGCTTATTTCTTTCCTCTCAGGGTTTGTTAGCTAGATTGAGTGTGTGGAGAGAGCTGCTATTAAAGGATAGTTCCGGGACTTTTTTTTTATTGTCCCTACTGTTCGGCCATGTGTTTTTAAGCATAACTCGGTAGATCGTAGAAAACTTTCCTATGGACCTTACCCGACTTTTCGTCCATTAACGCACTCGAAATCAGCCGCCATTTTCTGATAATCCTATCATTTCCCCCCATCGCCCTGGCTCACCTGCTTTTGCGGCACTAAATCAAATCCCCCGCCCCTGAAACAGACTTTATCAAAACATTCATATTCCCCGCCTCTATCCGTGACGTGACTGAGCTGCGTAGGCAAACGCGCCCAGGCGTCTTCTACGCGACTCCACACAGAACCCGGAAATCAACACAGATGAGCTCACACAACACAGCGCGCCACAATTGGGAATATGAAACTGTACTTTTAAATTAAACCGCAAGATTGTAAATTTGGTAAAGTACATTTATTTGACATCAAATGTTTTGAGAATATTCAGCGATTTGCATTTTTATTTGCTCACGTTCCAAAAAGTTCGTTTTGAGGCACGCAATGTTCCTTTGCTGTACACAGGGTCTTAGATCATCTCACAATACAGCGCCACAATTCGGAATATGAAACTGTGGTTTAAAAGCAAACGGCAAGATTGTACATTTGGCAAAGTACATTTATTTGACATCAAATGTTTTGAGAATATTCAGCGATTTGCATTTTTATTTGCTCTCGATCCAAAATAGTTCGTCTTGAGGCAAGCGATGTTCGTGTGCAGTACACAGGGTGTTGGTTTACGATAAAATAAGCTCTTCGGTCGCACTGATAATCGCATGGCTGTTCCAACAACGAGGCACTAGGCCACCACAACGGTCTGTATGTTGCATCTAGCCGTTAGTACCGCGTAAGGGCATACTTGTACTTGGCGATCGTCCCATAAAATGGTCAGGGTGGTAACGTTGTTCACGGGGAGAAGCCACTGGCGGTTAAAAAAGCCATCCGCCGGTGTCTGGTACTCGTGACACATACAATAATGAATGATGTACCTGTTTGAAAAAAAATAAAAAATGAAATTAGTCTCACCATCAGATCTTTATTAAAATTATTCATTTTATATATTAGGTCGGGAAATTATTTCATAGCTAGGACAGTGCAACTGGGTATTATACGTCAAGGGGGGGCTGTAGGATACTGAGACAGTCCCCCAGTGCAGGGGTTGACAGGGAGGCAGTGCAGGTGGAGAGTGGAAGGGCCCAGGACCGAGGTCGCAGACAGTGGACCAGTTGTAGCAGGGGAGAGGGAGAGAGAAAGCAGAAGCAAAGAGGAAGGTTTTGAGGTGCTTCCGTAAAAGGAGATGGTTCTCCTCAAGATAGTGCGCGGTACAAAACAATATGCCACATAGAACGAACAAGTACAACTTAACCCGTCTTTAAAGCTACTGTATAGTAATTAAATTGCGGTATAAACTCATCTAAAGAGTTACTTACATTATATTTGCATTTTCCATTGTGTCTGTGCGTAGGGCAGCCCCGAAATACCACTCCTTCTATGCCGACGTTATTTCTTCTAATGAACGAACATTAAATGGCTTTCGTTTCTGAAATTATATTCATTATCGTTTCTTACGTTATTGCACCACACCCCCAAAAAGAAGGCTTTCGGGATGGTCCCGGCCTGTCAAGGTCAAATAACAATAGAACCTTATACTGAGTCGTGGGCCATTCCGGCACCCGAGCAAAAAATCAAAGCAGCTGACCTTCACTTTGAACGAGCACACATTCCTAGTTAGCTACATTCAGTGTAAGGCCATCTCACAGGACTTGAAATTTACACTCCATCTTTGCATTTTGTCTGCGTGCTTTGCAGCCCCAGAGAACCATAAATACGGAGACATTCTATATTTTTTGAACAATGATTTATATTACTGTTTGGTTTAATTTAATGCGCAAATGAACAAGGTTGGATAGACACATTGCATGTACACTGAGCAATCACTTTTATTTACACAATACATAGCTACACATATTCAATGGGCCTGAGACATGAGGAGACTCGAGAGCAAAGTCACAGGTGACACCCGGGTGGTTCGCACTACTGCACGGTGAAGGGAGGGGCAAGGGTGGAGAGACACATTGCATGTACACTGAGCAATCACTTTTATTTACACATTACATAGATACACATATTCAATGGGCCTGCGACATGAGGAGACTCCAGAGAACAGACAATCAAATTACAATCATTTAAACCGTGATGTGTATTTCTCAATGAGCTCTTCTTTAGGTGGACATGGAACAGAGGCAATGTTGGGTGGCAATGCAGTTGTCCCCTGCACAGGTTCGTTCACAACTCCATGTATGTGCCTATCTAGGACATCAACAATAAGTCTCTCAATAAAGTCATATTGCATATCCTCAAACACTGGTTTGATAATCCATTGTTTACTTCTTTTAGTGAAGGCCTTATTGTAGCGAAGCGTCCCTAAAGTTCCGGTCGTCCTACTTTGTTGACGGCCAACATTATGGTTATGTGCCAAGACCACAAGAAGAGTCCGATTTATCATGCCCTCCATGCCAAAATGCAATCGTTTTGGCCTGTACTTTAGGCACATATTGTGGAACACCTCCAAATCTCCTGTGTGGCAGAATTCCGTGAGTTCCCTCAAATCTCTTGTTATAGTTTTATCAAATACAATCTTTTCAATGGCTTTGTAAGTGGGTGATGAAGGAATCAACCACTTCTTCTTCCGTGCCTCCTCTGTGGACAAATGGCCATGTTCACAATTGTGGAAATGTTGGTTTGTGTTCCAACGGTGAACGTTGGTACAGTGTAGCATTACTGACCGCCATTTTTCCAGTAGAATTTCCAACGACCCTCCACATGTTTTTGAGCTCCACCAAAGATGGTTGCTGATTGACTTGGACCACTGTGAAATACCTTGCATATCTTTTTTTTTACCTGCAGCCGACATTTTTTTATTGATTGTTTTTGCAAGATGCCAAACGTCAAATTGGTGATTTATATTTTTGTACTCTTCTCTCATTGTCTTGGCAATTGAAACGTGTCTGTCCGTGGCTATCAGGTCGATCACCATTCCCCACGATTGTAGTTCTTGCAATGATGCTACAAAGCCAACTTTCTCCATGGCCACTGAGGATGTACTTTGTGACACCTGCACGACCACCGAACTCACAATTGTCTTACTTTCCATGTCCTGAAAGTGGTAGGTGCAGTACTTGGCTGAAAATCCTGGGCTGTCGCACTGTCCATCACCGGCTAGCCTGAACCGTTTGCCCGCGAATGTACTATCAATAGACATTTTTTCCATTCTCCAAGCTTCGCTAATGGCTGGAAATAGATAATCGGTTTGGTATTTGTAGAACTGAGTTTTCGCAATGAAATGGATTCCCACAAACTGAAAGAAAGACTCTAACTTTTTAACACTTGAACCACTAAAAAGTGCAGCTGCTGCACAAAGTAGATTGCCTGCTGGGAGTTGCCCCAGCATGGGTTGTGCAGACCATGAGAAAGGATGATATTTTGTACAGGTGGCATGTATTTTAAGGTTAGTGGCTCGAATTGCACGAGTCACATTAATCAATGGCTCCCCACATACTTCCCCACCAACCGAATGCCCACATTTCATCCGAATAATAATATCAATCAAACAACTATCGAATACAATGAATTTGGCCTCTTTCCTTATACTGTCACTCTGCATCCCAGCTGGTTCGGCCTGTAACGTTGAGGACATGTCACTCACATGAAAGGTAGAATCTCTGATATCGTCTTCCGCTATGTTCAGTGATATTGATGGTGTTTCATTGTCGTCCACTTCATTCTCTTCCATTGCAACATCTGTTCCTTCTCCGGCGATGGGTGAATAAAACAATTTCTTCAACTTTCTCGCGGTCTTAGTTTTTGCGGGTGTGGATTCTGTGAATTGATCTCCGACTGCATCCGAACTACCAGGAGGACATTCACTATCAATGGCTGGTGGTGGTATAGCTCCGTTGTCAATCACTTCATATTCTTCCCATTGGCACGATGCATCTCCAGTCTCAAGTCCCTGCCAAAAGGTTTGACAAGCAACATCTCTCGTTCGCTTCACTGTCTGTGTAGATCTAGTTCGTACACCCACTCGCAACTAGAGGACAGATTGGAAAAGGGATGTTCAGTTTAAACACAACTTACAGTATTGAACTATTAACAGTGAAAAACAACATAATATAGTGACCAGGACACTAACCTTCTTTTGCTTTCTTTTCTTTGAAACTTTCTTGCCTCGAACTTCAACATCAGGACGCTGTTGCTCCGACTCGTGTGTGCATGTCTCCACTTCCTCTTGCGCTGCAACGACTATATTTTCATTATAAGCACATCCATCACGCACTGACGCTCCATCGACTACCTGAAACATAGAACTTTCATTAGTATGTATAATAATATTGAAAACACAAAATGTACTTGGGGACCAATACCCACGTACATCTCAATAGCAAAACACGAATGAACGCTTTGTGTAGAACATTCAAACGACAATTATTCACGCACAGTTGATCTAGTTAGATGGAACTGTCAAGATCCATACCTCGGGCTCCTCATAGACTTCCATTGATGATATTATTGAAGATGATGCTTCAGTAACTCCCTGAAACACAGTAATTGCATTAGTATGGTTTTCTATTTTGATAAAAAGAACAGAAACTTTGTGCAGGCGTCAACGGCTCATCTAAATAGACCTGCACAAATGATCAGTTGTCTAAAATAAATAATGGATATCTAAATATGATTCGATTTGCTCGATCGTTGGAAGTGTCACCACCCAGAGATCTGCATCAACTACTAGGGGTGATGTTCTTGTAGAAGAAGCTCCGTCATCTCCCTGAAACATAGTACTTGCGTTAATAAAGAAGGAAGTATAGCGGATGTAATCACGTCATATGATTTCGCTTGATCGAACTGTCAGTATCCATACCTCGAAATGCATAAGAACATCAAGGGACGATGTAACTGCGGTGCACACTTCTGCAAGCTGTTGCGCCGACCCGTAACTGCATGCTCCCCCTTCTTCTTGGACTAATGCTCCATCGACTCCCTGAAACATAGGACTTTCATTAGTAATGAACACAATATTGAAAAAAGAAGACACATAGGAGGGCGACGACAGAAGGACATATCAATGGCTAAAAACGAAAGAAACATTGTGTGTAACAATCACGCTACAAGAATGCAAGATCTGATGATCTCCATCGATGGAACTGTCCGGAAACGTACCTCGAGCATCTGAGTGACATCAACGGTAGTCGTGAATACGTTGGACTCCTCAGCATCTCCCTGAAAGACAGTACTTGCATTATTTTGGATAACAATAATTATAACTGAAAACAAAGACTAGAGGACGAGTACAAGGGTGTACCATTAGGTAAAATAATTACACGATAAATTAAAACTATTGATTTACATGCCTAAAACAAGTCAGTGGCAGAATAGCCAAGTAAGATTACCCGATAGGCGCTTGAAGTGGCTGATGACTGCAATAACGACACGGATGGAGAATCTTCCGCCTTCATATTGAGTGGATACATAAATGGGGAAATTATTGTTAGCTAATGCTACACACTACCGCAAGGCCGAGAGATAAATACGTAAACTTGACTCACCAGTGGAGGGATGTGGACGAATAGAGTGGGAATAGCGGTTGAGAGCAATTTTCGCCTCGCTCGCGGTGTGTTCTTCTTTATTAGCAATGATGTGGAGTACATGTCAGAGGTAAAGTGCCTGCTGCAGATGCGGTATCGATCACCCCTCTTGTCCGCAAAGACTTCTAGGACTCTACTTTCAAGCTCAGACGGTGGATATCCGCAGTATCGGACCCATTCTCTTATCTGATCTATTGTCTTAGGGAAAACATGCATTATAGTACCTTCAGATTTATTATGGGTCTTCGAAGGGCAACCGCCAATGGAACAGGCAGGCATTGTGGAAAGTTCTGAAAAGTAAAGATCAACAATTCTCTATGAATACCAATGTAAACTCAGAACATGTGACTAGTTCCTTGCATGTACTGTCTTGAACGAAAAGAAATTGGACGCAAAATGATTATGGTACATGGCCTTACCTTGACGAACAAACAGTTAGATGCAGGGATCAGAGTAGTTTCTTGTCGTAGAACAGGGAGCAGTTCACAGGTTGCAAACTGAGGAGTTTCCTCGAAGTGGTCACGGAAGTTCACAGAGACGAAGAGCAGATAACCAGCACCTTCACGGGTTGACTAGCAAAGCGCAAAGAAGTGCTCATTAGAAATATCAAGTGGGTTATAAAGAATTCGAAACAGGGGTGTGTTTGTGAATGAATGACGTGTATATGTCGTGGCATTATGCGGTTTGCAGGGGGGCGTCCAGCGTGAGGGGGGATGCTTGGCAGGAGACACGGGTTCTGGAGGTAGACATGGGAACAACAACCCATGCTCTATAGACCACTTTGAAGTGTACATGGTCTTTGGCTCCTCTTGGCCTTTATCGCTCCCTGACAGCTCCACTTGGCAGCGCAAGTACCCCGGTGCGAACTGCCTTTGATAGGGCGGGGGGTGGATTGAGGTGGTGGTCGTGCAGACAAGACACAGGAAGACTCGTGAATGGAGACACACTTATGTGAATTGCAGGGGGCTGTCCAGCGTGAGGGGGGATGCTTGGCAGGAGACACGGGGTCTGGAGGTAGACATGGGAACAACAACCCATGCTCTATAGACCACTTTGAAGTGTACATGGTCTTTGGCACCTCTTGGCCTTTATCGCTCCCTGACAGCTCCACTTGGCAGCGCAAGTACCCCGGTGCGAACTGCCTTTGATAGGGCGGGGGGGGGGGGTTGTGGATTAGGGCGCTGGTCGTGCAGACAAGACTCGTTTGCCGCAGGGCCTCACCAAGGAGAGGCCATCTAACTGCATGTAAGAGGCAGGCTGAAGGATCTAGTACATGGAAGGCAGGGGGGTGAGTTTATAAATACCTCAGCCTCCCAGGAGAATATATGGGTGCAGTTCACCCTGGAGACCCTGGATGCCTAGGCAGTTAGTCAGCAGCAGGCTGGCCTGTGGTGGCAAGGCGGCACGGGCCAGAGGGGGTCATCTCTGTACCCGGTGCCCAAAAGGATGATTTATTATGATCAACCATATTGATTATTTACCTATAACCATGTTTTGTATCAATAAAATCCAACGGCCTTCCTTTTATTGCCAATGCTTGAACAAAGTGGTGTGGTAAGTATTTTTGGGGGAGGAGGCAAGGCCGGGAGGCTTGATGCCAACCCGCAAAATAACATATGTATGTCTGCTGCATATGGGTTCAACGGTTATGTGGATTGAAGGTGGGCGGCCAGCGTGAGGGAGGATGCTGGCCGGAGACATGTGGTGTGACAAGACAAGGCACAGGAAGACTATTCAATGGAGACACACTAGATTCATTTAAAAAATCAAAACAACCATTGTTAAAATATATGTTGGGTTTTATTTTAGATCTTAATTTCAATTGAACATAAATAATAAACATTACACATTGTAAAGTTCCGGTTGCAGCACATCCAGGGAAAATCTGCGGTATTGTCCACTGTCGCTGGGGAAATGTTGTCTAATGGCAAGTACCGCACAGGCAGGTATTACTCTCCGAACGCGGTGTCCGAGCCTCCCGTGAAGCCACCAAGTGAAGCAACGATAGGCCACCAGCCTGTACCACCTGTGAAAACGAAAGATGCAAACTGTATTAAAATGACAAAACTTTCTTATCACTGTCGATTCAGGTAAAAAATGTCATTCTGCTTTGAAAAAAATTCTATCTAGAAAATGCACAATATGGAACCAATTTACATGCATTCGAATGATATGTAGATGTCATTTTATATGTGGGAGACGACCATGACATAGTAGTGGCATCACTGACATCAAAACCAGAGTATACTTACTCGTTACTCGGATTACGCGGACGAACAGTGCCGCGAAGTTCGTGCATAAGCACCATCATCATCCTCAACACGGTCCGTGAGAGGCAGGCTTCCCTGAACTCTGGCAGCTCGGTGATGCATTGCGGACTTGGCTCGCCTTCCGAAATGTAGGCCAAGCACCCGGAATTTTCACGGCAGCAGCAGTTCTCCTCCTCAGTTGGCATTAGCTCGCACCGATTGCACGTGCACCAGGTGGAGACGCCGTCCATGTGACATGGTCCAGGCTCTTCATCCGTTGACTGGTCCTCCCAACTGCCGTCCGAATCCCCATCGTTTTCGCGTGCTTGCCTTTCCAGTAGTTCTTCCTCGGTGTACTCGGGCTCGTACATATACGGCATTATTGTAGCCATTGTGTGGTAAAGAAAGTAAAATAATTTACAGAGATGGTACAGGTGTTCACAAGGCCTAGAAGCGGCGAAGGTAGCTGACCAGAGCACAGAAACGAGTCACAGAATACTCAAAGTAACACATAGAGAGTAATGGAATCGAAAATCTGCTGCTGTGTGTTGTGAAACGGTGTGTTTATACTTATTGAGGAAAGAGGCGTCCTGCCATTTCCATGGCGACACTTCATTAGCTGAGGCGCAGCGATTGTTGACACGAAACGTGCTTTGGCGTTGGGAAATGGGCGGTACGCGTCTGCTGATGTCAGGCTCAGGGGCGGGGGATTTGATTTAGTGCCGCAAAAGCAGGTGAGCCAGGGCGATGGGGGGAAATGATAGGATTACCAGAAAATGGCGGCTGATTTCGAGTGCGTTAATGGACGAAACGTCGGGTAAGGTCCATAGGAAAGTTTTCTACGATCTACCGAGTTATGCTAAAAAAACACATGGCCGAACCGTAGGGACAATAAAAAAAAAAGTCCCGGAACTATCCTTTAATGTTAACCCATTACTGTTTTTTAATATTTACTTCTGTGTTTGTTGGCATATTTTTCTATAGTACCTATGTGGCATTGTCTTTTTGCATTGTCTTTTTGCATACCAGATCTCGCCTTTACCCAAGGGAATGATCAAAATCTAGCAGCATCCTTCGAAAAGATCTAGCTCAGAAGATGGGGGGCTTGGATCAGAATGAACCCCCTTTTTTCAACAAAAAGGGCCTACTGTATTGAAGATGTCGAGCGGGATGGTACAAGGAAAACTTAACTGGTAGTTCCCCGGAGCATAGGAGGGTAGTTATCGTGTTGGCATATTCGCACCAGTCACCAGGGGGTGGCCAAAACTTAGGATCAGGTTCTCAGTTTTACTGGCCAGGTGTATACGCCGACGTTGAGGCTTATGTAGCCAACTGTAACATATGCCTCAAGACCTTGGTACCAAGAGCTCCTTTACAACCCATGCCCATTATTGAGGATAAAAATGCATATAGTGGGACCCCTCAAAACATCGAAGTTGGGTAATAAATATCCTTGTTATTGTGGATTATGCCACTCATTACTCCAAGGCATTTTCCTTTGAGCAACAACACCAGGCAACAAATCCTCTAGCGTCTCATTCCATTCCTCTCCCGTTGAGCTTCCTGAAGGAAATCCTCACTGAATAGGGCACAACACTTCCTGTCTCATCCAGGAAGCAAAGCAGGTACTGAATGTTAAAAGCCCTAAGAACCTCAGTTTATCACCCTCAGACCGACAACCTGGTAGGACATTTCAGCCAGACACTAAATGCGTATTCTCCACAAACTGATTGAAGCGAATGGCCGCAACTGGAATCTAATGATACTATAGGCCCTCTTTTCCCATGCAGAAAAACCCTCAATTCTCATTGGGATGTTCCTCCTTTGAACTCCTATATTGCTGAGAGACGTCCTAGATATGTTCAAGGAGACCTGGGAAATGGCAACCTCACCCATATCTCAACCAACTCATAAATTAAAATCTCATATGACCGCGGTGAAGGAGATTGTGAATCAATACCTCTCTAGGTCATAGGAACACCAGAAGGACTCTTTTCACTGGCAGGCGGTGGCAAGATCTTTCTCAGTCGGTGCCCAAGAGTTGGTCTTCTTACCTAATGAGAACAAGATGGTATCAAAATGGTACGACCCGCATAAGGTACTTGAGAGAAAGGGACCTCTTGTTTCCCAACCAGACGGGATACAGAAAACACAGATATATCACATCAACAGAGGCGTAGGCAGGGTAGGGCCTGAGGGGCAAGGCCCACCCAAAATCTTTAAATGCCCACTCAGCAGCGCTGTGTGGGTATTTACAGATATTTTTGTCAGTGCAGTGGGCCCAACTACATTAGCATCAGGCCCCATTTGCTAGACAATCCTGGCTACGCCTCTGCAAATCAACCTTCTAAACGCCGTGAAAGCAGACCGTAACTATGGGGATTCTATTAGTTGAGAACGAACAGAGACTCCGTCTGATCCCAGAGAATCAAACCACCATCCAAAAACAGGATCTCCAAGATCTGCAAAACTAATTCCCCAAGATTATTTTCTGAAGAACCAGGAAGGATCAGGAACCTCTTCCATTATATCCTTACACCTCATGGACAGACTGTAAACCTGAACCCCTACTGCATCACTGAAGTGTGTAGAAAGATCACAGAAGAAGAAATTACCAACATGTTAAAACTGGGAGAGGTCGAACCTTCACATAACCCCTTGTCCTACCCAATTGTATTCATCGCCAAGTCTGTTGGCTCCTGGTGGTTCCGGAGACTGAATTCTATCTCAGCCTTTGATAAATACCCAATGACTAGGATCGATTCATTAATTTAAAGACTAGTAAATGCCAATACATCTCGGCTCTAGATCTCACCAGCGCCTATTGACTGGTACCCCTTTAGCCCCTATGACAAAGGAAAACATTGCCTTCTCCTCCAGACTGGGATTGTTTCAATTTACTATCCTTCCTTTTGGCCTTCATGGCATCCCGGCCACCTTTCAAAGGTTAATCGATTAAGATGCTAAGACCTTACTCTGCCTTTGCATGGGCTTATGTTGATCAAATTGTGATTCATAGCAATAGTTGGGAGGAACATCTATACCGTCTATATGAAATCACTGGGGCCTTACGTGAGTTTGGGCTCTGTGCCAATCCCAAAAAATGTCATCTAGCACAAAATGCCATAAAAATACCAAACTATTTAGTGGGCAATGGCCTTATTCAACCTTACTCTGAAAAAATAAAGGCAGTGGTATTGACACCTCCCCCTAAAATCAAATGTGAACTCTGGGACATTCTGGGTCTAGCCGGGAACTGTAGAAGGTTGTTCCCTAACTTTTCAACCCTTGCAGCCAGTCTCACAGCTAAGCTCAAAAGCTCCCAGACAAATAAGCTTGTCTGGGCTCACCACGAGTTAGAAATGTTTTGATGGGATGAAGCAGATACTCTGAGGAACCTGTTCTACAAAGGCCAACTTCAACAATGAGTTAATCTTACAGACTCGCGCATCCAAAGTAGGCCTGGGAGCAGTACTCTGTAGGTTGCATGATGGGCGAGAACATCGGGTCACCAGCAGAAAATTGTTCACCCGAATGTTAGAGAGAATTATAATTTCTGTGCTAATTCCCTTCAACCTAAGAGATCCCCAGCTATTTTGCTGGACTTTAGGACTTTTTAATTTTAAGAATAAGAAAATATTTTCCAGCCTACAACTGCTAGGCGCAGTTCCCAATTTAATTGTATTACGTATAGGTGTTTGGTCTGCTGCCACCTGGGCTATATCCTGTGACTGGTCAGGATGATAATTGGTTAATGCTAGGGTTTTAGCCCTGGTAGGCGCATATACCACTTTTTAATTTTAACCCTGGAGTAAGTGAGCCCTTTTTCTCACTCGTGTGTTTTGATCTGATATGGATTTTTATTTCCTTTGTTTCTGGAGTCTGACAAACTCCATAGGCATCTACTTTTGTATGGTGACACACAGCACCTTCAGTGCAGTGTCACCGAAGAATCAGTTGGATTTCTCTTAAGGTTTAAATACCTTTTCTTGGCTGAACTACACTTCTCAAGAATAGTAAAGTGAAATTGACTTTACTTACCTTTTCTTTTCTCTTTGTAGGTACAGCACACAACATCTTATGTGGAGTGTTCCCACTGACTCATGTAAAAAAGACTTGTTGCCCTCACGATTTTAAATGGCTGGTGGCAATGGTTCCTACCATTGTGCTTTTCTACCGCAGGCTGAATCCTCGGCTACAGTGTAAGTACGCATGGGTGACCATTTGGTCAAAATGGCCCCAGTCTTCTTTTTTCTGCAATTTCCTGTTTGTGGGGTCACTCTTCGGTTTTACCCTTGTTTGGTTTGCCTTTGGCGGGCTTCAGTACTGAAACCCGCCTCTGGCTCCAGTGTGTCTGGCAGGGTAGGAAGCGAGGGAGGTGCCTGAAACTCCCTGTCCTTAGTCTCCTTGGTAACCTGAATTCATCCAGTCGTGATTGGCTGGCTGTCCTTGCAGGACAGCCACCCTGCTGTGTGAGTGACAGCTGGGCTGTGCAGGAATGGGAGAAACCTGCATAAAAAGGCGAGGCTTTTTGAACTAAGTCGACCACTGGACGAAACATCTGATGAAGGAATCGTGAAGAGAAGCTTGCTGCATCCTCCTGGACCGTTGCACAGCCAGTTGAAGCCCTGCTGCTGTGCTGAAACTTCTTTTCCTAATCGACAAGAGAAGCTCCGGAAAGGACGACTTCTTCCCTTGGGTTGGTGGGACCAACTAACCCCAAGACTACCTTTTCTGGAAGCCCTTCCCAAACTGGCTGTACTTCTTCGCTGCTGCTGGAACCCAGTGCCAGGGGTCGAGAAATCCGTAGTCGAGTGCAAGCTGGACCGAAGCTCCAGGAAGATCCTGAGGACCCTCCCAAAGCAGGACGACCCACGCTCGAGTCACCTCCCCAGAGTGCTGGACTCAGGGAGCGAAGGAAGGCCATCTGGTGTCCAAGATCCACGGTGGTGCCATTTGCCAGTAGCTGAAACCACGAAGTACAGCTGAACTGAAAAGAGCTCGTAGCTGCCTCCGAACTGCTGTGGAGGAGTCCTCCAGACGTCCTCCCTCTTGTCCCCATGACTGAGGCCCAGGAACACAGGATCTGCAAGTGTGCAACCAGGATAGAAGCCAGCTGGATTCTCTTCTTCTAACCTAAGGTACTGTTCTGACTAAGGGGTACTTGCCTCCTTCTCTGTAGCTTGCTTGTCTCAGTTGATATTTGCAGCAGCTGCTTTTCTAGAGTAATTCTAGCTCTAACTTTTAACAGCTCGTGACACAACAGTGATTCTCTACAACAAACTCTCTAACTCTGCTATCTAAGAAGCGCCTCAGCTCCATAGACTTTGCTCCGAATGGACTTCAGCAGTCATGGCTCCCTGCAGACTCGTCTGTCCCATTGACCTTGATCCTAACTGTCCCTCATAGGTGATACATTGGTTTTTGGCTAATATTGCTGGGCAAAGTTTCTATCTAGACTTCATTGGTAGATTTTAAAAGTGCTCACAGAACCTGTTAACCTTTTCCTTCCATTAACCTTGCCTTTTCCCACAACCTCAGAATTCTACCAAGTACAAAAGTGATATATAAATGCCAATACTGTCCTGGTAATTGAAGTCACCCCAGGGTGTAGGAAGTGTGTATGAAACATCTCTAACGAATATCTACTTGCTTATCTTGATTCTGAGAACTTGTAAGGAAGTGTGTTTTTATTGTTGCACATTGCCCTTTTTAAAGAATGCTTATTTAAAATTGACCATTAAATAAATAATAATTTTACTAGAAAACCTTGAGTTTAAGTGTTATTTTAATACTTGTATTTGTGGATTTCGATGCTACAGCTCTACAGCTCACATTTATCCATATTGAGATAGGTCTGGCTGCTCAGTCACACTACCAACTTGTGTAGTACAGACCTATACTAATAGGTTGGTTACCTAATACTAAGAGGACAAGACTGGGGTAGTCTCCCAGAGGGCTACTGCATACAATCTTGCCTCACTCCGAGAACAAGCCTATGCAACTGTAGAATTGACGGCTCTGGCTATTAATTGGCGTCACTAGTCTACAGTACTACATGATGGGGCAAACATTTCGATTGATCACTGACCATTCTCCCCTAAAATGGGTGTGTCTAAGAAAAGACTCAAATGCCCGAGTCATGAGATGGTTTTTAGACTTGCAACCTTTCTGCTTTACCATAAAACAGCGAAAGGGAAAGGAAAGACAATGTGGACTTTCTCGGTCGCTTCCCATTAGGACAACTAGTAGTGGACTCCAAACTAACAGAAGGGGTGTGTGACGAATACATAGAATTCGTCCCTTCTCCCCTATGGGACTGGGGAGGTGAGCCTGCTCCCCTAAACATCCCCCTAGCGGGCAGGGCAAGCAGGATCTCACTGGGTGACCCTGCCCCTTTGGGTGCAAGGAATCCCCAAGTAAAGTTGTTACCAAACCTCCCTTTAACTCTGAGTCCCCAAGTATGTGTTGGATATATGGGAAGTGAGCAGTACCATAATGCGAGGGCCCTTTTAAAGGTGACTGGCTTGGTTTCTGACCTGGTTCTGTTAATGGCCATCTCTGAAGAATGGGGCAAATGAGGTCTCCTCTCTCGTTCCAGAAAGGAACTTAAAAGACCTGAGACTCATGCAGAAGCAGAGAAAGCCAGCCTGAGGGTGAAACACAGAAGCCTGCCCGGGAGCGCGGAGGAGGGGATGTTTCCTTCCAGGAGAAGTCTGGAGGCAGGACCACGCAGAGAATGGGGTGGGTGGATAAAACCTGGAGCCAGCAGACTGCTGCTGATTCCAGGATGAGGGAGAGCCTGAGCAGCAGTGAGCTGCAGCCGTACCGAGGAAAAAGTGATCAGCTGCTGGTGCGCCATAAGAGGATCCAACCGTCTCAACGCTGTATTCCTGTTGGTCGCAGGCAGAAGGAACCAAATGAGGAAATGCAACCGGAAATATATCGGAGCTGCAGTTCTGCAGCGAATGGGGAAGCAGTCTCCCCCAATGAGCAGCACTATAGGACAACAGCTACATGGCAGGTCAGAAGATGTGGGAGGAGGGTAGCGAGACACTGGGACCGCGCACGAGCGGCCGACGCCTGAGCATACCCCATGCAGGGCTGACTGAGAAAATACCCCACAAGATAGTGAAAGCTATACGATAACCAGACAACGCAAGGTCGGATATCCGAGGAGGAAAACAGGGGAGCTTAAAATAACTTTTATATAGCGCTTTTATCTAAAGAGCTTTACATAGAACATTTTTATATACAATTGTTATTACCCAATCGAAATGAGTGCCCATGTTACCGACCTCGGAAGGATGAAGAGTATAAGGAAAGAGAAAAAGGAGATTAAGAAGAAAAGAGATGACTAGTTGCAAATAAAGATAAGATCCAATGGTAGTAAATTGATTGATGGAAAGAAAGGGAGAGAAAAAAGGAATGGAAGATGGGTAGGTGGAAAGGAAGAGAAAGAAAATGGATAGTTCAAATGATAGAAAAGCTAGGGAAGACATGGAAATAAAGAACTGAGACGGGAAAAGTGATGAAACGGCCTTTCACAGAGGAAAACATAAAACTGTTGAAGCAAAAATAATGAATAGACAAGCATGGATGGAAAAAAAGATAGAATAGAAAGAAGGAAATACAACTGGGAAAAGGTGAACATTTCAGTGCAAATTATCATTATTAATGTGCTACTTGCTTTAAGATTTGTTTCCAGTAGTTGTGACAACAGTGAAGGGTGTTAGATTCGCTTGTGCAGGAAACATCAATGCAGACAAATTTCAGCAATATGTAATAAAGCACGGGAGCCCGGTATGAGTGGTGGCACCTTCTTTAATTATCAAGCGCAGACTGCAAAACTGGTGGTAACCCCACCTACAACTACATTGTGGGCAACGGCCCCAACAAACAGTGAAAGGGGACAGGTGAATGCCTGTCCCTGCAGTGTAAACATGGGCATAGAGATGGGACATTACAACTCCCCCTTGCTTAACAGAAGATTCGTTCTCTTAACCCATTTCCTCAATCCATCTTGAGGGTCTGCGAATCGCCCTTCTGGATGGGTTTCGCGTGGGAGCGATGCTGTTATTCTGATCACCCTCACTGTCGTCTGTGTCCACATCGCTATCCATGACCTGACCTCAGATGCTTCGTCAGAGGAGTCCTCCAAAGTGGTTGAATGTTCACTCCGCAGAGTCTGGTCACTTTTAATGGGCCGGAAAAATTTGTCGTTTCTTGTGATGGTGCCTGTGGGACTTGCAGAGGTTACCATGGATCCTTTGACATGTGTCACTGTAATGGGATCAGGGTTGAATGCAGGTATTTCTTTGGATGCTTGGATCTGGGGTGCTAGCACTTGATCTCCTACATGAAAGTCACTGTTCTTTGCCTTTCTTCTGCTGTCAGCATATTCCTTCATTTTCTTTTTGCTTTCCCGATCATTTGCTCTGGCCTTCGCCTCACTATTCACAGCAACTTCCTTACTGGGGTTGTGCGGTAGGGTGGTTCTCACGACGCGACCAAACATTAATTCTGAGGGGCACACACCCGTGGAGCTGTGCGGGGTGTTGCGGTAGTCCCTGAGAAGTGTGCAGATGGCCTGCATGAATGATCCTCTTGTAATTGAGCAAATTTACATAGTGCGTTTCATATTGGCCATGAACCTCTCTGCCGTTCCATTCGCCTGATGCCAGAATGGTGTGATTTTGCGGGGTTGGAATCCCAGATGCTCTGGTAACATTGCGAAGTCATGTCCGCTGAATGGGGGCCCATTGTCAGATTTCACGATGGTGGGAATTCCGTAGTCTGCGAGTCTTGTCCAAAGCTGGTAAGTCTGAATGGGCTGCCATTGAGTGAATTAGGTGTATTTTTCGGGAATCTGGACATCTTGTCTATAATCACTAATACATATTTTCCATTGGATAGGGGTCCAAACATATCGACGGCAACTTAATCCCACACATGCTGCGGCATAGTAATTCTAAGTGGTTCAGGGAATGTGCAAGGAGCGACTGATTTGCAGGCTATGCATTTTCCCCGTGTTTGTTCGACCTTGATGTCCATTTGGGGGAACCACACTTTTGTTCTGAGTTATCTCTTGGTGGATACAATTCCACAGTGTCCTGTGTGTCCCATGGCAATTATTTGATCTTGGAGGTGTTCAGGGATGATAATCCTATTCTCCTTTAGTAGTAATCCTTCAGGAGAAACAGACCAAGTGTGGTTTATTAGGTGGAAAGTCCGGAGTTATTTCTTCTCTGTTACAGACTGGTGGGGGTCTCATTTCTGCTCCTTTGATACCACTTGCCCAACGTTACACAGTCCTTTAAGGTCATGAGAAGATTTTCTTGCCGCATGCCATCAAGTATTTGCGGTATGGTGAGTGATTTGGGCAAAGCATTTCTTCCAATTTAATTGAGATATTGAGATAAGTGGATGAATTCTTAGAAAGTCAAAATTTCTTCGGTCATCTACACCACTGGAGATCGAAGGATATTTCTTCTTCACAGTTCCGAGTGACCCTTTCTCACAAAGTTGAGTAGTTCAAAAGGGCCATAATAGGGCTGAAAAAATCAGCTAAACTAGATTTAAAACATTTTTTGCACCTCGAATATTTAAAAGAAGTTTTTCATGCAACTGTAACTTTGAAAGTTTTGTAAAAATCAATTTTATTTTAATTCGTACAAATAAAATTAAAAAAAATTAAAAAATTGAGATATTGGTTGGCCTTAATGGATTGGCTTTCATTCTTGGCTGGTAGGGGATACCTCGACAGGAAATCAACTGGGTTACTGTCCTTCCCTGGTCGATGAATTATGGTGAATGAGTTTTCCTTTAGGCAGAGTCCCCATCTTGCGATGCGAGGTGGCATTGTGGCTGTTATATGATTGTTAGGACTTGATGGTCTGTGACGATTCTAAAAGGTCCTCCATACAGGAATAGGTGATAGTGCTCACATGCCCATAATACTGCAAGGCTTTCTTTCTCTGGTTGAGAGTATGCACACTCTGTAGATGACAGACTGCGGCTTGCATAGGCCACTATGCGGCGTGCAGAGGATGGTGAGGCGCCCAGCTTTATTTGTGCTAGGATTACACCAAAGCCAACAGGGTTAGCGTCCACTGTAGTTCAGTTTCTAGTTCCGGGTCATAGTATGCCATGCATGAGGCGGAGGCAATAAGTCTCTTAATTTCTTGAAATGCATCTTCTACCACGCAAACTCTTGTCCTTTCCCAGTGAGTAGAGGCAGGGGTGTGCTGACGGAGGAAAAGTCCTGAATGTACCTGGTGCAATAGCCTGCCATGCCCAACAATAATCTGATGGCGGATGTTGACGTTGGCGTGGGTGCTTCCACCAGCGATTGCACTTTGTCTGGATCGGGTTGTAGGCCTTCATGTGAAAATATGTGCCCAAAGAACTTGAGCGTTGATTTGCTTAGCTCACATTTGGCTGCATTCAGTGTCCGGTTCGCTTCTTCAAGGGACATGCACACTCGTCGCAGTGTGTCAACATAGGCCTCTTGAGTTGTACCGAAGATTAGGATGTCATCACTGTAGTTCAGACAATGGAGAATGTGTTTAACGCTATGATGTATCTCGTTTTGAAAAATCCCTGCAGTGGAAGATACCCCAAAGCTGAGGCGTTTGTAGGGAAACGGCCCTAAGTGCGTGGAGAAAGTAGTTATGTAGCGGGAGTCCGGGTGCTGCTCGAGTTGGTGGTATCCTTTTATTTAAATCTAATTTGGAGAAAACGTTTGCACTGTGTAATAGGTGCATCATATCAGTCATTCTTGGGGACATGTGTCGTTCTCTTTCAATCGCGACGTTGGGCGCTCTCATGTCAACACAGATGCAAATGCTTTTATTGTTTTCCTTTTTGTGTACAGGCACTATGGGCAACACCCAGGCCGTAGGTCCTTTTGTATGTTCTACGATGTCTTGGTTTAATTGTGACTGTATTTCAACGTCCACTTGCTTCTGGATGTTGAGGGGTATTCCAGGGTAATGTTTTGTTACAGGCTTGATGTTTGTATTGATATGTAGCTTGATTTGTTTCCCTTTTAGCTTCTCTAGGCCTTTGAACAAGGTCGGGAAAATGTTTGTCATCCTGTCCTTTGGACCGGTCGTGCACGCTGACATGATTTGGTACAACACATGCACCAGCCCCATTTGGAAGGTCGACTGGAAGCTGAGGATGCTGCCTCCTGGAACTTCCCCTTTGATTACATATATCGTGGCTTTCATTCTCTTGTCTTTGTATGTGCAGGTAGCCTTGAACATTCCTTTGCATTTTAATGGTGTGTTTGTGCCGTATGGATATATTTCGATATCTGCCGGCTTTAGTGATTTCTTGTTGTCAAGGGACTTGTATGTCTCTTCATTAATCACATTGACTGTGGCACCGGTGTCTAATTCCTGACTGTGACCATTTATTTGTAGCAGCAAAGTCGGGCTGTATTGGGTTGCCGTGGCATTCCCTATGGCATGTGCGTAGCCTCTGTTGCGGTCGTCGCTTGATGATGAGTCTGAATCATTGTGGCGCCTTGGTGAGGCCTCTAAATACCTTATTTTCTGCCACGTCTACCTCCATTTTGGTTCTTCTGGGAGTGTGAGTGCGCCTGGCAGCGTCCCTTCTTTCTCTGTGTCGTCTGTCCCTGTGCGATTACTCTGTTTCTGCTGTGCGAACTCTGTCGATGGGAGATGGAGATGGCCATTTTCTGGGACGTGGGCTTTCCCGCCTACTGGTTTCCCTTTGGTTTTCTGGAAGTACTTTATGTACTTGCACACTGATTGGAAGTGGTTTTCACCACTGCATTTGTCGCAGTTCTGTCGTGGGGAAAATTGTATCCACAACTATAACATTTCTTCTGGTCCTGATTACGTTCGGACGATCGCACCTGACACAGGGATGCAGGGGAGGCTGCTTATGTGATTTTAATGTTGCTCAATGATTCAGTCTGCCTGAATAGTGCTGTCTGCTCTGACGAGTTGTAGAATTTCCTCTACCGTCCTGCTCTTCTGCAGTAATTTTTTCCTAAATTCAGCAGACTCGCATCCTGCACCCGCTTGTGATTTCAAAGCTTCTTCTGTATAATAGTGGTCAAAATGGCAGTATTTTGCTCTTTTGGGTACACTCATGATGAAGTTGTCCATCGTTTCCCCTTTGTTTTGTATGGATGTGTGCAATATGTGACGTTCATAATCTACGTTCTTTAAAGGAGCGAAATAATTATTCAGTGAGCCGATGATGCCTTGAAACATGTTGGTCAAGTTTTTCGGCATTTCAAACACAATGGGCCTCATTACGAGTCCAGTGGTAGCCGTGCCGGTAAAACCGGCAGGCTGCCGCCGGACTCGTGGGGATTTACCGGCTCTGGACTTGCTGGAATCACCGGGGCATTACAGCGCCGGTGGTCTGGTAATTCCAGAGCCAGCATTCCGTTACTCCCCATTCCCGTGGAGTCCCAGGGACAGTGGAACCACTGGCACCATGCTGTAATGGTGCCACTGTTTCCATGTCCGAGTGCGGCCGGTGGCGTTACGCCCGCCAGGTCAGACCTGGCGGTTGTAACACCACACAACCACATAACTCTGAGTTAGCCGGTCCAGAAAACGGTGCTGGTACTGTTTTACCAGAACCATTAAATCCGGACCGGCTAACTCGTAATGAGGCCCAATGTCTCTTACAATTGGACCTAGTGAGTGCATTAGTATGCCTCTGAGAGGCATACTTCCCCAACGCCTGTTGCGTCGATGTAAATATTGAGTTCCTTAAGCCACCTATTCCACTGGGGTGCCAGACTACTAGTGTCCGAAATGTCAAAAGGCTGCACTGCCTGTAATTGCAGAGATTCGCATCCCCCGTCCTCCTTGTGCACTGGGTTGTGAGTTTCTGAGCTTGACAGTGGGCTCAGTGGGCTAACTCCCTCATTATCTGACTTTGTGACAGTGGTTCTGCGGCAGGGGGTGCTGGTTGTGTACTCTCACTTTTATTTCATGAGCCTTGCCAACTTTTCAGCGAGCTGCATTAGTTGATGCTTGCTGGTGGGGTGGGGCCTACCAGAGCACGTGCACTTTCATTTTGTGCTTTTAAATCATCCACATGGACATCAGTGAGGCATAAAAGCAGGACTGGGCACAGGGCCGGCCTTAAGGCCAGCAGCGCCCTGGGCGAACTGGTGCCCCCCCTCGCCCACCGTGCCCCCCTGGCTAACAGGGGGTGGAAGGGGGCGGGCCAGGATGGGCAACTTTTTTTATTTTTTTTAACCTCCTCGCTCCAGCGAGGAGGTTAAATAGGTGCCATCGCGGGCTCATTCAATGACAATGTGGCGCCTGCCACAGCTTGGGGGAGCGCTTGAAAGACGCCCCGGAGCTGGCGTGGTGGGGGGATAAGGGCGCCTTTTCTTGTGAAAAGTGTGCACGGCGGAGGGGCGCATTTAAATGCACCCACCACCGCGGGCACCTTTTACAGTAAAAGGTCGCCTGCTGCGCCTTGTCCCACAACGCCAGCTCGGGGGAGCCCTTGAAAGACTCCCCTGAGCTGGCGTGGCAGGGGCAAAAGGCGCCCTGGGGGGCAAGGCACCCGGGGCGGTCGCCCGGCTCGCCCCCCCCCCCCCTAAGGCCGGCTCTGACTGGGCACACCTCGCGTGCCATATAAGCCAGCTGGAGCAAGCGTGTGAGCACAAGCAGGGCCTGCTTATCTTTGGGCGGGCGCACCTCGTGCGTGTTGCAGTGTCCTTCAGAACGCCGTTCCGACGCAATGCAGGCATTCTTGCTAACGCTGTTGCCTTTGTTGCGCCCCAACACTGGGCTTGCTGCGAAGCGGGACAAGCAGCAGTGATAACGGTGTTGCGAGCACGGGCGGTGGCCCGGTTCTCAATAAAGTTTGTGTGTGTGTGTGTGTGGATTGCAGGCTACCTTTTGAGCTCGAATTGAGCCACTACGAGCAGAGGTGTGGCACACCAGTGTTCGATTATTAAGATATTTGTCGCCATTGTTAGATTCGCTTGTGCGGGAAACATCAATGTAGACAAATGAAGGCAATATGTAGTAAAGCATGGGAGACCGGTATGGTATTGGTGGCACCTTCTTTAATTATCAAGCACAGATTGCCAAACTGGCGGTAAACCCGCCTACAACTACATGTTTGGCAACAGGCCCAACAAACAGGGGAATGCCTGTCCCTGCAGTGTAAACATGGGCATAGAGATAGGACATTATATCGGGATGGTAATCTGCTAGGTCCTCGTGCTACACATGCACAGTTAATGCATGCGTATACTTCACAATCCACTCTGGAGAGGAACTGCTTAGACAGTCCAGGGATCGGCCCTCCTACTTATCAAGCAGTACCTCACATCTGCTCCCACTTTCTTCAGGAGCTCGAGGTGCCGTAACTACTGCATGACGTGAGACTGTCTCGTGAGGCAGGTCCTGGCAAGTGCAGGAGGGCTGTGTATGCGAGATATCATAGGCATCCGCCATGCTTCAGAGAGGCCCTGGAGATGGCCTTGTGGTCGTGATCCATGAGTTTGACAACTGCGCAGTGCATGAGGCAAATGGAGTGGGCGGGTCAGACGGCTATCCAGTCTTGTGAGGGAAAGGCGGCCACTGCTGGGAACACAAAGCATGCATTTCTACCTGTTGATGCCACACCTGCTCGGCTCTTTCGCAGAGGTTGGATGCTGTGAAAAGTTATGGCCGGATGCAACCTTTCGACGAGGCCGAGTAGCCAGCCTCGCAAGAGTGGGGCGGGCTAGCCACAAAAAGTCCAGCTACTTTTCCCCCCAAACGCAGTGCGGGCAATTCCATACTGTCTCATTCACGTACTGCAAATGCCCACCCCTACCCAATCTACTTTTTTGCTAACATTAGTGGCAGATGGCATTTTAAGACACAACAAAAAAAACCTGCAGAATCATTACAGATGCAGAAAACTCCTCTATTAGAGCACTGCCCAGGCGCTCTGGTGCGAAACTCAAGCAAACCGCTTAATTTGCATATGGATTGCACCAACAGAAATGACTTCACAGAAAAGGACATTGCAAGGAGCATCATCAGTCTTTGATTCTAAGGAGGCGCCATGGAAGTGACTTTAGAATAAGTTGCCATAAGTAAGCCAAGTGGCAAATAACTTTGTGGTGAAAAATACCTAAATTGCACGTTTATTATATATGGAACAACTCTATAGTCATTAGGCTTTTTTTTTTTTATAAATAATAGCATGATATACTAGCATACGCAGAGCTGCAGATAAGACACAGTGCGATTAAATAATTTGCCCAGGATCACACACGTTGGTTAAATGGTGATAGGTTTAGTTGACACCTTTCCCGTTGGGCACCCTCATTGCGGTGCCGAACGGGTGAGGTGTCCCACTGACAGATGTCACGGTCTGGCTTTCAAAAGAGATTCTGGGGGGCAGCGGGCCCTCCCTGCCCCCCCCCCCCCCCGGTACTCCCTCCATACGTCACTGCTTTCAAGCTGTGCTATGCGGGGAGCATGGAGAGCAGTGTCCCAAAGTCTGATGAATACCTTTGGTATTAGAAGGACAAAATGAATTGCCCGTGCTTTTTCAGTTCCTTCTCAATATGTATCTATTGTTGTATCTATTGTTGCTCCCACGGCCATTCTTTGAAGGGGGCCCATGTAACTTTGCCAGTGCCTTTAAATGTAATGCCCGTTTATCAAACCCGCTCTTGCACTTTGTAGACCTTAAGGTCCAGAGCAGCTTTTTGAAGCGGAAATACAAATGTGTGGTTCTCTAGAGAGGCTTACAAAGTGAGGGGCCATGCCCTTAATATAATTAGTTTTTGATTGCTTATATTGCAAACATAGCTCAAGAGCAACAAAGGGCTTTAAAAACAGGAGGGTGCTGGCACCACGCCTGGCATTTTATGCAGTAGCGCAATACTGTTGGCGCAGAAAGAGAGGGATTTTTATTCTACATTAGCAATGTACTTTTGCAATGTATTCTTGACCGAGCTGAATTTCTAGAGTTTTGCAGAAGTGGTGGGCATTTCGAACCTCTGCAGCGTTGAGTTCCACGTGTTGAGGGCGTGGCAGGAGAAGGACGCCTTGTGAGCCTTCGCTTTAGGGGCTAGCATAGACCAACCATTTGAATATTTTGCTACATGAGGTATGAGAGGCTCCAGAGGTGTGAAGTTTAACCGCCAACTATGTCAGTGTTTCTATCCAGACTGCTTTGTAAGTATTGTATTTTATTGTATTGAGTTATTCGTATAGCTCTCTTTCCCCATTTGTATGGCTTCACTGTGTGATGCATAGAGTTTGAGTATTAACCAGGGATCAAAATTAGGATTTGCTGACCAGCAAAAAGGAATTCCTGGATATCGGTCATCACCCGTTAGGTAGGAGCTACTTCTAGAGAACCAGGAGCTAAAACATAGCGTGTAGCAAATCTAACTGTTGCGCAAGATGCAAACCCAAACCTTTTGTCTATTCTGTATTGTTGAATATGCTTAAAATGTCCCTTGTGTGAGTCCTTTATTCTCTTTCATACTTATTCCTAAATCTACACACTTCGTATCACATAGCTACCACTTACCTGAAGTGTCAAAATTAGCTACTGGTAGCTGTTGGTTTCAAGCTAACGGATAAGGGTTGAAAGCCTGCGATCCAAATGTTCAATGGAGAAAAGACAGAAGATTATTTTTCCGAAATAATCTTTGCTCTTTTCTCCACTGAACATTTACAACTTGGCACACACCCTTACTTACCTTGTGTCCCTGCAACGCCTGTTCCCTTTAACATCTGTGATGGAGAACCGGGCCGCAGGGTCCTTTTTTGTTTTGTTTGTTTTTTTTGAAATTTTTTTTGGGGGGGTGGCTGCAGGGGACACCCCCGCTCACAATATAGTGAGCAAAGGTACAGGGGACACCCCTCGCACCCCCCAGCACCGAATGCATGATTTGGTTGAACTTTTCGGCAACTCAGAATTTTCGAATGGCCGAAATTCAGCCAAATCACGCATTTGGGCTTTTAAGCTCGGTCATTTTGGCCAGTTCCAAGCTAACCAGGCTCACCTTGGCTTTAACCAGGAGCTAAATAGCTCCCAACTCCTGGCAATTCCCGAAACCTGATTAACCTAGCAGGGCAGGGAGCAGGTGAAGCCTGTGCAGAGTTGGCGAGTTGTGGTTGAATTTGTGGGCACCTGTAATGAGGCAGACTGCAGCGTGACAAGCTTTCTTGAGGGGGTGAGGGGTGTTTATGCAGCTGGGAGCATAGTGAGAAAAGAGTTTTCCCCCGTCCATGTGAAATCATGGGGGCTTGAACCACTGAACCACCATTGCGAAGTCATGCACGGGCTGAAGGGTTTTATTTTGTGGACTGTGGAGATCATCTGTAGCTAGGTGGTTTGCCCTCTTTTTACGATGTGCTTTTGGAAGGAAAGGCTGCTGTAAACAATATAGCTCAGAAATTAGGCTGGGATTAACAGCTGAGGGGTGAATCCTACCAGGCCCAGCCTGTCCAGACATTGTTAGACAAGTTATTGTTTGGTGAGTGGACCAATTAATATGAAATCAGTTTTGGTGGCGTTCGTTTGAGGTGGGTTTAGTTTAGTTAGTTTAGTTTATTATTTGTATAGCGCCGCCTGGCCCTAGGGCATCCGGGCGCTTGCGATGAATACAACAAGAATAATGAATACAACAAGAATAATGCAGCAGAAATGTACAAATCGATTACATATTTACAAATTTACAGTCTTGGTGCATGCTAGTGCGGTAGGGCTAGGCAGTTTCTTTGGATAGAAGCCAAGTTTTGGTGTTGTGTCTAAATCTGTGAAAGGACGGTTCTGATCTCAGCTCGAGTGGAAGTGAGTTCCAAAGTTTGGAGTTTGGGTGGTAGCAAAGCATTCGGGTAGGCGAGCGATGTTCTCGGGCCACTGACCTTAAGGTACAGCTGAGCTGAGTGTTGTCGGCGTACTGATGGATGGCTATGTTGGGGTCATTTAGGAGAGTTTCCAAGGTTTCATGAATAGATTGAAGATGATTGGTGACGAGGATGGTAACCTTGGGGGACTTTGCACGTGACTGGATTCGGTTGGATCTGAATGAGCCATCTGTTCGTCCTGGTGTCTGATGGATAGGTGAGATGCAAACCGTTTTAGGATGGTTTGAGAGAAGCCCATCCTGCCAGCAATGAAGTAGAGGATTGTTAAGTGGTCAACTGTTTCGACAGCAGATGAGGGATCCAACAGGGCTTGCCGCCACGTCACGGTCAGTGATTTGCACAGGAACAGAAGCAACCTTAAATGCTTCTGTCTTGTTTGGCCTAATCAGTGATATGCAGCTTGATTCCCTTGTACATAAGCAAGTCACTCACAACTGAACGTGCAGTCTCTCACACAGGGAGATGATCTAAAACCAAAAAGTGATTAAGGAAAGGTTTTTAATCAATCATACCTATTGACATTGCTCTGGACAGCCTTCTATAGCATTGTGCTGCTCGAACACAAGGACAAAACATGGCTGGGATTGCCTATGTTCCTGTGCAGAGGGCACATGGCTTAGAATTATTTCATATTGGAAGGCTCTGTTTAGTGACAAGACCAAGATTGATTTGCATAGGGCTGGTCTCCTTCTGCAGTGCCAGAGACCTGCTAAAACGGTATGCAGTCTTTATATCGAATATTTTATAAAGAATGAACATACATCGAATATTTTATAACGAACATTTCTATAGAGAATGCATTTAGGGGTGGGGTAAAGGGTTAAATATTTTTGGGAAACGGTTGGGGTGGGTTTTCAGGGGTGGGAAACAGGGGTTTGGGTGGGCATTCTCTATACACATTTTTGTTATAAAATATTCGATATATTTTCATTCTTTATAAAATATTTTGGTATAAAGACCTGTAACCGCAAGAACTTGATGGAATGGAAGGTGCCGACAGCAATAATAGTTGTTAGCCTTGCATCCTTCACAGTTGGATTCTACTTCTCATTGGAATCCATAATTACATGTTCTGTGTACCAACCCTTGACCTATTCTAAAATAGCTAAACCCACAGAATACATCATTGGAATATAATTTGTAAGGCACCTCGGTTGATTGATGCAGGCATCTGTATACAAACTTCAGATCACAATTTTGTTTCCTATTTCCTAGATGAGCCGGCAAAGCATTTCATCCTTCGGAGGCTGGTTAATGAGTACCCTTGAGTTGCCTCTTGCCGTCTGTCTGGGCAGGGATGTGGAGGGGCAATGGGAGTTGCCATCAGCCTTCATTGGTAGGAGAGCTTGCCCTATTCCAACAGATACAAGTAGGAGCAGGAGGGGGATGGGAGTGTGTAGGAAATCTGGTTAGGCATTTTACATGGTCTTGTCCCATACCCCAGGTGACTCCAATTGCCCTCCATATGTTGTAGTACATCTTTTATTTTACCCCGTTTTAAGGAGCTAAGAGCACATCGCAAGCAAACATGCCGAAAGCTATGAACCAGCTTGGGGTCAATTCACAGCCTGTGGTGTGCCCTGTATAAATAATCATAAGATATGGTGGACAACTAAGCCCTAATGCTTTGAGAGCACCCCATATTCCCATATCTGCTTTAATTCATTTGATCAACAATATTCAGTGTGCCTTGTGATGAGAGCTCAAAATCCAGGACTGGCTGAGCCTTTAGCACTGTGCATGGGACAACTACTCACAATGTCATAAATCTCTACTCTGGATTTCACATAGGTGATAGTCCCAATGCATTACTTGATAGTCCTCTTATTATTAACCATCATTTGAAAAGGGCAATATTTAGGTGGCTTTTACTGGCCAAGATAAACTTCCTCCAAAAATATGTTGTTATTCAAATTCTTGGTCTTAGTATAAACTATATATATATATTTCTGAGGCTTGTGGAATCTGCTTAGATCACATGCTGTGCATAGGCCGACATCTAGTGGAAGCTGCGGAGTATTACAGTTTGTTTTTCGAAAGTCGAAAATGGGCGTCGACACAGGCGTGCCAGTAATACTATCCCTAGTGTGACGTCCACTGTACCCAAGATCCCTCACGCGTGTAGGATCCTCAGATTGTTTTTTTCCGCCATACTGGTCGGAAGCATCTTGCGGAGTTCCCTGGCCTTAGCCATACTTTTGCTGTTATTATAATTTTAATTCTTATTCATTCCCTTCCCCACCCCAACGTCGACCCTCAACCTCGACGACGGCTGGAGAAGTCATCGACCGTCGACTGCTGCACGACGGATCTGGGCCTCGGTAGGCCGCTGGCCTCGGCCCGGGCCTAGTAGGCCGCTGGCCTCGGCCCTTACAAGTAGGGAGAGTGGGGGGTGGTACATACTCTTCACTCTTGATATATAGTTACATTTATATATATTCCTACACTTAGCAGCCCGCTGCCTTAAGGTGCGTATGGAGGGTACCCCTTTTCAATTCTGCCCCAAGTGCAATCGCAAATACCCTTGGGTCGACAGGCACGCCACGTGCAATCTCTGCTTGCCGAGGGATCACCCCGAAGCGAACTGCAGAGCGTGTAGTAGGTTTAAACCTAAGACACTTAAGGACCGTTCGACAAAGCGTTGGGCCCACCACGCCAGGCAGGAGGCCATGGCAGCGGAGGGCGCCTTCAGCGATGGCAGCGACGCCGTACTTTCGGACGGCGAGGGCATTACGGCGTCGAAAGACAGCCGACGAGCGCAGGTCCCCGACCTCGGAAGGTCGTCCGGCAAGGCGGCTATGGGGAAGACCCCCGGCGACGCAAGCGCTACACACCTAACACACACTAAACACACTAAGACCAACCGGACCTCGACGACGTCGACTTCCCGGAAAGAGGCACAAAAAGAACGGTCCGACTCGGTGTCCTCTGGGCGCTCTCGATCGAGATCGCCTCACGACGCAAGGCAATCATCCACTCTTGCCAAGAGTGCCTCGCTACACACACTAACGGAAGTTCGATCGTCGGGAGACGAAGACGACTTCCACCCCCAGGCCGCGCTCCAAGATACCGAGACCGCGGTTAACACCAGTGAGGCCCCACGCCCGAAGCACACAGATACCTTTCCAGACCCTCGACGCCAGGCGTCGAAAGTCTCTGGGGCCCCCAAGGGACAGGGAAAACATTTTTCCACGCACGGAGAAGGGGGGAAACAGCGGAAAGCACAGCCTTACACCCCTGTAAAGCCTAAGCAGACAAGCAAACACAAGTCTACCCTTGAAAATAAATCACCTGCTAAAGTAATACCCTGTTCCAGGGAATGGTCCAGTGAAGACATAGACAGGGTTATGTCTAGGATGTCTTCCTTGGCTGATTTTTATGATAAGAACCCAAAACACTTTCTTTCATATAACCCTCAAGGGGCCACACCCTCAGGCTCCTCCGATCCTATCCCGCTAAGTAAAAAGCCCCGGGTCGAAAGACCTGAACCCTTCGAGGTTCAGCCTTACTCCACTCCATATTCTACTCCACTCCCCAGTTATCAGGGACAAGTTTTCCCTGAAGAAGACCAGGAGTTTGCAATTATGGAAGAACAAACCGGGACAGATTACTATGCAGAGGATGAGGACCTGGAGGAGGGAGAAGATGAGCAGGAAATTTACAGAGTAGATTCCCCAGTACAAAGCGAAGCCCCAGTTACTGACTCTCCAGTTGATAACCAGCCCCTCCTTAACGAGGTTCTCGCTCGAGCAGCGGAACACTTCCACATCGACACCCACGGTGTACAGGAGGAAAGGGACTTCGCGGAGGAGTTTGTAGGAGAGAGAAGACCGGTCGCTCAGACCATCCCTATCCTCAAATCCATCCAACGAAGAATAGATCCTTCCCTGGTGAATCCTAACCTCACCAGAGCTGTCAACCCCAGAATTGAAAAGATTTTCCGGGCAGCCCAGTCTGACCCTCTGTATATAAAGGGACATCTTAAACCAGATTCCCTAGTGGTGACCAACACTAGAAAGAGGGCTGGCACGCCCTTATCTTCATCAGAAGCTCCTCCCGACAAGGAGAGCAAAAAACTTTACGGGTTTGGCAGAAAGGTAGCCTCAACGTCCGCCTACCAAGCAAGGATTGCGAATTCCACCACCCTGTTGGCTAGTTACAATTGCCATCAATGGGAAGAAGTCGCGGCGCTCATTGCCTCTGCTCCAGAACCGTTAAAGGGCCAGCTGGCTCGGATCTCGGCAGAGGGGAGAGCCGTGTCTGGTTGCATTTTAAAAGCAACTTTCGACGCCGCTGACAACGCAGGGAGATTGATAGCAGAAGGTACTGTTATCAAGAGACATGCGTGGTTACGGCAGTCGGGATTCAAGACAGAAACCCAGGCTTCTTTAATAGACAAGCCAGTGGAACCCGACCTATTGTTTGGGAAAGCGGTCGAAGACGCACTTAAAAATGCCAAAGATGAATATGAGACTCTCAAATCCCTTGGCCAGCTTACCAACAAACCCCCTAACCAGAGGGGGAACAATAATTTTCGTCGCCCACGCGGCCAAAATTCACAAAGAGGCAACTATGCCCAGGGACAAGGTACACAATGGAATAACAACCAGCAGTCTACCCAGAGTTACGGCAGGGGTAACAAGAGAGGTCGTGGAAGAGGCAGAGGCAGCCCCAACAAGGGCGGTGGCACGCCTCCACCAAAACAGTGACGCTCAGTTCAGGGTCCCTTGCCACGCAACCCCAGTAGGGGGACGCATTTCCACCTTCACCCAGGCTTGGGAAGGGATCACCTCAGACAGATGGGTGCTGTCAACAGTATCCGCAGGATATTGTATAGAACTACTGCAGCGTCCCCGGAATCATCCTCCACGACAAAGAGTGCACTCCCTAGAGCATCAAAGGATCCTTCTCGAGGAGATCGCCATTCTGCTAGAAAAGGACGCGATAGAACTCGTCCCAGGACACCAGGTAAACAAGGGTATCTATTCAACTTACTTCCTTGTGCCAAAGAAAGATTTGACAATGCGCCCAGTATTGGACTTACGGCCTGCCAACAAATATGTCAAGCCCCAAAAATTCCGTATGACCACGCTACAAGAGGTAATCCCCCTCCTAAAAAAGGGGGATTACATGGCAACCTTGGATATGAAAGATGCTTATTTTCATATTTCCATGCTCCCAGCGCACAAAAAGTACTTGCGCTTCAAGGTGGACAGTCGCCACTACCAATTCAAGGTACTGCCCTTCGGGATAGCTTCAGCACCAAGGGTATTCACCAAGGTACTGGCGGTGGCGGCTGCACACCTACGCAGGGAAGCAATCCCGGTGTACCCTTATCTGGACGACTGGCTCATAACGGGGGAAACCCCAGGAATTTGCAGGTCAAACATTCAGAGGACTATCGACCTCCTCCACGAATTAGGCTTCTCCATCAACGAGAAAAAGTCAAGTCTGGTGCCAAGCACCTCAAAACAGTTTCTAGGAGCTATCCTAGATACTCAGAAAGGATTGACCTTCCCTTCGGAAGAGAGAATTCGGAATATACTTCTGCAAATTCCGCATTATCAGTCAGGTCAACAGATAACAGTACGCAAAGCTATGCGGTTACTGGGCATGATGGCGTCATGCATTTACCTGGTCCCCCACGCGCGTCTGCGCATGCGTCCCATGCAGGAATGGTTGGCGAAACAGTGGTCTCAGGCAAGTGGTCATTGGGACGATCTAGTGGTCGTTTCGCCAACACTCGTACAGAGCCTACACTGGTGGACAAGAGAGAATCTCGCAAAGGGGAAACCCTTTTACGATCCCGAAGTACAAGCCGTGGTGACTACAGATGCATGCCTGACTGGGTGGGGAGCTCACCATCTCCACCACACAGCTCAGGGTCTCTGGTCTCACTCAGTAGCCAAGAACCACATCAATCTGCTAGAGCTTCTGGCAGTATTCCGAGCGCTAAGGGCGTTCGAGCCCCATCTACTGAACTTGTCGGTGCAGATCAGGACGGACAGCACGACAGCCATGTTCTATCTGAACAAGCAAGGGGGGACTCGTTCGCCAAATCTGTCCAAGCTTGCCCAGAAAATATGGATATGGGCACTCAGACGGAACATCTTCCTGTCATCGCAACATGTTCCAGGGGAGCTCAATTCCCTAGCGGATGCTCTAAGCAGAGACTCCCTCCCAGAAGAACACGAATGGGTCCTTCACAGAGACGTAGTAAGAAATCTCTTCTCTCAGTGGGGTTTCCCCACTATAGACCTATTCGCCACAAGCGAAAACAAACAATGCCCAGGATTTGCATCCAGGTTCCCCCAGCCGGACTCCCAAGGGAATGCCCTGTGGATGAACTGGTCAGGGATGTTTGCGTACGCTTTTCCACCAACTCCTCTCATCAGGAAGGTGGTGTACAAGATGAACAAGGAATCTATGACGCTCATCCTAGTTGCTCCCATGTGGGCGAGACAACCATGGTTTCCACACCTACGCAGGATGGCGGTGTGCGAACCCATCAGACTCCCAGCCTGGTACAACCTACTGTCCCAGCAACAGGGTCAAACAGTGCATCAGGAACCCAACTCTATGAACCTAGCAGCATGGCTCCTGAAGTCATAGAGTTTGGACATCTCAAATTACCACAGAGGTGTATGGACATTCTAAAGGAGTCCAGGAAACCAAATACAAGGCACTGTTACTTTGATAAGTGGAAAAGATTCGTTATCTGGTGCCAGAATAAACAAATCAACCCGGTTGATTGCACTCCTTCCAACGTTGTGACATACATGCTCCACCTGCTGGATGCAGGGTTGGTTTTTAACTCGCTGAAAGTACACCTGGCAGCCCTCTCGGCTTACACCACATCCCATAACAAGGTCTCGTGGTGGAAAGTACCAGTGGTTAAAGCCTTCATGGAAGGAGTAAAGAGACTTCACCCTCCTATTTCGAACCCACCGCCAGGATGGGACCTCAACGTGGTGCTAGCTAAGCTCATGGGACCCCCATTCGAACCCATGCATAAAAGTAGTCTCAAACACCTGACTTATAAAACGGCCTTCTTAGTAGCCATTACCTCCATAAGAAGGGTCAGTGAAATTCAGGCTCTGTCAGTGCAGGATCCTTTCTTTACTATCCACAAGGACAAACTGGTTTTACGCACACACCCTAGGTTCTCACCTAAATTCATATCCAAGTTCCATGTAAACCAGTCCATCGAGCTTCCGGCTTTCTTCCAGAACCCGCAAAGCTCGGCTGAGGTGAAACTACACACCCTAGATGTGCGTAGGGCGGTCCTATACTATGTAAATAAAACCAGACCGCTAAGGAAAACAGATCAACTGTTTGTCTCCGTAGCTACAGGCAGAGAGGGGGATCGCGTCTCTAAGGGCGCGATCTCGAAGTGGATTATCAACTGTATACAGCTGTGTTACTCTCTTTCTGACAAGACTCTGCCTTTTACGCCAAGGGCCCACTCTACTAGAGGCATTGGTGCCACTCTGGCTTTCATTGCAAATGTTCCCCTCGACACCATTTGCAAAGCGGCTACTTGGAGCTCTATTCACACTTTTACTCAGCATTACTGCATTGACACTCATTCCAAGACAGATACACAAGTGGGACAAGCGGTTCTAAGACACCTGTTTGCTCATGACCCTTCTCACATCCCACCTCCTTCTTCTGGTACTGCTCGCTAATCTATGCACAGCATGTGATCTAAGCAGATTCCACAAGCCTCAGAAGGGATACATTACTCACCGTAATCGTATTTCTGATGCTTGTATCTGCTTAGATTCACATGCGACCCACCCTTCCTCCCCTCCGAGAGAAGGCGCATGATTGCTTGTAGTCTTACCTTTTCTGTCTATCTGCTTGGATTATCTGTACTCACGCTACTCCTCATGCTTCCTCATGTCAGAAAAAATACAATCTGAGGATCCTACACGCGTGAGGGATCTTGGGTACAGTGGACGTCACACTAGGGATAGTATTACTGGCACGCCTGTGTCGACGCCCATTTTCGACTTTCGAAAAACAAACTGTAATACTCCGCAGCTTCCACTAGATGTCGGCCTATGCACAGCATGTGAATCTAAGCAGATACAAGCATCAGAAATACGATTACGGTGAGTAATGTATCCCATATATATATATATATATATAATTACATGGACGCGGTAGCGTCCATGTAGTTATGGTTAAGTTGGTGTTTCCATAGGAAGAGCATTTTTTGGGTGGCTTATAACTTTGCTCCCTCTGGACGAATCCTCACCAAACTTTGCAAAAAATGTATATGGCCCACTCTGAATTTGCAAAGTTTGGAGAGGTTTGGTCCAGGGGGGGCAAATTTATAGGGGGGGGTCCCAAAACTTTTGTTTTTTCCCATAGACATAATGGGGAAAAAACTTTGCGCATGCCTACAGCCCAAACCGCTGGACGGATTTACACCAAATTTGCGGCAGGAGCGGGGACTTGGTCCCGAAAGCGTGCTTTTGCAAATTTGGTGTAAATCCGTCCAGTAGTTTTTTTTTTAAATGACCAAAATGTAAGGCAAAAAAATTAGTGATATCTCTGTTCGCTCTGTGGACGGACTTCCCTGTTCGCTCCACGCACAGCGCTCCGATTGGCCAAGCGGCTTGCGTGATGTCCGCAGACATGCAACGTGTTCGCTGATTGGACGGCGTGGTGCGTGAAGCGCGTCAGATTTTTTGTGGCGCCCGCCATCTTGCATTCGCCGACGACCGCGGACAGCGCGGTGGTACTTGGATAAAAAATTGTATTTAGTGGAGTGTGTTGGTGTGTAAGAGTGTTTGGGGAGGGTGGGGGAGTATGAGAGAGGTTCAATGTTCTGTTTCTTTTATGTGCTAGACGCTTTTGTTGTGTTCGATTTGTCTGCGGACAACACGGCTGTTCTGAAATGTTCTATATAAACTAAATGGTGGGGTGTTCCGAGGACGGGGTATGTGTCCGTTTTGTTCGTAAGCAAGCTCGGTGTCCTTAAATGTTGGTACATAAACAAAAAGGGGGTGTCCTGAGGACGCTGTCCGTATTGTACTCTGGCAAGTTGAATGTGTTCTAAGAACACTCGCGGTGCTGAAATGTTTGCAATTAAACAAAATGGGGGTGTTCTGAGAACGCTGTTCGTATTGTTCGTTGTCAGGTTGAAAGTGTTCTAAGAACCCTCCTTATGTCCGCTGACATTACAATTTCCTATGGGCCTTACCCGACTTTTTGTCCACTAAACAAACGATAAATCAGGCTGCTGTGCGCCGACATTATGTGATAATCCTATCACTTGCCCCATCGACCTGGCTGACCTGTTTTTGCGACACTAAATCATATCTCCCGCCCCTAAACCTGACATTATGAAAGCATTCAAATTCCCCGTCTTTCTCCGTGACGTTACAGGGTGCGTAGCCAAACGCGCCCAGTCGTCTCCAGTCCTACGTGACTTTACACAGAACCCGGAAAACAACACACATCATCTCACAACACAGCGCGCCACAATTCGGAATATGAAACTGTGATTTAAAAGCAAACAGCAAGATTGTACATTTCGTAAAGTACATTTATTTGAAATCAAATGTTTAGAGAATATTCAGCGATTTGCATTTGTCTTTGCTGTCGATCCGCAAAAGTTCATCTTGACTCACGCGCTGTTCCTTTGCGCTACACAGGTTGTTGGTTTATGATAAAAGAAGCACTATGGTCGCACTGATAATCGGAAGGCTGTTCCAACAACGAGGCATTATGGATTATAAAATACTAGCATATTAAAAATGGCAGTACACGTTTAAGAAGCGACAACAGAACAACCTAATCATTGTGGGGTTTATTTAAATACTAGTGCATTTGCATGTTGAATGTATGCATATGGATGTAATGAGTTTGCATCTGTGCATTCGCGACTTTCATTACAAAAAAGCGGTGAGCTCAACGAGGCTTTAACAACCATGCCCTCGGCAATCACCCATCATGCACCTGGTGAATTATGCAAATTAGGTTGACGTCATTTAGCTACTTCTAGCTACTTTTATGACGGCCAATAGCTACTTTTCTTACTAAGGAGTTGCCAACACTGCTCCTACGCGACTTCATACAGAATCCGGAAAACAACACAGATCATCTCACAACAAAGCGCGCCACAATTCGGAATATGAAACTGCGATTTAAAAGCAAACAGCAAGATTGTACATTTCGTAAAGTACATTTATTTGACATCAAATGTTTAGAGAATATTCAGCGATTTGCATTTGTCTTTGCTGTCGATCTGCAAAAGTTCATCTTGAGTCACGCGCTGTTCCTTTGCGGTACACAGGGTGTTGGTTTATGATAAAAGAAGGACTGTGGTCGCACTGATAATTGGAAGGCTGTTCCAACAACGAGGCATTAGACCACCATAACGGTTGGTATGTTGCTTCTAGCCGCTAGTACCGCGTAATGGCATATTGGTCCTTGCCGATTGTCCCATAAAATGGTGAGGGTCATGAAATAGTTTACTAGGAGCTGCACCTGGCAGTTAAAAAATGCGTCGGCCGGGGTCTGAAAATCGTGGCATTGACAGTAGGGAAGGATGTACCTGTTTTAAAAACATAAATTAGTCTCATGAGCTGATCTTCATTAAAAATATTAATTTTATTTATTAGGGCGTGAAACTATTTGCTAGCGAGGATAGTGCAACAGAGTATGTTAACTTATTCCCACTTACCCACCCTCTCTCCTCTGCCTTTTTCAGAGCCGTCTGAGCGCCAGCGGACCACTTCAGCGCTGATAGTGCGCGGTACAAAACAATATGCTTTAACGCCACGCTATTGTTATTATATTCCGGTATAAAAGAATTTAAAGGGTTACTTACATTATATTGGCATTTTCCATTGTCTACGCGTAATGCAGTCCCTAATTACGACTCTGTCTGTGCCAACGATCTTTCTCATGGTGATATAATATATAAAAGCGGTTTTGTTTCAGAAATGTCATCTTTATTGTCTCTTACGTTTTTGCACCCCTCCTTCAAAATAAGTCTTTTGGCACGATCCCTGTCTGTCAAGGTCAAAAAACAATAGAACCTTATAGTGCGAGTCGTGGGCCACTCCGGCCCGCGAGCAATAAATGGAAGCAGCTGACCTTCACTGTGAACAAGCATAAATTCTTACTTTGCAACATTCTGTGTAAAGCCATCCCTGAGAAATTGCTTTTTACACTCCATCTTTGTATATTGTCTGCGTGCTAATGAAAAAAGTTTGTTAAAGGGAGTTTATGGTAAACTTGCGCTACTAAAAACCTATGAAATTCAGTAAAAAAACTTTGTTAAAGGGACGTTATGGTTAAGTTGCGCTAATAAAAACCTATGAAATTCAATGAAAAAACTTTGTTAAAAGGGACGTTATGGTTAAGTTGCGCTACTAAAAACCTATCAAATTCAGTAAAAAAAACTTTGTTAAAGGGACGTTATGGTTCAGAGTAAAACGAAAAACCCCTGAAATTCGGCAGTTATGGTAAGATAAGCAACCATAACTCGCGCCACCGTGCGCTGCTAACACTAACACCCAGGACATCAAAGATGACATCACAAATGTCATTGATGACATCACTGATGACATCACATGTGCATTTACTTTTCATGAAAACTCTGTAGGAGGGATTCTTATAATGTGGACCAAAAAGTGTCACGGATCATTTGAATAAATATCATGAGCTAATTAGTGCATTAAACAATGCATTGATATAAATGGCATTCTATTATGAAGTTCTATCCAGTATACTAAGCAACTCATGCAGAAACTTAGGCAGTGTGTGCAGTATACATGATGAAGGTGCAATATTCATAATCTTGCCATGTAGAATAATGAAATAACTGCTTTCTTATTAGAGTTTTGCGTACTGTGAAACATGGAATAAGTAGCTAATAAAACCCACTTAATATATAATTACATTATTACTGACAAAACACAAAGAGACAACAACACATACAAATATGAGTATATACAGGGACTGAGAAGTAAGCAAAAAAGCAGAAGTAGTAGCAGAAAGAGTTCATAACCTAACTGATTATCTTTATGCAGAGAAATGATTGCTCTGTTTCAAAGCTGATACTTACTGTATGTATGTGTATCAAATGATGTCAGTGAACCCTAAGGAAAGGAGTGCGAGTACAATGTATACAAATATGAGCATATACAGAGAAGGTATAGTAATAAAAATAAAACTATGAGAAAGTGCTGATAACTCTGATTATCTTCATGCACAGAAAGGATTGCTCTCTTTCAAGCCTGTGTCTTCCGCTATGTATATGTTTCATATGATATGACTTGACCCTAAGTCTACAAATATAGTACCTTTTCAATTTTTACTTCTTGACTGTTACTGAAGAAAACTATGTGGCTTAGATATGTCAGTAAAGGAAAAAAAAGGGAGAGCCAGCCATGTGATGTCATCAGTGATGTCATCAATGACATTTGTGATGTCATCTTTGATGTCCTGGGTGTTCGTGTTAGTGCACGGTGGCGCGAGTTATGGTTGCTTATCTTACCATAACTACCAAATTTCAGGGGTTTTTCGGTTTTACTTTGAACCATAACGTTCCTTTAACAACGTTTTTTTACTGAATTTGATAGGTTTTTAGTAGCGCAACTTAACCATAACATCCCTTTTAACAAAGTTTTTTCATTGAATATGTATATATTTATATTTAAAATCTTTAACAAACATTCAGAGAAACTGAGAACTTTTCAAATTAACCAGCCCCCTTCTCAATTAGGCAACATGAATAATGAAATCAGAAAGATGGAAAGAAAAGTAAAAACATTTTAAAAAGAATAATTAATAAATGATAACTTATGTCAACTTCCAGGTTCCTTCTGTACTTCTCCTGACTGCAAATTACTTTAAATCACAATCAAGAAATCTGTTCCAAATACTGTTGAACGTTTTGCTTTTCCTCTGCAGCTTCATAACAATTCGCTCTATAATACAAACTGAGCACATTTCCTCCAACTACATATCTTTATTTGGGACGATTGCAGATTTCCATTGTTGTTGAATCATCCTTTTCACAACCATTGAAGCTCTCAAAATCCAGGTTACCTGATGGTATGACAGCTCCTCTAGATCAGTGTCTTCACCCAAAATTAAAGTTCCAAAGTCCTATTCTCTGTCCACTCTTATGACTTTATTCATCACACTTGTTATATCACTCTAAAATTGACTTTATAACAATACCATAATACATGCTCAAGTGTCCCTCTTGACTGTACACATCCCCAACAGGTGTCCGATAGACTCAGGCCTTACTTGCACATGTATTCTGGTTTCCAATAAACCCTGTTCAGCAACTTCACCTGTCGAGCCCTCTCTCCAATGTTGGACATCCAGGTAATATTTCCACATATTGTCTTCCATCTTGTTTCCGTCATTTCCACTTGAATGCAATTTGTCCAGGAAACCAGAAGTTTTGTATTTCCCCTTGAACCATTACTTGGGAGTTTGTACATCACTGATGCCATTTGTTATGGCTTCCTATGTGCGCAACTGAGATCAGTTGATAGAATCCTTGAGCTCTGTCAGTGTTACAGCTGCCCTGAGGGAACAATACTCTCCATATGTACAACCCTCAAGGCCATATTTGTTATTCAAGGCCTGAAAATAGTGCCCAGACCCTCCTTCATATAGGGCACCAATCTTTCTCACTCCTGCCAAATAACAATTTGGCCAAGACAAAGTTTTGATGTCGAGTTTAATCAAAGGATTCAGCCATAAAGATGCAGAGCCCATCAAACCCGGCTCCATATTATAAAACACTGCTGTAGCCCTCCAACTAGACCTTAAAAAGTCAGTTAATTCAGATCTCTCCCTCCACCCCTTGCTCGTAGTGGATAGCAAAACCGACAGTGTCAGTGGACCAGCCATGCTCGCCTCAGCAATCAACCAATCGTCAAATGGTTCGCTCAAAAATGGTGAGAAGTACTTGTCATAAATGCCTGGTGATATCTAGCAAAGGCTGGGACACTTAGTCCTCCTCTTTCATTTTGAAGCTGTAGTTTCCAAAAATTCAATCTTGGTGGTTTGTGTTCCCATAGAAACGATTGAACAATACTATTTAGCTTTTTCATTTGTTTATTCTTGCAGTCTGCAACCTCTTTCCTCAGGTGGCTTGCATAGTCTGGGCCCAAGGACTCCCAGAGTAGGTAGGTAGTTTGAATCGCATAATCAATATAAACCTTCTCAACGCAGGAGCTGGAGATGACGGCAACTATTTTTGTGGATTTAAATAAGAGATTTGACATTCCACAGAATGAAGTTTGCAACTGTTCTTTATAGACATGATTTAAGTCCCAATCCCAGACTTTTGATGTATCCATAAATTCCTTTTTCGAGATATGCTCTCCCTGCTCCCATAATGGTGACAGCCTATGAATGCAAACATGTCTGTGCACTTTTTCGTTTTTTTTTACTATTTTGATCCGTGTTAGCTTGAGGTGAACACAGGCTCTCACAGGGAAGCTACCTTTTTATACACATGTAAGCAGTGCCGTTTGCTCGTAGGGTGGGGATTCCATAGTCGGACGTAAGTGGCTGCCCTTCCCTCTCCTAACAACTGAGGCAGTCGCTCCTTTGCTGCTGAACAGGGCAAACAAATCGTTTACAAGAAACCTATTACCAGCCACGTGGAGCACACTTTCCGGATCCTGTCATTTCCTAATTGTATCTCATGGTAATGTTACCACCGCTGGGAGGGGTGCGTAGGGGAGAAGGTTCCACCCTCACCCCAGAATATTTCTTGGATGGAGAGAAAGCCTCCCCGCAACGCACAGTCACTGCCACTACCCTCTAGTAAGTAGGAAGACTTTAGAATCAGTCAACATTGCAAGCTTCCTGGTGATTCCAGTTTTGGCAGCTAGTGAAAAAGAGGCACAGTGCTATAACGTGATCTGCTCTGGATCACATGATTTGGGGAAGCAAATTGGGTAAAAAAAACTGCCAGCCAAAACACAAGTTAAGCTTTTTTTTTTCAAGTTGACATGTAACCGCTGTGATGGCTTCTATTTTATGCACGCTGATTGTTGTCACTCTGGTGGACTGAGGCACGAAAAGATACAGTTCCAGTACTTTTTGGATGTGAGGAAGCCTGGAGCCTGGATTAGAACCCAGGTTTTATGGCTCCAAATCTTGCATCTTCAACATCAGTTTCACCCACAAATACATTGTGACAGCATTCAAACTCTACTGTGCATCGAGTCATGATTAGTGCTTTGACTACAATTGCGCCATATTTGGTTTAAACTATCTTTTTGTTTTTGTTTTTTGATGTGAACAAACCATGTTTTTACTGTAGAGTCAGCATTATCACAGCTCAGTAGTCCAATCCACATTAGTCACAGCTCGGTTTAGTCGCCGCAATTCTTAACCAATAATGGGATCAAATTAACCTTTGCCAACCTCTCTAAGATTGTCGTAAGAGGGTAACAATAAATAAAGCCTACTGGTGTGGCAACCCTACACGTGACTTATTGTTGAGGTTTTTTGTGTGTGCACGCTCGCATAGTGCACCACTCTTCGTGCACCAACTGTGGGCGAGTGACTTTTATTTATGTTTAGTAGCATACAACGGGGGACCTGTGCACCTTGGCTCTACTGCGAGCTTGAAAAATAATTGCATTTAACAAAGATGCTATTTAATTAAACTCCTTTTAAGTTGCTAGAAAATGAACATTAAACTCGTTTTGGGCACAAGAGGAACTCATATTGGGTGGTGTCATATACTGTGAGTGTAGTTGAATCCGAGGTTTACAATTTTGTATTTTGTTTTAGGTCCGAAGAGAGGCGCTGCAAGCTGAAGTTGACCGAGAATCTGGCAAAATCAAGGTTAAATTCATTTATGTCAAACTCTGTATAAACCGTTGCTTTTTGCGATGAAATCCTTCATGTAAATGCATCTAAGAGCCATCTACGCTCCAGTCGTGGATGCCGATTGCCATGCCAGCCTCCTTCCCCCTCAGATTGCCAATTTGAGAGCACGCTGTGGAATAATTGAGTTGATTCCCAGGAGAATGGGCCAGATTTCATCCTCCTCAAATGGGGTTGGGCTGACTTTTAATTGGCCGTCATTACGTGTGAGAAATATAACTTGCCATTTTTCTCGTTGGACAGCTTTCCGTGGAAACACAATCATCTCTCCCTTTGACCACAGCGTTCAGTAAAAAAAAAGATAAGGTATGATCTTGGAAACACGGTAGGATATTCTATTCTGGAGCCACACCGGAGGTACTTCCCATATAGGCTCTGCCACTAGGGCAGCCTGCTATTTACTGACTGCGTTTCTTTTGATTTGCAGAAGAGGTCTGCTTGTTCAAGGAGGTAGATTATGAGGTATGATATGATAGGTTATTTATAACGCGCTTAATACCCAGAGGTTTCTAAGCGCAGACCGAACCTGTGTTGCTGTGTCACCTTGCTTCCAAGACGAACACGTTGCCCCTGAGCTATCCTCCCGATACCGTATAGTTTTAGCAACATAACAAATATTTTATTCGAAAGAGTGTTATTAAAAAAGTGTTCTACAAATCGATTGAGGGGCATATTAGTCCCTTATTAATTTTAAGTACAAATATGAAATTAATCGATGCTCAGAATTTGTTTACATTCCACTATCTATATTATACCAATATTTTCATCGATTATCTCCATTATTTCTGAATGAAATATACATTCACTGCATGGGGCACATCTTCATTTCAGAATGCATGTAGGTCAGTGTTGTTCTTGATATTCAAGGTCATAAATTTCATTCCACAACTTTATTAAAACTTCTTCTAGAGTGTGAATAAAGCATCAAAGTGCAGCAGAACATAGTACAGAGAGAGAAGATTAAAATACATGAAAATGCCACACAGTTCCATTCGTGAGTGGAGCAGATTACAAAACACCAAAACAGATCACGTTTTTAAAAAGAACGGAGACCAGAGGCAGCTCTTTATGATGACAAAAATTAGATTCTGAAAAAGAGCCTTGGCCAGTTACTTAGTTAATAAGAGTTACGGCGGCAGATTTTGGGACAATTCGGACTGAGAAGCAAGAGAGAATATTATCTCTGAGCGAAATCTTTCCAAAAAAACAATTAATAAAATAACATTTTGACTCAGAAAGCGGGGCCCCTGGGTTCCCAATTTGCTTAAACAAAGTGAAAACATTGTTTGATTTAATTGTTGCAGACCACATGTGTTCCTGATCATGGGACACTTTTGTAGCAAACATAGATTTGTATGGCCAAAGCTTTGACGTTGGCAAGGTTAGCCAAATGATTTACACCAAATTGTCTTGAGATGGTGGACGTTCTGTTGCATACAGTTCACTCTAGGGGGACAGCGGGGGAAGTGGGCTGGATGCGACTACTTTACTAGATGAGTTCCGTAGTGCCACTGGCATCGATGGAAATTTACCATTTCACTTACTCCAGTATTAGAAAAGCCAAGCAGAGAGATATTCGGTAATGCTGCATAAAACATATCGGAAGAATGACCTTTTATATTTTTAGTCCAAAGAAAAGTTTTTTTAAAGTTCAGATTATCTTTGTCAGTATATCAGTTAGGCATATATATAACCCTTTTATACAAAATTACCAGACATAAAATCATTATTTATAATTACAAGTCCTATATAAATATATATCGATATAGCAAGTAAAACTATTTTTTATTCAATTAAATATACATTTTCTCTCAATAGACTATAGGTCACTCATTTCCCTCCATTATCCGGTGCCATGTAATCTCTCTCACTACATTGTCCCTAGCAATACACACACACACATTTAATTCGTATATGACTTACACCAGGATATTATAGCAATAGATGTTCTGTGGTTTCTATCTTGTCATCTGAACAGGTACCAGTTAAGTTGATATTTGCAGACAGTCATCAGTGACTGGAAGGATAAGCGATAACAACTTGATCAGACCAGACAATAAGTGGCACAACTGAGAGAAGATGGAAAGAGTTGAGGCCATTAATAACATCTAACGTATTTGCCTGAGAATAAGCGGGTTAGTGACAGATTGAAAGAGTTTTAAAGGAGGAATACAATCAATTAAAGAGGAGAACTGAGGACAAGGATTACACCTTGCAGTGCAGGTTGAAATCTGCTATAAAATAACTACCTAGCTGCCACATCGTAGTATTCTTTGTGCTTGCCAGTGTACTGCAGGGGTCTAATACAAGTAAGCACAATCCATAAAATGTTCCATCAGCTGCACTATGTTCATTAACCTCTCCAATATGGCCCTCCTTTCCAGCACATGTCCCCTAGGAGACTGCTCACTAGTAGTCCACCTTTGTTGGTAGTAAGGCCTTCTCCTCTGCAATCACTGCTGCTCGCTCTTCTTGGCGCAGCTATTACTAGGTCCTTCTTTCCCAGTGGAAGAGCAGAGTTGTGCTCTACTACAAGCACAGTTTCTCTCTGCACCAGAGCATTCCTACTCCTCTGCTGTTAATCTGGTCCTGTACACAGATGCCCAGCAACTGCACGCCTTTGACATCTCTCCGGTTCTTTCCTTGTTGGCCACCTGTACACCTGCCTAATGGTTACAGAGTTACCTGGGAATAGTATTAGGGGTGGGGTTGGGGTGGAATGCAACCTAGTCTGTGTCTGTGTACACATGTGATATGGACAAAGGAAGTTGGAGTTTTTGAGACATTTATCTCTGCTGTGTATTAGCTCTTATGTTTTTTGTTACGGTAGATCGGACCGGAAGTGACCTGAAGGAACTATTGTGCAAATGCTGATGTAAGGTAATATGTCTCTGAGAGGATACCCATAGTAGTTGGACGTCATGCACCACTGTTCTGTGAAGACAGTGACATCTAAGGCATGTGGCCCTCCTTGATTGCACCATTTTCAGTATTTAAGGCAACCCGTATTTCATCACTGAATGCCTCTCCGTTGGCCGAGGTGGTTCCACTCACAGATCATCCTTGGATGTCTCTGGTCCACTTCATACAGCTTGGGTGGTTCACCATTGCTCGCCATAGCAATCCTCTCACCCTCTGGGCTTCTCAGCTGCCTCACTTCACTATGCATTGGGCTATCATCCAGAGCTTAGCTATAGTAGTGGATCCGAGGTAGGGAAATCATTGGGGAAGGCCATGTACATGTTCTGTACTTTTCTATTTTTTTATTAAAGAAGGCGATCACCGTAGCTGTACACTGAAGCCCTTTGGCCATAATACGCACCTGGCACACACCCGTCTGCCCGCAATCTTTTGCAAACCACTTTTTCACATCCCCTCTGCCTCCCCAAGCGGTCATGCCCACCCTGTGGTTTGAGCAGAGGGTGATATCCTAACAGCAGTGTGTATTTGGGTATCACCCCATTCTGCATGTAGTATTTATTTTTGTTGGTCATTTATATAGTGCCTATACACTTAACACGCGTTTCAAAGTGCTCCAACGCAGGGAGGGTGAGTAGGTAAGCAGAAAATGGACTTTCTTAATAGACATTGGAACATTCAGAATGGGCAAGTGCTTTGCGTTTAGTGGTACAACATAAGACAGGAGGAATACAAACTGTTACACCATATGACATAAATGATTGTACGTGCCTGACAGTCGTTTCAATAATGCAAGAGCTATACATGAAGAAGGGGAGGGTGAATGGGAGTGGATAGAGCAAGACGAACAAAGCAAAGTACAAGAGACACATAGTGGGAGAGGTGGGGGGAAGAGAAGTGTCGTAGGCAGAGGCACGCTAGGCACACCAAAAGGGAAGTGGCTGCAGATGTAAAGTCACAGGAAATTGAAAATAGGTGAGCAGCCTACTCACAGGAAAATCTGCAGGGGGGCCTGAAGTTCAGGTGGGCCAAGGCGTGAGGCGGTCATAGTCGGCCTGAGTCCTGGTGGCTTCGTCAGGATGTAGCGCGGTGAAGGGGGGGGGGGCATCCGGTCCGCACAAGCACAGACAGACACACACGGGAGCCTTAGGATTGGGGCCTTGGTGAGGGTTGCCAGCAATCGCCTGCCGGCTTCAGGATTAGCCACTTAGGTGGAGCACAGGCCAATCACGCAGCAGCATCAGGCTGCTTCAGGAGGTGCTCAGAGGGACAATCTTGGGCGGCCATGTTGGAAGATGGTCAAAGAACATAACATATGGCCAAACATGAACACAGAAATGTCCCTTAAGCACGCTAGCGCTGATCAAAAGATGGGGGAAGATCAGAAGGAATTATGTCAGTGAGCGCTGCTATTTGGAATAAAAAAAAACGCCCCTGCAAGCATCGAGCTCCAAACGGGGCCTACCTGTTGCAAAAGATGGCTGCAGACTCCTGAACAAAGCAGAGCCTCTTGGTGTTGGTGGAGGCTCTTAGAGGCCCCCAGTCGTTTCATTGTTCAGCTTCTGTGTAGAGTCAAGAATGCCCAACATGCATTACAGTGTTGAGCAGTGAAAGGGAATGTAATGCGAGTCTCTGTAGGAGATCATTTACATAGATAAAGGGCAACAACGATCATGTTTGGACCACACAGACGAGCTGGTTAAGGTTAAGTCGCTAGAGGCTGCCAATGGCAGGTGTTAAAGCTGTGCTCTGGGAGTTGGAGGAACGCAGTGCATGGTGGGTGTTCCCATTTTTAAAGGCTGTAAGTGAATACAAATTTAAAAAAGGATTGTGGCATTTGATTGGAAGAGATGAAATTCACCTATGTAGGACCAATTATGTATTTTGATGAGCAATGGTAGAAAGCACATTTAGTAGAACTAATGACTGTCTTGGGTGGAAGAGAACTCGTCTGTCAATGTTCAAGATGATCAAAGTCTATGTAGTTACTTGACGGCTTTCCAGTCTTCTTTCCTGTTTTGTAATAGTCTAATTAACTTTAAAAAAAACATAGATGTACATTAACCGAATACTTTGTACAAAAGATTGTTGAACACTTGCAAAAAAATACAGGAAACACTTTGGCGTATGCACAATTTCATACCACCTCTTGTCCTATTAAATGTTTACCTGATATTCCCTTCCTGTTATTGAGAGCTGCTGAAATTGCGCCATTTGTCAACCGTCCAATCATAAACCTCATTGCATCGGTTATTGTATTGATTCCATGTTCCTCCAAACAGGCTGTTGCAAACCTCTTTCTGATACCTTTTTATATATTCACATACTAAAAGTCATTGCACACCATTTCTGCTCTGTGGAGGTTTTCCCATGCACCACATACTTCACTGTGAGAAGTAATTGCCTAGATCCTCTACCTGGAGCTTCTGAGAAACATCTAAATAGCTTTACTTCTTCTTTCAGTCGTATTTATCAATGTACATTGTTATTTGGTCCCAAGTTCTAATCGTAACCAATGTAAAGTCTGTAGTTCAGGAGTGTAGTGGAGTGTAAGAGGGCACATCTCATTAAAGTTCACAAGTGCCTCGATTGTTTGCTTGGTGTCCTGGGCCGTGCGTAGATCAGCGAAATTGTAAGATGTCCAATTAACGGCAGCTTCAAAGCCTCTGGAGAAGCCCTACAATACGGGTTAGCCAAATTAAAGTAAAATGAGGCACCTCGTTCATTTTGAGGGCATGCTTTGAAGATGAACATATCTAATCATCTGTTAGTCATGAAAAATGCTTTTTATGTAATTTCAAAAAAGGACAGCCAGATATTGGTATTCTTGTGAACGCAGCGTGTAGAGAGAACAATGACTGTACTATCCAGGTGCCCACACAGCAACTTGGGAAGATTGCAGTCAACGGTGCATGCAGTCTCATTCTTTTTGGTGTGCGTTGATCTTGGGGAGTAAGGAGTGGTGTTTGTATCTGCCTTTGTGGACCTGAGACAGAAAACCGGCTTATTTAGAGTTCCTTGATTTAAAAAAAAATTGGCACAACAGTCTGCTACTGTTTTTCTGTTCTAAATGGTTGTAGAGTATCAAGTAAATGTTTCAGCCAGTTTAGTGCTGGACTGGGCATCTGTGTTCAGCCTGAGAGACACATTTTCATTTCCTGGCACGACCGACTCACTCATCCTTTCGAGGTCTATACATTGAGCAAATTGGTTGGGTGATAACACTTGGAAGTAGGTCTATTAATCACACAAAAACTGTTTTTGATCTGATTTTCCTCCCATAAATGTTAATGGGGAGATGGATTTAGCAGTGTATTGTACCAGCAGCTTAATGCCTCTGAGCCTCAAAACAATGTACCATCAACCCTAATGACTGTCTCTTATGTCAAGTTATTAGCAACCCTAACAAAAGCAATCTTCTAATACTGTTTATTAGTGGCAATACATTTCTGTGTTACATGTCCATGCTGAAAGAGAAGTGTTACAAACCTAAGAAATGGAATAAAAATAATTTTAAAAAGTAGAATACACAGGTCTACAAAGGATAGAAACACAAAATGATATAATGGAAAATTGAATGTTTTCACAATCTCTCCTTTTGCTTTATGCACGCAACCACTTCCTTTATTAAAAAATACCTGTTACAAGAAGTTGGTTTCATGGGAACGGGTCAACGCAGACTGATCATTATTAATTCCCTTAATACAATGACAAGACGCTTATTTCATCAAGGGATCCACATGCAATTGGACTGCATCATCATTTTCAGTATTTTCACCCTTGAAGTCGAACATGTGATTCTGAGGTATTTCGGGTGCTCTGGCAGCATAAACCTTCTCGAACTTGGCTCCTGCAGCAACACATTATGCCGGATGCAACAGCGTGAAATATAATTAGAACACCTCCCAGGGAGACCAAAGGTTTTGCTTTGATGCTTTCAGGTAATATGCACAACAAATCTGAAGGAGCGCATGGGGTAGCATATTCGTTTACGACTTGAAAACCCTCTTTATTTATTTTTTACATCAGTTGTGTTTGTTTAGCTACGTCAGATATTTGTTGGACCTTAAGCGTGGTCTCTAAAAGGTTCAGGAAACAATGGGGTGGGAGAGCTGACCAGTGGAAGGGAATATCCTAGTCAAGGCTGGCCAATCTTCCCCGTGCCAAAACGTATTGTGGGTTCTAATGCATGTTTAAAATGTACATTTTGGTAAAGGAATGTCATTGACTCGAGCACAACTGTTGTTCACGCTTAATAACTTTTTTCGCGTCCATCTAAGTCCCTGACCGAATGTCCTCAGATAAATTCAGACCTTTGGCATTCTCTCTGGGCCACCGAGCATGATTCTGGCGGGCTTTGCAGCAATCTTGATCTGCCGCACATTGCGCTGGACAATCCAGTCCTAAACACATCCTGCCCATAAACTGGCCAGTGTCTGGCTGGTAGGGGCCCAAGTTACTTTAATAAGCCTCTGAGCCTGAAAGGAGCATTGCAATCGTTGACCGCTCCAGATGCTCTATTTCTAGAACATTCTCCATGGCCACAGTTATGGAGAACTCCCAGACTCTTCAGCCGATTCCCTGGAGTAGGAGTGTTGCAAGTTGTTAAGGAGATTTTCTATTTGTAAATCTTACCCTCCCTGTTCGGAGCCTACCATCTCTACTGCTGGAATAACTGCGATTGTTTTCATTGACTTTAAAGGTGAGTGGGGCTTTTTTTTACTCTCACTCACATCTTGCATTCAGTTTTGTTTTGGGGCACTGGACCCTCTTTTTAAGGTTCTCCTCTGGGGAGACTGCTCCCTTTTGTTTTGGATTCCATGCGTTTCTATGTTAACACCCTCCACTTTATGTGGTGTCTTATGAGAGGGGCCCCTAAACCCCCTTTTGCAATGTCATTTTGAATGTACTGGGTAGATGGTCTGCGAGTGCAGAAGTATTCCTCTCCTTTTTAAGACCTGTTTTTTTTTTTTTGGCTTAGCAGCACAACCCATCCTGCATGGAGTGCTGTGGGGACAATTTGTGTCCCCTTTTCTTTGCTAAGTAGAATTTTTGCTACTTTCCAGACTTCGTCTGAACAGCTGGTGGCAATCATTGCATGTTTACTCTTTTTGCAGGTGCATTAGCACAAGCTGCCTTTTTAGCCACGATAATGCACTTACGAGGATCATATACTCAAAATGGCCTCTCAGCATGTTTCAAGTCCTGTTCAAGATGACCTGTCCTTTGTTTGCCAGCCCCCCACCTTGCCATGTGGGGTAGGGTCCCACTATTGTACACCCAACTCCAAATTTAAATGTTGTAAGTGTCCTTATTGAAGGACTGGGGTCACCCAAGACCAGATTCTGGATATAAGGAGACAAGCTGGACCCAGAAACCAAGTTGACCACTGTAGCTGAGAAAACCCAAAGAAGGTTACAGAGGGACGGTGGGGTGCCTCATCCATAATGGGCGACAGGACACAAACCTGCCTGTACCATCGCCCATTATGGAGGAGCAACGGCTTAAACTGAAAAAAGGGAAAGAAAGTTCCCCTTTGGTTGTTAGTTTCCCAGCGTGCATGTCCAATGGACCATGCAAACCAAGGCCGTTTTGCTTCCTTAGCCTTGCATGACCAATTAGGGGTGAAGGCTGGGTAACTTCCCCTCTGAATGTGCATAGAGGGGCTCCTGCACATTCAGACAGCCTGGAGGCTGACTTTTCACCCCTCATGTGCTCATGTGCAGGAAGCAGTAAGCGATCTTTTCTTCCTGGTTCCTGTTTGAACTGCGTGGGAGCGAGAGGGCTTTCGCAAGGCGCTGGCAGCAAACAGTACATTCCGGACTGTGGCTGAAGGTAATATTACATTTAATAGTTTCCATGTAATAATGTCGCCACAAAAATCTCGCCATGCAAAAATATCGCTGAAAAATGGCCGTTTTTTTGTAGCGACATTATTGCATGGAACATGCGGGGGACACCCCCGCAACCCGCAAACTTTTTTTTTTTGTTCTTTTTTTTTTACATTTTTTTTTTCCCCTGTCCCCATATACATGGTCACCCAAATAATATCGCCACAACATTTTCCCAGCAATATTATTTACGGCGACCATATATATGGCGATATCATTACCTGATACCATTTAATGTATGTTTTGTTTATGTATGCGTGTATGAGTATGTGTGGGAGGGTGCACGTGTGAATGAGCAAGTGTATGATCAATATTTGCAACTGTTACCTGAAAATGTATTAGGATTATAAATTGGAGTATTCTGTGTAATTTATGTGCTGCTTAAAGATGTGATTAAATGGATTGATTGACAACCCTTGCACAGAAGATCCAAGCAACTACAGACCGATATCCAACCTGCTCTACCCAACGAAGATCCTGCAGAACCAGGTTTACAAGATCCTACTTAAATACGTTAAAACCAGTGGAATACTCGACTGGCCACAAGTTGGCTTCAGGCCAATGAGAGGAACAGAATCGGCTATCCTATGGAGTACTAATAGTTTATCATGTACAGCCAAAGTGCATATCTCATCCAAATTTCATCTTTGGTTAAAATCCTAATGTATATCCAATGTACTGTTCTATAGTGTTTTGTTTGACACAATCATATAAATATGTAATCCACAGTTCACAATGTATCCTTCATACTTTATATGCGACATTCAATATCTGTCAAGTGCTAATATGTTAAATCCACAGCTATAGCACATATCTAATACCTATCCACATTCATCTGCAACTAAAGTGCTTAGTGCATGTTTGATACTTGTCCATTATTTTATCAAATGGCAAAACATCTGCAACTAATGTGCTTTGTGCATGTTATGATGATTTTATACTGCGCACCGCTACCACCCAATGGCAGTCTCCAGGTGCTCACGTAGCTCTGCAACAAACGAGGGCTGGGTGTGCTATTGGGGATAGGATAGGTTCCGAACCAGGATTAACTGGCATCTGTGAGCAATGTATTGAGTGTGTGAGTTGGTCCGGGAGACCCTCTGCAAAGGTAATCATGTGGGTAGGACTCAGTGCCCCGGATGTGTGCTAGTGTGTGTGTGTGTGGTGTGATGTTAGGGTGGGGCTTGCTGTCCTGCGCACTGGTTAGTTGTATCCATAAGGATCCAGAGTCACAGATGAACTGTTAGGTGTTTGAAAGAATTGTGTTGGTGTGTGTATTTGTGTAATGTTGATCAATTTATGGACTATGTTCAAGGGTGTTCCCTCTAGTGTTGTTTCCAGAGTCTCAAAGTTGGTGGGGTGCGAGCATTAAATCAGTTCTTGGTGTGTCTGTGTAGTGTGGCTAATCCCTAGTCATGTATAGTGGTGTAGGTTATGTTGAGGGAGCAGGAAGGGGAGAAGTGGGTTAGTAAATTGGTTAGTTTGACGATGCCTCTGGCGTGAGTGTTTGGTTGCTGCTTGATGGTAACTTCCAACGTTCTTGGTTGTGGTCTGTCTGCCAATCTCACCTCCTCTCCAGGCCTGGAGGCTGACTTCCCCTACAGGTTTGGGGGCCAGAGGTTGGTTGTACGCAGCGTGTTCCTGGTTACTCCTTTGGGTTAATCATTAGTTCTGGATCTGTTATGCGGTCGACTGCAGAATGGGTTCACAACTGGTGTTATAATACTTGAGGCATTGGAGCCTGACCATGTGGCCCTAGTTGTATGGGTGGGCAAGTTTAGGGTGATGCTTTACCTGTTTTCTTGGTGCATAAAATTGTTGCGCGTGGGTGTTATCCCAGAGTCTGTCTGTTGCTTGGAGAAGGCCGGTGGATGGGCGGGGGTGCTGTTTTGGTCCTCTTTTATTTTTTCTGCTGCTGTTATCTGTGACTGGGTCCCTTAGTGTGTTTCTTTTAGACTGCAATGTTTTTGCTGTCTATATCCCTTTTGCGTTTGTCATTGTCTGTTGAAAAAACTAGATTTTGAGTCGTTTCCTGAAGGTGATGTGGTCCTCTGTGGTTCTAATTTCTTTGGGCATTGTGTTCCATAGTTTAGCAATTAAGTGTGAGAATGCTGTTCCTCCAAATTTCTCCATTTGTAGGTCGTCGCTTGATCTTAGGTCCCTTCTTAGCTGGTAATGGCTGAGCTTGGCTTGGAGGAATTAGGCTTCTTGTCTCTGTAGTGCAGTGGTCTTCAAACGTTTTTGGCCTGCCCCCCCCCCCTGAACAAAGTTTGGGCAGGCCGGGCCCCACCAAAAGTGCCAGATGGACAGTATGTAGAAATCGCTATGAACTCTTGAGTGCCGTCACCGCACCCTACTCCCAGTACAGACCCTGGGCTCTCCCCACCCTACTCCCACCACTATCCCAGTGCTGCCGCCCACCCTGCTCCCACCACAGTCCCATAACACAAGCATACACACATCCATACACATTTAAATAAAAAATAAATCGCCATAAACGTACCTCGCGTGGTTGCTAAAATGCCCCACTCCAGGTTGCTCTGCCTGTATGTGCGAGGAGGCGCAGGAGCACCCCCTTGCACATACATACATGCAGTGGCCCAGCCAGCATTTCCAATGGGCAATGCAATGCAAGGCTGGCGAAGCAAAACACCCCCAGCGTTGCATGGCTCAGTGATCATGTGCGGCTGCGGAAATTAACTGTCAAAGGCAAACAGAGTTTCCCTTTGACAGTTCAGCCAGCCCAGGAGCACTCCCTCAGCTGGAAAAAGCAGCTGAGGGACTGTTCAGTGTTTCACTGGGCTGGCTCCTCGGCTCCTCCATAATGGGTGAGGTGGCCAGTGGGTGGACGCCCCCTCACCCATTATGGATGAGCCGGCAGGCTTGGACTGGCCTATAGGGCAATAGGGCGATGACTGTACCAAAAATGCAAAATGCTAGTGTAGGCCAGTAAAAATGGGGTACTTTTTGGGCCAATGTTGGCCAGTTTGAGGAGTTACTTCACTATGCAGCTAGTAGTTTTGACCATTGTTGCTGAATAAATATTCTTTAAATATCACCATTTGTTTACATTTGAACAAAAAACAACCCCTTGGGTACTATTCAAACAGTCTGTGACTAAACACTGAATATCCATTTGCAACTGCTGGCCATTTTTTCATTGGTGCCTAAGATCGTTTTATGGCCCAGTCTGACCATGTGAGCTGCCCCTTCTCATTTCCTCCCATCTAAAAAAAAAAAAAATCCTTTTGGCGCACCCCCCCCCCCCCCCCCCCTGAGGTGCGCGCCCCACAGTTTGAAAACCTCTGATGTAGTGTCTTGTGGGCGATGCACAGGTCTTTGAATTTGATGCGGTTTTTTTTTTTTTTTTTTTTACTGGTAGCCAGTGAAGGCTTTTCAGAGCTGTAGTGATGTGGCCTCATCGTTTAATCTTCGTAGAATCCTGGATGCAGTGATTTGGACCCGTTGGAGTTTCTTGATGAGTCTTTCCAGCATTCCTAGTTAAAAGCTGTTTGCGTAGTCAATTCTTGTTAGTATCGGGGATGTAATTGTAAGTGTTCTGTGAGGAAAGGAGCGGTATGGGAGCAATCCTCTGAGTAGTCTTAGCCGGTAGAAGCACTTTTAAGTGATTGTGTTGACTTGCGGTTCCAGGGATAGTACATTGTCCATGAGTATTCTAGGTTATTTACCACGTTGGAAGTCTCTGGTTGTGTTAACTTGCCCGCCGGCCAGTTCAGTTGTGGATTGGTTGTGTTGTTTTCTGTGGGTGAGCCATTGTTTTCAGTTTTTGCTGCATTCAGTTTGTGGTTGTTTGTTGTTATCAAGTTGTAGAAGCCTGTGAGGCAGTTGTTGAGGCAGTTATTTGGTTCCTGGGTTGCGGTCGACTTCAGAATAAGTTGTGTGTCGTCTGCGTAGTTGTAGGTGGTTAGTGCGTGGGTTTGAATAATTTTCATTAGGGGGGCACATGTAGACGTTGAAAAGCAGGGGAGACGGACTGGATCCCTGTGGAACTCGGCAGATGTTTTCGGTGTTTGAGATGAAAGGTTGTAAGTAGGTTCTTTTGGTTCGATTTGTGAGAGATGAGGAAAGCCACCACGTTAATGCGGATTCCTATGTGCCACATTGCATCAGTCTTTTTATTAGTGTTGCGTGGCTAATTGTGTCGAAAGCCGCAGATATGTCCAATAATATGAGGGCAGATTGGGCACCGTTGTCTGCATTTATTTCCAGGTCGTCCCATATCGATAGGAGTGCTGATTCTGTTCCTCTCATTGGCCTGAACCCAACTTGTGACCGGTCGTGTGTTCCATTTGTTTCAACGTATTTAAATAGGATCCTGTAAACCGGGTTCTCCAGGATCTCCGCTGTGTAGGGCAGGATGGATATCGGTCTGTAGTTTCTTGGGTCTTCTGCACTTTCTGATTCCGTTTTAACTAGTGGTTTGATGTATGCTAATTTGAAGGCAGTTGGTACGATTCCTGTTTTGAGTGACCGGTTCATTAGGTTCCGGAAGTATGCCGCTGGGTTTTCTGTAGTATAGGATTCCTGGGGAACAAGGGTCCCTTGGAGATCCTGCAAGGTTGGTGTCCTTGACCCGTGTGCAGAAGATGTGTTCAGTGATTGGTTCTAAGCAGGTGAGTCTTGCTGTAGTCAGTGTTTCGCACGTTGTCTGTGGTTCGGCGGTTGTAGTGCCAAATGCTTATCGAATATTGGATCCAGTGCCACATCTGCAACTAAGTGCTTAGTGCATATCAAATACTTATCCAATATTTGTTCCAATGCCCACAAATTAGTGGACATACTATGTACTTTATAACTATAGTTTATACGTACATCCAGTTGCACTAAATGAACTATGTCAAGTACTACATTTTCTGTCTTACAATTTGCACTTCGCTTGTGGAAGATGTATTGAATATTTCATGTAGGTTTTCTATGTATTGACTGTATAGAACATTTTATGAATGTTTCCTATGTATTTTTTAGATGTAGTGCACGCATTTTTAAAATGCTTTTTGAATTCAGTACCATAACAATTGATGCAACCAAAAGGTTTATGTAAATAAAAATGAATAAACAATATAAAAAAGATATTGGTTCTAAAAAGAATGGGTGTATATTTGCTTTAGAAGATGCTAAAAACAAATAACAAATGGCATTCTTTACGCACAAAGAATTTCCTCATTGTATCTACATATTTACCCTGCTCTTCGTGAGGTGTTTCAGGGGTCCCTGCTGTATTATAGTTTTACATTCAAATCATCAACTGCAAAACACCATAGACACCTTGTTTCTGACTCTTAAAACCAATATTTTCTTCCTGTAAGCAAAACGTGTATCCCCCAAAAGGTAAACAATAGAACAAATCTACATTTTGAACAGTTTTCTAAAACATTAATGTTCGACTTCACAAATCCCATTTTACCTGACGCCTTCAATAATAGCACAGATGGATGTCAGCCCCTCTTTTGAAAATTGTGCAAATCTAAACACAAAAATGTATATTGTATGTCCAAAAATAACCGTGTCACCTGTTAACAAAATCCTATAGTCCCAATAATATGTGTAAATATTATATGTTAACTGTCTTTTTTAGTTTGCAATCTCGATGGAACCACACGTAATACTTATAAAATATATCAAACTATCGATCCTGTTAATAAATATTGTATGTCATTTATAACGCGCACGTACACAAGTGTTTCTAGGCGCGACAAGACAAGTGAGGGGAGGACAAGACGACGATCTTACTAGGCCTTGTGTCATTCTGAATGCGCAAGTGCGACAATGCAAAGTGCAGGGGGAGAGGAAAGGGGAAAGTACAGTCAGGGCAGTATTGCTCTGAGTAAGTGCAGCCAGGGCAGCGCGGCTCTGGCTAAGTGCAAGGAGGCAGGGGACTGTAAATGTTGCATGGTAGGCCCCGAGGCAGTGCAGCGGAGACTGGTCATGAAGGAGCATTTTCCCCAAAAAGACTCTGAGGGTACCAAGCAACCAGTCGGTGCAGCAGATAGGTAGGTAGGTAGGTCAGCAGGCGAGGGAGGGAGAGAGAGAAAGCAGAGGAGAAAAGGAAGGTCTTGAGCTGCTTCCGGAGCATCGGGTGGTCCAGCTCAAGTTTGAGAGGGGAAGTGAGGCCATTCCAGAAGGAGGCACCTGCAGAGGGGAGTGAACAACCCCTCACTCTCTGCCTGGAGAAGCGTCAGACCCTAAGAGAGTTGGAGGTAGCTGAGCAAAGGGCTCGAGAAGGAAGGTATTTTGGAAGAGAGAGTTGGATGTAGTGCGGGCTCTGGCCCCAGAAAGCCTTGTGGACGATGCAGGGCGTCTTGAACTTGATCCTTGCAGCCGGGAGCCAGTGGAGAGATTTCAGGGCTGGAGAGATACAGTCCCTGGGGTTGATGCCCAGGATAAGTCCTTGCAGTCCTTTTCTGGATTAGTTGCAGAGGGCGGAGAGTGGAAGCCAGATTGAGAAAGAGGCTGTTGGAGTAGTCCAGCCTAGAGCGAACCAGGACTCTGGAGACAGTGAGCTTCTGGGAGAAAGTGAGAAAAGGAAGAATACCTCTGAGGAGGTGCAACAGGTAGTAGGCTAGTTTCTCTTTTAGCTACATACAACACAAAAACTGTTCTCATAAAAATTGAACTAAAACAGTTGCACCGAGTTTGGTACACACAACATTTATTAAATAGTAATATTAGGCAGATACAATTACAGGGTCCGACTTCCAGGTAGAAATTCCTGATGGTGTGCTTCCCTAACATAGTCAAATAAATTAAAAATGAAGTTCTCATCACTATAATTCATTATTAAGTGTAAATGGTTCAGGTTTTAGCCATCAAGAAATGGGGTTTCAGCCACTTTTTCAGTAGAACACAATTTTTCGGTCCTGGCTCTCCCTCCTTCCCAACTGGTTGGGAACGTCTGCATCCGCAGGCGGGCCAGAAAAGCTAGCTGAAAAAGATAGCTGTCCCTTTAACAGGTAGGTCCTACATCACGCGTGCGTCCCGCCGAGCTCCGGGCCCTCACCTTACCCCTACATCACCAACGTTCCACACCCAGTTCCTGTTTTTCCGCCTACTGGGCAGGTCGGAAATTTTGCTGCACTGCGACTCCCTTTTTGGGGCATTTCTTTTCTGCTGTCCATCCCCTTTTTTCTTAGTGATTGGTTCTTTATTTTATTTATTTAAATTCGTGGTGCCTCCCTCTATGCATGCCGTATCCGACAGGTTTCAAGCAGTGAATTCATTGCTGGAAGCGTTTTTCTGCTGCCCATCCCCATCCCCATCATGCCTGCGTCCCCTGTTTGGTTATACATCACACCCTGAATAGCTACGTCTTTTGCTGTGGGTTTCATCCAAGGTCTCTGCGGACTCGTCGTCTCTCCATGTCACAGCTGGTACCGGTACCAAAGATGACCGAAGACTTTGTTTGGAACAGGAGGGAGGCTGACATTGGTAAGAGGGGGGACTGTACCTTCAGGTGAGGTATTGATTTCGGCACCGGCCGCCGGTACCCAGGGGAAGACTGCCTCCTCAGTTCTGGAGTCTTCACGGGACTGTTCGAGGGAAACCCCCAGCGTATTCACCTGAAAGTATCTCTGGGTGGGAAAGCACTAGTACCTCCTGGTGGGAAAGTGTTAGGACCTCCAGGTGGGAAGGGGTCTCAGAAGACCCACCCGGTACTGGAAGAGTTATTTACACCAGACAAAATAACGACGGTACCAGGAAAACCCTTTATTGCCTCGGTAAGCCGAACAGGCACGGGTACATGCAAAGTGGCCCGTGCCTCCGGGGTTGATTCGGTCCACTCCGATTCCCCTGTACTGGACAAAGCCAAGTCAGCTTCTGCATGTAAAACTTCTGTTACTTCGGTACCGAAAGAAAAGGATTTACCCTCTACTACCGCTGTTGAGCTTTCAAGCTCCATCAATACCGAGGATATCACATAAGTCCTCTCACAAGAGGCATAAGCACTCGCATTCGAGATCTAGTCAGTACCGAATCCTCCAAAAAAAGCACAAACTGAAGCAATCTCATTTGGCTTCTGTCTCGGGCTCGGAAAAGGAGAGTCAGAAGGATATTTCTACTCTAATTTCTGACTCAGAAGACTTTGATGCTTCAAAATTGTTTACGGTTCCACCGGAACAATTATTCCGTACTCCTGTGAGAGCTCAGCCTCCTCACATTTTACCTCAATTTTCTCCTCAGTCTGATGACAATTTGTGTCAACATACTCTGGTACCAACACAACCTGGACCACTGCTGGTTGTAACCAATGTCCAGGTGCCTAGACCCGTGGTTTTGAACAGCTACAATCCTAGCCAACCGCCTAACAGGGCTGACTCTTCAACTTCTCCTATCAGATTAGAAGACCCTCAACCTACCCCTCCCCAAATTGCGAACAACATCACCAATAAATTGCTGGAAATCATGTTTTCTGAGCCCTTCCTAGAAGTTCTGGTTCAACGCATCAAGGACAAAATGTCACCTATGCTACCTCATGGATTGGTACCCATCAATCCTATTCCCGAGCCAATCACGGTACCAGTGGACAACGAGGACTCTGCTCCTCCTCCCAAAAAACAGAAATTTCAAAGGACTCTGACTCTGATTCAGAGGATGACACCACTCAGTCTCCATCTAAGGTGTTTCATGGCATTGTGACTAAAGCCATGCAGGCCCTAGAAATCCTTCCAAAGGATAAGCCTGAACGACTGATGGGAAACTGCCATCTCAACAAAGTTCCACTTCCCATGGAATTGTCTGTTTTAGAACAAGGTCTAGCTCGTTGGGAAAGCCTCATTCTGATCCACACATCTCCACAGCCCTAGATAACAAATACAAGGTGCCTAAGGATGAACCTTTCATACTCCTGGGCAATCTTACGGCTCAATCGGCAGTAGTCTCAGTTGCCCTTAGCACAAAGGGTAAAGGCACTTCTCCATCTCCAGCGCTAAACAAAAACACAAAAGCATGGGAGACTCAAGGTAAGAAGTCTAATACCAACTCTACCTTAGAACTTAGGCAGGTTAACACTGCTACAGTTTTGGCGGGATGTAATATCCTTAATTGGAATAATCTTGAATGCTTCATCAGCATGCTCCCTCAGGAGGCTGCAGACGTATTTTCCTTCTGGATTTCAGAGGGTAGAGAAGCTGCTATCCAACAGCTTCAAGTGACACAACAGCAAGAGCAGTCACTAGTGCAGTCTGCATGCGTAGGCATGCATATTTGTCAGCCTCTTCCCTTCACCAAGATATCCAGGAGAAAGTGCTTGACCTTCCATTCGATGGCAAAACACTGTTTGACTCATCCACAAATGAGGTCCTACAGAAATGTAAGGCCAGTGTCACAGCAGCTAAAACCCTTAGCTCAATTTCGGTGAAACAGCCAAAATTGAAAATCATTTAAACCACATCCACAAGGAAACAGTGGTTCTTCCACTTCTGCTAAGTCTTACTACTCTTCGAAAAAGAGAAGCTATAGACCCAAGTCTTAAGTCGGGACCTCCCCCCTTCCTCGAATTCTGCTCAAGAGCAAAAGAAGTATATTTTACTTCCTTCCGGACATGTACATACCTTCCTCTCCAACTATCATCAAGGAGCATACATCCCCGGTAGCAGGAAGGTTTTCCAACTCCCTCCCTTTTTGGAAAACCATTACTCACGAGGAATGGGTTCTGAATATTATTCAGCATGGTTACTGCCTCGCCCTTCCGGCTATTCCACCTTCCTATCCTCCAAAGCTCCAAAAATCATCCCTAGAGCTCCTGGAAGAGATCCACCAACTCCTCTTCCCAGGAGCGATAGAGTTGGTTCCTCAAGAAGAAGGTAGGTCTGGTATTTTACCCTTTTTACTTCCTGATCCCAAAGAAATTGGACGGGATCCTTCCGGGAGAAGCTCCTCGTTCCCTTCTCCCGTGTCTCCTAGCAGAGACTATTTGGTATTGGGCATTCAAAATCAAATGTTCTTGTTGGTGTCCCATCTGGATGGAAAGAAGAACATCCTTGCAGACAAACTAAGTAGGTTACAGTCTGCTCCGCACGAGTGGGAGCTGAAACAGTATAGTTCAGAAGTGGAGCCATCCATCAGTAGACCTCTTTGCCAACCAGCACAACTCTGTGTCGTAAGTTTGCATCAGGGTAAGGTCAGGGGCTTCAATCTCTTGGAGATGCTCTACATCTGGATCGGTCAATCTAACACTATATGCGTTCCCACCTCTCCCATTAATTCACTAAATATTACTCAAATTCAAAATGTCACAGAATCTCACAGTGATTCTATAAGTCCCGTTCTGGACTCGCCGGGTCTGGTTTCCAGACCTTCTGGAGTTAGCAGGGACTTCCCCATTAGGTCTTCCATCATCGAGCGATCTTTTGACTCAACAGAAAGGGCAAGTACTTCACCCCTACACTCAATTGCTGAACTTGAAGGCTTGCTTCCTGAAAAACTAGCCTTTTCCCACTTATATTCGTCAGAACAAAACATAACTATCATGTCAGCTTCTACTAAGAAACAATTTCGTAGCAAATGGTTACGTTTCTGTCACTGGGCCTTGGACCAAGACCTTAACCCTCTAAAGGCCTCTATTGATAATGTCATGTCCTTCATGTCTTATCTAGTTTCCACTGGTGTCAAAGTAGACACGTGCAAACACTACTTATCAGCTATTGGTGCTTACCTGAACAGAGAACATAAGTCTTTCCCTCTTTCCAACAAAGCTATTAAAAGGCACTTCGAGGGCCTTTTACATTTACATCCCCCGATTTGTGAATCTCCACCTCAGTGGGATCCCAGCCTGGTATTATTAGCCCTAATGCAAAAACCATTTGAGCCTATGGCCTCATGTCAATTAGAATTTCTAAATTGGAAAACTGCATTCTTAGTAGCCATTACTTCGGCTAGAAGATTTGGAGAGCTCCAGGCTCTCTCCTCAAAAGAATCATATATAGTGTTCCATAAGGACAAAGTTGTCCTACGTACAGCCCCCTCCTTTCTACCCAAGGTGGTCTCCGACTTTCATTTAAACCAGGAAATATGTCTTCCCGTTTTTCTTCCTAGACCGCACGCGTCTGGGGCCGAAGAAACATTACATAACCTAGATCTTGTAAGAACTTTAAAATTCTATCTAGAAAGGACCAAACCATTTAGAAAAGCAGACCAGCTCTTTTCTCCTGGCAAAAAGGCAGCTAAAGCTTCCATCGCTAGATGGGTTGTCTCCAGTATCTCCAAGACTTACAACATGAAAGGGCACGCGACTCAGGAGAGACTTCAGGCTCATTCTACTAGAGCCATTCCCATTCTAGACATCTGTAAAGCGGCTTCCTGGGCTACTCTGCTTGATTTTTGCAAGCACTATGCTATGGATACATCTTCTAGAAATTATGCAAGATTCGGCCAAGAGGTGCTCTGCAACTTGTTTGCCTAAATCCTGTACATGCTGTCTCCTCCACCCTTACTTATTCTAACGCTTTTTAGTCTGGTCGCAATCAGTTGGGAAGGAGGGAGAGCCAGGGCGACAGAGCAATGAAAACTTACCTTCATGGTGATTCAGGTTCTCTTAGTCCAGACTCTCCCTCCTTCACAACACCCATCCAGCCATCCCCTACAGTACGCATATACTTAAATTCTATCGCCATCGGATCACCCTCTAGGAACAAAGGGACGATGCTAGACAGAGCACTCTTATGACCAAAAAACAACTGATAACCTTAGCAATCTCAACCCTGGGTGAGGGAGATCCTCACCGCCTGTCCCTCCCACGCAGCACTAGATAGCCCCAGAGATAGGCCGCCCCCTCGTGCAGAACCGGGGAATGAACCACAGGGGAATGCTCCAACAGACAGCAAGACCATAGACAGAAACACAAAACAGATGCCCAAAAGAACGAGATAACCCCACTAGCCCAACCGCTAATACCTCAACTCTTGTCACATGCCTCTCAATCTCAAAACAAACACTCTCCCGCACCGCAAACCTCAAGCACTTCACTGTAACAACAAACAAGCCACACATAGAATCGCACAACAGCGCATGGAAGCCCACGAATCCGGAAACCGCACCCATGCTCAGCGAACGGTGCTAACCGAACTGAAACTGCCAATAGAACACCTCAAATCTCGCTCTACCTTTATCCTGCAACACCCTACTAACCGATCCTACCCTCTTAACTTTCAGACCCGCCAGAGCGCCAGTGGAACCACTCCGGCATTGATAGTATGTGGTATAAATACTATTAACATAACAATATTTAGCCTGATTGCGCCAGATAGCAGGATATCGCATTTAGCTTGATTGTGCCAGATAGCCTGATTATGTCAGATTGCAGCATTTTGCATTTAGGCTGATTGTCCAGAAAGCAGCATTTTGCATTTAGCCTGATTAACCAGATAGCAGGATCTCACATTTAGCCTGATTGTGCCAGATAGCCTGACTGTTTCAGCAGCATTTTGCATTTAGCCTGATTGTGCCAGATAGCTGGATCTCACATTTAGCCTGATTGTGCAAGATAGCAGCATTTCACATTCAGCCTGATTGTGCCAAATAGCGGGATTTTGCATTTAGCCTAATAGTGCAGATAGCAGCATTTTGCATTTAGCCTGATTGCGTCAGATAGCAGGATCTCGCATTTAGCCTGATTGTGCCATATAGCCTGATTGTGTCAGATAGCAGCATTTCGCCTGATTGTGCAGATAGCAGCATTTTGCATTTAGTCCGATTGCGCCAGATAGCAGGATCTCGTATTTAGCCTGATTGTGCCAGATAGCCTGATTGTGTCAGATAGCAGCATTTTGCATTTAGGCTGATTGTGCCAGATAGCAGGATCTCGCATTAAGCCTGATTGTGCCAGATAGCCTGATTGTGTCAGATAGCAGCATTTTGCATTTAGCTTGATTGTGCAGATAGCAGCATTTTGCATTTAGCCTGATTGCACCAGATAGCAGGATCTTACATTTACCCTGATTGTGTCAGATAGCAGCATTTTGCATTTAACCTTATTGCGCCAGATAGCAGTATCTCGCATTTAACCTGATTGTGCCAGATAGCCTGATTGTGTCAGATAGCATTTCACATTTAGCCTGATTGTGCCAGATAGCAGGATTTCACATTTAGCCTGATTGTGCCAGATAGCAGGAGTTTAAAGCCTGATTGTGCCAGATAGCCTGATTGTGTCAGATAGCAGCATGTTGCATTTAGCTTGATTGTGCATATAGAAGCATTTTGCATTTAGCCTGATTGCACCAGATAGCAGGATCTCACATTTAGCCTGATTGTGTCAGATAGCAGTATTTCGCATTTAGCCAGATTGTGCTAGATAGACTAATTGTGCCAGATCTCGCACATCAAGATAACTATTAGTGAGCAATATCTCACAATTAGGTAGACTATACTCTGTGCTAGCTAGTCAGACAAAATTGCATATATGAGCCAGCGTCACAATTAGACTGAATTGTGAAGACCAGCATTATGTCATATCTAGACAGAACTGTAATACTAGCTTGTTTCATATCTAGACTGAATTATGAAGATTAGCTTGCGTCATATCTAGAAAGTACAGTAATACTAGCTTGCGTCATATCTAGACAGAATTGTGAAGATTAGCTTGCATCATATCTAGACAGAACTGTATACTAGCTTATCATATCCAGCCAGAATTGTGAAGATTAGCTTGTGTCATATATAGACAGAGATGTAATTAAAGCTTGCGTCATATCTAGACAGAATTGAGAATGTCAGCTTGCACCACACCTAGACAGGATTGTAAAGATTAGCTTGCGTTGCATATTGACAGATTTGTGAATGTCAGCTTGCACCACATCTAGACATATCCAGCCAGAATTGTGAAGATTGGCTTGTGTCATATATAGACAGAGATGTAATAATAACTTGCGTCATATCCAGACAAAACCGGAATGCTAGCCTGCGTCATACCCAGACAGAATTGTAAAGATTAGCCGCCATCACATCTAGAGAGAATTGTAATACTAGCTCACGTCACATCTAAACAGAATTGCGAACACTAGCATTGCGTCACATATAAACAGAATTGTGAAGATTAGCATTGCGTCACATCTAATCAGAATTGTAATACTAGCTCATGTCATATGTAGACAGAATTGTAAAACTAGCTTGCGTCACATCCAGATAAAATCGTAAAGATTAGCCTGTCACATCTACTCAGAATCGTGAATGTCAGCTTGCATCACATCTAGATATAATTGTAAAGATTAGCATTGCCCCACATCTACACTGGTTTGTGAAGATTAGGATGCGTCGCTTCAAAATAGCGATGCCACTAACCAACCCCACTAAACAATATCACCCCTCTGCATACACCTCTCACACTCTACACAACCACATCTCCAAAGCACTACAAACTGCATGCACTTCACTACATCGCAACAACAAAAGATAACACACAAAGCCTCGCACAACAACACATGACAGCTACCAACCGTAAAGCACACCTAAGCTCAAAGCACACCTAAGCTCAGCAAACTGTGTAACCGAACTGAGGATGCCAACAGCACATCACAGCTCTCGCTCTTTTTCCCGTTCGCCCTTACTAAGCCATCCCACCCTCTTTCCTATTCAGATCTGCAAGAGAGGTTTAGTAAGGATAAAGTACCCACCTTTTCCTACCCATTTCCCTGTCCTTTGGCATGGCTTTCTGGATTATCTCCTTAGTCTTTCTGAAATCTAGTAGTCATTTCTTTGCTTCATGACAACCCACGTAGATAAAAGATTGCAGCCCTCATTGGACCATGTATATTTCCTTTTTACTTCCGAGTTCAATATCTAAGCAAGTGCATTTAGTTTTTTAAAATCTAAAACATGCGTCTTCCAGCCTCAAGTTCGCCATGGTGACAGGGACCCGCAATTCCAACCTAACAACACTGTTAGGTGCACTCGGTGGGAGGCCCGTAAATATTTTCAACATTTTATTCTGGGCCACCGTCAATTGATTTGACATTTGGCATATCCCAAGATCTTGCTCCCATACAATAGCATTGACCCCAATTTAACTCTATAAACATCCCAAAAATGTTCTAAAATACGGGCGCCAAATGTATAATAAAACTTCACTAATCCTTCCATCGGGGCTGTAGCTCTCTCGGTGGTGGATTTAATATGTGTTTCCCAATTTTTCCGCCTTATTAAAAATAAGGCCCACATAGGAGTGTAAATATAAATTCTCACCCGCACTGCCATGTTATGGCTTGCTCCAAACATTAAAAAGAAGCAAAAAGTTGCACTTTTCAGGAGTCGTTCTTAAATTGAGAGAGCTGTCGCGTATCGGAAAAGACACTGTGACCAGTCCAGCTAGACCGCTACTTGTATGTCTTAAATGGCCCCAATGTCTGCCATCTTTGGTAGAATTAAAACATTGGAAAGGCATCTTGTTTACTCGTCTATCTCGGAATTGAAAGAAACCTGAGGGTATTCTCCAAAATAGACCTCGAGATTCCCTTATTCAGGTGGCCAGGGAAGGGCTGACGCTCTCAGATCTCAACCCTGGGGGCAGACCAGCGAGGGAGAATCACCTGGGTAGGGATGCCCTGGGTTGTGCTTGGGGAAATACCCCAGGTGAGATGCTGTATTATACCAGGCACGAAGGCGAGGAGGACGAAGTCCCTGAGGCCTATCTTGGTTATTCCACATCTACCTCCCTTCCACTCAAAGAATCTCCCTTACCCAAATCCAACGACACCTCCATATCTGGTAAATCCAATAGAAACTCAAAACCCTTTCTTCTAGGATACTACATCTCCCAGAATCCCAGTTCTACCATTGCGTACCCAAATACTCCTAATCATTCACCGCCACACCCCTCTGATTATTATTTCCCGAACTCCGAATCGGTTGTAACAATACACAACCCTTTCCACGATCTCCCCTATTCAATTCACAAACCCTACAAAGCTCACCTTTCTAAGTTAACCAACCACCCCGCACCCCTTTTCGACACAAACACTTTCTTACATCGTGGCAGACAACAAACTAATACCAGAGTCGTTTACCTGACATTTCCCAACAAAAGGGTCAGGCAGTTGATGATAATCACACACATCCGACGGTCCTTTACCTTCCCCACAAGGATAAAAGGCGGAGCTTGGGAGCACACTACGAGCAAGGCCAACTGCACAAAGAAGCAGCTATTCCAGGACAGCAGTTCAAACGGAGACGAAAGGTGGCAAAAGCTGAAAGAACGACAAGGAGGGAAGTGCCCTTGCCCTTTTCAATCCATACTCACGAAGCCTCCGGAAAAGGGAACATAAGACCAGGATATACAGCTGACGTGTGGAGTAACAGATATCAACGCTACGCAGGGCCTCCCGCATTGATAGCGCAGGCAGGGAAGCATGCTGACCACCTTGGTACCGTCCTTGACTCCAGAAGAAAGGCAAGCCAACGGGTACAGCACAGCCGGTGAGTCAGAGAAAGCTGAGAGCAAACCGAACTGTGATGAGCCCAAGGTTGTAATCGGCAACATTATGTGAATGCAAGAAACTTGTGAACAAAGAACTTGTGTATGTTTGAACTTTTGGGAAAGCCCCGAGAAGAACCAGCTGCAGAGTGGTCAGGTGCCACAGGAGTGCTCATTCGAAGGACTCTCGCTGGCCCCTTTTGTTTTGTGTTGAAACTGCAAGTACCAGAAGGCCCTAGTTTCTGACCCATTGCCAAAAGAATGCTAGGGGAATGGAGACCCCGCTTTCTAAAGAGATTGTGAACATTGTGCGCTAAGGCAAGTGTGAACCCGGCAGAGGGATGCCGTAAAGAAAGCTAAAGGAAGGGAAAACCACGCTTTCTGATGAGATGAAGCAAATCATGAATTGAAGAAATTCATGAACTGTGTTAAAGATGGCTATGTGAACCCGACGGAGGGATGCCAGGGGAAAAGCTAAGAGTAGCAAATCCTACATTGTGATAGTATTAATATTCTGAATAAAAGGCTGTACTGAACCCGGCAGAGGGAGGCCCACATTGCAACAAGGATCCGAGCCCGGCGCAGGGAGATCCTAGGGCCGAAGAGCAATCGCCCAAGGTGCAAGATCATCGAAGGAACTTTTGTTGTTTTGATCCAGCAGACCTTCTAAGGCAAGAGACTTTGCAGAAGAGAGACTTGGCCTTGAAGGTCCTGGTATCATTGAATGGAATTGGGAACCTCGTCTGGAGAGGCCTTGGAGTGTGCTGTGCTCAGAAGTCCTGCCTTGTCCCGTGCTTAAAACATGGGAAAGGTAGAATCCGGCAATACCATCCTGACTTATCATTTTCTGAACACTTCATTCTTTTCACTTCAAACTTCCTTCTCCTACAACCCAGAGTGACGGGCTGGGATCCCTGGGTTAATGACGCACTGCACCCCGCCCCCCGGGCTGGACTCTAAGTTCTGCAACTGTGTTCAGAAATTGGTGAGGCACTGAGTTTGGCTACCTCTACTAGGTTCATCTAAGCTCATTTGGGGTTTAGGGGCCAGGCTAAGACTTTATCTGGCCTGTCCACCATTTTAGAATCTACTCCCTGTTATTGACTAGTGCGAACAGCGAAGGACACCAATTGCCTTGCTTCATCAGTGTGTGAAGCCGTTACTGGCACATTTCTTGACCGTATCTCTAACCTTTCTAAATGTGAAGAGTGCTTGCTGTCTGTAAAATTGCAACATTTTATCTGCAATGGCACTCTGCCAGTAGACAATCAGTTCGTAAGTTTGCATAATTTGTGGGGTAAACATGTCACCAGCAAACACTTAACTAGCAGCATTTTATCATGCATGGACATTCAGGACTCGTAATGTGTCTATCTGGGCCTTTGAAAATGTAGGTGATTTGAAATTGTAGAAGTATGAATTTTCGAAGTATCTTGTGCCAACTAATCAAAGTGTTCGTTTTGTTGGTCCCCTAGTCGGTCCATACTCCTGTGGCTGTCCCTTGCCTTATAGCTGGGATAAATGGAGGACCAACAGGGGATCGACCTGACTGTCCCAGGGTTATGATTCACTGGTTCCCCCTGAAAAGCCCCGTTTCGTGGTTCTTAGAATTAGTCAAGGGACTTTGTTATATAACACAGATGAGCAATGGAAACATTTGAAATACTTTCCAGATATATTTCCAGGGAGATACAATTTTCTGTCAGACTTTGTATTCTGATTTAACCTTGCCCTGTGAAAAAGGTGCAAAGTGCCTTCCAAAGTGCAACATTAGATTAGCTGCTGAGTCTTTTAGTATCCTCTGGGTGTGTAGAATTGTTTGTTTCCCATGTATTACCTAGTAAACAGAGGATACTGATGGACCAAAAGGTGGACTTCACTTGCTCCCTTTGAATAGTTTTATTCATGGAAGCAGGAATGTGTTTTTGCTCACAATGGTTCTTGCATACTCTGGCATTTAACATTTGTGGTGGATCGGTCTAGTAACTTCTCATCATGTGGGATAGGGAGAAGGATCACCTTCAACTATCACATTGGCAAGTGTTCTTTACAAGGCCAATACTAGTCAGCAATGGGCGTCTTAACGAATAGTGATTGAGTTGGGTGAGGCTGCACCTTTCTATTTTATTCAGGATCTGTGACCTTTTCCCCACGCTCCTTGTATTTCTTTTCTTAATTGCTGTACATGTATATTGTAACTCATTATAAATTCATTTTTCTTTTAACAGGATACAAAAATTGGCCAGTGGCACACAGCATCCTTTGAAAATCCAGACCAGAAAATGAAATTCTTGAGACTTATGGGTGGCTTCAAGAAATCTAGCCCGTTCACGCCATTCTCGCCAGCAGGAATTGAAAAACCAAATGTGGCTTTGAACAAGACTGGAGAAGAGACGTTAAAGCAGAACTTGCTCTCTGAATTTGATAAGGCCATGGCTCTAAAACAAAACCGAGGAATAGGACTTGGATTCCAGCCATCACCAAAGAAAACGTTTTTCATAGATAGAAATAAGTCCAAGTCTTTAAAATTTGATGATTGAAAGATGAGGAAGGGTTAAAACAAACCTGTTTTCTAATTTTTATAAAAGAAATTCAAAATCTATTAAATATCAATATTTTCAGTGGAATGTATGCTTTGAATTTAATTTCTTTAAAAAGAAACTGCTTGTTCAATGCTCTGACACATGCTGTGAATAATCAAAATGAATGGTTGTCTCAGAATTGTGAAGAAATCATTTTTAGATCAGGGAACCTTTTCTTAAAATGTTTTGTTTTTTCTTTTATTTAATATACATATAGCCAAGAATTGACTTTGTATATAAAAACACACAATACAGTGCATTTTCGAAATACAAACTTCTATAAATAGTTGATATACAATCAAGTTCTTCAATTCTATAAAGAGAATTCATCAATATTAATAGAATAACTTAGAATATTCCTACAATTCCAATAAAATGTAGTAATATAGAACATAAAATTAATATCATTCCCATCCATAAATTTGCTCCACATATCAGCCAGGTCTGTCGTGTTACTATCATTTCGATATGACTTAACATAAGAGAGCCTAATGTTGGCACGGCTTTCGCAGAGCACTAAAATATGTTTGTGTTTCGATAATGGTATTGCCACACAGTCAACAAAAACGCCTACTCTGGATGATCCCCATGCGTGCACCTCTGATCTCTAAGACTTCACTAACATGAAACTTTAGGAGCAGGTATTGCCGCACAATACCACTTTCAGGTAAGCCGTTATATAAACAGGCTTAATTACACGTTGCATTCTGTATTGGTCATAGGGTGTTCTATTGCGTTTAGTGGCCAACTGAGTGAGGTCGGTTTCTAAACTATAATCCATGACTTTCCTTTTGAGCCAGCGTTTACATTCCACAGGATGGGAGTCATTTGTGCCATGTTCAAAATCCGCCCGCCACCGTTGATGTAACAATATTATGCAGCTCAGTGTCCCTTTCTAGCTTGTCTGTCCAATTTTACAAATGCATCTATGTAAGTAACAATTATAGTATCATTGCAAAGCAGTCTCACTCTTTCATACTGCATTGCCATTTTTTCAGTCATTACTGCCCATATACTTTTTAGGTCAAACTTGAGTCTGATAAATTCGATGAGAGTTCTTTTGGCATGTGGAAGAAAATGCGAAGCATCTTAGCGTCAAATTTGCACAATTCATCATGATAGCGATGCCCCCAAACCTCTACAGCATACATCAAGGTGGGAATGATCTTAGTGGTGTATAACAGCACAGTGTTAATAGAGCATCCCCCATTCCTCCCAATAAATGCACTAATAGACTGTACAATTTTCATGTACTCGAGCTTAGTGTCAAGCCAATGCAGAGACCAATTTAAATTGTCATTGACTATAATATCCAAGTATTTATAGTTTTTAACCTGCTCCAAATGTGTGTTATTAAATGTCCAAACAGGGCTATTTTTCAGTTTAGCCTTTCCAGTGAAAGCCATTATCTTTGTTTTGGTTATGTTTACTCTGTCCATTCAGTTCCGCATACACTGATAATGCATCTAGCAGGCTCTGAAGACCTTTAGGTGTATGATCAAGCAAGATCAGATCTGCGTATCCAAGCCAACTCATTTTCAGCGAGCCAACTTTCACTGGATAGTGGTTCACATTATTAAACGCTTTCGCTAAGTATTGCTTAAACAATGTTGCTGCCACAATACAACCTTGTTTGACTCCTCTGCAGGTACCAATCGATCGGGACAGTTTCCCCCTTCCATCAATGCGCACCTTAACTGAGGAGTCCTTCTCCAGCATGGGGTCTGTCATGGATTCACATGCTCATGAATATTCCCCGTCGTCAGGCCGGGAATCCTCAGTATAGAAAAAAATCAGTATCAGTTTCGTTTCTGATCTGTCTTTCTTAGTAGTAACCAATCACTGGTCTCTGGGTCATACTGCCCCCAGCCAATGACTGCCCTCTCCCTAAGCCCCGCCTCCGGCAGCCATCCTCAGATTTTTACCGCACGTTCAAGTGTTGGGAGTCCTCGTGCTGTAGCTCTCGAGCTTTTGCTGCGTTTTCGCGCTTTTTCAGGAGATTTTTCTAATTTTTCGGTTAAATAGAGCCTCAAGCTCCACCGTTTCTACATCCGATCAACGGGGATCCGTTTCGGAGTTTTCTACGCCCCTCAAGGGTAAGATTTCTTCGAGTTACGCTTTTGGAGGATTCCAGAAGTTCCGAGGCCTACCCCGGACATGGCCCAGGAGAAAGGAAGCTTGACGCCCGGGAAGCTGTTCAGGACCTGCCGTGGATGCCAGCTTCAGAATGTTTTCAAGGAGGACGAGCATTCGTTATGCCTCTACTGTCTCCATGAGGACAAGACGCACAAGGAGAAGGACTGTGCGTTTTGTGGGAACATGTCGGAGCGGACCATGAAGGATCGCCACCTCCGTCTCGCCAACTGGCTGGAAGGGAAGAGCCCGTCGGGCGAGAAGAAGAAGAACAAGAAGAAGTCCGAGCGGTCTTCTAAGTTCTGTGAGGGTGCCCCGGCGACAGGGGCCCAACAAAAGGCTAAGCACCGCGAGTCCGCGGGCACCGGGAGCGCCGAACGGTCGGGCTCCTTGGCTGCCAGGCAGGGCGCATCCTCCCCGGCGCCATCAACCACGAGCCAACGCTCTGGCTTGGGTAAGAGGAAGTCCGAGAACCCGGCGAAGCTTCTGGAGAGGCCCCGGTCGATCTCGAAGATTCCGGCAGAGGGGAAGCGAGGCTCGGACCCTCCCCCCAAGGTGAAGGCCCTGAGGAGGTCGCTGCGGCCCTGGCTCAGCCTGTGGAGGCTACACCAGTAGAGGCGCCCTCAGGACCCAGAGTCTTCCTGCCACCGTGGAGGGAGTCGTCTTTCAGGCCCATTGAGAAGACCCCCACGAAGTCCTCGTTGGAAAAGGTGGGGGAGGGGCTGGTTGCCATCGTGGATACGGACACGACCTCTGAAGAAGAGCTCATCGAAGTCGTGGAAGAGGTCCAGCCCATCGGGAGGGATCCCGACGAGGGCGACGACGAGAGTGACGGTGTCGCTGACAAGGCTCCTCAAGAGCCCTCGCGCCCGTCGTTTCCGGCGCCGCAGGACACCTCGGCGGCCATTTTGTCAGCGATTCAGTCCTTATGCTCGGAGATAAGGACAAGGTTGCCCCTTCCCCCGACAGAGGTACCTGAGCCAGACCTGACAAGGGAACCGGAGCCAGGACCTTTGGAGAGTCCACCGCATAAGAGGAGGACGACGCATCTTACGCCACCTCTGCGGCCTGCTCTGCCTTCCCCCTGGTCTACTACCCACGGGGATGATACAGACACGGACACGGCTACGACAGGTACAGATGACAACGGAGGCGACGACGGGATGTGTCCCCCGTCACCCCCTGCTCGGGCATCCCCGCCCGACGAGATTGGATCCTTTCATGCCATGATTTCCAGGGCATTCGAGCTTTTTCAGCTCTGCCCAGAAGAAAAGAAGAAAGGAGGGTTCCTTTACCAACGGCGCGAGGCTAAAAGGAAGACGGTCCTCGCCGTACCGCTTCTTGATGACATCTGGGATGAGGGGCTCGCCCTCTTCAAGAACCCTGCCACGGCGCCGGCAAAGAGGGACCGGTACGAGAAGAAGTACCGGGTCCCCGACGCTGCCCCCTTGTGCCTTCGGGCACAACCTACCCCGGATTCGGTCGTCTCAGCGGCGGCAAAGAAGAAAGCTGGGGGGGCATCGGCCTCGACATCAACTTCCCCGCCGGACAGCGAGGGCAGGAAGTTGGACACGATGGGACGACGGATCATCTCATCCGCAGCGACGACTATCAAGGCGGCCAACGCCCTGGCTATCGTAGCCCGCTACGACAGGGAGTTGTGGTTCAAAATCGCCCCTCTGTTAGACTTCCTTCCGGACGCCAAAAGGGCTGAGGCCCTTGAAATCCTACAGGAGGGGGAGATTGCTTCAGACCACGCCATCACGGTGGCAACGGACATCGCTGACACCGGTTTCCGTCAGTTGGGCAACGGCGTTTGCTTGAGACGACGAGGATGGCTCAAGGCCACGGATTTCCGCCAGGACGTACAAACCAAGGTTTTGGACATGCCCTTTGACGGGAACAACCTGTTTGGGAAGGCGGTTGATGAGTCCCTTCAGGCCATCAAGACAGACACAGAGACTGCCCGGGCACTGGGAGTGCTCCAACAAAGACGGCCGTCCTTTCGGAGCTCCGGAGGCAGACAAGGTGCCTCCAAGGGATCCGGCAGTGGCTCCTCCACTTACCGCCAAGCGGCAAGATCTTTGTCCCAGGAAGAAGGGCACGCGCTTGAGTTTCAGAAGAAGTGCCCTCGCGTTCCACCCGTGGCCAGGAAGGAAAATCACGTCCCTCAACTACTGTTGGAAGTAAGGGCGATGCTCAAGAAGGGTGCCATCAAGCTCGTCCCAAAGAGGCTTCGGGGCTCCAGAGTTTACTCAAGGTACTTCCTCGTAAAAAAGAAGACAGGAGGATGGCGCCCCATCCTGGACCTACGACGACTGAACAAGTACATCAAGGCACAGAAGTTCCGTATGGTCACCCTCCAGCATGTGCTGGGACAGCTGGAGGAGGGCGATTTCCTGTCGTCGTTGGACTTGGAGGATGCGTACTTCCACATCCCCATTCTAAAAAGACACCGAAAGTTCCTCAGGTTTGTGGTCCAAGGGCGGCACTACCAGTTCAAGGCCCTCCCATTCGGATTGAAGTCGGCACCCAGGGTGTTCACCAAGTGCCTCGCACCGGTGGCAGCGCGGCTGCGCCTGCAGGGGATCCACGTCTACCCCTACCTGGACGACTGGCTCATCCAGGCAAGGACAAGGGAGCTCGCCGTGGAGCACACTACGAAGACCGTCCAGCTGCTCACGGACCTGGGATTCTCCATCAACTTTCCAAAATCCCACCTGGTTCCGTCGCAAGTCGCCCTGTTTCTGGGAGCCAAGCTCGACACAGTGGCGCGGCTGGCCTCGCCGTCAGAGGAAAGGACCAGGACCATTCTGGGCAAGGTGCAGCGTCTGCTGGCCACGGACATGGCCAGGGTAAGATCTATCAAGTCCCTCCTCGGGATGATGTCCTCCTGCATTTATCTGGTGCACCTTTGCAGGCTTCGGATGAGACCCTTACAGGAGTTGCTCGACGCCCGCTGGATTCAGTCGACGGGCAGCTTCGAGGACAGGATCCCTCTCAACGAGACGTTCCGTGAGGCGATCCGGTGGCGGGGTACATGCTCCCATCTGTCGGCGGGCACAGACTTTCAGGCCCCAGCTCACCAGGTGACGGTGACGACGGATGCCTCCCTGCAAGGTTGGGGAGCACACTCCGGAGATCTTCACGCGAGAGGCTTTTGGCTCTTCGAGCCTATGCATTCGGCGCCTTTGAAGTTCCTGTCATGGAAGACAGCTTTCCTCGTGGCCATCACCTCCGCACGACGAGTGGGAGAGACCCAGGCCCTATCTTGCAAGCCTCCATACTTGACTTTTCATGACACGAGGGTGGTGCTGAGGACACACCCATCCTTTATGCCCAAGGTGCCGTCGGACTTCACCTCAACGAGCCCTTGGTGTTGCCAGTTTTCTTCCCGCCGCCTTCGTCGCCGGCCGAGAGGACTTTGCACTCGCTGGATGTAGCTAGAGCACTGAAGTTCTACGTGGACCGCACAAAGAGTTTTCGGAAGGCGTCACAGCTGTTTGTGAACTTTGTGACTGAATCAAGGGAAGGCTCTCTCAAAGACGTCCATTTCCAGGTGGCTCTCCGGCTGCATCATGCACTGTCACCGGTTGGCAAACCGACAGCTGCCCGGCCGTCCGAGAGCCCATTCGATCAGAGCGATCGCTGCTACCACGGCGTTCCTGTCTGGTGTGCCCCTGCTGGACATCTGCAGGGCTGCGACGTGGAGGTTGACGCACACCTTCACAAGATTCTACTGCGTCGATCGGGACTCCAGGGAGGAGTCCAGGGTCGGCCAAGCAGTGCTGCGCAACCTGTTCGCCTAAGGTGAGCCTGGGAGGAGGTAAGAGTTGCTTAATGTTGAGTTGTTGTATTGCTTAATGTTGAGCCTGTTGCCACCTCCCGTGGTTGTGCATGTGTGTACTGCTATCTATTCTCTTATTCATGAGCATGTGAATCCATGCCAGAGCCATGCTGGAGAAGGAACAAGTTACTTACCTGTAACTGTTGTTCTCCAGCATGGGTCTGGCATGGATTCACATGCAAACCCTCCCGCCTACCCCTCTGCGGCTCTTCACTTGGTCATACTGCCACTTTACGTGCTACCAAATCTGAGGATGGCTGCCGGAGGCGGGGCTTATGGAGAGGGCAGTCATTGGCTGGGGGCAGTATGACCCAGAGACCAGTGATTGGTTACTATTAAGAAAGACAGATCAGAAACGAAACTGATACTGATTTTTTTCTATACCAAGGATTCCCGGCCTGACGACGGGGAATATTCATGAGCATGTGAATCCATGCCAGACCCATGCTGGAGAACAACAGTTACAGGTAAGTAACTTGTTCCTTATGCAACATTAACACCCTTAACAGGCCATGTGGGCTATTCCATTTAACAAGTTTCTCCCAGAGTCGATTATGCATAACATGTCAAATGCTGCGCTAAAATCTATAAAAGCGGCATACACCGCGGTCTTCCGGATATTACGTGCATATTCACCCTCTGACACTAAAATCATTAGATTGTGAGTTGTATTTGATTTAGCGCGGAAGCCGATTTGATTGTGGGGAAGTATTTTGTTTTCATCAATCCAGTCAGTAAGTTCTCGGAGTAACACTTTGGCAAAGATTTTACCAGGAATATCAAGCATCGCTAGCAACCTATAATTAGCAGGGTTAGACCAACAACCGTTTTTGTAGACTGGTAATATCATGCTCTCATTCCAACACGAGGGTAACACTCCACAGTCCCCATTGTGATTAAATATAATAGATGAAACGTTTGCCCATTTACCAGGTGCTAACGGCACAGGAGTTACTGAATTTCTCAATCGCTCTAGTACTGATAATTTACATCTCCAAGGTTCTGTCGGTAAATTGACAGTAGTATCTCGAGGGAGCGTTGCCCCAAAGTAGACTCAATATGTTTTATCCACTCTGTTTCTGGCACAATATTAATCATCAGGCCCTTTTTCTTGGTACCTCGTAAGACTGCCCATGTCTCATTCGAGTTACCCACAGTTGCATGATAGGCTATCTTACACCATACCTCCCGTGCACATTCGCCGCAATGCAATCTTAGCCACTCAGTCACAATCTTAAGATTTTAGTGGTTGAATATGCACGTAATAGCCGGCAGACCGCGTTGTATGGCGCTTTTATAGATTTTAGCGCTGCATTTGTCACTGTTTTGCCTAATCGACTCCGGGAGAAACTTGTTAAATGGAATATCCCTCAATATTCACTTTTTAATAATGTTATCATCAGACTAATTTCATTCCCACCGTTTGTATGGGAGGACGTCGATATGGCATTGGCTATATTGTCATTTTTTTGCTCTTATGATCGCTGTATCTGAGAACGAACGCTGCTTCGATTCCTTTTACCAACGTTCCTCCGTACTTTTATATTGTCTCTTCTTTTGAGTAAACAGACTCATTTGGTGCGTTCATTTTTCAAAGTCTTGGTTAATATTGTCTCGATCTTTACCATGTGTTTCTGTATGATTGTGTATGTATATTGGGAGAATCTCCTCTGCAGGCAATCCTGCAATCCTGCTCTGCTTAGTCTCCCAACATTCCAATGGATTCGATTGGCATTATTGTTCAGATAAATGTCACCTGTCAGATGAAAATCTTCCACATTATTATATATATATCAGTATCATTGTGCATAAAAACGCACAAGGGAAGATGATCACTTTACTCTCTAGGGAGGGTAGCCATTTCTTTCACCAATTTAAGTGCACTTGCATTTACAAAAACATAATCGAGATGTGAGGCAGAAGTACCATTCACTCTCGTAAAGGCTAGATTAGCATCACCAGGACAATAACCATTAAGAATGAACATGTTGTGGCAATTGAACAAATGCGCCCAGGCTCTACCTTGCATGCTAGGTTTATACGAATCCACAGGACCAGAGTTGCTTGTGCACTGTAATGCTCCGTTTTCTAAGATGATTTTGGCGTTAAAGTCACCCATGACCCACACAGGGGTGTCTATGTTGATGGCCCCAAGAGGTTTGTCTACTGTGGCAATATTCTGTTTATTTGCACTCGCTTTGGGAGGGTCATATATATTTAAGAGGAACATCTCAGTAGTCTTATATTTAGTCTTCACTATCTGAACCGTACTAGTAGAGCCCTATACAGTGCTTGGAGTCCAAGGATGACGATAGGAGACCAGAAGCCCACCCTTAGGTCGACCGATGGGTCCCTTTATAGCCGGGATGTGTAGTGTGCTCCTGCCATCAAACTCACATGGATCGACTAACCAAGTTTCTTGGAGCGCAACAACGCAGTAAAGGTCCATATAAGCTATCAAACCATCATCTTTAGTCAAGTGTGAAAAGCCACGAGTATTCCAGAAGCAGAGTATGGATTCAACATAGAGTATACACAGTAAAGTGAGTCTTAAAGACACTTGGAAGCCATTGCCAATAATCATCTTCATTGTTTGATTCTCCATTTTGGCTATGTTTATTCCTGGTAGGGGGCTTCTGTGGAGCTAGGAAGGGCGGATGAGAAGGGGTAAAGAATCAATTTCCACGCTAGTGGGATTAGACGCACTGGCTGACTTTTTTTTCTGGCATCAATGGTAACAATTTGATCAGAGGGGCTAACTTTCCGACTAGTGCAGTCACCTGCCCTTATTTTATGGGGGGACATTTTAACTCCACTCCAGATATATCTGCAGTGATAAATCTCATCTACATAGTGCAGCATGTAATTAAGTGTGGATTCGGATGTAAACCATATACTAGCTATGGAAATTTTGTTTATCAATTAGCCACATTTTATATTGGTTTTTCTCTTATTCCTTCTTTTTCCCAACATTGAGGGTCTTTATGACAGCAGTAAAAAAAAAGCTGGCCCTAAAATGTATGGCAGGGGTTAGATAGAGGGGCATGGTGGGCACTCTGGCACCAACATAGTAGCATAGATCCATTTCCTAGAGCCTTGTATTTAGGTCTGAAGATGTCGAAGGAGAGTAATGCTTGTGGGTATGGTACTTGTCTCATTTGTTTGAAATATCATAATGTACCATATAATATTGCCACATATTACACGCTACCACTAGGTCATTACATGGTTGACCTTCTTGCTTGCTATAATGTATCATTTGGCTATTCACTCATCTGCACATTAAGCAGGATCTTTATTTTTTAATCTTTTACATTTACAAAACGTGTTAGTGCATTTTAACATGGTGTTAGTACAGACATGACTAATATTAAGAACAGTGCAAATACTAAAACCATGAAGTGTACAACATGTTGGTAACATGTTGGTATGTTCATAACATATGTCTAGGGGAATATTTATTTCGAATTTCAAGAAGAGGAGGGAGAAGAGGCGGAAAAGGGCTAGTTCAAGCTCATTCTCCTCCATTGGATATTCAATCAGTGTACAATGTTTTATGGTTAAGCGCCTCAGTGCCACTTAGCAGCCATGTGAATGGGATAAAGCATATATCAGCAGAGAACCATAAGCAATAATCGGTGATAATTTCCCCAGACAGCAGTTGGAATAGTTTATATTGTCCCAGGTAATCACTTGAAGAAGCAGACGGGATAAAAAGGTATGACAAAATACATATCGTTCTTCATCTGAGGTTACAAATACTGATCCCAGACTGCTCCAAATATGCCCTTTCTGAAATTCTAGATCAAGAAATCATGTCCATCAACATCAAAATCTAGGGCACCCAAAGCTATATTGGGGCACTTTCACTTGTTTTTTTTTTACCTATGGCACTATGCAAAGAGAGCAAATGATTTGAGAAAACCCAGACTGTATTCAGCTCCAAAGAAATACCTATGATATATTTGTATGTGGCCAATCTTACCACATATGTGCCACGGTGTCCCTAATGCCACACCCTATTGCCTGATACTTTGCACGCTCGCAGAGAGAAAAAGTACTCTCATAGGCTAAATTCACTACTTGCCTCCTGTTTGTAGTCTCGGATCCTCCCTGCCGCTGCCCGCTGGAAACTACATTTCCCAGCAGTCTCCCCTGCTACGAAACGTCAGGCACTTCAGCACCAGGGCTTCAGAGCCTAGCTTTGTTTTCACCGGTCCGCACCGATTATCGCTGCTGCCGCCACGATCTCTGTAGTGGCTTGCCCTGCATTCAGTGAGTGGGAACCAGCTGTTTATATTAGTGATTCTACCTGTGCGCACCACGACCCAGTAAGCCTAGTGCGCACCCTATTGTGTCTGTCACTTGCTGATCTATTCTTGCCTCCATTTTATGCCGGCCACCAAGCAACTATGATTTTTATTGCATACCGATCATTGATTGTGCTTTTAGCGCGCTCCACACGAATTGTGCTGAGTTCCATGTATCGCACCAACCACAAGGTTGTGTGTATGCTGACTTCGCTCGTCTAACTTCACGGGCAGAATGTGCCCCATAGCCCCCCGCCTCCCCGTTCTGCACCCGCGGACTTATCCATCCACATGGAACTGAAGTAAATGATATAATTAACACACCAATTCATCATGACCAGTTCACCAATAATGTTGCATCTAATCTCACTCTGTCCCTCTCTCTCCTCAACACAAGATCACTGCTCAAACAGAGTTGAATTGGCAGACCATTTGTCTGAATTTGGGCCGGATTTATTTGCCCTTACTGAAACCTGGTTGAATCGATCCACACCCAGTGATGCCACATTATCTATATCCACGAACTATGTGATCTTCCGAGCTGATTGACTAAATAGCAAAGGGGGAGGGGTAGCAATAATGTGCAAAAGACACCTTGACTGTCACACTATTACCCATACCAGTCCTGACGACTGTGAATCACTATGGATCAAGATTAAGACTTCGGCAAACTCCTCCCTAAGTGTCCTGATCCTCTGGAGGCCCCCCAAGAGATATGCCGCACTTTGAGGAACAGCTCTCAGAGCTGCTTAATCGAATTACCAAATCAAAAAACCCTCTGATTATCATGGTGGACTTCAATCATTGGGCAAATGATCCCTCAGATAAACAGGGCTCTTCACGCACTGATTCCCTGACATCCACAGGGCTCAGACAATGGGAGAAGGATGCCACACACTGAGGTGGCTGTAAAGACTGGAGGGGGGTATCTGTACTGCTCTCTATATGGCAGAGTCGAAGCACAGAGCACCCCAGCCAAGATTCTGAAAGTGGTAAAACGTGGGCGAGCAAGCAAGGCTTAGCTCTCAGGAGATGCGGGCTGGTTCTTAAGTACAGTGTAGTCCCAAGCACCCACAAAGGAAAGTCCACACACTACGTTATTGATGACACCGTCTTTATATAAATAAGGTTCAAGTTAAGTACACATTCACAATAACACACTTTTTACTCTGGCAATACTATAATGGCAAATATATAGAGGTCTATGTGGTACAACTCTTAACTATCGATTCCTCTGAAGTGCATCAACTGCTAACAGCTCAATTGACGTACGAATCAGATTGTAAGGTGAATCAACGATAGACCACAGAAAGAAAGCAAGTTAAATCATGCAATGGCAGAATACGGACTCCCTTTACCTAGAGACCGTTCCCTGTGAGGATCCCCCCCCCCACCTGGGCAACCTGTAAATAAAGTGCATTGACAAGCCCAGTCCGGATATGCTTAATATAGTCTTGATTGCTTCTAAAGGTTTTACAACCCCAATGTACCTGGTTTTGTAGAGTTCTTCGATGAGTCATCGATGGGCCCTTCTTGAGTGACTCCCTTTAAGGCAGGAGCCACGGGTAGTCGAGATTCCAGGTGAAGAAAAAGGTGGACACTGTCGTTGAGCAGCAGCTTCGGTTCTTGCGGTGCTCGTTGACGATTGGTTGGAAACTTCCTGCAAGATGAGGCGTGCGGTGCACCTCGACAACAATAGTTAGTTGCCACAGAGTCACTGAAGAACTTTGGCCCAGCAAGGGCATCGGGTCGTGTGCGTCGTAGTCTTGGGGTGGCGGGAAACCTACCAGCGGATTCTCCTCAGTCGTCGGCGGCCTTGACTTTCTCCAGTGTGGCAAAGTGGTTGTCGGTGGTGAGCAAGGGAGTCCTTGATTCAAATGTCTTAGGCAGTGGAGCATTGCGGCTCCAGTCGATGAGGATCATCGTCGACAGGGATGGACTTCAAGGTCCGGGCGCTTCATTTCCTGATTCTGCAGCAGTCATCATCTCTGGTCGGCAGCCTTTCGAGGACTGACTTCCAAGGGGCCTTGGCGAAGGTCAGCTGGTGCACGATGATCCCTCGTAGCTCGGGAAGAGGTCTCCTAGCCATGTCCTCCCTTGGATCAGTTTCTTGAAGGAACAGCAGCTTTCAGATTGCATTGAAGGGAAACAATGGTTCACCTTCTTCCGGCTCGGCTTCGAGAGTACGCATCAAGTATCGACTTCAGCTTCTGAACAATTTCCATCAGTGAGAGGTCCCCAGATATACTGTTTGGTCTCTCATTTACTCCACTCCGTCACACTCAGGCAACCAATCATTCAGAAGGGCATTCATTCAGGCAGGCAGCCAATCAGGCTCACAGTGCATTCAGGCCATTCACTTCCCTCCAGACACTCACAACAAGAAATGTGGATTCGGACAAGCACCCAGCATTCAGCACTCCACACTGCATTCATACTAGTTTCTGGCAGGGCTGTCTCAGTCATTGTGTCAAACACCAGATACTAGACACCCATAACATGAAATGTGTATTCGTCACACACTCCATTCACCCAGGTCCCACCCCACGGGCGTACCCACAACATACAGTCATTGGGAAGGCTCCAGCCAGTCTGTCCTGGACTTCCCCACAATACCATATATGGAACTTCCATCCAACAGCCAGTCAGGGGAAGGGACAGAGTCCGGGCTTCCCAGGACTTTGGGAAAACAAGGTAACCGGCAATAGAAGGCAAGAGGCCACAGGGGCCATCTTGGCTCCTATCAGGAATCAACTGATTCCAATGGCAGGGCCTGTGTATCACAAAATGGAGGATACTCAGAGCACCTGTCAAATTCAGCATGGAGCTGCCACCAGCCCATACCCTGCTCTGTGGGCCACTCACAAGTGCCCAAAAACATACACTAGGGGTACAGGGTTGTACTCCCATCCATGGGTGCTATAAGGGTATTCCAAGGGTCTGTATACCAAACCAAAAAGAGGAAGAACTGCACTGCCAGGAGTCCCACATGGACTCCTGTGCAGAAAATAACACAGACCACACATGATAAAAGGACTACAGGACAAGGACATGGAGGCCTTGTCCCTCTAATGCATTTCCAGCATCACAGTTGCCCCCCCCCTGCCCCAGACTGAGGTTAGGGTGGTCTAATCTCCCACGAGATTGACACCCGCATCCAGACAGTCAACATACCTTCTGTCAACATAGGCCATCCGCATTATCATGACTCTTCCCTGGCCTATGCTCAATGGTGAAGTCTAGCCCTTGCAGGCTAATGGACCACCTGAGCAGTTTCGGGTTTTCACCCTTCATCTGCATAAGCCATTTTAAGGGCATATTGTCTGTTTGGACCTTGAAGGTAGACCCTGTAAAGTAGGGCCTAAAACGCCTAAGTTCTCTACTCCTGAGTTGCCTACTGATGAATATGATAGGATGTGCTCTCCCTTTTGTCATCTAACTGGGACAAGACGGCTCCAATTCTGGTGTCGCAGGCATCCGTCTGGACGATAAAGCGTTTGCTGTATCTGGGCGCACACAACACATGTGCCCTACACAGACTTTCCTTCAAGCCAATAAAGGCTCTCTGACAGTCTTCGGTCCAATTAACCTTCCTCGGTTGTTTGGGCGAAGTCAGAGCTGTCAGAGGGGCAGCTATGGTTCCATAGTCCGCCATGAAGTTGCGATAATACCCAGTGAGGCCCAAAAAGGCTCTCACCTGGGTTTGAGTAGTTGGAGTCTCCCAGTCATGTACATCCTGTACCTTACTGGAGAGAGGTTGGATTTGACCCCCCTCCTACCTCATGACCAAGATAAGCGACTTTCCCCCAAGCTATCTGGCACTTGGTGGCCTTGATAGTGAGGTTGGCCCTTTTCAAGGCCTGCACCACCTTATCCAGGTGAGTCAAATGCTCTTTCCAGGTGGAACTGTAGACAGCAATGTCGTCTAGGTAGGCCACACAAAAGGCCTCCCGCCCTCTGAGGGCATGATTGACCAATCTCTGGAAGGTGCAGGTGCATTTTTCAACCCAAAAGGCATGACTCTAAACTGGTAGAGCCCCTCAGGTGTTGAGAATGCAGTATTTTCTTTGGCATGGTCCGTCAGAGCTATTTGCCAATAGTAAGGTCAAAGGTGCTCACAAATTTGGCAGCACCTATGGTGTCCACGAGCTCATCAGCCCTGAGCAATAGGTGCGCGTCAGTTTTGGTGACGGCATTGACCCCTCTGTAGTCCACATAGAACCGCCAATCCTTGGTACCTGCCTAGGAACTTGCCTTGGGGACAAGGACCGCTGGACCGGACCAGGGACTGGTTAAGGGTTCAATAACACCCAGATCCAACATTTTGGCGACCTCCGCCTGTTCTGCTCACCTGGTATCCACGGGGACGCCACCCAGCCCTGGTGGATGATTTGCACTCTCGAACCCTCTCCCGGTGCCTTGGTAAGGCCTCTGGTTAAAGATGGGTATCAATATTGTGAAAGGTGGATTCTCTGTCCTGCTCCTCGTGGCAGGGGCGCGTAGATGTGGGGGGCGAGCAGCAACCAAGTTACTTCACTGGTGCAAGTCCCCCCCTGTGGGAATCCAGGGCTGCTGCGACTCTGTAGGTTTGCTGCTTTACAGTCTTTATATGCAGTTCTTATGTTCCTCTTAGTTCGAATAATAATGTCTTGCTTCTTTTCTTTTAGGTATGGAAAGGTATTTTGGTGTTGTCATGCAGTTTGAAGATGAGTATGGGCCGGTAGGCGAAAGCGCGGTGTGCGCGATGCTGTCCGGTGAGTAATACGCGATGCGTGGCGCTGTTTCGCCTTTTATATTGCTAACCTGTGTCTTTTCTCTCCTTGCAGGTTGCGATGTTGCTTGCCGAGCGCCGTAATGTTCCAGCAATGATACGGACCAGGAGATGACTACCCAGGTAAGAATTGTGTGGCTTTCTTCATTCGGGAGGAAACTTGAGTAAACGCTTACTAATGCTGTCTTTCTTTCTCCTCTTTCCATGTTATGGTATTCCAGGATGCATGCGGTGCCGGATGATGGAGTTCGTACCTTCAGGTGAGTGGAACTGAAGTCGGCGATGGATTGAAGACAGGATACTGTTCCAGGTAAGTTTCGTAGTGTTCTTTCTCTCTCTGCAGGTCCTTGGTTTCAGATAAGCTGGCATCAAAGAACTGGACACGGTGAACGTTACGCTGCCCACAGCAGAATAATGCAAAGCATGTTCTGCTGTTTGGGTGCGGTTTAAATAGTCTCAGGTAAAGAAGTCCAGGTAAAATAGTCCCAGGTCTGCCACACCTAAAGTAGTCCAGGTAAAGTAGTCCCAGGCCTGCAACACCCAAAAGACTAGACCGCATAGCTCAGTTCCTTGTAACTGAGTTATGTGTGTCTCCATGTTGGCTGAACCCCCCCCCAAGTTAAATAGTCCCAAGTAAATAGTCCCATTCTAATGTTGGTCTTCGTTATGGTTATGAGCCTGGTGCCAAAGGACTGACTCCAAGAGAGTCTAGGATGAGGTTTTAAGGCCTTTGACCTGGCCCTAACTGGAAGGCTGACTTGCCAGTGAGGGCCAGGGGCAAGGGTCATGACAAGCCTGGATGTGATTCTTCAGTGTCTGACATCCTGTAGCATCTGCTTTTGACAGGTACGCTGTCACCAGTATCAATTTCGTGCCTGCACCACGGGGTGAAGCCTGGTGTCCGCGAGAACAGAGGGGCATACTGCCAGAGCAAAGCCCTGCAGGCCCTCTGCAGCTCTTGTGTCAGACCTGGAGAGAGATGCACTCCCTCCACTGAGCCATCCTGGGGGTTGCTATGTAGCAAATCAGGAAGGGGCTCACTCTCATCCTCTTCTTGCTCTGAAGCCAGCAAGAGGCATGAGACTTCTGCTCGCCTATGGAAAGGCTTGAGCCTGTTGACGTGGAATTCCTGAGGGGCTACACCAGGGACTCTCATGTCAACCAGATAATTGACTTTGCCCATCTTGGAGATGATCCTGAAGGGTCCAGTCCACTTATCTGCTAAAGCTCGAGGCATAGTAGGCTCCATCACAAGGATCTCCTGTCCTGGAGTCCAATCCACTTGTGATGCTTTAAGGTCATGCCAGTATTTGTTCAGTTCCTGGCCTTAAGGTTCGCTGTCGCCTGGCCCATCATCTGTGTCATCCTCCGTCTGAGTCCTAACACATAGTTCCCCACTTGCTTAGCAGGACCTGGAGGGGTGGCTTCTAAACCTTCTCTGATCAAGGCTGTCAAGTTGGGAAGCACGAGAGGGCTGCGTACCTGGTTTCTTGGTCTTTGATCTTGCCGAGGTCGCCAGTCTGTATCCAGTCGAAAGATGAGCTTGTGGCACGAGAGACCAGCCTCTCCGCCACCCAAAAACTGATACTGGGTGGAGGATGGGCCGATTCCCAATGTCACGGAAAGCACTCTCCTGATTAACGTGACGAAGGGACTGTGCAAGCACAGGCAGGAGAGGCTACAGTCTTGTTGCAGATCACGGGCTGGGATGGAGTCCGTTGGAATAAAGTCCAAAGTCCGTGAACTGAAGCGGAGGTCTAAGATTCCGGCGTGGCAGGTATATTCTTGGTCCACAGGAACGGATGAAGAAGGTAAGGCCGGACAGGAAAGGAAGGAACCAAGGCTGAGCAGGAGATCTAACTGAAGGAGCCCGAAAGGTTACTCTAGGGCAGCAATTGCTGGGGACCTTGGTCAGTGTATGCTGGCAGACCCAGGGAGGTCCAGGTAAAAGTATGCCGGCAAATCCTGAGTTTATTCTGGTAAGTTGCTGGCAGAGCCAGGGGAACCCAAGTATGGTACGCTGGCAGGCCCAGGGAGAGCCCAGGTAAGGTAAGCTGGCAGGCCCAGGGAGAGCCCAGGTAAGGTAAGCTGGCAGGCCCAGGGAGAACCCAGGTAAGGTAAGCTGGCAGGCCCAGCGAGAACCCAGGTAAGGTAAGCTGGCAGGCCCAGGGAGAGCCAAGGTAAGGTAAGCTGGCAGGCCCAGGGAGATCCCAGGTAAGATAAGTTGGCAGCCCAGGGAGAATCCAGGTAAGGTAAGCTGGCAGGCCCAGGGAGAAATTCTGGTAAGATATGCTGCAGGCCCAGGGAGGAACTCAGGTAAGGTAGACTGCAGGCCCAGGGAGGAATTCAGGTAAGGTAGCAGGCAGCCCCAGGGAGGAACTCGGGTAAGGTAGACTGCAGGCCCAAGGAGGAATTCAGGTAAGGTAGCAGGCAGCCCCAGGGAGGAACTCAGGTAAGGTAGACTGCAGGCCCAGGGAGGAATTCAGGTAAGGTAGCAGGCAGCCCAGAGCGGGCTCAGGTGAGTGGCAGGCAGCCCAGGTAGGAAGCTAGCAGTTCGAAGCAAACTGCGTTGAGACGCGGCTTGCCTCGAACTGCGGCTCCTTTTATGGGTCGCCGGCGCCCGTGAGGCTTGGAACGCAAGCCGCTTCACCTCCGGGCGCCGGCGTATCCAAAGCGAGTCCTGGAAAGCAAGCCCTTCCTAGGGCTCGAGCCCAGTCCACGGCGCATGCGCGGAACCGAGACAGAGGTCTTCCGCGCATGCGCCGTAGCCCTCCGGCCCCGACACCCAACGCTCTCCCTCTGGCGAGCCCCCAAGCGCGGAAGCACGGATAGACTCGCCAGGAGGTGAAGGGACGAGCGGGCGCGGTGGACCCCGGTCTCCAATGTGGCGTGACACTATGCCCCCTCCCAGGAAGGCCCGTAGCCCTGGGTTTCCAAGGTAACTGTCTATAGAACTCAGGCACCAAGCGGGGAGCGTGAACATGTCGATGTGGTTCCCAAGTACGATCACAAGCTGGGTACCCTTTCCAATCCACCAAATATTGGAGCACCCCCCTGCGATAACGAGCATCGCAGATCTCTTGAACCTCAAATTCCGGGACACCGTGCACAATGACTGAGGTTGGGCGAGGGCAGGAGCGGCCGTAGGTATCGACAACATAAGGTTTCAACAAGGAGACATGGAAAACTGGGTGTTCATGCCAAGAGGGGGGTAACTGGAGACGGAATGCTACTGAGGACAGCCGCTTGGTAATAGTGAATGGACCAAAATAACGGGGAGCCAGTTTGGTAGGCAAATTACGAAGCGGCAGGTTCCTAGAGGATAACCAAACCTTGTCCCCGACTTGAAAATCTGGTTCCACACTCCTCTTCCTGTCCACCTGAGCCTTCATCCGATCCTTGGTTTCTCTCAGGATCTTGCGTGCCAACTCCTGTTGCTGTTGGATGCTTGAGACCAGGGCATCAGCAGATGGAACAGTACTGGTGGGTACGGGATGGAAGGGCAGCACTTTGGGATGTTGGCCAGTTGAGCAGAAGAATGGACTGACCCCAATGGAGGCATGAACAGTATTGTTATAGGATACTTCAGCAAGGTCTAACCCAGCCTTCCAGTTGGACTGAGTAGCGTTAGCAAAACAGCGGAGGTACTCCTCCAACGTCTGATTAGTCCTTTCGGTGAGCCCATTGGTCTCTGGGTGATAACCCGAGCTTAGAGCTCTATGAATTCCTAGATGGCCACACACCTTACTCCAAAAAGAAGAGATGAACTGGGAGCCACGGTCTGAAATGATCTTTTCCGGAAGGCCATGTAACCGATAGATGTCATGCAGAAACGCAGAAGCCATTTGGGTCGCCGTAGGAATCTTGTTAAATGGAATGAAATGAGCTAATTTGGTGAAACCATCCACAACAACCATTATGGAGGTAAATCCTTCGGAAGGGGGCAGATCCACAATGAAGTCCGTGGCGATGGTATGCCACGGGTAGGGTGCCACTTCAGTACGTACCAGCAATCCCAACGGCCGTCTTCTCGGAATCTTGCACTGGGCACAAACAGGACAGCTTTCGACGTATTTCTGAACTTCGGTAGCCCATCCAGGCCACCAAAACTGTCGGGATATCAATTCTCGAGTAGCTCTCATTCCTCGATGTCCTCCGATAGGTGAATCGTGAAATCCATGCAATATGCTTTCTCGGATTGTTCCCTTAGGAATGTACAGCCGTTTCCGGAAAAACAAGAGCCCATCATGTTCGTACACTGACCGACGTCTAAGAAGGGCCGACCTTTCAGGATCCGTCCGGGTGGCGTCAGCGATTGACTCAAGGTGAGGTGACAAAGTCAGTAAAAAATGCTGAGGGGAAATCAGTGGCTGATTCGGACAGGCCGTCTCTACCTCTTTCTCCAGGGACCGGGAGAGAGCATCTGCTTTCAGGTTGGAGGTTCCCGGAACGTAAGTGACATGAAACACAAACGGAGAGAAAAGGAAGGCCCACCTGGCTTGACGAGGCGTTCGACATTGCAAGGAGCGTAGGTACTGCAAATTGCGATCATCAGTCCGAACTTCCACTGAAAAACGAGCTCCGAGTAGATGATGTCTCCATTCCTCAAAAGCGGTCTTAATAGCCAACAGTTCCTTTTCAATAACCGCATAGTTTCTCTCGCTGGGATTCAATTTGCGAGAGAAATAGGCTACTGGATGTTCTACTGACGTTGCTAGATCTTTCTGTAGGAGAACAGCTCCGACAGCGAAGTTGGAAGCGTCGGCCTCCACAATGTAGGGTAGATCATCCTGTGGATGGTGCAGAATCGGGGCTGCCATAAAGGCTGACTTCAAGGTGTCAAAAGCCTGAGCAGCAGAGGAATCCCACTTGAAAACCACTTTACTACTGGTCAGCCTGGTAAGGGGCGTTGAGATCTGAGAAAACTGTGGAATAAAGCGCCTGTAGAAATTGGCAAATCCCAGAAAGCGCTGAAGAGATTTCACGTCGTGGGGTGGTTTCCACTCTTGTATTGCTTGCACCTTCTTAGGATCCATCTCTATCCCATCCTGGTTAATCACAAATCCTAAAAACTCGATACTAGGCTGATGAAAGCAGCATTTTTCCGCCTTTGCGAATAGATGATTACAGGACAACCGGCGAAGGACCTCCCGAACTTGTTCCACATGCTCTTCAAAGTATTTGGAGAAAACCAGGATATCATCCAAATACACTCAAACTGACAAACCAATTAGATCACCAAAGATGTTATCCATAAACCATTGGAAGATAGCGGGGGCATTGCATAGACCGAATGGCATAACTCTATATTCATAATGCCCAAAAGGTGTCTTGAAAGCCGTTTTCCATTCATCTCCACTCTTAATGCGGACCAAGTGGTAGGCCCCGCGTAAATCCAGTTTGGTGAAGATCCGAGCTGTGTGTAAAGTTTCTAGGATACTGCGAATCAATGGTAATGGATAACGGTCCTTTTTTAGTTATGTCATTTAGTTGCCGGTAATCCACACAGGGTCTCAAGGTGCCTTCCTTCTTCTTCACAAAAAACAAGGGAAATCCTGCGGGCGACTTGGACGGAACGATGTATCCTTTCTGCAAGCAATCTGACAAGTAATCCTGCAGTACTTGTCTTTCATCCCGGGTTAAAGCATACAGTTTTCCATGAGGAATGACACAGTCCGGTAACAACTCGATGGAGCAGTCGAATGAACGGTGTGGCGGAAGAGGTATGTCGCCTGGTTCAGAGAATACCTGTTCAAAGTCAGCGTACTCCTGCGGGATCAGAGAAGTGGCACAAAGACGGACCCCACTGCCATATGTTTCCAGAGCGGTTGAGAAAACCTGGGTAGGAGCTGATAATTTGCATTTCTGGGCGCAAACTGCGGAGGAAAAGGTCAAAGTCTGTGTTCTCCAGTCTATAACCGGGTTATGGTGTTGTAGCCAAGGTAACCCCAGGACCACCTTACAGGTAGGAGACTTGATAACATCCAAGGCGAGTTCCTCAGAATGACCGGCGATCTGGAGGATTAGACCCACAGTAAACTGTCGGACAGGCCCAGGAGGACAAAGGAGTCCCGTCAATGACCTCTACTGGTAGTGCGGCGAGTCTAGACAAGAGCGGAATCTTGTGACTGGAAGCAAAAGTCTCGTCAATGTAATTACCAGAAGCTCCGCTGTCCAACAGCCCAAACACTTCCAGATTCTTATCAGGCAACTTAATTCGGATTTTCAAGGTCTGTAAAACCGCACGTTGCATGGGAAGAAGTATAGAACAAAATGTGGAAAGGTCTGAAGATGGAATAGGACCTGTCGCTGCCCTTCCATTACACGACAGGTCTTTTAGTTTCCCGCCTTCTTCTTCTGTGGTCGTAAAGGACACGTACCCAGATAATGCCCGGCAGCTCCACAATAAAGACATAGGCGTAATGTTCTTCTCCGTTTCTTCTCTTCCTCAGACAATGGACCTCTCATGGCTCCCAACTGCATTGGCTCTGATCCTGATTCAGTAGGACCGAATGATCCGGCGGGTAAACTAGTCATTCTGGGATTGTTTCTTTCGAGCCGGCGTCTTTCTGCTTTCCGCTCGGCTAGCCTCTGGTCAATGCGGAGCACCTGATCAATCATATGTTGGAGACTCTCTGGTTCAGGGATATGGAGTAACTCGTCCTTGTACTCCTCTCTCAAGCCTCGACGAAACAGGGTCTTCTGCGTGATCTCAGGCCACTGAGAATCGGTTGCTAATAGTCGGAAGCGGCTGATATAGGTTATGATGTCGGCGCTTCCCTGTTTGAAGACCATCAGTTGATTCTGTGCAGCAGAGGCCAGATTTGGCGTTTGGAACACCTCCAGGAATGCCTTTTCAAAGGCTGCGAAGTCATTCAAAATAGGACTGTTTGAAACCACAAAAGGAGTTACCCAGGCTAAGGCATTCCCAGTTAGGTTCCCCAAGATGTACCCGATCTTGGCCTTATCATTGTTGAAATGAGTCGATCTGAAAAGAAAATTAATTCGGCAGTGGTTACAAAACTCCGACACCCGTCTAGGGTCTCCATCAAACTTGATTGGTGTTGTATGAGCCAAAGAACCCTCCGCCTGTGAAGTACTCATTGCTCCTTGGGTTATCATTTGACGTAGCATCTGATTCTCCTGACGCATGGCGGCCATCTCAGCCCTGAGTGCTTGTAACTCGTTCCGCAGGTCTTGCGAATCCTCCATCTCCATGTCTGAAGGCAGGCGTCTCAATCTGTCAAGTTGGGAAGCACGAGAGGGCTGCGTACCTGGTTTTTTGGTCTTTGATCTTGCCGAGGTCGCCAGTCTGTATCCAGTCGAAAGATGAGCTTGTGGCACGAGAGACCAGCCTCTCCGCCACCCAAAAACTGATACTGGGTGGAGGATGGGCCGATTCCCAATGTCACGGAAAGCACTCTCCTGATTAACGTGACGAAGGGACTGTGCAAGCACAGGCAGGAGAGGCTACAGTCTTGTTGCAGATCACGGGCTGGGATGGAGTCCGTTGGAATAAAGTCCAAAGTCCGTGAACTGAAGCGGAGGTCTAAGATTCCGGCGTGGCAGGTATATTCTTGGTCCACAGGAACGGATGAAGAAGGTAAGGCCGGACAGGAAAGGAAGGAACCAAGGCTGAGCAGGAGATCTAACTGAAGGAGCCCGAAAGGTTACTCTAGGGCAGCAATTGCTGGGGACCTTGGTCAGTGTATGCTGGCAGACCCAGGGAGGTCCAGGTAAAAGTATGCCGGCAAATCCTGAGTTTATTCTGGTAAGTTGCTGGCAGAGCCAGGGGAACCCAAGTATGGTACGCTGGCAGGCCCAGGGAGAACCCAGGTAAGGTAAGCTGGCTGGCCCAGGGAGAGCCCAGGTAAGGTAAGCTGGCTGGCCCAGGGAGAGCCCAGGTAAGGTAAGCTGGCTGGCCCAGGGAGAGCCCAGGTAAGGTAAGCTGGCAGGCCCAGGGAGAGCCCAGGTAAGGTAAGCTGGCTGGCCCAGGGAGAACCCAGGTAAGGTAAGCTGGCTGGCCCAGGGAGAGCCCAGGTAAGGTAAGCTGGCTGGCCCAGGGAGAAATTCTGGTAAGATATGCTGCAGGCCCAGGGAGGAACTCGGGTAAGGTAGACTGCAGGCCCAGGGTGGAATTCAGGTAAGGTAGCAGGCAGCCCCAGGGAGGAACTCAGGTAAGGTAGACTGCAGGCCCAAGGAGGAATTCAGGTAAGGTAGCAGGCAACCCAAGGGAGGAACTCAGGTAAGGTAGACTGCAGGCCCAGGGAGGAATTCAGGTAAGGTAGCAGGCAGCCCAGAGCGGGCTCAGGTGAGTGGCAGGCAGCCCAGGTAGGAAGCTCGCAGAACGAAGCAAACCGCGTTGAGACGCGGCTTGCCTCGAACTGCGGCTCCTTTTATGGGTCGCCGGCGCCCGTGAGGCTTGGAACGCAAGCCGCTTCACCTCCGGGCAACGGCGTATCGAAAGCGAGTCCTGGAAAGCAAGCCCTTCCTAGGGCTCGAGCCCAGTCCACGGCGCATGCGCGGAACCGAGACAGAGGACTTCCGCTTGCGCCGTAGCCCTCCGGCCCCGACACCCAACGCTCTCCCTCTGGCGAGCGCGGAAGCGCGGGTAGACTCGCCAGGAGGTGAAGGGACGAGCGGGCGCGGTGGACCCCGGTCTCCAATGTGGCGTGACAAAGGCAAGGGTCCCCTCACGGGATGTCCAAAGAGTAACTCAAAGGGGCTGAAACCAACACCCTCTTGAGGTACCTCTCTGTAAGCAAACAAGAGGCATGGCAGGAGGAGATCCCATTTCCTCCTTAGGGGCTCTTCCAAAGCACCTAGCATGCCCTTGATAGTTTTGTAAAATCTCTCAACCAGACCATTGGTCTGGGGATGGTAAGAGGTGGAGAACTTGTAGGTTACTCCGCACTCTTTCCACATCGTTTTCATGTAACTTGACATGAAGTTGGATACTCTGTCAGAGACAACCTCCTTAGGGAATCCAACTCTGTTGAAAATGCCCAGGAGAGCCCTGGCAACCACTTTGGCAGTTACAGTCCGAAGGGGTATAGCCTCAGGGTACCTGGTGGCATGATCTACCAAGACCAGGATGAACCAATGTCCACCCAAAGTGTGAGGGTCAAGGGGACCGACAATGTCGATGCCCACCTCCTCAAATGGTGTCCGAACCACTGGCAACGGCTGCAGTGGGGCAATGGCACTGCAACCAGTCTTGACAGACAACTGACAAGTTGGGCAGGTCCTGCAGTGGGACTCCACTTCTACTCCCATCCGGGGCCAGTAGAAATGGGCAAAGAGCCTCTGCTTAGTCTTCCTGGTACCAAGATGACCAGCCAATGGCATCTCATGCGCCAACTGCAGTAGGAAGGGCCGGTAAACCTGGGGTACTATTAACCTCTTGAGACCACCAGGTTCAGGCTTAGTGGGCTCACTAGTAAGGAGCTCACCCTCCCAATAAATCCAGAATGGCCTAGGCACTTCTCCTTGTGCCTGGGCCAGGGCCTGTTTTCTCAGACCCTCGAGAGAGTGGTTATCTCTCTGACCCTTACAGAAGTCTCCCCTAGAGGGCCCCCCTTCAGCCAGCAGCCATTGAAGGTTGGGGTGATCCTCTGGGTTGAGCACCTCTCCTGCAGGAGGGTCTTCTGCCTCTTCTCCCTCAGGAGTTGAGTTTGGGTTCATCACTGGACCCAGCCCGTCCGGAGCATGAATCCCAGTGGGTGCTGCTGAAACAGCAGGAAGAAAAGTGGTCCCCATTCGCAGAGGTGGCCTTCTTGCTCTTCCTTCTTCTTGCCTTGGGTTTCCCCTTCGGCTTGGGTACCGGACTCTCAGCCGGACCTGGTGTGACCTGTGATCAGGTGACTGCCGCAGCAGTCATGGGAAGATGATCTGTGATCATCCCCAATCCACCAAATCATTGCCTAAAAAAATGTTAGCAGATACATTGTCCTGAACCAGGACAGGAAGCTTCTCTGTCTTTTCTTCAATCTTAATGTTGACTAAGGCTACAGGCGATAATTTGGGAGGCCCACCAGCTAACCTGGTGGTTCTCAGAGGTGCACCTAAATAGTCCTCTGGCTTGAGCAGGGTCCTGTCCACAACTGTCATGCTTGCCCCAGTGTCTCTCAAGCCAGTAGAAGGCTGGCCATTGAAGAGGACACTTCTCAAAAACCTATGGGTGTTCTGTGGGATTGTAGCCAGTACTTCTGCGTACTGGTCCCAGGCCCCAAGGGACATCTCTACAGGAACTCCAAATGTGATCCCTTTAGAGGAGGGGAGGACTGTGGCCTCCACCTCAGGCATGGAGTAAGGGTAGGTCAGGCTGACAGCGTAGACTTCAAGTGCCTTACCTTTACACTTGGGGGTCACCCTTCTTGTGGTCCAGAGCCTCACAGTCCAACAAGTGGCAGGAATGTGGGGTATGGTACTGGAACCACTGGGAGCCTGCTTTGCAGCAGGTGGACTACTACTCTTACTCCCACCCACACAGGACTTATGCTCACTAGATTTATGGGTCTTAATAGAGGAAGGTTTTGGTTTACTCGACTGTGAATGCTTCTGGGACTCCTCAGACTTCGGGGAGGTCCCCTTTTCTTTGTCCTTGTCCTTCCCATTTGAGTCCTTAGGGAACACCTGGGGGGGGACCCACTTGCCAGCCTAGCCAGTTTAAAGAGATCCAAAATGTTCTGCTAAGCAACATACTGAACAGGCTTCCAAAAAATGCTACAAAAAAACTAAAGGTGGGACAATTCAACCAAAGTATTCACCTTGTATCCATCTATCCACCCCATCATGTTCATATGTGCAGCACTCACCCAGTCAATCCAAGACACATTCTCTTTTTTCTTATATTCCCTGAACCTTTTAAGGTATTGTGTAGGTGTCTTGCCAAACTTCACAATTCTCTAGCTGGATTTTCTGACATTGTGTCCTCGCCTTTGAGTTCAAGATCCCTATTCTTGAGTATTACTTGCTGTCCCAGCTCCTCTTTCTTAAATTCAGTTTTCACCTTTTTTGTATTCAAAGGCTAACTTCATCCTTGATAACTCAAGTTCCAAGGCATTCGCTGAAGAAACTGCTGGGTTTCGGAATAGAGGCAGCAGGAATGGTGGCATCCCCAGAAACAGATTCAGTAACCCCAGGGGCAGGGTCCTCGTTGGTTGCATCCCCCACTTCAACAAGAGTTGCACAATCAGTCTGGTAGTCCACCAGGTCAGCAATCAGCTTAGCCCTAGACTTATCTACAAAGTCTAACTCCCTGGCTTCACAGGCACTCTGGAGAGCTCCTAAGCTCATTGGATGCAATTTACCATTTGCAATAGATTCCATTGCTTGTAAGGTAATCTAGTACACAACTAAACCTCAGTTTAACAAAGTGTAGATATTTTGTAAGTGGCAAGGTTAAACAGTGATTCTTAAAACCATTAGCACCCCACCACTTCCACCAGTGTAAAGATTGGAGGGGGTATATGTACCCCTGCTCTCTATATGGCAGAGTCGAAGCACAGAGCACCCCAGCCAAGATTCTCTAAGTGGTAAAACGTGGGCGAGCAATCAAGGCTTAACTCTCAGGAGGTGATGTGGGCTGGTTCTTAAGAACAGTGTAGTCTCCAAGCACCCACAAAGGAATGTCCACACACTGTTAGTGATAACAAGTTCTTATATAAGGTCTTATATAAATAAGGTTCAAGTTATATACACATTCACAATAAAACACTTTGTACTCTGGCAATACTATAATGGCAAATATATACAGGTCTACATGGTACCACTCTTAACTATCGATTCCTCTGAAATGCATCAACCGCTAACAGCTCAAATGACATTCAAATCAGATTGTAAGGTGAATCAACAATAGACCACAGAAAGAAAGCAAGTTAAATCAAACAATGGCGGAACACAGACTCCCGTTACCTAGAGACTATTCCGTGTGAGGACCCCCCCCCGGGCAACCTGTAAATGAAGCGTATTGACAAGCCCAGTCCCGGTATGCTTAATATAGTCTCGATTCCTTCTAAAGGTTTTCGACCCCAATGTACCTGGTTTTGTAGAGTTCTTCGATGAGTCGTTGACTGGCCCTTCTTGTGTGAACTCCCTTTAAGGCAGGAGCCACCGGTCGTCAATATTCCAGGAGAAGAAAAGGTGAACACTGTCATTGAGGCAGCAGCTTCGGTTCTTGCAGAGCTCGTTGACGATCGGTCGAAAACGCCCTGCAAGACGAGGCATGCAGTGCACCTCGACAACGATAGTTTGTTGCCACAAAGAGTCACTGAAGAACTTTGGCCCAGCAAGGGCGGTGGGTTGTTGGCGTCATTGTGCTCTTCAGGTGGCGGGAAACCCACTGGCGGATTCTCCTCGGTCATCGGCAGCCTTGACTTTCTCCAGCGGGACAAAGCGGTCGTCGGTGGTGAGCAAAGGAGTCCTTGATTCAAATGTCTTGGGCAATGGAGCGTTGCGGCTCCGGTTGACGAGGATCGTTGTCGACGGTGATGGACTTCAAGGTCCAGGCGCTTTGCTTCATGATTCCGCGGCAGTCCCCATCTCCGGTCGCAGCCTTTTGAGGACTAACTTCCAGGGAGCCTTGGTGAAGTTCAGCTGGTGCACAATGAGCCGTCATAGCTCGGGAAGAGGTCTCCTAGCCAGGTCCTCTCGTGGATCAGTTTCTTGGAAGCACAGCAGCTTTCAGATTGCGTTGAAGGGAAACAGCAGTTCACCTTCTTCCGGCTCAGCTCCGAGAGTAAGCACCAAGTATCGACTTCAGCTTCTGAATAGTTTTCATCAGTGAGAGGTCCCCAGATATACTGTTTGGTCTCTAATTTACTCTGCTGGGTCACACTCAGGCTACCAATCATTCAGAAGGGCATTCATGCAGGCAGGCAGGCAGCCAATCAGGCTCACATTGCATTGAGGCCATTCACTCACAACAAGGAATGTGAATCCAGACAAGCACCCAGCCATTCAGCACTCCACACTGCATTCATACTAGTTTCAGGCAGGGCTGTCTCAGTCATTGTGTCAAAGACCAGATACTAGACACCCATAACATGAAATGTGTATTCGTCACACACTCCATTCACCCAGGTCCCACCCCACGGATGTAGCCACAACATACAGTCATTGGGAAGGCTGCAGGCAGTCTGGCCTGGACTTCCCCCACACTACCATATATGGAACTTCCACCCAACAGCTTGTCTGGGGAAGGGAAAGAGTCTGGGCTTCCCAGGACTTTGGGAAAACAAGGTAACAGGCAATAGAAAGCAAGAGGCCACAGGGACCATCTTGTCTTCTATCAGGAATCAAGTGATTCCAATGGCAGGGCCTGGGTATCCCAAAATGGAGGAGACTCAGAGCACCTGTCAAATTCAGCATGGAGCTGCCACCAGCCCATACCCTCCTCTGTGGGCCACTCACAAGTGCCCAAAAACATACACTAGGGGTACAGGGTTGTACTACCATCCATGGGTGCCATAAGGGTATCCCAAGGGTCTGTACACTAACCCAAAAAAGAGGAAGAGCCTCACTGCCAGGAGTCCCACATGAACTCCTGTGCAGAAAATAAAACAGAACACACATGATAAAAGGACTACAGGACAAAGACATGGATGGCCTGTCCCACCAATGCATTTCCAACATCAGTGCCCACACACTCAACTGGTTGGTATCCAAAAACATATCTGTATCTCACCTGGTGGTTTCGCTATGAGCAGAAATGAATACCTTACCCCAAATTAAAAAATGGATATGCAATCTTAAAAGTGTTACCTCTGCCAAATTTACGGCCCTCGTATCTAGCTTAAAGCCGCTTACCAGCATTTCTGAGTCCTCACACCTTGTAGAACATGTTGCCACATCCATAAAACAGGCTATCGCAGACCTGGTGCCACTGAAAAGCAAAATAATCAAACCAGAAGTACACAAAATACATGGTTCTCTGATTACCTCATTTCCGTTAGACAGACGAAGAGAGCACAAGAAAGATCTTGACGCAAGAACCCTAACCCAGTTACATTACAAGCAAGTAGTTAGGAATTTAAAACCGCTATTATTACCTCTAAATTCACTTACTACAATAACAGGATTAACAACACCTGCTCTAACACCAGCAAACCTTTCAAGATTCTGGCTGATTTTCAAGATTCTCCCCCATCAATCAAGACCTAATAAAGGAATCTGCGTGGTGCCGGGAAATCCACAATGGTTTCCAAGCCAAGACTGCAATTCTCAGGCAGACCATTAGTAACATCCAGACCTCTTCACAGGGATGCAATATCTACACGAACGTCCCTCAAGACCTAATCTCTGAACCCAACCCAATACAATCCCCTGTTTTAACTTCTCCCACTTCTCAGAGGAACAAGTCACCAAGATCATTTCTGATCTTAAACCCAACTCATGCCCGGGCGACTGTTGTCTAGCAGATGTTTTTAAGGACTCGCTTGAGCTACTGGCCCTCTGGATGACAAAACTCATCAACCTCTCTTTTGATGAGGGGGGTTCCATCCTCCCTTAAGGAAACTTGGATTACTCCATTGCTCAAAAAGGCCAATCTAGACCCATGTGTTACTAGTAACTATCGACCTATTACAAATGTGCCATTTGTCTTAAAGATCATGGATAAATTGGCATATTTACAACTACAGGGGCACATTGAAGACCACCAGATCCAGATCCTTGGTCCATGCCAATCGGGTTTTAGGGCTCAGCCTGGGACAGAAACCCCAATGCTGGAACTCAAATCCACATTGGCCAGCAAAGTGGATAAAGGTCATCCTGCCCTACTGATGTTCCTGAATCTCTCTGCGGCTTCATCCTGGTGGACTACTCCCTACTGGTGACAAGGCTGGGGGGGATTGCACGTTGCTCCGATCAAGCATCCCAGTGGATATCTTCATTTCTCGCTCCTTGGACCGTCCGGGTATGCGTTGGTGAGGAAAGCTTCAACCCGGTCCTTCAAACATGTGGCATCCCTCTAGGCTCCTGCCTGTTGCCACCCTTGTTCAACATATACATCAGGCCCCTGCTGGACTTGCTAGATGCCCGGGGTATCCGATATATGAATTATGCTGATGACACTCAGGTCGTCCTTGAGCTCAGCGGGAAGTATGAACAGGATCTGACTGTCATAAATAAAATCTACAACGTCATCCATGCATTGATGGCAAGCAACTCACTTTCCTTGAACTGTAATAAAACCAAGCTTCTGATCGTGGCATCCAGAGCCCGTCTTGGTAAACTAGCCCCGGCCTATGCCAACTTCTGCATTGCAGGTAATATCTTGGTTTCCAAGAAAGTTAAGACATTGGGGGTTGTCTTGGACGACAAACTATCTATGAGACCTCATGTTTGCTATATTTGATCTTCTTGTGGCCTCATTACTAAGCGAATAAACTACATCCGCCCATTTTTTACTGCCAAGAACTTTGCGCTGCTTGCTTCTGCACTGGTAAACTCCAGACTCTACTACTGCAATAGCTTCCTGGTACGTACAACACATTTCAACATACAAGCTTTGCAGGTTGCACAGAATAATGCAGTTTGAGCCATCCATGGTTTGTCCAAATGTGCGCACGTCTCTGATGCCAGGAGGGCACTTCATTGACTGCCAGTCCAACACAGGATCACTCACAAGATCCTGACGCTGTAATTCAAATGTCGCTCCAATGTCTGCCCAATATATCTAATCGATCGAGTGAAGCTCCATGTAGGAGGGAGACAGCTCTGCTCCCTCGCTTATCCCACAGACACAAGCTGCTGCACTTTAGAGGGACCTCCTTTGATACCCAGACTCCATTACAATGGAACTCACACCCCGGGCATATACGTTATCCATGAAGGAAAGAAAACCTCACCTGTTCAACCTCAACCCAGGCTGAACTTACTTTTCTTTCTCCTCCTGACTTCCCGTTGCCTGACCCCTGTCTGTCCTCTATGTGCGCTCTGAGGCCCATGGGCGTGCAGCGCTTTACAAAAATTCAAATAAATAAAATCCTCTCTAGCACGACCCCAGCAGCCTAGGATGTATCCTTATCAAACTATCTGTAGTCATGCAATATCATTAACATAATTTAGATGCATTTTCTTTGATTTTCACAAAACTTGAAGATTGTTTCTCTCTAGACCCAATCTGTGTAAAATATGTCTTTGCCCAGCCCTCTTTTCCATTACACTATGTAAGGCGGTTTAATTTCAGCATTGATCCCATCCAGCATTTTAGAAACCTGAAGTACATCATATGTCGCCAGTCACAATTCTTAAAAATGCATACGTGAATGTGTGTCGCCCTTTTTGATCCCTCTTCATGTAATCCATTGGTGCTACTCCATGTGATGCATTCTTTCATTTCCTTTAAATTGTGCCTGACATGAACTCGTGGTTACCGAACACCAGTGACGGCAGAGAAGGAAATTGACTAATGGCGCACCTGTGAACCAGAACATCCCACTGTTTCAATATGATACCATCATGACATCGGTCCCTTAAGTGGAAGGCTTGAAATGTGCATGAGTCGGACAGCTTATTGGAGCAGTAAAGTGGTTTCCTCTCTCTATGGGCTGAACAGCAGCCACATATCTTTCCATTTCTGGGGCAGCAAAACCCCCCTCTTGGACAGCCTTCTTACGAAACTTCCCTGAGACTAGGTTATTGGATGAACCCAAATGTAATGGAACCATGTTTTATTTGGATGTTAATTGAGAACCTGCGAAGACATTTTACTTGTTGAGCTCGTAGGACATATACGGTAAGAAATACATTTAATCAAATAATTTAGTGAGGTTGATATCCTAATACCAACGTATGCTCCCAATTTACTGGGAAATTAACTTTCACAATCATTAAACACATTAGGTGCTTCAGAGATGTTAATGTGTTTGGACTTTCCATAATTGATTTTAACTCTTATTATTATTTTTATAACGGCTTAATACCAAAGAGGTTTCTAAGTGCAGACCTGGGATTCGAACCTGTGTCCCTTTGCGTTGTCTTGCTTCCAAGACAGGTGCACTCTCTGTGCACACTAATCCCTCTTATACTGCTATTCTCCCTAGTCTATAGTGTGAATGGATCCATACACAATGCAACAATGAGAGGAAAAAGCGGGCATCAGAGTTGTATCCACTTGATAATACCGCCGGCTCAGCTAAGAGTAATGGTTCTTCATGTTTACAGAGACTGCAGAGGACTGGAAATTAGGCCGGCTAGAACAGAGAATCTGGAGCCCAATCCAAACATTTAGAATAAGCAGAAGAACAAATGACTTGCCTCTGGTAAGGTTCTTGCTGATGGATGTTCCTCCAACAGGTGCCTCCTCTTAGATATATTCCTGAAGCATCAGCTGAATCATGCAAAACCTTTTGCTTAGCAGGGAGCACTAGGTGACTCTCTCATGGGGACCCCTCCACACGAACTCTCCTCAGCGCCAGACATGATGTAGAAGATGTAGAGCGCTCCTGGATAGCTTGCATTACATTCTGTGACTTCCATTTGCTTAATTGTTCCCCATTCTCAGCCGTGCTAGGGAATCGCCAAGAAACCTGGAGGAGCTGCCAATCCGTGGGATAGACTGGGTGGGTGATTAGGAATCTGTGAAAGGAACATCCATCAGAAAGAACATTACCAGAAGTAAGCAGTTTGTTCTTGAAATGGATGTGTCCTCACACAGATTCCTCATCATAGATGGATTCCAATAGCAGTACAATTATCTTTGGAGGTGGGGACGGCAAGAATAGAGAGTGAGGATATTATGCCAAGACATTTAGAAGGACTGCTCTGCCAAAGTGGGTGTACTGAAAAGACAGAGTTGTGAGACAATTATGCTTAGTAAAGGTATGCAACGACACCCAGTTTGCCCCCTGGCAAATGTCTAGATTGCAAACCTCCCTCTGGTAGAATATTGAATAGCATACTGCGATGCACACCACTATCCAGCAAGATGGCATGTTTTGTTGCAGCTCTGCCCATTCTAGAGCCTGCACATACAATGAAAAGCTGATGATGTAGTCTAATCTGCCTAGTTGTATCCAGGTAAAAACTATAGGATCTTTTTAGAATTAACATGTGGAAGGGTAAAACGCTGGTAGCGGAATTTCTGGGACAAATTAAACTCTGACACAACCTTGGGCAGAACCTATGGTCGAGCTCTAAGGGTGACCATACCTAGAGAAAATGCTACACAGTGGTTTGCAAGAAAGGGTTTGCAATTCCCTCACCTGTCTTGCAGATGTCTTAGCCACTAGGAAAATGGCCTTTCAAGTCAATAACTTTAGAAGGCATGAGTGCATGATCTCAAAAAGTGCCTCGTCCCAGATGTTGGGGCCATCTTTATACCCTAAGTGGGAACAATAGAGTAGCAGCGGGAACATGTGAGTTAACCCTCTCAAAAATGGTATGATCGTTGTGATGGAAGTGTCTGACCCTTGCTCTGGCATAAACAGAAACCTTGTTATCAGGTCCTTAGACGGGATCCCTCCACTAAGATTAAACAACAAATATTAGAAACAACTCAATTTGGGGTTCACGGGGGATGGATCACTAAGGAGGAATTTCAGTTATTGAACTATTCTGCACCACAGATGACCCCCAACTGTCTATGCATTACCCAAAATGCACAAGGATGCATGCAAGCCCCCTGGAAGATCAATAGTGTCTGGCTGTGGCTCCATTTTTGAGCCATTGTGTACATTTGTGGATGTTTTTCTGAAAAGAAAAACAGAGTAACTCAGACCTACATCAAGGACACAATGGCAACTATCAAACTCTTTGAAGGTCGAGTTTGACAGCAGCTCTAGCCTTTTGGTCAACATGCACAGCAAACCGCTATACGCTAACATCCAGCAGGACCAAGCCATTTGGTCCATGGTGGCACACAACAACGTGTACCAGGAGAAGTCATTATTGATCTTATAGGCATGGCACTTAAAGAACTTTTTGAAATATGCAAAAAAATTATTCCTGTAGGTCAGATGTACGGCAATGGGTTGCAGCTTTTGCACCCAGTCTTACGATACTTTTCAGGTCATTATTTGAGAAAGTTGTTCTCTCTGAGACCAATTCGTTTGGATCCAAGATTGGAAATTGGTTCCGTACATCAATTTCATCCTCTTCATTTGGACAGAGAGTGAGAAGGCGCTTACTGATTTTTTCAACTGGCTCAATTCATGTCATCAAACCATTAAGTGCACTATGGAGTTCAAGCAACAACAAATACATTTTTTGGATCTGATGATAAAGGCTGTAGGGGGTCATTTGTCCAGTTCGCTATACAAAAAAGCCAATGACAGGAACATTACGTTTCAAGTTTCCAACCCAGGAACCTCAAGGAGAACCTTCCATTTTTAGGCCAGTTTGTGCGCCTAAGACGGAATTGTACCTCAGTACAAGACTACTACCAACATGCAAACAACCTCAGCCTCTGCTTAAAGGAGAGGGGGGGTAGCCTAAAAAACTAATTTCCCACTCTATGAAAAGAGCACCTTTAATAACCAAGGAAACTCTGCTTGAACCCAAAAATCAGGGAGAGAATAGGTTGACTGTATTGGCCCTTATTTGGTTTATGTCTGTCTAATGTACAGGTACCCCTCTTTGCCTTCAAATGGTCCCAAAGTCTGAAGGACAAATTGGTCCATTCCAGAGCAATACAGGATGGGACAACCGGCTCTAGCTGGGATTTGAGTTCCCTGTGCAGCCACTTCCCATGTGGCAGTTGTAAGGTGTGCAAATTCACCCAAAAAATCCAATCCTTCAAAATTAAGGACAGACAATGGGTGTTAAGATTCCTTTCCTACTGCAAAACCACTGAAGCAGTGTATTGTATACAGTGTCCGTGTGGACTTCAATATGTAGGCCAGACTTCAAGGGCAAACAATCTGATTGGCCCTCGCGGGGTCCTTAACAGCCCAGGAAAGACTTACCTGCAACAGGCGCTCTGAGCGCCATGTCCCTCCAAGTTCCTTTTCTTTCTTCATCTGGCCACCATGGAAAGGGAGAAGGGACTATGTGTAGTCCCTTCACCCCGATCCATGGCAGCCTTTTTTTTTTTTGTATAACTTTTTAATGGGCGCCTTGGATAGAGAGAAGGGACTAAATGTAGTCCCGTCTCCCCGGTCTCTGGCAGGCAGTTTTTTGCTTTGTTTTAAAAAAGAAAAAAAAAGTTAAAATGCTGCGTTGCGAAACTGTTTCCATGCCATTTCACAACTCGAGACAAAATGCTATTAGTACCCTGTTACGATGTGCTGGAATACTAATAGCAATAGAACACGAGGGGGGGGGGGCATTACCAGAACGATAATTCCCCCCTCCTCGGGTTGTATTGTTTCATTAACCAACATCGATCTACAATACGATGCAGGAACACCTCAGTGCCTCTGTGGTTTCCTATTTCATCAAATACCAACATACCGCTGATGATATGCTTTGGTGGGTACTTGACACAGTGAAATCTGCTACGTATACTCTTTCTTAAGGAAGCCTGGTGGATCCACTGCCTTTAGTCTCTTCAAACAGGTCTCAACGAAGAGATGCCCCCTATTTGGTAGGTTCTATAGATTGTGGATAGACTCAGTTACTCCCTGTCTGTAGGACTACTTGCCTTAGCCTTCCAAGGAGTAAATTATCAAGATTACTCCATGTTTATCATTATGGATTTGATGAAAGTGTAGCTCTGTGCTTAACACGTGGGCTGGAGCCTGATAGTCTTGCTTTGCATCTCAACTTTTTCCAAGCTTCCACTCCTCAGAATCATGTCAAGATGGTGGTTCTCTGTGCACAATATGGGGAGGCACCATGAATATTTACCTTTATATGGCTCAACATGCTGGGCATAACAGTTATGCAATGATGGAGGATCACTGCGTCGGGAAACCCAAGGATGTTGGTACCCACATCAGTACACAAGAAGCACTGTGCCAGTTAACCACATCGGTATACAATAAAAAAACAGTGACAGCAGCGCTATCTAGCGATAGCAATTGGGGTCAGTTCCTTTTTTCTGTGAATTCTTTGAGTGCGAGTGGCTCACACTCGTGCAATGGACAAGTAAGACCTGCCAAGATAGCGGTTTGCTTAGCGATGTGGATTTGCTAAGCATGCACATTTCTCCATATCACGTGCCCGCTTTGCAGCGTGTGACACAGAACGGTATATATGCGCAAGCTGGCAGCGCTTGGAGCAGACACAAAAGTCACACGGTTGCTCGAGTGGACCATAAAGCTTTGCAGTAAATGCATGGATAGCAAGACAAGGCTATAACCGCGCTATGAGCTGTACATGGCAAATTTGGAGCAGGAACATTTTCACATGAACATGCTTCCCATCTATTGTATCTCTGATCTGTAGATGTTGCTGCACTTTACGGCAGACAGGACATACGCGCATGCCAACAACTAATAGAGTGGACACAAAGCTTGCACGACCACACGGCTAAGCTAGTATACTTTTTGATAAGCCGTAGATATTTTCACAAATGGCGGATCACAACCAGCCTCTCACAGCACGTTCTAAGTAAGGTACCAAATGCATTTACATCTCTCCCCTTTTGTATTCTCTATTGTTATAGGAAGCTGCGCTCTCACCGGTCCTTGTGTGACTCATCTGCACTCATCTGTTCCCACAAAGAACCTGAACTCAGTATATATACGTAGAATGTGAGCAATATTTCTGTTCTCCTCTGAACCATAGTGTCCTTGACCAGATCACACCATGTAAGAATTATTTTTCTTCTTATATAGGAATCCCGGTATATTCATACCTCAATGGGAACTCCAATGATAAGTTCATGAGTATTTTAAAACCCTTAAGCAGGTTAAGGGTGAGTCTGTTGGACTAGGGTGTCATCTCACCATTTGGGTAAAAGGATTAGACACTAGCTGGCTAATGTTCTGGTGACCGCCTAACTGTCTGCTAAGGGGTTCACACAGGGTGCTTTCTTGGTGTTGGAATAAGTCCTTAGAAAAGGGCAACATCCACAGTGATTTTAATGTAGTATTATGTTTTGGTCTTTAGGGGTTTCCTTTGGTCCTGAAGAATGTGGAGTAAAGTTATATATCTGCTGAAATGTTTAGCCTTGCTGAATCAGCAGTGGGTACTTGTGCCAGGCTCTACAGTCATACTCAACCTATCTGTGCTATACGTTGATCCCTGAGTCCATAATTTTGTCCATGTGGCTTTCTTTGTGCAATTGTGTCTTTAGCTTGTCAATTAGGAAGATTGTAAAACAATATTGTCTTTCTTGCTGCTAGAGGATATTTTTTTTTATTCGTCCTGACTTCCATTGAACTGGAAAATAATTTGAATGTTTTTCTTTTTCATGCTAATGTGTTAAGTATATTTGTGTTCTACTGAGCAATTGAGTTTCTACTATACATGCTCATCTTTTTATAAAAAAGAAAATACATTTTGTAATAATAAACGCTTGCAATATGCAAGGCAAAAAGTAATTAGAAGCCTTGATCAATATATGAACTTTGCAACCTGACTTTGAGTATTCTAGCAGGATCTAGGACAAGTGGTCTAAAACATTGCAGATATGAGCACCAATGAAGCTATTTGAATGTTTATCGGTTTAAAATCAATTCCTGGAGGGAATCTTTCTTTGCATTGTACCTCTTTCCCCAGTCCCTTCCAGTGTTGGGGCATACCCTTTAGTTTGTATTGATACAAACCTGACAGTGCTCCGACGTAGCCTTTTACTGTTGATATCTGCAGACCCTTCTGGCCTAAGGCGAGTAATCGGGAGAGCACAAAACATGTGATATTCAAAAAACGGTCTTGCTGCCTATCCCTGCAGCAGTTACCAAATGTCTTCATCGGCAGCTGATTATCGCTTTTGTGGCTAGTCCCCATGCCATAAGTAGCACCTGCATGGCAGCTTCCCATTACATCAGCTTTTCAGAAGCCACTCGTGGAGAATGAGTGTGATGGATAAATTCTCTCTGCCTGGGAGAGCAACTCCACTCTCCGGTGAAGGTGCCAAGGATGGTAGATAGCCATGTCAAAAGGTCCAGGTGCCATGTCATCCTGGCCCTATTCGGCGCAATTAGGCTGATAATGATCTTGAAGTGCCTCGACATCCAGACTACATTGAATGACGGGAATTGGCAGCAATACGTACAGAAGTGTAAAGTGGAATCCTACCACAAATTCATATGGCAGTACTCCTCTCATAGGAAAGTCTGTATAGCAGAGCCCTTCACACTTTCTGTTGGCACTGGATGAGGACAGATCCACTTGAAGGTTTCCCCCGAAGGTTGAAATCTCTGCAGGTCTCTTGGCACAGCTCCCACTCGTGAAAGACCCTGACTTTTCAGGGCATCTGTCATCCTGTTCTTCCCAACCAGATAGGCTGCCTAGAGGGAGATGTTGGTCTGCAATGCCCAACTCTAGTCTTCTCTCTTCCTGGCAGAGGGGCAGTGACTCTACCCTCCCTCTCTAGTTGAATACTGCATGGCCACTGTGCTGTACATCAGGATCAGGACACTTTCCCTGGATGGAAAAGAGGAAAGCTGTCTGCACCATTCAGATTGCCTGCAGCTCCAAAAGGTTTATGTGCGGCTATAATTCCACCAGGGACCACAACCCACACATCTTGAGCCCACCCGATAATCACCTACATTTTTCAGGGAGACATCCATCACCACGGTTGCATCTGGCCATGGTTGCCAAAAACAGCTCTCACGATCAAGTTCTCCCTGCTGGCCTACCACAGAGGGCCCTTTAAAACCTGACTTGGGACCTGCAAGAGGTCCTTCATACTGGACAGAGGTGTGACCAGTGAGACCTAAGAACCCATTGAAGGGATCCCATCCTCAATCAGGCCTCCGACACTAGAAAAATGCACAAAGACATACAAAGAACAGCGCTCTGAAATTTCGTGTCCATCTGCTTGGTATCTATAGCTCTGTGCTTGAAAGGGAAAGCCTTCTCCAAGCCCAGAACTGCTCTGATGAACTGGAGCGTTTGGGAAGTTGTCACTTGAGACTTCTTCAAATACAGGTGGCAGATCTGACTCAGATTACCACTCTCCTGAGACTTACTGCCAACACTGGCAACATCCTGGTGAAAACCATCCAGGGCAGAGATTAACCCGAATGGCAAGACCCAGAATTGGTGTTTCCCGACCGCAAAACTCTGTTTTATTTCTTGCTTGGGATACACCATCCACTCCCGTAACTCTAGGGCCTGGAGGATCTGTGTTGGGATCACCATCTTCAATGTGTCCTTCCTGGGGAACTTATTTAAGTGCCTCATGCCCAGGATGGGGTGCAGTCCTCTGTCCTCCTTCGGTACTAAGAGGTAGTGGAAATACCACCCGACCGAGTTCTGTAATGGACACCAGCTCAGTGGCTACCTTTTCGACTAGGGAACATATCTTTTGCAGGAGCAACAGATCTGGTGGCTGAGAAGGTTGAGCGGAAGCACAAGATGGTGAGTTTCTTGGGTAGGAAAAGCAGTCATTCTGGTAATTCTGGGTCGCCAACTGTCAGACCCAAGTGTGTGATGTGTGTGATGTAATTGAGCAGCCATCTTTGAAGAGCTCACACTTCCCTCCCCCTGCCTCCAACCAGAGACAAATGCGAGAATTCATCAAAGCAGTTTAAATGAAGGGCATGTCCAGTCCAGAGGAGGAAGCAACCAATGCGGTTTGTGTTCCCTTGCCACCTCAACCTGGTCTGTTACATTTTCTCTGGCCTTACGTAGAGCCAGGTTGGCCTCTACTCACTAGTTTAAAGATTAGAAGTAATGAAAGGGCTGACCTCTTTGTGCTGGAGCCAAAGAGGTCTGCACTGACATCCTGCCTCAACGCAGCACCCTGTGATTTTGGTGCCCATTTGACTCTGGATGTGCTCCATCAAAGGGTATGTCTAACAGCCTTGTTTGGACATCTAGGACGTACCCTGATGTTCTCAACCCTAAAAACCATCTTGTCACTGCAATAGTGCTGATAGACCTCATTAACCACATCGTTAAACGCATCTCTTATCTCCCCTTTTGGTAGGGTGAGAAGCAGCGTCTCACACCAACACCCATAAAATATGCCAATATTTTGCAAGGGCGCAAGATATATTAAAGGCCTTTAGAACAAGCTATCTGCGGCAAAGGCCTTTTTGGACATAGCATCCATCTTTTCCTATGTCATGGTGAGCGGGAGGTTGGAAACACTGCAGATTATGTGCTCACTGAAGCTGCCTGAACCACAAGACCCTTGGGCATAGGGTGTCTAGACAGAAAATAGATCTGAGGGAGCTGATTTTTATTTTGTACACGTTTATTTTATACACCACCTGACAATAAGCCTGGCGTTATCCAAAGTTCCATGATCAGGTCTTTAAGGGCCGTATTGAAGGGAATCACTAGTCCCTTCTGGAAACCCTTGTCCAGGATGTAACTCAAGTCGTTCTTGGTGACCAGCCTTGCCTAAAAACGCTGCCACTTTCGTCATCGTAGACCAGAAGGCAGCAAGCATTTGGATGAATATAAATGCTTGACTGCTCAATGTCAAGGTTGGAAGATGTATTTAGCCCACTTGCATCTTATAAATCTGTAGCCAACTCTGACATAATAGCATCCTCCTAAAAGAATCCCGTGGAGATATCAGTTTGAGCGTTGTATATAGATTAGAAACTAAATGGAACAGAACAGTTGCCTTCCCTGTTGAATATCGTTTGCATTGATTTCAGGAACTCCCTAATTTCAGGAATGTATCTGGACGTCAATGGCTCGTTTGGCTTCTCCTTGGTGAGGGTGGTTACGTTGGTGCCAGTCGCTGATTAGGGGACCTCCTTAATGTAATGCATTAACTCTACTCTTTCAAGCTCAGCGCTGAACACATGCCCTTTGGTGTGCATTTGGCAGACTTGGAAGAATCCCTGCTTGCCTCGCAGGGAACAATGGGTGCGGATCATTCACTAAGTGCCAAAGCAGTCAACTCTGCATCTTTTGAATTGAGTTTAATGTTTATTTATGTAGCGCCTCTACACAATGTGTTTCAAAGTACTTCAAGGAAGGGAGGGAACAACGGAGAATACAGTGGCATTCTTACAAGTCCTAGATACATTCAGAATGTGAAAATAACTATCATAATCAGCCTGGCAACATTTCAAATAGTGCAAGAGCGTTTGACAATGATAAGGAGGGGAAGGGGTATGGGAAGGAGGATGAGACAGACAAGCGGCTACATTACTATGCCTGACGACAATTGAGGTAGCGCCGGAATTTAACAATAGGTGGGGTGGTTGGAGTAGAGGGAGAAGTAGAGGAAGAAAACAAGCAACTATCATACAAGGACTGATGACATTTTAGATAGTGCTGGGGGGGCAAGTAAGGGGAGGGGACAGACATCTGATGCTATCATACTTGGTTGGGACAATTCTGATATTGTAAGTGCATAGAAAAAGACGAGGGAGGGAGGGAGGGAGAAGGGAGAGTAGGAAGAGCAGAGAATAAAAACAAGAAGCAGAGGAGAGCGTGGATACAGTGCAGAGGTCAGTAAAAAAAAAAACAATGTTCCAGGGAACAAACAACAAAATATCCATCACTTGAAGCCTGTATTGATCCCATTGTTCTGATGAGGACGTGTTTGAAGGGAATTTAATTTTTTTCTTGCCTCTGTTAAGTGAATAATTTGGCCCTGTGGCATCTCTCTCTTTTTTGACAATGGAAAGGAGTGACGGATTTCGCTCTTTGAGTGGGAGTGTTTCTGTTTTTTTTCCTCCTCGTTTTGGTCTCTCTGGGGACATTTCTTTCTTGGTGGCCTCCAAGCTACTGCCTTTTGAGGATTTACACTTGCAGGCGATTTAGAAGAAGAGGCTATTTCAGCAACTTACTCTAGCAACTTTGTTCACAGACTGGCAGGAACCTCACTCAAAGGCATTCTGACTGACACACAAACACCATGAATAATTGGGGTGCGTGTCGGTCAATGACATTTTAGAATTGGAGTCTGCACATTGCCTATACCCTGAAGATTTAGGAGTAGATCTTGTAAGGGTAATTTGAAGTCGTTTTCTATGAGGAAATGATAGCTCAGTGTTCTGTGAAGCATTCTGAGCATGCGAGAAAAAGGGACAGAGGACAATAGGCATGGCGCGAGCTACATATGGACACTTGACCCCACCTCTGGTGTCGAAGGGTGTCATCAAGGGATCCCAACGCTAGCGTTGCACAGTGCTCTCTCTTTTTTGGGAGTCTGCAGATGCTTCAGGAATATAAGAGGAGGATTCTTTGGTAGGACACTATCCATCAGAAAGGACCAATCTTTATGAGCAAGGGCCTTCTCAGCATCAAGAATTAGTACATAGAGGAGAATAGGGTGTTGTGTGGTAAATGCTGTTACTTTGATCACTCTTCTAGTATTATCAAATGCCTGTTATTTTTTAATACCTTCTGCCTCACCCAGGTGTATCTGTGTAGGCAACGACGTGTGTGAGCAATTGGCAATGGGCTATGAGAATATTTTAGCCTCTAAATTCAGTGGTTTCTATTGGGCAATTAGAAGAGCAATTTTTAAAATCCTTTTTGAATTTTGCAATCCCTGTTCGTCTGGACATTGTCTTGGTTTTGGAAACGAGACTGATATGAGAAAACTATGGAAAAAATGGATTGGTGGAACATCTTAACTCTAGGCAGAATTTCTTATTGCTGCTGTCAGTGAAGCCATCTTGGCCAGGATAATTATTGTTTGGGAAACCTTTCACAGATAATTGGACCTCCTCTTCAGTGATCTTTACCTAAAGATTCCCTGTCTTTGTCTGAAATCTGAGCGATTCTAAACACTGTTGATCAATTGCATCTAACCCCCATTTATTGTACTAGTACATGAATGTCTTCATTAATTGTTCTCCCTAGTATGCACAATGCTCTTTGAATCCTTAATCCCCTACATATAGTTACGTGCGTGTACTCGCTGCAGCCTATATGTCAGGAAGCAGCCTGCATCATTGCTCGTACAAAATAGGGTCCTTTGTAGGAGGGCTGTATCTGTTTTGCTGGGTTAAATGCAGCTGAGCCTTTCCCTACATCACCTTTAATTGGCATAATAATTTGAGGGAGGAGACTTTGTGAACTGCTCTTATTCTAGCACGTTTTTCCCATGTCGTGGTTTCCTTCACTTTCCTAATTGCTGTGGTAAGGTTCAAGATGTCACACTTTAACTAATTTTGCCTATGCTGTACTATTTCACCGGATTGTTTGTGTTGGGGGACTGAGGGGGGAATTAAAGGAATAGTGCGCTCAACAATATTATTGTCCAGAGCGTTCGGGTATGTGTTTTTAAGCATACGTTGATCAATCGTACAAACATTTCTTATGCACCTTACCATAGTTTTCCTCACTTTTACACATGCAAAATCAGGCAGCAGGGTGCGGCCATCTTGTGCTAATCTTATCCGTTGCGGCATCGCCCTAAGGTGAACTGCCCTGGAGGCACTAAATCATATCCCCCGCCCCTGAAGCTGACATCACTAGACACGTAAGGCCCATTTCACAATGCCAACGCACGTCTCATGTCAACACTCTCTGCGCTCCAGCTAATGACGTGTCTCCATGGAAATGGCAGGATGCCTCTTTCCTCAATAAGTATAAACAGACCGCTTCTCATCAGACAACATCAAAGTTGCTTTTTCAGTCGTTTCACTGTCTTTTTTTGTGTATCTTGTGGCTGGTTTCTGTTCTGTACAGCTATCTTCGTTGCTCGTAGCCTGTGCAAACAGATACTAGTACTATCCTTACTATCTATTTTAATTTTGTCGCATAATGGCAACAATACAGCCCTACCAGTACGAGCCGGATAATTCTGAGGTGGAATTACTCGAAAGAGAAACATGCGGAAACGATGGGGCTTCAGACGACGGTTTAGAGGACGAATCACCACATCAAGAGCCTGAGCCTAGTTGCATGGACGACGTCTCCACCTGGTGTACCTGCAATCGGTGCAAGGTAATGGCAACCGAGGAGGAGAACTGCTGCTGCCGAGAAAAATCTGGATGCTTGTTCTGCATATCGGAAGCGAGACACAGCCGCAATGCATTACCGAGCTGCATGACTTCAGGGCAGCCTGCCTCACACGGTCCGTGTTGAGGATTATGATGTTGCTTATGCACAAACTACACACAACAGTTTGCCCTCGCAATCCAAGTAATGAGTAAGTCTACTATAGATGTGATCTCACTTAGGCCACTAACATTTCATGTTTGTCTCCTATATTGTCGTTACTTTGATCTATCACTGCCAAATGAATGTAGTCTTGCAATTCTATACTTCACTCACGATTTGAGGAAATCATAGTGGCCATCTTATGTGTCTTTCACATACAACCAAGAAACAATAATTCTCTGTGTCCCAAATGTAATGGAATGCATAGTTCACTTTTGTAATGTGTCTACACTTTAAAGCCCAAGTTGATTGATCCGTGAAGTAACATTTGTACTGGCAACAATGCCAGAGGATACAAGATTGCATTTTCAACTAAGGTTTGATACACTTATCTTGTTCCTTTAAATACAGTTTGTATCTTTCTCTTCCACAGGTGGCACAGGTTGGTGGCCTATCGTGCATTTACATGGTGGCTTCATGGGATGCTTGGACACCGCGTTTGACAAGTAATACCCTCCTGTGTCATTGGTGACATTAGAGACACATTCTCCAGTGACAGCGGTCCGTACAGGGGATTTTTCCACACTGTGCTGCCACCCGAAGTATATAATGTGTAGTACATTTGGGCCATCAACAACGAAATAAAATACAACGGAACTTTTATGAAAGTTTGTTTCAATTTTTCAGTGAATCAAGGACACGCTCACTTGTCCTGGCAGGGCTGACTGGGTGGGAACGGCTGAGGTGCCAAACACCATGTACACTTCAAATGTATCTTACGCGCAAGAGCCATTGTTCACATGGACTCCCGAGACCCAGTGTCTCCAGGCAGGCTCCCCTGAAACAGGCAGTGCCCCTGCAATCCACATAAATGTGTCTCTCCCATCAGCGGTGTTGCGGGCCTTGTCTGCACGCATCGTGCCCATCCATCCCCCCTCCATTATCATCGGCAGTTTGCACCCGTGGATGTGCCCTGCCAAAGGGGCTGTCAGGGATGGTAACGGCCAAGGTGCCAAACACTACGTACACTTCAAAGGTATCTTCCACGCATGGGCCATTGTACACATGGCCTCCCCAGACCCAGTGTCTCCAGGCAGGCTCCCCTGAAGCAGACTGTGCCCCTGCAATCCACATACGTGTGTCTCCATTCAGCAGTGTTCCGCCCTTTCCTGCATGCCTTTTGGCCATCCATCCCCCTACCCTGTCAATTGCAGTTCAGACCTGTGTCTGTGCCCTCCCAAGGGTGCTCTCAGGGTGTGAACGGCTGAGGTGCCAAACACCATGTATACTTCAAAGGTATGTTCCGCGCAGGGGCCATTGTTCACATGGCCTCCCCAGATCCAGTGTCTCCAGGCAGGCTCCCCTGAAGCAGACCGTGCCTCTGCAATCCACATAAGTGTGTCCCCTTTCGGCAGTGTTCCGGCCCTTTCCTGAATTACATTACATTTGTTATGCGCACTATTGGCCCTCAGGCATAAAGGCGCGGACTGGAAAAGAGAAACAAAAAAAACAGAAAACAGGAAACAGAAAAAAGAGCAAAAGGACCCACAAATAATGTTTACTGGGTTCCCAGCACAACGGATGCAGGTGATTGTGTCAAAAACGGACTGGTCAGAGGTCAGAAAGGTGTGATTCCTGTAACCAAGTCATCCATGGCGTAGTAAGCTCAGGAGAATAGGAGAGTTTTCAATTATTTCTTGAAGGCTTGGAGAGAATTGTGACTCCTCAGTCTTGCAGGCAATTTGTTCCAAAGGGAAGGGGCCTTCACATTGAATGCTCCATTTGTTGCCTTTGAGGTCTTGCATCTTGGCTCAATTATCACATTTTAATTTCCTGATATAAGAGTTCTTTGATTGCACTTCTCTTTTATATGGCTTTGTAGATATGCAGTCATTATTTGTAGCCTGCATTTGAATGCAATGACTAGCACTCTAAAATTGATTTCGGGATTCAATAAGAAGCCAATGAAGAGAACGCCTGGCCTCTGTTACATGACTATGCCTACTCTGATCGCTCAGTTCTGAGCAACTTGCAGCCTACGCAATTCTCGCTGACTGATATCCAGCAGTAGGCTGCAGCAATAATCCAGCTTAGCTCCGATTATTGCCCTGGCAATTGTCTCTGCACTTTCTTGGGAAATCATGGGCCTCAAATGAGCCAACAGTTTGACGTAATATACTACCCCGGCCACCACTGTTGAAACATGTGCCTTCATACTCCGTGTCCGGTCCAAAGTCACTCCTACATCTTTTGTATTGGGTAAAGAAGAGATAATGTTGTCTCCCAGTTTAAAGGAGCTATAGGCTCGATTTAAGTTATTAAGGGGGTAATTCATAGAATTCAGCGCACAAGTGGCACACGCGGCTGGCGCACAGTGTGCGCGTGCGAATCCCTGCGCCAGCCGCGTGCGCTAAAATCCATTTCCGCGCACAGCGTATTCATGGATTCCAGCCACCAAAACCAGCCGTGGCGCACAGTGGCGCAGCGACCCTGCAGCAGCGCCAGTTACGCCCCCAAGAACGCCTCTCGCGCAGGGAAAAGCCATCAATATACCCAATCCAGCGCAAAGGGCTGCGCCAAACCTGTACCAGCACGGCAAGCGGGCTATGTGTATCACTGGGCTGCGCGGGAAGTATCTCACGCGATTGGCCCCGTGCGAGCCGGGTACGCGTATTTCAGGGGTGCACGGGAAGTTCCACATGCGATTTCCGTAGGGTACGCGTATCTCAGGGGTGCGCGGGAATTTCCATATGCGATTGGGCCCGTGCGAGCAGGGTACGCGTATCTCAGGGGTGCGCAGGAAGTGCCACACGCGATTTCAGCAGGGTATGTGTATTTCAGGGGTGCGCGGGAATTTCCACACGCGATTGGGGGTACGCGTATCTCAGGGGTGCGCAGGAAGTGCCACACGCGATTTCAGCAGGGTACGTGTATTTCAGGGGTGCCCGGGAATTTCCACACGTGATTGGGGGTACGCGTATCTCAGGGGTGCGCGGGAATTGCCACACGCGATTTCTGCAGGGTACGCGTATCTCAGGGGTGCGTGGGAATTTCCACACGCGATTGGGCCCGTGCGAGCAGGGTACGCGTATCTCAGGGGTGCGCAGGAAGTGCCACATGCGATTTCAGCAGGGTACGTGTATTCCAGGGGCGCGCGGGAAGTTCCACACGCGATTCCATCAGGGTACGTGTATTACATGGGTGCGCGGGGAGCACCACACGTGTTCCCTCTACACCCTCCATGGCCCCTGCAGGTGGCTCACACCACAGGGGCCTACCCTGCACATGTCCTGCAGGCACACCATCCACCATGGCCATGACCCCCAGCCAACCCACATGTCAACTTGCACTACTGCCCACCAACGCATGTGCCCCTGCACCCCCAGTCACCAGGGGCAGCCTCCATCAGGCCCCCACCCATGTCTCCCACCACCCCCACCCCCCCAGCAGTGCAGGGGCACCCACCACCAGGCCCCCACCCATGTCTCCCAGCACCCCCACCCCCAGCGGCAGCCTCCACCAGGCCCCCACCCATGTCTCCCAGCACCCCCACCCCCCAGCACTGTGGGGCACCTGCCAGCAGGCCCCCACCCATGTCCAACTCATGTTCCCCACCACCCCCACCCCCCAACACTGTGGGGCACCTGCCAGCAGGCCCCCACCCATGTCCAACCCATGTTCCCCACCACCCCCACCCCCCAGCACTGTGGGGCACCTGCCAGCAGGCCCCCAACCATGTCCAACACATGTTCCCCACCACCCCCACCCCCCAGCAGTGCAGGGGCAGCCACCACCAGGCCCCCACCCATGTCTCCCAGCACCCCCACCCCCCAGCCGCCAGGGGCAGCCTCCACCAGGCCCCCATCCATGTCTCCCAGCACCCCCACCCCCACAGTCACCAGGGGCAACCTCCACCAGGCCCCCACCCATGTCTCCCACCACCCCCACCCCCCCAGTCACCAGGGGCAGCCTCCACCAGGCCCCCACCCATGTCTCCCACCACCTCCACCCCCCCAGTCACCAGGGGCAGCCTCCACCAGGCCCCCACCCATGTCTCCCACCACCCCCACCCCCCAGCAGTGCAGGGGCACCCACCACCAGGCCCCCACCCATGTCTCAAACCACCTCCAACCCCCCAGTCACCAGGGGCAGCCTCCACCAGGCCCCCACCCATGTCTCCCAGCACCCCCACGCCCCAGCACTGTGGGGCACCTGCCAGCAGGCCCCCACCCATATCCAACTCATGTTCCCCACCACCCCCACCCCCAGCACTGTGGGGCACCTGCCAGCAGGCCCCCACCCATGTCCAACTCATGTTCCCCACCACCCCCAGCACTGTGGGGCACCTGCCAGCAGGCCCCCACCCATGTCCAACTCATGTTCCCAACCACCCCCACCCCCCAGCACTGTGGGGCACCTGCCACCAGGCCCCCACCCATGTCTCCCAGCACCCCCACCCCCCAGTCACCAGGGGCAGCCTGCACCAGGCCCCCACCCATGTCTCCCACCACCCCCACCTCCCAGCAGTGCAGGGGCACCCACCACCAGGCCCCCACCCATGTCTCCCACCACCCCCAGCCCCCAGCCACCAGGGGCAGCCTCCACCAGGCCCCCACCCATGTCTCCCAGCACCCCCACCCCCAAGCACTGTGGGGCACCTGCCAGCAGGCCCCCACCCATGTCCAACGCATGTTCCCCACCACCCCCACCCCCCAGCACTGTGGGGCACCTGCCAGCAGGCCCCACCCATGTCCAACGCATGTTCCCCACCACCCCCACCCCCCAGCAGTGCAGGGGCAGCCACCACCAGGCCCCCACCCATGCCTCCCAGCACCCCCACCCCCCAGCCACCAGGGGCAGCCTCCACCAGGCCCCTAACCATGTCTCCCACGACCCCCACTCCCCAGCACTGTGGGGCACCTGCCAGCAGGCCCCACCCATGTCCAACGCATGTTCCCCACCACCCCCACCCCCCAGCAGTGCAGGGGCAGCCTCCACCAGGCCCGCACCCATGTCTCACACCACCCCCACCCCCCAGCCACCAGGGGCAGCCTCCAACAGGCCCCCACCCATGTCTCCCACCACCCCCCAGTCACCAGGGGCAGCCTCCACCAGGCCCCCACCCATGTCTCCCACCACCCCCACCCCCCCAGCCCAGTCACCAGGGGCAGCCTCCACCAGGCCCCCACCCATGTCTCCCACCACCCCCACCCCCCGGCAGGGCAGGGGCACCCACCACCAGGCCCCCACCCATGTCTCCCACCACCCCCACCCCCCCCAGTCACCAGGGGCAGCCTCCACCAGGCCCCCACCCATGTCTTCCACCACCCCCACCCCCCAGGGGCAGCCTCCCCAGGCTCCCACCCATGTTTCCCACCACCCCCACCCCCAGTCACCAGGGGCAGCCTCCACCAGGCCCCCACCCATGTCTCCCACCACCCCCACCCCCCAGCAGTGCAGGGGCACCCACCACCAGGCCCCCACCCATGTCTCCCACCACCCCCACCCCCCAGCAGTGCAGGGGCAGCCTCCACCAGGCCCCCACCCATGTCTCCCAGCACCCCAACCCCCCAGCACTGAGGGGCACCAGCCAGCAGGCCCCCACCCATGTCCAACTCATGTTCCCCAACATCCCCCACCCCCCCAGCACTGTGGGGCACCTGCCAGCAGGCCCCACCCATGTCCAACGCATGTTCCCCACCACCCCCACCCCCCAGCAATGCAGAGGCAGCCACCACCAGGCCCCCACCCATGTCTCCCAGCACCCCCACCCCCCAGCCACCAGGGGCAGCCTCCACCAGGCCCCCACCCATGTCTCCCACCCCCCAGCCACCAGGGGCAGCCTCCACCAGGCCCCCACCCATGTCTCCCACCACCCCCACCCCCAGCAATAGAGGGGCACCTGCCAGCAGGCCCCCACCCATGTCCAACTCATGTTCCCCACCACCCCCACCCCCCAGCACTGTGGGGCACCTGCCAGCAGGCCCCACCCATGTCCAACGCATGTTCCCCACCACCCCCACCCCCAGCACTGTGGGGCACCTGCCAGAAGGCCCCCACCCATGTGCAACTCATGTTCCCCAGCACCCCCACCCCCCAGCACTGTGGAGCACCTGCCAGCAGGCCCCCACCCATGTCTCCCAGCACCCCCACCCCCCAGCCACCAGGGGCAGCCTCCACCAGGCCCACACCCATGTCTCCCACCACCCCCCCCCCCCCAGTCACCAGGGGCAGCCTCCAACAGGCCCCCACCCATGTCTCCCACCACCCCCAACCCCCAGCAGTGCAGGGGCACCCACCACCAGGCCCCCACACATGTCTCCCACCACCCCCACCCCCCAGCAGTGCAGGGGCAGCCTCCACCAGGCCCCCACCCATGTCTCCCACCACCCCCAGCACTGTGGGGCACCTGCCAGCAGGCCCCCACCCATGTCCAACTCATGTTCCCCACCACCCCCACCCCCCAGCAGTGCAGGGGTAGCCACCACCAGGCCCCCACCCATGCCTCCCAGCACCCCCACCCCCCAGCCACCAGGGGCAGCCTCCACCAGGCCCCCACCCATGTCTCCCAGCACCCCCACCCCCCAGTCACCAGGGGCAGCCTCCACCAGGCCCCCACCCATGTCTCCCACCACCCACACCCCCCAGCAGTGCAGGGGCACCCACCACCAGGCCCCCACCCATGTCTCCCAGCACCCCCACCCCTAAGCCACCAGGGGCAGCCTCCACCAGGCCCCCACCCATGTCTCCCACCACCCCCACCCCCCAGTCACCAGGGACAGCCTCCACCAGGCCCCACCCATGTCTCCCACCACCCCCACCCCCCAGTCACCAGGGGCAGCCTCCACCAGGCCCCAACCCATGTCTCACACCACCCCCATCCCCCAGCAGTGCAGGGGCACCCACCACCAGGCCCCCACCCATGTCTCCCACCACCCCCACCCCCCCAGTCACCAAGGGCAGCCTCCACCAGGCCCCCACCCATGTCTCCCACCACCCCCACCCCCAGACACCAGGGGCAGCCTCCACCAGGCCCCCACCCATGTCTCCCACCACCCCCAGCCACCAGGGGCAGCCTCCACCAGGCCCCCACCCATGTCTCCCACCACCCCCACCCCCCAGTCACCAGGGGCAGCCTCCACCAGGCCCCCACCCATGTCTCCCACCACCCCCACACCACAGCAGTGCAGGGGCACCCACCACCAGGCCCCCACCATGTCTCCCACCACCCCCCAGCAGTGCAGGGGCAGCCTCCACCAGGCCCCCACCCATGTCTCCCAGCACCCCCACCCCCCAGCACTGTGGGGCACCTGCCAGCAGGCCCCCGCCCATGTCCAACTCATGTTCCCCACCACCCCCACCCCCAGCCACCAGGGGCAGCCTCCACCAGGCCCCCACCCATGTCCAACTCATGTTCCCCACCACCCCCACCCCGCAGCACTGTGGGGCACCTGCCAGCAGGCCCCCACCCATGTCCAACTCATGTTCCCCACCACCCCCACCCCCCAGCACTGTGGGGCACCTGCCAGCAGGCCCCCACCCATGTGCAACTCATGTTCCCCACCACCCCCACCCCCCAGCACTGTGGGGCACCTGCCAGCGGGCCCCCACCCATGTCCAACTCATGTTCCCCACCAACCCCACCCCCCAGCACTGTGGGCCACCTGCCAGCAGGCCCCCACCCATGTGCAACTCATGTTCCCCACCCCCCAGCACTGTGGGGCACCTGGCAGCAGGCCCCCACCCATGTCTACCAGCACCCCCACCCACCAGCCACCAGGGGCAGCCTCCACCAGGCCCACACCCATGTCTCCCACCACCCCCACCCCCCCCAGTCACCAGGGGCAGCCTCCACCAGGCCCCCACCCATGTCTCCCACCACCTCCACTCCCCGGCAGTGCAGGGGCACCCACCACCAGGCCCCCACACATGTCTCCCACCACCCCCACCCCCACCCCCCAGCAGTGCAGGGGCAGCCTCCACCAGGCCCCACCCATGTCTCCCACCACCACCACCCCCCAGCACTGTGGGGCACCTGCCAGCAGGCCCCCACCCATTTCCAACTCATGTTCCCCACCACCCCCACCCCCCAGCACTGTGGGGCACCTGCCAGCAGGCCCCCACCCATGTCCAACTCATGTTCCCCACCACCCCCACCCCCCAGCACTGTGGGGCACCTGCCAGCAGGCCCCCACCCATGTCCAACGCATGTTCCCCACCACCCCCACCCCCCAGCAGTGCAGGGGCAGCCACCACCAGGCCCCCATCCATGTCTCCCAGCACCCCCACCCCCCAGCCTCCAGGGGCAGCCTCCACCAGGCCCCCACCCATGTCTCCCACCACCCCCCAGCACTGTGGGGCACCTGCCAGCAGGCCCCACCCATGTCTCCCACCACCCCCACCCCCCAGTCACCAGGGGCAGCCTCCACCAGGCCCCCACCCATGTCTCCCACCACCCCCACCCCCGGCAGTGCAGGGGCACCCGCCACCAGGCCCCCACCCATGTCTCCCACCACCCCCACCCCCCCCAGTCACCAGGGGCAGCCTCCACCAGGCCCCCACCCATGTCTCCCAGCACCCCCAGCACTGTGGGGCACCTGCCAGCAGGCACCCACCCATGTCCAACTCATGTTCCCCACCCCCCCACCCCCCAGCACTGTGGGACACCTGCCAGCAGGCCCCCACCCATGTCCAACTCATGTTCCCCACCACCCCCACCCCCCAGCACTGTGGGGCACCTGCCAGCAGGCCCCCACCCATGTGCAACTCATGTTCCCCAGCCAACATGTCATCACAATCTAGATCCCTGGTCCCTATGGTCAGCCTCCAAATGCAAAACACCCACCCGAGTATTGCATCCACCCACTCATAATTTGCAATTACATCACAGAACACCAATTGCAAGTTCCGAAACAAACACATTTCCCTCACATACACCCAATGGGTGTCAGTGAATCTCAAAACACATATCATGAAATGCATGAAACCAATGAGATACCACACATTGAAGTTCACCAAAAAAATTTGTATTAAAGGAAACATAAATAGAATAAAAAATGAAGAAACAGAAACGTGAATGTACAAAAATGAAAAGAAGCATGTCCGTTAAAAAAAGCAAAACCAAAAATAAAATTCCAAAGTAATGTTGTCCAAAGTCAATGTCCACAAAACAAAATCCAATGGGAAATAAAAAAGAAAGCTATTGCTCCATGGCTAAAAAGTGGAAAAAAAATACAATCCAACTGTGAACTATGTACATGGGAACAAGCCAGGGTCCATTATCCCAACAAAATAAAGGAAACCTATCTAACTACACTAACTAATAAAATCAACTATATACAAAAATGTGGCCAATGTCCGAAAGGTCCAAATAAAATAAAAACAAAACTGAAACCTAACACTACCTACATAACTATGTACAAGGGCAGCGGGCTAGTTTCACGGCTCACTTGTGGATGTCCGGGCCAGGGCATCATCGAACTCCTCCTCAATGTCCCGGAGGTGGTCCTCCTCCATGGCCCCGAGGGTCCGCAGGGCCGTCGACGTCTCCACCTCCAAACCCCTGCGGATTGCCTCGAGGCACTCGGCCCGCCTCAGGGCCCTCCGCATGGAGTTCTCCGCCCTGACCATTGTGAGCCGTGCCTCTTCCGCCCGCTGCCGCTCCGCATCTATGGCGTGGCCCAACCGCTGCCACACGGAAGACACTCTCTGTCCTGGGTCCTCCTGCCCTCCGGCCGATGCCTGCCCCTCCGATGTTGAAGGCCCCGAGCCTTCATGGCTCCCACCACGTTGCTGCTGTGCCTCTGCCCGTGCACTGCCTCCTGCTGCCTGCACATCCTCCGCCGGCTGGGGTGCAGTCGTTGATGTGGCCACCCCTGCTGGACGTCCGACTCTCGACTGTGGCAGGGATGCCTCCTCCACCAGCCTAGCCGCACCGTCAGAGGCAGATCCACAGGGCACCCAGGTGACTGATGGGTGGGAAGATGGCACAGAGGACGACTGGCGCGTAGGGGGTCCAGTTGAGGAGGGGGTCGGAGCAAGCCCCATCAGACGGAGGAATCCGGCCTGGGTGACCTGTCCCAGCAGGCTGACGTGGTCAACGAGCCATTCGAGATGACTTGCAGTCTCTTCATGAAAAGACTGCAGGTCACCTCGCATGGCCCGATGACGCAACGCCACACCAGCCAGGACAGGCTCAACCCGGACCTCGGTAGCCACGTCCGCAGGCAGAGGAAGGCCAGTTGACGTGAGCTCATCCCCTGCCTGAAAATGGGTCTGGACGTAGGCATCCCTGCTGGTGCAAGATGATGCAGGGACAGGATCAGGGACAGGATTGCACACAGGCACCTCCGCGGCGGCCTGTGCTGCCTCCTGTCCCTGGTCCTGCACTGCACCACTAGCACCAGTGGGATCCCCACCTCCAGACCCCGTCTCTGGTGCTTGCACGGCCTCCTCCTCCACCAAACCCCCCACCAACCTGGATGACTCCGTGCCATCTTCCCCTGTTGGGCCCTGTGGGGTCCCAGCTGCCCCTTCTGCTGCCGAGGAGTCCAACTCCAACCTCCGCCTCTTGGACCTCCCCCCGGCAGCTGCGGCCTGGGCCGCGGCACCGGACTCCTCACTCCCCGACGAGATGACAACATGGGAGGGGAGCCGGGCCTTGCGTCTCCGGCTGGCGGTGGGATCCCCGCCGCTGTGCTCCACAGCACCTTCTCCGCCCTCTTCATCAGTTGACGCTGCAGACAGGTAGAAACAAAACACAGGCATCAGGGCACTGTACAATGGACACATATACACATGACAGTTGTACATGAGTGGCATTGGCAAACCTCAGACATGTCATCACAATCCCCAACACACATGTCATTACAACTCGCACACATGAGCCATACCACAGCCATATTGCAACTGCCACCACCATCCATACACATACAACAGCATGAGCAGCCAAAGGTGAGCCAGACATCACATGCAACACAGGAAGTGCACCACACATGTACACACACCACCACACTTGCATGCATGTGTACACCTCTGCCAAGTGTCGCAGTGTTCAGACGGGCATCCATGTCACATCTGCCAATCAGGCTTCCACATACCGCTGTCACATGCATCCATGTTGCATCACTGTTGCACCCTTGTCAAATACACACACATGCACATGTACACAGTGCTGATACATGCAGCCAAAAACAACATACATGCGTAACATCACGGACATGTCTACTTACATACACATTCATCCAAACATGTGGGCCCACACAACTGCATTTGGCATGCAAGCCTACACACACAAGCACCATCCATGTTTCACACATTACAGCCCTCGCATGTGTCAGCCCCACGGCCCTGTACACCCCCACCCATACTCGACCCCATACAAACAGATGTGCAACCTGCACACTACTGACTAATCACCACACGCACTGCTCACAATCAGGATGCATGTACACTCACCGCTCGACTCCAGACGGGTCTGCTTCTCAAGGACCTGGACGTGGAGCGCTGGGGATATGCGTTCCAGGACCCTCATCTGTTCTTCCGACAAGTGGCCCCGGCGCCCCTTGGCATCCGCTGCCTTCAAGAGGCGCCGGGCCTTGTTCAGGGTCCTGGACCTGAAGTCCTCCCAGCGCTTCTTGACATGTTGTAAGTCGCAGACTGCCACCCCCTCCGCGTTGATGGCAGTCACGATGTCAGTCCAGGTCCGAGTCCGTCCTTCCTTATCGGCGCAGGAACTTCCGAAGAGGGCATCATACTGCCCCAGGACTTGCTCCACCAGGACACCAACTTCGGTGGCACTGAAGCTGGTGCCCCTCTGCCTCTCTGGCCAGGGGTTGTCAGTGGTCCCAGATGGTGTTTGCCCCGACATGACAACCCCAGAGGCAGGAGTGGGTGGGCAACTGGGTCCTGGGGCTGGGTTGTGGAGCGATGGAATCCCAGTCGGGAGTCTTCGGTTCCAGCAGGGGTGGTCAAAGCAACAGCACCCCTGGCTGATGTGCAGGCAGCAAAAGGCAGGGCACGTGGGCAGCAGGCAGTCAGGCAGCAGCAGATGGCAGGTGGGAGCGTGCTGGGGGCTCTGGGGGGTGGTAGTTCGGCCTTCTGGGCAGGAGCGTGGTCTTCCGTGTGCTTACGCGTGGCCAGCTTGATACGGAGTGATTTGGCACGTGAAAAATCTGCACGTCACCATGTAATTCGAGGAAAGGCCATTAACGCATACGCATTTTCATTGGACAGAAGGCCCCTCAAGCGCAAGCGCCCCTGTGACGTGACGCGTACAGACGTGCATGGGCATTACAGTGCGCGTGAAAAACTGTACGTCCGCGTGTAATATGAGGAAAGGGCCCATGCGCGTAAGCGCGCGTGGAAACTGCACGTCCGCGTGTAATACGAGGAAAGGGCCCATGCGTGTAAGCGCACGTGAAAAACTGCACGTCCGCATGTAATACGAGGAAAGGGCCCATGCGCGTAAGTGACGTGACGCGCGTGCGTTTCCCTCAGCACGGGTTAAAGGTGAGCGGGCCCAGCAGTTCGCTGTACGTGCCTTTCATGGAGACCGACGTGTGTTGCTGCTTCCTGTTGTTTCGCGCGCCATCACAACTTCACAGCTATCAAGGACGTATCTCTTCTTTTGGCGGGGGTATTGGCTACGCGTGTTTTTCTGCATCGCGCTAGTCAGACGGTGAGTCGCACACGCTCTTTTTCCCACTGCGGGTGCCCCTGTGTATCGCACCCATTTTCGAAGTCATAGTAGCCTGCGTGTCCCACGCGTACACGTTATTCGTGTTACTGGGTGCCACCGCGTACTGCGGGAGGTTGAATCCACGCACGTAGGCTGCAGGGTTGCGTGCACGGTTTTACTGCAGTTTTGGGGTGCCTGAGCATTGCGTGACCCGTCACCACATCACCGGGGTCACATACAGCCTTGCAGGTGCAGGGGGGCTGTTAACATCTTGCTTCCCACCCCCTTCACCCCAATTGCCCAGGTCAATTGTGGTGTACACCTCCCATTGGCACCACTCCATCTGTGCCAGCACTACTACATCTGTGCCATGGTTGGGAGGCCACCAAAGGTGAGGGGCGCCTTAGCTGGGCGTACTCCTCATGGCGGGCGTGGTCGGGGATGTGGCCGTGGTGACCATGGAGTAGGGGGACTCCAGGATGTCCAGGGCAGCCACAGAGGGGGAAGAGGCAGGGGTGCGCCACTTGAGCACAATGTTGTGCCATGTGTCGGTGCAGCCATGCCACCACCCCCTGTGGTTCCGGGGGATGCAGCTCCTGCATCTGGCATTGGCACCCATATGACCCGGCAGTCCGTTCCATCGACTGCCACGGGCCCAAGGGTAGTGGTAGCTGCAGGTGCAGCTGTGGACACCGCCACCCAGGCTCAGGGTCTGCCAGTGCAGGCTGCGTTGGCACTTGAAGAGCCCTTGGTAGATCTCCAACAGGCCAGGGGGGAAACCATAGGGGCAGGCCGGGCTGCTCAGACCAAGACACGTGTCCCTGGGGCAGTCATGTCATCTGCTGCCCCGAACAGCCGGGTGTTGGCAAGTGCAGGGGCAGATGCACCCAAAAGCACCCCGGTTGTGAGTCTGCCAACCAGGACCAAGCGTGCCTCAAATTACAACTTGACTCTGGTGACTGGCGGTGGGCCTGCACCAGAGGAGGAAGAACTCACTCCGCATGAGGCTCTCGTTGCGGAGTTCATACCACCTGAATTGGTCGAAGGAGTGGGAGAGAAGCTGGACTTTGATACCCAGTCCAGTGAGTGTTGATGCGTGTTTGTTGAGGACGTGTGTGTTTCACTTGTGGGATGTGTTGTGCATGATTGCTGCTACATGTGACGTGTACATGGTTCTGATATGTAAGTAATGCAATGCTACCGTCATGCATGTCTCCTCTGCCTGCATGCGGGACTCCATGTACGCATGCTCCCTTGCCCCTCCTCCGCCACTCTGCACCCCAGTTCCACCTTTGCACTGGTCTGCTTCAATCTTGCCAATGTGTACTTTGTTCATGTGTCCTGTGTAGATGCTAACTTCCAGCGTAGAATCTGCCAGACATATGCCGTGTGGTACAGCCTTAGTACTCGATGCAGGGTATCTCACTTGTACTGTGCATGGGTCAGATGTCCCGCAGGGACATGAGTGCCCATTCATGCTCCATGTGCATGTGCATTGCACGCATGCCCCTATGTGTCCTTGACTGGATGATCACTGTAATATAAGTCCTTGGTTACATACATTGCCTGCCATCTCATCAGCCTTCCCATGTCAACTGTGGCTCAGTCCTGCGTTGCACACATGTTTAGGCTCTGACAATCTGTGTGGCTCACAGGCCTCAGCCTGTTCAATGGCCAATGACTCTGTCCAACTCTTGTTGTGTCTTCTTCACATGTGGGCGGCCTCCGGAGTTTCCATCATGTGTCCTGCCCACTGTCCCAGCATCATTTGCAGTGTTGTAATTTGAATCACATTAAGCTGTTGATGCCAGTCAACACTGCATGTCAATACACAGGTGTATGGTCAGCCTTTTGATACCATGCTAGGCATCCCTGCTTTGGTACTGGGGTGGAGGGGTGCTTGGCTTCTAGACATGGTACACATTGAATGCACAATGCATGTGATGTCTGAATTTGACATTGCACTGCCTTCACATTTCCTGGCACACACCATGTAGTGCTTGTACATGTAGGTAGTGAGTGGCGTACACATTTTCTGCACTGCATAGACCCACTTCCATGGAAACTGCCACCTTTCAACAGGTCTGATCACAAAAGCTATTCAAAGTATACCCAGCATGCATGCCAGGTCATATGTTGTGTGTCACATGTCTGCCGGATGCCTTTGCTGTCGGTGTGTGTGTGTGTCGTGTGCTTCTGACATGTGTATTGACCTTTTTCTCTCTATTTTTCAGGTGATGACGCAATGGAGGTGGAGGATGGTGTTGTCATGCCAGACACAGGGTTGGTAACACCACATCAACCCAGCACTAGTGGGGGTCGTGGGGTGGTAGGCCACGAAAACCCCCAAGTGCTGCAGTCCATCTTGTCTCTGGCTGCCTATGAGTCCAGCCTTGATGACGACTCTGACGTCCATGTTGAGTTGGATGAGCATCAAGTCCATGTGTCAGGGGTGAGTGATTCTGATGTGGACACTCCTCTGTCTGCGACACCTGCACTGAGGGATCAGACAGTCTTCGTTCCTCCGCCCGTGGTGGATCGGGACGCAGGGTCACCCTCCACACCAGTCACTGATGTGCCTGGGACATCACGTCGCCGGGACATGTAGTCGTGCAGCCGCAGGCGGTGCCAACACAGCGAGGACCCCCGGTCCTTTGGTCCCACAGTGGTCAAGCCCGGCAACGCGGTCGCCGCGCGCAACTGCTGTATACTGAGTGGGAGCAAGACATGACTGCCAATTCCGAACGGCAGGGGGCAGCAATGGAGAACATCGCTGAGAGCATGGAGCGTGTGGCCCGATCTGTGCTCCCCACTGCTAGGCAGGTGCTTCTCCAGCAGCAGGCGGCACGGTCCACGGCCCGCTCGCTCAGGCTGGGCATGGCGGCCTCAGACAGGGCACGCCAGGCTGAAATGTCGTCTCTGCGACAAGCAATTGCTGCTCACGCAGAGGCACACATGGATGCCCTGAAGGAGGAGTATGCTTCCCTCAGATCCACTCTGGGTGTCCTTATGATGTCCCAGAGGCAGCAGGCAGAGGAGAGGTTTGCACAGCTTGAGCGTACCATATCGGCTGAGCTACAGGCTTGCCGGGAGGTGCAGCGGTTGTCCAGCCAGGCCTTGCAGGAGGAACTCCGTGTTACACGTGCTACCTTGCAAGAGGAAGCACGTGTATCACGTGAGGTTCTGCATGCAGACCTACGTCACATCGCCACACAGAACCAGGCTCACCCGTCCGGCAGACTTGCTGCCGACGAGGGGCAAGCTGCGGCTAGGCGTGGCCAGGCTACTGTGACACGTCCTCCTTTCCAGGATGAGCCAGACTCTGACGACCATCTATCTCCCACATAGGTCGTGCTGTGCAGGCGTTGAGCCCATGGAGGATTTTTTTTTTGGCTCAGCATCATCGCATGTGGATGTTGAGCAGCACCCTGTACCTCCCCCCTCCTGGGTGCCTCCCCTCCGCCCCGGGTCGTATGTGGCCATTTTTGATTTTTCTTTTAGTTTAGTTAGTTAAGTTTCTGTTTGATAGTTAGTTTAAATAGGTAATGTAGGTTTTCCATAGTTAGTGTAATTAGTTAATAGTTGATTTAGTTTAAAATTGCTAGTCTATTGTGCTTTCATGTGATGGTGCGGTGCTTTGTGGCTTTTGAAGGCATCCACTGTCTGTTCCAGCTGGGCCCTTCATGGTTGTCTTGTGTATGTGTTTGCTGCTTGGGGTCCTTGACTCACATATGCCACTCCTGCCTCCCTTATCCATGGGCTCGCAAGGATGGTTCGATTTTACAGCATTTTACACAAGGGCTTTGGACTGTCATATCTGTGGCATGTCTGGTGCTGTGTGACTTGTGTTGACACCCCTAGTGGGGATGATTTAGGTGTCATTGTCCACTGTTCAGCTTTTGCTAGATGGGGTGTGTCATGATTAATGTGGACATTGATTGCTATGCATTGTGTAGTATGTTTCATATCTTTCCTGTACATGTGCTTGTTGCAATTCATGCTGTAGATAGTGTTCCACACTTTGGAGGTGAAAGACAGACTGATGGTGTGATTTATGATGTGACTCTCTGACATGGTCAAGTAGAGAGATGCCTGATGAGACACACACAGATGACTTTGAAGCATTAATCATGTGTTTCATGCCCTTTCTGCAGGGGGATGAGCCTCCAGGGCACCTTTGCCAGCAGACATGGCCCATTGGACGACGGAATTCTGGACCCGTTTGTTGGTGCCCACATGCACATGTGTGCACAAGCAGAGGCACAGTGATTGCAGACCCACATCCTAGAACTGCTGACATGTTCCAAGGAACTCCAGGCAAGGTGAGCATCACAGGGGGGCCACGACACAGCAAAGCTTGCACCAGGCGAGTTGCACATGCAGGCTTAGTCACAGCACTGAGGGTGAGCTTAGACGAATATTGGTGTAGAAGCACACAATGCAGCTCAGATGTGTTTGTGGACTGATGGCTGTTGATAGTAGGGTTGTCTGGGACACATGCAGGGGCAGTGGGACATACCCTCCGGTACTGTGACAGTTTAAATGCCTGGTCTCCCTTTTCTCCCCCTTCTGTCGAACTCTCCTCACCTGAACCGCCGGAATCGCTGTCAGGGTCCTGCAGATGCCGTCGGAGTAGATAATCCTTCTCCTTTTTCCGATGAGTTTGCTTGTCACGGAGGGAGGCCACCGTGACCGCTGAAGAGAACAGCGGTCCGAGGACCTCCCTTCCGGAACCAAGCCGAAATAGGGGAAAAACCCTGAATGGGGAAAAACCCTTGGACTCCTCTGGTCTGTAGCCCAGAAGGCGTAGTTCGAGCAGAAAGTAGACTTTCAGATGGGCAGGAGGTAGATAGTAGACTGGATCCGTATGCGAAACTGAAGGCAACACTGCAGCGGAACAGGGGAGTCCTGTCGTGGGAGCCGGAACACCCACCAGCCAAGGCCGCAAGCGGGACAAGGACCGGAGGAGAGGTAAGCAAAGGAGAAAGGTGCCAGGCAAGTAGCGGAGAGAGAAAAGAAAAGCGCAGGGAAAGGGGCGGCGCCTATCCGCGGGGACGGGGCCGCAAGAGAAGAGAAACAGAAACCGCCGAGGCGCGGCGGCAGCAGAGAAAACTGGAGGGGAGAGAAAGTAAGAAGAACACTCGCTGGAGGGCGCGAGTGACTGGAGCCTGGACAGAGCGAGGCAGGAGCGAAGAAACCCGGAAGAGCGAGAGCTTCCAAAGGATAGTTGCAACGCAGGGACCGCTGGGCCGGGAGAGAAGATATACTCCCAGCGGCCCCGCGCTACAAGGAGGAAAAAGTAACGGACACAAAGGAGGGACTAGTACCTCCTGTACCTACGTCTCAAAACCCAGCACGGAAGAAACCGCCAGTCGGAACGCCTGCGGGTGACAGGTACACCAAGGTCCATTGAGGCACTTGTATCAACCATGTAGCCTTCCGAGACATGGAAAGGGGCAGCTCACAGGGACATACAGCAAGGGACATACTCGGGTGCAGTGCATGTCTTTTCCACATACTTCATGATAAATGCACTGCCAACATTGTTTCGGTCATGGTGGTACGCAACTTGCTCTGTAGTCATGGCTTGCTATATGGGTCTGTCTGCTTACCCAGGGAACATTGCATGTTGTGTGAATTGTGACACATTGGTGTTCCATTTGCCACGCACGCACCAGCGGCTGCCTTACTGCATTGACTGTGTATGACCCGTCACAGGGGTGATGTTATATATGGGTACGAAGCATCAACCACAGATTGTCTGTTTGTAGAGTAGTTTGTTGCTATGGGGCATGTTTGGTGTTGTGTTTTTGTGTAATTGGCACGTACAGGTTGTTGACTGTGGCTCTCTTTGCAGCATTGCAGTGCTCCTGTAACCGAACCTGAGAGTGCGCAGGCAGGAGGCCAGCACTCAAAACCAGAGCTAAGTGTCTTGTTGTTTTTCTTACAAACTGCTCTGCATAGGCTTGCTGGGGAGTGTACTGATGCATGGATGTCTGTGTGGTTCAATTTGGTATGTTTTTTTCTCCCTAATCACCCGTGATCCTATGCAATTTTGAAACCTGTACCCTCTACCCGGTGTTCCTGCTTCTCGTGCCTATCCAAGCAACGTTCCCTGACCCTCTTTCCCCACTGGGGTTGCGAATGCCTGTGTAAGCCCCGAACTTGCAGGCGCCAAAACCCTAGAGGGGGTGGTTGGTTCGTACCACTCCTGAGCCTGGACTACAGAAGGCCATGACAATGATGTCCAAGTTTGTTTGGATTGTGTATGTGTTCATGCAGGTTGTACATTTTCGTGCATTCCCTAGTTTCATGTGTCATTCCTCCTCCCCTCTCCTGCCACTCATTCCAGTCATCCAGTGTTTCAACACCTGTCCCGACTGCATATCCCTGAACCTCATTCCCCACCAGGGTCTCAGGGGCCTGTGTGAGTTTGACCTTGCAGGCACCTGGGACATGGTGGGGGTGGTTGTTTCGTGACACTCCCGCGCCTGTACAGGGGACCTGTGACAGTACACATCCATTCATGGTGCATCATCCTATGTCATGTACCACACATGTCTCACATCCTGTTGTGACATTGTTTTGCTGTGCTACCTTGGTTGTTGCATCATTGTGGTAGTACTTGGCCTTTGTGAGGTACTGCTACGTTAAGTCATCTACTGGAGGGTGTTCGGGTTCGTTTTTATGCCCTGGATTTTGTGATTTTGGAAATGAGTGTGGATTCTGAGGGTTCAGGCATCTTTTTACACACAAGGTGGGAGATGGTGACGAAGGGTAAAGGTGATCCTGTGGCCAGGTGGAATTGAGGTTTGGAGACTCCATGACCCAGGTGCAGTTGTTCAGTGGGTCATGGTCATTTGTGAGGGAGGGGGGGGTTGTTGTTGATAGTTGCCTTGCCCTGCAGTGTGATGGGAACTCTGACATAGTAATGGTGGTATACTATGTACATGTTGTGTTCTGCTGATCAATGCCTGTTCATGTGTTGTGTTTTCCTTTCAGGTGCGAGGGGATAGTTGTGGTTTGACATACTGGGGTGCACACATGGTGGATGTTCACATGTGATGTGTAGGGAACACTGATGGTCACTTGAGTGCACATGCATATGTGGAGTGTATGTCCTTGCAGAACCACACACTTGCACTCTGATGCACTACATGTACTCCCACCCTTGCATATCCACGTGTACACTGTTTGCCTTCTGGTGCACACTGTGTCCCGGCAGCACATGTTCTGTGACCGATCATGGATCCAGTACATGCCTAATTTGATGTTTGACGTGGTCTGTCACTTAGATGTGATGCTCAGGGTGTGCATCACACACAATGGCTGTTCACTGTGCTGTGCGCTGAGCAGTGTGATGCAGGAGTAGGACACTGCACACATGAGCTGCAGTGTTGATTTTGCAATGCATAATGTGCATGTAGACAGGCATTCATTGTGATGTTACGTCTACGACTGTTGTAATGCATTTGGAAATTACTTATTTTGGGTGGGAGATTTTGTTGATCTGTCATTTCATCTGATTCCGGGTCAGGCAGCAGTGTCCGATGCCACTGTACATTTAGGACATGGCAATGTGTACCTTATCGTTACTGCATTGGTGTATGGGTATTGCTTGCCATGTCATGTTGATGTTTGGGAGGGTTTGAGTGACATGACAGTGATGGCCATGGCCTGTTTTGCAGGTGTGTGTGATGCACACCTTGCATGTCCGGGTCATCCGCTTCTCAGAGCAAGTAGCTGGGGGTAGATTTCTCTCCGCAGCAGGGCCCTCCCCCTTGGACAGACTTCCGGCCTGACTTGAACTTGAGGGGAACCATCTCCAGTTCTGGAAGCACCTCAAGACCTTCCTCTTTGCTTCTGTTTACTGTCTGCCTCTCCCTTGCAGAATTCTCCACTGGAACTGCACAGGAGCTGCAACTGGGCCACTCTCACCGACCTCGGTCCCTGGCCCAGCCACTCTCCACTTGCACTGCCTCCCTGGCAACCCCTGCACTGCAGTACTGTCTCTCTATCCCTACAGCCCTCCCTTCCCAGCACTTGTCTGCACTTACCTTTGTAGTTGCCACCAGGCGACCTATGTATTATTTTTTTGGGCTACTTCCCCTGTACTGGACTCCCCCCCCCACCCTTCCCCTTGCACTTTTCCCATTCCCCCTACCCCTGCACTTGCACGATCTCAATGACACCTGGCCTAGTAGTACCGTTCTCTGTGTTCCCTTGTTCCCCCCTCCCTGCCTCATTGCGCCTTGGAATACTTGTGTATGGCCCATATCATGTCATATGTCATATGTGTGCCTTTTGGTCACACAGGATAGCTTGTGTTTAAGTAGCTAGGGATGCAGACGATGTGGCACTTCCATGGCAACTATCTCAGGGTGGTAGGGTTGTGACAGTTGACTGTCTCTTTGTCATCATCGATTGTCACCTGGTATGTGCCAGGCCTGTGTGCACTCCGCAGGGGTGGGAGCTTAGGTGAAAAATGTGGCCACAAGCTGGGTCCGGGCTTCCTCGCCACGTGCCCTGTCCCCTCCCATGGGCAGCGCCTGTGCCTGTGGTTGGGGATGTGGGGGCACCACCATATCCACCGGGACGCCCTGCCGTGTTGCAACATTGTGCAGGACACATGCTGCCACAATGATCCTGCACACTACTGGTGGTGCATAGAGTAGTTGCCCACCAGAGCGGTCAAGGGAACGGAAACGTGACTTGAGCACTCCGAATGTGCGCTCCACTATGCCCCTGGTTGCAATATGGGCGGCGTTGTATCTTACCTGGGGTGGTGTGGTGGGGTTCCGGATTGGCGTCATCATGTGGTTGCTCAGAGGGTAGGCACTGTCCCCTGGGGAGGTGATAATAGTTGAGATTATTAGGGTTTGGATATTTGTCTGTGTGTGACTTGCATGCATGTGCAAGGGCATTTGTACTGACCTAGGAGCCATGTGTCGCCATGCTGCCCAGCTTCCAGGGCCCGGCTCAGGGCGGACATTCTGTATATGAAACTGTCATGGGTGGAGCCAGGGTAGTTTGCATAGACAGAGGTGATGATTCCCTTTGTATCACATACCACCTGTACATTGATGGAATGCCAGTGCTTGCGGTTTCGGTAGATGTGCTCAATGGCCCTAGGTGGACGTAGGGCCACATGGGTGCAATCTATGGCACCGAGCACTTTGGGGAGGTGTGCCACCCTGAAAAAATCCAGGACAACGGCCTGCCTTTCTGCGGGTGTTCTGGGCATGTATATGTGCCTGCGGACTGAGGGGCGCGCTGTCATGATTGCCAGTACCTGGTGTAGGCAGCGTGACTGCGTGGCCTGTGAGACCCCCCCCCCACTATGGCAGTGGTCTGCTGAAATGACCCAGTGGCCAAAAAATGCAGGACATTGAGCAGCTTTTCCAAGGGGCTCAATGCTTGGGAGCAAAGGGTGGGGGATGTGAGGTCATCTTCCCACTCCCTGACCAGGTCTAGGATGATATGGGGTGGAAACCTATACCTGCCATAGACCTGGTCGTCAGGCATCCCAAAAAGGCTTGTCCGTGGTGCGAAAATGCATGCCCTGGCTATTCTCCTCCTCCTGCGGTGTCCCACGATCAGTGCAGCGACAAATGGGGCATTCATCGTAGCTGTATATACGCGTTTGTTGTTTGCGCGCACTTTTATGCTGTGCGCGGGGACGGCTCCGCCTGCCTTCGTGTGGGCGGACGCGTTGACGCCTGTGCATGTCTTTTGCCGTGCGCGGGTTTCCCGTATTCGGATACGGTCCGAGTGTCATCGCGTGTGATCGGAGGGGAGAGAGCGTACACGCAACTGGCCTGGGTACGTGTGTTTCGGGGTGCGCGGGAAGTTCCACACGCGATTAGCCTGGGTACGTGTGTTCCGGGGTGCCGGGAACTTTCACACGCAATTGGTGGAAATCCACTTGTGTTCTATCATCACGTGCAATGAGGGAAACACCTGCGCGCGTCACGTCACAGACGCGCTCACGCGCTAAGGGCCTTTGGTCCAATGAAATCGCATATGCGTGCTGCCGTGCCTACGCGCTAAGGGCCTTTCCTCATATTACACGCGGACGTGCAGTTTTCCACGTGCGCTGAAATTCCCATGCACGTCTGTACGCGTCACGTCACAGGGGCGCTTGCGCTTGAGGGGTCTTCTGTCCAATGAAAATGCGTATGCGTGCAGACGCGCTTACGCGCTAAGGGCCTTTCCTCGAATTACACGCTGACGTGCAGATTTTTCACGTGCCAAATCACTCGGTATCAAGCTGGCCACGCGTAAGCACACGGAAGACCACGCTCCTGACCAGAAGGCCGAACTACTGCCCCCCAGAGCCCCCAGCACGCTCCCACCTGCCAACTGCTGCTGCCTGACTGCCTGCTGCCCACGTGCCCTGCCATTTGCTGCCTGCACATCAGCCAGGGGTGCTGTTGCTGTGACCACCCCTGCTGGAACCGAAGACTCCCGACTGGGATTCCATCGCTCCACAGCCCAGCCCCAGGACCCAGTTGCCCACCCACTCCTGCCTCTGGGGTTGTCATGTCGGGGCAAACACCATCTGGGACCACTGACAACCCCCGGCCAGAGAGGCAGAGGGGCACCAGCTTCAGTGCCACCGAAGTTGGTGTCCTGGTGGAGCAAGTCCTGGAGCAGTATGATGCCCTCTTCGGAAGTTCCCGCGCCGACAAGGAAGGACGGACTCGGATCTGGACTGACATCGTGACTGCCATCAAAGCGGAGGGGGTGGCAGTCCGCGACTTACAACATGTCAAGAAGCGCTGGGAGGACTTCAGGTCCAGGACCCTGAACAAGGCCCGGCGCCTCTTGAAGGCAGCGGATGCCAAGGGGCACCGGGGCCACTTGTCGGAAGAACAGATGAGGGTCCTGGAACGCATATCCCCAGCGCTCCACATCCAGGTCCTTGAGAAGCAGACCCGTCTGGAGTCGAGCGGTGAGTGTACATGCATCCTGATTGTGAGCAGTGCGTGTGGTGATTATTCAGTAGTGTGCAGGTTGCACATCTGTTTGTATGGGGTCGAGTATGGGTGGGGGTGTACAGGGCCGTGGGGCTGACACATGCGAGGGCTGTAATGTGTGAGACATGGATGGTGCTTGTGTGTGTAGGCCTGCATGCCAAATGCAGTTGTGTGGGCACACATGTTTGGATGAATGTGTATGTAAGTAGACATGTCCGTGATGTCACACATGTATGTTGTTTTTGGCTGCATGTATCAGCACTATGTGCATGTGTGTGTATTTGACAAGAGTGCAACAGTGATGCAACATGGATGCATGTGACAGCGGTGTGTGGAAGCCTGATTGGCAGATGTGACATGGCTGCCCGTCTGAACACTGCGACACTTGGCAGAGGTGTACACATGCATTCAAGTGTGGTGGTGTGTGTACATGTGTGGTGCACTTCCTGTGTTGCATGTGATGTCTGGCTCACCTTTGGATGCTCATGCTGTTGTATGTGTATGGATGGTGGTGGCAGTTGCAATATGGCTGTGGTATGGCTCATGTGTGCGAGTTGTAATGACATGTGTGTTGGGGATTGTGATGACATGTCTGAGGTTTGCCAATGCCACTCATGTACAACTGTCATGTGTGTATGTGTCCATTGTACAGTGCCCTGATGCCTGTGTTTTGTTTCTCCCTGTCTGCAGCGTCAACTGATGAAGAGGACGGAGAAGGTGCTGTGGAGCACAGCGGCGGGATCCCACCGCCAGCCGGAGACGCAAGGCCAGGCTCCCCTCCCATGTTGTGATCTCGTCGGGGAGTGAGGAGTCCGGTGCCGCGTCCCAGGCCGCAGCTGCCGGGGGGAGGTCCAAGAGGCAGAGGTTGGAGTTGGACTCCTCGGCAGCAGAAGGGGCAGCTGGGACCCCACAGGGCCCAACAGGGGAAGATGGCACGGAGTCATCCAGGTTGGTGGGGGGTTTGGTGGAGGAGGAGGCCGTGCAAGCACCAGAGACGGGGTCTGGAGGTGGGGATCCCACTGGTGCTAGTGGTGCAGTGCAGGACCAGGGACAGGAGGCAGCACAGGCCGCCGCAGAGGTGCCTGTGAGCAATCCTGTCCCTCATCCTGTCCCTGCATCATCTTGCACCAGCAGGGATGCCTACGTCCAGACCCGTTTTCAGGCAGGGGATGAGCTCACGTCAACTGGCCTTCCTCTGCCTGCGGACGTGGCTATCCAGGTCTGGGTTGAGCCTGTCCTGGCTGGTGTGGCGTTGCGTCAACGGGCCATGCGAGGTGACCTGCAGTCTTTTCATGAAGAGACTGCACGTCATCTCGAATGGCTCGTTGACCACGTCAGCCTGCTGGGACAGGTCACCCAGGCCGGATTCCTCCGTCTGATGGGGCTTGCTCCGACCCCCTCCTCAACTGGACCCCCTACGCACCAGTCGTCCTCTGTGCCATCTTCCCACCCATCAGTCACCTGGGTGCCCTGTGGAGCTGCCTCTGACGGTGCGGCCAGGCTGGTGGAGGAGGCATCCCTGCCACAGTCGGGAGTCGGACGTCCAGCAGGGGTGGCCACATCTACGACTGCACCCCAGCCGGCGGAGGATGTGCAGGCAGCAGGAGGCAGTGCACGGGCAGAGGCACAGCAGTAGCAGCAACGTGGTGGGAGCCATGAAGGCTCGGGGCCTTCAACATCGGAGGGGCAGGCATCGGCCGGAGGGCAGGATGACCCAGGACAGAGAGTGTCTTCCGTGTGGCAGCGGTTGGGCCACGCCATAGATGCGGAGCGGCAGCGGGCGGAAGAGGCACGGCTCACAATGGTCAGGGCAGAGAACTCCATGCGGAGGGCCCTGAGGCGGGCCGAGTGCCTCGAGGCAATCCGCAGGGGTTTGGAGGTGGAGACGTCGACGGCCCTGCGGACCCTCGGGGCCATGGAGGAGGACCACCTCCGGGACATTGAGGAGGAGTTTGATGATGCCCTGGCCCGGGACATCCACAAGTGAGCCGTGAAACTAGCCCGCTGCCCTTGTACATAGTTATGTAGGTAGTGTTAGGTTTCATTTTTGTTTTTATTTTATTTGGACCTTTCGGACATTGGCCACATTTTTGTATATAGTTTATTTTATTAGTTAGTGTAGTTAGATAGGTTTCCTTTATTTTGTTGGGATAATGGACCCTGGCTTGTTACATAGTTCACAGTTGGATTGTATTTTTTTTCACTTTTTAACCATGGAGCAATGGCTTTCTTTTTTGTTTCCCATTGGATTTTGTTTTGTGGACATTGACTTTGGACAACATTACTTTGGAATTTTATTTTTGGTTTTGCTTTTTTTAACAGACATGCTTCTTTTCATTTTTGTACATTCACGTTTCTGTTCATTTTTTATTCTATTTATGTTTCCTTTAATACATATTTTTTTTGGTGAACTTCAATGTGTGGTATCTCATTGGTTTCATGCATTTCATGATATGTGTTTTTAGATTCACTGACACCCATTGGGTGTATGTGAGGGAAATGTGTTTGTTTCGGAACTTGCAATTGGTGTTCTGTGATGTAATTGCAAATTATGAGTGGGTGGATGCAATACTCGGGTGGGTGTTTTGCATTTGGAGGCTGCCCATAGGGACCAGGGATCTAGATTGTGATGACATGTTGGCTGGGGAACATGAGTTGCACATGGGTGAGGGCCTGCTGGCAGGTGCCCCACAGTTCTTGGGGGGGGGGGGTTGGTGGGGAACATGAGTTGGACATGGGTGGGGGCCTGCCGGCAGGTGCCCCACAGTGCTGGGGGGTGGGGGTGGTGGGAGACATGGGTGGCGGCCTGGTGGAGGCTGCCCCTGGTGGCTGGGGGGTGGGGGGGTGTGAGACATGGGTGGGGGCCTGGTGGAGGCTGCCCCTGCACTGCTGGGGGGTGGGGGTGCTGGGAGACATGGGTGGGGGCCTGGTGGAGGCTGCCCCTGGTGTCTGGTGGGTGGGGGTGCTGGAAGACATGGGTGGGGGCCTGGTGGAGGCTGCCCCTGGTGACTGGTGGGGTGGGGGTGCTGGGAGACATGGGTGGGGGCCTGGTGGAGGCTGCCCCTGGTGGCTGGGGGGTGGGGGTGCTGGGAGACATGGGTGGGGGCCTGGTGGTGGGTGCCCCTGGTGGCTGGGGGGTGGGGTTGGTGTGATACATGGGTGGGGGCCTGGTGGAGGCTGCCCCTGGTGACTGGTGGGGTGGGGGTGCTGGGAGACATGGGTGGGGGCCTGGTGGAGGCTGCCCCTGGTGGCTGGGGGGTGGGGGTGCTGGGAGACATGGGTGGGGGCCTGGTGGTGGGTGCCCCTGGGGGGTGGGGTAGTGTGAGACATGGGTGGGGGCCTGGTGGAGGCTGCCCCTGCACTGCTGGGGGGTGGGAGTGGTGGGAGACATGGGTGGGGGCCTGGTGGAGGCTGCCCCTGGTGGCTGGGGGGTGGGGGTGCTGGGAGACATGGGTGGGGGCCTGGTGGTGGGTGCCCCTGTTGGCTGGGGGTGGGGGTGGTGTGAGACATGGGTGGGGGCCTGGTGGAGGCTGCCCCTGCACTGCTGGGGGGGTGGGGGTGGTGGGAGACGGGTGGGGGCCTGGTGGAGGCTGCCCCTGGTGACTGGAGGGGTGGGGGTGCTGGGAGACATGGTTGGGGGCCTGGTGGAGGCTGCCCCTGGTGGCTGGGGGGTGGGGGTGCTGGGAGACATGGGTGGGGCCTGGTGGTGGGTGCCCCTGCACTGCTGGGGGGTGGGGGTGGTGGGAGACATGGGTGGCGGCCTGGTGGAGGCTGCCCCTGATGACTAGGGGGGTGGGGGTGCTGGGAGACATGGGTGGGGGCCTGGTGGAGGCTGCCCCTGGGGGGTGGGGGTGCTGGGAGACATGGGTGGGGGCCTGGTGGTGGCTGCCCCTGCATTGTTGGGGGGTGGGGGTGATGGGGAACATGCGTTGGACATGGGTGGGGGCCTGCTGGCAGGTGCCCCACAGTGCTGGGGGGTGGGGGTGGTGGGAGACATGGGTGGGGGCCTGGTGGAGGCTGCCCCTGGTGACTGGGGCGTGGGGGTGGTGGGAGACATGGGTGGGGGCCTGGTGGAGGCTGCCCCTGGGGGGTGGGGGTGCTGGGAAACATGGATGGGGGCCTGCTGGCAGGTGCCCCACAGTGCTGGGGGGCGGGGGTGGTGGGGAACATGAGTTGCACATGGGTGGGGGCCTGCTGGCAGGTGCCCCACAGTGCTGGGGGGTGGGGGTGGTGGGGAACATGAGTTGGACATGGGTGGGGGCCTGCTGGCAGGTGCCCCACAGTGCTGGGGGGTGGGGGTGGTGGGGAACATGAGTTGGACATGGGTGGGGTCCTGCTGGCAGGTGCCCCACAGTGCTGGGGGGTGGGTGGTGGGGAACATGTTCTGGACATGGGTGGGAGCCTGGTGGAGGCTGCCCCTGGTGGCTGGGGGGTAGGGGTGGTGGGAGACATGGGTGGGGGCCTGGTGGAGGCTGCCCCTGCACTGCTGGGGAGTGGCGGTGGTGGGAGACATGGGTGGGGGCCTGGTGGTGGGTGCCCCTGCACTGCTGGGGGGTGGGGGTGGTGAGAGACATGGGTGGGGGCCTGGTGGAGGCTGCCCCTGGTGACTGGGGGGGTGGGGGTGCTGGGAGACATGGGTGGGGGCCTGGTGGAGGCTGCCCCTGGTGGCTGGGGGGTGGCGGTGGTGGGAGACATGGGTGGGGGCCTGGTGGTGGGTGCCCCTGCACTGCTGGGGGGTGGGGGTGGTGAGAGACATGGGTGGGGGCCTGGTGGAGGCTGCCCCTGGTGACTGGGGAGGGTGGGGGTGCTGGGAGACATGGGTGAGGGCCTGGTGGAGGCTGCCCCTGGTGACTGGGGGGGTGGGGGTGGTGGGAGACATGGGTGGGGGCCTGGTGGAGGCTGCCCCTGGTGACTGGGGGGGTGGGGGTGGTGGGAGACATGGGTGGGGGCATGGTGGAGGCTGCCCCTGGTGGCTGGGGGTTGGGGGTGCTGGGAGACATGGGTGGGGGCCTGGTGGTGGCTGCGCCTGCACTGCTGGGGGGTGGGGGTGGTGAGAGACATGGGTGGGGGCCTGGTGGAGGCTGCCCCTGGTGACTGGGGGGGTGGGGGTGGTGAGAGACATGGGTGGGGGCCTGGTGGAGGCTGCCCCTGGTGACTGGGGGGGGTGGGGGGAGACATGGGTGGGGGCCTGGTGGAGGCTGCCCCTGGTGGCTGGGGTTGGGGGTGCTGGGAGACATGGGTGGGGGCCTTGTGGTGGCTGCCCCTGCACTGCTGGGGGGTGGGGGTGGTGGGGAACATGCGTTGGACATGGGTGGGGGCCTGCTGGCAGGTGCCCCACAGTGCTGGGGAATGGGGGTGGTGGGGAAAATTAGTTGGACATGGGTGGGGGCCTGCTGGCAGGTGCCCCACAGTGCTGGGGGGTGGGGGTGCTGGGAGACATGGGTGGGGGCCTGGTGGAGGCTGCCCCTGCACTGCTGGGGGGTGGTGGGAGACATGGGTGGGGGCCTGGTGGTGGGTGCCCCTGCACTGCTGGGGGGTGGGGGTGGTGGGAGACATGGGTGGGGGCCTGGTGGAGGCTGCCCCTGGTGACTGGGGTGTGGGGGTGGTGGGAGACATGGATGGGGGCCTGGTGGAGGCTGCCCCTGGTGACTGGGGGGGTGGGGTGGTGGGAGACAATTGTGGGGGCCTGGTGGAGGCTGCCCCTGGTGGCTGGGGGGTGGGGGTGCTGGGAGACATGGGTGGGGGCCTGGTGGTGGGTGCCCCTGCACTGCTGCGGGGTGGGGGTGGTGGGAGACATGGGTGGTGGCCTGGTGGAGGCCGCCCCTGGTGACTGGGGGGGTGGGGGTGCTGGGAGACATGGGTGGGGGCCTGGTGGAGGCTGCCCCTGGTGGCTGGGGGGTGGGGGTGCTGGGAGACATGGGTGGGGGCCTGCTGGCAGGTGCCCCACAGTGCTGGGGGGTGGGGGTGGTGGGAGACATGGGTGGGGGCCTGGTGGAGGCTGCCCCTGCACTGCTGGAGGGTGGGGTGGTGGGAGACATGTGTGGGGGCCTGGTGGAGACTGCCCCTGGTGACTGGGGGGGTGGTGGGAGACATGGGTGGGGGCCTGGTGGAGGCTGCCCCTGGTGGCTGGGGGGTGGGGGTGCTGGGAGACATGGGTGGGGGCCTGCTGGCAGGTGCCCCACAGTGCTGGAGGGTGGGGGTGGTGGGGTACATGGTTGGACATGTGTGGGGGCCTGCTGGCAGGTGCCACACAGTGCTGGAGGGTGGGGGTGGTGGGGAACATGAGTTGGACATGGGTGGGGGCCTGCTGGCAGGTGCCCCACAGTGCTGGGGGGTGGGGGTGGTGGGGAACATGAGTTGGACATGGGTGGGGGCCTGCTGGCAGGTGCCCCACAGTGCTGGGGGGTGGGGGTGGTGGGGAACATGAGTTGGACATGGGTGGGGTCCTGCTGGCAGGTGCCCCACAGTGCTGGGGGGTGGGTGGTGGGGAACATGTTCTGGACATGGGTGGGGGCCTGGTGGAGGCTGCCCCTGGTGGCTGGGGGGTAGGGGTGGTGGGAGACATGGGTGGGGGCCTGGTGGAGGCTGCCCCTGTACTGCTGGGGGGTGGCGGTGGTGGGAGACATGGGTGGGGGCCTGGTGGTGGGTGCCCCTGCACTGCTGGGGGGTGGGGGTGGTGAGAGACATGGGTGGGGGCCTGGTGGAGGCTGCCCCTGGTGACTGGGGGGGTGGGGGTGCTGGGAGACATGGGTGGGGGCCTGGTGGAGGCTGCCCCTGGTGGCTGGGGGGTGGCGGGAGACATGGGTGGGGGCCTGGTGGTGGGTGCCCCTGCACTGCTGGGGGGTGGGGGTGGTGAGAGACATGGGTGGGGGCCTGGTGGAGGCTGCCCCTGGTGACTGGGGGGTGGGGGTGCTGGGAGACATGGGTGAGGGCCTGGTGGAGGCTGCCCCTGGTGACTGGGGGGGGTGGGGGTGGTGGGAGACATGGGTGGGGGCCTGGTTGAGGCTGCCCCTGGTGACTGGGGGTGTGGGGGTGGTGGGAGACATGGGTGGGGGCATGGTGGAGGCTGCCCCTGGTGGCTGGGGGTTGGGGGTGCTGGGAGACATGGGTGGGGGCCTGGTGGTGGCTGCGCCTGCACTGCTGGGGGTGGGGGTGGTGAGAGACATGGGTGGGGGCCTGGTGGAGGCTGCCCCTGGTGACTGGGGGGGTGGGGGTGGTGGGAGACATGGGTGGGGGCCTGGTGGAGGCTGCCCCTGGTGACTGGGGGGGGGGTGGGGGTGGTGGGAGACATGGGTGGGGGCCTGGTGGAGGCTGCCCCTGGTGGCTGGGGTTGGGGATGCTGGGAGACATGGGTGGGGGCCTTGTGGTGGCTGCCCCTGCACTGCTGGGGGGTGGGGGTGGTGGGGAACATGCGTTGGACATGGGTGGGGGCCTGCTGGCAGGTGCCCCACAGTGCTGGGGAGTGGGGGTGGTGGGGAAAATTAGTTGGACATGGGTGGGGGCCTGCTGGCAGGTGCCCCACAGTGCTGGGGGGTGGGGGTGCTGGGAGACATGGGTGGGGGCCTGGTGGAGGCTGCCCCTGCACTGCTGGGGGGTGGGGGTGGTGGGAGACATGGGTGGGGGCCTGGTGGTGGGTGCCCCTGCACTGCTGGGGGGTGGGGGTGGTGGGAGACATGGGTGGGGGCCTGGTGGAGGCTGCCCCTGGTGACTGGGGTGTGGGGGTGGTGGGAGACATGGGTCGGGGCCTGGTGGAGGCTGCCCCTGGTGACTGGGGGGGTGGGGGTGGTGGGAGACATGGGTGGGGGCCTGGTGGAGGCTGCCCCTGGTGGCTGGGGGGTGGGGGTGCTGGGAGACATGGGTGGGGGCCTGGTGGTGGGTGCCCCTGCACTGCTGCGGGGTGGGGGTGGTGGGAGACATGGGTGGTGGCCTGGTGGAGGCCGCCCCTGGTGACTGGGGGGGTGGGGGTGCTGGGAGACATGGGTGGGGGCCTGGTGGAGGCTGCCCCTGGTGGCTGGGGGGTGGGGGTGCTGGGAGACATGGGTGGGGGCCTGCTGGCAGGTGCCCCACAGTGCTGGGGGGTGGGAGTGGTGGGAGACATGGGTGGGGGCCTGGTGGAGGCTGCCCCTGCACTGCTGGAGGGTGGGGTGGTGGGAGACATGTGTGGGGGCCTGGTGTGGGTGCCCCTGCACTGCTGGGGGGTGGGGGTGGTGGGAGACATGGGTGGGGGCCTGGTGGAGACTGCCCCTGGTGACTGGGGGGGTGGGGTGGTGGGAGACATGGGTGGGGGCCTGGTGGAGGCTGCCCCTGGTGGCTGGGGGGTGGGGGTGCTGGGAGACATGGGTGGGGACCTGCTGGCAGGTGCCCCACAGTGCTGGAGGGTGGGGGTGGTGGGGTACATGGTTGGACATGTGTGGGGGCCTGCTGGCAGGTGCCACACAGTGCTGGAGGGTGGGGGTGGTGGGGAACATGAGTTGGACATGTGTGGGGGCCTGCTGGCAGGTGCCCCACAGTGCTGGGGGGTGGGGGTGGTGGGGAACATGAGTTGGACATGGGTGGGGGCCTGCTGGCAGGTGCCCCACAGTGCTGGGGGCTGGGGGTGGTGGGGAACATGAGTTGGACATGGGTGGGGGCCTGCTGGCAGTTGCCCCACAGTGCTGGGGGGTGGGGGTGGTGGGGAACATGAGTTGGACATGGGTGGGGGCCTGGTGGAGGCTGCCCCTGGTGACTGGGGGGGGTGGGGGTGGTGGGAGACATGGGTGGGGGCCTGGTGGAGGCTGCCCCTGGTGACTGGGGGGGGTGGGGGTGGTGGGAGACATGGGTGGGGGCCTGGTGGTGGCTGCCCCTGCACTGCTGGGGGGTGGGGGTGGTGGGGAACATGCGTTGGACATGGGTGGGGCCTGCCGGCAGGTGCCCCACATTGCTGGGGGGTGGGGGTGCTGGGAGACATGGGTGGGGGCCTGGTGGAGGCTGCCCCTGCACTGGTGGGGGTGGTGGGAGACATGGGTGGGGGCCTGGTGGTGGGTGCCCCTGCACTGCTGGGGGGTGGGGGTGGTGGGAGACATGGGTGGGGGCCTGGTGGAGGCTGCCCTTGGTGACTGGGGGGGTGGGGGTGCTGGGAGACATGGGTGGGGGCCTGGTGGAGGCTGCTTCTGGTGGCTGGGGGGTGGGTGTGCTGGGAGACATGGGTGGGGGCCTGGAGGTGGGTGCCCCTGGTGGCTGGGGGTGGTGTGAGACATGGGTGGGGGCCTGGTGGAGGCTGCCCCTGGTGACTGGGGGGTGGGGTGGTGGGAGACATGGGTGGGGGCCTGGTGGAGGCTGCCCCTGGTGACTGGGGGGGTGGGGGTGGTGGGAGACATGGGTGGGGGCCTGGTGGAGGCTGCCCCTGGTGTCTGGGGGTGGGGTTGCTGGGAGACATGGGTGGGGGCCTGGTGGTGGGTGGGGGTGGTGGGAGACATGGGTGGGGGCCTGGTGGAGGCTGCCCCTGGTGACTGGGGGGGTGGGGGTGGTGGGAGACATGGGTGGGGGCCTGGTGGAGGCTGCCCCTGGTGACTGGGGGGGTGGGGGTGGTGGGAGACATGGGTGGGGGCCTGGTGGAGGCTGCCCCTGGTGGCTGGGGGTGGGGGTGCTGGGAGACATGGGTGGGGGCCTGGTGGTGGCTGCCCATGCACTGCTGGGGGGTGGGGGTGGTGGGGAACATGCGTTGGACATGGGTGGGGGCCTGCTGGCAGGTGCCCCACAGTGCTGGGGGGTGGGGGTGGTGGGAGACATGGGTGGGGGCCTAGTGGAGGCTGCCCCTGGTGACTGGGGCGTGGGGGTGGTGGGAGACATGGGTGGGGGCCTGGTGGAGGCTGCCCCTGGGGGGTGGGGGTGCTGGGAAACATGGATGGGGGCCTGCTGGCAGGTGCCCCACAGTGCTGGGGGGCGGGGGTGGTGGGGAACATGAGTTGCACATGGGTGGGGGCCTGCTGGCAGGTGCCCCACAGTGCTGGGGGGTGGGGGTGGTGGGGAACATGAGTTGGACATGGGTGGGGGCCTGCTGGCAGGTGCCCCACAGTGCTGGGGGGTGGGGGTGGTGGGGAACATGAGTTGGACATGGGTGGGGTCCTGCTGGCAGGTGCCCCACAGTGCTGGGGGGTGGGTGGTGGGGAACATGTTCTGGACATGGGTGGGGGCCTGGTGGAGGCTGCCCCTGGTGGCTGGGGGGTAGGGGTGGTGGGAGACATGGGTGGGGGCCTGGTGGAGGCTGCCCCTGCACTGCTGGGGAGTGGCGGTGGTGGGAGACATGGGTGGGGGCCTGGTGGTGGGTGCCCCTGCACTGCTGGGGGGTGGGGGTGGTGAGAGACATGGGTGGGGGCCTGGTGGAGGCTGCCCCTGGTGACTGGGGGGGTGGGGGTGCTGGGAGACATGGGTGGGGGCCTGGTGGAGGCTGCCCCTGGTGGCTGGGGGGTGGCGGTGGTGGGAGACATGGGTGGGGGCCTGGTGGTGGGTGCCCCTGCACTGCTGGGGGGTGGGGGTGGTGAGAGACATGGGTGGGGGCCTGGTGGAGGCTGCCCCTGGTGACTGGGGAGGGTGGGGGTGCTGGGAGACATGGGTGAGGGCCTGGTGGAGGCTGCCCCTGGTGACTGGGGGGGTGGGGGTGGTGGGAGACATGGGTGGGGGCCTGGTGGAGGCTGCCCCTGGTGACTGGGGGGGTGGGGGTGGTGGGAGACATGGGTGGGGGCATGGTGGAGGCTGCCCCTGGTGGCTGGGGGTTGGGGGTGCTGGGAGACATGGGTGGGGGCCTGGTGGTGGCTGCGCCTGCACTGCTGGGGGGTGGGGGTGGTGAGAGACATGGGTGGGGGCCTGGTGGAGGCTGCCCCTGGTGACTGGGGGGGTGGGGGTGGTGAGAGACATGGGTGGGGGCCTGGTGGAGGCTGCCCCTGGTGACTGGGGGGGGTGGGGGGAGACATGGGTGGGGGCCTGGTGGAGGCTGCCCCTGGTGGCTGGGGTTGGGGGTGCTGGGAGACATGGGTGGGGGCCTTGTGGTGGCTGCCCCTGCACTGCTGGGGGGTGGGGGTGGTGGGGAACATGCGTTGGACATGGGTGGGGGCCTGCTGGCAGGTGCCCCACAGTGCTGGGGAATGGGGGTGGTGGGGAAAATTAGTTGGACATGGGTGGGGGCCTGCTGGCAGGTGCCCCACAGTGCTGGGGGGTGGGGGTGCTGGGAGACATGGGTGGGGGCCTGGTGGAGGCTGCCCCTGCACTGCTGGGGGGTGGTGGGAGACATGGGTGGGGGCCTGGTGGTGGGTGCCCCTGCACTGCTGGGGGGTGGGGGTGGTGGGAGACATGGGTGGGGGCCTGGTGGAGGGCTGCCCTGGTGACTGGGGTGTGGGGGTGGTGGGAGACATGGATGGGGGCCTGGTGGAGGCTGCCCCTGGTGACTGGGGGGGTGGGGTGGTGGGAGACAATTGTGGGGCCTGGTGGAGGCTGCCCCTGGTGGCTGGGGGGTGGGGGTGCTGGGAGACATGGGTGGGGGCCTGGTGGTGGGTGCCCCTGCACTGCTGCGGGGTGGGGGTGGTGGGAGACATGGGTGGTGGCCTGGTGGAGGCCGCCCCTGGTGACTGGGGGGGTGGGGGTGCTGGGAGACATGGGTGGGGGGCCTGGTGGAGGCTGCCCTGGTGGCTGGGGGGGGGGGGTGCTGGGAGACATGGGTGGGGGCCTGCTGGCAGGTGCCCCACAGTGCTGGGGGGTGGGGGTGGTGGGAGACATGGGTGGGGGCCTGGTGGAGGCTGCCCCTGCACTGCTGGAGGGTGGGGTGGTGGGAGACATGTGTGGGGGCCTGGTGGAGACTGCCCCTGGTGACTGGGGGGGTGGTGGGAGACATGGGTGGGGGCCTGGTGGAGGCTGCCCCTGGTGGCTGGGGGGTGGGGGTGCTGGGAGACATGGGTGGGGGCCTGCTGGCAGGTGCCCCACAGTGCTGGAGGGTGGGGGTGGTGGGGTACATGGTTGGACATGTGTGGGGGGCCTGCTGGCAGGTGCCACACAGTGCTGGAGGGTGGGGTGGTGGGGAACATGAGTTGGACCATGGGTGGGGGCCTGCTGGCAGGTGCCCACAGTGCTGGGGGTGTGGGGGGTGGTGGGGAACATGAGTTGGACATGGGTAGGGGCCTGCTGGCAGGTGCCCCACAGTGCTGGGGGGTGGGGGTGGTGGGGGAACATGAGTTGGACATGGGTGGGGGTCCTGCTGGCAGGTGCCCCACAGTGCTGGGGGGTGGGTGGTGGGGAACATGTTCTGGACATGGGTGGGGGCCTGGTGGAGGCTGCCCCTGGTGGCTGGGGGTAGGGGTGGTGGGGAGACATGGGTGGGGGCCTGGTGGAGGCTGCCCCTGTACTGCTGGGGGGTGGCGGTGGTGGGAGACATGGGTGGGGGCCTGGTGGTGGGTGCCCCTGCACTGCTGGGGGGTGGGGGTGGTGAGAGACATGGGTGGGGGCCTGGGTGGAGGCTGCCCCTGGTGACTGGGGGGGTGGGGGTGCTGGGAGACATGGGTGGGGGCCTGGTGGAGGCTGCCCTGGTGGCTGGGGGGTGGCGGTGGTGGGAGACATGGGTGGGGGCCTGGTGGTGGGTGCCCCTGCACTGCTGGGGGGTGGGGTGGTGAGAGACATGGGTGGGGCCTGGTGGAGGCTGCCCTGGTGACTGGGGGGTGGGGGTGCTGGGAGACATGGGTGAGGGCCTGGTGGAGGCTGCCCCTGGTGACTGGGGGGGGTGGGGGTGGTGGGAGACATGGGTGGGGGCCTGGTTGAGGCTGCCCCTGGTGACTGAGGGTGTGGGGGTGGTGGGAGACATGGGTGGGGGCATGGTGGAGGCTGCCCCTGGTGGCTGGGGGTTGGGGGTGCTGGGAGACATGGGTGGGGGCCTGGTGGTGGCTGCGCCTGCACTGCTGGGGGTGGGGGTGGTGAGAGACATGGGTGGGGGCCTGGTGGAGGCTGCCCTGGTGACTGGGGGGGTGGGGGTGGTGGGAGACATGGGTGGGGGCCTGGTGGAGGCTGCCCCTGGTGACTGGGGGGGGGGGGTGGGGGTGGTGGGAGACATGGGTGGGGGCCTGGTGGAGGCTGCCCCTGGTGGCTGGGGTTGGGGGTGCTGGGAGACATGGGTGGGGGCCTTGTGGTGGCTGCCCCTGCACTGCTGGGGGTGGGGGTGGTGGGGAACATGCGTTGGACATGGGTGGGGGCCTGCTGGCAGGTGCCCCACAGTGCTGGGGAGGGGGGTGGTGGGGAAAAATTAGTTGGACATGGGTGGGGGCCTGCTGGCAGGTGCCCCACAGTGCTGGGGGGTGGGGGTGCTGGGAGACATGGGTGGGGGCCTGGTGGAGGCTGCCCCTGCACTGCTGGGGGGTGGGGGTGGTGGGAGACATGGGTGGGGGCCTGGTGGTGGGTGCCCCTGCACTGCTGGGGGGTGGGGGTGGTGGGAGACATGGGTGGGGGCCTGGTGGAGGCTGCCCCTGGTGACTGGGGTGTGGGGGTGGTGGGAGACATGGGTCGGGGCCTGGTGGAGGCTGCCCCTGGTGACTGGGGGGGGTGGGGGTGGTGGGAGACATGGGTGGGGGCCTGGTGGAGGCTGCCCCTGGTGGCTGGGGGGTGGGGGTGCTGGGAGACATGGGTGGGGGCCTGGTGGTGGGTGCCCCTGCACTGCTGCGGGGTGGGGGTGGTGGGAGACATGGGTGGTGGCCTGGTGGAGGCCGCCCCTGGTGACTGGGGGGTGGGGGTGCTGGGAGACATGGGTGGGGGCCTGGTGGTGGGTGCCCCTGGTGGCTGGGGGGTGGGGTTGGTGTGATACATGGGTGGGGGCCTGGTGGAGGCTGCCCCTGGTGACTGGGGGGGTGGGGGTGCTGGGAGACATGGGTGGGGGCCTGGTGGAGGCTGCCCCTGGTGGCTGGGGGGTGGGGGTGCTGGGAGACATGGGTGGGGGCCTGGTGGTGGGTGCCCCTGGTGGCTGGGGGGTGGGGTAGTGTGAGACATGGGTGGGGGCCTGGTGGAGGCTGCCCCTGCACTGCTGGGGGGTGGGAGTGGTGGGAGACATGGGTGGGGGCCTGGTGGAGGCTGCCCCTGGTGGCTGGGGGGTGGGGGTGCTGGGAGACATGGGGTGGGGGCCTGGTGGTGGGTGCCCCTGTTGGCTGGGGGTGGGGGTGGTGTGAGACATGGGTGGGGGCCTGGTGGAGGCTGCCCCTGCACTGCTGGGGGGGTGGGGGTGGTGGGAGACGGGTGGGGGCCTGGTGGAGGCTGCCCCTGGTGACTGGAGGGGTGGGGGTGCTGGGAGACATGGTTGGGGGCCTGGTGGAGGCTGCCCCTGGTGGGCTGGGGGGTGGGGGTGCTGGGAGACATGGGTGGGGCCTGGTGGTGGGTGCCCCTGCACTGCTGGGGGGTGGGGGTGGTGGGAGACATGGGTGGCGGCCTGGTGGAGGCTGCCCCTGATGACTAGGGGGGTTGGGGGTGCTGGGAGACATGGGTGGGGGCCTGGTGGAGGCTGCCCCTGGGGGGTGGGGGTGCTGGGAGACATGGGTGGGGGCCTGGTGGTGGCTGCCCCTGCATTGTTGGGGGGTGGGGGTGATGGGGAACATGCGTTGGACATGGGTGGGGGCCTGCTGGCAGGTGCCCCACAGTGCTGGGGGGTGGGGGTGGTGGGAGACATGGGTGGGGGCCTGGTGGAGGCTGCCCCTGGTGACTGGGGCGTGGGGGTGGTGGGAGACATGGGTGGGGGCCTGGTGGAGGCTGCCCCCTGGGGTGGGTGGGGGTGCTGGGAAACATGGATGGGGGCCTGCTGGCAGGTGCCCCACAGTGCTGGGGGGCGGGGGTGGTGGGAACATGAGTTGCACATGGGTGGGGGCCTGCTGGCAGGTGCCCCACAGTGCTGGGGGGTGGGGGTGGTGGGGGAACATGAGTTGGACATGGGTGGGGGCCTGCTGGCAGGTGCCCCACAGTGCTGGGGGGTGGGGGGTGGTGGGGAACATGAGTTGGACATGGGGTGGGGTCCTGCTGGCAGGTGCCCCACAGTGCTGGGGGGTGGGTGGTGGGGAACATGTTCTGGACATGGGTGGGAGCCTGGTGGAGGCTGCCCCTGGTGGCTGGGGGGTAGGGGTGGTGGGAGACATGGGTGGGGGCCTGGTGGAGGCTGCCCCTGCACTGCTGGGGAGTGGCGGTGGTGGGAGACATGGGTGGGGGCCTGGTGGTGGGTGCCCCTGCACTGCTGGGGGGTGGGGGTGGTGAGAGACATGGGTGGGGGCCTGGTGGAGGCTGCCCCTGGTGACTGGGGGGTGGGGGTGCTGGGAGACATGGGTGGGGGCCTGGTGGAGGCTGCCCCTGGTGGCTGGGGGGTGGCGGTGGTGGGAGACATGGGTGGGGGCCTGGTGGTGGGTGCCCCTGCACTGCTGGGGGGTGGGGGTGGTGAGAGACATGGGTGGGGGCCTGGTGGGAGGCTGCCCTGGTGACTGGGGAGGGTGGGGGTGCTGGGAGACATGGGTGAGGGCCGGGTGGAGGCTGCCCTGGTGACTGGGGGGGTGGGGGTGGTGGGAGACATGGGTGGGGGCCTGGTGGAGGCTGCCCTGGTGAACTGGGGGGGTGGGGGTGGTGGGAGACATGGGTGGGGCATGGTGGAGGCTGCCCCTGGTGGCTGGGGGTTGGGGGTGCTGGGAGACATGGGTGGGGGCCTGGTGGTGGCTGCGCCTGCACTGCTGGGGGGGTGGGGGTGGTGAGAGACATGGGTGGGGGCCTGGTGGAGGCTGCCCCTGGTGACTGGGGGGGTGGGGGTGGTGAGAGACATGGGTGGGGGCCTGGTGGAGGCTGCCCCTGGTGACTGGGGGGGGTGGGGGGAGACATGGGTGGGGGCCTGGTGGAGGCTGCCCCTGGTGGCTGGGGTTGGGGGTGCTGGGAGACATGGGTGGGGGCCTTGTGGTGGCTGCCCCTGCACTGCTGGGGGGTGGGGGTGGTGGGGAACATGCGTTGGACATGGGTGGGGGCCTGCTGGCAGGTGCCCCACAGTGCTGGGGAATGGGGGTGTGGGGGAAAATTAGTTGGACATGGGTGGGGGCCTGCTGGCAGGTGCCCCACAGTGCTGGGGGGTGGGGGTGCTGGGAGACATGGGTTGGGGGCCTGGTGGAGGCTGCCCCTGCACTGCTGGGGGGTGGTGGGAGACATGGGTGGGGGCCTGGTGGTGGGTGCCCCTGCACTGCTGGGGGGTGGGGTGGTGGGAGACATGGGTGGGGCCTGGTGGAGGCTGCCCCTGGTGGACTGGGGTGTGGGGGTGGTGGGGAGACATGGATGGGGCCTGGTGGAGGCTGCCCCTGGTGACTGGGGGGGTGGGGTGGTGGGAGACAATTGTGGGGGCCTGGTGGAGGCTGCCCCTGGTGGCTGGGGGGTGGGGGTGCTGGGAGACATGGGTGGGGGCCTGGGTTGGTGGGTGCCCCCTGCACTGCTGCGGGGTGGGGGTGGTGGGAGACATGGGTGGTGGCCTGGTGGAGGCCGCCCCTGGTGACTGGGGGGGTGGGGGTGCTGGGAGACATGGGTGGGGGCCTGGTGGAGGCTGCCCCTGGTGGCTGGGGGGTGGGGGTGCTGGGAGACATGGGTGGGGGCCTGCTGGCAGGTGCCCCACAGTGCTGGGGGGTGGGGGTGGTGGGAGACATGGGTGGGGGCCTGGTGGAGGCTGCCCCTGCACTGCTGGAGGGTGGGGTGGTGGGAGACATGTGTGGGGGCCTGGTGGAGACTGCCCCTGGTGACTGGGGGGGTGGTGGGAGACATGGGTGGGGGCCTGGTGGAGGCTGCCCCTGGTGGCTGGGGGGTGGGGGGTGCTGGGAGACATGGGTGGGGGCCTGCTGGCAGGTGCCCCACAGTGCTGGAGGGTGGGGGTGGTGGGGTACATGGTTGGACATGTGTGGGGGCCTGCTGGCAGGTGCCACACAGTGCTGGAGGGTGGGGGTGGTGGGGAACATGAGTTGGACATGGGTGGGGCCTGCTGGCAGGTGCCCCACAGTGCTGGGGGGTGGGGGTGGTGGGGAACATGAGTTGGACATGGGTGGGGGCCTGCTGGCAGGTGCCCCACAGTGCTGGGGGGTGGGGGTGGTGGGGAACATGAGTTGGACATGGGTGGGGTCCTGCTGGCAGGTGCCCCACAGTGCTGGGGGGTGGGTGGTGGGGAACATGTTCTGGACATGGGTGGGGGCCTGGTGGAGGCTGCCCCTGGTGGCTGGGGGGTAGGGGTGGTGGGAGACATGGGTGGGGGCCTGGTGGAGGCTGCCCCTGTACTGCTGGGGGGTGGCGGTGGTGGGAGACATGGGTGGGGCCTGGTGGTGGGTGCCCCTGCACTGCTGGGGGGTGGGGGTGGTGAGAGACATGGGTGGGGGCCTGGTGGAGGCTGCCCCTGGTGACTGGGGGGGTGGGGGTGCTGGGGAGACATGGGTGGGGGCCTGGTGGAGGCTGCCCCTGGTGGCTGGGGGGTGGCGGTGGTGGGAGGACATGGGTGGGGGCCTGGTGGTGGGGTGCCCCTGCACTGCTGGGGGGTGGGGGTGGTGAGAGACATGGGTGGGGGCCTGGTGGAGGCTGCCCCTGGTGACTGGGGGTGGGGGTTGCTGGGAGACATGGGTGAGGGCCTGGTGGAGGCTGCCCCTGGTGACTGGGGGGGGTGGGGGTGGTGGGAGACAATGGGTGGGGGCCTGGTTGAGGCTGCCCCTGGTGACTGGGGGTGTGGGGGTGGTGGAGACATGGGTGGGGGCATGGTGGAGGCTGCCCCTGGTGGCTGGGGGTTGGGGGTGCTGGGAGACATGGGTGGCGGCCTGGTGGTGGCTGCGCCTGCACTGCTGGGGGTGGGGTGGTGAGAGACATGGGTGGGGCCTGGTGGAGGCTGCCCCTGGTGACTGGGGGGGTGGGGGTGGTGGGAGACATGGGTGGGGGCCTGGTGGAGGCTGCCCCTGGTGACTGGGGGGGGGGTGGGGGTGGTGGGGAGACATGGGTGGGGGCCTGGTGGAGGCTGCCCCTGGTGGCTGGGGTTGGGGTGCTGGGAGACATGGGTGGGGGCCTTGTGGTGGCTGCCCCTGCACTGCTGGGGGGTGGGGGTGGTGGGGAACATGCGTTGGACATGGGTGGGGGCCTGCTGGCAGGTGCCCCACAGTGCTGGGGAGTGGGGGTGGTGGGGAAAATTAGTTGGACATGGGTGGGGGCCTGCTGCAGGTGCCCCACAGTGCTGGGGGGTGGGGGTGCTGGGAGACATGGGTGGGGGCCTGGTGGAGGCTGCCCCTGCACTGCTGGGGGGTGGGGGTGGTGGGAGACATGGGTGGGGGCCTGGTGGTGGGTGCCCCTGCACTGCTGGGGGGTGGGGGTGGTGGGAGACATGGGTGGGGGCCTGGTGGAGGCTGCCCCTGGTGACTGGGGTGTGGGGGTGGTGGGAGACATGGGTCGGGGCCTGGTGGAGGCTGCCCCTGGTGACTGGGGGGGTGGGGGTGGTGGGAGACATGGGTGGGGCCTGGTGGAGGCTGCCCCTGGTGGCTGGGGGGTGGGGGTGCTGGGAGACATGGGTGGGGGCCTGGTGGTGGGTGCCCCTGCACTGCTGCGGGGGGGGGTGGTGGGAGACATGGGTGGTGGCCTGGTGGAGGCCGCCCCTGGTGACTGGGGGGGTGGGGGTGCTGGGAGACATGGGTGGGGCCTGGTGGAGGCTGCCCCTGGTGGCTGGGGGGTGGGGGTGCTGGGAGACATGGGTGGGGGCCTGCTGGCAGGTGCCCCACAGTGCTGGGGGGTGGGAGTGGTGGGAGACATGGGTGGGGGCCTGGTGGAGGCTGCCCCTGCACTGCTGGAGGGTGGGGTGGTGGGAGACATGTGTGGGGGCCTGGTGTGGGTGCCCCTGCACTGCTGGGGGGTGGGGGTGGTGGGAGACATGGTGGGGGCCTGGTGGAGACTGCCCCTGGTGACTGGGGGGGTGGGGTGGTGGGAGACATGGGTGGGGGCCTGGTGGAGGCTGCCCCTGGTGGCTGGGGGGTGGGGGTGCTGGGAGACATGGGTGGGGACCTGCTGGCAGGTGCCCCACAGTGCTGGAGGGTGGGGGTGGTGGGGTACATGGTTGGACATGTGTGGGGGCCTGCTGGCAGGTGCCACACAGTGCTGGAGGGTGGGGGTGGTGGGGAACATGAGTTGGACATGTGTGGGGGCCTGCTGGCAGGTGCCCCACAGTGCTGGGGGCTGGGGGTGGTGGGGAACATGAGTTGGACATGGGTGGGGGCCTGCTGCAGTTGCCCCACAGTGCTGGGGGGTGGGGGTGGTGGGGAACATGAGTTGGACATGGGGTAGGGGCCTGGTGGAGGCTGCCCCTGGTGACTGGGGGGGTGGGGGTGGTGGGAGACATGGGTGGGGGCCTGGTGGAGGCTGCCCCTGGTGACTGGGGGGGGTGGGGGTGGTGGGAGACATGGGTGGGGGCCTGGTGGTGGCTGCCCCTGCACTGCTGGGGGGTGGGGGTGGTGGGGGAACATGCGTTGGACATGGGTGGGGCCTGCCGGCAGGTGCCCCACATTGCTGGGGGGTGGGGGTGCTGGGAGACATGGGTGGGGGCCTGGTGGAGGCTGCCCCTGCACTGGTGGGGGTGGTGGGAGACATGGGTGGGGGCCTGGTGGTGGGTGCCCCTGCACTGCTGGGGGGTGGGGGTGGTGGGAGACATGGGTGGGGGCCTGGTGGAGGCTGCCCTTGGTGACTGGGGGGGTGGGGGTGCTGGGAGACATGGGGTGGGGGCCTGGTGGAGGCTGCTTCTGGTGGCTGGGGGGTGGGTGTGCTGGGAGACATGGGTGGGGGCCTGGAGGTGGGTGCCCCTGGTGGCTGGGGGTGGTGTGAGACCATGGGTGGGGGCCTGGGTGGAGGCTGCCCCTGGTGACTGGGGGGTGGGGTGGTGGGAGACATGGGTGGGGGCCTGGTGGAGGCTGCCCCTGGTGACTGGGGGGTGGGGGTGGTGGGAGACATGGGTGGGGGCCTGGTGGAGGCTGCCCCTGGTGTCTGGGGGTGGGGTTGCTGGGAGACATGGGTGGGGGCCTGGTGGTGGGTGGGGGTGGTGGGAGACATGGGTGGGGGCCTGGTGGAGGCTGCCCCTGGTGACTGGGGGGTGGGGGTGGTGGGAGACATGGGTGGGGGCCTGGTGGAGGCTGCCCTGGTGACTGGGGGGGTGGGGGTGGTGGGAGACATGGGTGGGGGCCTGGTGGAGGCTGCCCCCTGGTGGCTGGGGGTGGGGGTGCTGGGAGACATGGGTGGGGGCCTGGTGGTGGCTGCCCATGCACTGCTGGGGGGTGGGGGTGGTGGGGAACATGCGTTGGACATGGGTGGGGGCCTGCTGGCAGGTGCCCCACAGTGCTGGGGGGTGGGGGTGGTGGGAGACATGGGTGGGGGCCTGGTGGAGGCTGCCCCTGGTGGACTGGGGCGTGGGGGTGGTGGGAGACATGGGTGGGGGCCTGGTGGAGGCTGCCCCTGGGGGGTGGGGGTGCTGGGAAACATGGATGGGGGGCCTGCTGGCAGGTGCCCCACAGTGCTGGGGGGCGGGGTGGTGGGGGAACATGAGTTGCACATGGGTGGGGCCTGCCTGGCAGGTGCCCCACAGTGCTGGGGGGTGGGGGTGGTGGGGAACATGAGTTGGACATGGGTGGGGCCTGCTGGCAGGTGCCCCACAGTGCTGGGGGGTGGGTGGTGAGGGAACATGAGTTGGACATGGGTGGGGTCCTGCTGGCAGGTGCCCCACAGTGCTGGGGGGTGGGTGGTGGGGAACATGTTCTGGACATGGGTGGGGGCCTGGTGGAGGCTGCCCCTGGTGGCTGGGGGTAGGGGTGGTGGGAGACATGGGTGGGGGCCTGGTGGAGGCTGCCCCTGCACTGCTGGGGAGTGGCGGTGGTGGGAGACATGGGTGGGGGCCTGGTGGTGGGTGCCCCTGCACTGCTGGGGGGTGGGGGTGGTGAGAGACATGGGTGGGGGCCTGGTGGAGGCTGCCCCTGGTGACTGGGGGGGTGGGGGTGCTGGGAGACATGGGTGGGGGCCTGGTGGAGGCTGCCCTGGTGGCTGGGGGGTGGCGGTGGTGGGAGACATGGGTGGGGGCCTGGTGGTGGGTGCCCCTGCACTGCTGGGGGGTGGGGGTGGTGAGAGACATGGGTGGGGGCCTGGTGGAGGCTGCCCCCTGGTGACTGGGGAGGGTGGGGGTGCTGGGAGACATGGGTGAGGGGCCTGGTGGAGGCTGCCCCTGGTGACTGGGGGGGGTGGGGGTGGTGGGAGACATGGGTGGGGGCCTGGTGGAGGCTGCCCCTGGTGACTGGGGGGTGGGGGTGGTGGGAGACATGGGTGGGGGCATGGTGGAGGCTGCCCCTGGTGGCTGGGGGTTGGGGGTGCTGGGAGACATGGGTGGGGGCCTGGTGGTGGCTGCGCCTGCACTGCTGGGGGGTGGGGGTGGTGAGAGACATGGGTGGGGCCTGGTGGAGGCTTGCCCCTGGTGACTGGGGGGTGGGGGTGGTGAGAGACATGGGGTGGGGGCCTGGTGGAGGCTGCCCCTGGTGACTGGGGGGGGTGGGGGGAGACATGGGTGGGGGCCTGGTGGAGGCTGCCCCTGGTGGCTGGGGTTGGGGGTGCTGGGAGACATGGGTGGGGGCCTTGTGGTGGCTGCCCCTGCACTGCTGGGGGGTGGGGGTGGTGGGAACATGCGTTGGACATGGGTGGGGGCCTGCTGGCAGGTGCCCCACAGTGCTGGGGAATGGGGGTGGTGGGGAAAATTAGTTGGACATGGGTGGGGGCCTGCTGGCAGGTGCCCCACAGTGCTGGGGGGTGGGGGTGCTGGGAGACATGGGTGGGGGCCTGGTGGAGGCTGCCCCTGCACTGCTGGGGGGTGGTGGGAGACATGGGTGGGGGCCTGGTGGTGGGGTGCCCCTGCACTGCTGGGGGGTGGGGGTGGTGGGAGACATGGGTGGGGGCCTGGTGGAGGCTGCCCTGGTGACTGGGGTGTGGGGGTGGTGGGAGACATGGATGGGGGCCTGGTGGAGGCTGCCCCTGGTGACTGGGGGGGTGGGGTGGTGGGAGACAATTGTGGGGGCCTGGTGGAGGGCTGCCCCTGGTGGCTGGGGGGTGGGGGTGCTGGGAGACATGGGTGGGGGCCTGGTGGTGGGTGCCCCTGCACTGCTGCGGGGTGGGGGTGGTGGGAGACATGGGTGGTGGCCTGGTGGAGGCCGCCCCTGGTGACTTGGGGGGTGGGGGTGCTGGGAGACATGGGTGGGGGCCTGGTGGAGGCTGCCCCTGGTGGCTGGGGGGTGGGGGTGCTGGGAGACATGGGTGGGGGCCTGCTGGCAGGTGCCCCACAGTGCTGGGGGGTGGGGGTGGTGGGAGACATGGGTGGGGGCCTGGTGGAGGCTGCCCCTGCACTGCTGGAGGGTGGGGTGGTGGGAGACATGTGTGGGGGCCTGTGGAGACTGCCCCTGGTGACTGGGGGGGTGGTGGGAGACATGGGTGGGGGGCCTGGTGGAGGCTGCCCCTGGTGGCTGGGGGGTGGGGGTGCTGGGAGACATGGGTGGGGGGCCTGCTGGCAGGTGCCCCACAGTGCTGGAGGGTGGGGGTGGTGGGGGTACATGGTTGGACATGTGTGGGGGCCCTGCTGGCAGGTGCCACACAGTGCTGGAGGGTGGGGGTGGTG